>NC_064462.1:5000-1205000 GCF_023343835.1 Lagopus muta
CCTTTTCTTTTCTTTTCTTTTCTTCTCTTCTCTTCTCTTTTCTTCTCTTTTCTTTTCTTTTCTTTTCTTTTCTTTTCTTTTCGTCTCGTCTCGTCTCGTCTCGTCTCGTCTCTCGTCTCTTTTCTTTTCTTTTCTTTTCTTTTCTTTTCTTTTCTTTTCTTTTCTTTTCGTCTCGTCTCGTCTCGTCTCGTCTCGTCTCGTCTCGTCTCTTTCGTCTCGTCTCGTCTCGTCTCGTCTCGTCTCGTCTCTTCTCTTCTCTTCTCTTTTCTTTTCTTTTCTTTTCGTCTCGTCTCGTCTCGTCTCGTCTCGTCTCGTCTCGTCTCGTCTCTTTTCGTCTCGTCTCGTCTCGTCTCGTCTCGTTTCTTTTCTTTCTTTTCTTTTCTTTTCTTTTCTTTCGTCTCGTCTCGTCTCGTCTCGTCTCGTCTCGTCTCGTCTCGTTCTCGTCTCTTTTCTTTTCTTTTCGTCTCGTCTCGTCTCGTCTCGTCTCGTCTCGTCTCGTCTCGTCTCGTCTCTTTTCTTTTCTTTTCTTTTCTTTTCTTTTCTTTTCTTTTCTTTTCTTTTCGTCTCGTCTCGTCTCGTCTCGTCTCGTCTCGTCTCGTCTCTTTTCTTTTCTTTTCTTTTCTTTTCTTTTCTTTTCTTTTCTTTTCGTCTCGTCTCGTCTCGTCTCGTCTCGTCTCGTCTCGTCTCGTCTCGTCTCGTCTCGTCTCGTCTCGACGGTTGGACTGGTTGATCTTTTAGGTCTTTTCCAACCTTAGTGATTCTATGATTCTATGATTCTATGATTCAGTTGCAGCGGAGAGGCAGCGTCATCATGCCAGGATCTGAAGAATTTCTCACATACTTCCTGCTTCCACACTGTTGTCTTCTGGTCTGTTCTGATTCATTTCCAGTTGAAGCTGCCTGTTGAGCTTTGTGTGCTTGTACGCTGGTAAGTGCTGACAGGAAGGCCCCGTACTTATTTATGTGTCATCTATGAACACAGGTTAGAGGCATGAAAGTGAAATAATTCCAGCATGAGTTGTGAACTAATGAGGTCTTCCCATTTTTTAAGCTTAACCTGATGATGAAGTCTGGCTTTGAATTTGAGCGTAACAAGAGTAGAATGCTGGTGGCCTCCTACTTGGCTGTTAGTGGTCAGAAACATGTAGACTATTCAGGGTGCAAAAGCAATGAGGCTTATGGCCCTTTCTCTTTGTATGTGTGTTATATTTGTGCATCTGTTTATATATAAAATATAGAAGTTTCTGCTACTGCGGCCTCTCTGAAGAAGTTTGTTCATCATGTTTTGAAATACATAACGCACCATTTAAAAAACGCGTTTGTGCTTCTTGCTCGTAGGGCCAAAGATTTTCCTTGTTAGAGAAGTGTGATGTTATCTCCATTCTGTGCTTTGTCAAAACCACTGACAAGTGCCAATGTACTTTGGTTGCGCCCTTCTGTGAAGTAGCTGTTGCTTCTGCAGGAGTTATTTGTGTAATGTGAACAGGTGCAGAAGTTACTTGAAGAAAGCAGCATCTTACTTGGAACTTCTTAGTTGCAGCTTGTTAGACAGAGGCGAGCAGGTGGGAGGAGGTTGGTGGGGAAGTGCTTTGATGGGAGAAACGTTCAGAGCTCGCTCCTCTAGCAGTGAAACCCAGCTCTGATCAGATGCAGGTCTTCCTAACTCGGACGCAGACCCTAGCTTCTCACAACCCTTGTTGTTGCACAGGTGCTGTTCGGATGCACAGCTGTAGTCTCCAGCACCTCGCATGGCTTGGCTTGCAGTGGAATTCTGTGTCAGTGTATTCCCACTGTGCAGATCATTACAACAACTTTTTCACTCGCCCACGAGACATCCGAGACTGGAAACAGGTGCTCCTGAATCGCTTTTCCCTGTTGGTCCCTGAAGTAAGCAAGCTTCCCAAGTTCTTAAATGCATTTAAGTGCCGGGTTTTTGGTCCCTAATTCTTTCTGTTTGTTTGTTTTTACCAAAGCAGGATTTTTTCCTCGGGATGGTGTTCACTGGCAACTTAGAACTGCAAGAGAAGTTCAGCACTCAGCGTGGCACACATCGACCTCCTTGCTTACCGTTGCTGCTGTGCAAACAGAACTGTACTGAGAAGCAAAGGTCCTGGTGGGATGCTGTGTGTACTCTCATGCAGAAAAAAACAACGTAGGAATTCTTCAGTTTGGAAATATTGGAAGCAACCTTCTAGAGGGCTTCTGAATTGATTGCCATGGGCTGCATAAAACCAGTTCCTTTTGTTTGAACGTTCAAGGCTTTTTGCTGCAGGGGTGTGAGATGGTGCAGAGCTTTGTAAAAACGGGCTTTACGTTTCTGATATTGCATTTGTAAAGAAGTACTGGCTTAGGACTAAAGCTGCTTGTTGTGTTCATCAAACAAATGACGTGTGAGCAGATGGAAAAGAGGGAATGCTAACTGAGGAATGTTTCTGTTGACATTCAGGGCCAGACTCGGCAGCCAAGCTGAAGCTTCTTGTACAGCATGGATTGAGTACTGTGTGAGCCCTGGAGAGACACGGCCTTCACCTGCCTTAATTATACACTGGGCAAGAAGCCTGCAAGCAACAGTAAGTTAAGATTGTCTGTAAATAAGTACCGTCTGTTTTTCTCTGATGTGCAAAGGTAACAGGCTAAATAAAATCAGATGAGAATGTAGTATTGAGAAGTGCTGCTGATTTTGGTGGCATGACCTGGAGCAACCACCTTGCCTGACAAGTACTCTCTACCTCACGACTCTGAACAGCACAGGTAAAAGCAACGTTGTTTTCTCCCCGTGTTGCTTTCTGTGACTATAGAGAGACCTTCTGAAATACGTCCCAAGTGTCAGAGAAAAGTTCTTGAAACTTCTCGAGAAAACAACTGCATCAGAGAAGAAAAAGTAAGAATGACATTTTATTGGGATTTTCTGTGACAGTTTGAATTTCTCTTCCTCAACAGGGCGTTAGCCTGAACTCGTGCGACCAGAAGGAATCTATTGGAAGAAGCGTCTGCTACTGGAAGGAAATTCTGCTTAGCTTGAAAACTATCAAAAAGCACAGAAGTATTCCTGAACCTGCTGATCCTCTCTTCAAGCATTTCCATGGTGTGGACATCCAGGTACTGATGGATATTCAAAGAGGAGAGTAAGAGGGGTTGTACGTCGCGGGCTTGCATGCGAATGGTTGGTTGGTTGGTGTTTTGTTTTGGTTGGCTTTGTGTGTTGATGGGTGGTGGTTGTCTTATTTTTTTGTCACTGTACTGCTAATGCTGAGATTTGGTAGTATCTTTCTGTTGAACTCCTCGGAGTTTTAAAACTCTGTGATTGGAGGACACTGAACTGCCTTAGTACCCAGCTTTCTGAAAAGCTGCTTTCCTGTCATACAGGGAAACCAGGCATAGTCTTAACCTCCTCCTATCTGCCTACTTACTGGATGCTTACAGTCTTACACCGACTGTTCCAGGTGTCCACACTGTGTTGTGTGTGACTTGTCTGTGGCTTTGGTTGTAGGTCCTCCAGGTTGCAGCCTGTGAAGAAGAGGCACGTGTGGCTTTTGCAATGCTGGGTGCAGCTGAAGGCAAAACTGATGATGCTTTATTAGCCTTTGAAGCTGTTAACAATGCGGTTTCGTACTGGAACCTATGCACTGTAAGTTTGTGAATTGCATTCCCTCAGAATGCTTTTCTGTCACTTGCGTTCTGACCAATTCTTCCTGATCGATATGCTGTTACTTAGCTTTTGTCAAAGAAAGGCAGAGGAGGTTGAGAGTGATGGTGTGCTACCAGAGGAACAAGAAGAACGCAAAGCCTGTCTTGTTGAAAGGCAGCACTGCCTGATGAAGGTGATTGAGGAAAGCTCCTCTGACCCGTCAGTAGCTGCCCAAGTAAGTAAAGGAATTAATGCTTGTGTGAATGGTCCCTCTTAGTTAATGTTAACAGATGGAGGGCTTTCCTGGGGGAAAACAACAACAAAAAACACCCAGAGTTTCTGCAGAAAGCCGTATGTGCACTGTTCAGCCGTAGATCAGGACGCAGTCTCTTGCTCTGAGGAAGAACTGCCCTCACGACTTGCGTTTCCAATCAATTTCTAGCTGCCGCTATCTGTTAGAGCTGTGACGGAAATGCTGAACGCAGTGATCTGGGAGCTTGGGGGAGAACGGTGAGGAGGGAAGTCTTGCCTCCAGAAACATCTCACGAGCTGCGCACGTGGAAGTGAAAGATGCAGTTCCATCACCCAAGAAGTTCTCTTCTCACCAACTAACACCTACCAGGTATATTAGCCGGTTACTCTTTTGGGGAAGTGTTCCTTTTGTGTAAGAAAATCCAAGTTCAGTAAGCCTTTGCTCAGACTCTCCTTCAGTGGGCAGAAGATCACAAGTCCTTACTTCAAAAGCTGTGTCAGCAAGTGGAAGCTTTAAAGGTAAACAGCTTTTGTCACTATACTGGATGCAGAACAGTTGATCTTTTTGTTCTGGTGAGTACTTTGTGACCCAAGCACTGAACTAAGCTTCACTTGCCAGGCTGCCTCTTAACTCAGTGAAGAGAACGGCTATAAACATCTGCTTAAATTCAGGGCAAGAGTGAAACTTTGTTGCCTACAAACTGTAATTTGGTACTCAGATATAGGAAGTAATCCTGAGGATTGTGTGTGCAGAAAGTTGTGCTTTCTTCAGCTTAGCTGTTGTCATCTTGGCTCTGGGTTTATTTCTAGCTTCAAGGAACAGTCTCGGTTTTGTAAAGCATGGGCAGATCGTGGATTATTGCAGCAGTTAACTCTTCTTTTTTTTTGTCTCAGATCTTGAACGTGCTTTTAAATAGCAAAGGAGCGTAGGGATCATTCCTTGGGTTTTCCCCACATACCTGTGTTTCATACGTTTCCATTCTCTTAATTGAAACCCTGTCTTTAACAGAATGAAACACGGGAAATGAAACGTAACAGTTGCAGTGTAAGCGTGCCATCTCATCGCTGGCCTGCTGAAAGCTGTGGAGCAGATCCTGTGTCAGATGGTTATGGGAGAGCACAGCATGTTTGTGAAGCTCCTTGGAAGGGTAAGTTGATGCTGAATTTTTAATTGACCGCGTAGCTAAACAGAGTGAGACTTCTTAAAACCTTTCTGCAGTGTTCTGAGATGAATGAGTAAAACTGGTCCCTGGGGAAAGTTCATTCAAGTCGGAAATGAGAACTGGATGCAAACTCTCTTCTTGGTGTTCCTTTTCAGTTGCTACCTCTGGCCCGTCTGTTTGCAGTAGCCAGTCACCTGCTGTGACTCGCAGTGTCTTTGAAGAACTGCTGCAACCAATGTACCACCAACAGAGGTGAGGACAAACGAATCTGCTCAAGCCATTTCTACTGCTTTGTTGAAAACAGCTGGTTGTGATTCTGTGTGCAGCTGGGTATAACTGCGGTTCCCTAGAGAGCATTTACTGCACTTGAGGTCTGCTGGAGACAGGCAGAAAGTTCCATTATCAGCTGATCTTTGGGATGTGGGGTTTGGGAGAAACAGCCAGCAAGAGATGTTTTTAACGTGCTGGCACATGTCCTCTGCTCGTTGTCTGCCATGTTCTTTTCCCCACAGTAGTATGGGGACTTGCTGGTTTTGACTTTTTTGATACTAAAGGAAATGAGTCAGTTCACTTACGCTTCTCTCCAGTCTGTGTGTTCAGATACCATCCAAGTTTTGAACGTATGATTTCAGTTTAAACTGGTGAGAGTTGAAATCTAATTTTAAGGTGCACCTTGCTATGAAGAGTGCACGTTGCATGGGCTTCAGCCCCCTGATCCCTTTTTCTCCTTTTGCACGAGGAAGTAACGGTGTGTTTTTCTTTAGGCGCCTGTCTGTGGCATGAACGGAGCTGCACCTCAGCACGTAGACGTGCTCAGCAACAAGCGATCCACGCGCCGCCCCTGCACAGCACTTGTGCTGGTGTGTTTCCTCAAGGCACCTGTGGTGCACCTGTGTGTTTTGATGCTCCGTCTGCTGGAATCCTTTCTCCTCGTGGAGGTGATGATCGCTACAACTACGGCCTGCCCCAGGCGAGCGCAAATCCACCTCTGCCTGAACCAGGCTGTTTTACAAAACCTGCGTTTGCACCCACAGCTTTAAAACCTGCAGAGTCCTGTGTCGGTGCCGCACAGGACAAATTAGGATCCGCCTTTGCGAAAAAGGAAGGGCAGTGGGACTGTAACATCTCTTCAGTGAGAAATGAACCCACTGCCCCAAAATGTGTTGCCCTGCAGAACGCAAACAAAACTCGTTCAGCAGTATCTCTTCAAGAAGTTTCCTTTAAACTCGATGGGAAAACCCCAGCGTGTACCTCTCAGAATCTGGCAGATGCTGAAGCGAAGCCTGCAGAGGGAAGATGTAACTTCTCAGTGTGGATGCCTCCAGGCGGATTTAAATTTGGCATAGAGGAGTGCAATACAAATTGCGCTAAGAAAGATGATCCACCCAAGGAGCGTACAGCAGACTTGACAAACATGGATGGAAAAGACAAAAATGAACTGCCCTCAGGTGGTGGAGTTACACTCCAATCTCAAGAAACAGCAAACAGGGACAAGAGTGAACACACCTGTGAGAAAGGCACGTGGATAACACCTCATGTTTCTGGTACGAACGCAGCCAAAGCATCTCCTTGTGGTGCGAACTCTGTAGCTGTGCTGGAGGAAGCTACCAGGGAACAAAGTGACCTCAGCCATGGTGGTGATGGTTCTGATGCTGCTGTAGAGGCCTCAGAGGCTTTAAGCACCTCTGAAACGCCAAGAAAAACCATGGTTTCTGCTCCAAAGTTTGTATTTAGGTCTGAATGTGTCAAGAGCGTTTTCAGTAATGAAAAGACATTCCCATCTGGCAATACCTCTGCCATTGGTTCCCTCTTTGGATTCGGCTTTAATCCTCCAGGAAAGAGCGCTGATGGAATTTCAACATCTCAGAAAGCAGAGCAGGAAAAACCGGGAGTGGCTGAAGCACCCAAAAGCTGCAGTGCAGCTCAGAAGAGCCCAGAAGAGATGTGAAATAAGTTCTGTTCAGTCGCTGTGTCATATCTTCTGGAATTTCATATGCTCAGAGCTCATCGGTAGTACAGCTGCTGCAGACAGGGAAATTGTGGCCAGCACACTGGATAGCTTAAAAATCAAACAACTTCCTGTGCAGCGTGGTGCAGGCAGTGTTGCATTGCTAAAATGAATTTCAAACGCTGGAACCTGTTGGGCTCTTCCTAATGAGGTTCAACACGGCAAAGTGCAGGGTTTTGCATTTGGGCCGGAAGAACCCCAGGCACCTGTAGAGGCTGGGAGGAGCAGTCCTTGAAAGCAGCTCGGCAGAGAAGGACCTGGGGGTCCTGATGGACGAGAGACTGAACATGAGCCAGCAGTGCGCTCTGGCAGCTCGAAAGGCAAATGGGATCCTGGGCTCCATCAGGAGAGGGGTGGCCAGCAGGGACAGGGAGGTGATTGTCCCTCTCTACTCGGCTCTTGTGAGGCCCCATCTGGAGTACTGTGTCCAGGTGTGGAGCCCTCAGTACAAGAAAGACATTGAGATTTTGGAAAGGGTCCAGAGGAGGGCGACTAAGATGATCAGGGGGCTGGAGCACCTCCCTTATGAGGACAGGCTGAGGGAGTTGGGCTTGTTCAGCCTGGAGAAGAGAAGGCTGTGGGGTGACCTCATTGCAGCCTATCAATACCTGAAGGGAACCCACACCCAGGAGGGGAGTAAACTCTTCAAAAGGGCTGACAACAGCAGGACTAGGGGAAATGGTTTTAAGTGAAGGAGGGAAGATTTAGGTTGGATGTTAGGGGGAAGTTCTTTACTAGGAGAGTGGTTAGGCCCTGGAACGGGCTGCCCAGGGAAGTTGTGGATGCCCCGTCCTTGGACGTGTTTAAGGCCAGGTTGGACGGGGTCCTGGGCAACCTGATCTGAATGTGTATGTTTGGTGGCCCTGCTAGGCAGGGGGGTTGGAACTACATGATCCTTGGGGTCCCTTCCAACCTGGGTGATTCTGTGATCTGTGATTCTGTGATTTTGAGAAGGCAGGGCTTTTCATTCACTTCAGTGCATGATGAGTGTCGAGCTGAGGGTACAAAGCCACTGAAGAAAGGAAAACACTGAATAATTCTGCATTATCTGATGTCAGAATTGTAACAGTGCTGTAGGTGACAACAGCTTCTGGGGAAATCACGCATTACTGTGCTGTGTTTTAGGTGGAGGTAAAGTCTGGAGAAGAATGTGAAGGAATTGTCTTCAAAGAGAGGGCAGAACTTTACAGCTGGGCCAGAGATGCTGCTCAGCGGAAGGAGCGCGCTCTTGGAGAGCTGAAGGTCCTCTTCCGGACACAGCAGAAGTATTCCAGGACCCTCATGAGAAGGGACCAAGTTGTTGAGGTGCGTGCAAAGCATGTCATCGCCACAGAAATGAACTCCTTGCCCTCTGAAACATCAAACTGTTTGAATTTGGACAGCTACAGGTGATGCTGGTGAGTCGGTTGGGTGGTTTTTACAGTTCTTTTCGGTCTCTCCTGCAGTTTGTTTGGCTTTGTTTTACCCTGGAGATCCTACAGAACAAAAGCTGCTGATCTCTGGCTGCAGTGAGTAGAGCTAAGGAAATCTCTTCTTGGGTTTGTTTTCAGACGGTGAAGTGGAAGTAGAGCGAGTTGCGGTCAGATGAGAAGTTCAAGAACTGGCTGATTCTTTCGAGAGGAGATTGAAGAATGCCAGCAAAGCTTGTCAGAGCTGCAGAAGGGCCAGCTCTCTCTGGCAGTGGGCTTTTCCGGTTTTTGACTGTAGTGAGAGTAGCCAAAATCAGCAGGGCTGCTGTCAGCAGCGATGCCTCAAGCTTTCCCGACACTTCTAGAGACGATCACGTTTTATTCTTGGACAGCTGTGACTTCATGGGAACGCCACAGCCTGCATGTGAGACTTCATTTTGTTCATGCTGTTATCTGCCTGATGGCTCCTCTTTGACAGCTGTTTGATTTGTGGGCTCTTGAGAGCCAGCTTTCAGCCTTTGGCAGCAGCAGGAAGCGGAGCTCCCGACGTGTTGTAGGCAGCGTTTGCTCTGCTCAGGGGCCTTGGCTGCAGCGTGCGTGCAGAGAACAGCGTGTGTGTTTGGCATGGCTGTGCAGCAGAGAATAGAAATGGTAGTTTTCTCATTTTTCAGTGCCTCCCAGGACAGGACTCTGTGGTAGATCAGAAATTGGTGTGCGTGTTGGATTTGCTGTTTAGCAGGTGCATTCTCCTGCTGCATCTCTGTGTATCTCCGTATCCTACTGTACTTTGACTGCAGGAGTTTTCTCGCAGTAGGGTCAAGGCCACCCAAACTCAGTTCTGTTGTGCTTTGAGTATGGAGCCCTTTCAAGGCTTGATTATAGACCTAGCAGAGTAGAAGCCAACGCTGTGTGAACGACAATTCAAGAGTGTCCTTTTCTAGAAGAAGAGCAAGGCAAAAGCGAGGACGTAATTCTAGCGATTCAGTTGCAGGCTTCTTTTAACTTTGTGTAGCAGGGCATTTTACATCCTGTTACTGTGTTTCCTACAGGTGAGTTCATTCTTGATTGTGTGACTGCTATAAACAACCGCTGGTATCCAGAGTGCTTCTGCTGTGATATCTGCCAACAGGTATTGGCAGGTATTGGATTTGTCAAGAATGCTGGCAGGTGGGTCTTCACCCTTCCTTCTGTCACTGGTAATGATGAAAATGGAATGAAAGTTGGGAGGGATGTGCAGGGTTTGGTTCCTAAAGCTTTCCTGCTGAGATGGAGTAAGCGAAGTGTCTTTTATGAGGAAAAGGTCTTAGAATGCATCACAAAACTGAGAGTGGTATCTTAGAATGTGCATGTGAAATATTAACTACTTATCCACTTCGACACCAGATTTCCTGTCAAGTGTGTGTTTTGTGCTGGTGATGTTTCAGGATCAGTAGGATGATACAGTGCCACAGACCTTTAGAAACAAATCAGATGCAGAAGTTTTGTAATTTTTAAACAGATTTTTATTTTCCTGACGTGGGTTCCCAGTATGAGTCCAGTTTATCACCGTTTTCACTACTAAATGCTCTCATTTCAGTGGGATCCTTCAGGGATTTTTTTTTGAATAGACGTGTAGCTGTTGCTTTCATATCTCTAATGTGATACACACAGTTATGTAGAGAATTAGGGCCTGTTTTGCCATCCAGCTTCCGATCTAAATCTCTGAAGAGTCTGAGGGTAAAGCATGGGAGTGGGGCGGGATGGAAGACTGCAGTTTGCAGCACAGGGTGCTTCCTTAGGAAATAGGAAATCTGGGTGCCAACTTGCTTATGGCAGCAAAATGATTGACATTATTTTTCTGATACAGAGGGCAGGAAATTGGTCTTCTTCAGCTGCCTCAGTCGTTGTCTTGCCTACATTCTTTGTTTTCAGTTGAGTTGCCTGAGCATGCTTTTCTTGTCATCTTCCCCTCACCTCGTCTTGCCGGCTTCTGCAGCTGCAGAATACGGAGCTGCGTGTTTCTGCGTCCCCCAGCGATGCATGGATCAGGGGCAGTGCAGGATGTAGCACACGTTGTTAGTTGTTTGGTTCTTAGTACAGGGGAAGCTCTCATTTCGGTGTCATGGCAGAGGCTGGTTTGAAAAACAACCTGTAGTACTGTGTCAGTGCTATTGTCAGCTTACATTTTTCTTTCTCTGATGTTTGACATCATGGGGAAAATGCAGAGGCGTGCATTTTGCTTTGGGTTACGTTTATGTAAATCTAATGAAACCAGTGCTAAGAGAGCCAGGATGTAAGCCAGGCAATGAGTACAGCTTTCTGACCTGTTTGTGACGAGTTCAGTAGCTATTTTCAGAGAGATTTGATGCATCCTACTTAGCAGGCTTTTCTCAGGATCAATCAAGCTTGTTTAAAAAGTAATCATACTGAACTGTCGTGTGTGATGCTGGTGAAGACATTACTGCAGTATAAATCCTGTTACTGAAACAAGTGCTGAAAATTAAATGATCTCTACAGACAAGAAATGATCTCCTGCTTCAGCTCATGCTCTCAATTAATGAATCTTTGAACAAGAAGGAACTCGCTGCTGATGCTCGCGAACCGAAAGTAGAATGATTACATTGTTTACCTGCCGTGACAAAATGGGCGTCCCCACCTGTGGAGCACGTGGAACACCAGTGAAAGGACGTGTGGTGAACGCTGTGGGCAAGCAGTGGCACGTGGAGGTAAGCATCAGCTGACACGTGATCTGTCACACATGTAAGGGCTGACGTGCTTAACTGGAATATCGCCGACCAGCTGCTGTGAAAGGATTAGAAAAGTGTGCAGCAGCGATCAGCAAATCATCTCCTCATCCCTTGTTCAACCTTCATTTGCCTGATCTTCCACTGAGAAAAGACCTCTGCCTGCGGAGCTGAAATCAGCAGTCCAAGGAAGCATTGCAAGGTCCCTGTAGAACAACATGTCACCAAGTGAGAAGCAGGATGTGTGGAAAGGCAGCCATGTTCTGTGACAAACGCAGCACTAGTGGGCATCATAACATTGCTATGGCTTCCAGTTACTTGCCAAATAAACATCTCTAAGGCAGTTGAGGTGACAGTTCCTATTTCAAGTCCGTGTGCAAGATTTACTTCTTCCATTTAAGCTGTGAAGATAAGCATTCTAGTCCTTTTGCTGTGAAATTCTCCTGCAGCAGGTGCTTTCTTCACAAGATGCAGTGGTGGTGCAAATTACTTGACCTCACTGGGTTCTGTCAATAATAACATACCAGAATCACTTCAGTGCTTTTTTTTTTTTTTCTTTTTTGTACCTTTTGAGTTGAAATGTTAAAGACAGTAAAAGGAACGTTATTTTAGTGATCCAAAAGTACAGAGCAATAGTTGTAATTCTTATTTCCAAGATGGCACAGCGAACTCAATAGGCTTTGGTCATGTTCAGCATAGGGATTGTTTGTTTGCTTTCTCGGAAAAAAAAAAACAACACCATTATTTACAAGAAATTGAAAAAGGATCTGTACTTTTCTTCGTAGCATTTTGTTTGTGCAAAATGTGAAAAGCCATTCCTGGGTCGTGGTCATCATGAGAGAAAAGGCTTGGCATATTGTGAAACCCACTGCAGCCATCAGGTAAGGCTGCATGTTTTTGAAAATTGTGATTTTTAAACTCACAAACAGATGTTATTAATGGGAGCAGGAAAATCAGGGAGAGTCTGTTTTCTTAGGATCACCTGTGAGTGTAAAGCCTAATCAGTAGGTGTTCTGCTGCAGTCGGTTTGTGCGGGTTTCTCTGTAGGTAAGTTTTGCATTGCAGAAAGAAAACTGCAGGTAATTCACAAAGGATAGCTGGGCTAATCAGAATCTAATTGCTCTTCAAGCTTAGTGTTGCTTATCTTGAGCTGTTTCAAGCTTTTGCAGATGTCTAAGATGGGAGCAGCTTGTGACACCCAGTTTTCCCCAAGCACATCAGGACGATCTGCCGCTCAGGAGCTGTGGTTTCACACAAAGCCTTTGGGTGGCGTGGACTTCCTTACAGCTGCAGTTCTCAGACGACCGTGCGTTAAGATGCGCTGCATCAAGCAGCTCTTCCATCCGGTTGCTGAAGACCAACAAAGACTGAACTTGTCAGAGGACAGCACCTAGCATTGAAAGAAGAGCTGTACGTAGTTGCACCGTTTCCCTCCAGCCTCCCTTGACTGTGCGGTCCAGGACCGTAATGGATAGAGCTTTCTGCTTTGGAAGATGTGAATGTCGTTGGAGTCCAGCAGGGCATATCTGGAAATATTTGGATACAGCCGAAGAGCCCTCGAGCACACTGAGGAGCTGTGAGAAGGCACTAGGGTGCTCTGAGATGTCTCTTGGTCCCCCTGCAGCACGCATGATTGCTCTAGGGCGTGTCTGGATATCTGCGGAGCAAACTGTGGGGCCCTGAGAAACCTCTGTGGCACATTAGGGGGCACTGGAAGCCAGAGGTCAACAGGGGAGTCCTTGGAGACCCCTTGGTAAGACTGCATGGGCCCTGGAGAGTAGGAGCAGCTTGTACTGCTTGCACCTGCTGGGCTGGGAGCTGATTGCCTGGGAGCTGATTCCCTTGGTTTGATTAATGTAATTACCGGATGATAATTAAATCACGCTATTCAACAGTCATTACAGATCACTTTTTTCCCAAAGTTCTGTCACGCAGCTGTTGCAGCTTTGCTACAATATGCCGAGTTGATTCAAAGTTCCACTGATGCTCCTAAAGCACTCAAAGTGCTTTTGGGGGCAGTGAGGAAACGGCTCTGACAGATTCGTCATTAACGTGCGTTATGCGGCAATCCAGGCCTCCTTGG
This sequence comes from Lagopus muta, assembly GCF_023343835.1. Lineage (NCBI taxonomy): Eukaryota > Metazoa > Chordata > Aves > Galliformes > Phasianidae > Lagopus > Lagopus muta. The sequence continues at coordinate 18,267 of NC_064462.1, forward strand.
GCTGCATGAATTCAGTTTCCCCGCCGCGTTCCATCTCCCTTCGGCGCGGCAGTGGAGCCGGAGACCCACTCAACATGGCGCACTGAGGCACCGCACCGCATCCCGTTCCTACCTTCCTCCCGTCATGCACTGCGCGACAACAGCCGTTCCGGTTTCGGCGCTGCGGTGATTGGTCCATCCTCTCCCCCGGCCGGAAGTGAGCGTTCCGACAGCGAAGTTGGAACCCGGCGAGCTGCCGGCCGGGCCGCGCTCTGTGCAGCTGCCGGCTGCCCCGCTCGCATTCGGCCCGTCGTAGCGCGGTTCCGGTCTGCGGCGGAGGCCGGGTCGCCCCGGAAAGGAGGTTGGGGGGCTGGGAGTAGCGCTCCGTGTGTTTGCGCTGAGGCGGCGGCGCTCCTCGGGCGGAGCGGCCTGCAGAAAGGCCGGGCTGCGCTGTGCCGGAGCGGCGCGCGGGGTGGGATCGAAGCTGAGGCGGTGCTGCTAAGGGACAGAGCGCTGCTGGGCCGCTTAGGCCTATGGGGAGAGGCTCCCGCTGCTTCCTAACGAGGTTCAGCAAGGCCGAGTGCCGGGTCCTGCACGTTGGCCACAGTAACCCCCATGCAGCGTTACAGGCTTGGGGCTGAGTGGCTGGGTGACTGTTAAGAGGAAAGGGACCTGGGGGTGCTTGTCTGAACACGAGCCAGCAGCGTGCCTAGGTGGCCAAGAGGGCCAGCGGCCTCCTGGCCTGCATTAGAAATAGTGTGGCTGGCAGGAGCAGGGAGGTGATCGTCCCCCTGTACTCAGCTGTGGTGAGGCCGCACCTCGAGTATTGTGTTTGGTTTTAGGCCCCTCACTGCAAGAAAGACATTGAGGCCTGGAGTGTGTCCCGAGAAGGGCAACGAAACTGGTGAGGGGTCTGGAGCACAAGTCTTATGAACAGCGGCTGAGGGAGCTGGGATTGTTCAGTGTGCAGAAGAGGAGGCTCAGGGGAGGCCTCATTGCACTCTACAACTTCCTGAAGCTCCTTGTGATGAGGAGGGGTTTGGCCTCTTCTCCCAGGCAACAAACAGGACTGGAGGAAATGGCCCCAAGTTGTACCAGAAGAGGTTTAGGTTAGACGTAAGGCAGAACTTTTTCTCTCAGAGAGGGAAAGAGAATTAGGATAGGCTACTGGCTGCCCAGAGAGGTGGCGGGGTCGCTGTCCCTGGCAGCGTCCAAGAGGCGTCTGGATGAGGAGCTGTGAGATCTGGTCGAGTGCTTGTGGGAGCAGTGGTGATGGGAGGGCAGTTGGGACTAGATGATCTTGCAGGTGGTTTTCAACCTTGTGATTCTATGATTCTAAAGCTGTAGTCCAGCCCTGCTGCTGCTCTGTGGCACGAAGCTCTGAGCAGTGCTCTGTACTGTTAGCATAAGGGAAGTCCGAGCCATGCAGTGTGATTCACAGTCAACTTTAAGCCTTTTTGTTTTGAATTTTAGGTGGTTTTGCAGAGGTGAAACTCGGACGGCATCTTTTTACTGGTGAAAAAGTTGGAGCAAAAACCATGGACCAAGTTGCTTTAGGGGTAAGCCAAAAGATATTTAAATATGATGACACCTTCTGTTGCAGTTGTGGAGTTCTCGAGAACACAGGGAGGTGGTATATAGAAATGCAGCCTACTAGTGCCATTGCCTTTTGAAGGATGCTGTAGGAGTGGAAAAAGTTCAGCAGAACACCACAAATCTTGTTCCTCGTTGTTCAGAGGGCAATGCTCTCTGGCTGTAAAATGGAGGAAGTTCAACATTACTACAGCAACTTTAACAAAATGCTAATGAAAATACTGGATATTTTACCTTTCAGCTTTCTCTGATCTGTGTTTTAGAATTCCTATGGGAGTAATGTCAGCCATTGCTGAGTTGATGCTGAATTGTGTACTGTCACATACAAGCTTTGACATCTTATGTTACACAGTAGTCAGATGTGGTACCTGGTGTGCCAAATTAGTTAGCAATTTCATAGCTTGCTTTTATGGTCTCTTAAGGATGACTTGCCTCATGTTAGAACAGAAATTGGTGCCATGAAGAACTGAAGTCAGCAAGATGTTTGCCAATTGTATCATGTAACAGAGACATCAAAGAAAATATTCATGGTCTTGGAGGTAAGAAATAGTGTTTCTGCCACGCTTAAGGCTACTTTTTTTATCTTTAGCAGCAGACAATAATATAGAAATGAAGCTGAAATGAAATGATTCTTAAATATCTCAGTGGTGAATGGGTTCAAGATTCATTGGTTTTAAAATGAAGAATGCAATGTTCTATATTCTGTCTTTCTGTAAAAGGCACTAATCAGCATTCACAGTAAGGGAACTGGTTTTAATTCCTAACTCACACTTCAGTTTTTAAAGTAGCATCTGCAAGGTCTGCAGGACACCAGAGCCCCCACGTTGTTGCCATCTCCTGAGTGATTTATGCCACCCACGACATTGAGTGCAGTGCCTCAGTTACCAGATTGGAGGCAAGGGTCAGATTGTGTAGCTTGTGTGGTGTGCCACAGTGCTGGCCCATGGCATAACTGGAGCACCCTGTACTGCTCTGACTGAGCACGGGGAATGGTGTCCTGTGCTTGCTGTGCTCTCACTGCTGCTTATTTTTCTCGGATGCATTCTAAATACGTTGTCAGATAACTTTACCTTTCTCATTAAAGCATTGTCCTGGAGGGAAGCTGTTTGATTATATTGTTTCTAAGGACCACCTTTCAGAAGAGGAAGCTACGAGTCTTTTTTCGACAGACTGTTTCAGCACTTGCTTATGTTCCCAGTCAGGGTCATGCCCACAGAGACATCAAACCAGTAAGTCTGAACTGTATTCAGTCTTTCATAAATAACAATGAGCGTGTTTTTATTTTTCCATTGGGAGAGAAAGTTGTCCCTTTGTGGTTGTGGTTTATTTAACCTGGCAGGTGCCTGAGCATCACGCAGTGCTTCACTCAATCCACTCCTTTCCAGTGAATTGCAGAAGGTGATGGAAGGGGGAAGAAAACCACACAAAGTAGAACTCATGGGTTGAGATAAAATTATTTACTGAGGTAGAGGAAGGGAAAAGGATAACAGTTCTGATGAATGCAAAAGCAATTGCTCACCACCTACCAATCAATGTCCAGTTAGGCTCCCAGCAGTAGAAGAGATTTACATGAACTTCTACGCCCTTCAGAACTCCTTCCACACCATGTCATATGGTGTGGGATATCCCTTTGGCCAGTTTAAGTCAGCTGTCCTAATTCTGTTCCCTCTCACTTCCTTGGGCTCTCAGCTGAGAATGACTTTGGCTCTGTGCAACACTGCCTAGCAGTAACTACAGGTGTCAGCGTGCAGTGTGCTCCAGTTTTGTGCCTCAAGGGAGAGTGATCCTTCAAACAAACAGTGGCTATGCAGAGTATGGGATGGGGTGCATGCCTTGGCTCCATCCAGTGGGTTTTCTGTCACTGAAGGCTTTAAGCACGGGTTAGATACTGGAAGGTTTGAGTCTTTCTACACAAGTAGGTTAGAACTTTGCATTTCTTAAGTTGCTGATATTGCCGAGTAAAGCAAATCATTACAGCACAAGCATTTTCCTAGGCATCTTATGAAATCCTCGTATCTAAAGAATCTTTCCCCTCTGAAAAATAAAGCATTGCCTATACTTTTTGCAAGGAACTGGCTTCCAGCTGAAAAGCTGGTGGATTCACAGGCTCAGACAGGCACTTGGAATGGAGGTGACTTCTAGAGATTTGTGCCTGAACCTGCTGCTCCGAGAATCCTGACACCAAGTTTCTCAGAGCTTTTTCGTTTTCATGCTCAACCTCTCCCAAGGATGAGGCTGCATGCTCTCTGTGGGCAATCTGTTCAATGCTTGAGCAGTTTTGTTTCCTTCTGTCCAGTCTGCTGTTTCCATGAATGACTGTTTTCGGTCACTGTCCCACCATGACCTGCTGTACGGATTCTCAGGAATCTGTCTTCCTTTCTTCATGCCTCCCTAGTGGGCGTTTAGAAGTTGCCATGAGGTTCCTCTGCACTCTGAACAAACCTCTTTCTCCCCAGTTTCTCTTCTCTGAGTGGGAGCTTCAGCTCCCTGCACTGACTGGAGGCCATCCACAAAGCTTGCTTCAGGTTGTTATCTTTCCCAGCCAAAAACTAACTACAGTATTGTAAATGTGGTCCAATGAGTGTGCAGCAGGGGTGACTTGTCCTGGTCTGGTTGTGCTGCTTTTGAATGCAGCCCATTATCCTGTTGTGCTTTTTTTCCTGTCAACACACACTGCTGGCTTGCATTCATCTTGTGGTCTTTCACCACTTGTCCTCCTAGTCCCCGGGCCCTTTCTAACCCACCTAGGGTATGGGAACTTGTTAGCAGTCAGTGAAAATCTCTGAGAGACAGAGAGACATAGAGAGACAGAGAGAGAGAGAGAGACAGAGAGAGACAGTGACAGAGAGAGAGAGCTAACCACTGACCACATGAAGAAATAACAGAAGAGAAAATATGTTTCCTTGAGCATTCAGGTGAAAATAATTCCTGACTGCTTTTTCATTCACCAGGAAGATCCGCTGATTGATGAGAAACATGTTTCTCATAATTTGAAGCTGACAGACTTTGGACTCTGTACAAAGCCAAAGGTAAGAGTATCTGAAATCAAATATAATGTGCCCCCAAGTAATGCATGTTTTTCTACAGTATGCAACAGGGACTTGCCCAAACACCCTACATTCAAGCTGTCTCTGTGGTTGACATGCAGTTGCATCTTGCTTGGAAGGGCCTTAGCTGTGTGAGAGTGAACAGATTGCTCAGAAGCACACTCAGATTCTTTTCTCTACCCAGACTTCCTATTTTCACAGTCTAACTGTAGATAATCTTGTACGTGTATCACCTGTCTTATGCAAGGGCCTGCCATAGGAGCACTGGGCTGGCATGCCATTATCTCTTCGAAGGAACTGTGTGTAGATTGAGATTATGGATAAAACCTAAGAGTTTTGCAGGTGACAAACAGATCCTGTGGTTGCATATGCTTGAACTGAATTGTTTCTTGATCTTAAAACGGCTTGCTAGGAGCCTTTACTTAACATGCCAGATGGGTGCTGGTGAGAAAGAATTCAATGGGAAGAGTGCCTTCCTGATTCAAAGAGAATTACTTATCCTCAAATCGCTTTTCCTGGCCAAATTTAGAGCCTCTCGCAGGTAATCAAGACCAACAGGCTGTTGTCCCAGTGGTATAATGTCATCTTGCTCTGACCTGTTTAGCACAAAACCCAAGTAGAGTAATAGGATACTCTGAATAAAGAAGTATTCTACCAGTTGTTCTTTGTCAAGTTTGTAAAGTGATTGCATGAAATTGCTCTAAATGACCAGCGAGCCTCAAACACAACAGCTCTTGCATGACTTCTTTCTCAGTTTGGTGTTTGCACAGACAGTTCATCTTAGTAGGTGATCAGCTGAGGAAAATAATGCATCATGCCAAGGATACATCAGATAAGTGAGCAGCTTGGGATCTGTGTATTTGTACAGTGCTCATGGTCTTAGACAATATTTGCTTAGTGAGGTCACCTATTGAATGAAAGCCAAATATGTAGTGAATGAAAGTATGCCCAGGAGAAGAAGCCTCTGAGGCTTCTGAAGTGTCACTGCAGAAAGCATGGACTCTGTTAAAGCAAACTCTTCTGTTTTCTGTGTTATTCCAGGGAGGCCTTGATGACCGCCTGAACACGTGCTGTGGAAGCCCAGCATGTGCAGCACCAGAGCTAATCCAGGGCAAAGCCTATATTGGCTCAGAGGTATGCAGACCAGAGTTTGTTTTGCACCTCTCCCCTCTTTCCCTCCCCAGAGAGCATTTAAAGGCAGTGCAGCTCAGATACACTCACTTGGTTCCCCTCCTGAATTCTGCTGGGTTGCGTTGCTCAGTAGCTCTCAGAAGCTGTCAATGGCCACAGACTGAAAAGTGCAATGGGCCGCAGTTCACACAGCTGGCTGGTTTGTCTCTGGCTGATCCTCATCTGTCTCCACCAATTGTTCCCTACTTTGGGGCTCTGTAAAACAGCAACTTCAGAGATCTCCTACTATTAGTAAGTTTTTGAAACAGCAATTTGCTCTGCTTATTGTCCATCATTGGTCAAACTCTTGTGCGGTCTCAGGATCTTACATGTTTTGTTAGACTTGTCTTTAGCTTCCAAGTTGTGTTGAAGACTTGCTTCCACTGTGATGCTCAATGTACTAAAAATTGAGAGATGAAAACGTGAAGAGTTTTTCCAGCCTTGATTTCATGTCTAGAACTTTGGAACCCACTACTTGCAGTTGTTCAACTGGTCTGGTTTGAAATGCCCTGGTGCTTGTTGAATTGCTCTGCTGTTAAAGATGGAGCAATTCTTTCGGGTACCATTGCACCGCTGTTGATGGCTTCTAATTCTTGCTTTCTTTGTTTTCCACAGACTGCTTTTCAAGCCTCCTTTTTCTTTACAGTCAAAGTGAGAATTGCACTGTGAGGCGTAGAGCCTTGTTGTGCCTGTACATAAAGAGAACAGCAGCAGAGCCTCACAGCTGACTGCTGGCAGCTCTCGTTGTAGCCAGTAGCACATAACTGTGCCAAATCCTTTGTGATGGGTTTGATTTCATTTTTGCCAGTGAAATCCTTGTAGGTATAAGGTACTGCAGAAGGGTGATGAGCTAAGATGGAGATACTGGTTTTCATGGTGCTTTAAGTTGAGCGGAAGAGCAATTGAATTAGGGTCATATGCTTTGTCTGGAGCCATAAGGTTTTTTTCCTGGGGGAAAGAGCCAGCTTTTCATAGGCTGCATGTGGCCTTTGGCAAGGGCAGACAATGCAGTCTGTCAGTAAGGCATTTTAGGTGCTTCAGGTTTGTAAACTTGTCCTTTTATTTTTCAGGCAGATTTTTGGAGCATGGGTGCACTGCGGTACGCTCTGCTGTGTGGGTTTCTTCCTTTTGACGATGGCAGTGTGATGGCACTCTACAGGAGAATAACAGGAGGTATCGATGGTGCTAGAATACACTGAGAAGGGAAATAGCTGAGCATGACGAGAGGCCTTGCTTCTCTGATGGCAGAACATGCTGAGCTGTGCTGTGTGTGGAAAGGCCTGTCTGCTGAATATTGTCCCCTTTTTTGCTGCTTTGTCTACCAGTATTTTGTGGGTTTGGTTCTGCACTTGGTTGGCCTATGCGGCGCTGTAGCCTGATTATATAACATGGTAGCATGCAGAGTTTGAGGAGAAGTGTTTGCTTGCCAATGGGCTAATTTCTGTATCTGGTTCTTCAACTGGCTGCTCCCTGTACTACCTGTAGTAAAAATAGAAATACATCGTTTGATTTACCAGAAATGAATGTTATGGAATGCCAGCTCTTCTCCTGTCTAGGAAGAGCACAGTTCTGCAGCTGCTATCAGAATTTCCTCTTCCAGAACCAGGAGGAAATGTAGGACCCCACTGATTGCCTTTGAATTCAGCAGTTCGTTCTGTTTCCTTTCAGAGCGCACAACAACCTGAGCGTGTGAATCAAGTGACACAGCTTTTCAGGCTGGTGTGAACTGTGTTGTGCACTGAGCTTTTGTCCCTTTGTAATTAGGACGTTGTCCATGTCTGCAGGACTGCAGAAAATCCTTTGTGCTAATCACTACCCCAATTTGCAGAACGTGGCAAATGGAAAATGATCCAACTGCTTCAGGTGCACATTTCCTTAAAATTGTGGATAGTTTTGGACTGCGAGTCTGTAAGCAGAATGGAGCTCTTAAAGCTGTCCAAGATTGTTTCTGCACCATTTAGTTCTATCTGTCTGATGCACACAGGAGCTGAGGGCTGCAGTGCTTGAACTGGTGGAACTTGTTTAAGTGAACTGGGATGAGCAAGTTTCAGAACTGAGTCAGAATGCAGTAAAAAATGGATACTCTCACAAGTATTAAGATACTGCCTTGCTATTTCTGCACTGAATTTGTTTTGATTTTATGTGGCTGTGATCTGAAAAGTGCTTGGAATGCAGACACCAAGGCATTGTTGTGTCATTGACTGTCACACGTTACAGATCCTGAGATATCCTGGAATCTAAAACTCAGAACTGGTTTAAGTCTACTGCTTGAATCCAATCACAGCATCTGTGTTCAGTGTTCTTTTCCCTGCTCCACATCACTTCATTTGGGAAATACTTAAGGAAATTGACTATGTGCCATAACTGCTGTTAGAACAAAGTATTTCTGGTGTGCTGTTGGGCATTTTGTAGCTCTTGTGAGCAGTTTCCCTTCCAGCATTGCCCTCAGCCAAGCACATGTGAATTTTTACCATTACATTTATTCAAGCTGTTCTTAAAGCAGAGTTTGTAATCTCTGTTCCTACGCTTTGAAAGAAAAGAGATGTCAATATCATCCAAATAATTTAATAGTTCCTTTTGAGCTAGTTGTTGAAGGTTCATTCTCAATCCTCTCTTATTTTAGTGAAGAAAATAACTTTTTTATTGCAGAGAGGAAAAGACACTGTTCCAAAATGGCTTTCCCCTAGCAGCACGCTGCTACTTGACCAACTGCTGCAGGTAAAAGGGCTGCTTCTATTCAGATTGATGTACAAAATGTTGTTGCATCAGCTCAAAGCATTGATGGAGTGCTTAGAAAATATGTGGTGTTTAAACAAGTTAAACTGCTCCACGCCTGATGTCCTTGAAGAAAAGGTTAGCATTGCCTTGTGCTGAAAATTCTCCAATAGTCACGTAGTACTAGTTAATGGTTATAGAAATGATTGCAGTTTTAATAACTACACAGTCTTCAAGCAGCTTGCATTTGGATGCTCTTAATTGTGCTGTGTAATTAAAAGTGATCTGTACACAAAAGCTGTTTCTCCAAGGAAGCTGAACGTACTGAGTGTGCCTTTGGGCTGTATCTACGCAGTCTCACATACAAAATGCTCGTGGAACATTTACTGTAACCATAGGTGCTGTAACTGTTCTTCACAGCTCAGGTGTTTGACCTTCCTTCTGGTGAAGGGAATAAATACTGCTGGTCTCTATTTGTGCTTCCAGGCACCTTGAAGTTGTTAGGAAAAGAATAACTGTCTGCAGTTCTTCTCGGTGATGTAAGTAACAGCTTGAATGTTGCTGCCCACTAGGCAGACCCAAAGAAGCAGATGACAGTTAAACTCCTGTGAAATCACCCTTGGCTCATGCAAGGTTATTCTGGTGCTGTTCAGTGGCAAAGTAAATACCCAGTAAGTACACGCACTCGAAGAAGCCTAAGTATGTTCTGGAGTCTTTCCTGGACCACTGGCATCCTCTCAGAAAGGGAGTGATAACACATTTCTTCAGAGGCTGCTGACAAGTGGTGACTCTCCGGGGTCCATTTTGGCACCTTCAACACCTTTGTCAGTGACAGAGAGAATGGAACTAGAGAGCACCTTCAGAAAGCTTGCAGGCAGCCCCGTGCTGAGAGGTGCGGTGGATCAAACAGGAGGTAGGGATGTCTCATCCTGGTGGCATTCAGGGCCGGGTTGGATGAGGCCCCGGACAGTTTGATCTGGTGAGTTGCAGCTCTGCAACTTGGAGCTTGATGGTCTTTAAGGTCCCTTCCAACTCAAGCCGTTCTATGATTCTCTGGAACTGTGCTTGTGCTCCTTATCTCTCAATTGTCTGACCTGTGTGAGAGGTTGGGGTAGCGGGGTTGGGGTGGGAATTGGGGGTGCGAGGGAGATTCTTGCTGCAGATACTGAGAAGTTGCTGTGTATTTGCAGCCAATGGCTGCTGCTGGCCTCTGGGTGCCACTGTTTCTCTGAAGAACAGCTGTGCTGATGGTACACCACTGTGCTGTGCATGCCGTGCAACTGAATAATTAAGAGGGGACAGAGGTGTAACTTGTGCTCTAGTGAAAATCTCATCTGCTGACAGGCTTTTGTACTTGAATGCAGAACCTGTTGCCACAGAGGGACCAGTTGCTGAAGCGTGGTGACTCTTTCTGTTTACTCCTTGCAGTATTTAGCCCTGATGCTAACTATTTAAAATAGAAAATCTGAAATGGTGGCTAACTATTGGCTTGATTGGTGCATATCAGAAGACTATCATGGTGATAGTGGCTCTGTGAGATGACTTGGAAGCTGTTTCTTCAGTACAGGTCTTGTTCTTGCAGCTGGGGCACCTTGATGAAGACTGTGCAACAGAACTTGCTGTGTTTCACAACCAGAGCAGAGAGAGTATATCAGCATTAATATCAGAGGTAATGAATGTATGTAACTCATTGTATTTAAGCTCACTACTGCAGTAAATAACCTTTCTGTATTAACAGACTCTAATGCTTGCTTCTTCTCAAACGTGAAATCTTTCATACCTTTCAGAGCTAAGGTACCCCCGCTGAACTCCATAGTCTATCTGTAGCTAATAACTACATTTCTGAAGTTCACACTATTTGTCTGCTTTAATTTTGTTTCCTAAGCCTTTCTGTTATTTTGTACCATGTTAAAATCCTGATGAATCTCTGGAAGTCCAGATAGACTCAAAACAGGAACTTATGGATGCACAGCAGGTGTCAGGTGCTGGCTGAACTCACTGCTCTGAAATGTTTCATTAATAAGTGGAAAATATCAACTCCTCGCTCAGACAACGAAACAAGTTTTGGGAATTACAGCTCACAAACTCTTAAAGAAATGAATCCATCCCAGTAGCTTTTGAAAATGAATGAGAAAAGCTAAACTGAGTGCTTGTAGAAATATTGTATCAGTGTTACTAATGACATTCCAAGCTGCAGAAGAGATTTAAAACACGATGTGTACTCTGGCTTTAACCTGAATCTGAAAACTGTTTCTTGAAATTGAATTGTCTTTCTATTAAATAGAAAGTGGTAGAACTTGGAAGGATTGTTAAGATTTCCAGATAACTTTAGTAGGAATAGATATAAAATGTAAGTTTTACCTAGGGGAGACATTTCTACTTTTTTCAGGTGCAGAAAATAATGAGAACAATCTAGCTACAAGGGGAAGAAGTTCTTCCATGTTAGTCTGTGATATTTTCACAGTCCTTTATCAGAGGACTTCTAATGCCTTATAAGTAATTCAAGCTCATTGTGCTACACTGTGAGTCTATCAAGCAATTTACCCATCGTTCTCATAGCAGTCAAAAAGCTGCTGAAAACCAAGTTGAATGTTGATGCTCCTTGGAGCTGGGCTGAAATATGACCCCCAAAAATGGGAGTCCAGCTGAAATACTGTGCAAAGTGCATTAATAGGAGCTTTGCCATTCACTCCAGTAGAGCCATTCTGGCACCAGCTTTACTTTTCACTTTCAGCAATTGTACTGCTCTCAAGCAAAAACAAGAGCAGTCTGCTTCTCTATCTTAAACTTGTTGTGTGAGCAGCTAAGGTCTGAAACTAGCCTGATGTGATCAGACATGAAGGTTGCACATCAAGGGGAAAATATTCCAGACATGCAGAAACGTTCAGAACACTAAGCTTTCTTTGTACTGACAACTTCTCTGAAGAGATCTAAATACTCTTGTTTTCAGGTGGAATCGTGACCAGATGTCACAGCCTATCTCTTGCTTCAATCCAGGAAGGTTCGTGGCAAGCGCATCCACTTAAGGATTCCATCACAAACGACGTGCAGTACAACACAGCCAGCAAGCCGGGGTAAGTGTTAGAGTTCAGCACAACATTCTGGTAAAAACACTGCTGTGTGCTAAAGCTCAGCCTGGGTAAACAGCCTGGTGGCCTCAACATCTGTAAGAGAGATGTGTGCAGCCAGTCTTGGTCGTCAGATCTTGTTCTATGATAAGGCCCCCCACTTTGTGTATGAAGGCAGAGGATGTAATCCTTCTAGATTTCAGGGAGGCCTTTGATCCTGTCCCTCGTGGCATCCTTCCAGACAAGTCATCCAAATGTGAGATGGACAGGTACAGGCTATACTGAGTGGCTCAGTGGCAGAGCTCAAAGAGTCACAGTGAATGGGGCTCCCATTGACTTGGACGCAGGAGAGGCGTGCATCCTCTGCAGGTTTTCTTAAACAGCTGATGATATTTAACTGGGAAGTGCTGGAGGCTCCCTGGAGGGATGGGAGACCTTGCAGAAGAATCTAGATAGATCAGAGCGTTAGGCAATCAGCAGAGGAAAATGCCAGACATTGTACCAGCAATGGAATAGGAACAAACATACAGATGAGGAGACAAGTGTCTGGAGAGCAGTACTAGGACAGGGTCTAGAGGTGGTGGGGACAGCAAGTTTAACATGAGCCAGTGGTGTGTCCTGGCAGCCAGGAGGAGGGGAACAAAGCTGCTAACAGGACTGGAAGGTGTGTGCTCTGGGGAGAGGCTGAGGGCACTTGCATTGCCGAGTCCAGAGAAGAAAAGGCCAGGAGATGACCTCTTTGCTCTCTGCATCTCCCTGAAGAGGGGAGAACAGAGGAAGGTGCTGTGTTTACCTGGGAACCAATGACAGGACGATCAGGAATGGCCCAGAGCTGCATCAGGGGAAGTTCAGACCAGACAATAGGAAACATTTATTTACTGTTAGTGTGGTCAGCTGCTGATACAGGCTTCTTAGGCTGGTGGTTGATTCCCCACCAAAAAAAATCAAAGCCATACAGAGTTGAAGTTAGGCAAACAACTCGAGGTGATTGCTCTTGAAGAAGGACCTTGCACAGAGAAATGCCCTTTTGCTGCATGTTCCCCGTCGGCCATGAAGACCAATAGTACTATTGAGGTTGGAGATCTTCCTGCTCTGGATTGGTTCCTTTCATTGTCTCTTGGTGGATTGTTTTCTCCAATCTTCAGGACTGTGAGATCTGCCAATGCTTGCAGAGTCTCAATTTAGTCTTTCTTACTTCCTTATCTTGCAGTTAGAGTAAGCTCTGTGGCTTTCTTTACTTGCAGCTGGGTGAAAGTCCAGCAGTCTGTTTCCTCAGGCTTCAGCAGATTTAATTGCATCTTCTAAGCAAGTTCTGTGCAAGATTATTCTATTCAAGTAGCACAACAAATTAGAGAACAAGAATAGCCTTATGAATATAGAATCATAGAATGGTATGGATTGGAAGGGACCTTTAAGATTATCTAGTATCTATAGGCAGGGAATACCTCCCCCTAGATCAGGCTGCTCAAAAGTCCTATCCAGCCTGGCTTTGAATGCTTGGAAGGAGGAGGCATTCACAACCTTGCTGGACAACCTGTTGCAGTGTCTCACCATCCCCACTGTAAAAAGTTTCTTCCTAATATGTAGTCTAAATCTACCCTTTTCCAGTTTAAGCCATTTCCCCTTGTCCTGTCACTACCTGGCCTCATAAAAAGTCCCTCCCCAGTTTTCCTGTAGGGCCCTTCTGGTACTGGGAGGCCACTACAAGGTCTCCTTGGAGCCTTCTCTTCTCCACATCGATGAGCTCCAGCTCTCTCAGCCTTTCCCTACAGGTGAGGTGTTTCAGCCCTCTGATCATCTTTGTGGCCCTCCTCTGGACCTGCTTAACAACTCCGTGTCCTTGTGCTGAGGGCTGCAGAACTGGACGCAGTACTGCAGATGGTGTGTCAGTGAGAGCAGAGCAGAGGGGCAGCATCACCTCCCTTGAACTGCTGGTCACAGAATCACAGAATTGCAAGGTTGGAAACGACCTGCAAGATCATCTAGTGCAACCACCCTCCCATTCCTATTAGTGCCACAAGCTACTAAACCATATCTCGTAGCTAATAATAATGTGATTTCTGTGATCACAGTGAGTTAGTCTTTCACACCCAGATCATTAGTCTTTCTGGGTTCAGCAACAGTGAAGTTGCTCTATCTATCTAGCTGGCACTTGTGACATGGGTGCCAGGTAGGTCTGGTTAGTGCTGCTATTGAAAAAATGCATTATGCCCTCACATACGATGATGAAAATCACGTAACACAGCAGCCTACCAGTCCTTCCACAGTAGTCAGAACAAACTTCACCTGCCTGCCTGAAGATAAGGCATCTGAATACATGCTCAACCTGCCAAAATACATGAACAGCAAATGCCTCTAATTAGAACTGGTCTCATGTGAAGACAAGAAAGTGAGAGAATGTAACCTTTCACATAACCTGGCATTGTTCAGCCTGGGGAAGAGATGGCTCAGGAAGATCTTATTGTGAGTGAATACCTGGGCTGAGGATGCAAAGAAGGTGCAGCCAGGCTCTTTTCATTGGTGCCCAGTTGCAGGACATGGGCAGAAACTGGACTGCAAGAGATTCTGTCTAAACATCAGGAAAAAATTCTGTGTGTGGGTGACCAAGCACTGTCACACGTTGGCCAGAAATGTTGTGGAGTTTCCCTCCTTGGAGATTTTCAAAAGCTGACAGAAATAGTTTGGGGCAGCCTGCTTTAGGTGACCCTGCTTGGGCAAGAACGTAGGACCAGGTGAGCTGCGAAGTCCCTGCCAACCCAGTGTGTGATTCTGTGAATTTGATGGCACAAGAGTATGCGTAACACCACCTTATTGGAAACAGTTTTATGTGTAAGGAAATTCCAAAAAAATCATTATGGCCTACATTTCTTCTGAAACACAATAGTCACGATATCCTGCTCAGGCATTCATATTGTAATGGAACGTGATTTCAGTTACAGAATAGAGATTGCCCATAGCTAGCAGCCCTCTGGAAAGGGCTTTTTAGTAAGTCATCATAGAGCTTCCCTAGATCTGCTGTTTCTGCTTTCACTAGCAATGAGACACGTGATCGTTGTGACATCTATGAACACAGGTCAGGAGACACTTATCTGTCAGTAGAACGTAGCTTCCAAAAATGCCTCCTTTCTATCTCAGGACTGATAAGGTAGCTGTATGCAGTATTGGCAAAGTGGTATGAAATAAGTCCATGGGAAGGATGTTCCTGAAATCATAATGAGCTGTTAGAAACAAAAGATGTTTTGAGACCACAGTCATGTGTGGTGTGAGATGTGAAGGTTAGCAATCTTGACTGAAATACTGAATTCCATGATTCAGTAAAGAACTTTTGCCTGGGCTTCCTCATAGGCTTCCAAACACTGCTTCAAGCAGTGCTGCAGATTGCACAGTTATATGTTTTGGATATGACTTGTTTACCTTTCTATGAGCCACTTTCAGACCTCACGGCATTCTGTTCTTCAGTTCTTTCCAGGCTGTTATTTGACTTTTGTTGAAAAGAGCTTGTGGTCCAAGTCTCCAAATGGAAGGCTCTGAGATGCTGCTCTTGTTGACACAGGTTGTAAAAGATGACTGGAGCTTTAAGAATAATTTCCCTTCTGCTACTGATATGAATGTCAAATCCACAATTACAATATTAAGAGCATGATATAAAATTGGGGCTGTTGGCATGTGGACTTCCATTAGCTGTTAGCCATAGTTAGGAACTTGCAAAGCAATCATATTTAGATTTTACTGGTATTATTTTTTTCTGATGAAACCTTCCTTTTAATCCTGCAGAAGAATCTCAACTGAACACTTCTTTTCAGTCTGAAAAGGCTGTGACATCTGAAGATGTGCCAGGTTGCAGCCATGTGCCACATGCATTTGGATCCATGGAATTTGCTGATGGAACTTCATTGTTTGAAGAATCTCCACTAGAAGAGTTTGTTCTAAATGCTCACAGAACAAAGCAGGTGTCTGAAGATCCAGTGCTAGTTTCTGACAGAAAAAAATACAATTCTTAATCCAGAAATCTGCTTCTCAGTGTGTATAATGCTTATTACATATTTAAGTATTTAGAGGACCTTGACCAAAGGGAGATACAGATTGAGCAAAGAAGTATGTTGAGCATAAATTGTGATGCCTTCTACCTGAAAGCCATGGTTCATTTGATGAGAACCTTAACTTCAGTGTTCGGTTTGCACTGAAACAGCGAGTAAGGAAACAAGCGAAGGAGTCAGTGAGGATTTTAAAACAAAATGGGAAGTGATAAGGCACAGTTAATAAGATTTTGGAGTTAGGCAAGAGGTGGACAGAGCTTTAAATGTACCGACAGAAATTCAATCTCTCTGTATTGGACAAGAAAACCCACAGTGAAGCAATTCAAATTTCGCAGCTAAAAAAGTGATAATTCATAGCTATGTTTAGATAAGCTGGTGAGGAGTAATCCTAAATGTAGAATTTAGATGAACAGATAGAAAAATGGCACTTGACAATCTATAAGAAGCAAACTCATTTTAGGGGAGAATCAGAGGTACTGAAGAGTTTTTAACTACTTTGCTCAATAGACAAGTAGTGTAGGATGTTTTTATGAGCATTGTGTCTGACCTGCTTAGATGTTAGAATTTCCTTGACAGTGACTTCTCTGGATGTGATTGCAGTACCTGGCAGCATTCAAGGTGTGATACTCAGCTGGGCGATATGGAATTCACACTGTCAGCTCCAGTGACAGGAAAAGTGGCATCTATGAAGCATGCAAAGAAATGTGGATGCAGAGTCAGCATTAAGAAATGCGCTGCCCTTTGCACTTCCTGCTCCAAAGGCCTCCTTTCCAAAGAGTGAGACACAGAAGCAAGTGCAAGGCAAACCCCTCCAGGCACCTCCTTCCACAGGTATGTTGTGTCTAACAGATGAGAACCTAGAACATGTGTAGCTTAGGGATTTTTTAAATTCAAATGTGAACACAATACTTGTAGATCCTAACCTTCTGTTTCTGGAAGATGTAGGTTTGGGGTTTTTTTGGTCACAGCGCATGTATTCACCAGCCTGTACATCTGACAGTGCACAGCAAGAGGTTTAGCCATATGTCAGGGCAGGTTACTCGTCTGTTCATTACAGAGGTTCTCACGGTTTCACAAGGAGGTGCCTTTAGATGCATCCAGATAATGAGACAATTGCTGTTCCTAAAACTGGCACGTGGTTCCACTTCTCGTGGAGATCTAGGAGAAAATTTCTTCAACGTTCATTATGGTTTTTTGTTTTCTTCTGGGCTGCTGTGTTGAGTGAAAGAAAAGGGTAAATGCTTTTATTTAACTGTGCTCTTATTGCATCTTGCTTCTAAATGAAATGTAACCTGTACTTTCACATATCTGCTTGGTGTGGCATTGAAAATACTGAGGCTAGCAATGTTAACAGCTGCATTTACGTGATGGACCAGAAACGTGTCCATGCTGTATCAGCTCCTCTGGGTTACAGAGATGTTTGTCCTCATCCTTTGTGTTGATACTGCACGTGTTCACTCTGCCCTTTAAAGTATTAAGCGCTTCTTACAGTTGAAGATTCTTCTGTTCCAAGTGCTAGGGAATATTGTTGAGAAATGCTCCATCTCTGCAGGCTAATATGTTACTGAGAGTCACTGAACATACCACTTTCCTTTGCTAAGTGTTCAACGAAGCGCATTACGAAGGCTGGTTGTTCACACAGGTTTTATTTTTGTCTTAAGACTGCATGTGGTAACTTCTGATGTTGGTCTTATGGCAAGCTTAAAAAGTGAAAGTAGGTATTTCTTACGTGAGAAGTGCAGAAGTGTGATTTCAGCTCATTTCTGTTAGATATTCCTGAGAGTTAAGCAATTAAAATACTGTTGTTGTTCTATTGGAAGTTCTTGCATTCAGGATAGTTAAAGCAGTGCTTAGAGATATAACAATAAATGGTGGGAGTATCTCTTGGAAGTGTTGAGAACATGGCTGTCTGGGGCCAGCTGCTGCTATGGAAAGCTGAATCTTCGAGCTGTATTGAGTTGTCTCCACAAATGCAAAGCTGCTCCACAGAGCTCTTTTCCAACACATGGGCAATAGAACTTTTTAGGCCGTTATTCAACATGTAGTATTAACTGTGGTGATGCAACTCGCACCTTTCACATAAAGGAAAATGCTTGATGTGGAATGCAACCTTTTGACATAGTAAATTCCTCAGTGTTTGTCCTGAGACCAGTGGCAGAACAAGAAGCCAGTTCTGGTCCTCATCCCTTCCAAACCTGCAGTACTGCACTGCGCCGGCCCCTCAAAGACTTGAATACAGAGCTCAGGGGGGATCAGTCTCAGTTTTCTGTTTAGTCTTGTTGTTCTAGTTAAAACCTATTTTATCACGCTGAAGATGCAGACTAGAGATAGATAGGAGGCTGGCTTTAAAAAAGTAATTGCTAATCGTGAGAAATCCTGACTGAAGAGAAGTCAATCCTCTACTGCAGAAACATACCTGCTTTGGTTTGGATACTTTCTTTCAGAGAGCCAGTGCACGACAGTCATCGCAGTTAAGAAGCCCAAAACACCAGCAAATACGTATGAACTGACAGCAACTGAGGTTCTTCCTGAGAGGAGGTAAGTGTGCAGTTATCTGTATATGTTCTTGGTTTAGAGCAGTGCTACCTCAATCAGTGAACAGCCTAGGAAGCATTGTTCACAACAGCAAGCTGTATTTCCTTTCTCTTGGTTAAAATTCTCCTAAAACCTCTTGTATTCCCTGGGAAACACTGAAAGCAGAAAATAAAAATTAAAACTAGAAGTCACTCATCTTCAGAATGCATTCCTGTTTTCCATAACATAAATCCCATCTTGTTCCATTTTCCCTGTGCTGCAGTTTTAAAAAGCATCTCTGAGCTTCAAGCTCAACTGACATGTAAGCAGAAACTCTCATAATACACGACACTTCCTTTTGTTTTCTTCTTTATCTGATCATATTCTAATAGTGCATATGAAATAACTACAGTCTGATTGCTGAGGAAAAGTGCCGCCACACTAACAGCTGCTGTTATTCCCAGTTGACCTCCTCCTCTCCAGAGGCTCCCAGTACCAACACTGCAATTCTCTCTGCAGAGGCTAGCCTCACTTCCAGTGCCCTGTCCTCTCCACCTCCCCCTGTGCAAGTCATGCTGTTTACAGCAGCAGTCTCCATCTGCAGCTCACTCTCTCACACCAAGTTCTGCTCGCAGGGAACGGTGTGGGGGGTTGCTCTCACCCCAGCACAGATGAACTCACTTTCTCTTTAACCCTTTTTCCTTTGTCGTACCCTCAGTTACACTTCCACATACCCTCCATTCTACTTCTGTATACCAGTAACAATTGCCTTTCTTATGCCATCAAAACAGTTTGTCCCATTCCTTTCACAATCCACAAATCAAACCGTACAGTTCTTCAGCTTCCACAAACACCCAGCACTTGGTCTCTCATGATTAGGGTACTCCATTATAAAACTGGTCCCGTTATTCCATTTATGTTCCTAGTTCCTTATTTGATATTCCCCCCGGCCCTCCTGCAGCATCCTTCCAATGTGCCAACATACACCTGAGAGGTGTTTGTTTGTTTGTTCTGTTGGTATTTCTTTCCCTTGCGATCCTCCCATAGCGCTATTTTGTTGTTTTATTAGTTTATTAACGTTTCCACTAATTACTCCTTTTACCCTGAAGTTTCCCCAAAACAATCCCCAAAACTTGTTCCACCACTGTTGTCCACACTCCAGACACGAGTAACACCAATCCCCTTGCTGTATCTCTTTACAAGCTGAGCAGAGTATAACATAATCTGGATAAAATAATATGTGAAATATACACCTTTATTCCGGTCGGTCACTGTAATTTATGACATATAGGTTCCCATATTCATCCCACTCCAAAAAGTTCATTTGCATTTACACTAAAACCATTCAGATTCCCTTTTTCCCAATTTATCAAAAAGAAGAATTTTACTTCTTTATTGGTGAGCGAGAGGGATGGGAATGTAACAAATGAGCCTTGACATAAGGCACTTGATTAAGAATTGATTTTTTTAATGACAGATTCAATTTCGTTTTGAAAACCAAAACAAAACATTTGGCAATCAAAGAAAAGCTCTATAAATACTGGTTAATAAGCTTTAATATCATACCAAAATACTTTTTCACGTCAGTTAACGTAGTTAATAAGGTATTTGTGGGTTTTGTTTATATACATACAATATATGGCTTTATTTCACAAAAACAACAACAACGAACACCAAAGCATTGCTAACAGCAACAATTAGTCACCAAGATTCCCTTTTGAGCCCTTTTCACATTAACCAGAGCAGGGGTTGGCGTTAGACTTGGGTACATCAAGGATTTCGGTTCAGGATAGGGTTCTGAGAAAGAAACAGTCCTGCAAGAGGACTCGAGGTCGGGAACGGACTCCATCAGGCATGCAGACCCCCGGCCGCGTGCCACTGCCAGACCCTCGCCCCGAGTCCAACAGGAGCACCCCAACAAACAGCCCCGTGCCACCCTCAGCTCCGCGAGACCCCCACCTCCCCCAGCCCCCAGCCACAAGCGGCCCCCAAAACGCGCCCAGGCCTTCAGGGCTCCAGAGGGACGCCCCAAATGCCCGCGGGACCCCGCAAGTCCCCACGATCCACAGCCCAGCCCCGCAAGGAGCCCCATTCCGCATCCCGAGCCCCGGAGCCGCTCCCGGCCCCAAACCGCAGCCCCCCCCCCCCCCCGCTCACGTGACGCGCAGCCCGTGCTCCGCGCGTCGCCTAACGATGACGTCACGCCGCCGCACGGCCGTAGCCCGGGCATGCCCTCACTCGGCATGGCGGGCCGGGCACCGCCGGACGAAACGCGCACGCGCACGGCGTGGAGAGGAAGCCCGCCCTGGAGTCGAGCGACGGCCGCGGCGGCCAATCGGCTCTGCGGAGACGGGGGGGCGGGCACGCGCGTGCAGCCAATAGCGGCCGCAGACGTCACGCATCTCCCGGCCCCGTTCCCTGCGGTGGCGTGCCGTGTGTCGGAGGCGCAGCGCTGCCGTCAGAGCCGCCGGCCCGGCCGGGCTGCCGTGCCGTGTGCCGCCCTCCCGCAGTGAAGGTGCTCGGGGGGGCCTCAGCGAGGCGTCTGGCTGCAGGCTGCAGCTGCAGGAGAGCCCTGCTCCCTCGTGTTCCCTCTCCTCGGAGGCCATATCCTCCAAGCCCTTCCCCAGCCTTGCTGCCCTGCTTTGGAGCTGCTCCAGCACCTCCGTGTCCTTTCTGTGCTGAGGTGCCCAAATCTGAGCACCGAACTCCAGGTGAGGCCTCAGCAGTGCCGAGTACAGGGCAGGATGAGTTCCCTAGTCCTGCTCACCACTCCGTGCCTGATCCAAGCCTGGGTGCCGTTGGCCTTCTTGGCCACCTGGACACACTGCGGGCTCGTATTCAGCCGGCTGTCCGTCAGCACAAGGTCCCTTTCTGCCAGGCAGCTTTCCAGCCACTCCTCCCTAAGCCTTCAGGGTTGCCTGGGGTTGTTGTGACCGAAATGCAGGACCAGACACTTGGCCCTACTGAGACTCCAGCAGTCAGCCTTGTCCCACGGATCCAGTCTATCCAGGTCCCTCTGCAGTGCCTTTCTCCCCTCAGGCAGATCAACACTCCTCCCAGCTTGGTGTCCTCTGCTAACCTACTGAGGGCACGCTCAGTCCCCTCATCAATGTCGGTAGTAGAGATGTTCAATAGAAGCGGCCCCAGTGCTGAGCCCTGGTATATTGTATTATATTGTGTTACAGTGTGTTATCTTGCATTCTGATCTCTTGTTTAGTAAATTAGTTTGTTTCTCCTCAGAACGTTGCCGCTGTTTTGTTTTGGGGCCCATCTCTCTATCCTTTATCCCTGATCCCTTTCCGGGGTCCCTCCACCCTGCCAGTCACGGAACCGGGCCAAACCAGCCCATAAACTGTTGACAAAACCCCATTCCTGGAGACATTCGAGGTCGGGCTGGACGGGGCTCTGAGCGACCGGATCAAGAACCTCCTCAGACACTGTACACCTCCCCTACAGCCAGCCCAGGGCCTCACAGAAACCCACAGTCCCCATCAGCACCCCTTATCCCTTCCCTGGGCTCCCCCAGAACTCCCGTTTCCTCCTTCTGACTTCCCTTACCCCTCGGGTCACCCTTGGGATCTCACAGTCCTGACAGGACCCCCCTCACCATCCCAGGACCCCCATATCCCACCTGGGGCTCTGCTGCTCAACCCGGCGTCCTCAGTGAGCCGTGCCGCAGTGCTGCACCCTGAGCCCTTCTGCAGCGCTGCAGGACGGGACACACGCAGATCCCAGGGCAGTGGGCACAGCTCTGCGTGTCACCACCCGGCCCAGGAACGCCACCCTGCGCTGCCTGTGAAAGTCTTGCCTTGGCTCCTGGCACATCTTCCATCTCCAGAGCACACGAGCAGTGTCCCTCAGGCTGCGGCTCCGGGTTGACCCCGCAGCGTCCAAACGAGGCACCCTGCAGCAACCTACATCTCAGGATGGGCTGCAGCTGCGCCCCAGTGCCTTCATTACAGAGAGGAGAATGAAGGAGCGCAGCGGGGCATATTTGCTCCTGACATTTCCCCCGTCTGCATTGGCTGTGCCATGGGAGCGGCATTTGTCACAGAGCTGTGAGTGCAGGTGTGTGTGCATGCAGGGTGTGCAGAGATCATAGAATCACAGAACGGCCTGGGTTGAAAAGGAGCACAGTGCTAATCCAGTCCCAACCCCCTGCTGTGTGCAGGTCGCCAACCAGCAGCCAGGCTGCCCAGAGCCACATCCAGCCTGGCCTTGAATGCCTGCAGGGATGGGGCATCCACAGCCTCCTTGGGCAACCTGTTCCAGTGCCTCACCACCCTCTGGGGGAAAAACCTCTTCCTAATATCCAACCTAAACCTCCCCTGTCTCAGTTTAAAGCCTCTTGTCCCATCACCACCCACCCTCACACACAGCCCTTCCCCTCCTGTTTATATGCTCCCTTCAAAGACTGGAAGGCCACAATGAGGTCTCCCCAGGGCCTTGTCTTCTCCAAGCTAAACAAGCCCAGTTCCCTCAACCTTTCCTCACGGCAGAGCTGCTCCAGGCCTCCGATCATCTTAGAGGCGGTGTTGAACATCAGTGTGCATTGCACGTGGGTGTGAGCAGGGTGTTTCCACGTGAATGTTAGTTTTGCACGTGCGTGTGTGTGCACACGGCTGTGTGCAGGGCTGGAGCTGCACTCGTGTCTTCATGCACGTTGGTGTGCGGAGGGGTGGGTTTGCACTCGGGTGTGTGTGCGTGAACACGGGTGTGTGCATCAAGGTCTTTGCACAAGGCTGTGTGGTTTTGCACACGTTTGCGTGCACGTGGATGGAGCGTGCACACAGGGCTGTGCAAGGATGTGCTTGCATGTGCGTGTGGTTGCACAGGTGTGTGTGCAGGGAAGTCCTTGCACGTGGACGTGCGGTTCTGCACAGGGCTGTGCACACAGATCTGCGTGCAAGGGAGCGGCGGAGGTTCCTGGGAACAGGAGATTCCTGGGAGAGGCAGAACTCACACGAGAGTGCTGGAGAGCACAGGGCCGGGAAGCACAGCTCCGCAGCACTGCGCTGTGCACAGCAGCCTGCAGGATGGCACCGATGGAACCAGGACACGGCGTCACACCAGGCGCTGCAAAGGAAAAGCTCCATCCCAGCCCACACAGGGACAGGCAGGCAGGCGTTGTGGAGGGCTGCACGACAGAGGGGCGCCTTCTGAGTGCCACGACCTGGAGTGCTGTCTGTGGGCAGAGCAGCGCCGGGATGGTGGTCCTAAGCTGCAGAGATGCATGTTGATAAATCCTTGTTATCCTGCTT
This sequence comes from Lagopus muta, assembly GCF_023343835.1. Lineage (NCBI taxonomy): Eukaryota > Metazoa > Chordata > Aves > Galliformes > Phasianidae > Lagopus > Lagopus muta. The sequence continues at coordinate 41,651 of NC_064462.1, forward strand.
TACAGGAGTAGGGTGTGACAAGAAACCAATGACTACCAGTTTACAGGAGGTAATGAATTTAAAGTTTCCCTTCTTCCCTTGGCACTTAGCTTACAGAGTTCTGCAGTGCCGGGTGCTGGTGTCATACCTCTAAGCCACAATATTGATGGGCTCAGCTGCCACCAACTGGTAGCTACTCAGCCACCTTGTGTGTGAAACGAGGAAAAAACGCCATTCTGAACCCACAGCACCTCAAAGCCCCTTCAAGAGCCCCCAGTACTGCCCTGAGCCCTCCAGTTTTCCCCGCTGCCCCTTCAAAGCCTCAGGAGTGCCAGCAGCACCTCGTGCCTTAGGATGCCCGGTGGATTTCACAAGGATGCTCCCATCTCCTGCATTGTGATCAGTGGCAAAAGTATCCAACGGCGCTGACCGGAGCTGGGGGCTCAGCGGTGACATACAGGGAAACCTGCTGTGCTGCAGCGTGAGCCTCCGGTCCCGCTGCTGGGCACCGCCGGGTGCAGCCCGGCTCCGTCCTCTGCGCAGCTCCCTGTACGGACCGATGGCCGCGCCCGGGATCGCCCCGAGCCTCCTCTTCTGCAGGCTGAGCCGCCCCAGCTCTCCCGGAATCCCACCCCAGCCATTTCCCACGCGGTGCCGAGGAGGGAGGGGACGCGGGGGGAGCGACGGGGCCGGCGCTCGCAGTGCTACGACACGGCCGTTTGCGCCGCCCCGTCCTTACCCGGCGGTGGGTACGGGGACGGGGCGGCTTATTGGAGCTGCAGAAACGACCGCGGGCAGAAGCGCCGAGAAACGAACGGGAAACGTTTAATCCACGAACGCACACAGCGACAAACAGAGAAACGACCGCGTTGCCAACCGGCTCCCGTACAAACGGCGACTCTGGAGGACGGCTCGGTGCCGGCGGGGGATGGACAGGCCCCGCGCCGCCTTCCTCCGACCGCCCGGCGTCCCCGAGGCACGGGGCGGGCGGCGGCGCAGCGCCGCTTTCCCCGCACGGAGCCCCGCGGCTCCGCCGCCACTGCAGAAGGGGCCGGGCGCTGCGCGCGGGGTCCTTTCCGCCCGCTGTCGCGCCGTCATTGCGTCATCACCGCGCGTCCCGCAGGGCCCCGGCCCGGCTGCCCGCGGCGATGCCTGCGGTTGTTGCGTTGCGGGAACTCAGCGCAGCCTGCAGAGAGCGGTCCGGCGGCACGGGAAGATGGAGGCCGTGCGGTGCGAGTGCCTCAGCGGTGTGTGCAGCCCGCGAGGAGCCGAGCGGGGCCGGGAAGAGGAAGCCGTGAGAGTCCCGGGGAGGGACGCGCGATGGCAGCGTCAGCGGCGGGCTCGGCTGCTGCCTCCTCCGCTCCTGACGCCGCGCGCTGGCGCACTTTGAGAAGCGCCCAGAAGCCGGAGCCCGCTGTCACATCTGTGGGGTTCCACGGAACGCGCAGACGTGGGGTGAGTTGAGGTTGGATATCAGGACCAACTGCTGTACGGAAAGGGTTGGTAAGCACTGCAGTGGGCTGCCCAGGGAGGGGGTTGAGTCACCATCCCCGATGTGTTTAAAAATCGTCCGGGTGCGGTGCTCAGGGCCGTGATTTAGCGGAGGGAGCAGCCTGGAAGGAGCGGTCCTTGAGAGCAGCCCTGCGGAGAAGGACCTGGGGGTCCTGAGGGATGAAAAGCTGGACATGAGGCAGCAGTGCTCCTGCAGCTGGGAAAGCAAGTGGGATCCTGGGCTCCATCAGCAGAGGGGTGACAGCAGGGACAGGGAGGTGATCGTCCCCCTCTGCTCCGCTCTTGTGAGGCCCCATCTGCAGCACTGCGTCCAGGTCTGAGATTGAATAGAGACTGAATATGAGCCAGCAGTGCGCTCTGGCAGCTCGAAAGGCAAATGGGATCCTGGGCTCCATCAGGAGAGGGGTGGCCAGCAGGGACAGGGAGGTGATTGTCCCTCTCTACTCTGCTCTTGTGAGGCCCCATCTGGAGTACTGTGTCCAGGTGTGGAGCCCTCAGTACAAGAAAGACATTGAGATTTTGGAAAGGGTCCAGAGGAGGGCGACTAAGATGATCAGGGGGCTGGAGCACCTCCCCTATGAGGACAGGCTGAGGGAGTTGGGCTTGTTCAGGCTGGAGAAGAGAAGGCTGCGGGGTGACCTCATTGCAGCCTATCAATACGTGAAGGGAACCTACACCCAGGAGGGGAGTAAACTCTTCAAAAGGGCTGACGACAGCAGGACGAGGGGAAATGGTTTTAAGTTGAAGGAGGGAAGATTTAGGTTAGATGTTAGGGGCAAGTTCTTTACTAGGAGAGTGGTTAGGCCCTGGAACGGGCTGCCCAGGGAGGTTGTGGATGCCCCGTCCTTGGACGTGTTTAAGGCCAGGTTGGACGGGGTCCTGGGCAACCTGATCTGAATATGTATGTTTGGTGGCCCTGCTAGGCAGGGGGGTTGGAACTACATGATCCTTGGGGTCCCTTCCAACCCGGGTGATTCTGTGATTCTGTGATTCTGTGACCTGTCTGCAGCCCCCAGTACCAGAAAGACAGGGAGCTGTTGGAGAGGGTCCAGAGGAGAGCCACGAAGCTGATCCGGGGACTGGAGCACCTCCCCTGTGAGGACAGGCTGAGGGAGCTGGGCTTGTTCAGCGTGGGGAGAAGAGAAGGCTGCGGGGTGACCTCAGTGCAGCCTTTCAGTACCTACAGGGAGCCTGCAAACAGGAGGGGAATCAACTCTTTGAAAGGGGAGATACCTGCAGGACAAGGGGAATGGTTTGAAGTTGAGGGAGGGGAGCCTGAGGTTGGATGTCAGGGGGAAGTTCTTTACAGAGAGAGTGGTGAGGTGCTGCAACAGCTGCCCAGAGAGGCTGCGGATGCCCCGTCCATCCCTGGAGGTGTTCAAGGCCAGGCTGGATGGGGCCCTGGGTGGCCTGGTGTGGTATTGAATGTGGAGGTTGGTGGCCCTGCGTGAGGCAGGGGGTTGGAGATTTGTGATCCCTGAGGTCCCTTCCAGCCCTGGCCATTCTGAGATTCTGTGAGGGTTGTTAGAGTTAGGGCAGTATGGTCAGGCTGCGGTTGAACTCGGTGCTCTTGAAGGTCCTTTCCAACGTGAGTGATTCTGTGATTCTGCGGGATGCTGTGTGCTGGATTGCTGTTCGTTGCAGAGCAGCAGCACAGGGCAGGACTGGGGACTGGGAAGATGGGGGTGGTGAGGGCAGTGTGCGGCCGTGGGCTCCTCCGGCGGTCCCAGGAAACATCTCCACGTGTCTGCGGCTGCGTGGAGGTGTGCTTGTCTCCTGCTGTACCAGAGATGGAGGGGATGGCGCTGACTGAGGGCAGGGACTGGAGCAGCACAAAGGCGCCGTGAGGCGGCCGCAGTCAGTCCGGCCGCAGCACAGACAGATGGCGCTGCGTTGGGTTTTCTTTCTGCCGGCTCTTGTGCACTCACAGCACTTCTGCCTCCCTCCTCTGTTGCACTGACCTTGCTTTTGTGCTGCGATCTGCCTGTTTAATAGCCCTGCTTCCTGCTTATCGCCGTGCTGTACAGTCACAATCTCTTCACCAGCAGCTGTTTGCTGGAAAACTAATGCTCTTGCTGGTTTTTATTGCAGCTGCCAGCTGCTGGTGGACCTGAATGAGAAGAGATTGACCCAAAACTCGAATGATGGTGAGTGTGCTTGTTTGCAGTGCCACGCTGTGCCAGGCATTTGCTGCAATCAAGTCAGCGTAGGGAGTGTAGGTAAGCAGGAAGAGCACTGTCTGTCTGTCTTGTTATGAGTGGTAAATGTGTAACTTCTGTTTCTTCCTATAGAGGACAATGCACGTCTGCTTTTCCTGCTTGAGAAAATCCAACTGAATGCCAGCTCACAGAGGAAGTATTTTTCCAGATAAACTCTCTGGGCATGCTGTTCTCTCCTGGTTGAACCCAAAGGTTCCACCCATGCAGAGGTTATTCCTGTGCCCGTCTTCCAAAGCCCAGGCTCCATGAAGGTGAGCACTGTTTTGCTGATGATCTTCGTTGGAACACAACTGCCCTAAAAATTGTTGGAAAGTGGAAATGGAGCTGCCCTTCGTGTCCTGAAATGCAGCTGCTCTGGAGGTGTGGGTCTTTGTGGAGCTTTGTGTGCATAGCTGTAGTCCTGGGGCTGTTGAGAGCTGGCTGTGTAGGGGCCTGGAGGTGGCACAAGAGCAGAGGGCACTTCTGATTCTTGCGCAAGCAGCCTGACCAGCTTCCATTTGTTGCTTGCAGGCACAGATGAAGATGCCATCACTGACGGCTTGACCAAACTCAATGCTTCCCAACGTCAGCGAGTTCTGATCACCTACAAGAGCACTCCTGCAGGTAGGTGCTCTGCAGAGATGTGTGAATGTGGTTGGGTCACTGGGTGAAAAGCGAAAAACGACCCAGCCTCCATAAGAGAAAGGTCAGCAGAGACTTTACCTGGCCAAGGTTGTTTTGTTCCTGTTCAGTTCAGAGCAGTTGTTGATGCAAGGAGGGTTGGAGCCTGAAGAGAAGTGGTGAGCAGCTCAGTTCCTTCTGTCCTCGAAGGCCGCACCTTCTGCCAGCTCCTTTCTCCTCTCTTGGCCTTCTAGGGTTTGATCGATGACTGGAAGTGACTTGAAGCTGAGTGGGAATTCTGAGAGGGTGATGATTGGGATGATGACTGCCAGCACCGTGTGTGACGTGCAGAACTAAGGAGGGCTGTGAAGGTTTGGAAGTCTTCCTTTCGAATGGCTCAAGTTCTGGCCAAGGACTTGCTGCTTTGTTATGTATGCCTTCTTATTTATTAACTCTTAAAGAAACCTGGCTGCACGTCACAAGCAGGTGCTGGTATCTGAAATCTTGCTTGGCGATTCCCTAGGGAGCAGGAACAGGTGAAGGCTGCCTGATTGAAATTCTGGCTTCTCGCACCAGTGAAGAGATTGGTCGCATTGATGAGAACTGCGAGCTTCGTAAGCAGAGCAAAAGGCCAGGCCTTGTCCTGCTGCCTGCCATCAGTGTGTGTGTGTGCAGGCAGGCGTGATAGGAAGGAGTCTGGGGAGCTTTCAGGTGTGACAAACTGGCCAACCTGGGTGTTGCTGTTTGTGCAGAGAGAAGCTAGACTGGAATTTCAGCAGCAGCTGAGCTGGTGTAACTGAAATGGGGAGGAGCATTCTGTCTGTCAGCAGGACGTGTGGCTCTCTTGCCAGTTTCTTGCTGTCTGCGCTTCTTAATTGGAGGCTGCAGCACTGATGATGATGGCTGGAGCGCTGCAGTGATGCTGAGAGCCCTGGGCCCAGCTCTGCACCCAGCAGGTGATGGCTGGCAAATGTTATGGGCAGCACCCAGGCGGTGGCCCTGCTCCTCACGGGTGCTGTGTGTGTTCCTGCTGGAAGCTGGCTGCTCCCTTGAGGATGGCGTCGTATCTGACACATCTGCCGTGTTCCCAAGGGTCCTCGTGTCCCTCGCGGCGCTGAGCCACGCTGAGGGAGAAGGGGCTGAATGTTCAGAGCTGTGGGCACAGCTCTGCACTCGGTGGTGAGGAGCTCCAGGCTGGCTTTTTCTCACCCTGTGCGTCCCATGGCTGCTCCTCAAGCCCAGCTTCTGCAGGGAGGGGGCTCTGACTCTGGGTGTGTGTGAGTGCTGTGGGCTTTTCTTTAAACATGCCAGTAAAGTGGGTTGCTGCTCGTTTCAGAAGGAGCCCAAAGCACACCTGAGCTGCGTTTCGCTGTGTTTGTGAGCTGTGTTCCCTTTGAAGGACTCCATTATCCATCTCCAGCACCCGTTCCTGAATGGGGAGTTCTCAGGAGTTGCTTCCAGTAGATGCTCTGGTGAACCGAGTCTTCTCTCCTTGGGTCCTTGCAGGGAACAGAGGTGAGGGAATGCATGTGGATGATGGCCTTGCTCAGCAGATGCTCAGGTGTGTAGCAATGTGCTTCCCAATCTATTCTTGTGCATGTGATGTGTGGTGAAGAGAAGCCAGCCTGTGAAATGGGAATAATGGTTCTAGTCTCGTTTGCAAGCCTCTAATGAGAGTCTGTAGACTGGCTGGCTGCTTGGCAGGGGCAGTGACATTTTGGCTGTGGGTTGCCGTGCCTGGTTGGTGCTTGCTGGAAAATATCCATGGTCTAGACAAGCACAGGCCAGCAGTGCTCTAGCTGCAGGAATTAAAGATCTCCTGTATGCCCAGCCTTCTCCATCAGCCTTACTTTGTCATCCACAATGTCTGTCAGTGCCTGTACGAAGCGGGGGAGAAGAAATGGGGAACAGAGGAGGTGCAGCTGATGTCCGTCCTCTGTACACAGAACAGGGATCACCTGCTGAGAGGCAGCACCCCTGCACAGTGTGCTGGGTTTTCCTTCCCTTCCTTGTTTGTGCGTGGTGCCCTTGCAGGAGCTCCGTAGCTGTTCAGTGGATGTGAACTCCTCTGAGGCAGCAGGTGTCCTGGAGAGAGCCCCAGTGCATCCATTCCGTTCGGGCTGTTTCATTCCCTCCTGAGACTGAAAGGGGCTTCAGAAACCTCAGTACAACTGGCTGCAGCTCCAGCATGGAAAGCAGAGATCACAAAGTGATCTCCACGTCCTTGTGGAGCTCCAACTTGTCACCTTGCTCTCTGAGCGTGGAGCAGGACCAGCCATGCTGCGCTCTGTGTGTGTGTTGCCTGTGGGGCTGGAGGTGGGGAAGCTGCCCCAGTGACTGCAGAAGGGACTTGGGCTGCACTGTGCCTGCTTACAGGTCAGCCTCATCGTCTTGCTCTGTTTGCCTTGACTGGTGGGAGCGTAAGCCACCAGGTTTGTGTGTGGAGCCTTTGCTCTCAGCCCATTGCTGTCACTGGAATGGTAGCTATTAAAGAAGGACTGTCCGTAAAGCGCGTCTCATCAGCACTGCCTGATGCCTCCTACCGAGCTGCCTTGTCCTGGGGTTGCGTGCCAAAGGTGCCAGCACCTCCTGCTGGGACTCCTGGATCACACTGCCCTTAGAACCCTGCTCGTGGTGCCTTTGTGATGTGCAATTCTCTACCAACCTCTGGGTTACACCTTTCTCCTAAGCCCCACGCTCCTGCCTGCTAAGCTGTGGTTCTTAGCACTACAGAACGTGGCTCTTGTTGGCTTTTGCAGGTGTTTGTAAGTGGTGGTGATGTTGGAAATGCCCAATAATTTTCCAGGACGGTGTCTCTGATAAAGCAGGTTTTATTTGCAATGGCAGTGTTGGGCCTCCTGCAAGCAGGAGCGCGCACAGAAAGCACCTTTTATGCCCTGCTGCCCGACGCTGATCCCTTTCTGCCCTGGCTCCTCACTGCTGAGTGCTGCAGGTTCGCACTCTGTTGCGACACTTCGCTGATCCCACAAATAGCAAGTGCACACAGATCCTTGCCATGCAGACACAAACATCTCCGTTGGTTAATGGCCTTCTGACCATTGCTTTCTTAACAAACATCTGGTCGTCACTTTCGGATGCCTGCTTTACAGCATAAACGTAAACCTGACCTCTTCATTGTTTAATTACCCCCTTGGCATTTGCGCCCTTTACACTGGGTCACCGTTCTGGTCATCCGTCTGTCCTTGGATCGAGATAAGCTTGGAGGGAGGATAGAGGGGAGCATCCTGGATCTGCCTACAGCATCCTGACATTGCCACAGAGCGGGACAGCTGTGCTTTGTGTAAAAGCCCTGGCTCCTTGAAAGCTTGTTAAACGCATTTCACGTTCACTGGCTCACCAGTCTTACAGCATGTTTTCTAGTTCAGAATACTGTACCTACATTGTTTAAAACATTTAAGGTCTATTGCAACTGTGTGAGGAAGAATGTGTCGCACAGCGCAGTAACTGTGTGTCTAAAGTGTGTTCCTGATATGCAGATGATATCTCTCCTTGTCACATCAGCTACTCCTACAGACAAGTTACGGAATGCAAACACGTCGTGTTCTGTTTCTTTAGGTCAGTTGTCCATCTCAACATCCAGCGCAGGAACAACATTTCATTCCCACAGTGCATAATGCTGTGAAGGCATCGCAGGCCGCCCGCTCGTCTCCGCTGTGCTCAGGGGCTTTGCTGAGCTGCAGGCCCAGCGCTGCAGCCCCACAGCGCAGCCTCACGTCTGGTGACGGACTGCAGCTGGAAAACCCTGGCAGCGGAGGACGCTCCTGCCCCACAGAAGGACTCGCAGCTCCAGCGCCCTCAGTGCTGGAAGGAGGCTGCGGTGCCTCCACGCGATGGATGCGGTCCACCCGACAGCTCGTGTGGCTCACCGTGCGAGGCCAGCAGGAAGAAAGGTGGGCACGGGTAAGGCTGCATCAGAAGTGAGTGCAGAGCTGTGGGGCCGGTGGTCCAGGGTGCGGGGGCCCAGGTGGTGCTGCGGGACAGGCGTGACAGGAGGGCACTGGTGGTGCTGCCCGTCCTCGGCTGCAGGACTGGTGCTGGTGGCAGGGGCTCGGGTTCTGTGCCTGCAGCACCGATTTGCGGGTCGGTGTCTGCGTGGGAGGGATGGCACCCATCTCTCTAAGGGAGGCGAGGATGTTTTCGTCAGGAGGACGGCAGCTTCACAAGGGAGGCTTTGAACGAAGAGTGGGGAGGGCTGCTGAGCAACAGGATGGGGTGATGCGAGGGAGAGGGAGCAGAACATCGGCACTGCAGGGTGGCAAGGAAATGCCTGGAGGCACCACGATGGGGAGATCCCCCAGAGCTCCAGAGGAGGTTCTGGTGGGTAACGGGGGGAGGCTGCTGGGAGAGAGGAACGGATGGACAGAGGGATCGACGGAGGAGAGAAGTGTTGGAGGGAGGGAGGGAGGGATGGACAAAGGGACGGAAGGGCCGTGGGATGGATGGAACGCTTGTTGGATGAGAGGATGGATGCAAATACAAGTGGATGGAGGGATGGCCAGGAAAATAGGATTCCTGCCCCAGAGAGCAGTGTGCCTCTATGGGCACCTGTGGGGGTGGCCCTGAGGGTATGGAACCCACCTGCCATTGCCTGGAGCCCATCGGTTCGTTGTAACAGCAGTACACTGACAAAGTGCATGCTGCAATCCTTGAAACCACGGCGTGCTCGTGGATTTTGGCAGCCAACTGACAACGTGGTTTCAACATTGCTGAATAGGCATTTGTTCTCCAGCAAAACAGTTCAGCATCTGCAGAGCGCTGCCAGTAACTGCAGTGGAACAGGGAGGAATTGTGAGAACAGATTTCTGCCTAGAATGCTTTCCAATTTAGTAACTAATGCATTTTATTTTTACTCTTGTAGGATTATCATGAGCTCTAGATATGCAGCTAAAAGAGTCTGAAAACCAGGAGTCCAAACCCTTGTCTGTGGAAGGCCCACCTAGTTACCCAGCTCCTGAGCAAAGAAAAGGAAGAATCAAGTCTTCAGTCAGCACACACACTCCAGTCAGTCAGCTCCGCAATAAAAGCTACCTTTTCCATGCACCTCCACTTACGTGTGGCAGAAAAGTGTTCTGGGCATTCAGCACATTGGATTCACATTCAATTAGCAATCCAAACTCCAAACAGTTATTTATGATTTCTTCTCTCCTTCTGCAGTCTCGTTTCCTCAAAGGGCGCTGCTTTACCCTGACTGGGCTGGCTCCTGCTTTTACCTTCACTGCTATTGGGGCTGCATTTTTGGCTCTGCCAGGCATCCCTGGTAGCCACACTCCTAAGTGCACGTGGTGTAAGATTTCTGTAACTTCTGGGGGGACGACCTTGTTTTTCCCAGGTTGTGTTAAAGCCAGAGGAGGGGGAGATGGTGGGGAGGGAATGGGGTGAGGGGTGGGCGATGGGGAGCTGGAAGGGATGGAGTGGGGGGTGTGGGGGAGGAGAGCAGAATGGAGGACGTGGAAAGAGATGGATGGAGAACAGGGGAGAGGATGGGTGGAGAAGAGGATGGGTGGAAAACGTGGAAGGAGAGATGGACAGAAGCGAAGGGATGGAGAACAAGGGACCAAAGCACCAAACCCCTCTCACCTTTGGGCCCAGCTTCTTCTTCAGTGCAGCTCCTGCGGCAGGCAGGGCCTCAGCTCTTCCCACATTCCTCCCTTCCTGCAAGGTTGCTTTTTTTCACGCCTACTTTGCTGTGCTATGGGTAGCTTTCCTACTTGCTTTCCTGTATATGTTACCATCCATTGCTTTTCACTTTTTATTCTCTTTTTGTTTCATTATTTTCCCTTCAACCCTCCCCACCCCCTCTCTCCTCTCCTCACCCCTACCTCCCATTTTTTCCTTCCCCTCCCCCCCCTACTCTTTCCTCACCTTATGGCAAACTTTCCCAAATAGCTGCAGGCTTCTCCAAGTGCAGATTTGCCTGCCAGGTCTTAATAGACTAAGATGCAACTTTTTAGGAACAAAGTCAATACAAAACAAAAGAACAGAAGAACAGAAGAAACCCAAACACATTTCCACAAATGCCTTTGTTCACACCTACCCATTTCAATCACTGGATGTCAGGGAAACCGAGGAGCTATTCCACTGAGCTGAGGCTTGGCTCTTGGTGAGAGGTGTTTTCTGAATGGCAATTTTTCATTTCGCTTCTGCTTTTTAACTTTCCTACATGTGCACATGTAGCACTGGGAACAGGAGCTGTCAGGCACACAGAATTGAAGGAATCCCATGGAACACCAGTGTGAGGTTGGCATTTCCACTGAGCCGTCAGATGCACACTGCAGGATTGTTCTGGGACCTGCAGCAACGATTCTGCACATCTCCTGAGAAAACTGATAGCACTGCACAGCATCCAGGGCAAGGAGAACTTTCTAAACGGAAAAACAGGTCAAAGAAACGGCAAAGGAATGGAGAACAGGAAGGATTAAAATTTGCAGTAGCAGCTTGAGAGCTGTCTGATAGACTGCAAGAAAAAAAACAGAAGCATTGGTCTTCTGTCCATCAAATAAGTACAAAAATGACAAAGCTAAATGTAACACAAATTACATTAACTGGCTGCTGTTAATAAAGAGACATGCACATCTGAAATGCTCCACAGAATTCCCAGAGATCACACCTTGCCACAGATGCCCCAGGTACCCTGAAAGGCAGTAAGATCTGTGAGCTGCGTTTCTGAGCTCTGTTCCAGAACTCTGAGATGACAGACAGCAGGACTTCAAATGCTGACGTACCAAACTGACACCAGGATTTCCTGCCTCTCTTTAATCACGAGCAGTTTTGAGCACAGCATTACTGCACCGCAACGTTTCAGTTCACTTCTAGAGCCTTCTGCCAGACGTGGGTTTCAGAGAGGGGCAGTAGTCCAGGGGCTCAGGCACTTGCTGTGATCCAGGGCTGCAAATGGTCTTTGTCTACTGAATTTCACCAGACCGTTCCTGTAGCAGGGAGCTGCCCATAGCTTTGCATCAGTCAGCTGGCTCTGAGGGTGCAGGCAAGGCTTTGGCTCAGATAGACCGGTACTCTTCTTTTCTGCCAGTACTTGGCTGACGGAGTTTGTGGCCGTTCTGTGGCACGGAATGCAATCAGCACGGAAGCATCGTTTGTCGTTGTGGATTTTGAGTAAGATTTCTCACCCTCTGCTCATGATGGGTAAGAGTTCAGGTGTCCAAAGAGAATAGTTGAGCCGAGAAAAAAAAAACAGGGCGGGAAAGACAAAGGAACCGAGGTCGATCGGCGGGGCGGATCCGGGCGATGGGGGCGCCGCCGACCCTCACGTCTCGCCACCGTCCGGCCGAGCCATGGGGTCCGGGCTCCCGGGAGTCGGGTGGTGGGAGGAGGACGGGTGCGAGCTGCGATAAACACCCGGCGCGGTCACAGGCGCACGCACAGCTCCAAGTTCTCCCTTAGAAGCTGGTGAGCTGCTGGCACGGGCTGCCCAGAGACGCTGTGCGCATCCCGCCCCTCCGAGTCCGTTCCGGGCTCCCGCGGCGCCCCGGCTTCGGAAGCGGCCGCTTCAGCCGCGGGGAGCGGCGGCGCGCAGGCCGCGCCGGCTGCCATCGGCCCGGGGCGACAGCGGCGGCCCGTCCCGGCCTCTCATTGGTCAGTGCCGGCGCCGCCCCGCCCCCGGCCTCCCTCTCATTGGTCAGCGCCGAAGCCGCCGGCTCTGTCTCTTCTCGCTCCCCTTCCCTTCAGCTCCCCGTCCCCTTCCGTTACCTTGCAGCGTCTCCCCCCGCTTTCCTTCCCTTCCCCTCCCTTGCGGTGTTTCCCCCCGGTCCCCTTTCGTTCCCTCGTGCTGTCCTCCCCCCTTTCCCTTCTCTTCCATTACACCATCTCCCCCCCGTCCCCTTCCCTTCCCTGGCACGAGAACCTTTCTCGTGTCACACGGGCTGAATTCAGCTCAGCAGAGTCTGGGTGCTGGGCACAAGAGAATTCTGCCACAGCGTTTCTATTTCTGTTGCGGGAAGGGAGCGATGGGGATACGAGGGGATGCATGACTTGTGCACAGGAAACGTGCACGGCCGGCAGAGATGGCTGCCGTCCTGGGCACCCGCTCTTGCAGAGCATGGTCCTGCTGGGCCTTGGCAGCGGCTCTCCTTGCCACCCAAACTGCTCTCTCAAACCACCCAAACGGCTCCAGCTTCCTCACGTCAGTTGATGGCGACAGACACGACATCAGCAGACTGAGTGGAAATAAAGCCAATTCATTTTTATTGGGAATACTGCATCCAAAACTGAGGTCCCCGGTACAAGAAAGACGCAGAGCTCTTGGATGAAGTGCAGAGGAGGGCCCCTAAGGTGATCAGAGGCCTGGAGCACCTCTCCTGTCGAGAAAGGTGGAGGGAACCAGGCTTGTTTAGCTTGGTGAGGAGAAGGCTCCGGGGAGACCTCACTGCGGCCTTCCAGTTCTTGAAGGGAGGCTGTAGAGTAGAGGGGGAACGGCCGTTGATGAGGCCGGATGGTGACAGGACAAGGGGGAATGGTTTTAAACTGTGAAAGGGGGGCAGAATTTGGTTAGATGTCAGCAGGCGTTCTTCACACGGAGGGTGGTGACGTGCTGAACAGCTTGCCGAGAGCTGGGGGACGCCCCATCCCTGCGGGCATCCGAGGGCAGGCTGGATGTGGCTCTGGGCAGCCCGGTGGCGGTGATCTTCGAGACCCTTTTCAACCCAGGCCGTTCTACGAGTCTTTGGTTTTCTACGATCTTCCATTCACAGGTGGAAATCTGGACGGCTTCCCAGCCCCCGTGCCGAGAGCTCCACCGCGGTCACCACCGATGGCTGCACCTTCCCCTCTGGAGCCGTGCGAGCATTCAGCCCTAGGGAAGCGAGAAGAGCACGGAGCGTTAGGGCTGAGCGCAGGCAAGTGGTGCAGGCCGGGCTGCAGCCCGGCTCTCAGGATCTGCTGCCTACGGAGCTCACCGGAGGAGGTGCCGCTTCTGCTCCAGCTTCTGCCGGTTTCTTTCTGCTGTGCCGGCAAAAACCTCTTGCTGATGGAGGTGCGGCTCCAACCTTCGGAGCACCTGAGCCGCTCGCGGGGAAAGGAGGCTGCAACAGGAGGAGAAAGTCATCCCTCGGGCTCCGCTGAGCCGCCCCTGCCTCTGCCCTCACCCGGCCCCGCACCCCCTGCTGCCCCCCACGTGTCCCCAGCCTTGCGCCCCGCCAGCAGTTTTTGGCCCGGGCCGTGCCTGTCCCTGAGCTGCAGTCACAGCTGCCCGAGAGCCTCAGGCAGCCGGCAGAGCCCACACACACTCACTCAGCATGCAGTGTCAGCTTGGTCGTCGTCCCCATTATACTTCCCGGCAGCAGACCCTCGTCCTTCCTCCATCTCCTTCCCACTTGCTGTCTCCTGGGCTGGGCTGGAGGATGTGGAACACGCACTCTCTCCCTGGCCAGCAGCTGCCAAAGAGGAGACGCTGTCAGCAAAGCGGCTGGGAGCACGGGGCTGTTCCCCAGAGGCCCTCTGCCAAGGGCCCTGCAGCAGGCCCCGGCAAGCAGGAGACTCGGCCCTGCCGGCCCATGGCTCCCGCCGCCCTTCCCTTCTCCCTGCAGGGCCGTGCCAAGCTCTCCTCCCGGGAGGAGCAGGCCAGCCCCTGCCATGCTGCACGGCGCCCATCCCGCTCCCACCCCCTGCGCCCTGCTGAGCTCGCACCCTGGCTCAGCGGCTGTTGCCAGCAGGGTCGATCCTTGACGGTACCTGGGGCGGATGCTGGTCCTCCCCTGCGCTCCAGCCTTCCCATGCCGCCATTTCTGCCTGTGCTCGCTCTATTTGCTGTTGGTGCATGGGCCACGTGTGGTCTGCTTCTTTCCACAGGGCAGACTCTTTGCGGAGCTCCTGCAGAGACACAGCAGCATACAGGATCAGCCTCTGCCCCTGGGGCCTTCCTTCAGCTCCCCACTCCTGCTCCTCGCCTCTGCCGGCCTGTCGGCACTGCTTTGCCCCTGAAGGACCAGGGGCCCCAAAGGCAGGCCGGGATCTACAACTCCTGGCCAACGTGGCTCAGAGGCCGTATTCCTCTCTCACGGCCCCTGCTCAAAATCAGTGCTGTGGCAGGTGGCAGGCCAGGAGGCGAGAAGAGACGGGGAAAGTGTGCAGCACCCTCCATCTACCAAAGAGGAGCTGAAGGAGCGGACAGAAATGTGAAACGGTGGCACCCGAAGGGCTGTGCTCCAGATCACTGCACACACAGAGGCTTTTGCTTCCCTCCCTGCAGAAGCACTCAAGGCCAGGCTGGTCGGGCTTAGAGCAACCCGGTCTAGAGACAGGTGTCCCTGCCTGCAGCAGGGGATTGGAACCAGGCGGTCTGAATGGCCCCTCCCTACCCAAACTTTCCTAGGATTCTACCGTCCTATCATTGGTGCAGTCTCAAGCAGCACAGTCCCTGCAGCAAGGCAGAGCCGATACCTGCAGTGCTCTCTTAGACTCCTCGGTGGCAGGGAGTGCAGCGCTGGTCTGGGCAGCAGATGTTTCCTTCTGTCCCGCTTTCTTTGTCCCACGGGAGCTGCCTGCACACGGCGGGAGCGCACTGCAAACAGACATAAGAGGAGTCTGCAGGAGCCCGGGGCACCTCAATTTCCCCCGTGCTCCCACAGCCATCAAGATGGGCTCCGGTGCAGAGCAGAGAGACCCCTGAAGGGAGAAGAGCTTCTGCTATCGGAAGGGATCGGCACTCAGCTCCCCCAGGGACCGGGGACCAGAGTAGAACAAAGCTGGTGTGTCTGCCTCAGGCGATCGTGCTGCGCGCTTGCCGCCCTGGAAAGAACGGCCCCCCCAGGACACACGTGTGTCAGGAGCCTTTGTGGGTGCCGAGAGCTGGCAGCTCCAAAGGGGAGGCCGCTCCTACACGAGCGCACGCATCTCCTTCTTTTTGCCCAAGGCCCTCACCTGCCAGAAGGCTCCTTCGCCACATCTTGCTGCCTTGAGCTCGGCTTGCGCTGCAGCAGCATGGAGGGGGGAAGTGTCTTCCGCCTCTGCAGCAGCCTGCCGGCAGAGACCCCTGGAACCAAGAGAGAAAGAAGTTCTTCAGAGCAGCCCCACGGGCACGGCACGTGAACCTGGATCCGGTCACCCGGCACGGGACAGGACCCCCCTCCTTACAGCTGGGACCCGCTCCTCACCTTTACTCATCTTCCGCTGTATGGCAGCTTTTTTTTCTGCGGCGGCCTCTGCTCTGCTCTTTTCCACGGTGAGCTGAAACCTGGAAACAGAGAGTGACAACCCTTGAAGAAGGATGACCTCCTGCCCCACGCAGCTGGTTGGTGGTATTTATCCCTGTGCTCTGCAGAGCGTGGCGCCCTTTTCCTTCCTGGCCATGCCAAACCAGCACACGTAGCCCAAATTCCTCTGCACGTGCAGTCCATTCTCTCTGAGGGGAATCGGGACAGCTTGGGCACCAGAAACACAACCCTGATTCCCCAAAAAGCCAAAAGGCAGCAGTGGAGAACCAGGAGCCAGACTTTCCAGCATTTCTCCCCGACTAGAGGCTGAGCACGGAGACCCAGCAGGGCACGACCCAAAGGAGGAGGTGGAAGGAAGCCTGTCTACTGGCCAGCTAAGTGCTGCAGAGGAAATGCACTCACCTCGGGAACACGTGGATGCCATGGGCAGCGGTCTCTGGCCCGAAGTCAGCAGAATCGTCTGTCCAGAATCTCTGCAAAGGGACACAGACCTGCTGGAGGCTTGCCAAGGACATTTTTTCATGGCTCTTGTTGACAGGAAGCAAGCCTGGCTCCCATGCCAAGAGAAAGCTGCTCTCCACCAAAGCCTCCTCCGTGAACATCAGAGCTTTGTTCTGCTCTGAAGGAGCAGGATGGCAAAGTAGCGAGGCCGTGCAAGAGCACTGCCAGGCTTTCTGCATGGGCAGAGATCCGGGAAATCTCTTTGCCAGTGGAGAAAGCCGTGGGGGCAAGCGTGGGGAAAGGCATTGGACTGGCCTGCCACGTCCAGGCTGGCCAGCGGTGATCCGACGGCGCACCTCACAACCTCCTCAACTTACGGTGTGGATCAGTGCGAGGACGGGGGCATTGCTCTCCAGCGTTTCAACGCAGCTGCAGAAGAACCTCATGAGGAGGAAGCCGTCTTGGCAGGTCATAACGCCGAGGTTCTTGAACACGAATGAGACGGGCTCCCTGCTCCTCAGGAGGTGACAGTACAGGAGCACGCTCTCCCGCACGCAGCGTGGCACCAAGTGCAGCGGGACGCCGGAGGCTCGCGAGAGCTGCCGGTAGTTGAGCGGCTCAATCTTGACGTCGTCTGCAAGGAGAAGGCACATCCTCACTGCCACAGCCAGCCCATGCAGCATTCATAACCAAATCCCACAGAAAAGGTGCTTTGGAGAAACAGCTCTTGGGCTGCGGTTCCTCCTGGAGGAACTCGCGCTGCACCCCGAGCTTTGCAGACACTTCTCTGCTGCTCCCGGCCGTTTCCAAAGAGCAGGGAGAACACAGCCGGCCGGACGTGGGGCGGGAAGGGGAAGGTGGCTGCTGCCTTCTCACCAGGGATGATGTCGTTGGGAGACTGGAGTTCCTGCAGCCACAGCACCCCGATGTCCAGCTGGAAGACAGGCCTTAGAACCGAAAGCGCCTCTTCTTTGCTGTGGAATTGCTCTCGGACCCCAGCAAAGACCCCGAGTCCCGGAATCAGGACTCCCTGCACAAGGAAAAGACAGAAAGGCTGACGAGCGTGTACTTTAGGGGCGGCAAAAGCCACGAACATCAGGAGCGTGGGGTCACTGCTCTCCACCCTCCCCACTCCTGATGGACAGCGGAGTGAGATGGGGCTCTCTGGAAAGCATTGGAAAAGTCTGTGCTCCCTGCAAGACAGTCACCTCCGCACAGTATTTCCCAACATCCCTCGGCTAGAGAAGAGCCCGGGCATGGACAGCACAGGGCTGAAGCCTGGGACCGATCCCAAGGATTATCCTCGGCACAGGGCCAGAAAAACCCCCCACCCATTTCTCCCTTTGCTCTCCCCGTTCTGACCAGGGCAGAGTGAAGCCCCTGCGTGTGCCAAACGTTTGCTCAGAGCAGCTCTGGCCTTGGCTTTCCCTCCCAGTTGGCCAACAAGCCGCTCTGGGCACCCGGCTTGGGCTCAGCGTGCTGCTCAGTGTGGTGCTCAGGGAGGGATTGCTCTGCGGGGCCCACACTCTGGGCAGGACTGAACCCCTCTCCAGGGCGAGGGTCACCAGCACACCAGCCCACCTTGTCCAGCTTCATCTGTTCCAGGATGTAATCAGACACAGCGTCCCAGACTGCCACAATCTCTGCAAAGGAAAGAAAAGACAAGTCAGGCTCCAGGCCAGCCTCTTCACAGCTGCTTGGCAAGCTCCTCACACAGACAGCGATCGGTGCAGGCACACGCACACACCCCAAAAAAGCACCACCATGGCTACCAGAGCTGGGCTTTGCTCCGATTTCAGCCTTATTCGGAGCCCCAGGGGGAAACGGGGACATAGGAAGCCTCTGGGACACAGGATGCCTTTCCTCCCAGAGCTGCAACCTACGGAAACACCGTCTGCCAGGGAAACCTGGCCTCGGACTGCCCTATCACAGGGGACCGAGCATGCCTAAAGGAAGCGGGGGCTCTGGGCAGCTCTGCTCTCGGGACCTGGCTGCCACGTGGTCCCCAGAGCCCAGCGGGACCCTTGGGCAGGGCTCTCGCAACAGCCCCCAGCCACGTCCAGCCAAGCACAGAGAGCAGGAGCTGCGGCTTTGGACAGCCAGCAGCCCCGCGCGATGCCTTGGGAAGGGGGTCCGGACAGCCTTACCTTCAGCAGAGAGTTCCAGCAGCGTTGGGAACGCGTAGGCCAGCTCTGAGCTGACGCTCACAGTCCAGCAGCCTTCCATGCGGCTTGCCGACAGCCTCAGTTCAGAACTAAGGATGCCCTCCGCCAACAAGGCTCCTCAACCAACCAACAATTCTCTGCAAAGCGCCCCTGCTCCTCCACGCGTCAGTGAGGGTCACCCAGAGCAGCCTGGCTGCCCCGGAATCGACTCCTGGTCGCAGAAGGACAGAGCCCCTGAGCAGTGCTGCAGCAGCGCCCAGGCCCTGCAGGGAAGTGCCGGCCCTGCCGCTGCCCCGGGGAAGATCTGCTTGTGATGCAGCGCATGGCATTGTGACATCAGCCCGTGTCACCTGGAGCTCTGTTAGGCATTGTGACATCAGCCTGTGTCACCTGGAGCTCTGTTAGGCATTGTGACATCAGCTCGTGTCACCTGGAGCTCTGTTAGGTCACCGGCACGGAGAGGGCAGCTTCTCTTCCAGGAGCAGTTCCGCTCAGCTTACTGAATTACGGTACGCAGGAAGGCAAGCCTAACTTTAATGGCTCGGTAAGAGCAGCTGTCTGCCTAATAAACAGAAACCTGTGCATTCACAGGCACACGCACACCAGGTGAGGTTGAAATATCGACCATCGCTGTTCTTTACTCGGCAAACGGCACGAGAACCTGCCATGTGTCACACAGGCTGAGGCTGGTGAGCTGCTGGCACAGCTGCCCAGAGACGCTGTGCGCACCCCGTCCTGAGGGGTGTTCAGGTCCAGGCTGGGTGGCACCCTGCGCAACCTGACCTGGAGCCTGATCTCACTGTTGGCCGCAGCAGGGGGTTGGAACTGGGTGATCTGTGAGGCCCCGTGTGCTGAAAGGCAGCCACGTGGTCTCCCCAGAGCCTTCTGCTCTCCAGGCTCAACGAGCCCCAGTCTCTCAGCCTCTCTCCAAAAGAGACGTTCCTGATGCTGGCCTTTCAAGTCCCGTTGCTGATGTCCAAGTTTTGTGCCCATCGCGTGCTGACGCTGTTGTGCCAATCCATGGGCTCAACAGGGAGAACAAAGACACCAATGTCTTTGGGACAGGCTTATTTTATTGCCTATGACAACGTAACACGAGCAATAGTATTTACTGGCAGCCTCTGTAGCCAGGAGAGAAGCTTAACAGACAAGGCAATAAGCAAGGCAGTGGGCCTACTCATGGCCATGTGAGCTCAGCGATGGAGAAAGGTGCATCACCACCTGCCCCAGCACTTTGCCATCAGCCAGACCCGCAGCCACTGGGGAGCCCTGTTTGCAATGAGGATCTGTGGGGACGTGGATTGGGGATGGGAATGGGGTGGGGGATGGGGACGAGGTATGGAGGGAGGGATACGAGATGGGTTTGAGATGGCTATGGGGTGGATGCGATGGATATGGGATGGGATAAAGGTGTGGGATAAGGATATGGGATGGCTATGAGATGAGGCTGTAGTGGTTATGGGGCCATAGGGGCTACTGGTGGGACATCTCCAGATCATCCTAGAGACTCCTCAGAGCTCCTGGGCCCATCCTCGGAGTTTCCAGATCCTTCAAGGGATCCCTGGGAGCATCCTGGAGACCCCCTGGACATCAAGACCCCACTGGGACATCTCCAGACCCTTCAGGATGAACCCATGGATCCCCCTGGACCCACCTGGGAACACCCCCGCATGCCCCAAACCCCTCGAGGACATCTGCAGATTCTTCTGCATGACTCCAGGGGTGGATAGGGGAGGTTGCGGGAGGGAGAAAAGGGGCTAGCGAGGCTTCTAGAGGTGGAAAGAGGGTCTGGAGGTGGAGAAAGGGTGGAAGAGGGAAACTGGGGGATTGTGGTGGGCTAGAAGCCCTGTGATGTGGAAAGGGGACCTGGGGGTGGAGAGGGGATTGTGAGGGGGAAAAGAGGAGAAAGAGGCTTCTGTGAGTGGAAAGGAGGGTCTGGGGGTGGAGGGGTACATTGTGGAGGGGAATATTGTGGAGGGCAACTTGAGGAGTTGAAAGGGGGAAAAGGGGTTTTTGTAGGGCAGAAAGGGCAGGTCTGGGAGTGGATGGAGGATTGTGAGGAGAAAAAAAAAAGGAGTGGGGTCTCTACAGGGAGGAAAGGGGGTCCAGGAGTGGTGAGGAGGTTGTGGGGGGCTTCTATGGGGTGGGAGTCTGGGGTAGACCTCAGGGGAGTATTGGGGGGGAGAAGAGAGGAGTGGGGTGCCTATGGGGTTGAAAAAGAGTTGGAGGGGAATTTAGTGGGTTGTGGAAGGGAAAGGGGTGAACAGAGCCTCTGCAAGGCAGAAAGCGCATCTGGGGCTGGAGGGAGGAAGGGGTGGGAGGAGAGAGCCAGGGGTTGCGGGGGGCTTCTATTGGGCAGAAAAGGAGTCCGGTTGGGGGGGAATGGAGGTCAAAATGGGGGAACTGACTGCAGGGGTCAGGGAGGAGCACACAGGGGGTACAGGGGACTCCAGAGGTCAGAAAAAGGGGTCAGAAGGTGGGGGGAGCAAGGAGGACACGGGACCCTGGGGGCCAAAGAGAAGGTAATGGGGGGTGATGGGAGACTCTAAGGATCAGAATGGGGGAAATGGAGTGGGGGTACCCGGGAGGAGGAGAGGGGATTCTGGGGGTCAGATAGAGGGGACTGGGAAAGTGGGGGGACTCTAGAGCACAGAATGGGGAGACTCGTGACGGGGTGGAGGGACATTAGAGATCAGAACGGGGTACAGGGGAGGGATCGGGAGGGCGGGGGGACAGATAGGTGGACCCTGGGGGTCAGAATGGGGGAGGCGCAGAGGGGAGGGCTGGAAGAGGACTACAGGGATCAGAACGGGGGAAACGGAAGGGGGAAAAAGAGGGAGGGAGGCGCAACCCCGGGGGTCACACAGAGGGACGGGGGGGGTTGTGGGCGATCCGTGGCAGGGGGAGGGGAGGAGGGCAGTGAAACGCACGGGGTGGGGGAGGCGGGGAGACGCAGGGCAGCCGCCCCCGCCGAGCGGAACCCCGAGCACCACAGTGACGGCACGAGGCCAACGCAGAGCGGCACGCGGCCCCTGCAGCACCTGAACCCCGGCCCCCGCCCCGATGCCCCCCGAACAGCCACCTGCAGAAGCCGAGGCGGCTCTCGGAGGCCCGGCTGCTCCGCACGGCCGCCTCCTGCTCGGGTCGCGGGGCTGATGACGTCACTCAGCGGGGACGGCGCCTCGCCGCAACGACGGAGGACGGCTCGGTTCCGCCTACCGAGGACAGCTGGATTCCGACGGGGGACGGACGGGGCCGGCGGCCGTGCCTTCCCCTGACCTCCCGGCGTCCCCGAGGCACGGGGCGGCGGAGCGCCGCTTTCTCCGCGCGGAGCCTCGCGGCTCCGCCATCCCCCCGGCCCCATCGCTCCGCTTCCGGGGCCCCGGCTGCGGCTGCGGGGACGTGGGGGACCTCAGCGAAGCCGAGCCCGCGCCGCCCCGGCCCCGCTCCGCTCCGCTCCGTGCTTCCTGGAGAGCGGCGAGCACGGGCTGGCGGCCGCCGGCAGGTGGGGGAGCGGGGCGTCCGGCGGGCGGCGCGGCCCGGCGATGGCGCTGGGGAACTCGCTGGAGACGAGCGGCTCCGCGGGCGCCTTGATGTCGCGCTCCAGGCGGCGGTCGCGATGCCGGCCCGAGGCCGGCGCTGTGCGGAGCGGGACACTTCTACGTGCGTGCTGGAACTTTCCTGCTGGAAACAGCCCAGAGCAGCGCGGCACGATGGAGAGATGCGTGTGAACTCGCAGCCTGGTGTTACCTGAACAGTTTCCATGTAAGTCCCTGTTCAGTTTGTGCCTGCAGTGGTTGCAGTTGAGTGCTCTTTTTGTGCTTTTTCTTTTTGTCTCCAGGGCGTTAAGATAGAATTTGACTTTCAGTGTCTCCTAGTCTGCTGGTTTCTGCCTACTAATACACTATTTGTACGCACTGCTAGTCCCAAGTGTAAAAGAAAATACTGCTCTTTTCCTGTCACTTCTGTTCCCTTCTTTGTTCCAACAGGTTTGCTGCTTTTTTTTCTTTCTTTTTTTCTTTCTTTCTTTTTCTTTTTTTTTTTTTTATGGTAAAGCTGAGGCAGACATTTTCAGTCTTCACTATCCTATGGGCTGTAGATGAAAACAAAGAAAACGATGGGCATCGGGCTGAATTGTTCCTGAATAGATGAGACTGACAGCTACTTATTTTGAAGACAATTGCAGTGCCCTTATAATAAAAATTCACAGTAACTCTGGAGAACTGGATTTGAAAATGCCTTGGGACTGCTGTCAGCCCATATGCTAAAAGAGTGGCTTAATTACAGGGAGAGTGTAAGTTAGAAATTTGCAAATATCATAAGGGGAAATCTTGCTTCCCAGCCTGAAGCAGCAGGAACAACCCACTGCATCAAACATTGTTGTCCTTGTTTGAGTGTTCTTATGTGACACCATGTTTCTCTAGGTCATGTGCTGCTGAACTGAAGCCACGGCAAGGAAGACTTCTTGAAAGAGATTGTGGAATCTTTTGCAAACAAAAGTGGTTTATTTACATTGTTTGAAAGCCTCGTTGGGAGTGGAGCTTCTAAAGAGAGATTTTTCTCGGCACAGATGATGTGGGAGATGTCAGTCCCCAGGCACCAGAGCAAGGAGAAGTTACTGAACACGATATTGGTGAGAGGTGCTGCTTAAACTCCGCATACACGTGACTCTGTATCAGAGGTTCTTCTCCAAGTGCTTCATTTGCAGCAACAGACCAGTGTCTGTCATAGCTGTTCATCGTTCCCCTAATGAGAGGGTGCTTTGCAAGAAGTTTCACCTTCAGCTGCAGCGGAGAGGCAGCGTCATCATGCCAGGTTCTGAAGAATTTCTCACATACTTCCTGCTTCCACACTGTTGTCTTCTGGTCTGTTCTGATTCATTTCCAGTTGAAGCTGCCTGTTGAGCTTTGTGTGCTTGTACGCTGGTAAGGGCTGACAGGAAGGCCCGTACTTATTTATGTGTCATCTATGAACACAGGTTAGAGGCATGAAAGTGAAATAATTCCAGCATGAGTTGTGAACTAATGAGGTCTTCCCATTTTTTAAGCTTAACCTGATGATGAAGTCTGGCTTTGAATTTGAGCGTAACAAGAGTAGAATGCTGGTGGCCTCCTACTTGGCTGTTAGTGGTCGGAAACATGTAGACTATTCAGGGTGCAAAGCAATGAGGCTTATGGCCCTTTCTCTTTGTATGTGTGTTATATTTGTGCATCTGTTTTATATATAAAATAGAAGTTTCTGCTACTGCGGCCTCTCTGAAGAAGTTTGTTCATCATGTTTTGAAATACATAACGCACCATTTAAAAAACGGTTTGTGCTTCTTGCTCGTAGGCCAAAGATTTTCCTTGTTAGAGAAGTGTGATGTTATCTCCATTCTGTGCTTTGTCAAAACCACTGACAAGTGCCAATGTACTTTGGTTGCGCCCTTCTGTGAAGTAGCTGTTGCTTCTGCAGGAGTTATTTGTGTAATGTGAACAGGTGCAGAAGTTACTTGAAGAAAGCAGCATCTTACTTGGAACTTCTTAGTTGCAGCTTGTTAGACAGAGGCGAGCAGGTGGGAGGAGGTTGGTGGGGAAGTGCTTTGATGGGAGAAACGTTCAGAGCTCGCTCCTCTAGCAGTGAAACCCAGCTCTGATCAGATGCAGGTCTTCCTAACTCGGACGCAGACCCTAGCTTCTCACAACCCTTGTTGTTGCACAGGTGCTGTTCGGATGCACAGCTGTAGTCTCCAGCACCTCGCGTGGCTTGGCTTGCAGTGGAATTCTGTGTCAGTGTTATTCCCACTGCGCAGATCGTTACAACAACTTTTTCACTCGCCCACGAGACATCGAGACTGGAAACAGGTGCTCCTGAGTCTGTTTGCCTGCTGGTCCCTGAAGTAAGCAAGCTTCCCAAGTTCTTAAATGCATTTAAATGCCGGGTTTTTGGTCCCTAATTCCTTCTGTTTGTTTGTTTTTACCAAAGCAGGATTTTTTCCTCGGGATGGTGTTCACTAGCAACTTAGAACTGCAAGAGAAGTTCAGCACTCATCGTGGCACACATCAACCTCCTTGCTTACCGTTGCTGCTGTGCAAACAGAACTGTACTGAGAAGCAAAGGTCCTGGTGGGATGCTGTGTGTACTCTCATGCAGAAAAAAACAACGTAGGAATTCTTCAGTTTGGAAATATTGGAAGCAACCTTCTAGAGGGCTTCTGAATAGATTGCCATGGGCTGCATAAAACCAGTTCCTTTTGTTTGAACGTTCAAGGCTTTTTGCTGCAGGGGTGTGAGATGGTGAAGAGCTTTGTAAAAACGGGCTTTATGGTTTCTGATACTGCATTTGTAAAGTACTGGCTTAGGACTAAAGCTGCTTGTTGTGTTCATCAAACAAGTGACGTGTGAGCAGATGGAAAAGAGGGAATGCTAACTGAGGAATGTTTCTGTTGACATTCAGGCCGGACTCGGCAGCCACGGTGAAGCTTCTTGTACAGCATGGATTGAGTACTGTGTGAGCCCTGGAGAGACACGGCCTTCACCTGCCTTAATTATACACTGGGCAAGAAGCCTGCAAGCAACAGTAAGTTAAGATTGTCTGTAAATAAGTACCGTCTGTTTTTCTCTGATGTGCAAAGGTAACAGGCTAAATAAAATCAGATGAGAATGTAGTATTGAGAAGTGCTGCTGATTTTGGTGGCATGACTGGAGCAACCACCTTGCCTGACAAGTACTCTCTACCTCACGACTCTGAACAGCACAGGTAAAAGCAACGTTGTTTTCTCCCCATGTTGCTTTCTGTGACTATAGAGAGACCTTCTGAAATACGTCCCAAGTGTCAGAGAAAAGTTCTTGAAACTTCTCGAGAAAACAACTGCATCAGAGAAGAAAAAGTAAGAATGACATTTTATTGGAATTTTCTGTGACAGTTTGAATTTCTCTTCCTCAACAGGGCGTTAGCCTGAACTCGTGCGACCAGAAGGAATCTATTGGAAGAAGCGTCTGCTACTGGAAGGAAATTCTGCTTAGGTTGAAAACTATCAAAAAGCACAGAAGTATTCCTGAACCTGCTGATCCTCTCTTCAAGCATTTCCATGGTGTGGACATCCAGGTACTGATGGATATTCAAAGAGGAGAGTAAGAGGGGTTGTACGTCGCGGGCTTGCATGCGAATGGTTGTTTGGTTGGTGTTTTGTTTTGGTTGGCTTTGTGTGTTGATGGGTGGTGGTTGTCTTATTTTTTTGTCACTGTACTGCTAATGCTGAGATTTGGTAGTATCTTTCTGTTGAACTCCTCGGAGTTTTAAAACTCTGTGATTGGAGGACACTGAACTGCCTTAGTACCAGCTTTCTGAAAAGCTGCTTTCCTGTCATACAGGGAAACCAGGCATAGTCTTAACCTCCTCCTGTCTGCCTACTTACTAGATGCTTACAGTCTTACACCGACTGTTCCAGGTGTCCACACTGTGTTGTGTGTGACTTGTCTGTGGCTTTGGTTGTAGGTCCTCCAGGTTGCAGCCTGTGAAGAAGAGGCACGTGTGGCTTTTGCAATGCTGGGTGCAGCTGAAGGCAAAACTGATGATGCTTTATTAGCCTTTGAAGCTGTTAACAATGCGGTTTCGTACTGGAACCTATGCACTGTAAGTTTGTGAATTGCATTCCCTCAGAATGCTTTTCTGTCACTTGCGTTCTGACCAATTCTTCCTGATGGATATGCTGTTACTTAGCTTTGTCAAAGAAAGGCAGAGGAGGTTGAGAGTGATGGTGTGCTACCAGAGGAACAAGAAGAACGCAAAGCCTGTCTTGTTGAAAGGCAGCACTGCCTGATGAAGGTGATTGAGGAAAGCTCCTCTGACCCGTCAGTAGCTGCCCAAGTAAGTAAAGGAATTAATGCTTGTGTGAATGGTCCTCTTAGTTAATGTTAACAGATGGAGGGCTTTCCTGGGGGAAAACAACAACAAAAACACCCAGAGTTTCTGCAGAAAGCCGTGTGCACTGTTCAGCCGTAGATCAGGACGCAGTCTCTTGCTCTGAGGAAGAATTGCCCTCACGACTTGCGTTTCCAATCAATTTCTAGCTGCCGCTATCTGTTAGAGCTGTGACGGAAATGCTGAGCGCAGTGATCCGGGAGCTTGGGGAGAACGGTGAGGAGGGAAGTCTTGCCTCCAGAAACATCTCACGAGCTGCGCACGTGGAAGTGAAAGATGCAATTCCATCACCCAAGAAGTTCTCTTCTCACCAACTAACACCTACCAGGTATATTAGCCGGTTACTCTTTTAGGGAAGTGTTCCTTTTGTGTAAGAAAATCCAAGTTCAGTAAGCCTTTGCTCAGACTCTCCTTCAGTGGGCAGAAGATCACAAGTCCTTACTTCAAAAGCTGTGTCAGCAAGTGGAAGCTTTAAATGTAAACAGCTTTTGTCACTATACTGGATGCAGAACAGTTGATCTTTTTGTTCTGGTGAGTACTTTGTGACCCAAGCACTGAACTAAGCTTCACTTGCCAGGCTGCCTCTTAACTCAGTGAAGAGAACTGCTATAAACATCCGCTTAAATTCAGGGCAAGAGTGAAACTTTGTTGCCTACAAACTGTAATTTGGTACTCAGATATAGGAAGTAATCCTGAGGATTGTGTGTGCAGAAAGTTGTGCTTTCTTCAGCTTAGCTGTTGTCATCTTGGCTCTGGGTTTATTTCTAGCTTCAAGGAACAGTCTCGGTTCTGTAAAGCATGGGCAGATCGTGGATTATTGCAGCAGTTAACTCTTCTTTTTTTTTGTCTCAGATCTTGAACGTGCTTTTAAATAGCAAAGGAGCGTAGGGATCATTCCTTGGGTTT
Organism: Lagopus muta; assembly: GCF_023343835.1. Taxonomy (NCBI): domain Eukaryota; kingdom Metazoa; phylum Chordata; class Aves; order Galliformes; family Phasianidae; genus Lagopus; species Lagopus muta. The sequence goes on from NC_064462.1 coordinate 68,561, forward strand.
TCCCCACATACCTGTGTTTCATACGTTTCCATTCTCTTAATTGAAACCCTGTCTTTAACAGAATGAAACACGGGAAATGAAACGTAACAGTTGCAGTGTAAGCGTGCCATCTCATCGCTGGCCTGCTGAAAGCTGTGGAGCAGATCCTGTGTCAGATGGTTATGGGAGAGCACAGCATGTTTGTGAAGCTCCTTGGAAGGGTAAGTTGATGCTGAATTTTTAATTGACCGCGTAGCTAAACAGAGTGAGACTTCTTAAAACCTTTCTGCAGTGTTCTGAGATGAATGAGTAAAACTGGTCCCTGGGGAAAGTACATTCAAGTCAGAAATGAAAACTGGATGTAAACCCTTTTCTTGGTGTTCCTTTTCAGTTGCTACCTCTGGCCCGTCTGTTTGCAGTAGCCAGTCACCTGCTGTGACTCGCAGTGTCTTTGAAGAACTGCTGCAACCAATGTACCACCAACAGAGGTGAGGACAAACGAATCTGCTCAAGCCATTTCTACTGCTTTGTTGAAAACAGCTGGTTGTGATTCTGTGTGCAGCTGGGTATAACTGCGGTTCCCTAGAGAGCATTTACTGCACTTGAGGTCTGCTGGAGACAGGCAGAAAGTTCCATTATCAGCTGATCTTTGGGATGTGGGATTTGGGAGAAACAGCCAGCAAGAGATGTTTTTAACGTGCTGGCACATGTCCTCTGCTCGTTGTCTGCGATGTTCTTTTCCCCACAGTAGTATGGGGACTTGCTGGTTTTGACTTTTTTGATACTGAAGGAAATGAGTCAGTTCACTTACGCTTCTCTCCAGTCTGTGTGTTCAGATACCATCCAAGTTTTGAACGTATGATTTCAGTTTAAACTGGTGAGAGTTGAGATCTAATTTTAAGGTGCACCTTGCTATGAAGAGTGCACGTTGCATGGGCTTCAGCCCCCTGATCCCTTTTTCTCCTTTTGCACGAGGAAGTAACGGTGTGTTTTTCTTTAGGCACCTGTCTGTGGCATGAACGGAGCTGCACCTCAGCACGTAGACGTGCTCAGCAACAAGCGATCCACGCGCCGCCCCTGCACAGCACTTGTGCTGGTGTGTTTCCTCAAGGCACCTGTGGTGCACCTGTGTGTTTTGATGCTCCATCTGCTGGAATCCTTTCTCCTCGTGGAGGTGATGATCGCTACAACTACGGCCTGCCCCAGGCGAGCGCAAATCCACCTCTGCCTGAACCAGGCTGTTTTACAAAACCTGCGTTTGCACCCACAGCTTTAAAACCTGCAGAGTCCTGTGTCGGTGCCGCACAGGACAAATTAGGATCCGCCTTTGTGAAAAAGGAAGGGCAGTGGGACTGTAACATCTCTTCAGTGAGAAATGAACCCACTGCCCCAAAATGTGTTGCCCTGCAGAACGCAAACAAAACTCGTTCAGCAGTATCTCTTCAAGAAGTTTCCTTTAAACTCGATGGGAAAACCCCAGCGTGTACCTCTCAGAATCTGGCAGATGCTGAAGCGAAGCCTGCAGAGGGAAGATGTAACTTCTCAGTGTGGATGCCTCCAGGCGGATTTAAATTTGGCATAGAGGAGTGCAATACAAATTGCGCTAAGAAAGATGATCCACCCAAGGAGCGTACAGCAGACTTGACAAACATGGATGGAAAAGACAAAAATGAACTGCCCTCAGGTGGTGGAGTTACACTCCAATCTCAAGAAACAGCAAACAGGGACAAGAGTGAACACACCTGTGAGAAAGGCACGTGGATAACACCTCATGTTTCTGGTACGAACGCAGCCAAAGCATCTCCTTGTGGTGCGAACTCTGTAGCTGTGCTGGAGGAAGCTACCAGGGAACAAAGTGACCTCAGCCATGGTGGTGATGGTTCTGATGCTGCTGTAGAGGCCTCAGAGGCTTTAAGCACCTCTGAAACGCCAAGAAAAACCATGGTTTCTGCTCCAAAGTTTGTATTTAGGTCTGAATGTGTCAAGAGCGTTTTCAGTAATGAAAAGACATTCCCATCTGGCAATACCTCTGCCATTGGTTCCCTCTTTGGATTCGGCTTTAATCCTCCAGGAAAGAGCGCTGATGGAATTTCAACATCTCAGAAAGCAGAGCAGGAAAAACCGGGAGTGGCTGAAGCACCCAAAAGCTGCAGTGCAGCTCAGAAGAGCCCAGAAGAGATGTGAAATAAGTTCTGTTCAGTCGCTGTGTCATATCTTCTGGAATTTCATATGCTCAGAGCTCATCGGTAGTACAGCTGCTGCAGACAGGGAAATTGTGGCCAGCACACTGGATAGCTTAAAAATCAAACAACTTCCTGTGCAGCGTGGTGCAGGCAGTGTTGCATTGCTAAAATGAATTTCAAACGCTGGAACCTGTTGGGCTCTTCCTAATGAGGTTCAACACGGCAAAGTGCAGGGTTTTGCATTTGGGCCGGAAGAACCCCAGGCACCTGTAGAGGCTGGGAGGAGCAGTCCTTGAAAGCAGCTCGGCAGAGAAGGACCTGGGGGTCCTGATGGACGAGAGACTGAACATGAGCCAGCAGTGCGCTCTGGCAGCTCGAAAGGCAAATGGGATCCTGGGCTCCATCAGGAGAGGGGTGGCCAGCAGGGACAGGGAGGTGATTGTCCCTCTCTACTCGGCTCTTGTGAGGCCCCATCTGGAGTACTGTGTCCAGGTGTGGAGCCCTCAGTACAAGAAAGACATTGAGATTTTGGAAAGGGTCCAGAGGAGGGCGACTAAGATGATCAGGGGGCTGGAGCACCTCCCCTATGAGGACAGGCTGAGGGAGTTGGGCTTGTTCAGCCTGGAGAAGAGAAGGCTGCGGGGTGACCTCATTGCAGCCTATCAATACCTGAAGGGAACCCACACCCAGGAGGGGAGTAAACTCTTCAAAAGGGCTGACAACAGCAGGACTAGGGGAAATGGTTTTAAGTGAAGGAGGGAAGATTTAGGTTGGATGTTAGAGGGAAGTTCTTTACTAGGAGAGTGGTTAGGCCCTGGAACGGGCTGCCCAGGGAAGTTGTGGATGCCCCGTCCTTGGACGTGTTTAAGGCCAGGTTGGACGGGGTCCTGGGCAACCTGATCTGAATGTGTATGTTTGGTGGCCCTGCTAGGCAGGGGGGTTGGAACTACATGATCCTTGGGGTCCCTTCCAACCTGGGTGATTCTGTGATTCTGTGATCTGTGATTCTGTGATTTTGAGAAGGCAGGGCTTTTCATTCACTTCAGTGCATGATGAGTGTCGAGCTGAGGGTACAAAGCCACTGAAGAAAGGAAAACACTGAATAATTCTGCATTATCTGATGTCAGAATTGTAACAGTGCTGTAGGTGACAACAGCTTCTGGGGAAATCACGCATTACTGTGCTGTGTTTTAGGTGGAGGTAAAGTCTGGAGAAGAATGTGAAGGAATTGTCTTCAAAGAGAGGGCAGAACTTTACAGCTGGGCCAGAGATGCTGCTCAGCGGAAGGAGCGCGCTCTTGGAGAGCTGAAGGTCCTCTTCCGGACACAGCAGAAGTATTCCAGGACCCTCATGAGAAGGGACCAAGTTGTTGAGGTGCGTGCAAAGCATGTCATCGCCACAGAAATGAACTCCTTGCCCTCTGAAACATCAAACTGTTTGAATTTGGACAGCTACAGGTGATGCTGGTGAGTCGGTTGGGTGGTTTTTACAGTTCTTTTCGGTCTCTCCTGCAGTTTGTTTGGCTTTGTTTTACCCTGGAGATCCTACAGAACAAAAGCTGCTGATCTCTGGCTGCAGTGAGTAGAGCTAAGGAAATCTCTTCTTGGGTTTGTTTTCAGACGGTGAAGTGGAAGTAGAGCGAGTTGCGGTCAGATGAGAAGTTCAAGAACTGGCTGATTCTTTCGAGAGGAGATTGAAGAATGCCAGCAAAGCTTGTCAGAGCTGCAGAAGGGCCAGCTCTCTCTGGCAGCGGAGCTGTCAAAGGACACCAGCCCTGTTGTGTATTTTGACGTTTCTGCCAGCGATGAACCTTCAGGACACACAGCCACGGAGCTGCTTTCACACATTGTCCCTCGAACAGCTGAAAAGTTCAGGGCCCTGTGCACCGGGGAGAAAGGCTCGTGGATTCAAGAGTACCACGTTTCACAGGATAGTTAGTGACTTCCTATGTCAGGTAAGCTTAATGTGAAGGCTTTTCACGGAGAGAAAAAACCCACCTGGGCTGCAGCAGCGCATGGATCCTGCCTGAAAGTGGGCTTTTCCGGTTTTTGACTGTAGTGAGAGTAGCCAAAATCAGCAGGGCTGCTGTCAGCAGCGATGCCTCAAGCTTTCCCGACACTTCTAGAGACGATCACGTTTTATTCTTGGACAGCTGTGACTTCATGGGAACGCCACAGCCTGCATGTGAGACTTCATTTTGTTCATGCTGTTATCTGCCTGATCGCTCCTCTTTGACAGCTGTTTGATTTGTGGGCTCTTGAGAGCCAGCTTTCAGCCTTTGGCAGCAGCAGGAAGCGGAGCTCCCGACGTGTTGTAGGCAGCGTTTGCTCTGCTCAGGGGCCTTGGCTGCAGCGTGCGTGCAGAGAACAGCGTGTGTGTTTGGCATGGCTGTGCAGCAGAGAATGGAAATGGTAGTTTTCTCATTTTTCAGTGCCTCCCAGGACAGGACTCTGTGGTAGATCAGAAATTGGTGTGCGTGTTGGATTTGCTGTTTAGCAGGTGCATTCTCCTGCTGCATCTCTGTGTATCTCTGTATCCTACTGTACTTTGACTGCAGGAGTTTTCTCGCAGTAGGGTCAAGGCCACCCAAACTCAGTTCTGTTGTGCTTTGAGTATGGAGCCCTTTCAAGGCTTGATTATAGACCTAGCAGAGTAGAAGCCAACGCTGTGTGAACGACAATTCAAGAGTGTCCTTTTCTAGAAGAAGAGCAAGGCAAAAGCGAGGACGTAATTCTAGCGATTCAGTTGCAGGCTTCTTTTAACTTTGTGTAGCAGGGCATTTTACATCCTGTTACTGTGTTTCCTACAGGTGAGTTCATTCTTGATTGTGTGACTGCTATAAACAACCGCTGGTATCCAGAGTGCTTCTGCTGTGATATCTGCCAACAGGTATTGGCAGGTATTGGATTTGTCAAGAATGCTGGCAGGTGGGTCTTCACCCTTCCTTCTGTCACTGGTAATGATGAAAATGGAATGAAAGTTGGGAGGGATGTGCAGGGTTTGGTTCCTAAAGCTTTCCTGCTGAGATGGAGTAAGCGAAGTGTCTTTTATGAGGAAAAGGTCTTAGAATGCATCACAAAACTGAGAGTGGTATCTTAGAATGTGCACGTGAAATATTAACTACTTATCCACTTTGACACCAGATTTCCTGTCAAGTGTGTGTTTTGTGCTGGTGATATTTCAGGATCAGTAGGATGATACAGTGCCACAGACCCTTAGAAAAGAATCAGATGCAGAAGTTTTGTAATTTTTAAACAGATTTTTATTTTCCTGACGTGGGTTCCCAGTATGAGTCCAGTTTATCACCGTTTTCACTACTAAATGCTCTCATTTCAGTGGGATCCTTCAGGGATTTTTTTTGAATAGACGTGTAGCTGTTGCTTTCATATCTCTAATGTGATACACACAGTTATGTAGAGAATTAGGGCCTGTTTTGCCATCCAGCTTCCGATCTAAATCTCTGAAGAGTCTGAGGGTAAAGCATGGGAGTGGGGCGGGATGGAAGACTGCAGTTTGCAGCACAGGGTGCTTCCTTAGGAAATAGGAAATCTGGGTGCCAACTTGCTTATGGCAGCAAAATGATTGACATTATTTTTCTGATACAGAGGGCAGAACATTGGTCTTCTTCAGCTGCCTCAGTCGTTGTCTTGCCTACATTCTTTGTTTTCAGTTGAGTTGCCTGAGCATGCTTTTCTTGTCAGCTTCCCCTCACCTCGTCTTGCCGGCTTCTGCAGCTGCAGAATACGGAGCTGCGTGTTTCTGCGTCCCCCAGCGATGCATGGATCAGGGGCAGTGCAGGATGTAGCACACGTTGTTAGTTGTTTGGTTCTTAGTACAGGGGAAGCTCTCATTTCGGTGTCATGGCAGAGGCTGGTTTGAAAAACAACCTGTAGTACTGTGTCAGTGCTATTGTCAGCTTACATTTTTCTTTCTCTGATGTTTGACATCATGGGGAAAATGCAGAGGCGTGCATTTTGCTTTGGGTTACGTTTATGTAAATCTAATGAAACCGGTGCTAAGAGAGCCAGGATGTAAGCCAGGCAATGAGTACAGCTTTCTGACCTGTTTGTGACGAGTTCAGTAGCTATTTTCAGAGAGATTTGATGCATCCTACTTAGCAGGCTTTTCTCGGGATCAATCAAGCTTGTTTAAAATCTGTACTTTTCTTCGTAGCATTTTGTTTGTGCAAAATGTGAAAAGCCATTCCTGGGTCGTGGTCATCAAGAGAGAAAAGGCTTGGCGTATTGTGAAACCCACTGCAGCCATCAGGTAAGGCTGCATGTTTTTGAAAATGGTGATTTTTAAACTCACAAACAGATGTTATTAATGGGAGCAGGAAAATCAGGGAGAGTCTGTTTCCTTAGGATCACCTGTGAGTGTAAAGCCTAATCAGTAGGTGTTCTGCTGCAGTCGGTTTGTGCGGGTTTCTCTGTAGGTAAGTTTTGCATTGCAGAAAGAAAACTGCAGGTAATTCACAAAGGATAGCTGGGCTAATCAGAATCTAATTGCTCTTCAAGCTTAGTGTTGCTTATCTTGAGCTGTTTCAAGCTTTTGCAGATGTCTAAGATGGGAGCAGCTTGTGACACCCAGTTTTCCCCAAGCACATCAGGACGATCTGCCGCTCAGGAGCTGTGGTTTCACACAAAGCCTTTGGGTGGCGTGGACTTCCTTACAGCTGCAGTTCTCAGACGACCGTGCGTTAAGATGCGCTGCATCAAGCAGCTCTTCCATCCGGTTGCTGAAGACCAACAAAGACTGAACTTGGCAGAGGACAGCACCTAGCATTGAAAGAAGAGCTGTACGTAGTTGCACCGTTTCCCTCCAGCCTCCCTTGACTGTGCGGTCCAGGACCATAAGGATAGAGCTTTCTGCTTTGGAAGCCAGGTGCAAGGGTCACGTACGCATCTTTGCTTGGATAAATAAAGGAGGATTACATGTGGGAGTTGTAAGGCATCTGCAAATCACAGGTGGATCCTAATTTTGTCAGCGATGAGGGGCAGGTGATTGAAATATTGCTGGCATCCCTGCAGACAATAAATGCCATGTTTATCAATAGTACTAATACATGATTAGCAATAGTATTGCAGTCATGATAGAGCAAGAACATGCAGCAGGCAAGAGTTGTGTGTTGATTGGATGTACAGATGTTCAGCTGGATGCTTACTAAACATGTGTATGTGACTCTTCATTGCTGGATTTCAAATGCTCAGGATTAGGGAAGCAGCAAAACAAAACTGTATTTGTAGAGTAGATGTAAAGAAATGCTTTCATCTTTAATACTATAAAGACATTTTGTGATTAGATGACGCAAGATTGAATTGGGAACCCAAATCAGATTTGCCATCATTCTCCTTTGTTTAAACTGACAGAAAACAGGAAAGCTATTGAGATACATTTGAGAAATTACTGTCAATAAAATCAATTAAAAGTTAGTTGTTTCTCCTTCCTCTTCAGCTGTGTGGTGATGTATGTTTCCACTGCAGTCGTGTGACTGATGGAGATGGTAAGCAGTTCTCTAGCTGTTTTCTTAGCTCAGTTACGTTTTGATGAAAGTTCTTTCTGAAAGTGGAAGGAAGCTCCTTTGTTGAATCCCTCACTGCTCCCATTAGACCACAAAGAGGCATTCTCTCTATCAGAAATCAGGATAGATGTGATTAGTCAGAGGCCAAATGGGAAGAAGACCTTACAGCAGCTGTTTTGTGATGATGGAAGATCAAACAGGAGCTAAAGAGAACTGTGGTCAGCTGGAAACCTTTTAGCAATAACCAAAGGCCAGGGATGCTGGGATGCAGAGGAGGCTTCCTGCCCCCAGCGGCTTTAAAAAGGGACACGTACAGCTGAGAGGATGAGCACATGGGCATCTCCCCGAATGGACTTAGTGATCACGACTGTCAAAATGTTTAGAAACCGAGCAGTTCAGGTGGGCTTTGTGAGGGATTATTTTTTTCAAGTGCCTCGCTTCCACTGTTTCAGTTTGGGTGCTGGAGATATTCGCCTGTCTGTCACAGGCACCTGTCTGTTATGTGGGAGGGACTCTGAGGCTGTAATCAGACAGCAGATGACGATGCGTGCCTTTCATCTTGAAACGCTCCCTTCTCTCTCTGAGCACACGTGTGCAGATTTGTCGATAACAGACAACTGCTGTCAACTCACCTGAAAGGTTTCTGACCCTGACAACGCACCGATGCAGGCGGGCCATTGCGCACGGTGATCTCTGAGGAATTGCAGACTGAGAAAGTATGCTTGTGAGCACCTGCCAGAGCACTCTTTGCAAAGTGCCCCAACGATATGGGCAGGTAGCGTCATTGTTATTAGTGACAATATCAATATGCAAATTCAGCACGCATACAAAATTTCCCGTGGCCTGGGCAAGAAGCCAAACGTACCTCATTTCCTGGAAAAAATAACACTTAGACTTCAGGTTGGAGAGCCCCATTGAGGAGCCTCGTTAGAGGTGGTTTGACAGGGACCACACTTGTAAATACAGTCACTGTACAAATGGCCTACTTCTGATAGTTTGTTCTTACACGCTGCATCTTTGTAAATCACACAGCATGGAATATCTGTGTGGAGTCGAATTCCCACTGGAAGAAACAAATAGACTCAGATCCAGTTGAATTTTGCTGTATTCCATTCAGAATAACCCATTAACTTCATATAAGCATTTGCACTTTATTTACTGTTTGTGCCTTATTCTGCTGGACTGACCATATGTAAGTGTTCCATTATATATATAATATATGTAGTTTTATTTTTCTTATTTTTGTGCAGAAACTATGTACGAGGTATTTTCAAAAGATAACAAAATTTGCCTTAATTATGCAGGATGCAAGAGGAATTTTGTTTCAAGTGTGAATGCCTGAGCTTGAAGTTTAGCTTCTAGGCTTCCCTGACTTCTGGAACAGCAGTGAAGATGCGTATTCCAGTTAACGGGCAATGTTACTTCTACAGTGTGAGTGTAAATATATGTGGTTTGATCCTACTGGGATCTGTTTCTTCAGCTGTCTTCAAGAACTGCGCTCACAAATGGTCAGAATTCACTGTAGGATGCTTGTGATTGTTTTGTACTATTAAGTTCTGTCCATGAGAGCTTGTTCTCCCTATTCTGTCAAAAATACTGTTAGTTAGGAATTCTTGATGGTACTGTGCTCTCAAGTATGCAAACCTTTTTTTCGTATTAGAGGCACAATTTTTATATCAATGCATCGTAGCAAGCCAGATTTCCTTTCCTCCTTATGGAAAACCAGATGCTTTCAAACATCTTTCCAGTGTCATGAATAAAGGCTCCGTTCTTAAAACCTGTATCCCCTCCGTTATGTGAAGGCTTGAGCGGGGTGGAAAAGCACCCAGGCAGCCTGCCTTCTTTTGTAACACTGTTGGGATTTTGGGCTGTGCCATGGGTTCAGTTGCTCGTAGTCAACAGCGATTCCTTGAAACTGTAATTCAGTTCAAGTGTGTTTGTTTTGTCTTGATTAGTTTTGCTTTTCCACGTGCCGCTGCCCACAGGCCCAGCCTTGCTGCTCAGAGAGCTGGGAACAATCCCTAACTTGAGGCTGCACAGCTCTGCCTCGCGAGGTTCCGTCCACCCCTCGCTGGCAGGGTGCAACCATCAGCCTCCCTGGGCTCTGTGGCAGTCCTGGGCCCTTCACACATCATGTTTCGTGCCGTTTGTTCAAGTTCTTGATAGTGTACGCTGTGCTATGCTGTGCTGTGTCTGATGCTCAGATGTGAACTAGAAGAAAGGGGGCTTGCTTGACTTGGTTAGAGTTAGTTTTTGGTTTGGGGTAGGGAAAGCTTAGGTTAGGGTTAGTGTTAGAGTTTGGTGTTAGTGTTGAGTTTTAGAGTTATGCTTGGGGTTAGGGTTTGGGCTAGGGTAGGGTTAGGGTTCGGTTAAGTTTGAGGGTAAGGGTTAGGGTTAGGTTCAGTGCTAGGTTTACATTTAGGGATAGGATACAGCTGGGGTTAGGATTAAGGTTAGGATTAGGGTTAGTGTTTGTTTTGGGTTAGGGACTGGGTCAGGGTTAGGGTTGATGTTCAGGTTGGGTTAATATTAGTGTGAGGGTTAGTATTTGCAAAAAGGTTTAGAGCAAGGTTCCAGGTTTGCATTAGAGTTAGGGTTAGGGTTAGAGTTTGGGGTTAATTTTGGGTAGTGTTAGGGTTAGGGATTGGGTTTGGTTGAGGGTTAAACTTACGGTAAGATTTAGGGTTAAGCTTAGGGTTAGGGTTTGGAATTAGGTTTAAGATTAATGTTGTGGCTAGGCTTAGAGTAAGGTTTAGAGTTAGGGTTAGGGTTATGTTTAGGGCAGGGTTTGGGTTAGGGTTTGGGTTAAAGTTAGGGTTGTAGTAGGGTGTAGTATCCTCTCTACAGATTGTATTGTGATACACGATTGAACCATTTGCCATTTCACATTTAATCCTTAGGGGAACCGAGTAAATGGGAGTTTCACGTGTTCTCATGTTCAATACAGAACCAGCAGTGGCAGCAACGATGTCGAGACAATGACTTTCACAGGCATGAGAAGTAATGGAGATGTGCACAGTTCTTCCAGCCGCTGTGCAGAGCGAATCCAAACCAGCGCTCTTCTTTACAAGTCCCTTCGTGCCTGTGAGGATTCTGTCAACGGTGGGTGTGCTTACAATAGAGACATGAGGTAAGCTCTGGGTTTTACTGAATCTTTCTATTATGATTCTACGATTACTTTTGGCCTTTTCGTTTTCCTTCTAGTTTTCTTTCATTGTTATTTTTTCCAGGCGTGTACCTGGACAAAGCCCAGCAGTTCCATGATACCATTGTGTCCGTGATGCTTTCCTAGTGAAGGGAGTTTCACCTGGATGATACCTCCTTGTACAGCCAAATGCACTGAAACAAATAGGAACCTTGCTGTTGTTCATTTCATGTGGTCATTTAAGTGGCCATTTTAATACAATGTATTTTAATCAGAGAGATGGCCAGTGTGATAAAGGAGAACAGAGGTGACAGTAATTGTTTCAATCTGGTGCTACAGCTGTAGCCAAGATCTTTATTGCACATAAGGATACAGCACTTCCTCTTCTGTCAAGTGAAATAAGTGGCACATTTCAACTGGTTCTAGAGCATCACTGTCCTCTAAAGCTGGTAGACTTTTCAGCTGTCCCTTGAAAGGCTGCTCAGCTGCAGTGCCAAGCATTTCTTTTCTGGTGTAGTTAGCTATAAATGTTCTACTTCTGCCGTTAGAGATCCGTGGACAGGTAGATCACATAGCTGTGTGGTGTTCATGGGTACATTGAGAAAGCATTGATGCTGCTTCCCTCGAGATGTCAGTCTCAGCAGATGGCCCTGCAATTAAACTTCTGCCACCAGAGAAATTTTTGCCTTTGTACTTTAACTTTCTGAACTCCAGAAAATTGGTGCACAATCGGTGATCAGCGCTATTCCAAGATACTGGGAAAGGTTTCACATCAGGAAATTAAGAAGATTGGATTGTTTCCCTTGATCTGAATTCTTTGCATCGTTCAGTGCACTGCAGAACGAATGGGTGGCTGCATGAAACAGGTGCAGTGAAAGTTAAACGACAGCTTTGGATGGAAAGGAATGGCAGTAGCTGCCGTCCTGAAATCATGGCTCTTATTAGATGAACGAGCCCTTTGCTCCTTCAATAGAGGCTTCCCAGATGTTGAAGCCTACATCCAGTTTCCAACTTCTTTCTTAAGGAAGATACTGGAAACGTTTTGTGTTTTCTTTGGTGTATAAGTTGTAGCTGGCCTTTTTGTCCCCTCCCAATTGTTTTTTAAGGAAGAAAATGAGGCAGATAATGTCTGTAAGGTTAGAAATCATCACTTCAGCCATTTGGCTTTTTTTTTTTTTTAATTAGTATGTATTTAAGTACTTCTGAGGATAAATATTCACATATTTCTGAACTGAACTGTGATTGTGGAAACTGTATTGCTTGTTTTCTACTCTCTTTCAGTGAATTACCTGGAGCAGGCATTTTGTTCCCTTTCCATGGACTTGAGGGCTGACAAAGGGGAGAACTTTCTTCTGGGATATCTACGGTATGCCTTCAGTCACTGATTTGGCTCTTTAGGTGCTGACAGACTGAGCTCAGACTGCAGCTCAGCAGTTGTCACCTACATCAATGCTTTCAGCTTCCTGGGGTCACTGGAGCTGAGAACTGACTGTCCTGACAGTGCAGCCTCCCAGAATACTGCATTGCAGCCACTCTTCCTCTCCTAACCCCAGAGCTGTACAGTCACCACCATCTGTGGCACCAGAACGCATCTTCAGCCGCCCCTCAGTCCGCAGCCCTCAGAATGCCTTGCATGCTGACCTCCACCTCTGTGTGCTCCAGCACCCACGAGAAGAGACTCCAGGATTAAACATGCTCACCTCTGTGACACCTCTGTTGTCACATCAGGACAACCCTATCGAGCCAGCTTTTCAGTTAACTCGACCCTTTGCACATCCTTCTGCCTCCAACCACCCCAAGGCTATCCCTGTCTTTGCCCTTGTTGGAAATACCCAAATAATTTATCAGGACGGTATTTCTGATAAAGCAGATTTTATTTGCAATTGCAAGGCCGGGCCTCCTGCAGGCAGGAGAGCGCCCTGAAAACAGCCTTACATCCTTTATGCCCTATTATTCCACGCAGATCTCTTTCTCCCCTGGTTCCTCATTGGCTGAGTGCTTCAGGTTCACAATCTTCCCGACACTCAACTGAACCTACGGATACTGGATGAACATCAGCTGTTGCAGCTGAGCACACATCGCTTATTAGTGACTTCTCACACTTGCTCACTCAACACTCGGTCGTAGTTTCTGGACTTCTGCTCGTCCCTGCGTAGAGATGAGCTTGGAAGGAGGACAAGGGGGATGCCTTGATGCCTGCCTGTTGCATCCCAGCCTACCCACAGAGCCAGGCAAGCCAGCCTTGTGTAGAGGCCCTGGCTCCTTTGATGTTTGTTAAGTCTGTTTCTCTTTTGCTGAGGGTCTCTTATCCAAACAGAACAGCCCTCAGTATGCTTTCTAGCCCATAATACCATACCTATACTATTTGCATCATTTAAAAACTATTGCAGTTTTGCAAGCTTAATTAATCACACAATTCAGCAGCTATATTTCTAAAGCACGTTACTAACAATACATTATTTCTACCTTTTCACAGCAACTATTTCTAAGGACAAGTTACAAAATACAAAAGCATTGTGCTCTGCTTCTTCAGATCAATTCCCCCTTTCTCACATCTAACGCAGAAGCAGCATTCCATCCCTACGCGCCCACGAGCACACAGCTGCCCCAGCTCTGCACCCCGTTCCTGCAGCAGGACAAGTTTTCCCGGCCGGCCAATTCAAAGCCGGGTTTGTGCAGAGCAGCGGCTGCTCCGAGGCTTCGGGAGCTCGGCGTGTGCCCGGTGTGCAGCGACACCGCCCGGCTCCGCGGAGCTGCAGCCCCTCATCCCCGCAGTGCGCCGAGCAACCGGGGGGAACCGGAAGGGAACCCGGGGGGGAGCGCGGAGCGGAGCGGCTCTTCGCCCGCCGCTGCCGGGGATGGGAAGCGCTGATGGGCGGCGAAGTGCGGCGCGCAGCGCGGGACGGGCTGAGCCGCTCCGCCGCTCCCGGCCCCGCCGCCGTTACGTAAAGCCCCGAGAGGCGCCCGGCGGAGCCTCCAGATCTCCGCACCGCGGCACCCCGCAACTTCCTCGCGGCTCCGGAGCCGGCCTCCCCTGGCGCCACCGGGGCTCCCGCTCCAACTTCCCCGCCCGCCCGGCCGCGCACCCACCTGCCCGCGCCACGGCAGCCCTCGGGGCGGCCGCAGGGAGCGGACCGGAGCGCCGAGCTCCAGCGGCGTCGGCACCGCCGGAGGCGCGGCGGGAGGCGGGCCCACCGTCCCGGCCCGTGCCGGTCCACATCTGCTGAGAGGGGGAGGGAAAAAGCACAGCAGAGAGGGCCGCACCGGCTTTGGGAAGTCCGCGGGGAGGTGCGCGCGTGGGACTGCCGTGCGTCCGCCGTGCTCGCGGAAAGCGGCTGTCGGGGGCGGGCGTGTGGGGTGAGCATGGCCGCGCGCTGAGAGTCAAATGTCCCCGCACGGACGCCTCCGAGTGCTGGAGGGGCGCCTCCCGAACGCAGCAGAGGGCGGAGGTGGTGGGTGGGGGCAGCGCAAAGGCCCCGCCGTCGCTTCGCGCGGTGCGAGGCCCCGAAGTCAGGGCGGAAAGCGGCGGAGCGCCGCGGGGCTGCGGCGCATTGAGAGCCCGGCGCGGAGGGAGGGCCCGCGCGGCGCGTCCCGCTGGGAGCGGAGCGCTGCGGGGCCGGGAGGGCAGCGGTGCCGGGAGGATCCCCGCCTCCGCGCCGCTTCTGTGGGTGCGTGTCGAGCACCGCTCCTGCGCTTTGAGGGACTTTGCCGTCCCCAGCCTCGCACGTTCCTGCCTGGAACATCTCTCCCCCCCGCCCCCAAATACATCCCCCTAACGGCACTGCTGTCGCTTTTACAAATTGTTCGTGGAGTTCTATTTTTTCCGTATTTTCCCTGAGAGGAAGAATTAGGAAGAGGCCGTAAACGCTTTCCAGGACGAATTAATAAAAACGAAGCGCTAATGGGGCAACGCATTTCAATACACGTCCCTGAGGTCCGCCTAAGGCAGCCAGGTTCTCTATTCCCCAGAGGAGCAGCAGGTGGGGGCAAAGAAGGGATGGGGAAACTTCAGCACTCGCACAGAGGAGTGGCGGGAGGCAGAGCTCCCTGCTGCCCACGCTGTTCTCAGCTCGGGGGCAGGCGGGCACCTCGCTCCCTGCTGCCCACAGAACACCCTTGAGCCCTAACCCGATTAGTGCCCGGCTAATTGCCTCTGTGTCAGACAGCTGTTGGGGGACAAAACACGGCTTTCCCTCCCTCCTGCCCCAGTGTTTTGCTGGTGAGCACTCAGGCAGGATGCTGCCTGTGGAGAGGGAGAGCACTGCCTTGCACAAACAGCCTGCTGTCCAAACCCTGGCTCTACAGGCACCCAGCTCTGTGGGACCAAGGCAGCAGAGGGGAAGTGCTGCAGTGGGCTCTGCGTGTGCAAGTACGAAGCATCTCCCAAGGTGTTTTCAGAGTACATTTGGAACAGATGTAGCAGCTGTTAGGCCAGGGCATTGCTCACCACTCCATGCACTGTCAAACAGGCAGAGATGGTCGTGCTGGCAGCCCCAGAGGAGAAGGAGGGCTCCTGCTCAGTGCTGGGCTGTGGGAGGACCCGCAAAGCACAGCAGCAAACGGTTTGGCTGAGAGCATGGGACAGGACTCATGCCTTTCATGGCTGCACCCTGTGTCATCCAGCACCGCAGGCGTGGGCCAGCTGTGGGGACAGCAGCACTCGGTGTCAGCCTCCTGCAGCAGAAGGGCTGCTCAGAGAGCAGCACACATGGGAGCATCGTGCACAGTGAGCAGCTGAAACACCCTGCATGGCTCTATGGAACCACAGAATGGTTTGAGACGGAAGGGACCCTCAAAGGTCATCTGGTCCAACTCCTCTGCAGTGAACAGGGGCGCCTGCAGCTCCACCAGGTGCTCAGAGCCCTGTCCAGCCTGATCTAGAATGTCTCCAGGGATGGGGCATCCAGCACCTCTTGGCGGTCTGTGCCAGTGCCTCACCACCCTTATTGTGAACAACTTCTTCCTCATTTCCAATTTAATCTCTCCTCCTTGGGTTTGAAACCATTTCCCTGTGACCAATCCTGTCACAGCAGAACCTACTAAAGAGTCTGTCCCCTCCTTTCTTATAGCCCCCCTGAGATGCTCTCAGGTGTCCCCAGAGCCTTCTCTTCTCCATTCCCCAGCTCTCTCAGCCTGTCCTAGTAAGAGCAGTGTTCCATCTCTGGGCGTATTTCTGTGGCCCTTTTATGGACGCACTCCAGCAGGTCCGTGTCTGTCTGTACTGAGTGAGAACTCTGCACTCAGCTGCTGATCTCAGAGCTCCGGAGCGGTTCACCGCGAGTGCCGCTTTCGACCCGTGAGTGCACAGTGCTTTTCCGTAGCTGGGAACGTGAGACATCACCCTCCTGCTTTCCTTCGAGGGAAGGGGCTTTTTTCGCAGCCCGGTTAGGACTTCTTCTGAACGTACAACTCCCTGTTTGGAGTTATGGAGAAGGGAGAGAGAAGGAAAAATGCAGTTGTCGCATTTCAGAATTTATTCACATGTTTTTATTCTATTTTCAACAGTTCCACGTTTACAACAGGAGTTACTTGTGAGTAATTAGCAACTGTTCTTATACTTACATCTACTTCCTTATCTGTTATGCCATTCCAGAGATCTCTGTGACTGAAGGAGATGCTGAGATGGAGCATCTGATCATATTGCAAAGCCACTGGAAACTCAGGTGTGTCTATTTCTTTAGAAATGGAGTTTGTGTTATCACGGAATGATGCCTGAAGGCCGATTCAGAAAGAAATGAAATAATTATTGAGAGAAGAAGGGGAGGGAGGAGATGGGGAGGGGAGGGAAAGCAGAGGTGGATTTTTGGGATCTGTGCAGATGGAAAAACAACAGCAAATCACTCTTCTCATGTTTCAGCAGGAAAACATTCAGTGGAGAAACTGAAGTATCGTTGAATCAAAAAATGCTACAAATAGCTCTGAACTGAGAAGGTGTTTGATGCATTTCCCAGCAGTGCTAAATTCTCCTCAGGCTGATGCACAAAGAACTGTAAGGTTTTGTATTACCGAATGTCTGTTATCCTTTAAAAATATTCCTCTTATAGAGATCACGGTATCAGAACATTCGTGCTGGACTAATTTCTGTAGGCCTGATGTGACGTGACAGATTGCATATTGCTCATAGGCTGGAAATTAAGTCATTAACTAACTCAGAACTTCAGAAGTCCACAAAATGAGGTTCAAAGAAAATTGCTCCCACCAAGTAGCAGGGATGGGTAAGGGAGGCTTTGTCGAGAGAAGGGATGCTGGAAAAGATGTCCCCATGGAGTCCCTTCTCCTCATTATAACCTATCCACGTACTGACTTGCAGGCCTTTTTCACGTAGCTCGTAGTTGTCAATGTGAAAACAAGATGATAATTACTTCACTCAGATGCCGAATGAGCAACAAAATACAACTTCTAGAAATGGAAGAGACACTGCAAAGTAGTTAAATTGACAGAGAGAGGTCAAGTGCAAAGAGGTCCTGGTCGTTTCTGTTACACGATTAATATGAGGGAGTGTGTAAGAGATACACAAAAGAAATATCTCATTGGACATTAAGCCACCCAGAGCTGGGGAACAACGATAGGAGCTCTGCAGTGAGGACATGTATGCGTTCTGTGCAAGAAATTACAATTGGATTCTCTGCTATGCTTTAAGCTAGGTGTAAGAAATACCTGCTCACTGGAACTCAGCAGGCTTTCACAGGCATAAAATCGGTGCTGCGGGTGGAAGTGGGCTCTGAGAAACTATTCCTGAAGATACCAAATGCGGCAAAAGCTTTGATACCCGGAAACAAGACTGAGCTCTTGTCTTCCATATTCAATTTTCCTACAGTTATTTACAAAGTCATCTGAACTTCACCTTTCATTCTCACTATTATTTACAGAATTTGCAAGCACCAACCAAGTCTCTGTCAGAGTTAAAAGGGACATTTCTGAAAACACTGCGACACATCACAAGGGAAAGTAAAACCTAAATACAAAACGGGGTCTGAAAGACGGCCTCGGCCTTCGACGAGTTCATGGGATGTTTCCTTCCTCTTCTTAAGGAAGTACCAACCTTTTAAAATGTGGAATACATGAGCATTTCTTGCCCTTAACAAATGAACACGTATGACAGAGAGAAATGGAAACCAGGCCTGGGGGAAAGTTTGATCCCCAGTTGTTGGTAGACACACAGAATGCAGCACCGCTATAATCAGGCTGAGCCTGCTGGAGAAGAGATGTGTGGCACACCAACGACCGACAGCAGAGAAAACTGAAAGGAATTACATTCATGGCAGTATGAAATGTGAAAGTCAAGGAAATAAACTGGGTGTTGTGTGACCTCCAGTGCAATATGTGGAGAACTAACACACTGAACCTAGTTGTAGTCATGTCGTAGCTAGACTGCATTAGGAGCTTATTCATTTCAATTTTCCTTACCCCCACAAGGACTCAACCTAGTAAATCTCCACAGAACTGCTTACCCCATTCTGAGGAACAGGGCACACAAAAAAGCAGAGATACCCCCACATCCTATCCCCATCTTCTACCCCATATCCATCCTAAATCCATATCCCCACATCCATTCCATACATTATCATACAATCAATGAATATACAGATGACACAGTATACCCGAGAGCTCGGCTTATGCAGTTATACTAGAACAGAAAAGAAAGACACTCACCCTACCTTAGGCTCATGTGGTAAACTCCAGTGGAGCGGATCACCAGAACGGATCCTTCTCCCCTGGCAGTCAGCTCTTAAATGGGTCTCGGAGGGGTGCAGCCAGGCTCCACCACTCCCGGCAGCGCAGGTGAATTGCCTTCACCTATGCTCCCATGGCTGACTCAGGGCTGGCCTCAGGTGACCGGTCAGAGGTTCAGGCTGTGGTTCAGCAGTCCCCGTACACTTATCCATCCCATTATCACCCCGGCCCCATATTCTTCCCCAGTCCATCCCACACTCTTCCCCTGTTGATCCCACATCCATCCCAACCTAATCCCATACCCAGGGCCCATCCCATATATATTCCAATTACCGATCTCCCATTCCATAACCATCCCATATCCCACATCCCAATCCTAAATTTCACATCCTAATCCCACATCCCATCCCCATCTCCCACCTGTCAATCCCAATCCCATCTCCCACCCCCTATAGCAATAGGGCGCACCCTGAAGTCCCGCCCCCATCACCGCCCCGCCCCATGCCAGTGCTCCTCCTATCAACGGCCCCGCACCTCCCCGCCCCCGGGCTCTCATTGGTCCGGTGCAGCTCTGTCCTGCCTCCGGGCTCCCATTGGTCAGTGGCAGCGCCGCCGGCTCCCATTGGCTGAGGCGCGGCGCGCGGGAACGGCCGTTAGCAGCCGGGTCGGAGCCGCCCCGCTTTCCCCTCAGGCGCTGCTACTCCCGCAGCCCGGGTCGCCGCGCGCGGCACCGCTGCTGTCCGCCGGAGCTGTCCGGAAGCACCGAGATGGAACCGCGGCACGAGCGTCGCGGTGCTGAGGACAGAGGCGCCGGAGCTGGGGGAACGGTGAGCGGCACCGGGACAGGGGACACCTGGGCAGCCGTAACCTGGCTTCATGCGGGGTGAGGGGCTGGGAGTGGGACTGGGATGCGGATGCAGACAGGATGGGATGTGGGGAAGTGGGATAAATACGGGACGGGCTGTGACTATGGGGTGGATATGAGGCTATAGGGAGCTATGGGAGAGATATAGGGGGATAATGGGGAAATAGAGGGGGGAGAGGGAGCTGTGGAGAGCTGGGGAGGGATATGGGGGAGTGGGGGCTACAGAAAGCTGTGAGGTATAGGGAGGTGTATGGATATATCGTGGGCTGTGGTGGGGAATTGGGGTATATGGGGGATTTGGGGCAATAGAGGACTGTGAGGATGTTATGGGGAAACAGTGCTATGGGGAGCACGGGGGGGTTTGGGAGGGGCTATGGGGGGCTGAATGGGTGTATAAGGTGGGCTTTGGAGGGATGTGTGGCTAGAGGGTCCAGATACCATCCACTCTTTGCTGGATGAGGCTGGGAATGTGACCACTGAGGATAAGGAAAAGGCAGAGGTTCTGAATGCCTTCTTTACGTCTGTCTTTAAAAGTCAGACCAGTTATCCTCAGGATACTCCTCTCTCTGACCTGGTAATCTTGGCTGGGGACCACACTAATCCCCCTGTGATTCTGAAAGAAACAGTCAGAGACCTACTGCTCCAACTGGCCTGCCACAAGTCGATGGGGCCAGATGAGATCCACCCGAGAGTGCTGAGGGAACTGGCAGAGGTGACAGCCGAGCCGCTTTCCATCATCTGTCAGCACTCCTTGTGCACTGGTGAGGTCCCAGAAGACTGGAGGCTTGCCAATGTGACTCCATTTACAAGAAAGGTCGTAAGGAGGATCCGGGGAACTACAGGCCTGTTAGCCTGACCTCGGTGCCAGGGAAGGTTATGGAGCAGATCACACGGCATGTGCGGGATGAGCGGGGGATCAGGCCTAGCCAGCATGGGTTCGTGAAGGGCAGGTCCTGTTTGACCAACCTGATCTCCTTCTATGATCTAGTGACCCATCTGGTGGATGAGGGAAAGGCTGTGGATGTGGTCTACCTAGACTTCAGCAAAACCTTTGACACTGTCTCCCACAGCATTCTCCTGCAGAAGCTGGCAGCCCGAGGCTTGGATGGGTGCACTCTCGGCTGGGTGAGGAGCTGGCTGGAGGGCCGGGCTCAGAGAGTGGTGGTGAATGGAGTGAAATCCAGCTGGCGACCGGTCGTGAGTGGTGTTCCCCAGGGGTCGGTGCTGGGGCCTGTCCTCTTCAATATCTTGATTGGTGACCTGGATGAGGGCATCGAGTGCACCTGCAGTAAATTTGCAGATGACACCAAATTGGCTGGAAGTGTGGATCTGCCTGGGGGTAGCGAGGCCTTGCAGAGGGATCTGGACAGGCTGGAGAGCTGGGCTGAAGCCAATGGGATGAGTTTCAACAAGGCCAAATGCCGGGTCCTGCACTTCGGCCACAACAACCCCAGGCGACGCTGCAGGCTTGAGGCGGTGTGGCTGGAGGACTGTGTAGAGGAAATGGACCTGGGGGTATTGATGGATGCTCGGCTGAACAGGAGCCAGCAGTGTGCCCAGGAGGCCAAGAAGGCCAATGGCATCCTGGCTTGCATCAGAAACAGTGCAGCCAGCAGGAGCAGAGAGGTGTTTGTGCCCTGTGCTCAGCACTGGTGAGGCCGCACCTCCAGTGCTGTGTCCAGTTTTGGGCCCCTCACTGCAAGAAAGACATCGAGGCCCTGGAACGTGTTCAAAGGAGGGCAACAAAGCTGGTGAGGGGTCTGGAACACAGGGCTGCTGAGGAGAGGCTGAAGGAGCTGGGAATGTTCAGCATGGAGAAGAGGAGCTCAGGGGGGACCTCATTGCTCTCTATGGCTGCCTGAAGGGAGGTTGTAGTGAGCTGGGGGTCGGCCTCTTCTCTCGTGTCATTAGTGATAGGAGCAGAGGGAATGGTTTCAAGCTGCGGCAGGGAAGATTCAGGCTGGACATGAGGAAGTATTAGTGTTCAGAAAGGGTGGTCAGGCACTGGAATGGATGCCCAGGGAGGTGGTGGAGTCACCAAGCCTGGGGGTGTTCAAGGAAAGGCTGGATGTTGTGTTGAGGGACATGGTTTAGTGGGAGCTGTTGGTAAGAGGTGAACGGTTGGACTGGATGATCTTTTATGTCTTTTCCAACCTTGGTGATTCTATGATTCTATTTCCTAAGCTGTAGGGCTATCAGCTCTCATAGAAAACGAGGAAGAGCCCTGGGAGTCCTTGCCCCGAACCTTGCACCCTATTGAAGGGCAGGGGCACTCTTCTCCAAGCAGCCTGATGAGGTGAGTAAGGGACGGCCGGGCGCTGGAGGGCGGTGGAAAAGGACAGGGAGGAGCCCCAGCTGATAAAAGGGCTTTGGTAAGAACAGTGGTGAAAGCAGGAGTGGATATGAAGGCTTGGATTGCTCTCGGAGGAACTTTGGAAGGGTCAAATGTTCTGCAGGTTCAGCACGCGCTGCGCCCTGCCTGCGCCCTGCCTGGTTTTTTGTCCTTTCCTTTTTAGGGTAGGAAAACAAATTTCTGGGGCAGGAGAAGAAGAAATGCAGCAGTCTTCTCTGCACGGCTCATTTTGCGTGAGTTGCCAGGTGCTCCTGTGGTAATGGGTGCTGATGAGCCAGCCTTGGTGGCAGGGCTGTGGCTTCATTTTATGTCAGAATTTGAGGCCTACGATTTTCCCACTGTGAGTGCCTGTTTTAAATGATAAAAAGCGATATGAAAATTAGTTTCCCTCCTTGTATTAGAATCACGTATTGACTTTTGATATTTGTCTTTCTATTCCTTTAGCAAGTGGGATGTTGATGCTGCTGCACGTATCTCCCATTTTGCCCTTCTGCTTTGTGTAAAAGAATAGCAAAACATGCCATCTGTGTGTGCAATTTCCTTGAAGTATTTTACTTCAAGGTTCCCTAAACTTTGAATGTGGGAGGTGACCACTCCTTTGTCTATGATGAAAGCCCAGCGGTGATGCAGGCACTTGCTGAGGTCACAGTGGTTGCCGGGCTGGGAGCGTTTGTGCCCCAGCTGGGAGCAGAGCTGGTGCTGTAGTGAGCGTGGTGCACACTGAGACCGAGCTCTGTGCTTTCATTGAGAGATCTTCCTGTGAGAGCCCACTGGAAGCAGCGCTGCGGCGTGTGTGAGAGCTGGGCCCAGCTGCGGCTGAGCAGTGGCCAGGTGAGCTGGGGTTGGTGCTGGGTGTCTCAGCAGGAAAGCTGGGCTGGGCTGGGCACGCTGCGTCAGCCCTTGTCCAGGCTGGCGGTGAGACAAAAGGAGTTTTCTTCACGACAGCAACACCAGCCGTGTGCTTGAAGGTGCAAAACTATGGAGGAGATGGAGAAGAACACTTGCTGTCAGAACTCATGGCAGCTGTACGGGAGCTGGATGTATTTTGGAGACAGTTCTCATTAGCAGTTGGTTTTGAGTATTGCCCTGCCCGATAGCTTCAACTGCAGAGCAGAAGAAAGCTGGGAAAATGCTTTTTCCTATTTTTCCCCTGCAGGTTCTTTCTTCAGGGTTGGTTTACCAAAGGAGATTTTGGGGACTGAGGCAGTTGAAGAGTGAAGCCAGCTCTTTCCAACAGCAGGGGGTCAGTCCCTGTGGAGAGGAGCCCAGGAACGTGAGCTTCCTCTGAGACATTCCCCAGCATGTCCCAGCAGGGACACAGACGCGGTTGCCATTCCTGCTTTGCGCGTGGAAAGGTATGGCTGGGTTTCTCTAACTTGGGTTTTCTTCCTTTCTCTGGTTCTGGAGGGGCAGGGGTGGAGCAGGGGGAGCCCTGCTGGTCCTTAGTGAGCTCAGTAACCAGTTGGCTTGTGCGGTGCAGCAAAAGGACAGCATTGCCAGGCTCCTTAAGCTGCTGGGGCAGGGTGGGAGCCGAGAGCGGGCGCTGCCCTCCTGCCATCTGTCCCTGGTTCTGGTTTGCCATGTTTGCTCTGGGTTTCTGCTGAGAAGTTTGTTCTAGCTGCCTGCAGCAGTACAGGGTGGGGAAGAAATGATGGTGAAGAGCTAAGGCTGCGCACGGTAATTTTGCATGGGTTGAACTGTGGCAACTGTGTTGAACCCTAACCCTAGACACTGTTTCCCTTGGAATAATGCTGGGGTTTGCAGGTGTGTTGGTGCAACCCCCTGAAGTGATGTCTGAGAGCGCCTGTCTTCTGCACCTGAACGATAAGAAAGCTGGATATGCCCAGAAATTGCAGCTTGTGCAGATGTTGTGAATGCGCTCCCAGTGTTTCCTTTAGTGATAACTCAGCGCTCTCTGGCACGATCTGGAACACTGCATCTCTTTGCAAACGTTGGTGCCTGTATCCATGGGCCCTCCTTTTTTCTCTCCTCAGAAGCAGCGCCGTGCCGTTCCCCATGCTAGGGAGCAGCAGCCAGCAGGCTGCCCCAGTGCCAGCTGGGCCTTGCAGCGCGCAGAGGGACGCGATGGGGATGGAGCATCCTTAGCACCATGCAAAAGTGAGTCTCTTCAGTCCTCTGTCATGAAGGATGGAAGAATGAGTATTACTTCTGAGTTGGTGCAGTGCTGTAGGGATGTCCAGTAACCATTGTGGAAGCATTAGGGAGGCTGACAGTGACAGCTGATGGCAGCTGTGAGACAGAAGTCTGTGTGTCAGTGGTGGCGCTCAGAGCTGAATGAATTCCCTTCAGAGACCAAAAAACCCATGTCTCAACTTGTGCAGCGTTTTGTAGAGCTGTCAGGCAGAGCTGGGTTCCTCTGCTGCCACCTGAGCAGGAATGAGAGCAGTAATGCTCTGTGTAAGCGCCCTGCAGTTTAAACATCAGTTTCTGTTTTGGCTGTAGAACAGTGTCTTTTGGTTTTGGGGGGTGGATGTGGGCTAAGAGGACAGCGCTGCTCCTGGGAAACCAACATTCAATCTGTTGTTGTAGGGATGGAGCCTGCGCGTCCATGGAATGGTGCTGGGCATGGGGGGAAACGGAAAGCCTCCCCAGGTAAGAAGCTCTTGTGAGCTGTGGTGTGGGTACCTGCCTCTAAACAGGGCTGCGTGAAGGGGCGTGTGATGGAGGAGAGGGGAAAGGGCACTGCAGATCTCTGCTGACTGCAGAAATGGCGGACCATTGTAGCAGCAGAAGGGCAAATTGAAAAAACTACGCTTGAGGAGCAGAAGTTTGTGGTTGGCTGTGCTAAAATGTTCCTCCAAAGAGATGCTCTTCATGTCTGTCTTGTTTCCTTTCTGTCAGGAGCTGATGACAACAGGCTTGCAGGGAGGCAGGGGAGGAGCAAGGAGAATGGCACAGCACCCAAGAGAGGTACGACACGCAGCAGGCATCTGGGTTTGGTGCCCTGTCTTTCTAGTTAGGCTTTCTGTCTGCCCTTTCCTGGGCCTGTTGTCATTGCATGTTGCTTGAGGTCTTAATCCCTGGGGATTACAATTACCTTTCCTGTCCCAGTTGACAATGCAAGCCCACAGTTCACCCAAGATCCTAAGGTGCATTGCTGTGAACACTGGAGATGAGATTTCCTAGTATCGTGGCCTATTTTGCAGACTGAATGTAGTGCTGGAGTCCTTAAATGTTGCTGCTTCCCCTTTCTTGTTTCTAACAGGGAGAGGTGCTGAGCCAAATGGCGAAATCTCCATGAAAACTCCTCTCCAGGCTGGAGGGCATCCTGAAGCAGCAGGTCCCAGCAGAGGGGGAACAGCTGCTCCTGCAGTTGCCAACTGCTCCCTCTCCAAGATCATGGTCGCAAGAAAGCGCAAGGCAGTGGAAGAGGAGGAGCAGAAGGCAGAGCTGGGTCCTGCCAACAAACAAGTGAAAGTGGAGCACAATGGGGAGAAGGCTCAGAGCCCTCATCAGAGCAGAGGTGCTGTGCCAGCTCCATCAGCACAGCCTGGGCCTGCCCCAGTGCCGACCGAGCGGTTCCGGACCTCAAAGCGAAGAGGTAAGAAGGTGCTGCAGCTGCCCTGGTGAGGTGCTTCCCTTGTCAAGCACGTGGAGTTTGCTTGGGGTTTGCTTTGCTTTTTCTTCCCTTCTGCAGGGAGGGGAAAAGAGTAGAAGGCTACCAAGTCCAAAGGATGTGCCAGAATGTGTAATCCTATCTTTTCCCATGAAATCCATGCTGGCCTTCTGCTCGTCCCACTGCAAATACCCGTTCCTGAGAGATTTCCCAGTCTGTTTTCGTGGTACCCGTGTTTCCGTGGTTTTGCTATTGACAAACTGAATTTCTCTTCTCTTGCTCTATAGAAAGACGACGACGACAGAAAGAAAGGAGAGCAGAAATGAAGAAGGCTGCTCTCAGAGCTGCTGCTGCACATGCAGAGGTGAGTCCTTGGCGAGCACAGACACGGCTCTTGTTCTCTGTCTGTCAGATGTGAAGGGGGTTGTGGAATACTGGGGGAAGCGGTGTCCTGCTTTGACACTTGCCTTGTTTCTTTCCAGTTCTCCACCATAAACAGCCTTGTGGAGATGATGGAGAAGCTGCAGCTGAAGGACTGAGCGGAGGAGCATCAGCAGGCAGCGGCTTTGTGGCAGCAGCCCAACTTTCACTCTGGTTTCAATCCATCAATAAACAATTGGAGTTTTGCATTCACAAGGAGCGCATGGCCTGATTTGTCCAGCAGCACCCAGTGAGCCACTGCTCCACCTCCTGGTTATCCCACCACCTCCTGGTTATCCCACCACCTCCTCGTTATTCCACTGGCGGCGCTGGGTCAGAACTCCCACAGCTCCATCAGGGAATGCTGCAGGGTACAGAAGCAATGGACGCACCAATCCTGGGCCCTGCCCACACTGTCTGAGCAGTTAGAGAGCAGCTCCATAGAGCCGTCTGACTTTCTCGGGGCAGCACTGAGCAAAGTGAGCGTGTGCCCCTCAGCCTGCAGGCGTCTCTGCTGGGGGAAGAGAGGCTCCGCTGGCTGCCTGATCCCGGAAGGCAGAGGTGTTCTCCTGACTTCTCTGCAGTGCTGCCTTCCTTCATCGTCCCCCCTTCCTTCAGATATTTTGATGCTGCTTTTCACCCTTTTGGGCAGAGCTTGAGTGACTCTCATCATTGCATAGCTTTGTATTGAGCGGTGTGGAATTTTCTGGCTTTGTTTGTAAAAGCCTAGGCTGAAAACCACAGTGTGCGTGCTAAATGGGAGTCCTAGCACTCTGGAAGTGGATAACTGTTGGGATGGAGCTGCTTTTGGTTTTCTAATGAGTGTATAACGAGCAAAGTTTGCCAACAGGATCGTGTTTTCTCAACGAATGACTAGGAGCGATATGCAGAGGAAGATGGCAGTTGGCAGATGGTGCCTGGCAAGAGCTGTTGTTTGTGTCCTGCAGCCGGGAATGCTCCACGCCGAGGGGTGCGGGCTGTGAGAGGAACATGTCTGTGGAAGCATGGCCGTTCCTCCCGTCTGATGGGGCAGAAGGCAGGGACAGGAGAGGAAAGCTGAACAGATCTGCATTTTCGTCACGGCTCTTACTGTGTGGGAAATGAGCTGTGCCACTGTGCTTCTTTGTGCTGGCTAGTTCTGGAGCTGTGCCTTCAACTTGATGCTCAGCTGTTCCTGTGTGCAATGCTCCACACTCGGACCCTGCAGAGCCCAGAGGCCTCCTTGGCTGCTGTCACTCACCTGGAGCTTGCAGGGTGCTGTGCGTGCTGTATGGAGCTGCTTCCAGCTGTCATTTGCAAGACCCTGTAAGTGCACTGGGTTCAAACAGCAGTCAGATAACACAGATGAGAAAGAAGCACAAAAACTTGTATTATTTTTTTTTTTACATCACAGGCTTTGATCTCCAACCAAGCCTGTTGTGCTGTGGAGAGCAGTGGAAGCTGTTGAGTTGCATGACCAAGGGGTGCAGCCTGGTTCCCCCCTCCCTAAGGGGGAGGCTCATTGAAGGGCTGGCTGCCTGCAGGGAAGGAGCTCTGCTTTTTTGTGTGCCCTGTTCCTCAGAATGGGGTAAGCAGTTCTGTGGAGATTTACTAGGTTGAGTCCTTTGTGTTTCTCAGGTAACTTCAAGCTGTGTCTGCTCTTGCCTCTGTTTGCAGTTGCCACGCCTCTGGCCTTGGCCCCCACAGAAGCCCCTCCTGGTTGTCAGTGGCAGCTGTTACCTGTGCAGTGCCAGCAGTCTGTAGAAATGGCAGCACTTGGGAGGATGACACAGTTTGCCTGATGTTATGCTTTATGGATGTGGTCAGGTGAGAAAGCGCTGTGCTTCGT
The DNA here is from genome assembly GCF_023343835.1 of Lagopus muta. Lineage (NCBI taxonomy): Eukaryota > Metazoa > Chordata > Aves > Galliformes > Phasianidae > Lagopus > Lagopus muta. Next base: position 96,106 of record NC_064462.1, read on the forward strand.
GGCACAAATTCCTTGGCCAAAGGACGCTTTGGAGCAGAGGTTTGCTGTCAGGAGGCCTGAAAGCATCGAAGGAAATGCTGCTGTGCACTGGGCCCAGAGACATCAGCTCCCAGCACGTCAGTGAGTGCGGACGCCTGCAGCCTCTGTGTCTGTCGGGGATTGCTCCAAGGGCTCTGTAGGCAGCTGTCCGTGGCTGTTTTGCTTTGTTAGGGCATGGGCACAGATGACAACACACTGATGGTGTCCTGCTCGGAAATGGATGCGCTGGATGGCAGAGGAGGATTCTGAGCCAAGTATGGGATCATCTTTGTTCCTTCGTGAAGGTGAGTTTTGAAAAGTGAAACACTTGAAGCTGGATTTGCAGGGTGCCTGGAAGGAGGTGACTCTCGCTTGGTATCAGTTGGGTATTTCAGAGCAGCTGAGATTAAGGGGACGTCACAAATAATGTTCTGAGAATGTTCCTGACCGTTCTTAGTTGTTAAATTGTCTAAAAGAATGCAAGCAGTGCACAAAAACAAAAGCAGAACAACCACGGCATGTCCTGCAAAGAATCCAGCTTTAATAGAGACTGACAGTTACTAACGTTCCCTTTTCTTCTTCTGTCAGTGACTGAATTTGCTCTCACCTCTTCTCTCTGCACGTGACTTCCCACTTCTTCTATCTTTAGCTCTTCTTCGGTTGAACTTCTCTCTTGTCTATTTCTCCTCCTTTCTACCTTTGCAATCCCTTCCCTGAAACCCCTTCCCTCCCTTCTCTTTTCTGTCTTTTCTAACTTCTCCTCTCTGCTGCCTTCCTCTCTATTTTTTTTCCTGTACTTTTCTTTCTTTTCTCTGCACCGTTATTTCTCCTCTTCCTCCTTCTGCACTTCCTGCTCCTCTGTTCCCTCCTCTCAGTTCTCCCCTGCCTGTTCCTGCTCTTTTCCTATTCTCCTCCTCACTCCTCTGCCCTGTTTCTGCATTATTTCATCCTCCTGCAGCAGCGGCTCATCTGCTCTGCAGTTCTCTCTTTGTGCTGTCCTCTGCTCTTTGAGTAATTCTTCCCTCTGTCCTTGCTCCTCTTCAGCTGGCTATGAATTCTCCACATCATGGCTCCTATTGGGCTATTTTTTCTTCTCCGTATTCTCACTCTTCCTTCATCTGCACTCCTCTTCTGCCGTTCTTTTTTTCGCTCTATCCTCTCTCCTCTTTCTTCTGCATTCTTCCTCTGCTTCTCCAGTTCTTCATTCCCTGCCTCCTCACTCCTCTTTCCTCTGCATCAACACTGCTCTTCTGTTGGACTTTTTTCCTTTTTCCCTACTTCTCGTTCTTCTGTATCTGCACTCCTCTTCAGCTGTTCTTTTTTCATTCTGTCCTCACTCCATTCTTCTGCATCTCCCCACGTCTTCTGATCTTCTTTGCAGTCTCCTCACTTGTTTTTCATCTGCATCTGCACTCTTCTCCCATTCATTTTTCTGTGCTTCCTCCCTGTTCTTTCTTCTGCATCTGAACTCCTCTTCTGCTATTCTTTCTTCCTGCTCATCTTGCTTCCCTGTAGAATCATTCCTTTTTCTTCTGCATCTGTCTCTGCACTCTTCTGTTTTCTTCTCTTTTCTCTCTTTCTCCATTTGCACTCTTCTGCTGCTTTTTTTTCCCCTGCCTTTTCTCTCTGTCATTTGCATCTGCACTACTCTTCTGCTGGATTTTCTTCCCTCTATCCTCACTTGTGCATCTGCACTCTCCTAAGGCTGATCCTTCTGCCTTGTATTCTCACTGCTCTTTCCTCTGCATTCTCACTCTCCTGTTTGTTTTTTTTTCCCTTGCATCCTCCCTCCTCTTCTGCTGTTCTTCCTTCCTTGTTTCCTCACTCCTCTTCTGCATATGCACTCCACATGTGCTGTTCATTCTTCTCTGTATCCTCACTGCTTTGTATTCTGCATCTGCTCTCCTCTTCTGCTGTTCTTTCCTTCCCTGTATCCTCACACATCTTCCTTCTCTGTTTGCTCTCCACTTTGCTGGAGGCTGTTCTTTCCTCCTTTAATCCTCACTCTTTCATTTGCTGCTCTACTCCTCCTGTTCTGTCTTCTATTTATCCTCACTCATTTTATTCTTCTGCATTCACGCTCCCTTTCTGCAGTTCTTCCTTCCCCGAATCCTCAGTCCTCTTTCTTTTGCTGCTTTGTTTTCCAGTTTCTCACTGCTCTTTACTCTGCATCTGCAGTCATCATTTTCTCATACTTCTTCCCTGTCTTCTCTCCTGTCTTCTCCATCTGCACTCTTTTTCTGCTTTCCTTTCTTCCCCCCTTCCTCTTTCTTCTGCATCTGAACCCCATTTCTGCTCTTCCTTCCTTCTCTCTCTCCACTCTCCTCTTTCTTCTGCGTCTGTTCTCTTCTGCTGTCCTTTCTCCCCTGTAACCTCACTTCTCATTTTTCTGCATCACTCTCATCATCTTTCATCCCTGACTTCTCACTTCTCATTCACCTGCAGCTGCAGTCCTCTTCTGCTCTCCTTTCCTCCTTGTATCCTCACTTGCCTTTTTTTCTGCATCTGCACTCCCCTTCGGCTTTGCTTTCTTTATCCTATCCTCTCTCCCGTTTTGTCTGCATCTGCCCACCACTTCTGATCTTTCTTACTGCTTCTCCTCACTGCTCTTTCACCTGCATCTTCACTCCTCTTCTGCTGTTTATTGTTGTGCCCTCGCTCCTCTTTCTTCTCCACCCGCATTTCTCTTCTACTGTTTTTCCCCTGCATCCTCACTCCTTTGTTGTCTACATCAGCTTTACACTCCTGCTTTTCTTTCTCCCCTATATCCTCGCTGCTCTTTTACCTGCATCCCTCCTCTTCTGCTGTTTTTCCCCTGTATCCTCACTCCTCTTTCTGCTTCTGCTGTTCTGTTCATTGCTTCCTCGCTCTTTGCATGTGCACTCCCCATCTGCTGTTTGTTCTTCTGTATCCACAATATTCTTCCTTGTACACTTGCACTCCTACTGTTTTTCTTCCCCATCTCCTTACTGCTCACTGCTGTGTCAGCTTTACTGTTCTGCTCTTTCTTTCCTCTCTCTTCATTTCTTTTGCATATGTACTCCAGTTCTTCTATTCTTTCTTCCCCATGTCCTCTCTGCTCTTTCACTTGTATCTGAACACCTATTCAGCTATTCTTTCTTCTCTGTTTAGTCGTTCCTTTTTCTGCTGCATCTCTTCTGCTGTTCAGTCTTCTATCTATCCTCATTGCTCTTTTGTTTGTATCCACACTCTTCTTCTGTTCTTTCTTCCTTGTGTCCTTTCTTCCTTTTCCCCTGCGTTTTCTCTCCTCTTCTGCTGTTCTTTCTTCCCTGTATCCTCACTCCTCTTCCTTCTGCATAATTAAACTCCTCTCTTGGTCGTCTTTCTTTGTCTCCTCACTGCTTTGTTCTCTATCTGCACTCCTGTTCTGCTCTCATTTCTTCCCTGTCACCTCACTCCTCTTTCTTCTGCACCTGAACTCCTGTTCTGCTGTCCTTTCTTCTCTTTATCCTCACTGTTTTTTTTAACCTGCACTCCTGCTGTTCTTTCTTCCCTTTCTCGTACCTCCTCTTTCTTCTGCATCTGCACTCTTCTGCTGTCTTCTTGCGTGTGAATTCACTTTCCCCTTGCATCTGCGTTCCCCTTCTGCAGCTCTTCCTTCCCTGTCTACTCTCTCCTTTTTCTTCCGTAGCTGCACTCCTCCTTTTCTGTCTTCTACCAGTTCTCACTCCACTTTGTTCTGCATCTGCCCTCCACTGTTGTTGGTTTTCCCCTGTCCTTGTTGCACTTTCTTCCATCTGCACTCCCTTCCTGTAGCTTGTCTTTCCTGTCTACTCACTGCCCTTTCTTCTGAGCTGCACTCCTCTACTGCTGTTCTGTCCTCACTACTCTTGCTTCTGCAGCTGCAGTCCTCCTCTTCTCTTCCTCCTCCTGTGTCCTCGCTCCTATTTCTCCATCTGCACTCCTCTTCTGCTGTATTTTCCCTGCATCCTCACTCGTCTTCATCAGCTTTACTCTTCTGCTGTTCCTTCTTTCCTCTGTCCTCACTTCCTTCTGCGTATGCTCTCCACATCTGCTGTTCTTTCTTCTTTGTATGCGTGCTGCTCTTTCTTGTGCACTTGCACTCCTCTTCTTCTGTCCTTACTTCCTTTGATTTTCACTGTTTTTTCTTCATCTGCTCTCCTCCTCTGTTGTTTTTTCTTCCCTATCTCCTTGCTTCTTCCTTCTATATCTGCTTTCCTCTTCTACTTTTTCTTCCCTCTCTCCTCTTGGTTCTGTCTGCATTCCTTTCTTCCCTGTGTTCACACACGTCTTCTTTCTGTGTCCGCTCTCCACTTTGGCTGCTCTTTCTTCCATTTATCCTCACTCTTTCATTTGCATCTGCAGTTCTGCTGTTTTCCTTGCATCCTCACTCCTCTTTTTTCTGCATTACTGCTCCTCTTCTGCTGTTCTTTATTCCTTTTCTCTTCAAACCTGTGCGACCTGGTGTGGGGAACCTGCTTTGGCAGGGGGTTGGTCTCAATGATCTCTAGAGGTCCCTTCCAACGCCTACAGTTCTGTGATTCATTTCTTTCTTCTGCATCTAAACTCTTCTGCTGTTTTCTTTGCCGTGAATTCGCTTCTTTCATCTGCATCTGCATTCCTGTTACGATGCTGCTTTTTTTGTTTCCTCACTGCTCTTTATTCTGCATCTACACTTCTGCTTTTGTGTCTGTTCTCACTACTCTTCCTTCTCTATCTGCACTCCACTTCTGTTCTTCTTTCTTCTGTCTCCTCACTGCTCCTCATTCCTGCATCTAAACTCCATTTCTGCTCTGCCTTCTTGCCAGTGTCCTCACTGCACTTTAGTCTGAAGGATGGGAGGAGGGCCCCACAGTAGGAAGTGAAAGGTGAGAAAAGGACTTCACAGGGGCTGAGGATAGGGGTAGTTAGAGAGAGCTTACAGAGGCAAGGATGTGGAGGTTGTTAGCAAAGTAAGGGATGGCAGACACTGGGTGTGGGATAGCGAGAGGGATGAAGGCCATGCAGATCAGGGTTTGAGAACAGCCTGAGGACGTGTGGCAGGGAGGTGAGAGATGTGCACAGGGCCTGGGGGCTGCTCCTCCTGCAGGGTCAGAAGTTTGCAGCCAGGAAGACCAGGAGCCTTTGTGATGGAAACCACAAATCTTCCCCCCACGATGCAGGCGCGATGGGGGGAGGGTCTGCATGCTAATGAACTCTCAGGAACGTAATGAATATGGCTGTGAATGCCTGGAAAATGACGGGTCATGAGTTAGTTCAGCCTGTATCTGAGTCCCGCTTCTTGCTGATGGCGTGCAGCTCTGGGGGAGCTGTGCCCGTGGCACCAGGGCGGTTGTGCATGGCTGGTGGAACACACCTGCTCTGTGCTGTTCCAGCCTGCAGGGTTTCACGTCCACGTGTCTGTCTGCACTGAATCTCCTGGTGGCTCAGAAGCAGTAGTCCAGCAGGCTGCCCAGTCAGTGCTGAGCTGGGAGAAACAGCGAGACGGACACGCAGACACAGCCTGGCCTTCTGCCTCGCTTCCTCCTCCTGTCTGCTAGTTCCCAGAATCCTCCCGTTGCCTTTGTTTTTTTCTTCTATGCTTTGCTGTGCTTTGCTGTAGTTTCCTTTGCTATGCCATGGTTTTCTTTCCTATTTGCTTTTTCTTTCCCTGTTGTTTTCTGTGTTTTCTTTCTTTTTTCCTCGTCTTTGCTTTGGTTTGCTTTTTTCTTTATGCTTCTTTGCTTTGCGTTGCTTTTTTTTCTTTTCACTGCTTTGCTTTGCTTGTCTGTTTTTTGTTTTTTTCTCAGCTTTGCTTTTGTCTGCTTTGCTTTGTGATGCTCTCTCACTTCTTCTTTTCTTTCTTTAATTTGTTTTTCTTGTCTTTTATTTGCTTTGAATTCCCTTGATTTGATTTCTGTGTTTTCTTTGCACCGCTTTTAAGAATTACTTTTCCAGCTCTTCCAAGAATTTCCCCCCTTTTCCCACACTTCCCTATTTCTCTTCTTTTCCCTTGCTTTCCCATCATTTCCCATCTTTTTTCTCCACCTCGTCCCATGCTTTCCCAGTTTTTCTGACACTTTGCACGCCAGCATCACTTCCCCCGTCGCGTCACCACCCACCCCATCCCTGCCCCACAGCTGCTCTGCACCATACAGGCTCGTCTCGTCCTCTCCTTGATCCCCTGAGACGAGCACTGAGTCAGCCTCGGGAGCGCAGGTGAAGGCAACTCAGCTGTGTGAGCAGAAGGGACACAGCGATCAGTAACACCAGCCTTACCAAAAGGTGCAGGGCCCTAAAATTCCTTTCTTTCCAGCCAGAGATAACATAGCAATTAACAACCAGCATTAGCACAGTGGAGCGCTTGTGTACGCTCTGTGAACTGAGCTCATCAGTGACACCCAGGTGTGCTGTCAGACAGCTGGGCTCCTCACTGCCCTTCACAGCAGCCCTGCAGAGGCAAAGCGTTGTTTCTGTTGGTGATAGAGGCCTCTGTGGACGAAATAGGGATTCCTGTGCTCTGTCACAGCATCACAGGTTTATTGGCTCCTTCCTGTCCAAGGTATGCACGACATCTAATAGAAATGTTATCAATTCATCATCTTTTTTTTTCTTTTTCTTTTTCTCTGGCTATCCAGAGGTTAGCAACAATTACGTGTGAATTAACCACATGAAGGGAGCTTGTGAAATATATTTCACATTTATGGAAAGCCATTTTAGCATCATTCCACCCATATTAACCATATGGGTGAGTCATAACAAGGAAGATTTGTAGAAGCCACAAAAAGACAAATGGAAGAATGGCAGTTGTTTATCCTGAAGACAAGCAGAAATAAAAGATCGTTGCAAAAAGGAATACATTGTTTTCCAAGACGGTGGTGATGAGGACAAAATGCAGTGGGCATAAACTGTCCCAAAGTACTTAAATGATGTCTCAGATCTTGAGACATGTAAGGCTTCAGTACGATCACACCATCAGATTCGTGCCAGGCCGTTAGATGCCCACCCCCTCTTCCCTTTCCTTCCCCCCATCATAGCTTTTCCCACTTTTAATACCTTCTTTAAGACAGATGGCAGCCGATGTTCATGCTTTCCTTGAAGGGGTCTCATTATACCCAAGGCTCTGCAATTACATCTTCAAGCAGTTTGAACCACTCTTTCCCTTTTTCTGGCACTGGCAAGAAGTTTCCACATGGATCATTGCTTCTCTATAAATACTTTAGTTTCCTGGACAATACAGCATACAATAGCCTGCAGTAGATACAGTGCTGTTTATTTCTTTAAAGGAAGCTACGTTATGATGCTGGCATCCCATAATGCTAATATGCACTGTCGTCATACACGAGTGGTGTGTGAGTAGCAAATTCTGAGCTCGTCTTCTTTGCCTGGTGCAAACTTCCCTTTCCTTTCCAAATCCACATCTGCACATGTTGCTCTGCTATTTTCATTTAGAGAAGTTGAGCAGAAAGCCACAGAGAGGAGAATTGAAATGAATAAGCTCCTAATGCAGTCTAGCTACGACATGACTACAACTAGTCTAGGTAGACCACATCCACAGCCTTTCCCTCATCCACCAGATGGGTCACTAGATCATAGAAGGAGATCAGGTTGGTCAAACAGGACCTGCCCTTCACGAACCCATGCTGGCTAGGCCTGATCCCCCGCTCATCCCGCACATGCCGTGTGATCTGCTCCATAACCTTCCCTGGCACCGAGGTCAGGCTAACAGGCCTGTAGTTCCCCGGATCCTCCTTACGACCTTTCTTGTAAATGGAGTCACATTGGCAAGCCTCCAGTCTTCTGGGACCTCACCAGTGCACAAGGAGTGCTGACAGATGATGGAAAGCGGCTCGGCTGTCACCTCTGCCAGTTCCCTCAGCACTCTCGGGTGGATCTCATCTGGCCCCATCGACTTGTGGCAGGCCAGTTGGAGCAGTAGGTCTCTGACTGTTTCTTTCAGAATCACAGGGGGATTAGTGTGGTCCCCAGCCAAGATTACCAGGTCAGAGAGAGGAGTATCCTGAGGATAACTGGTCTGACTTTTAAAGACAGACGTAAAGAAGGCATTCAGAACCTCTGCCTTTTCCTTATCCTCAGTGGTCACATTCCCAGCCTCATCCAGCAAAGAGTGGATGATATCTGGACCCTCTAGCCACACATCCCTCCAAAGCCCACCTTATACACCCATTCAGCCCCCCATAGCCCCTCCCAAACCCCCCCGTGCTCCCCATAGCACTGTTTCCCCATAACATCCTCACAGTCCTCTATTGCCCCAAATCCCCCATATACCCCAATTCCCCACCACAGCCCACGATATATCCATACACCTCCCTATACCTCACAGCTTTCTGTAGCCCCCACTCCCCCATATCCCTCCCCAGCTCTCCACAGCTCCCTCTCCCCCCTCTATTTCCCCATTATCCCCCTATGTCTCTCCCATAGCTCCCTATAGCCTCATATCCACCCCATAGTCACAGCCCGTCCCGTATTTATCCCACTTCCCCACATCCCATCCTGTCTGCATCCGCATCCCAGTCCCACTCCCAGCCCCTCACCCCGCATGAAGCCAGGTTACGGCTGCCCAGGTGTCCCCTGTCCCGGTGCCGCTCACCGTTCCCCCAGCTCCGGCGCCTCTGTCCTCAGCACTGCGACGCTCGTGCCGCGGTTCCATCTCGGTGCTTCCGGACAGCTCCGGCGCACAGCAGCGGTGCCGCGCGGGGCGACCCGGGCTGCGGGAGTAGCAGCGCCTGAGGGGAAAGCGGGGCGGCTCCGACCCGGCTGCTAACGGCCGTTCCCGCGCGCCGCGCCTCAGCCAATGGGAGCCGGCGGCGCTGCCACTGACCAATGGGAGCCCGGAGGCAGGACAGAGCTGCACCGGACCAATGAGAGCCCGGGGGCGGGGAGGTGCGGGGCCGTTGATAGGAGGAGCACTGGCATGGGGCGGGGCGGTGATGGGGGCGGGACTTCAGGGTGCGCCCTATTGCTATAGGGGGTGGGAGATGGGATTGGGATTGACAGGTGGGAGATGGGGATGGGATGTGGGATTAGGATGTGAAATTTAGGATTGGGATGTGGGATATGGGATGGTTATGGAATAGGAGATCGGTAATTGGAATATATATGGGATGGGCCCTGGGTATGGGATTAGGTTGGGATGGATGTGGGATCAACAGGGGAAGAGTGTGGGATGGACTGGGGAAGAATATGGGGCCGGGGTGATAATGGGATGGATAAGTGTACGGGGACTGCTGAACCACAGCCTGAACCTCTGACCGGTCACCTGAGGCCAGTCCTGAGTCAGCCATGGGAGCACAGGTGAAGGCAATTCACCTGCGCTGCCAGGAGTGGTGGAGCCTGGCTGCACCCCTCCGAGACCCATTTAAGAGCTGACTGCCAGGGGAGAAGGATCCGTTCTGGTGATCTGCTCCACTGGAGTTTACCACATGAGCCTAAGGTAGGGTGAGTGTCTTTCTTTTCTGTTCTAGTATAACTGCATAAGCCGAGCTCTCGGGTATACTGTGTCATCTGTATATTCATTGATTGTATGATAATGTATGGAATGGATGTGGGGATATGGATTTAGGATGGATATGGGGTAGAAGATGGGGATAGGATGTGGGGGTATAGATATGGGATGGAATCAAGATGGTTATGGGGTGGATATGATGGATATGGGATGGGATTGCTATGAGATGGGGTTGTAGTGGTTATAGGGCCATAGGGGCTATGGGGCCAGAATGCTGTAGTGACATCTGTCTGCAAAGTTCCCCCTGCAGTGTGAGATGTGGAAAAGGCATCTCCTCCTCGGGGTGGGACTGCCCCAAAGAAGCCGTTGGGGGGGCTGCAGCCGTACGTCTCAGTTTGGAGAGCTGGGAGCTGGCCAAAGGGGCAAGAAGGACATGAATGCTTCTGTAGGGAAATAACTGTCACAAGGTTTGGTGGGCAGGAAGCTTCTGTTTCTCTAAGCAGACGAGAAGAGAACAAACCAATCCCACTGAGACTGGGGAAGGGACTGGAGCTTGGCTGCTGTGGTGCTGTGGGGCAATGAACCAGGAATGGAGCTGGGATGGACTTGCTGTTGATGGCTGTTGTGGCCCAAGTGCAGAACCCGGCCTTTGGTCCTGTTGAACCTCATCCCGTTGGCTCAGCCCAGCCATCCAGTCTGTCCAGATCCCTCTGCAGGGCCTCGCTGCCCCCGGGCAGATCCACGCTTCCAGGCAACTTGGTGTCACTGGAACTCTTTAAGCGGATTTTGCAGCTGTTCCATTTTCAACGATAACAGCAGCTCAGTGGATTACACCCATTGATCTTTTCCTATAAATCCTGTATTTTATGCTTTGGTTTTCCCCTCTCCTGGCAGGCAGGTTTCAGACAAACTTCCATCCAACATTTGGCGGATTAGACCTCTATCTTTTCCATCCCGTTGAACCTCCAGCATCGGCCACCTGCTTTTCTACCTCTTCCTGCTTATGCCAGTAGTCCTAAGCTAAAACCTCAGGGAACACAGGCTTTGTTTGGACATCACGTTTTTGTAAGCATTGGGCGACTTTGCTCATCATCCTGCCACCCTGCTAGTTTGGCATGGCAGGAAATGGCAAATCTATTTTGCTCAGTTCTGTTTAGCAGCAGTTTAAGAAATAGGTGAAAAATTAAGCAGGGACCTGATGACAGATTTGCAGATGACAAGATTCACACTCGCTCACTGACGGGACATCCCGTATCAAACCATGAGTGCAGATACTCTCACGTGTGAACACACACACAAACACGCAAAACAAGTGTGGACAAGTGAACTATCTCAGCACCTACTGCTGTGAAATGAATGCGTGTTGTTAAAACAGATAAGGAAGGAAGGAGGTGGATGGAAGAAGAGCATGCTGGCTTCTGCTTATAATTTGCCTCCTCCTGTTTACAGCAAATACAACAGGCCGCCATTCCTCCTCAGGTCGTAATCCAGGCTGACTCCAGTGGGCTGACTTTGCCCTGGCCTCCATTGGCGGACAGCCTCGAGGATTTGGCAGTACCTGGGAGGCATCCCTACCCAGAGGAGATGCCCATCACAACCTCTGCCACCTCTCTGGGCAACCCGTCCTGGTGCTCCCCCACCCTTACCATAACAAAGGCTTCCACATGCCTGCATGGCACTTCCCTAGTTCAAGTTCTAGGCCGCTGCTCGCTGTCCCACCGCTGCACACCACCGAGAAGAGCCTGGCTTCATCCATGTTCCTCCCACCTGCCCTCAGGTATTGGTCAATGTTCACACTCGCTAAGAATCTCTAATTGCGGGGTCTGAGATGATGGAGATCTGCCGGGTGCTTTTCCATACTGGCCCCCTTGGATGGCCAAACCTGGTTCTTTACCCCAGCTGCACAAACCTGAGCACTTGCTGAACTCACACATTCCAAACTACCCCCATGGGCCGTGATTTGTGTCCAGATGTACCAGGCTGCCAGGAGATGACTGACTCCAGGATTGGCCCCGGGCAATGGGACACGAGGCAGAAGGCAGGGACAATCAGGGCATCCCCTAACGCCCTTATTCACTGCCGTTTGCTACCCAGACGCAGGCAGGGGCGAAGTACAGAAGGAGAACCTTCACGTACTGGTCCTCCACCTTTTGTCCAAGTGCACCAAGCACTGGGAGGCCTGGCTGAAGGGGAGAACGTGGGGCGTGGGAGTTGCACCGCCACAGCTGATACAGGCACTCCAGCCTTTAGCTAAGGACTGCCCCAGAAACCAGCACTCAGACTCCAAATGAGCCCAACGCTGAGTTTTACCAAGCAGAGAAGGAAGAAGCACGAAGTTTAAGCCTTGCACACGGACAAACTTCTGTGCCAGAAGCTCTCGGTTCTTTTCACAGTGAAGGGGGGCAGCCAGAGGCAGGGAGTGGATGCATGGCACCTTGACTCTGATCAGCAAGGAAAGAAGGAGAAACAGAATGCAAACACGGCCAACTTCTACCAGTTCAAGTCTGCTTCAAGACTCTTGCAAAATCTCAGCTAGAAAAAGTGTCACCTCAACAAAAAAGAAAAAGAACAGTGCTGCTTGTTAGTTTTTAAAACTATTTTTAATATACGATAAAACCACGCAGTCGCACTGTCAGTCATCTCAGATCGTCCCAGGAGGAGCTCATCCACATCCTGCTCACACTTCACTTGAACATCAAGTGGAGCGGGGGGTCGTCTTGCAGATGGAGTGAGGCAAGAATTGCGACAGGATGTTGCTGAATTATGGACTCTTTGCATCGACTTAATCATCCGTTTCCAGCAGATCACAGAGCTCGGGAGGCATCGTTGTGTCCAGCTCATCATCTGAAACCTCTGTCACCAGACTGGAAGGGACCAGCCCTCTCGTGCCATCCGTCAGCTCTCCCAGAAACCAGCCGTCCTCATCCACATCTCCAAAGACATAAACGTGCTGCCCGGCAGTCAGAGGAAGCTCGCTTTCTGGGTCCTCATTGGGACCCTCAAAAGGATTGTAGCTATGGCGAGCTAAGAACCTTCGAACTATTGGTGATACTCGTCCTGGGGAACGGAGGGTGAAGGGCAAATGCTCTGCCGCTGATCCTCCGCTCTCACTTCCAGGGCCGTCCTCTGACGGGAAGCAGCACTCACCACTGTTCCCACGGACCTCTTTCATGGCTTGGAGTTCACGCTCCAGGTCTTCCAGACGAGTCTGAACACCTCTGGCCTCTGGGATGGCAGAACGGAACGGACTGGAACTATTGCTGAGGTTCTTGTTGGCTTGGGCAAGGATCTCTCTCGTTGCCTCTCCACTCTCCACTTCATCTCCAGCTGGAACTCCCTCCCAGCTGGTGTCAGGATGAGCTCGCTCTGCTGCTCTCTCTCCCCTCTTGCACACACTGAAAATGAGTTTCAGAAAGCACTACTCACTGACAAGAAATAAGGGCAAGCTTGGAAGACCTTGCGAATAAATCGTGATAGCGTACTGCCAGCAGCTGATTCAGCTGCCCAGGATCCCGGCACCACAAGTGCTTCATTGCCACGTGCAGCAATGGAATGGTTGGGGGAAAAAGACAACTCACAGGCATGTGTTCCACGTCCGCGACGCAGCAACGCAGGCCAGCACCAGCGCAGACAGCAGCACAGCTGAGAGCAGCACCATCACTGCCACGTGGCGCTGCCGCACAGATCTGCCAACAGCAGCCTTTGTGCTTTTCCCTGCATTCAGCCCTGGAAGAAACGACAACGTCCCACCTTACCTTCACCTCATTGCCCTCGGGCCGCTTCGTTCCCAAAAGGACAAAGCTCACAGCCCTCTGGGAACTGGGAGCGGTGAGAGGTGAGCAGCATCACACAGGCCTTCTCTGGCACACGGCTGGAACAACTCTGCACACCCCGCTGAGCTCAGCCATTTTCAGAGAGCCGCTCCTGGCCTCTTTTACAACACGTGCTCTGCGCTCACACGCTCGGGTTCGGCTGCTGACCTGATGTGCGAGAGCAGGCAGGAAGCGCCTGCTGGCACCCAGTGACTCTGGTGACACTGGACAGAAATCTCCTGGCATGCCAGTGGTTTGCGCTGCCTGTGTTTGTCCCTTTAGAAAGACATAGGACAGTCGGATGAGATGTGTTCTCACATCGCACATCTGAGCTGACCCAACCCCGAGCTCAGGCCAAGTCTGCTGGCCTCCGCCCCCCAAATCTACCTGCGACCTCCTCTGCTGCCACGGGCATTTGGGCACTCCCACGAATTGCAGGGTGCCTACCCTCTCACGCCTCCTGAGGAATCAACTCTTAAGCAAGGCCCTCACACGCTGTGCTGTGAGCATCACCAACCATCACATTCCACCATCACAGCCAGGCACCTTGCAGGCTGAAATTCAAGCTCCAACAGGAACACCTCCAGAATCGACATCTGCACACGGTTTCCAGCATTAGCAAAGGCAGCCATCCCTGCTTGGGATGCTCATCCTGCCTTGAACTAGCCCAGCTGCAGGCAGGGCTTTGTATTAACAGAATCGCCACACTTGACATTTGCTGCCATCTGGGTCTCCACAAAGCAGCTCTGACAAGTAATGGTCGTGCTGGGGGAGCAGCTGCCCCTGGGTCTCAGCTGGATGCAGAAGTGGCAGCAGACCATCTCTGGTGCTCCCCAGTGCCTGCAAGGCATCGCGTGGAACAGCACTGCAGCACGGCTCTGAGCAATGCCCTCCTGCTGTGCAGGCTGCACACGGACATCAGGCCTCAGCTTCCCGAGTCTCAGTGAACAGACTGAAGTATACCCACCAGGAGCTGCCACTTCCATTTCCTTCAGCAGCTCTCTCGGATGGTAAGACCCCTGGGAGGACTTTCCTCTGTTGGATTCATCCTTTCCCCTTTCCAGACCTGCACGGAACACATGAAGTTAAATGCCATGAGCATGAGGTTTTGAAGACCATTGCTGAGTCAGCGCCATCGGTAAAACAAACCACCACCCCTGGGCATCCACCTGGGCTCCAGCGCAGAAACAAACCAGCGACTGAGCAAAGCCCTCCCTGGGGGCACTTCTGCAAGCCATGAAAGCCATTCAGTCATGCACAACAGCATCACTGAACAGCGGAGCGTACGGGGGAAGCAGTGCCATGAAGTGGCACCGAAGCGGGCAGTGAGAGCTCTCCAAGGAATTACAGAGCCGTGACTTACCCATGCCATCCGCCCGGGTTTCGGTCTTGGAACTCAGAGGGGAAGCTGGATCACCTCCTCCACTCACACCTGCAAACAAACGCAGCACAGAGCAACTCTAACTAATCCTCCCAATCGGAACGACGTGGGATGCAATCAAAGCAGGGGATTCCTTCGTGACACTGCTCTCTCCCTTCCACACAGGAGCACCTCGGAAACAGTTCCCAGGTACGCGCAGGGGCACCGCGATCCTACAGAACTTACACCGCGTGGGGCTGCCCAGAGGAACGCCCTCCTGGAGCTCAGCCCTCAGCTCGACTGCGTGGTGCCCGCTGGCTCTGCACAAGGCACCGGGAGCAGCTCAGGGCTGGAGCGGCCAGCAACGACGGCTTTGCGAGGCAGCGCGCTGCACTCTGCACACAGCCTGACCCGAACCTTCCCTCCTCTTCCACAGAGGAAGCAGGAAGTCACACGGAAAGAAAATTAAAGCCTGAGTGAAAACTAACAGCTCTCAGGGACTCAGCTGTGGGATCACCCCGCATCTCAGGGACCAGATTGAAGCTGGGCTTTGGTCAGCCACTGCCTGGAGACATGGCTGGAATCCAGGACAGCTGAGAGACGTTCCCATGGCATGTGCCCACCTCTCTTCCTTACTGACCTGAGGTGATGGAAGGGGCTCAATTAATGGCATGGGGCAAAAGTTCCAAAGCTGCAGAGAGGCCCGGTGACCTGACGGCTGGTATTCCACAGCTTTCAAAACACTTTCCCCAGGCCACGGGAAACAATTCTCAGAGACCTCACAGCACAGCATTCAGCTCCTTCCAATTGTCTCACTGGGAGACCTCTGAGATACAGAGGCAAAGCCAACACGACGCCGAGAGCACAGAGCACCCAGGAAACAACAACACCCCATGCTTCCTGTGGAGAAGAACCCACTGGCCGGTGAAAAGCAGAACCCTTGCTGAACTATCAGCCACACATGAACAAATATCAAGGAAACGAAGCCTGGTGACTTACCTCCAGCATTCCCCTCAGGCTCATGGACAGGATTCCATTCTGATTCGCCAGCAGGGCCTGCAGGCACAAGTGTGATCAGACACAGGTGAGGAGAGCTTCCACTGCATGTGGGGGCCTCCTTTGTAACCCTGGCAGACCTGTAAGGTCTGGCCGTGGGTCAGGGAATGGCACAGCCCAAATACGAAGCTCTGGGCTCTCTCAGCTGAAGAGGGGCAGCGGTGACCTTCCCACCGAAATGTGGCAGCTCTCCCAGCAAAGAAACACTCAAGGCTCATCTGTGCAAGCCCTTCAAGGCACAGACAGACTTGGAAGACCTTGCACCCAAATAAACTACGAGGGCATGAGTGTTTCTGCCTTCAAGGAAACAGACACAACTTACCTCTGGGTTGTCCCTCAGGCACAGGCGTGAAATCTGGATCCAGGAAGTCATCCAGAAAGAGAGCACCGAGCTCATCATCTAGAATCAAGAACAGACAAGAGAAGGTCCCACTGCACGGCGTGATCTCCTACCCCAGCAGTAACTGGATGTGGGCTGTGGGACGGGCTGGGAGAAGGACTCGGGTCCCAATTTCCAAAGTTGCAGAGCAGCCAGGATGAGCTGCAGGCTGGCACCTGGCAGGGCACACAAGACTCCCTCCAGGCCACGTGCCGCATCCCTCACGGACCGCACGGAAGAATATGCAGCCCCTCGGGGCTTTCTTACTGGGAGGGCTCTGATGCACACAAAGGAAGGCTGCACTGAAGCCCTGGAGGAAAGCACATCTGTCTCCTCCTCTGGGCTGTGGGCCGGGGCTCTGTGTTGGAAACTGGGAGTCATCTATGGGGGGTACCACAAGCCTGGGACAGAAAACGCTCACGCGTCTCCAGCACACATCTTCTGAGCTCTCCCCAGGATGCCTCCCTCCCAGGATGAAGGCTGTGCTCCAGCCAGCAAGCAGCAGAGCCACGGCCCGACCTGGCGGCACGGCTGGAGCCAGGCCTGGGGAGCAGTGCTGCCACGGGCTCCTGCCCGGCTCCTGCAGTGCAGCCCGTCACCCCCTGCCCAAAGCCCCCAGCCCCTGCCCTGGAAGGCAGCCCAGGGAAGAGCGGCACAGGGCCGTGGGGACACAGCCCGACTTCTCGCCCCAGTGCTGCTCAGGTTTGGTCCCGTCTCTGCCCACCCACCTGCTCCCGGTGCTCGCCACGGAGCAGCGCAGGTCTCCATGAAGCACACGGCCATCAGGAGGAAGAGGAAGACAAGGCGGGCAGGGGCCATGGCCCCCCACACTCGCACCATGCTTCCACCACCACCGCCACAGCCACAGTGAGTTGCACAGAGCGAAGCCTGTGGCACAGCGTCACAGCCAGGCATTGTGAGCTCAGCACAGCAGAGGGGCACCGCGACCTCACAGCTCTGGGATGGCAGAGGCTCCCCGCGGGCTGCTCCGCTTGTGATGCACTGTGATTGTGGTGCACCAGGGCCGCTGCTTACATCACAGGAACGCAGAACAGCGGAATGAGTTGGGCTGCAAGGGACAGAACTTAGAAGCTCAACCCCGATGCCCTGGGCAGGAATGCCACCCACTGGGGCATGCTGCCCAGCCTGGCCTTGAACAGCTCCAGGGATGGAGCAACCAGAGCTTCGCTCGGCAAACTTTTACAGTGACACCACGAGGGCGTTATTTCCAGTTCGGTGCCCCCGTGACACCGCGGGCCATTGAGAAAGAGATGCCGTACGGAAATGGGGTCTGGATCAAGGATGCTATTGCACAAGTTGTCCATGCACGTGCAATGGGTAAAGCCTCTCCAGCATGGAGAACGATGGCTGAAATATAAACACAGGGAGGCTGACCTTCCCACAAACCCACCAAGTCAAGCGCCGTGTGCTCTCCTTTTTGTTGGTAGATCTGCAGTTTCATCAGTTTTCCTCCAGTTTTCCAGGACCTTGGCTAAGGACATCCCCTTCCTACACCAGATCTATTTCCCATTTTTAGCGTGCTTCCAAGCCTGAATTTAGGAGTGGAAACTGAAGGCTCGCTGGTTAGCACCTCCCATCCCCACAGTCCCAGTGAACTCACCCACTGCTGGCAGCCGGACGCTTTGGGGCAGGGCTCTGATGGC
This sequence comes from Lagopus muta, assembly GCF_023343835.1. Classification (NCBI taxonomy): domain Eukaryota; kingdom Metazoa; phylum Chordata; class Aves; order Galliformes; family Phasianidae; genus Lagopus; species Lagopus muta. The sequence continues at coordinate 113,822 of NC_064462.1, forward strand.
CAGCACCTGCAGGCTCCCACCCGGGGCTCCAGAAACCGTTGCAGCAGTGGCACTCCTGTCACCTTGTGCTGAAGGAATCGTGCCGCTGCCCCTCCAACATTCTCGGCTCAAGCTGTGACTTCTGCTTTCAGTGGATCAGTCTGTCCTTCACCCTCATTTATTTGCAGTTCTTGAGACTTACAGCTCAAGGTGAGCATCTCTGAAGAAGAACCTTGTTACTCTCAATCCCACAGTTTTTACGAGTTGCCACAACCCCATCCTTACACAGTCCCAACTCAAATTGGCCTTTTTAACCAATCCAGTTTTCTGTGCCTGGTGTCTCTCCCTCTTCATTCCCCCTCTCATCCGGTTATTTCCATGGATTAGATAAAGACATTTTGATCACAAAAGAGTGGCAGCTGGCCATGTCCACTGTGCCGTGGCCATTATTAATTGCCTTCAATCAAGCAGAGCTTTCAAACAATACCTTAGAGAACAAAAGCAGCAACTCGGCATATTAGCGGGAAAGAAATCAAGCTTGACTTCCCCGTATAAAACAAGTCCAGAACACTGCATTAGAAAATACCCAGGCTCCTAAATCAACGGACCTGGGTGATTCAGAAAACAAAGCTTCAAGGTTGGATCTCAAAGCTCCACCTGAGACAAACCCCTTTGAAATCCAACCTATGATACCATAAAAATACAACACCAGGGCAACACACCGCGTTACTGGGCCTGACAAGGTCGCTACACCATTGCATACGGGTTTACAATCCTCCACAGAGGACACAATAAGACAAAAATAAAGATTAAAAGGAAAAACAATAATAAAATACAAAAAATACAAAAAAAAGAACAAACAAAAAAATCCAAAGCAAACACAAAAAAGGAGAAATAGGAAAAAGAAGTAAAGGCAGCAATATACAAGGGCAACAAACATTGGAGAGAAAAGCAAAAGAGCAATAAAGAAAACGAAACCAAGTGAACAAAGGAAAGCAAACCAATGTGACCCAATGAAGAAAGAGACAATAAACAGAAACAAAAAGAACCGAAATCAACCAGCAGAACAGCAAAGAAATAGGATTCAGTTTGATGGCAAAGCAAAGGTGACGAGAGACTGCGGTGCAGCCAAAAGCTCAGCATCCGTGCTGGCAGGAGGAAAGGGCAGCTGCTGGGTGTGCTGCACCTCCAGCAGAGATGCACTTCGTCAGCCGGCGCCCGTGGAGGAGTCTGCAGCCGTAATGAGGACAAACATCTCTCTGGAGGAAGGGAAAGCGCTCGTCGTCGTGCCGAGGAGGAGCTCAGGGCAGCTACTGGGCATGGACGCTGCAGCCAGCAGAGGAAAAGCCTCGAGTCCGTCTCGAGGAAAGAGGCGAGGACACCCAGGAGGCGTGCAGCCGGCTGTGCCGTCGAGGAAGTGTGTGTTTCCTGATAGATGAAAAACTGAATATGAGCCAGCAGTGTGCTCTTGTGGCTCAGAGGGCAAATGGGATCCTGGGCTCCATCAAAAGAGGGGTGGCCAGCAGGGACAGGGAGGTGATCGTCCCCCTCTGCTCTGCTCTTGTGAGGCCCCATCTGTAGCACTGCGTCCAAGTGTGGAGCCCGCAGTTCAAAAAGGACAGGGAGCTGTTGGAGAGGGTCCAGAGGAGGGACACTAGGATGATCAGGGGACTGGAGCAGCTCCCCTATGAGGACAGGCTGAGGGAGCTGGGCTTGTTCAGCCTGGAGAAGAGAAGGCTGCGGGGTGACCTCATTGCAGCCTTTCAGTACCTACAGGGAGCCTACAAACAGGAGGGGAATCAACTCTTTGATAGGGTTGATAGGTGTAGGACGAGGGGAAATGGTTTTAAGTTGAGGGAGGGGAGATTTAGGTTGGACATCAGGGGGAAATTCTTTACCCAGAGAGTGGTGAGGTGCTGGAACAGAGAGGCTGTGGATGCCCCATCCTTGGAGGTGTTCAAGGCCAGGTTGGATGGGGCCCTGGGCAGCCTGGTTTAGCATTAAATGTGGAGGTACCCCAGGATGCCATTGGCCCTCTTGGCCACAAGGGCACACTGCTGGCTCATGGCAACCTGTCGTCCACCAGGACACTCAGGTTTTGCTTCCAACTTCTTGCTGGCTTGGTCGGCATTGTGCGAATGGCTTTGCATCCTTTCTTCTTCATTATCAGGTCCCATTGGAAGAGCCAGAGGAGGATGGCGTGCCGCTTCCCGGAGACGCAGAAATGCTGTCCAGGCATCCGTGCTCCAGCGCTTGAGAAGATGTGGAGGAAGATGGCGTACCATAAACCAGATAAGCACAGTCAAAATCATAACACCATGACAGGAACCGTGTTTGAGAACAAGAGAAGAGCTGTAGGAGGATGGGGAGATGCTACTCCATCACATACAAATCCTAGCCAGCTACCTGTGCTCCAGCACACGGGAGGAGCTGTAGGAGGATGGGGAGATTCTACACCGACATATACAAAGCTTAGCCAGCCACCTGTGATGCTGCACATGGGAAGAGCTGTAGAAGAATGTGGTGCTGGTACCCCAAGGAAGAGAAATCCTATCCGCCCAGCCGTGTCCCTGTGTAAGGGAGGGGCTGTAGGGGGATCTAAAGCTTCTAACCAGACAGACACAAATTTTAGCCAGCCACCCATGGTTCTGCACAAGGGTGGAGCAGTAGGAGGATTGGGAGATTCTACTCCGACAAACCTTAGCCAGCTGTCTGTGCTCCAGAACACGAAAGGAACTGGAGCCGGATGGGGGGGCACTTCTCCGACAAATATTAACCTTAGCCAGCCATCTGTGATCCAGCACACGGAAGGAGCTGAAAAAGGATTGAGTGATGGCTACCCAGATAGACACAAATCCTAGCCAGCCCCAGCACATGGGAGGTGATGGAGGAGGACGTGTTGTTCGTGCCCAGAGAAACACAAACCTTCTCCAGCCAGCCGTGCTGCAGCGCAAAGGAGGATCTGCAGGAGGACGGGGTGCTCCCGCAGCTGTTGTGCAGCCTCCTGTGCTCACAAAGAGCTCCTCAGGTGGCAGCTGCAATGGAGGAGGACTCTCTGGTGCCTCCGGGGTTGGAGCAGCAGGCAAGAAAGGCGCAGCGTCCTTGCAGAAAGCGAGCTCTGCGTTAAGCAGTGCAAACCCGGCTGATGAGCACAGAGATGGACAGCAGAGACTTGCGTAAGTGACGACCCTGTCCCCTGGGAAGTGCTCGCAACGAGCTGCTTAAGTGCTTACTGGCTTCCTGTGGATAATGGAGAGGATGCGTTCCGGGGGATGGAAGGTGGGACGTGGGGGGGACCATAGGAAGCACGGGGGTTTTGTTTCTCTTCCAGACCTGTTGTGATTTACTTGCGATAAAACGCTTTGTTGGACAACTGTGTGTCCAGCAGAGCGACTGCTGTGTCTTTCAAGATAGCTGTAGCATTCTTCAGCTGTTCCCTCTGAGCAGCGTCCTATGGAATTCATTGGCACAGCTTTGGCTATTTGAGTTTGACTTTGCTTTTTGCCCTTCGGCTTCTGACTGTGTAATTTCTTCTTTTGCTGTCATGTTGTGTTTCCTAGTGACTGGGTAGCAGAAGACATGGCAACCTGGGAATCTTCTGGACAGTGGATGTTTTCGTGTTACTGTCCTGAGAAGGGCAAGCCTAATGTTTCAGGTCAGTCCCGTTTTTAGGAGTGCTGCTACTGTTCAGGCTGCATTTCTATCCTTGTCCACACTGCTGTGCCTCAATGGAAGCACTGCAAGGTGAGGACGTGCCTTGTGATGCAACAGGTAGGGGCACTGGATTACGGTATTTCCTTGGTGTGTTTGCACCCCTGAAGTTGCCCCAGGAGTCCTTTCTGTGTCTCCAAGTAGAGCTGACTGGTCCCAGGCAGTGTAGCAAGGGCAGTTTCTTCTGTAACTCTAGAGGGCAATTTTGTATTTGTGTTGTATTCCCTTTGGAGCATGCTGATTGTTTGCCTCCCTGCAGGCTTTCCAGAGATCTCCCCTGAGGAGCTGCACCTGGGGTATGACACCTGCAGTGCCAAGGAGGGCACAGGACTCTACGTAAGTATTTGGAACAACTGAGCTTTCTGTGACGCGTTCAGGGTAGCAGTGGTTCCTGTGCTTCAGGTGGCCGCTCTTGACTCAGCGAATGCCCAACTCGAGGGGAACGTAAGAACGCCCTCATACCTTCACTGTTCTGTGCAGCGAGTAGAAAACAGCAGGAGCTGCTGGCCTGAAGGCTTTGCCATCACTGAGCAACCTGATGTGGCCATAGGTGTCCCTGTTCACTGCAGGGGAGTTGGGTCAGATGGCTTTAAAGGTCCCTCCTGACTCAAACAGGTCTATGATTCTTCCTGCCTCTTCCTGATAACTGTGTGGCACAGGCCTCACCAATGATGCAGGTACAAAATGTATTATCCAAAGCAGGAGTTTCTGCTCATGAAGTGGGGCAAGACCTGAATTGCCCAGTCTGAAATTTCCTTGCAGTAGCTCAGATCACTCTTGTTCCCCCTTTTAAAGAAGGAAAAAAAAGAAAGAAGAAAAAAAAAGACCCAAATAAGAAAAAACCAAAAGCCATGCTTAACAAAAGCATGTTTGTGTTTTCCCACATTTAGATACACGCTGTCCATCAGTATGTGCAACAATGGAGAACCAGGCTGCAGGAGCTGAAGGCTTTAAATGCCTGGAGAACAGCATCGATGGTAAGAGTTAAGGAAAGGTAAAATACTTCTGTTCCTGATGTTGCTTTTCTCTTAAATTTGGAGTGAAGGTTTTTCTTAGGATTCCCATTTTAGGCAGAGCTCAGGGTTCAGACTTCAGCACAGATGATTGTTCCGTGCTCAGAGAGCAGACTGAGCCAAAGCAGCGATGCAGATAGAGTCACGGAACAAACTAGAGCAAGGGAGAGAAGAATGAGAGCTCCAGAGGTTCTGGTGATGGCAATTACTTTTTGCCAACAGATTCCTGCTTCTAGGGTGTTTGCAGACAGCAGCCTGAGAGCATTTTGTTTAAAGCTGCCATTGCTTGTGGCCAGCGTTTGGTTCAGTTTCTCAGTTACGTTCAGTTGGTCGGCACACGTGGGTTTTTGCTTTAAGCGTGGATTGAAAGATGCTTGCCTGTGTTGGAATGTAGTTTTCATGGATGTATTTGGAACTTTTTCAGCTACTTTGGAGAGAGAAAGCGGTCACTCCACCATTACCTTCTCTTGGACTGGGAGGACAGCAAGCACCAAGCCCTGGGTTCCCAAGTAAGTTTCTGCATAAGGAACCAGCGATTAAACAGGCGCTGATAAGCGTTCTTCTGCAGCACTGAAACGCAGCAGTGTTTCAGTATGGCAGGTGCACCCATCCTGAGCCTTCCCATCCATTTCCTCACTGCAGGCTCTCCAGCCAACAGCAGCGGTGCTGCCCGCTTGTCCTTGCAAATCCCAGCGTCTCATCTGGAAGCGCTCCAGCTGTGGGGAGCTCTGCTGCTGCCTCCAGTCCTCCTGCCCTTGGGGTGACGTCCTCCCACAGCTGTCCCCATTCCGTTGGGACTGGGGATTCTGCAGCTCCATCCGCAGCCTCACTTCACGCTCCTGGAACGGCCGCTGGCCGTGGACTTCTGGGCTTCCGGGCCCTGGGAGCCCTGCTGCAGCAAATCCTTCCAGCACCGCTCCGCTTGCTGTCGCTGCTCCCAAGGCAGCTACAGAACCTTCTCACCCGGGCACAAGCAGTGCTTCGGCCGCACCGACTGCCGGTGCCTCTGCACACAGCGCCGCGTCCGCGCCTCTGCATCCACACGGCATCAGAGCAGGCAGCTCTGCACACCGAGGAGGGAACGAACGGCCGGAGAGCTGGAGCAGTTCAGAGCCAAGTTCACGCTAGGAAAGGTCCCTGAGACCACCACCTGCAGAGCTTTTATATGATAAGGATTTAAGTTAATTCTGAAGTTATATGTCTTAATTCCATAGGATTGAAGTTAATTCTGAAGTTATATGCCTTCATTAAATATAAATAAACGTATTATATTATTTATTTACATATGCCTTAATTAAATATAAATAATTATATTATATTATATTATTTACAGAATATGTAAATAAAAGTTATTCTGTGACTCTTCCAATAAAAAATGTTGTGATGGAGCAGTGAGCTGGAATGCTTTTCTGTGTCTTAAGTTCTCATTTAATCTCTTTAGTCTTCTGTAAATCAATGATGATGCAGGTGTTATAATTAAGAAGCATACAAGAGAGTTTGGCTAAGCAGGTCATTACACCACAAAGAAGAGATGAAGGGCTTACCCTTATCCTGGGCTCACTGGAAAACTCCAAAGGAGGGATCTCCAGAAAGAGATCCTTCCCTGCTGGCAGTCAGCTCTTCAGTAGGATACCTGGGACTAACAGGATTACTGAAACAATGCCTAAGTAATGCTGCACTTCCATGAACAGAGTGCAATCTGCCTCTGCTGACTCAGAACAGAAGAACACTGTTCTACGTCAGTTCTCCCCCATTTTTGAAAGAAATATTTTACCTTTAAAAGGCCTCATACTCCAGTGCTGTACCTGTACTTGGCTCCATGCTCAGCTTTCGGACACAGCTGACCACTCTTCTTTGCACTGCTCTCCCAGATCATACAGTCTGCAGTTTGGGTGCTATGAGTTGTACCTACGGTGGGATTCAGCCATCATTACACATCTCTAAGCTGAAGGCTCTTTCTTGGCCTCTGTCACTGTTCAGTGTCTGAGAGAGCTTCCAGCTGGCAGTTTCACATGTGCCTACACAAAGCTTTGAAAATCACTGCGTTTAGCTGAGTGTCTGACTGATGGAATGAGAGAATATTAAAGTCCAGGCAAGCATCAGACCCAAAGCACAAAAAGGCTCTTTCCAAACCAAGGAGCATCTGGAAGTCAAAACAGCTGATCTCTGAGTAATGCTGTGAACTCTGGGTGCAGCATTTCACAGATAGGACAACAAAATAACAAGACTTGCTACGATTTCTCTTTGTTCTGTACACTTGTCATCTTTGCCTGACTTTGAAAAATTGATGTGGTGAGAGGGATATTATTATTTGAAACTGAAATCAATCAGTGGTTAATAAACCATATCTTTTAGACTGCATCCTTTGGATTTTGCATACTACGGGAAGAAAAAACAAAACAGTTTCTGTGGGCAAAAGTCCACGCAAGAAGGACTTCTTACCATTCGCTTCAGCTCTTCTGCAGCACGTGGTGATTCTGTCCCTTTCACTGTGAAGAATTTTGTTCCCTGCAACCAAAATAAGAATCAATGGTTGCCAGCACCTAACAGAAATTTATTTGTTCTGTGGCACCGATGGATCACAACAAGGACATGTAGTAAGATTCTATGCAGCAATTAAGATGAGCTCTGGGAATGAAGTGTTTGGCAATGCACTTCAGGCTGATTACGAAACTGTAAGTAACAGAACCCAAAACTCCTGAGCAGGGAATTGTACCCTGTTCTCTGCACTACCCCTCCTAGTTTAAATGAGAGCCCTACCAGAAAATTGACTCAAAGCTCCTGCAACAACTAATGACTGCCACACATTCTACCAATTAACGGGGCTTGACACTAAATTCATCACAGAGAAATTGTGCTGAATAGGGGCTGTCACCACAAACTTGCAATTACTAAAATCAATAAAAGATTCCTATCAGAAAGTTATTATTAACATTTTACCACTCCACTTTTAAGTAACTCATCACTCATAAAGTGAATGAACGCTGAACTGCTGCTGACAAATGACGTGCTTTCATATTCTGCATCTCAGTGAAATGTCCTCAGCTTTGATCACGGCTGTTGTTAATCCTGATGTTCAAGACTCTCCTTTGCCAGTCCTGGAAAGCAATTCCTGGAATCATTGCCCCTCAGAGCCAAATGAAGAATAATTCTACTTCTCGATTTTTAAGAAATCAGTACTGAGCTCGTTTTCCTAGACATCTCTTCCAAATTGGTAAAGACAACTTTGTATTCTAAAGGTAACAGAAAATGAAAATAAACCCAGTTGGAACTGTCTGACTTCTATTTAATGCCTATGACTTCCTCCTGGATTGCCACTCTCTTGCCCATCTCTCACTGTCTTCCTCTCCAAAAGCTCTGCAGCCATTTGGAGCATGAAAGAACACGGACTGAGAATGCCTCAGTGATGGTGAGGCAGCAAAACAGGTCACAGGACAGAGCCAGTGAGCGGATGAGTGGTGCTGCACCCCAGCCTGCCATCTAATTAGCAGCTCAGACAATGAAGATTTTGGAGCTTTGTCTTCGTACAAGAAAAGCAGTTGGCTTCCTTTTAGAAAAAAATATTTCCGTCACAATTTTTCTTTCCTTCCTGAAATCCTTACAGAAAAAACAAACTCAAACCGTACAGAAATAAGCTTCTCTGATACCTGATCTTCACTTTACTTACTGCCACTCAGTAGAGTGAGTACCAGAAGAGACCTCCTGACCAATGACTGATGTCCCATCCTTCCTCTACTCGCCATCCTTTCTTTCTTCTTTATTCCAAACCGTCACATTTACTCTGCCTAGCCATGGAGGATTTTGGACAACAGTCTGTTGGAACAACGTGCTTCAGATAGGCAGTTTCATTGTTTGCTTTGCTATAGAGTGGACAAGTTATTACAGTGATTTAGATCAACTCAAAAGAAAACACGCATGGGGAAAAGCCTGATCTCTGCAGACCATGGGGCCTTTCTTTGTGTCTGTTATTATAAGAAGATGATGCTGAGGTCACTCGCTCTAGGGTTTGCTATAGACATGAACAAGGAGTAAATTAAAATTAAACACAGTCAATATTCATGATTTAATTAGAATCAAGTCCAATTCATAATTCTAGGGAACACACTGGCATTGCTTTCCTCTACCGTTACGATGCTGCTCTCACAGATAGGAATCCAGAGCAAATAGGAAGGATTTGACAAGGACAGGGATCATCCTCCCTCTCTCTCAAAGTTCTCCAGAACAGCACGCAGAAAACTGTCCCTATTTCCATCTACAGCAAATTCTTTTTACCCTGTTAGGAAGATAGGAGCAAGGGAGAAATGATAACCAGGCAGGTGCTGCAACTAAAGCTCAGCCTGCCTTTTCATTTCATGCACATTTGATACCAGTTTTTGATCCAGTGACACAGTTGCAACTATCCAGGCAAAATCATCTCTCTGTCCTTGAGAAGTCCTTTAAACTACAGCTGTACTCCAGAGCCTTCTGCTGCACACAGTTTGCGTGGTATCATGAGTGGCTTCTGCAGTGGTCCAACACCACCAGCACACAACCAACCTGACACTGGTTGAGTAGAGCTTCAGACCATTTCCAAGCCACTCTTCACTTCTGTTTGTACGCTTTCCTAACGCTGTTCCCCTCTGTTAATAAATGTCACAATCAGGCTTGCAGTGCCTGAGCCATTGCCCCTAGCAGGAATGTGAAACACAATCAGCTCCACAGCAAGATCCATGCAAGGCTAGAGTATCTACATATCTGAAAACCTTTTGTTGATGCTCTGCACTGACCTCTGACTGCCTGTAAGACCATGCAGGTGAACTTCCAGCTAAAATGCCAGTCTTAAAAGGAATGACATTTTGGGACCAACAGGAGCAACTGTTGCTGGAGAGGCATGCTGTGACACAGCTGGACGCTGACAAAACCAGCCATGATGAGGAACGGAGGGGATGGCTGGAATACAGCAGGCACACTCACTGTGATGAGAGATGGCCCAGATGAGGCTGGGAGATGGACATGGGGGACAGATCACTCAGCACAGCCTGCTCTGTTGGCTCATCTGGCTCAGCAGGGATGGCCTCCTTTCCCACAACAGCAGCAGCAGAGGTTTCCTCCACCTTGACTTCCCCAGGTGGAGCTTCTTCAGCCTCAGTCTTTTGTTTTACAGATTTCTAAGTAAACAGTGGAAAATTTGTTGAGGAGCTCATGATGGTGGGGAGGGAAGAAGGGAATGGGAGCTCTGCCTGGCATTACAGTGCTGCTTCACTCCTAGCAGACTCAGTGCCAATGGCTTTGCCAGGAAGAGGACAGCCTTACATTACCAATGATCACCTACAGAGCATCTTCATTCTCAGTGTCCTGCACAGAAACTGAGTCAGCCCTACATCCCTCCCTTGCAAGGAAAGAGAGTGCTAGCTTCCTGAGTTATTGAAAGCAGCAGCAGAAGTGGGGGAGAAGTACTCAGTTTGCTCAGAAATGCTCTAGAAAGTGAGGGCAAAGTGAGGAGTGTCCCAAAGTATGATTTCAAACAGGATTTTTGAAATTATCCCCTATCCCCCTAATTCCACTAGTTCTCAGACAAAAAGATCCCTTCTCTGCTGAAAGTAAGAAACACGTTGCAGACTCCGTTTTCACATAGGCAAGTACTAACTGCACGAATTCTGACATTGAACATCATAGAATCATAGAATGGCTCAAATTGCAAGGCACCTAAAGACCATTCAGTTCCAATCCCCCTTCTATGGGTCACCATTAGATCAGGATGATCAGGACCAGAGGCATCCAGAGCTTTTCCAGGCAGCCTGTTCCAGTACCTCACCACCTTCTGAGTGAAAAAAGTCATCCCTAGTTTCTTTTAATGCTTATTGCATCCTGAGACCTCAGTCACCTACAAAGCTTCCGTTTATGGGCCACGCTTCTTCTGCAATTCTTACCCTCTACAATTCTGGCCTATGCTTATTCTTTAGGAAGCGTATCTGGTAAACATCACCAGTCCTGCAAGATGTTTGGTCCTGCAGCAAAACAGCAGAAGTGCTATTTCTGCTGGGGACAAAGCCTTGCAAACTGTATAACCAAGATGTTATAATTGCAATATAATCAAAAGAGTAAGGCAAAGCAAACAGGGATCACAAAAGAGAATAAGTAGAAGAGCTTACCCTTGGGTTGAGCTCACTAGAAGATATCAAAGAGGAGGATCTCCAGAAGAGATCCTTCCCCTCTGGTAGCCAGCTCTTAAAAGGTCCAGGAGGGGTGGAGCCTGGCTCCACCCCTTCCGGTAGCACAGGTGAATTGCCTTCACCTGTGCTCCTCTGGCTGACTCATGGCTCACCTCAGGTGATCAATCAGAGGTTCAGGCCGTGACTCAGCAGTTGCCATACACTCCACCCCTTCACGGCGTGAACCAATGATCAGGTTAACAAAAGGGTAAGCTTTCCCTAATACAGAGATCCGGTATATCGCGACGCTTATACAATTTTATCGCGACGTATGTTGGTACAGTTCAAGACAAGTGATGATTAGTGGATGTCCATACTCTTCTATGGGCCAGTGCTCGATGATGTGCCTGGAGGCATGAGGTCCTGAGGTGCAAGTCCATTCTATGTTCCATCAGTCCCATGCAGACCATCACCGGGTGTTGTACGTGATCTGACAGCAACACTGGAACGCTTGATGGCATTTTGTTCCTTCCGGTGGTCCTGAAGGCTCACAGACTCACGGGGAGTAATACAGATGTTTTACAGGTACCAGGAGGGGAAGGTCTGCTCTCCAGGGCAAGATACAGGCCGTATTTCTGTCTTGGGTCAACACTTCCGCTTGTACTGGGGCACGTCCTGGCCGCCTGTACCACACCTTTTTGCCGGATATCTGCGGCTGCATAACGATATCAGGCACCAAAGGAGGTGCCCTGATCTGCCACAGGGACATAATGGGGGTCCCTTTAGCAATAAAGATCGGAGTGTTGACCATAATATCAGTAGGCCATGTACCTATTACTGGAGGGACTACTGAGCCTCCCACCTCCAATAGTCTCCCCCAAGGTGCAAGTAGGCCACACCACTTGGGTCCTACCTGCACCTTCCAGGGCCATTTTATTTTATGGGTACCTGGCTCTAAGTTTTCAGGGGCAGGGAGCAGAAGATTATTTTCATTACCAATTTGGGGTCTTACCTGATGATCAGTGCCCGTAATTTGGATCCTAAGCGGGGTGGCCCATGTCGTCTGCAACATTCTCAGGGCACTGGGTCTGCCATCTCGAGGTCTTTCATTCAGGTCCCGCAGGGTTTCATACAGTCTTTTTGTCCACTCCTGCAAGGACTGGGAGTCTGTCTTCAGGGCAGCCTTAAGAATACCATTATAACGTTCGATGAGGCCTGCCCCTGTTGGATTATATGGCAGGTGGAATCGCCATTCGATGTTATTTTCTTCTGCCCAGCGCTGTATCGTTGCACCAGTAAAATGAGTCCCTTGGTCGCTCTCGATGACTTGAGGTGTCCCGTAGGCAGACATCAGTTTAGTGAGTGCCTTGATGGTATATGCCTGGTTTGCTTTCGGTACTGGATAGGCCTGCAGTAGCCCACTTGCAGTGTCGACACAGGTCAGGGCATATCTTGCCCCTTCGGAACGAGGAAGGGGCCCGATGTAATCGACCTGCCATCGCTGGAGAGGATTGTGTCCCCTAGCAAGATGGGCTGTTGTTTCGGGCAACGATCTCGGTCTCATCTTGGAGCAAGCGTCGCAATCCTGGCATGCCTGGACGATATCAGATAGTTGTATGGGCAGTCCCCATGCTTTAGCAGCTGCCCACATTGTCTTTTGTCCAGCATGCCGTAGCTTCTGATGTAGCCAGCGGGCGATGTTCTCAGATGGTGAATTCTCAATCCATCGAACTCGGGCCAATGTGTCGGCTTCATCGTTTCCCGGTGACTGTAGGGGCTGATGACCAGAAACATGGTAGACACGTACAGTCCTGTGTTTGACCGTATTCCATATATCTAACCACATGTCTTTGCCCCAGATCGGTCGGGCGTGGATAGTCCATTCCTGGGTGGCCCACTGTGCAATCCAGAGAGTGAGCCCCCGGTACACAGCCCAACTATCTGTGCAGATGTTCAGGATACCATCACCGGGTTCCTTGGTTATAACCATCCACACGGCTCGCAGTTCTGCCCATTGGCTGCTCTGACCATCCCCCTCATCGAACCAGATTGTCTCGGTGGAAGGATGGTATGCTATTGCTCTCCACTTGCTCGGGTTGCCCTTGCTGGACCCATCTGTGTACCAGGCATCTTCAGGGATAGGATATTTTCCCTCGTGAACGGGACTCTTCTCTGGTGGAGCGACCAGTATTTCTTTTGGTGCATCACTGTGATATGTAACTGGGCCTACGATCTTCTGAAGTTCTTCTTTCAAGGGGGATGAAGACAGACTGCTCCTTTGGCTGAGATAGGCGACCCATCGTGCCACTGTTTGTGCTTGGGCCACCCCTGTCTTAGGAAGGTGGGTCAGATCCTTCACCCACCCCTGAATTGGCAGAGTGGTCTTGACTATAACTGCAGCTGTCTGAGTTATTGGCTCTACTGCCTGTAATGCCGAATAGGCAGCCAATAACTGTTTTTCAATCATACTGTATCTTTCTTCTGCTCCGTGCCAAACCTGAGACCAGAAACCAATGGGGATCCGAACAGAACTCTGGCGCTGCCACAGGCCCCAACCGAAGCCGTCTTGAGTAACATGAACGTCCAACTCGGCTGGGAGGGTAGGATCGAATATACCCAATGCCTGAGCTTGTTTAACTGCCAGTTTTGCTTGTTGGAAAGCATCCTGTTCGGTTTTCCCCCAGTCCCATAGCTGCCCCTTTTTTGTGAGTCTGTATAATGGCCTTAGCAGCTGCGCTAGGTGAGGTATAAAGGAACGCCAATAACCCAATATACCTAGAAACTCTTGCAGCTGCTTTGATGTTGTAGGGACTGGAAATGCCTGAACCTTATCTATAACAGCACTGGGTAGCACTTTGGTCTTTCCTGACCAAACCACCCCCAGGAATTTTACGGACAGGCCTGGACCTTGCACCTTTTGGGGATTTATAGCCCATCCCCTTTGTTGCAAATAGGCAGTTAATGAATCAGCTGCCTGTCCAACTACCTCCAGTGAGTCGGATGTCAACAGGAGATCATCAATATAATGATATAGGTTAACATCATCAGGTTTTCTCCAGTCAGCCAGGTCACGCGCCACTAGATTATGACAATACGTTGGTGAATGCACGTACCCCTGTGGCAGGACCTGAAAGGTCCACTGCCTGCCTCCCCACGTAAACGCAAACTGATCTTGCGATTCCTCAGCAATTGGGATACTGAAGAATGCATTTGCTAGATCTAGGACACAATGATAGGTTTTTATCTCCCTACTCAATGTGTCCATTAGGGAAGCAATATTGGGTACGGCCGCATGAATAGGCGGCGTGACCTTATTTAATTCTCTGTAATCTACTGTCATCCTCCATGTGCCATCCGACTTTCGCACTGGCCATATGGGGGAGTTATACGGGCTGTGTGCAGGTCTTATAATGCCCACTTTTTCTAATTCCTGCACCGTTCTCGATATTTCATCTTGCCCACCCGGGAGTCTATACTGTCTAACATTAGTAATCTGGCGCGGTTTCGGCAGGCAAACAGGCTCATGTTTCGCATGGCCTCTTAATATTGCCTGCACCGCCCGGATACTGATACATCTTTGTCGAAGTCTGAACTCTCCCACAGTTGTTTGGAGAGCCAGACCCCATAGAATGTCTATGCCCAGGATGTATTCTTGGACTGGGGCAATAGACACCTTGTACTCCCGGGGTGGGAGACGCCCAACCCCCAATTTTAACCATGTTTGGGTGACAGGAATAGTCTGTCCCCCAAAACCACCAATCATCACTCTGTCGCCATGAAATTTTCCTGGATCTCCATAGATAATTGATGTTTCTGCTCCAGTATCCACTAATGCCATAACTCTCTGAATATTTTTTCGGGACCAATAAATTGTTAATTCTACATAGGGCCTCCGGTCCCGTCTGGAGGCCCTACGGGGACTAACACCCCTCGTCACTGCATGAATTGTGCTAGGGCCAGTTCTTTTGCTTCTGATGGCTCAGGCATTGTGGCCCGAGACACCTGAGGTGGCTTCTTTTTCCTGTTAGGAATAATAAAATCTTCTAGGTTCCATGTTGTTGTTGGAACCCTCTCTATAGCTCTTACCCTTGATTTCTTAGGGTAGCTCTGGAATTTTTGATTGTCCTTTAGTTGTCTCCAGAGCTGGAGAAGGACGTGGTTGGGCTGGCGGTCGATCTTAGCAAATTGGACCCCAGCCCGAATTAAATCATTAAACATTTGTTTTCGGGATACCCTTATGGGTCCCGATCGAGGAGCTCGAGTAGCCGGCATTCTGGTTTTATTTACCGGCAGGACCTCTGCTTCCTCCAAAAACCGAATATTGCGCCTAGTCCGCAGGCGTTCTGTTTCTCCCAAATCGGCAACTAACTGGGCAGCCTGCTGGACTACGGCTTCTGATGCTACAAGGGGATTTAATATCGAAACTAGGGTGCCGTACAGATGGGAGGGAGCTTGCTGTAGAATTAAATCTCTCATCCCTGCCGAAAATTTAACCATATCAGGGCCATCAAATGTATCTTCATAGATGGCCTCTCTTACACCCAGTTCACGGATATAGTTCTGAAGGTCCTCCATGGAGGACCACATACCTGTATGTAACGGTATGTCTGATTTATTCGGCCATACCATACGGCAGGCCGCCATTAACCATTCTAGTATGGAATGGTTTTCATCACGATATTGATTGCCCACGTATAACCTTTGCCTAAGAGCAGGATGGACAGTCATGGTGGCCAACTTAAATATTTCTGGGCCATTCACCACGACACTTTCTGCCCCAGAATCCCACAGTCTCAATAACCAAGCCGGCACACTTTCTCTGGGCTTCTGCCGAAATCGTTGTACTAAGTCCATTAATTCTGTTGCTGTGTATGGCCGAGCTGTCACATGTAAATGAGTCTGGGCAGGGGGCCATTGATCAGGCGGCACCCCTGCCGGTCTGTCCTGTACTTTTTTTGTTTTTTGGGTTATCACAGGACGGACCTCCAATGGATCAGTTTGAATTGGACATTCAAGGTCTGATTTGGATTTCTTGTTGTCCTGATCAACGAAGTCTGTTGATTCAGGAGCCTGGTCATCATTTATTGAAATATTACGAATTTGGCTTACAGGAAGATGTAGAATTGGCTTCTTCCCCGTTAAAACGCCAAGTTCGTGCTCTAACTTTTCAATGCGATCTTTCAAAAGCTGATTTTCAGTTTCTAAAGTATTATTTCTTGAGTCCGCGTGATTTAAAGCGGTTAATAGTGGCCATGCCACCATGGAGGCAGCCAATTGTCTTTCTTTGGTAATGAGAATGTCCTTGCCAAGTCCTTGAAAATAGTCTGCCATGCGATATGGGGAGAGATTGCCCATAACACGTAAGGGACCCCATTTTTCAATGATGGCAGCTAACTCGTAATAGGGCGATCCCTCAAACCCTGGGATCTGCCCTGGAATCATTTTCTCCAGGGGAGTATTGTTCTCCCCCTTGACCCATTTATAGAAATTCCACAGGAAAGACATGTTAATTTTAGTATATTCAGCCTGCCTGGCTCGCCAAGTGTATAACCAAGATGTTATAATTGCAATATAATCAAAAGAGTAAGGCAAAGCAAACAGGGATCACAAAAGAGAATAAGTAGAAGAGCTTACCCTTGGGTTGAGCTCACTAGAAGATATCAAAGAGGAGGATCTCCAGAAGAGATCCTTCCCCTCTGGTAGCCAGCTCTTAAATAGGTCCAGGAGGGGTGCAGCCTGGCTCCACCCCTTCCGGCAGCACAGGTGAATTGCCTTCACCTGTGCTCCTCTGGCTGACTCATGGCTCACCTCAGGTGATTAATCAGAGGTTCAGGCCGTGACTCAGCAGTTGCCATACACAAACACACACAGCTAAAGGAGAGAGCTGCAAGCTGTGCTCAGCATATTCCAGCTATAAAGATGGCTGACTCAGCCAGATTAAATAACCCCAGTAGATCAATTTGCCATGAACACATTGCTCAGCATAACATGAACCTCAAATCTACGCAGCTGCTTTGCAGTTGATAAGATGCAGCTGGTCAGAAGGCCTTCTGTAATGAAGAGACATCTCTGAAATTCTTCAAAATACGAAAATCTGCTCCCTGACATTTGTCAGAAAACAACAACAAAACAAAACCAAACAGAAAAACCCACCTCCACACCAAAACACGTCCTTTCAATTCTTTCCTCATCTATTCCTTTAGCAGGCTTGTTTTTAGTGAGGTATAGAGAAATCTGCCTAAGCACCACCTTCAGGATTTGGCAAAGAATAAAGAAATGTTCATTATATTACACCACACTGTGCAGAAGTCTGTCCTGTGGGATAATTGTAATGAGAAACAAAAGGCAGATCTGTCCCAGGTCAGATGGCTAATGAGTTTCCTGGGCCTTAATACTGGAAGGAACTTTCAGGCTTAAAATCAGAGGTAATGTGTTAGAATGCAGATGGCACCGATGTGCTCTGAGTCACTTGTGCACAAGCAGTCTTTAGGCTACCTGCCATCTGAACTAGAAACACAAATACTCAGAATGCTCTCACGGTGCTCAGTGACCAAAGGCACATCAACAGACAGAATCACTCTTCTGCTCTCAGTAACGGCAGCGTTCACCCAGCAATGCTGCCACTCCATATCCTTCATTCAGGCTAACTGGATTCAGCAAGAGGAGCCCAGAAACCACCAAAGCATGATCGCTTTCAACAGTATTCCCCCCCTTAAAAGATGGTACCTACTAAAATGTGGAAGATAGATAAAGCTGCAGTGATATTAGAGGTATGTGTACCAACAGCACATGTGAGCACTTCCTGCTGTACCCTGGACCAAAGCACTCATTCTTGATTTTCTGAAGTGCAATAAATAAGTAAACTGGCTGTACCTTCATAAACTAAAAGTATCTAGGCATCCTGTTTTTCCTTTTTTGCAGTGCTATCCTAGTGAAAGACTTTCAGAAAGTACAGATTTACAGCTGCAATGGTATACCCACCTATTCTTTCAGGTCAAGATTTAATGATTTAGAGGATGGAAAACACCCATGTTTTTGTACAAAGGAGCAAATATTTTTGTACAAAGCAAAAAACAGTACCCTTTTTTTTACACACCATTTAGAAAAGAAGCCAAATCCACCACTTACAGAGTCTCTGTCACATTCTCATTTGATTGCACTGTAAATGCAGCGGCATCCTACCTATAGAAAATAAAAACAACACAGCAACAATATTTGGCATGGGATGTATCCAGTAAAGACCTGATTTTTATGGCTTACTCAGGCATAACCACCAATAGCTGAGCTTGGATGGAAAATCGATAATCTAAACAGGCATGAATGTCAATATTAAAGACCTTCCTTTTTCAAAAGTGTTCCACGACTCTAAAATGTTTCAAGTTGTTCAAACAGGTGAAGAATCCTTCACTGAATAGAAGCGAATTGCAAGGACTTTGCTTCAGGCACACTGCACTTCTGAACAGCGAATGCCAGAAGTTGATTTTGCCAGACTGCACTGCACAGGGAGTGCAGAGCTCGGAGCTCCTTACACATCCTCTGGACTCTGGGCTTTTATTTGCACAGCGCACACTGCTCAGGAATTAGAGAGGTGAAGCTTCGCATGCATTAACTAGAGAAAGTGGTGGCAGCTTTGTATTTTAGCCCTTCCTTCTGAATACTTTACTAATGTCAAAGGCCTGGAGCAAAATTAATAAGCACTGAAAGACTCGTTTTCAGCCTTGCAGATGCCCAGCTTTTTTGTGTGCATATGTAAACAGTGGTGTGCAGAGCATGCTGTGGGTAAGCCAGCCTCTGAAAGGTGCTGGAATTTAAGAAGGCCCCAGATTATCTGCATTATCACTTGGGATGGGGGCCCTGGGGTTTGAGACGTAAGCGTGCACTGCACTGCTGCAGTGCCTCGAGCAGATCCTCAGCATTATCACAGCACTAAATAAACAACTCAGATTGAACTCCCAGACTAAAACATACGATAGGTGAAAACAACATTGCAGAAACAAATAAAGTCATTTCATGTATAAATGCATAAATACACAGAGTCACTGAACAGGCGTGAAAGCTGTGAGGAAGCCATGCTTCACAGGTGTTTGGGAACTGCTGAGTCACAGCCTGAACCTCTGATTGATCACCGGAGACGAGCCACGAGTCAGCCAGAGGAGCACAGTGAAGGCAATCCACCTGTGCTGCCTGGCTCCACCCCTCCTAGACCTATTGAAGAGCTGGCTGCCAGTGGGGAAGGATCTCTTCTGGAGATCCCCTCTTCTGGGGGTTTTGTAAGTGAGCCTAGCATGCGGGTAAGCCTTCCGTTTATTCTCTCTTGTTATCTTAGTCTACTTTGCCTCACTCTCTTGTTCTTTTGTGATTATAACATCTTAATATCCATTGATTGTACAACAGGATTTTGAGATTGTTAGAAAAATCCAAAAAAGAGAGAAAGAAAAATACGAATCCAGTTCTTTCATTTGGAAAATAAGAAGACAGTCCTGCTAAGCTAGTGGGAGTTTTCCAATTAAATTCAGCTAGGCCAAGAGCGCCAAGAATATTAGCAGCCTTCTAGGAACATCCAGGAAGACTTTCTGAGGGCAGACAAGTTCAGGATTCGTGTCAGCAGGACATTACTGTGTAGCTGGTCTGCAGAGCAGAGTTTTCAAAACTGTACAGCCAGTCTTAATCTCCTCCCAACAAAACAGAAGAAAACACTCAAAATTTGCTTGTTTCTAACCTGTGCAAATCCATTAAATGCCGTGCTGGATGCCCAAGTAGAAGTGAAGATCAGAACAAGTCATCATTTGTTTAGTAAACAAGAACATGGGGAAAACATTTCTATTTGCAAAATAAAAATAGGCCAGACATAAAACAAAAGAAATAACAAAAGGAAGGGCAAGGCAGAAAGATACTTGATGACAGTGCAATTCGATAACAGATTTTACAGGCTTAAAGAGAACACCAAAACCAATAAAAAAAGCGCAGTGACTTCAGTATTTTTATAAAAAGAAAGAAGAAAAGACTGGAAATGCATTTTAAATTATACATATAAAGTACAAAAGCTGTGAGACACCGTGTGCCTTCACAGTGTGAAGCTTCATTCACCTTCCTGAAATGCATTTCTGCCAGCCTGCTTCATTACATGACTGAAGGGCACCACACTATGAACAGCTGCATGACAACTTTCCAAGAAAAAATTGCAAGGACTTAGGAGGGGTAGCAGGAAACACACAGATGGACTGGTTTTAAACGACAAGGTTATGCTTGACCTAAGGAACTCTTTGTCTAGACTAGGCTACACACTGGGGTAGGTACCTCTGCTTTATCAGCCTCCATTTCCTGGTACAACAATCCGTATCTCCGGTTAGCAATTTCATCTTCAGATAAATCTGAGCTGTTAGTCCTGGCAGTGCGCTGCCAGCAGCTGATCTGGCCGTCCAGGATCCTGGCACTACAGATGCTTCATTGCCAAGTGCAGCAATCGGGTGTTTTGGGGAAAAGCCAACTCCCAGGTATTTCTGGCACATCCACATCACAGCACCACAGGCCAGCAGCATGCAGACAGCAGCACAGCTGAGAACATTACCATGGCTGTGACGTGGCACTTCTGCTCAGATTTGTGAACAGCAGCCTCTGTGCTTTCCTGCATTCATGCCTGGAAGAAACGAGACAATGTCCCACAGTCCCTTCACCTGCTACACAACTCTCTGGGAACTGCGAGTGGTGGGAGCTGAGCAGCGTCACAGAGGTCTGCACGTCCCCCCTCTGGCACGCCGCTGGAACAACTCTCCACACCCCACTGAGGTCAGCCATTTTCACAGGGCCGTCCCTGGCTTCTTTGACACGTGCTCTGTGCCCACACGCTCAGGTTTGGCTGCTGACCTGGTGTGCAAGGTTGCTGACCTGGTTAGTGATGCTGGATGAAATTACGCAGCACAGAAATTACCTGGCGTGCCAGCTGTTGACGCTGCCTGCGTTCCACTGTCCGAGACCGGCAGGGTGGGATGGCTGCCTTCCTGCAGTGCATCCTGCTCAGTTTCTTGGTCAGTTCCTTTAGAAAGAAAGCAGGACAGTAGGATTGGATGTGATGTGCTCTCATCGGGAACTGAGTTACTCCAATCCTGAGCTCAGGCAAAGTCTGCTGTCCCAGCCACCCACATCCACTGTCACCCCCTCCGTTGCCCAAGGACATTTGGGACCTCCCAGGAACTGGAGGGTGTCGACCCTCTCATGCCTCCTCAGCTCCTATGCAAGCCCCCTACGCCATGTGCTGCGGGCATCACCAACCACCACAGCCAGCTATCTGCAGGCTGAAATTCAAGCTCCAGCACAAGCACCTTCAGAATCAGCATCTCCAGCCCATGGCTTTCACCGCCTGGCACATCTCCAAGGCAGTTTCTCCCTCTGGGGAAGTCAGCAGTGCCCCCAAAGAGTTTGCTGTCTCAGTAAGTCTCTGCCCACTGCTTCTTCAGGAGGAAAGCCCCGAGGAAAAGCTTTGCCACAGAGCCCCATAAAACCCCATTGAGCCCCTCTTCATGGCCGAGCAGCTGGGAGCAATTGCTCCAGGTGCCCTGACTCAGGCTCACCCTCCTTTGTGCTCCAATCCTGCCAGAGCTGATGTGGGGGAGAGGGGCTCCCACCTTTGGCCTCTGCATGTTCTTTTTCGCACGGCCTGCCTAAGTGTGACTGCCGTCATCTCTTGTCTTTGAGGGAGCAGATGAGGATGAAGGTGAAACTCTCCTGGGGTTGGTTGTTTACGATGTGGACGGAGAGATCGCCCACACCTTCCACGCGCAGGTACGGCCAGTGCGTGCGGTGGGCTGCTGGGAGGGAAACCGTCCTCCTGCGGGTGTGGAGGGACGACTGCTGGCGGGAGGGAGGAGTGCAGCTGCCTTCCCCCATCAGCAGCGCCGCTCTGGCGTCCCACGGCAGCCCAGGGAGCGGAGCAGAGCAAGCCGGGGTTCTGTGGCTGGCAAAGGGAGCCGTGCGGATGTGCCGCGGCGCTTCCCGCTTTGTATCAGCAGGAGGAGCCCCGCAAAGCCTTCGGCCGTGCCAGATTGGAGGCGCGGAGCAACTGGGGAAACGCAGAACGCACCTGCGTGTGCCGAGTGGAAATTTACGGCAATTCGCAAAAGACAGCAGAGATTTTTAGTAGCAATAATGAGAATAAAAGCTCGGTTACTTTCTGCCCGCGCTGAGGGCGGTTACTGGAGCGGCGCGTTGGGGCCGTGTGACGTCATCACCCTGCGCCGCGAGGCCGAGCCGGCCGTGAGGAGGTAGTGCGGGGCAGCGCGATGCTCCAACGCCGCAGGGCAGCTCCGGGCTCCGAGCGCCGCTTCAGCTTCTACAAGTGGGTGTTCGCGGGGGCACCGGGGCGGGGGCCGCTCTGCGTTGGCCCCGTGGGGCCTCTGTGGTGTTCGGGGCCTCTGCTCGGTGTGGGGAGGTGCGCTGTGTCCCCGTCCCCCCCCAATCCAGGCTACATCGCTGCCTCGTTCCCCTCCACGGTTCGGCCATAAACTCCCCCAGTCCCTCTTTCTGACCCCCAGGGTCACACTGTCCCCCCAATCCCCCCCAACACTGACCTTTAGAGCCCCCCCAACTCCAGTTCCCCCATTCCTTTTCAACCCCCCCCCCCCCCCCCGCCTCCCACCCAGTTCTCCATTTTTACTCCCGGGTCCCTTCCCCACCCTCACCTCATCCCTCCCCTCCTTATTCCCCCATTCTGATCCTCTGTCCCCCCTCCCAATACTCCCCTCAGTTCCTCTTGCCTCAGATCAGATGTCCACAACATAGACACCTCCCTGTGAGGTACCTCACTACTGCTAATTTGTGAGCCACTAATGCTCACATGTGGAGATTAAGGATAGGAAGGAGCTGTGCAGATGCAAATATCTGTTGAAATGTAGGCTGTTACTCCCAGAGCGTGGCAGGACATTCCCTTGTCCAACAACACCTGCACTGTCAGTAGATATCCACATCTGGGACAACCGAAGCTGTCCCTGCTGTGCATAATGGGGGCAGCCTATAAAGGGATTTAGCCGAACAAGTGGAGTCGTGTGCCACTGGAGCATGACTAAGCTTATTTCTTTCTCTTCTCCTTTATCACCTGTATTTTCTAGATCTTCCTTGACTGCAGTGGCTGTTGTGTCATGGACATTCCTGCGTGTCCTCAGCAGTTATCAGCAAGCTTGTCCCAGCTTTTGTGTCTTCTTGCAGGACTTTATTGGATACAGCTAGTGATAGATGGAGATAAAACGAGGGATTCTTTTGCAAACTGTATCCTTAAGTGACCAGATGTGAAAGAGCCTATGACTCACGTGCAGTACACCATGAAAAAGATTCTCTCATTTTGGTCAGTTGAGCTATTATAGGATAACATCATTAACTGTTGCGTGGTCTTGATCAGGCTGCTTCCCAACTGCTTGATCAAGGAGAGCAGGCAGAAGCCTTTTGTCAGCAATCTGAGGTGTCTGCAGATCAATGAGCAGCTGCCTATTTCACACACACACACAGAATCACAAGGTTGGAAATGACCTGCAAGATCATCTAGTCCAACCACCCTCCCATTCCTATTAGTACCACAAGCACCAAACCATCTCTCGTTGCTCCTCATCCAGGCACTTCTTGAACACTACCAGGGACGGCAACTCCACCACCTCCCTGGGCAGCCATTCCAGTGCCTGACCACCCTTTGAGAGAAAAAGTTTCTCCTAATATCCAACCTAAACCTCCTCTGGTACAACTTCTGGCCGTTTCCTCGGGTCCTACTATTTGCCTGGTAGAAGAGGCCAGACCTTTTTGTACCACAACCTCCCTTCAGGAAGTTGTAGAGTGCAGTGAGGTCTCCCCTGAGCCTCCTCTTCTCCAGACTGAACAATCCCAGCTCCCTCAGCCGCTCCTCATAAGACTTGTGCTCCAGACCCCTCACCAGTTTCGTTGCCCTTCTCTGGACACGTTCCAGGGCCTCAATGTCTTTCTTGTAGTGAGGGGCCCAAAACTGAACACAGTACTCGAGGTGCAGCCTCACCAGTGCTGAGTAGAGGGGGATGATCACCTCCCTGCTCCTGCTGGCCACACTATTTCTAATGCAGGCCAGGATGCCGTTGGCCCTCTTGGCCACCTGGGCACACTGTCGGCTCCTGTTCAGCCAAGCATCAACCAACACCCCCAGGTCCCTTTCCTCTTCACAATCATCCAACCACTCATCCCCAAGCCTGTAACGCTGCATGGGGTTGTTGTGGCCAAAGTGCAGAACCCGACACTTGGCCTTGTTAAACCTCACCCCATTCACCTCAGCCCAGCGATCCAGCTTATCTAGATCCCTCTGCAGGGCCTCCCTGCCCTCAGGCAGATCGACACCACCTCCCAACTTGGTGTCATCTGCAAACTTACTCAGGGTACACTCAATCCCTTCATCTAAGTCGTCAATGAAGATATTACACAGGATGGGCCCCAGTACCGACCCTTGGGGGACACCACTTGTAACAGGTCTCCAGCTAGACTTCACTCCATTGACCACCACCCGTTGAGCATGGCCCTCCAGCCAGTTCCTTATCCAACGGAGGGTAAAACTGTCCAAGCCACGGGCAGCCAGTCTCCGCAGAAGGATACTGTGAGAGACCGTGTCAAAGGCTTTGCTGAAGTCCAGGTAGACTACATCAACTGCCTTTCCCTCATCTACCAGTCTGGTCACCCAGTCGTAGAAGGAGATGAGGTTGGTCAAACACGACCTGCCTTTCATGAACCCATGCTGGCTAGGCCTGATCCCGTGAACGCCGCGCACGAGCCGTGTGATCTCTCCCAGGAGGATTTGTTCCATGACCTTCCCTGGCACTGATGTCAGGCTGACAGGCCTGTAGTTCCCCGGATCCTCCTTACGGCCCTTCTTGTAGATGGGCGTCACATCAGCAAGCCTCCAATCCTCTGGAACCTCTCCAGTCAACCAGGAGCACTGGTAGAGCCGAGAGCGGCTTAGCAATCACCCCCGCCAACTCCCTCAGCACCCTAGGATGAAGCCCATCCGGTCCCATGGACTTGTGACTGTCCAGATGGAGGAGGAGCTCTCTAACTGTCTCCACCTCGATCTCCGGGGAGACATTCTGCGTGTCAGCCCAGATATCCAGATCAGGGCACAAAGTGCCCTGAAGATAGCTGGTCTGACTATTAAAGGCAGATGTAAAGAAGGCGTTGAGGACCTCAGCCTTCTCCTTGTCATCTGTGGTCACATTCCCCGCCGCATCAATTAAAGGATAGAGATTATCCTTGGTTTTTCTCTTGCCACTGATATATTTGTAAAAGGATTTCTTATTCTGCTTTATTGCAGTGGCCAATGTAAGTTCAAGATGGGCTTTCGCCTTCCGGACTTCCTCCCTGCATACCTTAGCAACTTCCTTGTAATCTCCCCTAGTAGCCTGTCCCTTCTTCCATAGGACATGGACTCTCTTTTTCTTCCTGAGTCTTGACAGTAATTCCCGGCTCATCCACACCGGTCTTCTCCCCCTATGGCTCGCCTTACAGTATTCAGGGACAGCCTGTTTTTGTGCCTTTAAGATTTCCATCTTGAGGAGTGTCCAGGCTTCCTGGACCCCTTTACCCTTAAGGAGCGACTCCCAAGGGACCCGTGCTACAAGCGTCCTGAGCAGGTCAAAGTCCGCCCTCTTGAGGTTCAAGATAGCAGTTTTGGTAGTCACCCTTCTGACATCTCCAAGAATAGAGAACTCTACAATTTCATGGTCGCTCTGCCCTAGACAGTCTCCAACCTTCACATCACCTACCAGACCTTCTTTGTTAGCAAAGAGCAGGTCAAGCAGGGCACCACCCCTGGTAGGCTCTCGTACCAGCTGTGTAAGGAAGCTATCTTCCACACACTCTAGAAACCTCTTGGACTGGAAGAGTGGACTATCTTGGACTATGGGAGCTGCAATTGCCCTGGCATTCTCTGGCCGAGCAGAACAACAGGCCACTGAGTTCAGCCAACTTCTTCACACAGCTGCTGGGGGGAAACACAGGCGATGCTCAGCTGGGTCTCACACTGGCCGACAGGGAGCTGGTCAGGGCTGTGACAGTCAGGGCAGCTTTGGCTGCTTTCACCTGACATGGACCTGATACTCACAGAGGAGTGTGAAGGCTCCAGCTGATAGAGTTTCCTTACAAGTAAAGGAGTAGACAGGGGTGGTGCGGGCCTACTGTTGTGTTAATAAGCACAGGAGCAGAGAGGGCTGATGTACCTCACGGCTTCTTTGCCTCTGTCTTCACCAGCAACGCTTCCCTGGCTTTCATGCCTGAAGGCAGGATTCCAGAGCACAACTGCCAAATGGTGGGAGAACTCCTCGACAGCAGCCCTGCCAAGAAGGTCTTGGGCTTCCCTGGGAGACAAAAAGCTTTACCTGTGTCAGCAGTGTGTGCTGGCAGCCCAGAAAGCCAACAGTATTCTGGACTGCAACAAAAGAGCGGTGGGCAGCAGGGTGAGGGAGGCGATCGTCCTCCTCTACTCTGCCTTCATGAGGCTCCATCTAAAGTACTGTGAATCCTCTTGTGGTGTCCTGGCCCATCTCGTGGCTTGGAAGATCATGGTGATCTTACTTCTGTCTCGTCAGCTGATGGCAGGTCACAGGAACGCTGGCGGGTTGGGTAGTGGGTGGTTGCTGAGATGATGGATCTCTGCTGAATGAGGCATCTGGAGGTGGGGGCTCTGGGGCTGGGCCGCTCCGCTCCAGGGCCGGGCCAGGTTTTCATTTCTTTATGTACTGCTGTGTTGCTGCAGCTGCCCTTCTGTATTGTTACTGCTTTTTTTGTTCGTGAATATTAAAACGTGTTATCTCCGTGTTGGTTGTCATCCTGCTCTCTTTTCTCTGTTTTGCAGGGCAGCTCGTGTTGGAAGTTGGTGGTGTCACTGTGTGAATGAAGGTCAGTTCAGGAGCAGCTGCTGATGGAAGGAATGAAGTCCACGGTAATGAGCTGAAGCATCTCCTGGTAAGGTGTCAGAGCTGGCAGTAACGATTTCTGTCGTTGTGAAAAGCAGAGGGCTGGCTCATCCAAGTGCTTGCTGACTGATGTGTGAGAGCATCTGCCTTCTCCAACTGAACAATAAGAAAGCTGGATATGCTGAATCATTACAGCTTATGCAGAAGTTGTGAAAATGCTCTCAAATGTTTCCTTTAGTGATAAGCTGTGTCTTGGCACTGTGATGGTCCTGTCTATGATCTGGAGCACTGCATCTCTTGCAAGCCTTGTGTGCCCATTTCCATGAACCTTCCTTTCTTTCACTCTTCAGAAGAAGTGCTGGGTGCTTTTGGGGGAATCATGAAGGAGGCTGTCAGAAAGCCAGCTGTGATTTTCCTCACATGAAAGGATGCAATGGGAATGGACTGTCATTGCCACCAAGCAGAAGTGAGCTTCTTATGTCGTGAAAGATATAATCTAGATTATTGATTGAGCAGTTGCAGTGCGATAGGGGACGTGAAGTAACTGTTTGTGTGGGAGTTCAGGGAAGAGCCATGAGAAGTGAAATGGCAGTTTGTGTTTTGGCTGTCAAAATGGTGGAGCTTTACTGGAGTGAAAGGTGTGAGCTTTCTGTAGGCAGGCCCCGGATTTATTTCTGTAAGCAGGCCCCCTCTCAGATTGGTTTTTGCTTGCTGCTTGCTGTGCCTGCCTGCCTGCTCCCTGTGCTTGCTGCATCTGATACCAGTGGTGGTGGCCAGGCTCCCCAGGGCTGTGGGCCTGGTCCTGAGCTGCTGCAGCTTAAAGACCATCTGCGTTTGGGTTGTCCTTCCTGGAGCATCAGGTTGGACTTGGTGATCCTTGTGGATCCCTTACAATTTGGGATGTTCTGTGATTCTATGATCTTGGTGGTTTGCCTGGAAAATACCAGGTGATTTTTTTCCCTCATTTTTTCCTGGCATTTGAACTTGTAGTTTCACTTCTAAATGTGAGTGGAGTTGGATAAGGGGAGGGTAAGTTGCTTCTTTATTTGCTGTTCTCCCAGGTGGGTCTGTGTATTTAGTGCCCAAGTTGTGGTAGCTCTGTAACTGGGAATGTTCCTAATGGTCATAAAAAGTCTTTGCTGCCAGCACAGAATTTGGCCACAGGACTGCCTGCTGGATTAAGTTGTGTAGATTGATTATCTGCTCCTTGAGATGGTCTGTTCTGTTTATTTTTTCCAAGACGTCAGGTTTTGAGGTCACTGAGATGTACGGATTAATCAATCACTTGCAGCTTGTTTGAGCTTGAAGCAGTTGAATCGTCCCACACAGCACTGTTAAATCAAACCTTATAATGGCTTTGGGATCGTAGCTCTGCGCTGTGCCCCTGGTGTGAATGTCTGTGCTGCAGGTGGCATCCGTCCTGTCGTTCCACTGTGCCCCTCATTGGCAGCAGGTATCACCCTCAGCTTTCTACCTCACACAGCAGAGATTTGGTCACTTTCCAGTTTCTCTGTGGCACCCCCTGTGCTGTTAGTTCTCTTTCTGTGTTGGTGTCCTGTCTAGTCTTCAGCTTGCCCCAGGATGCCAGGCCAGCTGACAAGAATTTTCAACTTATATCCATCCTGATATTTTTATGTACTGTCCTTTGTCTTGATGAGGAACACCCTGCAGTCTTCTGAAGAAATCACCATTTCAGACGTGCGTATCGCTTACCTGTATAGCCAATTACTGCTCTCAAGGCTCTTGTTCTCTAATGCGTTCAGTTCAGGATCAGTCCCTGTCCTTTGTCCTCCCTGCTTTGCTGTCCTGTATGGATTTACCTAAGGTTTTTCTTCAGCCTGCTTTCCTTTCAGTGCTGACAATCACGAGGAGCTCTTAGTTGTATGCTGCTGTGTTTGTTTTCCTCGGTTCGTTTTCCTTCCTGATGTACAGCAGGTGCTGGTGGTAGCAGAGCCCCTGTTCTCTGTGAGTGACTTGTGCTGAGCCAGTGTTTATTGAGCTCTGATCTGCAGGATTAATCATAGCTACTTGTGTGGAATGGTGGCTTGCACTGCTTTGAATTTAGTCCTGCTGGCCAGAGATGGACGAGGCAGGGATGTCCAGATACTGAGAAATGTGTTGGCGTTTGATACTCTCAGTGGACTTTATTTTTTAAGCGAGCATTGGGAACCAGTGCAATTTAGCAGAGGAGCCTCAGTGGTGTGGCTGTATCAGGTGTGCCTGATTTCACGATGGCGGTCGTGGCCGCGGCGATGGTGCCCGGCGCGGCGGCGGAGCCACGGGACTCCGTGCGGGGAAAGCGGCGCTCCGCAGCCCCGCTTCCCCGCCGCCGCCCGCGCCGTGCCTCGGGGACGCCGGGCGCTCAGGGGAAGGCGGCGCGGGGCTCCGTCTGTCCCCGGTCGGCACCGAGCCGTCCTCCGCAGTCGCCGTTCGGACGGGAGCCGGCTGGGAACGCGGTCGTTTTTGTTTGTCGCTCTGTGCGTTCGTCGATTCAACGTTTCCCGTTCGTTTCTCGGCGCTTCTGCCCGCGGTCGTTTCTGCAGCTCCAATAAGCCGCCCCGTCCCCGTGCCCTCCGCCGGGTAAGGACGGGGCGGCGCAAACGGCCGTGTCGTAGCACTGCGAGCGCCGGCCCCGTTCCTCCCCCGCATCCCCTCCCCTCCTCGGCACCGCGTGGGAAATGGCTGGGGTGGGATTCCGGGAGAGCTGGGGCGGCTCCGCCTGCAGAAGAGGAGGCTCGGGGCGATCCCGGGCGCGGCCACCGGTCCGCGCAGGGAGGCGCGGAGAGGACGGAGCCGGGCTGTGCCCGGCGGTGCCCAGCAGCTCCCGTGCTGCAGGGAGCTTCCCCAGGGTTGGGATCCAAAATTGCCCCTGAAGCTCAGCACCCAGCCGTGGTGTGCGCACCTCCTACGTGCCTCCCACCTCGCTGTGCCAGCAACAGAGCAGCCTGCCCCCAGCAGCCGCCCGCAGAAATGACTTTCCCTTTCTCCTGTGAGCCTCCCTGCAGGCTCCAGTGCTCCCACGCCCTTCTCCAGGGCCACCCCTGTTCCCAGAGAGCCTTGCCCAGGGCAGTGTGTTGGTGCTGGCCTGGCTGGCTGCTCCTGCTTTTCTCCCTGTGCTCCTTGCAGGGCCACGAGTTGGCAGGGCTGCTCTGCAGAGGCGGGGGCTGTGCTGTCCTGGACCCCAGGATGACCTTCCCTGGCTGTGCTGCTCCAGGGAGAAGCAGACTCAGCCGGCTGGGGATCTCTGCTGCTGAGTCCCTCTCCATCTGCCCTGATAAATCAGCAGCCAAGGACGGTGCTGGGCACGACCCAGGGGTGCCTCTAAAGGCTCGACAGGCAACTGAGCAATGCAAGGAGTCACAGAATGACAGAATGATAGAATGCTTTACCTTACAGGTCATCTGGTCCAACCTCCCTGCAGTGAACTGGGACCCTACGCTGGGTCAGGCGCTCAGAGCCTGCTCCAGCCTCTCCCTGAATGCCTCCAAGGATTGAGCTTCCACCACCTCCCTGGGCAACATGTGCCAATGCCTCACCGCTCTTGTCATGAAAGACTTTTTCCTTTAATGCAATCTAAATCTCCCCTCTCTTACTCGGACACTATTTCCCCTTTCGTTACAACAGTTCCACCAGGGAGGCCAGCTCTGGCACAGCGGGGCACCCTGCCACGGCTTTGGGCAGAGTGGTGGAGATGCAGCCCAGGGCGAGGAGGGCGAGGCTGAGGAGGAAGAAGCGCATGCGGTGTGCAGGCGGTGGTCGAGGGCTGCGGCTGTGCTGATGAGGCCATTGCCCAGGCCATTTTGTCCAGATCTCAAGGCAAGGCCTCTTTATCCTCAAGGAGGTCTAAACTCCTCCCAGCTTAGCATCATCCACAAACTGATTGATACAACCAACAGATCTTTAGTGGAACCAACAGTAAAAACAAGATAGAGAAATGGCCTTAAAATGGATCCCAGCAGAATTCAACAGGTTCATCAGACACACAGGGCAACTGTCAGGACAAAGTCACCGAATCCACCAGTGCAGCCATGTTTTAGTTGTCAAGGGACATTCTAAGGCATGCATAGCCAAGGCTTTATGATGCCATGAGCCACCTCCCTGACAAAAGCTCTAGATCTGGGAAACCTGGCAACAGAACACCAGCTGTGATGCAAGGCAGCCAGCCAACAAAGGCACGCACTCAGGGGCCAGAACTCCAGCCAGCCAGCCAGCCAGCCAGCCAGCCAAGGAATGCAGGCAGGGGCCAGGACTCCATCCAGTCAGCCAAAGCAGGCAGGCAGAGGCCATGACTCCATCCAGCCAGCCAAGACAGGCAAGCAGGAACCAGGACTCCAGCCATCCAGCCAAGGCAGGCAGACATACAAGAGCCACGGTTCCAGCCAGCCAGCCAAGGCAGGTAGGTAAGAAACATGTCTACAGCCATCCAGCCAAGGCAGGCAGGTAGACAGGAGCCAGGACTCTAGGCACCCAGCCAATGCAGGCAGGCAGGAGCCAGGACTCCAGCCAGCCAGCCATGGCAGGAAGACAGGAGCCAGGACTCCAGTCAGCCAGCCAAGGCAGGCAGGCAGAGGCCAGGACTCCAGCCAGCCTGCCAAGGCAGGCAGGCAAGGACCATGACTCCAGTCAGCCAGCCAAGGCAGGCAGGCAGGAGCCAGGACTGCAGCCAGCCAGCCAAGGCAGGCAAGCAAGGACCACGACTACAGGCTGCCAGACAAGGCAGGCAGGCAGTGGCCAGGACTGCAGCCAGCCAGACATGGCAGGCAAGGAGGGCCACGGTTCCATCAAGTCAGCCAAGGCAGGCAGGCAGGGGCCACAACCACAGCCAGCCAGCCAAAAGAGACAGGCAGGCTCCACAGTTCCAGCTAGCCAGCCAAGGCAAGCAGGCAGGAGCCAGGACTCCAGCCATCCAGTCAAGGCAGGCATGTAGACAGGAGCCAGGACTCCAGTCAGCCAGCCATGGCAGGAAGACAGGAGCCAGGACTCCAGTCAGCCAGCCAAGGCAGGCAGGCAGAGGCCAGGACTCCAGCCAGCCTGCCAAGGCAGGCAGGCAAGGACCATGACTCCACTCAACCAGCCAAGGCAGGCAGGCAGGAGCCAGGACTCCAGCCAGCCAGCCAAGGCAGGCAGGCAGGGGCCACAGCCACAACCAGCCAGCAAAAAGTGGCAGGCAGGGTCCACAGTTCCAGCTAGCCAGCCAAGGCAGGCAGGCAGGAGCCAGGACTCCAGCCAGGTAGCCAAGGCAGGCAGGCAGGAGCCAGGACTCCAGAAAGCCAGCCAAGGCAGGCAGGCAGGGGCCCGGACTCCAGCCAGCCAGCCAAGGCAGGCAGGCAGGGGCCAGGACTCCAGCCAGCCAGCCAAGGCAGGCAGGCAGTGGCCAGGACTCCAGCCAGCTAGCCAAGCCAGGCAGGCAGGAGCCAGGACTCCAGTCAGCAAGCCAATGCAGGCAGGGAGGAGCCAGGACTCCAGCCAGGTAGCCAAGGCAGGCAGGCAGGAGCCAGGACTCCAGCCAGCAAGCCAAGGCAGGCAGGCAGGGGCCCGGACTCCAGCCAGCCAGGCAAGGCGGGCATGCAGGGGCCAGGACTCCAGTCAGCCTGCCAAGGCAGGCAGGCAGGAGCCAGGACTCCAGTCAGCAAGCCAAGGCAGGCAGGCAGGAGCCAGGACTCCAGCCAGGTAGCCAATGCAGCCAGGCAGGAGCCAGGACTCCCACTAGCAAGGCAAGGCAGGCAAGCAAGGATCAAAACTACAGGCTGCCACACAAGGCAGGCAGGTAGTGGCCAGGAATCCAGCCAGCCAAACATGGCAGGCAGGCAAGAGCCAGGACTCCAGCCATCCAGTCAAGGCAGGCAGGCAGGAGCCAGGACTCCAGCCAGCTAGCCAAGGCAGGCAGGCAGGAGCCAGGACTCCAGTCAGCAACCCAATGCAGGCAGGCAGGAGCCAGGACTCCAGCCAGGTATCCAAGCCAGGCAGGCAGGAGCCAGGACTCCAGTCAGCAAGCCAATGCAGGCAGGCAGGAGCCAGGACTCCAGCCAGGTAGCCAAGGCAGGCAGGCAGGAGCCAGGACTCCAGCCAGCCAGCCAAGGCAGGAAGGCAGGGGCCCTGACTCCAGCCAGCCAGCCAAGGCAGGCAGGCAGGGGCCAGAACTCCAGTCAGCCAGCCAAGGCAGGCAGGCAGGAGCCAAGAGTCCAGCCAGCCAGTCAAGGCAGGCAGGCAGGGGCCCGGACTCCAGCCAGCCAGCCAAGGTAGCCAGGCAGGGGCCAGGACTCCAGTCAGCAAGCCAAGGCAGGCAAGCAAGGACCACGAGTACAGGCTGCCAGACAAGGCAGGCAGGCAGTGGCCAGGACTCCAGCCAGCCATGCATGGCAGGCAGGCAGGAGCCAGGACTGGAGCCATCCAGTCAAGGCAGGCAGGCAGGAGCCATGACTCCACTCAGCAAGCCAATGCAGGCAGGCAGTAGCCAGGACTCCAGCCAGCTAGCTAAGGCAGGCAGGCAGGAGCCAGGACTCCAGTCAGCAAGCCAATGCAGGCAGGCAGGGGCCAGTACTCCAACCAGCCATCCATGGCAGGCAGGCAGGAGCCAGGACTCCAGTCAGCAAGACAATGCAGGCAGGCAGGAGCCAGGACTCCAGCCAGGTATCCAAGGCAGGCAGGCAGGAGCCAGGATTCCAGTCAGCCAGACAAGGCAGGCAGGCAGGAGCCAGGATTCTAGCCAGCAAGCCAAGGCAGGCAAGGAAGGACCACGAATACAGGCTGCCAGACAAGGCAGGCAGGCAGTGGCCAGGATTCCAGCCAGCCAGACATGGCAGGCAAGGAGGGCCACGGTTCCAGCAAGCCAGCCAAAAGAGGCAGGCAGGGTCCACAGTTCCAGCTAGCCAGCCAAGGCAGGCAGGCAGGAGCCAGGACTCCAGCCATCCAGTCAAGGCAGGCAGGTAGGCAGGAGCCAGGACTCCAGCCAGGTAACCGAGGCCGGCAGGCAGGAGCCAGGACTCCAGCCAGCCAGCCAAGGCAGGAAGGCAGGAGCCAGGACTCCAGCCATCCAGCCAAGGCAGGCAGGCAGGAGCCAGGACTCCAGCCAGCCAGCCAAGGCAGGCAGGCAGGAGCCAGGACTCCAGTCAGCAAGCCAATGCAGGCAGGCAGGAGCCAGGACTCCAGTCAGCCTACCACGGCAGGCAGGCAGGAGCCAGGACTTTAGTCAGCAAGCCAATGCAGGCAGGCAGGAGCCAGGACTACAGCCAGGTAGCCAAGGCAGGCAGGCAGGGGCCCGGACTCCAGCCGGTCAGCCAAGGTAGGCAGGCAGGGGCCAGGACTCCAGTCATCCAACCAAGGCAGGCAGGCAGGGGCCACAACCACAGCCAGCCAGCCAAAAGAGGCAGGCAGGGTCCACAGTTCCAGGTAGCCA
Organism: Lagopus muta; assembly: GCF_023343835.1. NCBI lineage: Eukaryota > Metazoa > Chordata > Aves > Galliformes > Phasianidae > Lagopus > Lagopus muta. The sequence continues at coordinate 147,957 of NC_064462.1, forward strand.
GCCAAGGCAGGCAGGCAGGAGCCAGGACTCCAGCCAGCCAGCCAAGGCAGGCAGGTAGGCAGGAGCCAGGACTCTAGCCACCCAGCCAAGGCAGCCAGGCAGGAGCCAGGATTCCAGCAAGCCAATGCAGGTAGGCAGACAGGGGCCAGGACTCCAGTCAGCCAGCCAAGGCAGGCAGGCAGGGGCCAGGACTCCAACCAGCTAGCCAAGGCAGGCAGGCAGGAGCCAGGACTCCAGTCACCAAGCCAAGGCAGGCAGACAGGAGCCAGGACTCCAGCCAGCCAGCCAAGGTAGGCAGACAGGGGCCAGGACTCCAGTCAGCCAGCCAAGGCAGGCAGGCAGGAGCCAGGATTCTAGCCAGCAAGCCAAGGAAGGCAAGGAAGGACCACGAATACAGGCTGCCAGACAAGGCAGGCAGGCAGGAGCCAGGACTCCAGCCAGCCAGACATGGCAGGCAAGGAGGGCCACGGTTCCAGTAAGCCAGCCAAAAGAGGCAGGCAGGGTCCACAGTTCCAGCTAGCCAGCCAAGGCAGCCAGGCAGGAGCCAGGACTCCAGCCAGCTAGCCAAGGCAGGCAGGCAGGAGCCAGGACTCCAGTCAGCAAGCCAATGCAGGCAGGCAGGAGCTAGGACTCCAGCCAGGTAGCCAAGGCAGGCAGGCAGGAGCCAGGACTCCAGAAAGCCAGCCAAGGCAGGCAGGCAGGGGCCAGGACTCCAGCCAGCCAGCCAAGGCAGCCAGGCAGGAGCCAGGACTCCAGCCAGCCAGCCAAGGCAGCCAGGCAGGAGCCAGGACTCCAGCCATCCAGCCAAGGCACGAAGGCAGGAGCCAGGACTCCAGCCAGGTAGCCAAGGCATCCAGGCAGGAGCCAGGACTCCAGCCAGCCAGCCAAGGCAGGCAGGCAGTGGCCAGGACTCCAGCCAGCTAGCCAAGCCAGGCAGGGAGGAGCCAGGACTCCACTCAGCAAGCCAATGCAGGCAGGCAGGAGCCAGGACTCCAGCCAGGTAGACAAGGCAGGCAGGCAGGAGCCAGGACTCCAGCCAGCCAGGCAAGGCAGGCAGGCAGGAGCCAGGACTCCAGTCACCAGACCAAGCCAGGCAGGCAGGAGCCAGGACTCCAGCCAGGTAGCCAAGGCAGCCAGGTAGGAGCCAGGACTCCCACTAGCAAGCCAAGGCAGGCAAGCAAGGACCACGACTACTGGCTGCCAGACAAGGCAGGCAGGCAGTGGCCAGGAATCCAGCCAGCCGGACATGGCAGGCAGGCAAGAGCCAGGACTCCAGCCATCCAGTCAAGGCAGGCAGGCAGGAGCCAGGAATCCAGCCAGCTAGCCAAGGCAGGCAGGCAGGAGCCAAGACTCCAGCCAGCTAGCCAAGGCAGGCAGGTAGGAGCCAGGACTCCAGCAGGGTAGCCAAGGCAGGCAGGCAGGAGCCAGGACTCCAGCCATCCAGCCAAGGCAGGAAGGCAGGAGTCAGGACTCCAGTCAGCTAGCCAAGGCAGGCAGGCAGGGGCCCGGACTCCAGCCAGCCAGCCAAGGCAGGCAGGCAGTGGCCAGGACTCCAGCCAGCCAGCCAAGGCAGGCAGGCAGGGGCCCGGACTCCAGCCAGCCAGCCAAGGTAGGCAGGCAGAGGCCAGGACTCCAGCCAGCTACCAAGGCAGCCAGGCAGGAGCCAGGACTCCAGCCAGCCAGCCAAGGCAGCCAGGCAGGAGCCAGGACTCCAGCCATCCAGCCAAGGCAGGAAGGCAGGAGCCAGGACTCCAGCCAGGTAGCCAAGGCAGGCAGGCAGGGGCCCGGACTCCAGGCAGCCAGCCAAGGGAGGCAGGCAGGTGCCAGGACTCCAGTCAGCCAGCCAAGGCAGGCAGGCAGTGGCCAGGACTCCAGCCAGGTAGCCAAGGCAGGCAGGCAGGAGCCAGGACTCCAGCCAGCAATCCAAGGCAGGCAAGCAAGGACCTCGACAACAGGCTGCCAGACAAGGCAGGCAGGCAGTGGCCAGGACTGCAGCCAGCCTACCACGGTAGGCAGGCAGGAGCCAGGACTCCAGTCAGCAAGCCAATGCAGGCAGGCAGGAGCCAGGACTACAGCCAGGTAGCCAAGGCAGCCAGGCAGGAGCCAGGACTCCAGCCAGCCAGCCATGGTAGGCAGGCAGGGGCCAGGACTCCAGCCAGCCAGCCAAGGCAGCCAGGCAGGAGCCAGGACTCCAGCCAGCCAGCCAAGGCAGCCAGGCAGGAGCCAGGACTCCAGCCATCCAGCCAAGGCAGGAAGGCAGGAGCCAGGACTCCAGCCAGCTAGCCAAGGCAGGCAGCCAGGAGCCAGGACTCCAGAAAGCCAGCCAAGGCAGGCAGGCAGTGGCCAGGACTCCAGCCAGGTAGCCAAGGCAGGCAGGCAGGAGCCAGGACTCCAGCCAGCAATCCAAGGCAGGCAAGCAAGGACCTCGACTACAGGCTGCCAGACAAGGCAGGCAGGCAGTGGCCAGGACTGCAGCCAGACTACCACGGTAGGCAGGCAGGAGCCAGGACTCCAGTCAGCAAGCCAATGCAGGCAGGCAGGAGCCAGGACTACAGCCAGGTAGCCAAGGCAGCCAGGCAGGAGCCAGGACTCCAGCCAGCCAGCCAAGGCAGGCAGGCAGGGGCCTGGACTCCAGCCGGTCAGCCAAGGTAGGCAGGCAGGGGCCAGGACTCCAGTCAGCCAGCCAAGGCAGGCAGGCAGGGGCCAGGACTCCAGTCAGCAAGCCAAGGCAGGCAGGCAGGGGCCCGGACTCCAGGGAGCCAGCCAAGGGAGGCAGGCATGTGCCAGGACTCCAGTCAGCAAGCCAATGCAGGCAGGCAGGAGCCAGGACTACAGCCAGGTAGCCAAGGCAGCCAGGCAGGAGCCAGGACTCCAGCCAGCCAGCCAATGCAGCCAGGCAGGAGCCAGGACTCCAGCCATCCAGCCAATGCAGGAAGGCAGGAGCCAGGACTCTAGCCAGCTAGCCAAGGCAGGCAGGCAGGGGCCCGGACTCCAGGCAGCCAGCCAAGGGAGGCAGGCATTTGCCAGGACTCCAGTCAGCCAGCCAAGGCAGGCAGGCAGTGGCCAGGACTCCAGCCAGGTAGCCAAGGCAGGCAGGCAGGAGCCAGGACTCCAGCCAGCAATCCAAGGCAGGCAAGCAAGAACCTCGACTACAGGCTGCCAGACAAGGCAGGCAGGCAGTGGCCAGGACTGCAGCCAGCCTACCACGGCAGGCAGGCAGGAGCCAGGACTCCAGCCATCCAGTCAAGGCAGGCAGGCAGGAGCCAGGACTCCAGTCAGCATGCCAATGCAGGCAGGCAGGAGCCAGGACTCCAGCCAGGTAGCCAAGGCAGGCAGGTAGGCAGGAGCCAGGACTCCAGAAAGCCAGCCAAGGCAGGCAGGCAAGGGCCCGGATTCCAGCCAGCCAGCCAAGGCAGGCAGGCAGTGGCCAGGACTCCAGCCAGCCAGGCAAGGCAGGCAGGCAGGGGCCAGAACTCCAGTCAGCCAGCCAAGGCAGGCAGGCAGGAGCCAAGAGTCCAGCCAGCCAGCCAAGGTAGGCAGGCAGGAGCCAGGACTCCAGCCAGGTAGCCAAGGCAGGCAGGCAGGAGCCAGGACTCCAGCCATCCAGCCAAGGCAGGAAGGCAGGAGTCAGGACTCCAGTCAGCTAGCCAAGGCAGCCAGGCAGGAGCCAGGACTCCAGCCAGCCAGCCATGGCAGCCAGGCAGGAGCCAGGACTCCAGCCATCCAGCCAAGGCAGGAAGGCAGGAGCCAGGACTCCAGCCAGCTAGCCAAGTTAGGCAGGCAGGGGCCCGGACTCCAGGCAGCCAGCCAAGGCAGGCAGGCAGGGGCCCGGATTCCAGCCAGCCAGCCAAGGCAGGCAGGCAGGAGCCAGGACTCCGGTCAGCCAGCCAAGGCAGCCAGGCAGGAGCCAGGACTCCAGCCAGCCAGCCAAGGCAGGCAGGCAGTGGCCAGGACTCCAGCCAGCTAGCCAAGCCTGGTAGGCAGGAGCCAGGACTCCAGTCAGCAAGCCAATGCAGGCAGGCAGGAGCCAGGACTCCAGCCAGGTAGCCAAGGCAGGCAGGCAGGAGCCAGGACTCCAGCCAGCCAGGCAAGGCTGGCAGGCAGGGGCCCGGACTCCAGCCAGCCAGCCAAGGCAGGCAGGCAGGGGCCAGGACTCCAGTCAGCCAGCCAAGGCAGGCAGGCAGGAGCCAAGACTCCAGCCAGCCAGCCAAGGCAGGCAGGCAGGAGCCAAGACTCCAGCCAGCCAGCCAAGGCAGGCAGGCAGGAGCCAGGACTCCAGTCAGCAAGCCAATGCAGGCAGGCAACAGCCAGGACTCCAGCCAGGTAGACAAGGCAGCCTGGTAGGAGCCAGGACTCCCACTAGCAAACCAAGGCAGGCAAGCAAGGACCACGACTACAGGCTGCCAGACAAGGCAGGCAGGCAGTGACCAGGAATCCAGGCAGCCGGACATGGCAGGCAGGCAAGAGCCAGGACTCCAGCCATCCAGTCAAGGCAGGCAGGCAGGAGCCAGGACTCCAGCCAGCTAGCCAAGGCAGGCAGGCAGGAGCCAGGACTCCAGTCAGCAAGCCAATGCAGGCAGGCAGGGGCCAGGACTCCAGCCAGGTATCCAAGCCAGGCAGGCAGGAGCCAGGACTCCAGTCAGCAAGCCAATACAGGCAGGCAGGAGCCAGGACTCCAGCCAGGTAGCCAAGGTAGGCAGGCAGGAGCCAGGACTCCAGCCATCCAGCCAAGGCAGGAAGGCAGGAGCCAGGACTCCAGCCAGGTAGCCAAGGGAGGCAGGCAGGTGCCAGGACTCCAGTCAGCCAGCCAAGGCAGGCAGGCAGTGGCCAGGACTCCAGCCAGGTAGCCAAGGCAGGCAGGCAGGAGCCAGGACTCCAGCCAGCAATCCAAGGCAGGCAAGCAAGGACCTCGACAACAGGCTGCCAGACAAGGCAGGCAGGCAGTGGCCAGGACTGCAGCCAGCCTATCACGGTAGGCAGGCAGGAGCCAGGACTCCAGTCAGCAAGCCAATGCAGGCAGGCAGGAGCCAGGACTACAGCCAGGTAGCCAAGGCAGCCAGGCAGGAGCCAGGACTCCATCCAGCCAGCCAAGGCAGGCAGGCAGGGGCCCGGACTCCAGTCAGCAAGCCAATGCAGGCAGGCAGGAGCCCGGTATCCAGCCAGCCAGCCAAGGCAGGCAGGCAAGAGCCAGGACTCCAGCCAGCCTACCACGGCAGGCAGGCAGGAGCCAGGACTCCAGTCAGCAAGCCAATGTAGGCAGGCAGGAGCCAGGACTACAGCCAGGTAGCCAAGGCAGCCAGGCAGGAGCCAGGACTCCAGCCAGCCAGCCATGGTAGGCAGGCAGGGGCCAGGACTCCAGCCAGCCAGCCAAGGCAGCCAGGCAGGAGCCAGGACTCCAGCCAGCCAGCCAAGGCAGCCAGGCAGGAGCCAGGACTCCAGCCATCCAGCCAAGGCAGGAAGGCAGGAGCCAGGACTCCAGCCAGCTAGCCAAGGCAGGCAGCCAGGAGCCAGGACTCCAGAAAGCCAGCCAAGGCAGGCAGGCAGTGGCCAGGACTCCAGCCAGGTAGCCAAGGCAGGCAGGCAGGAGCCAGGACTCCAGCCAGCAATCCAAGGCAGGCAAGCAAGGACCTCGACTACAGGCTGCCAGACAAGGCAGGCAGGCAGTGGCCAGGACAGCAGCCAGCCTACCACGGCAGGCAGGCAGGAGCCAGGACTCCAGTCAGCAAGCCAATGCAGGCAGGCAGGAGCCAGGACTACAGCCAGGTAGCCAAGGCAGCCAGGCAGGAGCCAGGACACCAGCCAGCCAGCCAAGGCAGGCAGGCAGGGGCCCGGAATTCAGCCATCCAGGCAAGGCAGGCAGGCAGGAGCCAGGACTCCAGCCAGCAATCCAAGGCAGGCAAGCAAGGACCTCGACTACAGGCTGCCAGACAAGGCAGGCAGGCAGTGGCCAGGACTGCAGCCAGACTACCACGGTAGGCAGGCAGGAGCCAGGACTCCAGTCAGCAAGCCAATGCAGGCAGGCAGGAGCCAGGACTACAGCCAGGTAGCCAAGGCAGCCAGGCAGGAGCCAGGACTCCAGCCAGCCAGCCAAGGCAGGCAGGCAGGGGCCTGGACTCCAGCCGGTCAGCCAAGGTAGGCAGGCAGGGGCCAGGACTCCAGTCAGCCAGCCAAGGCAGGCAGGCAGGGGCCAGGACTCCAGTCAGCAAGCCAAGGCAGGCAGGCAGGGGCCCGGACTCCAGGGAGCCAGCCAAGGGAGGCAGGCAGGTGCCAGGACTCCAGTCAGCAAGCCAATGCAGGCAGGCAGGAGCCAGGACTACAGCCAGGTAGCCAAGGCAGCCAGGCAGGAGCCAGGACTCCAGCCAGCCAGCCAATGCAGCCAGGCAGGAGCCAGGACTCCAGCCATCCAGCCAATGCAGGAAGGCAGGAGCCAGGACTCCAGCCAGCTAGCCAAGTTAGGCAGGCAGGGGCCCGGACTCCAGGCAGCCAGCCAAGGGAGGCAGGCATTTGCCAGGACTCCAGTCAGCCAGCCAAGGCAGGCAGGCAGTGGCCAGGACTCCAGCCAGGTAGCCAAGGCAGGCAGGCAGGAGCCAGGACTCCAGCCAGCAATCCAAGGCAGGCAAGCAAGAACCTCGACTACAGGCTGCCAGACAAGGCAGGCAGGCAGTGGCCAGGACTGCAGCCAGCCTACCACGGCAGGCAGGCAGGAGCCAGGACTCCAGCCATCCAGTCAAGGCAGGCAGGCAGGAGCCAGGACTCCAGCCAGCTAGCCAAGGCAGGCAGGCAGGAGCCAGGACTCCAGTCAGCATGCCAATGCAGGCAGGCAGGAGCCAGGACTCCAGCCAGGTAGCCAAGGCAGGCAGGTAGGCAGGAGCCAGGACTCCAGAAAGCCAGCCAAGGCAGGCAGGCAAGGGCCCGGATTCCAGCCAGCCAGCCAAGGCAGGCAGGCAGTGACCAGGACTCCAGCCAGCCAGGCAAGGCAGGCAGGCAGGGGCCAGAACTCCAGTCAGCCAGCCAAGGCAGGCAGGCAGGAGCCAAGAGTCCAGCCAGCCAGCCAAGGTAGGCAGGCAGGAGCCAGGACTCCAGCCATCCAGCCAAGGCAGGAAGGCAGGAGTCAGGACTCCAGCCAGCCAGCCAAGGCAGGCAGGCAGGGGCCTGGACTCCAGCCGGTCAGCCAAGGTAGGCAGGCAGGGGCCAGGACTCCAGTCAGCCAGCCAAGGCAGGCAGGCAGGGGCCAGGACTCCAGTCAGCAAGCCAAGGCAGGCAGGCAGGGGCCCGGACTCCAGGGAGCCAGCCAAGGGAGGCAGGCAGGTGCCAGGACTCCAGTCAGCAAGCCAATGCAGGCAGGCAGGAGCCAGGACTACAGCCAGGTAGCCAAGGCAGCCAGGCAGGAGCCAGGACTCCAGCCAGCCAGCCAATGCAGCCAGGCAGGAGCCAGGACTCCAGCCATCCAGCCAATGCAGCAAGGCAGGAGCCAGGACTCCAGCCAGCTAGCCAAGTTAGGCAGGCAGGGGCCCGGACTCCAGGCAGCCAGCCAAGGGAGGCAGGCATTTGCCAGGACTCCAGTCAGCCAGCCAAGGCAGGCAGGCAGTGGCCAGGACTCCAGCCAGGTAGCCAAGGCAGGCAGGCAGGAGCCAGGACTCCAGCCAGCAATCCAAGGCAGGCAAGCAAGAACCTCGACTACAGGCTGCCAGACAAGGCAGGCAGGCAGTGGCCAGGACTGCAGCCAGCCTACCACGGCAGGCAGGCAGGAGCCAGGACTCCAGCCATCCAGTCAAGGCAGGCAGGCAGGAGCCAGGACTCCAGCCAGCTAGCCAAGGCAGGCAGGCAGGAGCCAGGACTCCAGTCAGCATGCCAATGCAGGCAGGCAGGAGCCAGGACTCCAGCCAGGTAGCCAAGGCAGGCAGGTAGGCAGGAGCCAGGACTCCAGAAAGCCAGCCAAGGCAGGCAGGCAAGGGCCCGGATTCCAGCCAGCCAGCCAAGGCAGGCAGGCAGTGACCAGGACTCCAGCCAGCCAGGCAAGGCAGGCAGGCAGGGGCCAGAACTCCAGTCAGCCAGCCAAGGCAGGCAGGCAGGAGCCAAGAGTCCAGCCAGCCAGCCAAGGTAGGCAGGCAGGAGCCAGGACTCCAGCCAGGTAGCCAAGGCAGGCAGGCAGGAGCCAGGACTCCAGCCATCCAGCCAAGGCAGGAAGGCAGGAGTCAGGACTCCAGTCAGCTAGCCAAGGCAGGCAGGCAGGGGCCCGGACTCCAGCCAGCCAGCCAAGGCAGGCAGGCAGGGGCCAGGACTCCAGCCAGCCAGCCAAGGCAGCCAGGCAGGAGCCAGGACTCCAGCCAGCCAGCCATGGCAGCCAGGCAGGAGCCAGGACTCCAGCCATCCAGCCAAGGCAGGAAGGCAGGAGCCAGGACTCCAGCCAGCTAGCCAAGTTAGGCAGGCAGGGGCCCGGACTCCAGGCAGCCAGCCAAGGCAGGCAGGCAGGGGCCCGGATTCCAGCCAGCCAGCCAAGGCAGGCAGGCAGGAGCCAGGACTCCGGTCAGCCAGCCAAGGCAGCCAGGCAGGAGCCAGGACTCCAGCCAGCCAGCCAAGGCAGGCAGGCAGTGGCCAGGACTCCAGCCAGCTAGCCAAGCCAGGCAGGCAGGAGCCAGGACTCCAGTCAGCAAGCCAATGCAGGCAGGCAGGAGCCAGGACTCCAGCCAGCCAGGCAAGGCTGGCAGGCAGGGGCCCGGACTCCAGCCAGCCAGCCAAGGCAGGCAGGCAGGGGCCAGGACTCCAGTCAGCCAGCCAAGGCAGGCAGGCAGGAGCCAAGACTCCAGCCAGCCAGCCAAGGCAGGAATGCAGGAGCCAAGACTCCAGCCAGCCAGCCAAGGCAGGCAGGCAGGAGCCAGGACTCCAGTCAGCAAGCCAATGCAGGCAGGCAACAGCCAGGACTCCAGCCAGGTAGACAAGGCAGCCTGGTAGGAGCCAGGACTCCCACTAGCAAACCAAGGCAGGCAAGCAAGGACCACGACTACAGGCTGCCAGACAAGGCAGGCAGGCAGTGACCAGGAATCCAGGCAGCCGGACATGGCAGGCAGGCAAGAGCCAGGACTCCAGCCAGGTAGCCAAGGCAGGCAGGCAGGAGCCAGGACTCCAGCCAGCTAGCCAAGGCAGGCAGGCAGGAGCCAGGACTCCAGTCAGCAAGCCAATGCAGGCAGGCAGGAGCCAAGAGTCCAGCCAGGTAGCCAAGGCAGGCAGGCAGGAGCCAGGACTCCAACCAGGTAGCCAAGGCAGGCAGGCAGGAGCCAGGACTCCAGCCATCCAGCCAAGGCAGGAAGGCAGGAGTCAGGACTCCAGTCAGCTAGCCAAGGCAGGCAGGCAGGGGCCCGGACTCCAGCCAGCCAGCCAAGGCAGGCAGGCAGGGTCCAGGAATCCAGCCAGCCAGCCAAGGCAGGCAGGCAGCGGCCAGGACTCCAGCCAGCCAGCCAAGGCAGGCAGGCAGGGGCCCGGACTCCAGCCAGCCAGCCAAGGCAGCCAGGCAGGAACCAGGACTCCAGCCAGCCATCCAAGGCAGCCAGGCAGGAGCCAGAACTCCAGCCATCCAGCCAAGGCAGGCAGGCAGGGGCCCGGACTCCAGGCAGCCAGCCAAGGTAGGCAGGCAGGGGTCCGGACTCCAGGCAGCCAGCCAAGGCAGGCAGGCAGGAGCCAGGACTCCAGCCAGCAATCCAAGGCAGGCAAGCAAGGACCTCGACTACAGGCTGCCAGACAAGGCAGGCAGGCAGTGGCCAGGACTCCAGCCAGCCGGACATGGCAGGCAGGCAAGAGCCAGGACTCCAGCCATCCAGTCAAGGCAGGCAGGCAGGAGCCAGGACTCCAGCCAGCAAGACAAGCCAGGAAGGCAGGAGCCAGGACTCCAGTCAGCAAGCCAATGCATGCAGGCAGGAGCCAGAACTCCAGCCAGGTAGCCAAGGCAGGCAGGCAGGAGCCTGGACTCCAGTCAGCAAGACAATGCAGGCAGGCAGGAGCCCGGACTCCAGCCAGCCAGCCAAGGCAGGCAGGCAGTAGCCAGGACTCCAGCCAGGTAGGCAAGGCAGCCAGGCAGGAGCCAGGACTCCAGCCAGCAAGCCAAGGCAGCCAGGCAGGAGCCAGGACTCCAGCCAGGTAGCCAAGGCAGGCAGCCAGGAGCCAGGACTCCAGAAAGCCAGCCAAGGCAGGCAGGCAGGGGCCCGGACTCGAGCCAGCCAGCCAAGGCTGGCAGGCAGGGGCCAGGACACCAGTCAGCCAGCCAAGGCAGGCAGGCAGGAGCCAGGACTCCAGCCAGCCAGCCAAGGCAGGCAGGCAGTGGCCAGGACTCCAGCCAGCCAGGCAAGGCAGGCAGGCAGGGGCCAGAACTCCAGTCAGCCAGCCAAGGCAGGCAGGCAGGAGCCAAGAGTCCAGCCAGCCAGCCAAGGTAGGCAGGCAGGAGCCAGGACTCCAGCCAGGTAGCCAAGGCAGGCAGGCAGGAGCCAGGACTCCAGCCATCCAGCCAAGGCAGGAAGGCAGGAGTCAGGACTCCAGTCAGCTAGCCAAGGCAGGCAGGCAGGAGCCAAGACTCCAGACAGCAATCCAATGCAGGCAGGCAGGGGCCCGGACTCCAGCCAGCAAGCCAAGGCAGGCAAGCTAGGACCACGACTACAGGCTGCCAGACAAGGCAGGCAGGCAGTGGCCAGGACTCCAGCCAGGTAGCCAAGGCAGGCAGGCAGGAGCCAGGACTCCAGCCAGGTAGCCAAGGCAGGCAGGCAGGATCCAGGACTCCAGCCAGCCAGCCAAGGCATGCAGGCAGGGGCCCGGTATCCAGCCAGCCAGCCAAGGCAGGCAGGCAGGGGCCTGGACTCCAGCCAGCCAGCCAAGGCAGCCAGGCAGGAGCCAGGACTCCAGCCAGCCAGCCAAGGCAGGCAGGCAGATGCCAGGACTCCAGTCAGCCAGCCAAGGCAGGCAGGCAGGGGCCAGGACTCCAGGCAGTTAGCCAAGGCAGGCAGGCTGGAGCCAGGACTCCAGCCAGGTAGCCAAGGCAGCCAGGCAGGAGCCAGGACTCCAGCCAGGTAACCAAGGCCGGCAGGCAGGAGCCAGGACTCCAGCCAGCCAGCCAAGGCAGGCAGGCAGGAGCCAGGACTCCAGTCAGCAAGCCAAGGCAGGCAGGCAGGAGCCAGGACTCCAGCCAGCCAGCCAAGGCAGGCAGGCAGGAGCCAGGACTCCAGCCAGCCAGCCAAGGCAGGGAGGCAGGAGCCAGGACTCCAGTCAGCAAGCCAATGCAGGCAGGCAGGAGCCAGGACTCCAGCCAGCAAGCCAAGGCAGGCAAGCAAGGACCACGACTACAGGCTGCCAGACAAGGCAGGCAGGCAGTGGCCAGGACTACAGCCAGCCAGACATGGCAGGCAGGCAGGAGACAGGACTCTAGCCAGCTAGCCAAGGCAGGCAGGCAGGGGCCCGGACTCCAGGCAACCAGCCAAGGGAGGCAGGCAGGTGCTAGGACTCCAGCCAGCCAGCCAAGGCAGGCAGGCAGTGGCCAGGACTCCAGCCAGCCAGCCAAGGCAGGCAGGCAGTGGCCAGAACTCCAGCCAGCCAGGCAAGGCAGGCAGGCAGGAGCCAAGAGTCCAGCCAGCCAGCCAAGGTAGGCAGGCAGGAGCCAAGAGTCCAGCCAGCCAGCCAAGGTAGGCAGGCAGGAGCCAGGACTCCAGCCAGGTAGCCAAGGCAGGCAGGCAGGAGCCAGGACTCCAGCCATCCAGCCAAGGCAGGAAGGCAGGAGTCAGGACTCCAGTCAGCTAGCCAAGGCAGGCAGGCAGGGGCCCGGACTCCAGCCAGCCAGCTAAGGCAGGCAGGCAGGGGCCAGGACTCCAGCCAGCCAGCCAAGGCAGCCAGGCAGGAGCCAGGACTCCAGCCAGCCAGCCATGGCAGCCAGACAGGAGCCAGGACTCCAGCCATCCAGCCAAGGCAGGAAGGCAGGAGCCAGGACTCCAGCCAGCTAGCCAAGTTAGGCAGGCAGGGGCCCGGACTCCAGGCAGCCAGCCAAGGCAGGCAGGCAGGGGCCAGGACTCCAGCCAGGTAGCCAAGGTAGGCAGGCAGGAGCCAGGACTCCAGCCAGCCAGCCAAGGCAGGCAGGCAGGGGCCCGGAATCCAGCCAGCCAGCCAAGGCAGGCAGTCAGGGGCCAGGACTCCAGCCATCCAGCCAAGGCAGGAAGGCAGGAGTCAGGACTCCAGCCAGCCAGCCAAGGCAGGCAGGCAGGGGCCCGGATTCCAGTCAGCCAGCCAAGGCATCCAGGCAGGAGCCAGGACTCCAGCCAGCCAGGCAAGGCTGGCAGGCAGGGGCCCGTACTCCAGCCAGCCAGCCAAGGCTGGCAGGCAGGGGCCAGGACTCCAGTCAGCCAGCCAAGGCAGGCAGGCAGGAGCCAGGACTCCAGCCAGCTAGCCAAGCCAGGAAGGCAGGAGCCAGGACTCCAGTCAGCAAGCCAATGCAGGCAGGCAGGAGCCAGAACTCCAGCCAGGTAGCCAAGGCAGGCAGGCAGGAGCCAGGACTCCAGTCAGCAAGACAATGCAGGCAGGCAGGAGCCAGGACTCCAGCCAGGTATCCAAGGCAGGCAGGCAGGGGCCAGGACTCCAGTCAGCCAGCCAAGGCAGGCAGGCAGGAGCCAAGACTCCAGCCAGCCAGCCAAAGCAGGCAGGCAGGAGCCAGGACTCCAGTCAGCAAGCCAAGGCAGGAATGCAGGAGCCAGGACTCCAGCCAGCTAGCCAAGGCAAGCAAGCAAGGACCACGACTACAGGCTGCCAGCCAAGGCAGGCAGGCAGTGGCCAGGACTCCAGCCAGCCAGACATGGCAGGCAGGCAGGAGCCAGGACTCCAGCCAACTAGCCAAGGCAGGCGGGCAGGGGCCAGGACTCCAGTCAGCCAGCCAAGGCAGGCAGGCAGGGGCCAGGACTCCAGCCAGCTAGCCAAGGCAGGCAGGCAGGAGCCAGGACTCCAGCCAGGTAGCCAAGGCAGGCAGGCAGGAGCCAGGACTCCAGTCAGCAAGCCAATGCAGGCAGGCAGGAGCCAGAACTCCAGCCAGGTAGCCAAGGCAGGCAGGCAGGAGCCAGGACTCCAGTCAGCAAGACAATGCAGGCAGGCAGGAGCCAGGACTCCAGCCAGGTATCCAAGGCAGGCAGGCAGGAGCCAGGACTCCAGTCAGCAAGCCAAGGCAGGCAGGCAGGAGCCAGGACTCTAGCCAGCCAGCCAAGGCAGGCAGGCAGGAGCCAGGACTCCAGCTAGCCTACCACGGCAGGCACACAGGAGCCAGGACTCCAGTCAGCAAGCCAATGCAGGCAGGCAGGAGCCAGGACTCCAGTCAGCAAGCCAAGGCAGGCAGGCAGGGGCCCGGACTCCAGGCAGCCAGCCAAGGGAGGCAGGCAGGTGCCAGGTCTCCAGTCAGCAAGCCAATGCAGGCAGGCAGGAGCCAGGACTACAGCCAGGTAGCCAAGGCAGCCAGGCAGGAGCCAGGACTCCAGCCAGTCAGCCAAGGCAGCCAGGCAGGAGCCAGGACTCCAGCCATCCAGCCAAGGCAGGAAGGCAGGAGCCAGGACTCTAGCCAGCTAGCCAAGGCAGGCAGGCAGGGGCCCGGACTCCAGGCAGCCAGCCAAGGGAGGGAGGCAGGTGCCAGGACTCCAGTCAGCCAGCCAAGGCAGGCAGGCAGTGGCCAGGACTCCAGCCAGGTAGCCAAGGCAGGCAGGCAGGAGCCAGGACTCCAGCCAGCAATCCAAGGCAGGCAAGCAAGAACCTCGACTACAGGCTGCCAGACAAGGCAGGCAGGCAGTGGCCAGGACTGCAGCCAGCCTACCACGGCAGGCAGGCAGGAGCCAGGTAGCCATCCAGTCAAGGCAGGCTGGCAGGAGCCAGGACTCCAGCCAGCTAGCCAAGGCAGGCAGGCAGGAGCCAGGACTCCAGTCAGCATGCCAATGCAGGCAGGCAGGAGCCAGGACTCCAGCCAGGTAGCCAAGGCAGGCAGGCAGGAGCCAGGACTCCAGAAAGCCAGCCAAGGCAGGCAGGCAGGGGCCCGGATTCCAGCCAGCCAGCCAAGGCAGGCAGGCAGGAGCCAGGATTCCAGTCAGCCAGACAAGGCAGCCAGGTAGGAGCCAGGACTCCATCCAGCCAGCCAAGGCAGGCAGGCAGTGGCCAGGACTCCAGCCAGCTAGCCAAGCCAGGCAGGCAGGAGCCAGGACTCCAGTCAGCAAGACAATGCAGGCAGGCAGGAGCCAGGACTCCAGCCAGGTAGCCAAGGCAGGCAGGCAGGAGCCAGGACTCCAGCCAGCCAGGCAAGGCTGGCAGGCAGGGGCCCGGACTCCAGCCAGCCAGCCAATGCAGGCAGGCAACAGCCAGGACTCCAGCCAGGTAGACAAGGCAGCCTGGTAGGAGCCAGGACTCCCACTAGCAAACCAAGGCAGGCAAGCAAGGACCACGACTACAGGCTGCCAGACAAGGCAGGCAGGCAGTGACCAGGAATCCAGCCAGCCGGACATGGCAGGCAGGCAAGAGCCAGGACTCCAGCCAGGTAGCCAAGGCAGGCAGGCAACAGCCAGGACTCCAGCCAGCTAGCCAAGGCAGGCAGGCAGGAGCCAGGACTCCAGTCAGCAAGCCAATGCAGGCAGGCAACAGCCAGGACTCCAGCCAGGTATCCAAGCCAGGCAGGCAGGAGCCAGGACTCCAGTCAGCAAGCCAATACAGGCAGGCAGGAGCCAGGACTCCAGCCAGGTAGCCAAGGTAGGCAGGCAGGAGCCAGGACTCCAGCCAGCCAGCCAAGGCAGGCAGGCAGGGGCCCGGAATCCAGCCAGCCAGCCAAGGCAGGCAGTCAGGGGCCAGGACTCCAGCCATCCAGCCAAGGCAGGAAGGCAGGAGTCAGGACTCCAGCCAGCCAGCCAAGGCAGGCAGGCAGGGTCCAGGAATCCAGCCAGCCAGCCAAGGCAGGCAGGCAGCGGCCAGGACTCCAGCCAGCCATCCAAGGCAGCCAGGCAGGAACCAGGACTCCAGCCAGCCAGTCAAGGCAGCCAGGCAGGAGCCAGAACTCCCGCCATCCAGCCAAGGCAGGCAGGCAGGGGCCCGGACTCCAGGCAGCCAGCCAAGGTAGGCAGGCAGGGGCCCGGACTCCAGGCAGCCAGCCAAGGCAGGCAGGCAGGAGCCAGGACTCCAGCCAGCAATCCAAGGCAGGCAAGCAAGGACCTCGACTACAGGCTGCCAGACAAGGCAGGCAGGCAGTGGCCAGGACTCCAGCCAGCCGGACATGGCAGGCAGGCAAGAGCCAGGACTCCAGCCATCCAGTCAAGGCAGGCAGGCAGGAGCCAGGACTCCAGCCAGCAAGCCAAGCCAGGAAGGCAGGAGCCAGGACTCCAGTCAGCAAGCCAATGCATGCAGGCAGGAGCCAGAACTCCAGCCAGGTAGCCAAGGCAGGCAGGCAGGAGCCTGGACTCCAGTCAGCAAGACAATGCAGGCAGGCAGGAGCCCGGACTCCAGCCAGCTAGCCAAGGCAGGCAGGCAGGAGCCAGGACTCCAGCCAGGTAGCCAAGGCAGGCAGGCAGGAGCCAGGATTCCAGCCAGCCAGCCAAGGCAGGCAGGCAGGGTCCCGGACTCCAGCCAGCCAGCCAAGGTAGGCAGGCAGATGCCAGGACTCCAGTCAGCCAGCCAAGGCAGGCAGGCAGGGGCCAGGACTCCAGGCAGTTACCCAAGGCAGGCAGGCTGGAGCCAGGACTCCAGCCAGGTAGCCAAGGCAGCCAGGCAGGAGCCAGGACTCCAGCCAGGTAACCAAGGCCGGCAGGCAGGAGCCAGGACTCCAGCCAGCCAGCCAAGGCAGGCAGGCAGGAGCCAGGACTCCAGTCAGCCAGCCAAGGCAGGCAGGCAGGAGCCAGGACTCCAGCCAGCCAGCCAAGGCAGGCAGGCAGGAGCCAGGACTCCAGCCAGCCAGCCAAGGCAGGGAGGCAGGAGCCAGGACTCCAGTCAGCAAGCCAATGCAGGCAGGCAGGAGCCAGGACTCCAGCCAGCAAGCCAAGGCAGGCAAGCAAGGACCACGACTACAGGCTGCCAGACAAGGCAGGCAGGCACTGGCCAGGAATACAGCCAGCCAGACATGGCAGGTAGGCAGGAGCCAGGACTCCAGCCATCCAGTCAAGGCAGGCAGGCAGGAGCCAGGACTCCAGTCAGCCAGCCAAGGCAGGCAGGCAGGGGCCAGGACTCCAGCCAGCCAGCCAAGGCAGGCAGGCAGGGGCCCGGACTCCAGGCAGCCAGCCAAGGTAGGCAGGCAGGTGCCAGGACTCCTGCCAGCCAGCCAAGGCAGGCAGACAGGGGCCAGGACTCCAGCCAGCAATCCAAGGCAGGCAAGCAAGGACCTCGACTACAGGCTGCCAGACAAGGCAGGCAGGCAAGAGCCAGGACTCCAGCCATCCAGTCAAGGCAGGCAGGCAGGAGCCAGGACTCCAGCCAGCCGGACATGGCAGGCAGGCAAGAGCCAGGACTCCAGTCAGCAAGCCAATGCAGGCAGGCAGGAGCCAGAACTCCAGCCAGGTAGCCAAGGCAAGCAGGCAGGAGCCAGGACTCCAGTCAGCAAGACAATGCAGGCAGGCAGGAGCCAGGACTCCAGCCAGCCAGCCAAGGCATGCAGGCAGGGGCCAGGACTCCAGTCAGCCCACCAAGGCAGGCAGGCAGGAGCCAAGACTCCATCAAGCCAGCCAAAGCAGGCAGGCAGGAGCCAGGACTCCAGTCAGCAAGCCAAGGCAGGCAGGCAGGAGCCAGGACTCCAGCCAGGTAGCCAAGGCAAGCAAGCAAGGACCACGACTACAGGCTGCCAGACAAGGCAGGCAGGCAGTGGCCAGGACTCCAGCCAGCCAGCCAAGGCAGGCAGGCAGGGGCCAGGACTCCAGCCAGCTAGCCAAGGCAGGCAGGCAGGAGCCAGGACTCCAGCCAGGTAGCCAAGGCAGGCAGGCAGGAGCCAGGACTCCAGTCAGCAAGCCAATGCAGGCAGGCAGGAGCCAGAACTCCAGCCAGGTAGCCAAGGCAGGCAGGCAGGAGCCAGGACTCCAGTCAGCAAGACAATGCAGGCAGGCAGGAGCCAGGACTCCAGCCTGGTATCCAAGGCAGGCAGGCAGGAGCCAGGACTCCAGTCAGCAAGCCAAGGCAGGCAGGCAGGAGCCAGGACTCTAGCCTGCCAGCCATGGCAGGCAGGCAGGAGCCAGGACTCCAGCTAGCCTACCACAGCAGGCACGCAGGAGCCAGGACTCCAGTCAGCAAGCCAATGCAGGCAGGCAGTGGCCAGGACTCCAGCCAGCCAGCCAAGGCAGGCAGGCAGGAGCCAGGACTCCAGCCAGCTAGCCAAGGCAGGCAAGCAAGGACCACGACTACAGGCTGCCAGACAAGGCAGGCAGGCAGTGGCCAGGACTCCAGCCAGCAAGCCAAGGTTGGCAGGCAGGGTCCAGGACTCCAGTCAGCCAGCCAAGACAGGCAGGCAGGGGCCAGGACTCCAGCCAGCTAGCCAAGGCAGGCAGGCAGGAGCCAGGACTCCAGACAGCAATCCAATTTAAGCAGGCAGGAGCCAAGACTCCAGCCGGGTAGCCAAGGCAGGCAGGCAGGAGCCAGGATTCTAGCCAGCCAGTCAAGGCAGGCAGGTAGGCAGGAGCCAGGACTCTAGCCACCCAGCCAAGGCAGGCAGGCAGGAGCCAGGACTCCAGCCAGGTATCCAAGGCAGGCAGGCAGGAGCCAGGACTCCAGTCATCCAGCCAAGGCAGGCAGGCAGGGGCCACAACCACAGCCAGCCAGCCAAAAGAGGAAGGCAGGGTCCATAGTTTCAGCTAGCCAGCCAAGGCAGCCAGGCAGGAGCCAGGACTCCAGCCATCCAGCCAAGGCAGGAAGGCAGGAGCCAGGACTCCAGCCAGGTAGCCAAGGCAGGCAGGCAGGAGCCAGGACTCCAGCCATCCAGCCAAGGCAGGCAGGCAGGGGCCCGGACTCCAGCCAGCCAGCCAAGGCAGGCAGGCAGGGGCCAGGAATCCAGCCAGCCAGCCAAGGCAGGCAGGCAGTGGCCAGGACTCCAGCCAGCCAGCCAAGGCAGGCAGGCAGGGGCCCGGACTCCAGCCATCCAGTCAAGGCAGGCAGGTAGGCAGGAGCCAGGACTCTAGCCACCCAGCCAAGGCAGCCAGGCAGGAGCCAGGACTCCAGCCAGCCAGCCAAGGCAGGCAGGCAGGGGCCCGGACTCCAGGCAGCCAGCCAAGGTAGGCAGGCAGGTGCCAAGACTCCAGTCAGCCAGCCAAGGCAGGCAGGCAGGAGCCAGGACTCCAGCCAGGTAGCCAAGGCAGGCAGGCAGGAGCCAGGACTCCAGCCAGCAATCCAAGGCAGGCAATCAGGGACCTCGACTACAGGCTCCCAGACAAGGCAGGCAGGCAGTGGCCAGGACTCCAGCCAGCCGGACATGGCAGGCAGGCAAGAGCCAGGACTCCAATCAGCAAGCCAATGCAGGCAGGCAGGAGCCAGAACTCCAGCCAGGTATCCAAGGCAAGCAGGCAGGAGCCAGGACTCCAGTCAGCAAGACAATGCAGGCAGGCAGGAGCCAGGACTCCAGCCAGGTATCCAAGGCATGCAGGCAGGGGCCAGGACTCCAGTCAGCCCACCAAGGCAGGCAGGCAGGAGCCAAGACTCCATCAAGCCAGCCAAAGCAGGCAGGCAGGAGACAGGACTCCAGCCAGCTAGCCAAGGCAGGCAGGCAGGAGCCAGGACTCCAGCCAGGTAGCCAAGGCAGGCAAGCAAGGACCACGACTACAGGCTGCCAGACAAGGCAGGCAGGCAGTGGCCAGGACTCCAGCCAGCCAGACATGGCAGGCAGGCAGGAGCCAGGACTCCAGCCAGCTAGCCAAGGCAGGCACGCAGGAGCCAGGAGTCCAGTCAGCCAGCCAAGGCAGGCAGGCAGGGGCCCGGTATCCAGCCAGCCAGCCAAGGCAGGCAGGCAGGGGCCAGGACTCCAGCCAGGTAGCCAAGGCAGCCAGGCAGGGGCCCGGACTCCAGCCAGCCAGCCAACGCAGGCAGGCAGTGGCCAGGACTCCAGCCAGCCAGGCAAGGCAGGCAGGCAGGGGCCAGAACTCCAGTCAGCCAGCCAAGGCAGGCAGGCAGGAGCCAAGAGTCCAGCCAGCCAGCCAAGGTAGGCAGGCAGGAGCCAGGACTCCAGCCAGGTAGCCAAGGCAGGCAGGCAAGAGCCAGGACTCCAGCCATCCAGCCAAGGCAGGAAGGCAGGAGTCAGGACTCCAGTCAGCTAGCCAAGGCAGGCAGGCAGGAGCCAAGACTCCAGACAGCAATCCAATGCAGGCAGGCAGGGGCCCGGACTCCAGCCAGCAAGCCAAGGCAGGCAAGCTAGGACCACGACTACAGGCTGCCAGACAAGGCAGGCAGGCAGTGGCCAGGACTCCAGCCAGGTAGCCAAGGCAGGCAGGCAGGAGCCAGGACTCCAGCCAGGTAGCCAAGGCAGGCAGGCAGGAGCCAGGACTCCAGCCAGCCAGCCAAGGCATGCAGGCAGGGGCCCGGTATCCAGCCAGCCAGCCAAGGCAGGCAGGCAGGGGCCTGGACTCCAGCCAGCCAGCCAAGGTAGCCAGGCAGGAGCCAGGATTCCAGCCAGCCAGCCAAGGCAGGCAGGCAGGGTCCCGGACTCCAGCCAGCCAGCCAAGGTAGGCAGGCAGATGCCAGGACTCCAGTCAGCCAGCCAAGGCAGGCAGGCAGGGGCCAGGACTCCAGGCAGTTAGCCAAGGCAGGCAGGCCTGAGCCAGGACTCCAGCCAGGTAGCCAAGGCAGCCAGGCAGGAGCCAGGACTCCAGCCAGGTAACCAAGGCCGGCAGGCAGGAGCCAGGACTCCAGCCAGCCAGCCAAGGCCGGCAGGCAGGAGCCAGGACTCCAGCCAGCCAGCCAAGGCAGGGAGGCAGGAGCCAGGACTCCAGTCAGCAAGCCAATGCAGGCAGGCAGGAGCCAGGACTCCAGCCAGCAAGCCAAGGCAGGCAAGCAAGGACCACGACTACAGGCTGCCAGACAAGGCAGGCAGGCACTGGCCAGGACTACAGCCAGCCAGACATGGCAGGCAGGCAGGAGCCAGCACTCCAGCCATCCAGTCAAGGCAGGCAGGCAGGAGCCAGGACTCCAGTCAGCCAGCCAAGGCAGGCAGGCAGGGGCCAGGACTCCAGCCAGCCAGCCAAGGCAGGCAGGCAGGGGCCCGGACTCCAGGCAGCCAGCCAAGGTAGGCAGGCAGGTGCCAGGACTCCAGCCAGGTAGCCAAGGCAGGCAGGCAGGAGCCAGGACTCCAGCCAGCAATCCAAGGCAGGCAAGCAAGGACCTCGACTACAGGCTCCCAGACAAGGCAGGCAGGCAGTGGCCAGGACTCCAGCCAGCCGGACATGGCAGGCAGGCAAGAGCCAGGACTCCAGCCATCCAGTCAAGGCAGGCAGGCAGGAGCCAGGACTCCAGCCAGCTAGCCAAGCCAGGAAGGCAGGAGCCAGGACTCCAGTCAGCAAGCCAATGCAGGCAGGCAGGAGGCAGAACTCCAGCCAGGTAGCCAAGGCAGGCAGGCAGGAGCCAGGACTCCAGTCAGCAAGACAATGCAGGCAGGCAGGAGCCAGGACTCCAGCCAGGTATCCAAGGCAGGCAGGCAGGAGCCAGGACTCCAGTCAGCCAGCCAAGGCAGGCAGGCAGGAGCCAAGACTCCAGCCAGCCAGCCAAAGCAGGCAGGCAGGAGCCAGGACTCCAGTCAGCAAGCCAAGGCAGGCAGGCAGGAGCCAGGACTCCAGCCAGGTAGCCAAGGCAAGCAAGCAAGGACCACGACTACAGGCTGCCAGACAAGGCAGGCAGGCAGTGGCCAGGACTCCAGCCAGCTAGCCAAGGCAGGCAGGCAGGGGCCAGGACTCCAGCCAGCTAGCCAAGGCAGGCAGGCAGGAGCCAGGACTCCAGCCAGGTAGCCAAGGCAGGCAGGCAGGAGCCAGGACTGCAGTCAGCAAGACAATGCAGGCAGGCAGGAGCCAGGACTCCAGCCTGGTATCCAAGGCAGGCAGGCAGGAGCCAGGATTCCTGTCAGCAAGCCAAGGCACGCAGGCAGGAGCCAGGACTCTAGCCAGCCAGCCAAGGCAGGCAGGCAGGAGCCAGGACTCCAGCTAGCCTACCACAGCAGGCACGCAGGAGCCAGGACTCCAGTCAGCAAGCCAATGCAGGCAGGCAGGAGCCAGGACTCCAGCCAGGTAGCCAAGGCAGGCAGGCAGGAGCCAGGACTCCAGCCAGCAAGCCAAGGCAGGCAAGCAAGGACCACGACTACAGGCTGCCAGACAAGGCAGGCAGGCAGTGGCCAGGACTCCAGCCAGCACGCCAAGGTTGGCAGGCAGGGGCCAGGACTCCAGACAGCTAGCCAAGGCAGGCAGGCAGGAGCCAGGACTCCAGACAGCAATCCAATTTAAGCAGGCAGGAGCCAAGACTCCAGCCGGGTAGACAAGGCAGGCAGGCAGGAGCCAGGATTCTAGCCAGCCAGTCAAGGCAGGCAGGTAGGCAGGAGCCAGGACTCTAGCCACCCAGCCAAGGCAGGCAGGCAGGAGCCAGGACTCCAGCCAGGTATCCTAGGCAGGCAGGCAGGAGCCAGGACTCCAGTCATCCAGCCAAGGCAGGCAGGCAGGGGCCACAACCACAGCCAGCCAGCCAAAAGAGGAAGGCAGGGTCCATAGTTTCAGCTAGCCAGCCAAGGCAGCCAGGCAGGAGCCAGGACTCCAGCCATCCAGCCAAGGCAGGCAGGCAGGGGCCCGGACTCCAGCCAGCCAGCCAAGGCAGGCAGGCAGGGGCCAGGAATCCAGCCAGCCAGCCAAGGCAGGCAGGCAGTGGCCAGGACTCCAGCCAGCCAGCCAAGGCAGGCAGGCAGGGGCCCGGACTCCAGCCATCCAGTCAAGGCAGGCAGGCAGGCAGGAGCCAGGACTCCAGCCAGGTAGCCAAGGCAGGCAGGCAGGGGCCAGGACTCCAGCCAGCAATCCAAGGCAGGCAATCAGGGACCTCGACTACAGGCTCCCAGACAAGGCAGGCAGGCAGTGGCCAGGACTCCAGCCAGCCGGACATGGCAGGCAGGCAAGAGCCAGGACTCCAATCAGCAAGCCAATGCAGGCAGGCAGGAGCCAGAACTCCAGCCAGGTAGCCAAGGCAAGCAGGCAGGAGCCAGGACTCCAGTCAGCCCACCAAGGCAGGCAGGCAGGAGCCAAGACTCCATCAAGCCAGCCAAAGCAGGTAGGCAGGAGACAGGACTCCAGCCAGCTAGCCAAGGCAGGCAGGCAGGAGCCAGGACTCCAGCCAGCCAGCCAAGGCATGCAGGCAGGGGCCCGGACTCCAGCCAGCCAGCCAAGGCAGGCAGGCAGGGGCCAGGACTCCAGCCAGCCAGCCAAGGCAGCCAGGCAGGGGCCCGGACTCCAGCCAGCCAGCCAAGGCAGGCAGGCAGGGGCCAGGACTCCAGCCAGCCAGCCAAGGCAGCCAGGCAGGAGCCAGGACTCCAGCAAGCCAGCCAAGGTAGGCAGGCAGGGGCCAGGACTCCAGTCAGCCAGCCAAGACAGGCAGGCAGGGGCCAGGACTCCAGCCAGCAAGCCCAGACAGGCAAGCAAGGCCCACGACTACAGGCTGCCAGCCAATGCAGGCAGGCAAGAGCCAGGACTCCAGCCATCCAGTCAAGGCAGGCAGGCAGGAGCCAGGACTCCAGCCACCTAGCCAAGGCAGGCAGGCATTAGCCAGGACTCCAGTCAGCAAGCCAAGGCAGGCAGGCAGGAGCCAGGACTCCAGCCAGCCAGCCAAGGGAGGCAGGCAGGAGCCCGGATTCCAGCCAGCCAGCCAAGGCAGGCAAGCAGGTGCCAGGACTCCAGTCAGCCAGCATAGGCAGGCAGGCAGGAGCCAGGACTCCAGCCAGCTAGCCAAGCCAGGCAGGCAGGAGCCAGGACTCCAGCCAGCCAGCCAAGGCAGGCAAGCAGGGGCCAGGACTCCAGTCAGCCAGCCAAGGCAGGAAGGCAGGAGCCAGGACTCCAGCCAGCCAGCCAAGGCAGCCAGGCAGGAGCCAGGACTCCAGCCATCCAGCCAAGGCAGGAATGCAGGAGCCAGGACTCGAGTCAGCCAGCCAAGGCAGGCAGGCAGGAGCCAGGACTCCAGACTGAAATCCAATGCAGGCTGGCAGGAGCCAGGACTCCAGCCGGGTAGCCAAGGCAGGCAGGCAGGAGCCAGGACTCCAGCCAGCCTACCACGGCAGCCAGGCAGGAGCCAGGACTCCAGCCAGCAAGCCAAGACAGGCAAGCAAGGCCCACGACAACAGGCTGCCAGACAGGGCAGGCAGGCAGTGATCAGGACTCCAGCCAGCCAGACATGGCAGGCAGGCAGGAGCCAGGACTCCAGTCAGCAAGCCAATGCAGGCAGGCAGGAGCCAGGACTCCAGCCAGGTAGCCAAGGCAGGCAGGCAGGGGCCCGGACTCCAGCCAGCCAGCCAAGGCAGGCAGGCAGTGGCCAGGACTCCAGCCAGCCAGCCAAGGCAGGCAGGCAGGGGCCCGGACTCCAGCCAGCCAGCCAAGGCAGGCAGGCAGGGGCCAGGACTCCAGCCAGGTAGCCAAGGCAGGCAGGCAGGAGCCAGAACTCCAGCCAGGTAGCCAAGGCAAGCAGGCAGGAGCCAGGACTCCAGTCAGCAAGACAATGCAGGCAGGCAGGAGCCAGGACTCCAGCCAGGTATCCAAGGCAGGCAGGCAGGGGCCAGGACTCCAGTCAGCCAGCCAAGGCAGGCAGGCAGGAGCCAAGACTCCAGCCAGGTAGCCAAGGCAGGCAAGGAAGGACCACGACTACAGGCTGCCAGACAAGGCAGGCAGGCAGTGGCCAGGACTCCAGCCAGCCAGCCAAGGCAAGCAGGCAGGGGCCAGGACTCCAGCCAGGTAGCCAAGGCAGGCAGGCAGGAGCCAGGACTCCAGCCAGCCAGCCAAGGCATGCAGGCAGGGGCCCGGTATCCAGCCAGCCAGCCAAGGCAGGCAGGCAGGGGCCAGGACTCCAGCCAGCCAGCCAAGGCAGCCAGGCAGGAGCCAGGACTCCAGCCAGCCAGCCAAGGCAGGCAGGCAGGAGCCAGGACTCCAGCCATCCAGCCAAGGCAGGAAGGAAGGAGCCAGGACTCCAGCCAGCTAGCCAAGGCAGGCAGGCAGGAGCCAGGACTCCAGCCAGCCAGCCAAGGTAGGCAGGCAGGGGCCAGGACTCCAGCCAGCCAGCCAAGGTAGGCAGGCAGGGGCCAGGACTCCAGTCAGCCAGCCAAGGCAGGCAGGCAGGGGACAGGACTACAGCCAGCTAGCCAAGGCAGGCAGGCAGGAGCCAGGACTCCAGCCAGCCAGCCAAGGCAGGCAGGCAGGAGTCAGGACTCCAGCCAGCCTACCACGGCAGCCAGGCAGAAGCCAGCACTCCAGCCAGCAAGCCAAGGCAGGCAAGCAAGGACCACGACTACAGGCTGCCAGACAAGGCAGGCAGGCAGGAGCCAGGACTCCAGCCAGCTAGCCAAGGCAGGCAGGCAGGAGCCAGAACTCCAGTCAGCAAGCCAATGCAGGCAGGCAGGAGCCAGAACTCCAGCCAGGTAGCCAAGGCAGGCAGGCAGGAGCCAGGACTCCAGCCAGCCAGCCAAGGCAGGCAGGCAGGAGCCCGGATTCCAGCCAGCCAGCCAAGGCAGCCAAGCAGGGGCCAGGACTCCAGCCAGCTAGCCAAGCCAGGAAGGCAGGAGCCAGGACTCCAGTCAGCAAGCCAATGCAGGCAGGCAGGAGGCAGAACTCCAGCCAGGTAGCCAAGGCAGGCAGGCAGGAGCCAGGACTCCAGCCAGGTATCCAAGGCAGGCAGGCAGGAGCCAGGACTCCAGTCAGCCAGCCAAGGCAGGCAGGCAGGAGCCAAGACTCCAGCCAGCCAGCCAAAGCAGGCAGGCAGGAACCAGGACTCCAGTCAGCAAGCCAAGGCAGGCAGGCAGGAGCCAGGACTCCAGCCAGGTAGCCAAGGCAAGCAAGCAAGGACCACGACTACAGGCTGCCAGACAAGGCAGGCAGGCAGTGGCCAGGACTCCAGCCAGCCAGCCAAGGCAGGCAGGCAGGGGCCAGGACTCCAGCCAGCTAGCCAAGGCAGGCAGGCAGGAGCCAGGACTCCAGCCAGGTAGCCAAGGCAGGCAGGCAGGAGCCAGGACTCCAGTCAGCAAGCCAATGCAGGCAGGCAGGAGCCAGAACTCCAGCCAGGTAGCCAAGGCAGGCAGGCAGGAGCCAGGACTCCAGTCAGCAAGACAATGCAGGCAGGCAGGAGCCAGGACTCCAGCCTGGTATCCAAGGCAGGCAGGCAGGAGCCAGGACTCCAGTCAGCAAGCCAAGGCACGCAGGCAGGAGCCAGGACTCTAGCCAGCCAGCCAAGGCAGGCAGGCAGGAGCCAGGACTCCAGCTAGCCTACCACAGCAGGCACGCAGGAGCCAGGACTCCAGTCAGCAAGCCAATGCAGGCAGGCAGGAGCCAGGACTCCAGCCAGGTAGCCAAGCCAGGCAGGCAGGAGCCAGGACTCCAGCCAGCTAGCCAAGGCAGGCAAGCAAGGACCACGACTACAGGCTGCCAGACAAGGCAGGCAGGCAGTGGCCAGGACTCCAGCCAGCAAGCCAAGGTTGGCAGGCAGGGGCCAGGACTCCAGTCAGCCAGCCAAGACAGGCAGGCAGGGGCCAGGACTCCAGACAGCAATCCAATTTAAGCAGGCAGGAGCCAAGACTCCAGCCGGGTAGCCAAGGCAGGCAGGCAGGAGCCAGGATTCTAGCCAGCCAGTCAAGGCAGGCAGGTAGGCAGGAGCCAGGACTCTAGCCACCCAGCCAAGGCAGGCAGGCAGGAGCCAGGACTCCAGCCAGGTATCCAAGGCAGGCAGGCAGGAGCCAGGACTCCAGTCATCCAGCCAAGGCAGGCAGGCAGGGGCCACAACCACAGCCAGCCAGCCAAAAGAGGAAGGCAGGGTCCATAGTTTCAGCTAGCCAGCCAAGGCAGCCAGGCAGGAGCCAGGACTCCAGCCAGCTAGCCAAGCCAGGCAGGCAGGAGCCAGGACTCCAGCCAGGTAGCCAAGGCAGGCAGGCAGGAGCCAGGACTCCAGCCATCCAGCCAAGGCAGGCAGGCAGGGGCCCGGACTCCAGCCAGCCAGCCAAGGCAGCCAGGCAGGAGCCAGGACTACAGCCAGCCAGCGAAGGCAGGCAGGCAGGAGCCAGGACTCCAGCCATCCAGCCAAGGCAGGAATGCAGGAGCCAGGACTCCAGCCAGCTAGCCAAGGCAGGCAGGCAGGGGCCCGGACTCCAGCCAGCCAGCCAAGGTAGGCAGGCAGGTGCCAGGACTCGAGTCAGCCAGCCAAGGCAGGCAGGCAGGAGCCAGGACTCCAGCCAGGTAGCCAAGGCAGGCAGGCAGGAGCCAGGACTCCAGACAGAAATCCAATGCAGGCTGGCAGGAGCCAGGACTCCAGCCGGGTAGCCAAGGCAGGCAGGCAGGAGCCAGGACTCCAGCCAGCCTACCACGGCAGCCAGGCAGGAGCCAGGACTCCGGCCAGCAAGCCAAGACAGGCAAGCAAGGCCCACGACAACAGGCTGCCAGACAGGGCAGGCAGGAAGTGATCAGGACTCCAGCCAGCCAGACATGGCAGGCACGGAGGTCCACGGTTCCATCAAGCCAGCCAAGGCAGGCAGTCAGGGGCCACAACCACAGCCAGCCAGACAAAAGAGGCAGGCATGGTCCGCAGTTCCAGCTAGCCAGCCAAGGCAGGCAGGCAGGAGCCAGGACTCCAGCCATCCAGTGAAGGCAGGCAGGTAGGCAGGAGCCAGGACTCCAGCCATCCAGCCAAGGCAGGAAGGCAGGAGCCAGGACTCCAGCCAGCCAGCCAAGGTAGGCAGGCAGAGGCCAGGACTGCAGCCAGCCAGCCAAGGTAGGCAGGCAGGGGCCAGGACTCCAGTCAGCCAGCCAAGGCAGGCAGGCAGGAGCCAGGACTCCAGTCAGCAAGCCAATGCAGGCAGGCAGGAGCCAGGACTCCAGTCAGCCAGCCAAGGCAGGCAGGCAGGGGCCAGGACTCCAGCCAGCCAGCCAAGGCAGGCAGGCAGGAGCCAGGACTCCAGCCAGCCAGCCAAGGCAGGCAGGCAGGGGCCCGGACTCCAGCCAGCCAGCCAAGGCAGGCAGGCAGGGGCCAGGACTCCAGCCAGCCAGCCAAGGCAGCCAGGCAGGAGCCAGGACTCCAGCCAGACAGCCAAGGCAGGCAGGCAGGAGCCAGGACTCCAGCCAGCTAGCCAAGGCAGGCAGGCAGGGGCCCGGACTCCAGCCAGCCAGCCAAGGTAGGCAGGCAGGTGCCAGGACTCCAGTCAGCCAGCCAAGGCAGGCAGGCAGGAGCCAGGACTCCAGACAGAAATCCAATTTAAGCAGGCAGGAGCCAAGACTCAAGCCGGGTAGCCAAGGCAGGCAGGCAGGAGCCAGGATTCTAGCCAGCCAGTCAAGGCAGGCAGGTAGGCAGGAGCCAGGACTCTAGCCACCCAGCCAAGGCAGGCAGGCAGGAGCCAGGACTCCAGTCATCCAGCCAAGGCAGGCAGGCAGGGGCCACAACCACAGCCAGCCAGCCAAAAGAGGCAGGCAGGGTCCATAGTTTCAGCTGGCTGCCAAGGCAGTCAGGCAGGAGCCAGGACTCCAGCCATCCAGCCAAGGCAGGAAGGCAGGAGCCAGGACTCCAGCCAGCCAGCCAAGTCAGGCAGGCAGGGGCCCGGACTCCAGCCAGACAGCCAAGGTAGGCAGGCAGGGGCCAGGACTCCAGTCAGCCAGCCAAGGCAGGCAGGCAGTGGCCAGGACTCCAGCCAGCCATGCATGGCAGGCAGGCAGGAGCCAGGACTGGAGCCATCCAGTCAAGGCAGGCAGGCAGGAGCCATGACTCCACTCAGCAAGCCAATGCAGGCAGGCAGGAGCCAGGACTCCAGTCAGGTAGCCAAGGCAGCCAGGCAGGAGCCAGGACTCCAGCCATCCAGTCAAGGCAGGCAGGTAGGCAGGAGCCAGGACTCCAGCCAGCCAGCCAAGGCAGGAAGGCAGGAGCCAGGACTCCAGCCATCCAGCCAAGGCAGGAAGGCAGGAGCCAGGACTCCAGCCAGCCAGCCAAGGCAGGCAGACAGGGGCCCGGACTGTAGCCGGCCAGCCAAGGTAGGCAGGCAGGGGCCAGGACTCCAGTCAGCCAGCCAAGGCAGGCAGGCAGGAGCCAGGACTCCAGTCAGCAAGCCAATGCAGGCAGGCAGGAGCCAGGTCTCCAGCCAGGTAGGCAAGGCAGCCAGGCAGGAGCCAGGACTCCAGCCAGCAAGCCAAGGCAGGCAAGCAAGGACCACGACTACAGGCTGCCAGACAAGGCAGGCAGGCAGTGGCCAGGACTACAGCCAGCCAGACATGGCAGGCAGGCAGGAGCCAGGACTCCAGTCAGCCAGCCAAGGCAGGCAGGCAGGGGCCCGGACACCAGCCAGCCAGTCAAGGCAGGCAGGCAGGAGCCAGGACTCCAGTCACCAAGCCAATGCAGGCAGGCAGGAGCCAGGACTCCAGTCATCCAGCCAAGGCAGGCAGGCAAGGGCCACAACCACAGCCAGCCAGCCAAAAGAGGCAGGCAGGGTCCACAGTTTAAGCTAGCCAGCCAAGGCAGGCAGGCAGGAGCCAGGACTCCAGCCAGGTATCCAAGGCAGGCAGGCAGGAGCCAGCACTCCAGTCAGCAAGCCAATGCAGGCAGGCAGGAGCCAGGACTCCAGCCAGGTAGCCAAGGCAGCCAGGCAGGAGCCAGGATTCCAGCCAGCCAGCCAAGGCAGGTAGGCAGGGGCCCAGACTCCAGCCAGCCAGCCAAGGCAGGCAAGCAAGGACCACGATTACAGGCTGCCAGACAAGGCAGGCAGGCAGTGGCCAGGACTCCTGCCAGCCAGACATGGCAGGCACGGAGGTCCACGGTTCCATCAAGCCAGCCAAGGCAGGCAGTCAGGGGCCACAACCACAGCCAGCCAGACAAAAGAGGCAGGCATGGTCCGCAGTTCCAGCTAGCCAGCCAAGGCAGGCAGGCAGGAGCCAGGACTCCAGCCAACCAGTGAAGGCAGGCAGGTAGGCAGGAGCCAGGACTCCAGCCATCCAGCCAAGGCAGGAAGGCAGGAGCCAGGACTCCAGCCAGCCAGCCAAGGTAGGCAGGCAGGGGCCAGGACTGCAGCCAGCCAGCCAAGGTAGGCAGGCAGGGGCCAGGACTCCAGTCAGCCAGCCAAGGCAGGCAGGCAGGAGCCAGGACTCCAGCCAGCCAGCCAAGGCAGGCAGGCAGGGGCCCGGACTCCAGCCAGCCAGCCAAGGCAGGCAGGCAGGGGCCAGGACTCCAGCCAGCCAGCCAAGGCAGCCAGGCAGGAGCCAGGACTCCAGCCAGCCAGCCAAGGCAGGCAGGCAGGAGCCAGGACTCCAGCCATCCAGCCAAGGCAGGAAGGCAGGAGCCAGGACTCCAGCCAGCTAGCCAAGGCAGGCAGGCAGGGGCCCGGACTCCAGCCAGCCAGCCAAGGTAGGCAGGCAGGTGCCAGGACTCCAGTCAGCCAGCCAAGGCAGGCAGGCAGGAGCCAGGACTCCAGACAGAAATCCAATGCAGGCAGGCAGGAGCCAGGACTCCAGCCGGGTAGCCAAGGCAGGCGGGCAGGGGCCAGGACTCCAGTCAGCCAGCCAAGGCAGGCAGGCAGGAGCCAGGACTCCAGTCAGCTAGCCAAGGCAGGCAGGCAGGAGCCAGCACTCCAGTCAGCAAGCCAATGCAGGCAGGCAGGAGCCAGGACTCCAGCCAGATAGCCAAGGCAGCCAGGCAGGAGCCAGGATTCCAGCCAGCCAGCCAAGGCAGGCAAGCAAGGACCACGATTACAGGCTGCCAGACAAGGCAGGCAGGCAGGGGCCCGGACTCCAGCCAGCCAGCCAAGGCAGGCAAGCAAGGACCACGATTACAGGCTGCCAGACAAGGCAGGCAGGCAGTGGCCAGGACTCCTGCCAGCCAGACATGGCAGGCAAGGAGGTCCACAGTTCCATCAAGCCAGCCAAGGCCGGCAGGCAGGGGCCACAACCACAGCCAGCCAGACAAAAGAGGCAGGCATGGTCCGCAGTTCCAGCTAGCCAGCCAAGGCAGGCAGGCAGGAGCCAGGACTCCAGCCATCCAGTGAAGGCAGGCAGGTAGGCAGGAGCCAGGACTCTAGCCACACAGCCAAGGCAGCCAGGCAGGAGCCAGGACTCCAGCCAGCCAGCCAAGGTAGGCAGGCAGGGGCCAGGACACTAGTCAACCAGCCAAGGCAGGCAGGCAGGGGCCAGGACTCCAGCCAGCCAGCCAAGGCAGGCAGGCAGGAGCCAGGACTCCAGTCAGCCAGCCAAGGCAGGCAGGCAGGAGCCAGGACTCCAGCCAGCAAGCCAAGGCAGGCAAGCAAGGACCACGACTACAGGCTGCCAGCCAAGGCAGGCAGGCAGTGGCCAGGAATCCAGCCAGCCGGACATGGCAGGCAGGCAAGAGCCAGGACTCCAGCCATCCAGTCAAGGCAGGCAGGCAGGAGCCAGGACTCCAGCCACCTAGCCAAGGCAGGCAGGCAGGAGCCAGCACTCCAGTCAGCAAGCCAATGCAGGCAGGCAACAGCCAGGACTCCAGCCAGGTATCCAAGCCAGGCAGGCATTAGCCAGGACTCCAGTCAGCAAGCCAATGCAGGCAGGCAGGAGCCAGGACTCCAGCCATCCAGTCAAGGCAGGCAGGCAGGAGCCAGGACTCCAGCCAGGTAGCCAAGGCAGGCAGGAAGGAGCCAGGACTCCAGAAAGCCAGCCAAGGCTAGCAGGCAGGGGCCCGGTATCCAGCCAGCCAGCCAAGGCAGGCAAGCAGTGGCCAGGACTCCAGTCAGCCAGCCAAGGCAGCCATGGAGGAGCCAGGACTCCAGCCAGCTAGCCAAGGCAGGCAGGCAGTGGGCAGGACTCCAGCCAGCTAGCCAAGCCAGGCAGGAAGGAGCCAGGACTCCAGTCAGCAAGCCAATGCAGGCAGGCAGGAGCCAGGACTCTAGCCAGCTAGCCAAGGCAGGCCGGCAGGAGCCAGGACTCCAGCCAGCCAGCCAAGGCAGGCAGGCAGGGGCCCGGACACCAGCCAGCCAGTCAAGGCAGGCAGGCAGGAGCCAGGACTCCAGTCACCAAGCCAATGCAGGCAGGCAGGAGCCAGGACTCCAGTCAGCAAGCCAAGGCAGGCAGGCAGGATCCAGGACTCCAGCCAGCCAGCCAAGGCAGGCAGGCAGGAGCCAGGACTCCAGCCAGCAAGCCAAGGCCGGCAAGCAAGGACCATGACTACAGGCTGCCAGCCAAGGCAGGCAGGCAGTGGCCAGGAATCCAGCCAGCCGGACATGCCAGGCAGGCAAGAGCCAGGACTCCAGCCATCCAGCCAAGGCAGGCAGGCAGGAGCCAGGACTCCAGCCAGCCAGCCAAGGCAGGCAGGCAGGGGCCCGGACTCCAGCCAGCCAGCCAAGGCAGGCAGGCAGGAGCCAGGACTCCAGCCATCCAGTCAAGGCAGGCAGGCAGGAGCCAGGACTCCAGCCAGCTAGCCAAGCCAGGCATTCAGGAGCCAGGACTCCAGTCAGCAAGCCAATGCAGGCAGGCAGGAGCCAGAACTACAGCCAGCCTACCCCGGCAGGCAGGCAGGAGCCAGGACTCCAGCCAGCAAGCCAAGACAGGCAAGCTAGTACCACGACTACAGGCTGCCAGACAAGGCAGGCAGGCAGTGGCCAGGACTCCAGCCAGGTAGCCAAGGCAGGCAGGCAGGAGCCAGGACTCCAGCCAGGTAGCCAAGGCAGGCAGGCAGGAGCCAGGACTCCAGCCAGCCAGCCAAGGCATGAAGGCAGGGGCCCGGTATCCAGCCAGCCAGCCAAGGCAGGCAGGCTGGGGCCAGGACTCCAGCCAGCCAGCCAAAGCAGCGAGGCAGGAGCCAGGACTCCAGCCAGCCAGCCAAGGCAGGCAGGCAGGAGCCAGGACTCCAGCCATCCAGCCAAGGCAGGAAGGAAGGAGCCAGGACTCCAGCCAGGTAGCCAAGGCAGGCAGGCAGGAGCCAGGACTCCAGACAGCAATCCAATGCAGGCAGGCAGGGGCCCGGACTCCAGCCAGGCAGCCAAGGTATGCAGGCAGGGGCCAGGACTCCATTCAGCCAGCCAAGGCAGGCAGGCAGGGGCCAGGACTCCAGCCAGCCAGCCAAGGCAGGCAGGCAGTGGCCAGGACTCCAGCCAGCTAGCCAAGGCAGGCAGGCAGGAGCCAGAACTCCAGCCAGCTAGCCAAGGCAGGCAGGCAGGAGCCAGGACTCCAGTCAGCAAGCCAATGCAGGCAGGCAACAGCCAGGACTCCAGCCAGGTATCCAAGCCAGGCAGGCAGGAGCCAGGACTGCAGTCAGCAAGCCAATGCAGGCAGGCAGGAGCCAGAACTCCAGCCAGGTAGCCAAGCCAGGCAGGCAGGAGCCAGGACTCCAGCCAGCAAGCCAAGGCAGGCAAGCAAGGACCACGACTACAGGCTGCCAGCCAAGGCAGGCAGGCAGTGGCCAGGAATCCAGCCAGCCGGACATGGCAGGCAGGCAAGAGCCAGGACTCCAGCCATCCAGTCAAGGCAGGCAGGCAGGAGCCAGGACTCCAGCCATCCAGTCAAGGCAGGCAGGCAGGAGCCAGCACTCCAGTCAGCAAGCCAATGCAGGCAGGCAACAGCCAGGACTCCAGCCAGGTATCCAAGCCAGGCAGGCATTAGCCAGGACTCCAGTCAGCACGCCAATGCAGGCAGGCAGGAGCCAGAACTCCAGCCAGGTAGCCAAGGCAGGCAGGAAGGAGCCAGGACTCCAGAAAGCCAGCCAAGGCTAGCAGGCAGGGGCCCGGTATCCAGCCAGCCAGCCAAGGCAGGCAAGCAGTGGCCAGGACTCCAGTCAGCCAGCCAAGGCAGCCATGGAGGAGCCAGGACTCCAGCCAGCTAGCCAAGGCAGGCAGGCAGTGGGCAGGACTCCAGCCAGCTAGCCAAGCCAGGCAGGAAGGAGCCAGGACTCCAGTCAGCAAGCCAATGCAGGCAGGCAGGAGCCAGGACTCTAGACAGCTAGCCAAGGCAGGCAGGCAGGAGCCAGGACTCCAGCCAGCCAGCCAAGGCAGGCAGGCAGGGGCCCGGACTCCTGTCAGCCAGCCAAGGCAGGCAGGCAGGAGCCAAGACTCCAGCCAGCCAGCCAAGGCAGGCAGGCAGGAGCCAAGACTCCAGTCAGCAAGCCAAGGCAGGCAAGCAAGGACCATGACTACAGGCTGCCAGCCAAGGCAGGCAGGCAGGAGCCAGGACTCCAGTCAGCAAGCCAAGGCAGGCAGGCAGGATCCAGGACTCCAGCCAGCCAGCCAAGGCAGGCAGGCAGGAGCCAGGACTCCAGTCAGCAACCCAATGCAGGCAGGCAACAGCCAGGACTCCAGCCAGGTAGCCAAGGCAGGCAGGCAGGAGCCAGGACTCCAGTCAGCAAGCCAATGCAGGCAGGCAGGAGCCAGAACTCCAGCCAGGTAGCCAAGCCAGGCAGGCAGGAGCCAGGACTCCAGCCAGCAAGCCAAGGCAGGCAAGCAAGGACCACGACTACAGGGTGCCAGCCAAGGCAGGCAGGCAGTGGCCAGGAATCCAGCCAGCCGGACATGGCAGGCAGGCAAGAGCCAGGACTCCAGCCAGCCAGCCAAGGCAGGCAGGCAGGAGCCAGGACTCCAGCCAGCCAGCCAAGGCAGGCAGGCAGGAGCCAGCACTCCAGTCAGCTAGCCAATGCTGGCAGGCAACAGCCAGGACTCCAGCCAGGTATCCAAGCCAGGCAGGCATTAGCCAGGACTCCAGTCAGCAAGCCAACGCAGGCAGGCAGGAGACAGGACTCCAGCCAGGTAGCCAAGGCAGGCAGGCAGGAGCCAGGACTCCAGCCAGCCAGCCAAGGCAGGCAGGCAGGAGCCCGGATTCCAGCCAGCCAGCCAAGGCAGGCAGGCAGGAGCCAGGACTCCAGCCAGCCAGCCAAGGCAGGCAAGCCGGGGCCAGGACTCCAGTCAGCCAGCCAAGGCAGGCAGGCGGGAGCCAGGACTCCAGCCAGCCAGCCAAGGCAGCCAGGCGGGAGCCAGGACTCCAGTCAGCAAGCCAAGGCAGGCAGGCAGGAGCCAGGACTCCAGCCAGCCAGCCAAGGCAGGCAGGCAGAAGCCAGGACTCCAGCCAGCCAGCCAAGGCAGGAAGGCAGGAGCCAGGACTCCAGCCAGCCAGCCAAGGCAGCCAGGCAGCAGCCAGGACTACAGCCAGCCAGCCAAGGCAGGCAGGCAGGAGCCAGGACTGCAGCCATCCAGCCAAGGCAGGAATGCAGGAGCCATGACTCCAGCCTGCTAGCCAAGGCAGGCAGGCAGGGGCCCGGACTCCAGCCAGCCAGCCAAGGTAGGCAGGCAGGTGCCAGGACTCGAGTCAGCCAGCCAAGGCAGGCAGGCAGGAGCCAGGACTCCAGCCAGCCAGCCAAGGCAGGCAGGCAGGAGCCAGGACTCCAGACAGAAATCCAATGCAGGCTGGCAGGAGCCAGGACTCCAGCCGGGTAGCCAAGGCAGGCAGGCAGGAGCCAGGACTCCAGCCAGCAATCCAAGGCAGGCAAGCAAGGACCTCGACTACAGGCTGCCAGACAAGGCAGGCAGGCAGTGGCCAGGACTCCAGCCAGCCGGACAAGGCAGGCAGGCAGTGGTCAGGACTCCAGCCATCCAGCCAAGGCAGGCAGGCAGGAGCCAGGACTCCAGCCAGCCAGCCAAGGAAGGCAGGCAGGGGCCCGGACTCCAGCCAGCCAGCCAAGGCAGGTAGGCAGGGGCCAGAACTCCAGCCAGCTAGCCAAGCCAGGCAGGCAGGAGCCAGGACTCCAGCCAGCAAGCCAAGGCAGGCAAGCAAGGACCACGACTACAGGCTGCCAGCCAAGGCAGGCAGGCAAAAGCCAGGACTCCAGTCAGCAAGCCAATGCAGGCAGGCAACAGCCAGGACTCCAGCCAGGTATCCAAGCCAGGCAGGCATTAGCCAGGACTCCAGCCAGCCAGCCAAGGCAGGCAGGCAGGAGCCAGGACTCCAGCCAGCTAGCCAAGCCAGGCAGGCAGGAGCCAGGACTCCATCCAGCCAGCCAAGGCAGGCAAGCAGGGGCCAGGACTCCAGTCAGCCAGCCAAGGCAGGCAGGCAGGAGCCAGGACTCCAGCCAGCCAGCCAAGGCAGCCAGGCAGGAGCCAGGACTCCAGCCAGCAAGCCAAGGCAGGCAGGCAGGAGCCAGGACTCCAGCCAGCCAGCCAAGGCAGGCAGGCAGGAGCCAGGACTCCAGCCAGCCAGCCAAGGCAGACAGGCAGGAGCCAGGACTCCAGCCAGGTAGCCAAGGCAGGCAGGCAGGAGCCAGGACTCCAGTCAGCCAGCCAATGCAGGCAGGCAGGAGCCAGGACTCCAGCCAGGTAGCCAAGGCAGGCAGGCAGGAGCCAGGACTCCAGCCAGCCAACCAAGGCAGGCAGGCAGGGGCCCGGATTCCAGCCAGCCAGCCAAGGCAGGCAAGCAGGGGCCAGGACTCCAGTCAGCCAGCCAAGGCAGGCAGGCAGGAGCCAGGACTCCAGCCAGCCAGCCAAGGCAGGCAGGCAAGAGCCAGGACTCCAGCCAGCCTACCACGGCAGGCAGGCAGGAGCCAGGACTCCAGTCATCCAGCCAATGCAGGCAGGCAGGAGCCAGGACTCCAGTCATCCAGCCAAATCAGGCAGGCAGGAGCCAGGACTCCAGCCAGCCAGACATGGCAGGCAGGCAGGAGCCAGGACTACAGCCATCCAGCCAAGGCAGGCAGGCAGGGGCCCGGACTCCAGCCGGCCAGCCAACGTAGGCAGGCAGGGGCCAGGACTCCAGTCAGCAAGCCAATGCAGGCAGGCAGGAGCCAGGACTCCAGCCACGTAGCCAAGGCAGGCAGGCAGGAGCCAGGACTCCAGCCAGCAAGCCAAGGCAGGCAAGCAAGGACCACGACTACAGGCTGCCAGACAACGCAGGCAGGCAGTTGCCAGGACTACAGCCAGCCAGACATGGCAGGGAGGCAGGAGCCAGGACTCCAGTCAGCCAGCCAAGGCAGGCAGGCAGGGGCCCGGACTCCTGTCAGCCAGCCAAGGCAGGCAGGCAGGAGCCAAGACTCCAGCCAGCCAGCCAAGGCAGGCAGGCAGGAGCCAGGACTCCAGCCAGGTAGCCAAGGCAGGCAGGCAGGAGCCAGGACTCCAGTCAGCCAGCCAATGCAGGCAGGCAGGAGCCAGGACTCCAGCCAGCAAGCCAAGGCAGGCAAGCAAGGACCACGACTACAGGCTGCCAG
Organism: Lagopus muta; assembly: GCF_023343835.1. Lineage (NCBI taxonomy): Eukaryota > Metazoa > Chordata > Aves > Galliformes > Phasianidae > Lagopus > Lagopus muta. Next base: position 184,284 of record NC_064462.1, read on the forward strand.
ACAACGCAGGCAGGCAGTTGCCAGGACTACAGCCAGCCAGACATGGCAGGGAGGCAGGAGCCAGGACTCCAGTCAGCCAGCCAAGGCAGGCAGGCAGGGGCCCGGACTCCAGCCAGCCAGCCAAGGCAGGCAGGCAGGGGCCAGGACTCCAGCCAGCCAGCCAAGGCAGCCAGGCAGGAGCCAGGACTCCAGCAAGCCAGCCAAGGCAGGCAGGCAGGAGCCAGGACTCCAGCCAGGTAGCCAAGGCAGGCAGGCAGGGACCAGGACTCCAGTCAGCCAGCCAAGGCAGGCAGGCAGGAGCCAGGACTCCAGACAGCAATCCAATGCAAGCAGGCAGGAGCCAGGACTCCAGCCAGCCAGCCAAGGAAGGCAGGCAGGGGCCCGGACTCCAGCCAGCCAGCCAAGGCAGGTAGGCAGGGGCCAGAACTCCAGCCAGCTAGCCAAGCCAGGCAGGCAGGAGCCAGGACTCCAGCCAGCAAGCCAAGGCAGGCAAGCAAGGACCACGACTACAGGCTGCCAGCCAAGGCAGGCAGGCAAAAGCCAGGACTCCAGTCAGCAAGCCAATGCAGGCAGGCAACAGCCAGGACTCCAGCCAGGTATCCAAGCCAGGCAGGCATTAGCCAGGACTCCAGCCAGCCAGCCAAGGCAGGCAGGCAGGAGCCAGGACTCCAGCCAGCTAGCCAAGCCAGGCAGGCAGGAGCCAGGACTCCATCCAGCCAGCCAAGGCAGGCAAGCAGGGGCCAGGACTCCAGTCAGCCAGCCAAGGCAGGCAGGCAGGAGCCAGGACTCCAGCCAGCCAGCCAAGGCAGCCAGGCAGGAGCCAGGACTCCAGCCAGCAAGCCAAGGCAGGCAGGCAGGAGCCAGGACTCCAGCCAGCCAGCCAAGGCAGGCAGGCAGGAGCCAGGACTCCAGCCAGCCAGCCAAGGCAGACAGGCAGGAGCCAGGACTCCAGCCAGGTAGCCAAGGCAGGCAGGCAGGAGCCAGGACTCCAGTCAGCCAGCCAATGCAGGCAGGCAGGAGCCAGGACTCCAGCCAGGTAGCCAAGGCAGGCAGGCAGGAGCCAGGACTCCAGCCAGCCAACCAAGGCAGGCAGGCAGGGGCCCGGATTCCAGCCAGCCAGCCAAGGCAGGCAAGCAGGGGCCAGGACTCCAGTCAGCCAGCCAAGGCAGGCAGGCAGGAGCCAGGACTCCAGCCAGCCAGCCAAGGCAGGCAGGCAAGAGCCAGGACTCCAGCCAGCCTACCACGGCAGGCAGGCAGGAGCCAGGACTCCAGTCATCCAGCCAATGCAGGCAGGCAGGAGCCAGGACTCCAGTCATCCAGCCAAATCAGGCAGGCAGGAGCCAGGACTCCAGCCAGCCAGACATGGCAGGCAGGCAGGAGCCAGGACTACAGCCATCCAGCCAAGGCAGGAAGGCAGGAGCCCGGACTCCAGCCAGCCAGCCAAGGCAGGCAGGCAGGGGCCCGGACTCCAGCCGACCAGCCAATGTAGGCAGGCAGGGGCCAGGACTCCAGTCAGCAAGCCAATGCAGGCAGGCAGGAGCCAGGACTCCAGCCACGTAGCCAAGGCAGGCAGGCAGGAGCCAGGACTCCAGCCAGCAAGCCAAGGCAGGCAAGCAAGGACCACGACTACAGGCTGCCAGACAACGCAGGCAGGCAGTTGCCAGGACTACAGCCAGCCAGACATGGCAGGGAGGCAGGAGCCAGGACTCCAGTCAGCCAGCCAAGGCAGGCAGGCAGGGGCCCGGACTCCTGTCAGCCAGCCAAGGCAGGCAGGCAGGAGCCAAGACTCCAGCCAGCCAGCCAAGGCAGGCAGGCAGGAGCCAGGACTCCAGCCAGGTAGCCAAGGCAGGCAGGCAGGAGCCAGGACTCCAGTCAGCCAGCCAATGCAGGCAGGCAGGAGCCAGGACTCCAGCCAGGTAGCCATGGCAGGCAGGCAGGAGCCAGGACTCCAGCCAGCAAGCCAAGGCAGGCAAGCAAGGACCACGACTACAGGCTGCCAGACAACGCAGGCAGGCAGTTGCCAGGACTACAGCCAGCCAGACATGGCAGGGAGGCAGGAGCCAGGACTCCAGTCAGCCAGCCAAGGCAGGCAGGCAGGGGCCCGGACTCCAGCCAGCCAGCCAAGGCAGGCAGGCAGGGGCCAGGACTCCAGCCAGCCAGCCAAGGCAGCCAGGCAGGAGCCAGGACTCCAGCAAGCCAGCCAAGGCAGGCAGGCAGGAGCCAGGACTCCAGCCAGGTAGCCAAGGCAGGCAGGCAGGGACCAGGACTCCAGTCAGCCAGCCAAGGCAGGCAGGCAGGAGCCAGGACTCCAGACAGCAATCCAATGCAAGCAGGCAGGAGCCAAGACTCCAGCCGGGTAGCCAACGCAGGCAGGCAGGAGCCAGGATTCTAGCCAGCCAGTCAAGGCAGGCAGGCAGGAGCCAGGACTCCAGCCAGCCAGCCAAGGCAGGCAGGCAAGAGCCAGGACTCCAGCCAGCCTACCACGGCAGGCAGGCAGGAGCCAGGACTCCAGTCATCCAGCCAATGCAGGCAGGCAGGAGCCAGGACTCCAGTCATCCAGCCAAATCAGGCAGGCAGGAGCCAGGACTCCAGCCAGCCAGACATGGCAGGCAGGCAGGAGCCAGGACTACAGCCATCCAGCCAAGGCAGGAAGGCAGGAGCCCGGACTCCAGCCAGCCAGCCAAGGCAGGCAGGCAGGGGCCCGGACTCCAGCCGACCAGCCAATGTAGGCAGGCAGGGGCCAGGACTCCAGTCAGCAAGCCAATGCAGGCAGGCAGGAGCCAGGACTCCAGCCACGTAGCCAAGGCAGGCAGGCAGGAGCCAGGACTCCAGCCAGCAAGCCAAGGCAGGCAAGCAAGGACCACGACTACAGGCTGCCAGACAACGCAGGCAGGCAGTTGCCAGGACTACAGCCAGCCAGACATGGCAGGGAGGCAGGAGCCAGGACTCCAGTCAGCCAGCCAAGGCAGGCAGGCAGGGGCCCGGACTCCTGTCAGCCAGCCAAGGCAGGCAGGCAGGAGCCAAGACTCCAGCCAGCCAGCCAAGGCAGGCAGGCAGGAGCCAGGACTCCAGCCAGGTAGCCAAGGCAGGCAGGCAGGAGCCAGGACTCCAGTCAGCCAGCCAATGCAGGCAGGCAGGAGCCAGGACTCCAGCCAGGTAGCCATGGCAGGCAGGCAGGAGCCAGGACTCCAGCCAGCAAGCCAAGGCAGGCAAGCAAGGACCACGACTACAGGCTGCCAGACAACGCAGGCAGGCAGTTGCCAGGACTACAGCCAGCCAGACATGGCAGGGAGGCAGGAGCCAGGACTCCAGTCAGCCAGCCAAGGCAGGCAGGCAGGGGCCCGGACTCCAGCCAGCCAGCCAAGGCAGGCAGGCAGGGGCCAGGACTCCAGCCAGCCAGCCAAGGCAGCCAGGCAGGAGCCAGGACTCCAGCAAGCCAGCCAAGGCAGGCAGGCAGGAGCCAGGACTCCAGCCAGGTAGCCAAGGCAGGCAGGCAGGGACCAGGACTCCAGTCAGCCAGCCAAGGCAGGCAGGCAGGAGCCAGGACTCCAGACAGCAATCCAATGCAAGCAGGCAGGAGCCAAGACTCCAGCCGGGTAGCCAACGCAGGCAGGCAGGAGCCAGGATTCTAGCCAGCCAGTCAAGGCAGGCAGGCAGGAGCCAGGACTCTAGCCACCCAGCCAAGGCAGGCAGGCAGGAGCCAGGACTCCAGCCAGGTAGCCAAGGCAGGCAGGCAGGAGCCAGGACTGCAGTCATCCAGCCAAGGCAGGCAGGCAGGAGCCAGGACTCCAGTCATCCAACCAAGGCAGGCAGGCAGGGGCCACAACCACAGCCAGCCAGCCAAAAGAGGCAGGCAGGGTCCACAGTTCCAGCTAGCTAGCCAAGGCAGGCAGGCAGGAGCCAGGACTCTAGCCACCCAGCCAAGGCAGCCAGGCAGGAGCCAGGACTCCAGCCAGCCCGCCAAGGCAGGCAGGCAGGGGCCAGGACTCCAGCCAGCCGGACATGGCAGGCAGGCAAGAGCCAGGACTCCAGCCATCCAGTCAAGGCAGGCAGGCAGGAGCCAGGACTCCAGTCAGCAAGCCAATGCATGCAGGCAGGAGCCAGAACTCCAGCCAGGTAGCCAAGGCAGGCAGGCAGGGTCCCGGACTCCAGCCAGCCAGCCAAGGCAGGCTGGCAGGGGCCAGGACTCCAGCCAGCCAGCCAAGGCAGCCAGGCAGGAGCCAGGACTCCAGTCAGCAAGCCAATGCAGGCAGGCAGGAGCCAGGACTCCAGCCAGGCAGCCAAGGCAGGCAGGCAGTGGCCAGGACTACAGCCAGGTAGCCAAGGCAGGCAGGCAGGAGCCAGGACTGCAGTCATCCAGCCAAGGCAGGCAGGCAGGAGCCAGGACTCCAGTCATCCAACCAAGGCAGGCAGGCAGGGGCCACAACCACAGCCAGCCAGCCAAAAGAGGCAGGCAGGGTCCACAGTTCCAGCTAGCTAGCCAAGGCAGGCAGGCAGGAGCCAGGACTCCAGCCAGCCCGCCAAGGCAGGCAGGCAGGGGCCAGGACTCCAGCCAGCCGGACATGGCAGGCAGGCAAGAGCCAGGACTCCAGCCATCCAGTCAAGGCAGGCAGGCAGGAGCCAGGACTCCAGTCAGCAAGCCAATGCATGCAGGCAGGAGCCAGAACTCCAGCCAGCAAGCCAAGGCAGGCAGGCAGGGGCCCGGACTCCAGCCAGCCAGCCAAGGCAGGCTGGCAGGGGCCAGGACTCCAGCCAGCCAGCCAAGGCAGCCAGGCAGGAGCCAGGACTCCAGTCAGCAAGCCAATGCAGGCAGGCAGGAGCCAGGACTCCAGCCAGGCAGCCAAGGCAGGCAGGCAGTGGCCAGGACTACAGCCAGGTAGCCAAGGCAGCCAGGCAGGAGCCAGGACTCCAGCCAGCAAGCCAAGGCAGCCAGGCAAGAGCCAGGACTCCAGTCAGCAAGCCAATGCAGGCAGGCAGGAGCCAGGACTCCAGCCAGCCAGCCAGGGCAGGCAGGCAGGAGCCAAGACTCCAGCCAGCCAGCCAAGGCAGCCAGGCAGGAGCCAGGACTCCAGCCAGCAAGCCAATGCAGGCAGGCAGGAGCCAGGACTCCAGCCAGCAAGCCAAGGCAGGCAAGCAAGGACCATGACTACAGGCAGCCAGCCAGCCATGGCAGGCAGGCAGTGGCCAGGAATCCAGCCAGCCGGACATGGCAGGCAGGCAAGAGCCAGGACTCCAGCCATCCAGTCAAGGCAGGCAGGCAGGAGCCAGGACTCCAGCCAGCCAGCCAAGGCAGGCAGGCAGGAGCCAGGACTCCAGCCAGCCAGCCAAGGCAGGAAGGCAGGGGCACGGACTCCAGCCAGCCAGCCAAGGCAGGCAGGCAGGAGCCAGGACTCCAGCCATCCAGTCAAGGCAGGCAGGCAGGAGCCAGGACTCCAGCCAGCTAGCCAAGCCAGGCAGGCAGGAGCCCGGACTCCAGCCAACCAGCCAAGGCAGGCAAGCAGGGGCCAGGACTCCAGTCAGCCAGCCAAGGCAGGCAGGCAGGAGCCAGGACTCCAGCCAGGCAGCCAAGGCAGGAAGGCAAGAGCCAGGACTCCAGCCAGCCTACCACGGCAGGCAGGCAGGAGCCAGGACTCCAGTCATCCAGCCAATGCAGGCAGGCAGGAGCCAGGACTCCAGTCATCCAGCCAAGGCAGGAAGGTAGGAGCCCGGACTCCAGCCAGCCAGACATGGCAGGCAGGCAGGAGCCAGGACTACAGCCATCCAGCCAAGGCAGGAAGGTAGGAGCCCGGACTCCAGCCAGCCAGCCAAGGTAGGCAGGCAGGGGACAGGACTCCAGTCAGCCAGCCAAGGCAGGCAGGCAGGGGCCAGGACTCCAGTCAGCAAGCCAATGCAGGCAGGCAGGAGCCAGGACTCCAGCCACGTAGCCAAGGCAGGCAGGCAGGAGCCAGGACTCCAGCCAGCAAGCCAAGGCAGGCAAGCAAGGACCACGACTACAGGCTGCCAGACAACGCAGGCAGGCAGTTGCCAGGACTACAGCCAGCCAGACATGGCAGGGAGGCAGGAGCCAGGACTCCAGTCAGCCAGCCAAGGCAGGCAGGCAGGGGCCCGGACTCCAGCCAGCCAGCCAAGGCAGGCAGGCAGGGGCCAGGACTCCAGCCAGCCTGCCAAGGCAGCCAGGCAGGAGCCAGGACTCCAGACAGCAATCCAATGCAAGCAGGCAGGAGCCAAGACTCCAGCCGGGTAGCCAAGGCAGGCAGGCAGGAGCCAGGATTCTAGCCAGCCAGTCAGGGCAGGCAGGCAGGAGCCAGGACTCTAGCCACCCAGCCAAGGCAGGCAGGCAGGAGCCAGGACTCCAGCCAGGTAGCCAAGGCAGGCAGGCAGGAGCCAGGACTGCAGTCATCCAGCCAAGGCAGGCAGGCAGGAGCCAGGACTCCAGTCATCCAACCAAGGCAGGCAGGCAGGGGCCACAACCACAGCCAGCCTGCCAAAAGAGGCAGGCAGGGTCCACAGTTCCAGCTAGCTAGCCAAGGCAGGCAGGCAGGAGCCAGGACTCTAGCCACCCAGCCAAGGCAGCCAGGCAGGAGCCAGGACTCCAGCCAGCCCGCCAAGGTAGGCAGACAGGGGCCACGACTCCAGTCAGCCAGCCAAGGCAGGCAGGCAGGGGCCAGGACTCCAGCCAGCCGGACATGGCAGGCAGGCAGGAGCCAGGACTCCAGTCAGCAAGCCAAGGCAGGCAGGCAGGAGCCAGAACTCCAGTCAGCCAGCCAAGGCAGGCAGGCAGGAGCCAGAACTCCAGCCAGGTAGCCAAGGCAGGCAGGCAGTGGCCAGGACTACAGCCAGCCGGACATGGCAGGCAGGCAAGAGCCAGGACTCCAGCCAGCTAACCAAGCCAGGAAGGCAGAAGCCAGGACTCCAGTCAGCAAGCCAATGCAGGCAGGCAGGAGCCAGGACTCCAGTCAGCAAGACAATGCAGGCAGGCAGGAGCCAGGACTCCAGCCAGGTATCCAAGGCAGGCAGGCAGGGGCCAGGACTCCAGTCAGCCAGCCAAGGCAGGCAGTCAGGAGCCAAGACTCCAGCCGGGTAGCCAAGGCAGGCAGGCAGGAGCCAGGATTCTAGCCAGCCAGTCAAGGCAGGCAGGTAGGCAGGAGCCAGGACTCTAGCCACCCAGCCAAGGCAGGCAGGCAGGAGCCAGGACTCCAGCCAGCTAGCCAAGGCAGGCAGGCAGTGTCCAGGACTCCAGTCATCCAACCAAGGCAGGCAGGCAGGAGCCATGACTCCAGCCAGGTATCCAAGGCAGGCAGGCAGGAGCAAGGACTCCAGTCATCCAGCCAAGGCAGCCAGGCAGGAGCCAGGACTCCAGCCAGGTAGCCAAGGCAGGCAAGCAGGAGCCAGGACTCCAGCCAGCCAGCAAACGCAAGCAGGCAGGGGCCCGGACTCCAGCCAGCCAGCCAAGGTAGGCAGGCAGGGGCCAGGACTCCAGCCAGCTAACCAAGGCAGGCAGGCAGGAGCCAGGACTCCAGTCAGCAAGCCAATGCAGGCAGGCAGGAACCACGACTCCAGCCAGGTAGCCAAGGCAGCCAGGCAGGAGCCAGGACTCCAGCCAGCCAGCCAAGGCAGGCAAGCAAGGACCACGAATACAGGCTGCCAGACAAGGCAGGCAGGCAGTGTCCAGGACTCCAGCCAGCCAGACATGGCAGGCAGGCAGGAGCCAGGACTGCAGTCATCCAGCCAAGGCAGGCAGGCAGGAGCCAGGACTCCAGTCATCCAACCAAGGCAGGCAGGCAGGGGCCACAACCACAGCCAGCCAGCCAAAAGAGGCAGGCAGGGTCCACAGTTCCAGCTAGCTAGCCAAGGCAGGCAGGCAGGAGCCAGGACTCTAGCCACCCAGCCAAGGCAGCCAGGCAGGAGCCAGGACTCCAGCCAGCCCGCCAAGGCAGGCAGGCAGGGGCCAGGACTCCAGCCAGCCGGACATGGCAGGCAGGCAAGAGCCAGGACTCCAGCCATCCAGTCAAGGCAGGCAGGCAGGAGCCAGGACTCCAGTCAGCAAGCCAATGCATGCAGGCAGGAGCCAGAACTCCAGCCAGGTAGCCAAGGCAGGCAGGCAGGGGCCCGGACTCCAGCCAGCCAGCCAAGGCAGGCTGGCAGGGGCCAGGACTCCAGCCAGCCAGCCAAGGCAGCCAGGCAGGAGCCAGGACTCCAGTCAGCAAGCCAATGCAGGCAGGCAGGAGCCAGGACTCCAGCCAGGCAGCCAAGGCAGGCAGGCAGTGGCCAGGACTACAGCCAGGTAGCCAAGGCAGCCAGGCAAGAGCCAGGACTCCAGTCAGCAAGCCAATGCAGGCAGGCAGGAGCCAGGACTCCAGCCAGCCAGCCAGGGCAGGCAGGCAGGAGCCAAGACTCCAGCCAGCCAGCCAAGGCAGCCAGGCAGGAGCCAGGACTCCAGCCAGCAAGCCAAGGCAGCCAGGCAGGAGCCAGGACTCCAGTCAGCCAGCCAATGCAGGCAGGCAGGAGCCAGGACTCCAGCCAGGTAGCCAAGGCAGGCAGGCAGGAGCCAGGACTCCAGCCAGCAAGCCAAGGCAGGCAAGCAAGGACCATGACTACAGGCTGCCAGCCAAGGCAGGCAGGCAGTGGCCAGGAATCCAGCCAGCCGGACATGGCAGGCAGACAAGAGCCAGGACTCCAGCCATCCAGTCAAGGCAGGCAGGCAGGAGCCAGGACTCCAGCCAGCCAACCAAGGCAGGCAGGCAGGGGCCCGGATTCCAGCCAGCCAGCCAAGGCAGGCAAACAGGGGCCAGGACTCCAGTCAGCCAGCCAAGGCAGGCAGGCAGGAGCCAGGACTCCAGCCAGGCAGCCAAGGCAGGCAGGCAAGAGCCAGGACTCCAGTCATCCAGCCAATGCAGGCAGGCAGGAGCCAGGACTCCAGTCATCCAGCCAATGCAGGCAGGCAGGAGCCAGGACTCCAGCCAGCCAGACATGGCAGGCAGGCAGGAGCCAGGACTACAGCCATCCAGCCAAGGCAGGAAGGCAGGAGCCCGGACTCCAGCCAGCCAGCCAAGGCAGGCAGGCAGGGGCCAGGACTCCAGCCAGCCAGACATGGCAGGCAGGCAGGAGCCAGGACTCCAGCCAGCCAGACATGGCAGGCAGGCAGGAGCCAGGACTACAGCCATCCAGCCAAGGCAGGAAGGCAGGGGCCCGGACTCCAGCCGGCCAGCCAACGTAGGCAGGCAGGGGCCAGGACTCCAGTCAGCCAGCCAAGGCAGGCAGGCAGGGGCCAGGACTCCAGTCAGCAAGCCAATGCAGGCAGGCAGGATCCAGGACTCCAGCCACGTAGCCAAGGCAGGCAGGCAGGAGCCAGGACTCCAGCCAGCAAGCCAAGGCAGGCAAGCAAGGACCACGACTACAAGCTGCCAGACAACGCAGGCAGGCAGTTGCCAGGACTACAGCCAGCCAGACATGGCAGGGAGGCAGGGGCCAGGACTCCAGCCATCCAGCCAAGGCAGGCAGGCAGGGGCCCGGACTCCAGCCAGCCAGCCATGGCAGGCAGGCAGGGGCCAGGACTCCAGCCAGCCAGCCAAGGCAGGCAGGCAGGGGCCCGGACTCCTGTCAGCCAGCCAAGGCAGGCAGGCAGGAGCCAAGACTCCAGCCAGCCAGCCAAGGCAGGCAGGCAGGAGCCAGGACTCCAGCCAGGTAGCCAAGGCAGGCAGGCAGGAGCCAGGAATCGAGTCAGCCAGCCAATGCAGGCAGGCAGGAGCCAGGACTCCAGCCAGGTAGCCAAGGCAGGCAAGCAAGGACCATGACTACAGGCTGCCAGCCAAGGCAGGCAGGCTGTGGCCAGGAATCCAGCCAGCCGGACATGGCAGGCAGGCAAGAGCCAGGACTCCAGCCATGCAATCAAGGCAGGCAGGCAGGAGCCAGGACTCTAGCCAGCCAGCCAAGGCAGGCAGGCAGGAGCCAGGACTCCAGCCAGCCAGCCAAGGCAGGAAGGCAGGGGCACGGACTCCAGCCAGCCAGCCAAGGCAGGCAGGCAGGAGCCAGGACTCCAGCCATCCAGTCAAGGCAGGCAGGCAGGAGCTAGGACTCCAGCCAGCTAGCCAAGCCAGGCAGGCAGGAGCCAGGACTCCAGTCAGCAAGCCAATGCAGGCAGGCAGGAGCCAGAACTCCAGCCAGGTAGCCAAGGCAGGCAGGCAGGAGCCAGAACTCCAGCCAGGTAGCCAAGGCAGGCAGGCAGGAGCCAGGACTCCAGCCAGCCAGCCAAGGCAGGCAGGCAGGGGCCCGGATTCCAGCCAGCCAGCCAAGGCAGGCAAGCAGGGGCCAGGACTCCAGTCAGCCAGCCAAGGCAGGCAGGCAGGAGCCAGGACTCCAGCCAGCCAGCCAAGGCAGGCAGGCAAGAGACAGGACTCCAGCCTGCCTACCACGGCAGGCAGGCAGGAGCCAGGACTCCAGTCATCCAGCCAATGCAGGCAGGCAGCAGCCAGGACTCCAGTCATCCAGCCAAGGCAGGCAGGCAGGAGCCAGGACTCCAGCCAGCCAGAAATGGCAGGCAGGCAGGAGCCAGGACTACAGGCATCCAGCCAAGGCAGGAAGGCAGGAGCCCGGACTCCAGCCAGCCAGCGAAGGCAGGCAGGCAGGGGCCCGGACTCCAGCCGGCCAGCCAAGGTAGGCAGGCAGGGGACAGGACTCCAGTCAGCCAGCCAAGGCAGGCAGGCAGGGGCCAGGACTCCAGTCAGCAAGCCAATGCAGGCAGGCAGGAGCCAGGACTCCAGCCACGTAGCCAAGGCAGGCAGGCAGGAGCCAGGACTCCAGCCAGCAAGCCAAGGCAGGCAAGCAAGGACCACGACTACAGGCTGCCAGACAACGCAGGCAGGCAGTTGCCAGGACTACAGCCAGCCAGACATGGCAGGGAGGCAGGGGCCAGGACTCCAGCCAGCCAGCCAAGGCAGCCAGGCAGGAGCCAGGACTCCAGCCATCCAACCAAGTCAGGCAGGCAGGAGCCAGGACTCCAGCCAGGTAGCCAAGGCAGGCAGGCAGGGACCAGGACTCCAGTCAGCCAGCCAAGGCAGGCAGGCAGGAGCCAGGACTCCAGACAGCAATCCAATGCAAGCAGGCAGGATCCAAGACTCCAGCCGGGTAGCCAAGGCAGGCAGGCAGGAGCCAGGATTCTAGCCAGCCAGTCAAGGCAGGCAGGCAGGAGCCAGGACTCTAGCCACCCAGCCAAGGCAGGCAGGCAGGAGCCAGGACTCCAGCCAGGTAGCCAAGGCAGGCAGGCAGGAGCCAGGACTGCAGTCATCCAGCCAAGGCAGGCAGGCAGGAGCCAGGACTCCAGTCATCCAACCAAGGCAGGCAGGCAGGGGCCACAACCACAGCCAGCCAGCCAAAAGAGGCAGGCAGGGTCCACAGTTCCAGCTAGCTAGCCAAGGCAGGCAGGCAGGAGCCAGGACTCCAGCCAGCCCGCCAAGGCAGGCAGGCAGGGGCCAGGACTCCAGCCAGCCGGACATGGCAGGCAGGCAAGAGCCAGGACTCCAGCCATCCAGTCAAGGCAGGCAGGCAGGAGCCAGGACTCCAGCCAGCAAGCCAAGGCAGGCTGGCAGGGGCCAGGACTCCAGCCAGCTAGCCAAGGCAGCCAGGCAGGAGCCAGGACTCCAGTCAGCAAGCCAATGCAGGCAGGCAGGAGCCAGGAATCCAGCCAGCCAGCCAGGGCAGGCAGGCAGGAGCCAAGACTCCAGCCAGCCAGCCAAGGCAGCCAGGCAGGAGCCAGGACTCCAGCCAGCAAGCCAATGCAGGCAGGCAGGAGCCAGGACTCCAGCCAGCAAGCCAAGGCAGGCAAGCAAGGACCATGACTACAGGCAGCCAGCCAGCCATGGCAGGCAGGCAGTGGCCAGGAATCCAGCCAGCCGGACATGGCAGGCAGGCAAGAGCCAGGACTCCAGCCATCCAGTCAAGGCAGGCAGGCAGGAGCCAGGACTCCAGCCAGCCAGACATGGCAGGCAGGCAGGAGCCAGGACTCCAGCCAGCCAGCCAAGGCAGGAAGGCAGGGGCACGGACTCCAGCCAGCCAGCCAAGGCAGGCAGGCAGGAGCCAGGACTCCAGCCATCCAGTCAAGGCAGGCAGGCAGGAGCCAGGACTCCAGCCAGCTAGCCAAGCCAGGCAGGCAGGAGCCCGGACTCCAGCCAACCAGCCAAGGCAGGCAAGCAGGGGCCAGGACTCCAGTCAGCCAGCCAAGGCAGGCAGGCAGGAGCCAGGACTCCAGCCAGGCAGCCAAGGCAGGAAGGCAAGAGCCAGGACTCCAGCCAGCCTACCACGGCAGGCAGGCAGGAGCCAGGACTCCAGTCATCCAGCCAATGCAGGCAGGCAGGAGCCAGGACTCCAGTCATCCAGCCAAGGCAGGCAGGCAGGAGCCAGGACTCCAGCCAGCCAGACATGGCAGGCAGGCAGGAGCCAGGACTACAGCCATCCAGCCAAGGCAGGAAGGTAGGAGCCCGGACTCCAGCCAGCCAGCCAAGGTAGGCAGGCAGGGGACAGGACTCCAGTCAGCCAGCCAAGGCAGGCAGGCAGGGGCCAGGACTCCAGTCAGCAAGCCAATGCAGGCAGGCAGGAGCCAGGACTCCAGCCACGTAGCCAAGGCAGGCAGGCAGGAGCCAGGACTCCAGCCAGCAAGCCAAGGCAGGCAAGCCAGGACCACGACTACAGGCTGCCAGACAACGCAGGCAGGCAGTTGCCAGGACTACAGCCAGCCAGACATGGCAGGGAGGCAGGAGCCAGGACTCCAGTCAGCCAGCCAAGGCAGGCAGGCAGGGGCCCGGACTCCAGCCAGCCAGCCAAGGCAGGCAGGCAGGGGCCAGGACTCCAGCCAGCCTGCCAAGGCAGCCAGGCAGGAGCCAGGACTCCAGCAAGCCAGCCAAGGCAGGCAGGCAGGAGCCAGGACTCCAGCCAGGTAGCCAAGGCAGGCAGGCAGGGACCAGGACTCCAGTCAGCCAGCCAAGGCAGGCAGGCAGGAGCCAGGACTCCAGACAGCAATCCAATGCAAGCAGGCAGGAGCCAAGACTCCAGCCGGGTAGCCAAGGCAGGCAGGCAGGAGCCAGGATTCTAGCCAGCCAGTCAGGGCAGGCAGGCAGGAGCCAGGACTCTAGCCACCCAGCCAAGGCAGGCAGGCAGGAGCCAGGACTCCAGCCAGGTAGCCAAGGCAGGCAGGCAGGAGCCAGGACTGCAGTCATCCAGCCAAGGCAGGCAGGCAGGAGCCAGGACTCCAGTCATCCAACCAAGGCAGGCAGGCAGGGGCCACAACCACAGCCAGCCTGCCAAAAGAGGCAGGCAGGGTCCACAGTTCCAGCTAGCTAGCCAAGGCAGGCAGGCAGGAGCCAGGACTCTAGCCACCCAGCCAAGGCAGCCAGGCAGGAGCCAGGACTCCAGCCAGCCCGCCAAGGTAGGCAGACAGGGGCCACGACTCCAGTCAGCCAGCCAAGGCAGGCAGGCAGGGGCCAGGACTCCAGCCAGCCGGACATGGCAGGCAGGCAGGAGCCAGGACTCCAGTCAGCAAGCCAAGGCAGGCAGGCAGGAGCCAGAACTCCAGTCAGCCAGCCAAGGCAGGCAGGCAGGAGCCAGAACTCCAGCCAGGTAGCCAAGGCAGGCAGGCAGGGGCCCGGACTCCAGCCAGCCAGCCAAGGCAGGCTGGCAGGGGCCAGGACTCCAGCCAGCCAGCCAAGGCAGCCAGGCAGGAGCCAGGACTCCAGCAAGCCAGCCAAGGTAGGCTGGCAGGGGCCAGGACTCCAGCCAGCCAGCCAAGGCAGCCAGGCAGGAGCCAGGACTCCAGCAAGCCAGCCAAGGTAGGCAGGCAGGGGCCAGGACTCCAGTCAGCCAGCCAAGACAGGCAGGCAGGGGCCAGGACTCCAGTCAGCCAGCCAAGGCAGGCAGGCAGGAACCCGGACTCCAGACAGCAATCCAATTTAAGCAGGCAGGAGCCAAGACTCCAGCCGGGTAGCCAAGGCAGGCAGGCAGGAGCCAGGATTCTAGCCAGCCAGTCAAGGCAGGCAGGTAGGCAGGAGCCAGGACTCTAGCCACCCAGCCACGGCAGGCAGGCAGGAACCAGGACTCCAGCCAGGTATCCAAGGCAGGCAGGCAGGAGCCAGGACTCCAGCCAGGTATCCAAGGCAGGCAGGCAAGGGCCACAACCACAGCCAGCCAGCCAAAAGAGGCAGGCAGGGTCCATAGTTTCAGCTAGCCAGCCAAGGCAGCCAGGCAGGAGCCAGGACTCCAGCCATCCAGCCAAGGAAGGCAGGAGTCAGGACTCCAGTCAGCTAGCCAAGGCAGGCAGGCAGGGGCCCGGACTCCAGCCAGCCAGCCAAGGCAGGCAGGCAGGTGCCAGGAATCCAGCCAGCCAGCCAAGGCAGGCAGGCAGTGGCCAGGACTCCAGCCAGCCAGCCAAGGCAGGAAGGCAAGAGCCAGGACTCCAGCCAGCTAGCCAAGGCAGGCAGGCAGGGGCCCGGACTCCAGGCAGCCAGCCAAGGTAGGCAGGCAGTGGCGAGGACTCCAGCCAGCCGGACATGGCAGGCAGGCAGGAGCCAGGACTCCAGTCAGCAAGCCAATGCAGGCAGGCAGGAGCCAGGACTCCAGCCAGGTAGCCAAGGCAGGCAGGCAGGAGCTAGGACTCCATCCAGCAAGCCAAGGCAGGCAAGCAAGGACCACGACTACAGGCTGCCAGACAAGGCAGGCAGGCAGTGGCCAGGACTCCAGCCATCCTGTCAAGGCAGGCAGGCAGTAGCCAGGACTCCAGTCAGCAAGCCAATGCAGGCAGGCAGGGGCCCGGACTCCAGCCAGCCAGCCAAGGCAGCCAGGCAGGAGCCAGGACTCCAGCCATCCGGCCAAGGCAGGAAGGCAGGAGCCAGGACTCCAGCCAGGTAGCCAAGGCAGGCAGGCAGGAGCCAGGAATCCAGCCAGCCAGCCAAGGCAGGCAGGCAGGGGCCAGGACTCCAGCCAGCCAGCCAAGGCAGGCAGGCAGTGGCCAGGACTCCAGCCAGCCAGCCAAGGCAGGCAGGCAGGGGCCCGGACTCCAGCCAGCCAGCCAAGGCAGCCAGGCAGGAGCCAGGACTCCAGCCAGCCATCCAAGGCAGCCAGGCAGGAGCCAGGACTCCAGCCATCCAGCCAAGGCAGGAAGGCAGGAGCCAGGACTCCAGCCAGCTAGCCAAGGCAGGCAGGCAGGGGCCCGGACTCCAGGCAGCCAGCCAAGGTAGGCAGGCAGGTGCCAGGACTCCAGTCAGCCAGCCAAGGCAGGCAGGCAGGGGCCAGGACTCCAGCCAGGTAGCCAAGGCAGGCAGGCAGGAGCCAGGACTCCAGCCAGCAATCCAAGGCAGGCAAGCAAGGACCTCGACTACAGGCTCCCAGACAAGGCAGGCAGGCAGTGGCCAGGACTCCAGCCAGCCGGACATGGCAGGCAGGCAAGAGCCAGGACTCCAGCCAGCTAACCAAGCCAGGAAGGCAGGAGCCTGGACTCCAGTCAGCAAGCCAATGCAGGCAGGCAGGAGCCAGGACTCCAGTCAGCAAGACAATGCAGGCAGGCAGGAGCCAGGACTCCAGCCAGGTATCCAAGGCAGGCAGGCAGGAGCCAGGACTCCAGTCAGCAAGACAATGCAGGCAGGCAGGAGCCAGGACTCCAGCCAGGTATCCAAGGCAGGCAGGCAGGAGCCAAGACTCCAGCCGGGTAGCCAAGGCAGGCAGGCAGGAGCCAGGATTCTAGCCAGCCAGTCAAGGCAGGCAGGTAGGCAGGAGCCAGGACTCTAGCCACCCAGCCAAGGCAGGCAGGCAGGAGCCAGGACTCCAGCCAGCTAGCCAAGGCAGGCAGGCAGTGTCCAGGACTCCAGTCATCCAACCAAGGCAGGCAGGCAGGAGCCATGACTCCAGCCAGGTATCCAAGGCAGGCAGGCAGGAGCAAGGACTCCAGTCATCCAGCCAAGGCAGCCAGGCAGGAGCCAGGACTCCAGCCAGGTAGCCAAGGCAGGCAAGCAGGAGCCAGGACTCCAGCCAGCCAGCAAACGCAAGCAGGCAGGGGCCCGGACTCCAGCCAGCCAGCCAAGGTAGGCAGGCAGGGGCCAGGACTCCAGCCAGCTAACCAAGGCAGGCAGGCAGGAGCCAGGACTCCAGTCAGCAAGCCAATGCAGGCAGGCAGGAACCACGACTCCAGCCAGGTAGCCAAGGCAGCCAGGCAGGAGCCAGGACTCCAGCCAGCCAGCCAAGGCAGGCAAGCAAGGACCACGAATACAGGCTGCCAGACAAGGCAGGCAGGCAGTGTCCAGGACTCCAGCCAGCCAGACATGGCAGGCAGGCAGGAGCCAGGACTCCAGCCATCCAGCCAAGGCAGGAAGGCAGGAGCCAGGACTCCAGCCAGCAAGACAAAGCAGGCAGGCAGGGGCCCGGACTGTAGCCGGCCAGCCAAGGTAGGCAGGCAGGGGCCAGGACTCCAGTCAGCCCGCCAAGGCAGCCAGGCAGGGGCTAGGACTCCAGTCAGCCAGCCAAGGCAGGCAGGCAGGAGCCAGGACTCCAGCCATCCAGTCAAGGCAGGCAGGTAGGCAGGAGCCAGGACTCTAGCCACCCAGCCAAGGCAGGCAGGCAGGAGCCAGGACTTCATCCAGGTAACCAAGGCCGGCAGGAAGGAGCCAAGACTCCAGCCAGCCAGCCAAGGCAGGCAGGCAGGAGCCATGACTCCAGTCATCCGGCCAAGGCAGGCAGGCAGGGGCCACAACCACAGCCAGCCAGCCAAAAGAGGCAGGCAGGGTCCACAGTTTCAGCTAGCCAGCCAAGGCAGGCAGGCAGGAGCCAGGACTCCAGCCAGGTAGCCAAGGCATCCAGGCAGGAGCCAGGACTCCAGCCAGGTAGCCAAGGCAGGTAGGCAGGTGCCCGGACTCCAGCCAGCCAGCCAAGGCAGGCAGGCAGGAGCCAGGACTCCAGCCATCCAGTCAAGGCAGGCAGGTAGGGAGGAGCCAGGAATCTAGCCACCCAGCCAAGGCAGCCAGGCAGGAGCCAGGACTCCAGCCATCCAGCCAAGGCAGGAAGGCAGGAGCCAGGACTGCAGCCAGCCAACCAAGGCAGGCAGGCAGGGGCCCGGACTCCAGCCAGCCAGCCAATGTAGGCAGGCAGGGTCCAGGACTCCTGTCAGCCAGCCAAGGCAGGCAGGCAGGGGCCAGGACTCCAGCCAGCCAGACATGGCAGGCAGGCAGGAGCCAGAACTCCAGTCATCCAGCCAAGGCAGGCAGGCAGGGGCCAGGACTCCAGACATCAATCCAATGCAGGCAGGCAGGAGCCAGGACTCCAGCCAGCCAGCCAAGGCAGGCAGGCAGGAGCCAGGACTCCAGCCAGGTAGCCAAGGCAGGCAGGCAGGAGCCAGGACTCCAGCCAGCCAGCCAAGGCAGGCAGGCAGGTGCCCGGACTCCAGCCAGCCAGCCAAGGCAGGCAGGCAGGAGCCAGGACTCCAGCCATCCAGTCAAGGCAGGCAGGTAGGCAGGAGCCAGGAATCTAGCCACCCAGCCAAGTCAGCCAGGCAGGAGCCAGGACTCCAGCCATCCAGCCAAGGCAGGAAGGCAGGAGCCAGGACTGCAGCCAGCCAGCCAAGGCAGGCAGGCAGGGGCCCGGACTCCAGCCAGCCAGCCAAGGTAGGCAGGCAGGGTCCAGGACTCCTATCAGCCAGCCAAGGCAGGCAGGCAGGGGCCAGGACTCCAGCCAGCCAGACATGGCAGGCAGGCAGGAGCCAGAACTCCAGCCAGCCAGCCAAGGCAGGCAGGCAGGGGCCAGGACTCCAGCCAGCCAGCCAAGGCAGGAAGGCAGGAGCCAGGACTCCAGCCAGCCAGCCAAGGAAGGCAGGCAGGAGCCAGGACTCCAGCCAGCCAGCCAAGGCAGGCAGGCAGGGGCCAGGACTCCAGCCAGCCAGCCAAGGCAGGCAGGCAGGGGCCAGGACTCCAGCCAGCCAGCCAAGGCAGGAAGGCAGGAGCCAGGACTCCAGCCAGACAGCCAAGGCAGGCAGGCAGGTGCCACGACTCCAGTCATCCAGCCAAGGCAGGCAGGCAGGGGCCAGGACTCCAGCCAGCTAGCCGAGGCAGGCAGGCAGGAGCCAGGACTCCAGACATCAATCCAATGCAGGCAGGCAGGAGCCAGGACTCCAGCCAGCCAGCCAAGGCAGGCAGGCAGGGGCCAGGACTCCAGCCAGCCAGCCAAGGCAGCCAGGCAGGAGCCAGGACTCCAGACAGCCAGCCAAGGCAGGCAGGCAGGGGCCAGGACTCCAGTCAGCAAGCCAAGGTAGGCAGGCAGGGGCCAGGACTCCAGTCAGCCAGCCAAGGCAGGCAGGCAGGGGCCATGATTACAGGCTGCCAGACAAGGCAGGCAGGCAGTGGCCAGGACTCCAGCCGGGTAGCCAAGGCAGGCAGGCAGGAGCCAGGACTCCAGACAGCAATCCAATGCAGGCAGGCAGGAGCCAGGACTCCAGCAGGGTAGCCAAGGCAGGCAGACAGGAGCCAGGACTCCAGCCAGCCAGACAAGGCAGGCAAGCAAGGACCACGACTACAGGGTGCCAGACAAGGCAGGCAGGCAGTGGCCAGGACTCGAGCCAGCCAGACATGGCAGACAATGAGGGCCACGGTTCCAACAAGCAAGCCAAGGCAGGCAGGCAGGGGCCACAAGCACAGCTAGCAAGACAAAAGAGGCAGGCAGGGTCCACAGTTCCAGCTAGCCAGCCAAGGCAGCCAGGCAGGAGCCAGGACTCCAGCCATCCAGCCAAGGCAGGAAGGCAGGAGCCAGGACTGCAGCCAGCCAGCCAAGGCAGGCAGGCAGGGGCCCGGACTCCAGCCAGCCAGCCAAGGTAGGCAGGCACGGGCCAGGACTCCTGTCAGCCAGCCAAGGCAAGCAGGCAGGAGCCAGGACTCCAGCCAGCCAGCCAAGGCAGGCAAGCAAGGACCACGACTACAGGCTGCCAGACAAGGCAGGCAGGCAGTGGCCAGGACTCCAGCCAGCCAGACATGGCAGGCAGGCAGGAGCCAGGACTCCAGCCAGCTAGGCAAGGCAGTCAGGCAGGAGCCAGGACTCCAGTCAGCAAGCCAATGCAGGCAGGCACGAGCCAGGACTCCAGCCAGCCAGCCAAGGCAGGCAATCAAGGACCACGACTACAGGCTGCCAGACAAGGCAAGCAGGCAGTGGCCAGGACTCCAGCCAGCCAGACATGGCAGGCAAGGAGGGCCACGGTTCCAACAAGCCAGCCAAGGCAGGCAGGCAGGGGCCACAACCACAGCCAGCAAGACAAAAGAAGCAGGCAGGGTCCACAGTTCCAGCTAGCCAGCCGAGTCAGGCAGGCAGGAGCCAGGACTCCAGCCATCCAGTCAAGGCAGGCAGGCAGGAGCCAGGACTCCAGTAAGCAACCCAAGGCAGGCAGGCAGGAGCCAGGACTCCAGCCATCCAGCCAAGGCAGGCAAGCTAGGACCACGACTACAGGCTGCCAGACATGGCAGGTAGGCAGGGGCCCGGACTCCAGCCAGCCAGCCAAGGTAGGCAGGCACGCGCCAGGACTCCTGTCAGCCAGCCAAGGCAGGCAGGCAGGAGCCAGGACTCCAGCCAGCCAGCCAAGGCAGGCAAGCAAGGACCACGACTACAGGCTGCCAGACAAGGCAGGCAGGCAGTGGCCAGGACTCCAGCCAGCCAGACATGGCAGGCAGGCAGGAGCCAGGACTCCAGCCAGCTAGGCAAGGCAGTCAGGCAGGAGCCAGGACTCCAGTCAGCAAGCCAATGCAGGCAGGCACGAGCCAGGACTCCAGCCAGCCAGCCAAGGCAGGCAAGCAGGGGCCAGGAATCCAGCCAGCCAGCCAAGGCAGGCAGGAAGGGGCCCGGACTCCAGCCAGCCAGCCAAGGCAGGCAAGCAAGGACCACGATTACAGGCTGCCAGACAAGGCAGGCAGGCACTGGCCAGGATTCCAGCCAGCCAGACATGGCAGGCAGGCAGGAGCCAGGACTCCAGCCAGCTAGGCAAGGCAGGCAGGCAGGAGCCAGGACTCCAGTCAGCAAGCCAAGGCAGGCAGGCAGGAGCCAGGACTCCAGCCAGCAAGCCAAGGCAGGCAATCAAGGACCACGACTACAGGCTGCCAGACAAGGCAGGTAGGCAAGAGCCAGGACTCCAGCCATCCAGTCAAGGCACGCAGGCAGGAACCAGCACTCCAGCCAGCTAGCCAAGCCAGGCAGGCAGGAGCCAGGACTCCAGTCAGCATGCCCATGCAGGCAGGCAGGAGCTAGGACTCTAGCCAGGTAGCCAAGGCAGGCAGGCAGGAGCCAGGACTCCAGCCAGCCAGCCAAGGCAGGCAAGCAACGACCACGACTACAGGCTGCCAGACAAGGCAAGCAGGCAGTGGCCAGGACTCCAGCCAGCCAGACATGGCTGGCAAGGAGGGCCACGGTTCCAACAAGCCAGCCAAGGCAGGCAGGCAGGGGCCACAACCACAGCCAGCAAGACAAAAGAGGCAGGCAGGGTCCACAGTTCCAGCTAGCCAGCCGAGGCAGGCAGGCAGGAGCCAGGACTCCAGCCATCCAGTCAAGCCAGGCAGGCAGGAGCCAGGACTCCAGTAAGCAACCCAAGGCAGGCAGGCAGGAGCCAGGACTCCAGCCATCCAGCCAAGGCAGGCAAGCTAGGACCACGACTACAGGCTGCCAGACATGGCAGGTAGGCAGGAGCCAGGACTCCAGCCAACCAGCCAAGGCAGGCAGGCAGGGGCCCGGTATCCAGCCAGCAAGCCAAGGCAGGCAGGCAGGGGCCAGGACTCCAGCCAGCCAGCCAAGGCAGCCAGGCAGGAGCCAGGACTCCAGCCAGCCAGCCAAGGCAGGAAGGCAGGAGCCAGGACTCCAGCCAGCTAGCCAAGGTAGGCAGGCAGGGGCCCGGACTCCAGCCAGCCAGCCAAGGTAGGCAGGCAGGGGCCCGGACTCCAGCCAGCCAGCCAAGGTAGGCAGGCAGATGCCAGGACTCCAGTCAGCCAGTCAAGGCAGGCAGGCAGGAGCCAGGACTCCAGACAGCAATCCAATGCAGTCAGGCAGGAGCCAGGACTCCAGCCGGGTAGCCAAGGCAGGCAGGCAGGAGCCAGGACTCCAGACAGCAATCCAATGCAGGCAGTCAGGAGCCAGGACTCCAGCCGGGTATCAAAGGCAGGAAGGCAGGAGCCAGGACTCCAGCCAGCCAGCCAAGGCAGGCAAGCAAGGACCACGACTACAGGCTGCCAGACAAGGCAGGCAGGCAGTGGCCAGGACTCCAGCCAGCCAGACATGGCAGGCAAGGAGGGCCACGGTTCCAACAAGCCAGCCAAGGCAGGCAGGCAGGGGCCACAACCACAGCCAGCAAGACAAAAGATGCAGGCAGGGTCCATAGTTCCAGCTAGCCAGCCAAGGCAGGCAGGCAGGAGCCAGGACTCCAGCCAGGTAACCAAGGCCGGCAGGCAGGAGCCAGGACTCCAGCCAGCCAGCCAAGGCAGGCAGGCAGGAGCCATGACTCCAGCCAGCCAGCCAAGGCAGGAAAGCCGGAACCAGGACTCCAGACAGCAATCCAATGCAGGCAGGCAGGGGCCCGGACTCCAGCCAGCCAGCCAAGGTAGGCAGGCAGGGGCCAGGACTCCAGTCAGCCAGCCAAGGCAGGCAGGCAGGAGCCAGGACTCCAGCCATCCAGCCAAGGCAGGAAGGCAGGAGCCAGGACTGCAGCCAGCCAGCCAAGGCAGGCAGGCAGGGGCCCGGACTCCAGCCAGCCAGCCAAGGTAGGCCGGCAGGGGCCAGGACTCCTGTCAGCCAGGCAAGGCAGGCAGGCAGGGGCCAGGACTCCAGCCAGCTAGCCAAGGCAGGCAGGCAGGAGCCAGGACTCCAGTCAGCCAGCCAAGGCAGGCAGGCAGGAGCCAGGACTCCAGTCAGCCAGCCAAGGCAGGCAGGCAGTGGCCAGGACTCCAGCCAGCCAGACGTGGCAGGCAGGCAGGAGCCAGGACTCCAGCCATCCAGTCAAGGCAGGCAGGCAGGTGACAGGACTCCAGTCATCCAGCCAAGGCAGGCAGGCAGGGGCCACAAGCACAGCCAGCAAGACAAAAGAGGCAGGCATGGTCCGCAGTTCCAGCCACCCAGCCAAGGCAGCCAGGCAGGAGCCAGGACTCCAGCCATCCAGCCAAGGCAGCCAGGCAGGAGCCAGGACTGCAGCCAGACAGCCAAGGTAGGCAGGCAGGGGCCAGGACTCCTGTCAGCCAGCCAAGGCAGGCAGGCAGGGGCCAGGACTCCAGCCAGCTAGCCAAGGCAGGCAGGCAGGAGCCAGGACTCCAGCCAGCCAGCCAAGGCAGGCAGGCAGGAGCCAGGACTCCAGTCAGCAAGCCAAGGCAGGCAGGCAGGAGCCAGGACTCCAGCCAGCCAGCCAAGGCCGGCAAGCAAGGACCATGACTACAGGCTGCCAGACAAGGCAGGCAGGCAGTGGCCAGGACTCCAGCCGGCCAGACATGGCAGGCAAGGAGGGCCACGGTTCCAACAAGCCAGCCAAGGCAGGCAGGCAGGGGCCACAAGCACAGCCAGCAAGACAAAAGAGGCAGGCAGGGTCCACAGTTCCAGCTAGCCAGCCAAGGCAGGCAGGCAGGAGCCAGGACTCCAGCCGTCCAGTCAAGGCAGGCAGGTAGGCAGGAGCCATGAGTCCAGCCAGGTAACCAAGGCCGGCAGGCAGGAGCCAGGACTCCAGCCAGGTAACCAAGGCCGGCAGGCAGGAGCCAGGACTCCAGCCAGCCAGCTAAGGCAGGCAGGCAGGAGCCATGACTCCAGTCATCCATCCAAGGCAGGCAGGCAGGGGCCACAACCACAGCCAGCCAGCCAAAAGAGGCAGGCAGGGTCCACAGTTTCAGCTAGCCAGCCAAGGCAGGCAGGCAAGAGCCAGGACTCCAGCCAGCTAGCCAAGCCAGGCAGGCAGGAGCCAGGACTCCAGTCAGCATGCCCATGCAGGCAGACATGAGCCAGGACTCCAGCCAGCCAGCCAAGGCAGGCAGGCAGGGGCCGGGACTCCAGCCAGCCAGCCAAGGCAGGCAGGCAGGGGCCAGGACTCCAGCCAGCAAGCCAAGGCAGGCAAGCAAGGACCACGACTACAGGCTGCCAGACAAGGCAGGCAGGCAGTGGCCAGGACTCCAGCCAGCCAGACATGGCAGGCAAGGAGGGCCACAGTTGCAACAAGCCAGCCAAGGCAGGCAGGCCGGGGCCACAACCACAGCCAGCAAGACAAAAGGGGCAGGCAGGGTCCACAGTTCCAGCTAGCCAGCCAAGGCAGGCAGGCAGGAGCCAGGACTCCAGCCATCCAGTCAAGGCAGGCAGGTAGGCAGGAGCCAGGACTCCAGCCAGCCAGCCATGGCAGGTAGGTAGGAGCCAGGACTCCAGCCAGCCAGCCAAGGCAGGCAAGCATGGACCACGAATACAGGCTGCCAGACAAGGCAGGCAGGCAGGGGCCAGGACTCCAGATAGCAGGACATGGCAGGCAGGCAAGATCCAGCACTCCAGCCATCCAGTCAAGGCAGGCAGGCAAGAGCCAGGACTCCAGCCAGCCAGCCAAGGCAGGCAGGCAGGAGCCAGGACTCTAGCCATCCAGCCAAGGCAGGAAGGCAGGAGCCAGGACTCCAGCCAGCCAGCCAAGGCAGGCAGGCAGGAGCCAGGACTCTAGCCATCCAGCCAAGGCAGGAAGGCAGGAGCCAGGACTCCAGCCAGCCAGCCAAGGCAGGCAGGCAGGGAGCCGGACTCCAGCCAGCCAGCCAAGGCAGGAAGGCAGGAGCCAGGACTCCAGCCAGCCAGCCAAGGCAGGCAGGCAGGGAGCCGGACTCCAGCCAGCCAGCCAAGGTAGGCAGGCAGGTGCCAGGACTCCAGTCAGCCAGCCAAGGCAGGCAGGCAGGGGCCAGGACTCCAGTCAGCCAGCCAAGGCAGGCAGGCAGGAGCCAGGACTCCAGAGAGCAAACCAATGCAGGCAGGCAGGAGCCAGGACTCCAGCCGGGTAGCCAAGGCAGGCAGGCAGTAGCCAGGACTCCAGCCAGCCAGCCAAGGCAGGCAAGCAAGGACCACGACTACAGGCTGCCTGACAAGGCAGGCAGGCATTGGCCAGGACTCCAGCCAGCCAGACATGGCAGGCAATGAGGGCCACGGTTCCAACAAGCCAGACAAGGCAGGCAGGCAGGGGCCACAACCACAGCCAGCAAGACAAAAGGGGCACGCAGGGTCCACAGTTCCAGCTAGCCAGCCAAGGCAGGCAGGCAGGAGCCAGGACTCCAGCCAGCTAGCCAAGGCAGGCAGGCAGGGGGCCGGACTCCAGCCAGCCAGCCAAGGTAGGCAGGCAGGTGCCAGGACTCCAGTCAGCCAGCCAAGGCAGGCAGGCAGGGGCCAGGACTCCAGTCAGCGAGCCAAGGCAGGCAGGCAGGGGCCAGGACTCCAGCCAGCTAGCCAAGGCAGGCAGGCAGGAGCCAGGACTCCAGTCAGCCAGCCAGTGCAGGCAGGCAGGAGCCAAGACTCCAGCCAGCCAGCCAGGGCAGGCAGGCAGGAGCCAGGACTCCAGCCAGCCAGCCAATGCAGGCAGGCAGGAGGCAGGACTCCAGCCAGCCAGACAAGGCAGGCAAGCATGGACCACGAATACAGGCTGCCAGACAAGGCAGGCAGGCAGTGGCCAGGACTCCAGCCAGCAAGACATGGCAGGCAAGGAGGGCCACGGTTCCAGCAAGCCACCCAAGGCACGCAGGCAGGGGCCACAACCACAGACAGCCAGCCAAAAGTGGCAGGCAGGGTCCACAGTTCCAGCTAGCCAACCAAGGCAGGTAGGCAGGAGCCAGGACTCCAGTCAGCCAGGTATCCAAGGCAGGCAGGCAGGAGCCAGGACTCCAGCCAGCCAGACATGGCAGGCAGGCAGGAGCCAGGACTCCAGCCAGCCAGCCAAGGCAGGCAGGCAGGAGCCAGGACTCCAGCCAGCCAGCCATGGCAGGCAGGCAGGAGCCAGGACTCCAGCCAGGTAGGCAAGGCAGGCAGGCAGGAGCCAGGACTCCAGCCAGGTAGCCAAGTAAGCCAGGCAGGAGCCAGGACTCCAGCCAGCAAGCCAAGTCAGGCAGGCAGGAGCCAGGACTCCAGTCAGCAAGCCAATGCAGGCAGGCAGGAGCCAGGACTCCAGCCAGCCAGCCAAGGCAGGCAGGCAGGAGCCAGGACTCCAGCCATCCAGCCAAGGCAGGCAGGCAGGAGCCAGGACTCCAGTCAGTCAGCCAGCCAAGGCAGGCAGGCAGGTGCCAGTACTCCAGCCAGCCAGCCAAGGCAGACAGGCAAGGACCATGACTGCAGTCAGCCAGCCAAGGCAGGCAGGCTGGAGCCAGGACTCCAGCCAGCCTGCAAAGGCAGGCAGACAGGAGCCAGGACTCCAGTCAGCAAGCCAAGGCAGGCAGGCAGGAGCCAGGACTCCAGCCAGCCAGCCATGGCAGGCAGACAGGAGCCAGGACTCCAGCCGGGTAGCCAAGGCAGGCAGGCAGTAGCCAGGACTCCAGCCAGCCAGCCAAGGCAGGCAAGCAAGGACCACGACTACAGGCTGCCAGACCAGGCAGGCAGGCAGTGGCCAGGACTCCAGCCAGCCAGACATGGCAGGCAAGGAGGGCCACGGTTCCAGCAAGCCAGGCAAGGCAGGCAGGCAAGTGCCACCACCACAGCCAGCCAGCCAAAAGAGGCAGGCAGGGTCCACGGTTCCAGCTAGCCAGCCAAGGCAGGCAGGCAGGAGCCAGGACTCCAGCCAGCCAGCCAAGGCAGGCAGGCAGGGAGCCGGACTCCAGCCAGCCAGCCAAGGTAGGCAGGCAGGTGCCAGGACTCCAGTCAGCCAGCCAAGGCAGGCAGGCAGGGGCCAGGACTCCAGTCAGCCAGCCAAGGCAAACAGGCAGGAGCCAGGACTCCAGAGAGCAATCCAATGCAGGCAGGCAGGAGCCAGGACTCCAGTCAGCAAGCCAAGGCAGGCAGGCAGGAGCCAGGACTCCAGCCAGCCAGCCATGGCAGGCAGACAGGAGCCAGGACTCCAGCCAGCCAGCCAAGGCAGGCAAGCAAGGACCACGACTACAGGCTGCCAGACCAGGCAGGCAGGCAGTGGCCAGGACTCCAGCCAGCCAGACATGGCAGGCAAGGAGGGCCACGGTTCCAGCAAGCCACCCAAGGCACGCAGGCAGGGGCCACAACCACAGACAGCCAGCCAAAAGAGGCAGGCAGGGTCCACAGTTCCAGCTAGCCAGCCAAGGCAGGCAGGCAGGAGCCAGGACTCCAGCCGTCCAGTCAAGGCAGGCAGGCAGGAGCCAGGACTCCAGCCAGCCAGACATGGCAGGCAGGCAGGAGCCAGGACTCCAGCCAGCCAGCCAAGGCAGGCAGGCAGGGGCCCGGACTCCAGCCAGCCAGCCAAGGCAGGCAGGCAGGAGCCAGGACTCCAGCCAGCCAGCCATGGCAGGCAGGCAGGAGCCAGGACTCCAGCCAGGTAGGCAAGGCAGGCAGGCAGGAGCCAGGACTCCAGCCAGGTAGCCAAGGAAGCCAGGCAGGAGCCAGGACTCCAGCCAGCAAGCCATGTCAGGCAGGCAGGAGCCAGGACTCCAGTCAGCAAGCCAATGCAGGCATGCAGGAGCCAGGACTCCAGCCAGCCAGCCAAGGCAGGCAGGCAGGAGCCAGGACTCCAGTCAGCCAGCCAGTGCAGGCAGGCAGGAGCCAAGACTCCAGCCAGCCAGCCAGGGCAGGCAGGCAGGAGCCAGGACTCCAGCCAGCCAGCCAATGCAGGCAGGCAGGAGGCAGGACTCCAGCCAGCCAGACAAGGCAGGCAAGCATGGACCACGAATACAGGCTGCCAGACAAGGCAGGCAGGCAGTGGCCAGGACTCCAGCCAGCAAGACATGGCAGGCAAGGAGGGCCACGGTTCCAGCAAGCCACCCAAGGCACGCAGGCAGGGGCCACAACCACAGACAGCCAGCCAAAAGTGGCAGGCAGGGTCCACAGTTCCAGCTAGCCAACCAAGGCAGGTAGGCAGGAGCCAGGACTCCAGTCAGCCAGGTATCCAAGGCAGGCAGGCAGGAGCCAGGACTCCAGCCAGCCAGACATGGCAGGCAGGCAGGAGCCAGGACTCCAGCCAGCCAGCCAAGGCAGGCAGGCAGGAGCCAGGACTCCAGCCAGCCAGCCATGGCAGGCAGGCAGGAGCCAGGACTCCAGCCAGGTAGGCAAGGCAGGCAGGCAGGAGCCAGGACTCCAGCCAGGTAGCCAAGTAAGCCAGGCAGGAGCCAGGACTCCAGCCAGCAAGCCAAGTCAGGCAGGCAGGAGCCAGGACTCCAGTCAGCAAGCCAATGCAGGCAGGCAGGAGCCAGGACTCCAGCCAGCCAGCCAAGGCAGGCAGGCAGGAGCCAGGACTCCAGCCATCCAGCCAAGGCAGGCAGGCAGGAGCCAGGACTCCAGTCAGTCAGCCAGCCAAGGCAGGCAGGCAGGTGCCAGTACTCCAGCCAGCCAGCCAAGGCAGACAGGCAAGGACCATGACTGCAGTCAGCCAGCCAAGGCAGGCAGGCTGGAGCCAGGACTCCAGCCAGCCTGCAAAGGCAGGCAGACAGGAGCCAGGACTCCAGTCAGCAAGCCAAGGCAGGCAGGCAGGAGCCAGGACTCCAGCCAGCCAGCCATGGCAGGCAGACAGGAGCCAGGACTCCAGCCGGGTAGCCAAGGCAGGCAGGCAGTAGCCAGGACTCCAGCCAGCCAGCCAAGGCAGGCAAGCAAGGACCACGACTACAGGCTGCCAGACCAGGCAGGCAGGCAGTGGCCAGGACTCCAGCCAGCCAGACATGGCAGGCAAGGAGGGCCACGGTTCCAGCAAGCCAGGCAAGGCAGGCAGGCAAGTGCCACCACCACAGCCAGCCAGCCAAAAGAGGCAGGCAGGGTCCACGGTTCCAGCTAGCCAGCCAAGGCAGGCAGGCAGGAGCCAGGACTCCAGCCAGCCAGCCAAGGCAGGCAGGCAGGGAGCCGGACTCCAGCCAGCCAGCCAAGGTAGGCAGGCAGGTGCCAGGACTCCAGTCAGCCAGCCAAGGCAGGCAGGCAGGGGCCAGGACTCCAGTCAGCCAGCCAAGGCAAACAGGCAGGAGCCAGGACTCCAGAGAGCAATCCAATGCAGGCAGGCAGGAGCCAGGACTCCAGTCAGCAAGCCAAGGCAGGCAGGCAGGAGCCAGGACTCCAGCCAGCCAGCCATGGCAGGCAGACAGGAGCCAGGACTCCAGCCAGCCAGCCAAGGCAGGCAAGCAAGGACCACGACTACAGGCTGCCAGACCAGGCAGGCAGGCAGTGGCCAGGACTCCAGCCAGCCAGACATGGCAGGCAAGGAGGGCCACGGTTCCAGCAAGCCACCCAAGGCACGCAGGCAGGGGCCACAACCACAGACAGCCAGCCAAAAGAGGCAGGCAGGGTCCACAGTTCCAGCTAGCCAGCCAAGGCAGGCAGGCAGGAGCCAGGACTCCAGCCGTCCAGTCAAGGCAGGCAGGCAGGAGCCAGGACTCCAGCCAGCCAGACATGGCAGGCAGGCAGGAGCCAGGACTCCAGCCAGCCAGCCAAGGCAGGCAGGCAGGGGCCCGGACTCCAGCCAGCCAGCCAAGGCAGGCAGGCAGGAGCCAGGACTCCAGCCAGCCAGCCATGGCAGGCAGGCAGGAGCCAGGACTCCAGCCAGGTAGGCAAGGCAGGCAGGCAGGAGCCAGGACTCCAGCCAGGTAGCCAAGGAAGCCAGGCAGGAGCCAGGACTCCAGCCAGCAAGCCATGTCAGGCAGGCAGGAGCCAGGACTCCAGTCAGCAAGCCAATGCAGGCATGCAGGAGCCAGGACTCCAGCCAGCCAGCCAAGGCAGGCAGGCAGGAGCCAGGACTCCAGCCATCCAGCCAAGGCAGGCAGGCAGGAGCCAGGACTCCAGTCAGTCATCCAGCCAAGGCAGGCAGGCAGGTGCCAGTACTCCAGCCAGCCAGCCAAGGCAGACAGGCAAGGACCATGACTGCAGTCAGCCAGCCAAGGCAGGCAGGCTGGAGCCAGGACTCTAGCCAGCTAGCCAAGGCAGGCAGGCAGGAGCCAGGACTCCAGCCAGCCTGCCAAGGCAGGCAGACAGGAGCCAGGACTCCAGTCAGCAAGCCAAGGCAGGCAGGCAGGAGCCAGGACTCCAGCCAGCCAGCCATGGCAGGCAGACAGGAGCCAGGACTCCAGCCAGCAAGCCAAGTCAGGCAGGCAGGAGCCAGGACTCCAGTCAGCAAGCCAATGCAGGCAGGCAGGAGCCAGGACTCCAGCCAGCCAGCCAAGGCAGGAAGGCAGGAGCCAGGACTCCAGCCAGCCAGCCATGGCAGGCAGGCAGGAGCCAGGACTCCAGTCAGCCAGCCAAGGCAGGCAGGCAGGGGCCAGGACTCCAGCCAGCCTGCCATGGCAGGCAGGCAAGGACCATGACTCCAGTCAGCCAGCCAAGGCAGGCAGGCCGGGGCCACAACCACAGCCAGCAAGCCAAAAGAGGCAGGCAGGGTCCACAGTTCCAGCTAGCCAGCCAAGGCAGGCAGGCAGGCAGGAGCCAGGACTCCAGCCAGCCTGCCAAGGCAGACAGGCAAGTACCATGACTGCAGTCAGCCAGCCAAGGCAGGCAGGCAGGAGCCAGGACTCCAGCCAGCCAGACATGGCAGGTAAGGAGGGCCACGGTTCCAGCAAGCCAGCCAAGGCAGGCAGGCAGGGGCCACAACCACAGCCAGCCAGCCAAAAGAGGCAGGCAGGGTCCACAGCTCCAACTAGCCAGCCAAAGGCAGGAGCCAGGACTCCAGCCAGCTAGCCAAGGCAGGCAGGCAGGAGCCAGGACTCCAGTCAGCAAGCCAATGCAGGCAGGCAGGAGCCAGGACTCCAGTCAGCAAGCCAATGCAGGCAGGCAAGAGCCAGGACTCCAGCAAGCTAGCCAAGGCAGGCAGGCAGGAGCCAGGACTCGAGCCACCCAGCCAAGGCAGGCAAGCAAGGACCATGACTACAGGCTGCCAGACATGGCAGGCAGGCAGGAGCCAGGACTCCAGCCATCCAGTCAAGGCAGGCAGGTAGGCAGGAGCCAGGACTCCAGGCACCCAGCCAAGGCAGGCAGGCAGGAGCCAGGACTCCAGCCAGCCAGCCAAGGCAGGCAGGCAGGAGGCAGGACTCCAGTCAGCCTGCCAAGGCAGGCAGGCAGGAGCCAGGACTCCAGTCAGCAAGGCAATGGAGGCAGGCAGGGCCCGGGACTCCAGCCAGCCTTCCAAGGCAGGCAGGGAGGAGCCAGGACTCCATACAGCTAGCCAAGGCAGGCAAGCAAGGACCACGAATACAGGCTGCCAGACAAGGCAGGCAGGCAGTGGCCAGGACTCCAGCCAGACAGACATGGCAGGCAAGGAGGGCCAAGGTTCCAGCAAGCCAGCCAAGGCAGGCAGGAAGGGGCCACAACCACAGCCAGCCAGCCAAAAGAGGCAGGCAGGGTCCACAGTTCCAGCTAGCCAGCCAAGGCAAGCAGGCAGGAGCCAGGACTCCAGCCACCCAGCCAAGGCAGGAAGGCAGGAGCCAGGACTCCTGCCATCCAGTCAAGGCAGGCAGGCAGGCAATAGCCATGACTCCAGTCAGCCAGCCAAGGCAGGCAGGCAGGAGCCAGGACTCCAGCCAGCTAGCCAACGCAGGCAGGCAGGAGTCAGGACTCCAGTCAGCCAGCCAACGCAGGCAAGCAAGAACCACGACTACAGACTGCCAGACAAGGCAGGCAGGCAGTGGCCAGGACTCCAGCCAGCCAGCCATGGCAGACCGGCAAGGACCATGACCCCAGTCAGCCAGCCAAGGCAGACATGCAGGGGCCACAACCACAGCCAGCCAGCCAAAAGAGGCAGGCAGGGTCCACAGTTCCAGCTAGCCAGCCAACGCAGGCAGGCAGGAGCAAAGACTCCAGCCATCCAGTCAAGGCAGGCAGGCAGGAGCCAGGACTCCAGTTAGCCAGCCATGGCAGGCAGGCAGGAGCCAGGACTCCACTCAGCCAGCCAAGGCAGGCATGCAGGAGCCAGGACTCCAGCCAGCTAGCCAAGGCAGGCAGGCAGGAGTCAGGACTACAGTCAGCCAGCCAACGCAGGCAAGCAAGAACCACGACTACAGACTGCCAGACAAGGCAGGCAGGCAGTGGCCAGGACTCCAGCCAGCCTGCCAAGGCAGGCAGGCAAGGACCATGAATATAGGCTGCCAGACAAGGCAGGCAGGCAGGAGTCAGGACTCCAGCCATCCAGTCAAGGCAGGCAGGCAGGCAGGAGCTAGGACTCCAGTCAGCCAACCAAGGCAGGCAGGCACTGGCCAGGACTCCAGCCAGCCTGCCAAGGCAGACAGGCAAGGACCATGACTCCAGTCAGCCAGCCAAGGCAGGCAGGCAGGGGCCACAGCCACAGCCAGCCAGCCAAAAGAGGCAGGCAGGGTCCACAGTTCCAGCTAGCCAGCCAAGGCAGGCAGGAAGGAGCTAGGACTCCAGTCAGCCAGCCAAGGCAGGCAGAGAGGGGCCACGACTCCAGCCAGCCTGCCAAGGCTGGCAGGCAATGACCATGACTCCAGTCAGCCAGCCAAGGCAGGCAGGCAGGAGCCAGGACTCCAGCCAGGTAGCCAAGGAAGGCAGGCAGGGGCCGGGACTCCAGCCAGCCAGCCAAGGCAGGCAGGCAGGAGCCAGGACTCCAGTCAGCTAGCCAAGGCAGGCAGGCAGGGGCCGGGACTCCAGCCATCCAGCCAAGGCAGTCATGCAGGAGCCAGGACTCTAGCCAGCTAGCCACGGCAGGCAGGATGTGGTCCGGAAGTGGCTGTGATGCCAGCCAGAATGCAAAATAATGAAATAAACAAACAAACAAAAAAAAGAATTAAACAATCCTTGTTCATGCCTGGTTTCTCAATACTCAATACGATTCTCAATACGGCAGATTCTCCCCATAACAACTTTTCAGAGACACAACTAGTTGGGTGTTTTTTGTCTTCTTTTTGTTTGTTTGTTTGTGTGTTTTTGTTTTGTTTTGGTATATGTTAAGGCACTGTCTAAATCAAGTCACTTTCTTGGAGTGGGTCCAGATGAGGGCCAATAAGATGATGAGAGGGCTGGAGCACCTCTCCTATGCAGAAAGGTTGAAGGAACTGGGCTTGTTTAGCCTGGAGAAGGCTCCAGGTCCTTCCAGTCCTTGAGGGGAGCGTATAAAGAGGAGGGGAATGGCTGATTATGAGGGTCGCAGTGCTAGGACAAAGGGGAATGGTCTTGTTGGAAATATCCAAGTCATGTTTGTCAGGACGGTATCTCTGATAAAAGCAGATCTTATTCACGATTGCAATGGCGGTGTCCCGCAAGCAGCAGCGCCTATGGACACGACATGACAGCCTTTAGACCCTGCTTTCTCCCCCTTGCCTCCCCTCTCCCCTGTTTCCCCACTGGCTGGGTACTCCAGGTTCACAACCTTATCAGAAGGTTGACATTTGCTATTTACTTGTTAATTTATTTGTTACCTGGTGTCAGTCAACAGCCATCCTGTTGTTTCCAAGCTATCTTGGTGCTCTCCTGGTCCTGTTGATATGATATTCCTTAAAGTCTTCGTTGAACAAAGAGCGCTGGGGATGATGCCAGGCCTTCCGATGTCTCTCGAGGCGCTTCCTCGGGCTGCCATCACTGTTCTCTGGTTTGCTCTCGTTCAGGATATTCTTGCAGTGTGTATGACAAAATATACATCTATACACCTCTATACAGAGTGTGCGTGCCTGGGAAGGTTCGTCCAGAGGATCAGTGATGTAAACTTATCCACCTCTGGAGCCCTCCTTTGGACACTCTCTCCTAGCATCTCATGGAGTGGCAGCCCAAGCTGCCCCCAGCGCTGGAGACGAGGCCGCACAGCACAGAGCAGAGCCGGACAGCCGCTTCCCTGGCCTGGCAGTGCTGGGCCTGACGCAGCCCAGGGTACGGTTGACCCTTGTGACTGCCAGGCGCACTGCCGGCTCAGATTCCATTGGCCACCAAACCAGATCCATTTTTGCCAGGCTGCGCTCCAGAACTTCCCCCCTCATGTCTGCACACAGAGCCAGGGCACCCCGTCCCAGGTGCAGAACCCAGCGCTTGCCCTTCTTCGTGCACATGGGAACCACCCCCATTTTGTCCAGATCTCAAGGCAAGGCCTCTTTATCCTCAAGGAGGTCTAAACTCCTCCCAGCTTAGCATCATCCACAAACTGATTGATACAACCAACAGATCTTTAGTGGAACCAACAGTAAAAACAAGATAGAGAAATGGCCTTAAAATGGAGCCCAGCAGAATTCAACAGGTTCATCAGACACACAGGGCAACTGTCAGGACAAAGTCACCGAATCCTCCAGTGCAGCCATGTTTTAGTTGTCAAGGGACATTCTAAGGCATGCATAGCCAAGGCTTTATGATGCCATGAGCCACCTCCCTGACAAAAGCTCTAGATCTGGGAAACCAGGCAACAGAACACCAGCTGTGATGCAAGGCAGCCAGCCAGCCAAGGCAGGCAGGCAGGGGCCAGAACTCCAGCCAGCCAGCCAGCCAGCCAGCCAGCCAAGGCAGGCAGGCAGGGGCCAGGACTCCAGTCAGCCAGCCAAGGCAGGAAAGCAGGGGCCATGACTCCAGCCAGCCAGACATGGAAGGCAGGCAGGGGCCAAGACTACAGCCAGCCAACCAAGGCAGGCAGGCAGGAGCCAGGACTCCAGTCAGCCAGCCAAGGCAGGCAGGCAGGGGCCCGGACTCCAGCCAGCCAGCCAAGGCAAGCAAGGAGGGCCACAGTACCAGCAAGCCAGCCAAGGCAGGCAGCATGAGGCCACAACCACAGCCAGCCAGCCAAGGCAGGCAGGCAGGGTCCACAGTTCCAGCCAGCGAGCCAAGGCAGGCAGGCAGGAGCCAGCACTCCAACAATCCAGCAAAGGCAGGCAGGTATGCAGGAGCCATGACTCCAGCCAGCTAGCGAAGGTAGGCAGGCAGGGGCCACAATTCCAGACTGCCAGCCAGCCAAGGCAGGCAGGCAGGAGCCAGGACTCCAGTCAGCTAGCCAAGGCAGGCAGGCAGGAGCCAGGACTCCAGTCAGCCAGCCAAGGCAGGCAGGCAGGGGCCCAGAATCTAGCAAGCCAGCCAAGGCAGGCAGGCAGGGGCCAGGACTCCAGTCAGCTAGCCAAGGCAGGCAGGCAGGAGCCAGGACTCCAGTCAGCCTGCCAAGGCAGGCAGGCAGGAGCCAGGACTCCAGCCAGACAGCCAAGGCAGGCAGGCAGGGGCCACAATTACAGCTAGCCAGCCAAGGCAGGACGGCAGCAGCCAGGACTCCAGCCAGCCAGCCAAGGCAGGCAAGTAGGGGCCATGACTCCAGCCAGCCAGACATGGAAGGCAGGCAGGGTACATGGTTCCAACTAGCCAGCCGTGGCATGCAGGCAGGAGCCAGGAATTTAGCAAGCCAGCCAAGGCAGGGAGGGAGGGGCCAGGACTACAACCACCTAGCCAAACCGGGCAGGCAGTGGCCCGGACTCCAGCCATCGAGCCAAGGCAGGCAGGCAAGGTCCATAGCTCGAGCAATCCAACCATGGCAGGCAAGCAGGGCCACGGTTCCAGCAAGCCAGCCAAGGCATGCATGCTTGGACCATGACTCCAGCCAGCTAGCAAAGGCAGGCAGGCAGGAGCCAGGACTCCAGTCAGCCAGACAAGGCAGGCAGGCAGCGGCCACAACTCCAGCCACCCAGCCACGGCAGCCAGGCAAGGACCACGACTCCAGCCAACCTACCAAGGCAGGCTGGCAGGGGCCAGGACTTCGCCCAGCCAAACAAGGCAGGCACGCAGGGGCCACAACGACAGCTAGCCAGCCAAGGCAGGCAGGCAGGAGCCAGGACTCCAGCCAGCCAGCCAATGCAGGCAGGCAGGACCAGGACTACAAACATCCAGACAGGGCAGGTAAGCAAGAGCCATGACTCCAGCCAGCTAGCCAAGGTAGGAAGGCAGGGGCCACGGTTCCAGACTGCCAGCCAGCCTAGGCAGGCAGGCAGGGGCCAGGACTCCAGCCAGCCAGCCAGACAAGGAAGGCAGGCAGGGGCCATGAATCCAGCCAGCAAGCCAAGGCAGGCAGGCAGGGACCAGGATACAGTTATCCAGCGAAGGCAGGTAGGCAAGGTCCATGGTTCAAGCCATCCAGCCATGGCAGGCAAGCAGGGCCACGGTTCCAGCAAGCCAGCCAAAGCATGCAGGCAGGGACTATGAGCAGGCAGGGGCCAGGACTCCGGCCAGCCAGCCAAGGCAGGCAGGCAGGAGCCAGGACTCCAGCCAGCCAGCCAAGGGAGGCAGGCAGGATCCAGGACTCCAGTCAGCCAGCCAATGCAGGCAGGCAGGATCCAGGACTCCAGTCAGCCAGCCAATGCAGGCAGGCAGGATCCAGGACTCCAGTCAGCCAGCCAATGCAGGCAGGAAGGAGCCAGGACTCCAGTCAGCCAGCCAATGCAGGCAGGCATGAGCCAGGACTCCAGCCAGCCAGCCAAGGCAGGCAGGCAGGATCCAGGACTCCAGCCAGCCAGCCAATGCAGGCAGGAAGGAGCCAGGACTCCAGTCAGCAAGCCAATGCAGGCAGGCAGCAGCCAGGACTCCAGCCAGCCAGCCAACGCAAGCCGGCAGAGTCCACAGTTCCAGCCAGGCATCCAAGGCAGGCAGGCAGGAGCCAGGACTCCAGCCAGCCAGCCAAGGCAGGCAGGCAGGGGCCAGTACTCCAGCCAGCCTGCCAAGGCAGACAGGCAAGTAGCATGACTGCAGTCAACCAGCCAAGGCAGGCAGGCAGGAGCCAGGACTCCAGCCAGGTAGCCAAGGCAGGCAGGCAGGAGCCAGGACTCCAGCCTGCCAGCCAAGGCAGGCAAGCAAGGACCACGAATATAGGCTGCCAGACAAGGCAGGCAGGCATTGGCCAGGACTGCAGCCAGACAGACATGGCAGGCAAGGAGGGCAAGGGTTCCAGCAAGCCAGCCAAGGCAGGCAGGCAGGGGCCACAACCACAGCCAGCCAGCCAAAAGAGTCATGCAGGGTCCACAGTTCCAGCTAGCCAGCCAAGGCAGGCAGGCAGGAGCCAGGACTCCAGGCAGCTAGCCAAGGCAGGCAGGCAGGAGCCAGGACTCCAGCCAGCCAGCCAAGGCAGGCAGGCAGAGTCCACAGTTCCAGCCAGCCAGCCAAGGCAGGCAGGAAGGAGCTAGGACTCCAGTCAGCCAGCCAAGGCAGGCAGAGAGGGGCCACGACTCCAGCCAGCCTGCCAAGGCTGGCAGGCAATGACCATGACTCCAGTCAGCCAGCCAAGGCAGGCAGGCAGGAGCCAGGACTCCAGCCAGGTAGCCAAGGAAGGCAGGCAGGGGCCGGGACTCCAGCCAGCCAGCCAAGGCAGGCAGGCAGGAGCCAGGACTCCAGTCAGCTAGCCAAGGCAGGCAGGCAGGGGCCGGGACTCCAGCCATCCAGCCAAGGCAGTCATGCAGGAGCCAGGACTCTAGCCAGCTAGCCACGGCAGGCAGGATGTGGTCCGGAAGTGGCTGTGATGCCAGCCAGAATGCAAAATAATGAAATAAACAAACAAACAAAAAAAAGAATTAAACAATCCTTGTTCATGCCTGGTTTCTCAATACTCAATACGATTCTCAATACGGCAGATTCTCCCCATAACAACTTTTCAGAGACACAACTAGTTGGGTGTTTTTTGTCTTCTTTTTGTTTGTTTGTTTGTGTGTTTTTGTTTTGTTTTGGTATATGTTAAGGCACTGTCTAAATCAAGTCACTTTCTTGGAGTGGGTCCAGATGAGGGCCAATAAGATGATGAGAGGGCTGGAGCACCTCTCCTATGCAGAAAGGTTGAAGGAACTGGGCTTGTTTAGCCTGGAGAAGGCTCCAGGTCCTTCCAGTCCTTGAGGGGAGCGTATAAAGAGGAGGGGAATGGCTGATTATGAGGGTCGCAGTGCTAGGACAAAGGGGAATGGTCTTGTTGGAAATATCCAAGTCATGTTTGTCAGGACGGTATCTCTGATAAAAGCAGATCTTATTCACGATTGCAATGGCGGTGTCCCGCAAGCAGCAGCGCCTATGGACACGACATGACAGCCTTTAGACCCTGCTTTCTCCCCCTTGCCTCCCCTCTCCCCTGTTTCCCCACTGGCTGGGTACTCCAGGTTCACAACCTTATCAGAAGGTTGACATTTGCTATTTACTTGTTAATTTATTTGTTACCTGGTGTCAGTCAACAGCCATCCTGTTGTTTCCAAGCTATCTTGGTGCTCTCCTGGTCCTGTTGATATGATATTCCTTAAAGTCTTCGTTGAACAAAGAGCGCTGGGGATGATGCCAGGCCTTCCGATGTCTCTCGAGGCGCTTCCTCGGGCTGCCATCACTGTTCTCTGGTTTGCTCTCGTTCAGGATATTCTTGCAGTGTGTATGACAAAATATACATCTATACACCTCTATACAGAGTGTGCGTGCCTGGGAAGGTTCGTCCAGAGGATCAGTGATGTAAACTTATCCACCTCTGGAGCCCTCCTTTGGACACTCTCTCCTAGCATCTCATGGAGTGGCAGCCCAAGCTGCCCCCAGCGCTGGAGACGAGGCCGCACAGCACAGAGCAGAGCCGGACAGCCGCTTCCCTGGCCTGGCAGTGCTGGGCCTGACGCAGCCCAGGGTACGGTTGACCCTTGTGACTGCCAGGCGCACTGCCGGCTCAGATTCCATTGGCCACCAAACCAGATCCATTTTTGCCAGGCTGCGCTCCAGAACTTCCCCCCTCATGTCTGCACACAGAGCCAGGGCACCCCATCCCAGGTGCAGAACCCAGCGCTTGCCCTTCTTCGTGCACATGGGAACCACCCCCATTTTGTCCAGATCTCAAGGCAAGGCCTCTTTATCCTCAAGGAGGTCTAAACTCCTCCCAGCTTAGCATCATCCACAAACTGATTGATACAACCAACAGATCTTTAGTGGAACCAACAGTAAAAACAAGATAGAGAAATGGCCTTAAAATGGAGCCCAGCAGAATTCAACAGGTTCATCAGACACACAGGGCAACTGTCAGGACAAAGTCACCGAATCCTCCAGTGCAGCCATGTTTTAGTTGTCAAGGGACATTCTAAGGCATGCATAGCCAAGGCTTTATGATGCCATGAGCCACCTCCCTGACAAAAGCTCTAGATCTGGGAAACCAGGCAACAGAACACCAGCTGTGATGCAAGGCAGCCAGCCAGCCAAGGCAGGCAGGCAGGGGCCAGAACTCCAGCCAGCCAGCCAGCCAGCCAGCCAGCCAAGGCAGGCAGGCAGGGGCCAGGACTCCAGTCAGCCAGCCAAGGCAGGAAAGCAGGGGCCATGACTCCAGCCAGCCAGACATGGAAGGCAGGCAGGGGCCAAGACTACAGCCAGCCAACCAAGGCAGGCAGGCAGGAGCCAGGACTCCAGTCAGCCAGCCAAGGCAGGCAGGCAGGGGCCCGGACTCCAGCCAGCCAGCCAAGGCAAGCAAGGAGGGCCACAGTACCAGCAAGCCAGCCAAGGCAGGCAGCATGAGGCCACAACCACAGCCAGCCAGCCAAGGCAGGCAGGCAGGGTCCACAGTTCCAGCCAGCGAGCCAAGGCAGGCAGGCAGGAGCCAGCACTCCAACAATCCAGCAAAGGCAGGCAGGTATGCAGGAGCCATGACTCCAGCCAGCTAGCGAAGGTAGGCAGGCAGGGGCCACAATTCCAGACTGCCAGCCAGCCAAGGCAGGCAGGCAGGAGCCAGGACTCCAGTCAGCTAGCCAAGGCAGGCAGGCAGGAGCCAGGACTCCAGTCAGCCAGCCAAGGCAGGCAGGCAGGGGCCCAGAATCTAGCAAGCCAGCCAAGGCAGCCAGGCAGGAGCCAGGACTCCAGTCAGCTAGCCAAGGCAGGCAGGCAGGAGCCAGGACTCCAGTCAGCCTGCCAAGGCAGGCAGGCAGGAGCCAGGACTCCAGCCAGACAGCCAAGGCAGGCAGGCAGGGGCCACAATTACAGCTAGCCAGCCAAGGCAGGACGGCAGCAGCCAGGACTCCAGCCAGCCAGCCAAGGCAGGCAAGTAGGGGCCATGACTCCAGCCAGCCAGACATGGAAGGCAGGCAGGGTACATGGTTCCAACTAGCCAGCCGTGGCATGCAGGCAGGAGCCAGGAATTTAGCAAGCCAGCCAAGGCAGGGAGGCAGGGGCCAGGACTACAACCACCTAGCCAAACCGGGCAGGCAGTGGCCCGGACTCCAGCCATCGAGCCAAGGCAGGCAGGCAAGGTCCATAGCTCGAGCAATCCAACCATGGCAGGCAAGCAGGGCCACGGTTCCAGCAAGCCAGCCAAGGCATGCATGCTTGGACCATGACTCCAGCCAGCTAGCAAAGGCAGGCAGGCAGGAGCCAGGACTCCAGTCAGCCAGACAAGGCAGGCAGGCAGCGGCCACAACTCCAGCCACCCAGCCACGGCAGCCAGGCAAGGACCACGACTCCAGCCAACCTACCAAGGCAGGCTGGCAGGGGCCAGGACTTCGCCCAGCCAAACAAGGCAGGCACGCAGGGGCCACAACGACAGCTAGCCAGCCAATGCAGGCAGGCAGGACCAGGACTACAAACATCCAGACAGGGCAGGTAAGCAAGAGCCATGACTCCAGCCAGCTAGCCAAGGTAGGAAGGCAGGGGCCAGGACTCCAGCCAGCGAGCCAAGGCAGGCAAACAGGAGCCATGACTCCAGCCAGCCAGCCAGACAAGGAAGGCAGGCAGGGGCCATGAATCCAGCCAGCAAGCCAAGGCAGGCAGGCAGGGGCCAGGATACAGCTATCCAGCGAAGGCAGGTAGGCAAGGTCCATGGTTCAAGCCATCCAGCCATGGCAGGCAAGCAGGGCCACGGTTCCAGCAAGCCAGCCAAAGCATGCAGGCAGGGACTATGAGCAGGCAGGGGCCAGGACTCCGGCCAGCCAGCCAAGGCAGGCAGGCAGGAGCCAGGACTCCAGTCAGCAAGACAATGCAGGCAGGCATGGACCATGACTACAGGCTGCCAGACAAGGCAGGCAGGCAGTGGCCAGGACTCCAGCCAAGCAGACATGGCAGGCAGGCAGTGGCCAGGACTCCAGCCAGCCAGACATGGCAGGCAAGGAGGGCCACGGTTCCAGCAAGCCAGCCAAGGCAGGCAGGAAGGGGCCACAACCACAGCCAGCCAGCCAAAAGAGGCAGGCAGGGTCCACAGTTCCAGCTAGCCAGCCAAGGCAGACAGGTAGGAGCCAGGACTCCAGCCATCCAGTCAAGGCAGACAGGCAGGAGCCAGGACTCCAGCCAGCCAGCCAGCCAAGGCAGGCAAGCAGGAACCACGACTACAGCCAACCAGACAAGGCAGGCAGGCAGTGGCCAGGACTCCAGCCAGCAAGACATGGCAGGCAAGGAGGGCCACGGTTCCAGCAAGCCAGCCAGGGCAGGAAGGCAGGGGCCACAACCACAGCCAGCCACCCAAAAGAAGCAGGCAGGGTCCACAGTTGCAGCGAGCAGCCAAGGCAGGCAGGCAGGAGTCAGGACTCCAGTCAGCAAGACAATGCAGGCAGGCAGGAGCCAGGACTCCAGCCAGCTAGCCAAGGCAGGCAGGCAGGAACCAGGACTCCAGCCAGCCAGCCAAGGCAGGCAAGAAAGGACCACGACTACAGGCTGGCAGACAAGGCAGGCAGGCAGTGGCCAGGACTCCAGCCAGCCAGACATGGCAGGCAATGAGGGCCACAGTTTCAGCAAGCCAGCCAAGTCAGGAAGGCAGGAGCCAGGACTCCAGCCATCCAGTCAAGGCAGGCAGGTAGGCAGAAGCCAGGACTCCAGCCAGCCAGCCATGGCAGGCAGGCAGGAGCCAGGACTCCAGTCAGAAAGCCAATGCAGGCACGCAGGAGCCAGGACTCCAGCCAGCCAGCCAAGGCAGGCAGGTAGACAGGAGCCAGGACTCCAGCCAGCTAGCCAAGGCAGGCAGGCAGGAGCCAGGACTCCAGCCAGCTAGCCAAGGCAGGCAGGCAGGAGCCAGGACTGCAGTCATCCAGTCAAGGCAGGCAGGTAGACAGGAGCCAGTACTCCAACCAGCCAGCCAAGGTTGTTAGACAGGTGCCAAAACTCCAGCCAGCCACCCAAGGCAGGCAGGCCAGGACCTCAATTCCAGCCAGCCAGCCAAGGTAGGCAGGCAGACAGGAGCCAGGTCTCCAGCCATCCATCAAAGGCATGCAGGCAGGGGCCAGAACTCCAGCCAGCCTGCCAGGGCAGGCAGGGGACAGGACTCCAGCCAGCCACCCAAGGCAGGCAGACAAGAACAAGGTCTCCAGCCAGCCAGCCAAGACAGGCAGAGAAGAGCCAGGTCTCCAGCCAGCCAGCAAAGGCAGGCAGGCAGGGACAAGAACTCCTGCCAGCAAATCAAGGCAGGCACTCAAAGACCAGGACTCCAGCCAGCCATCCAAGGCATGCAGGCAGGGGCCAGAACGCCAGCCAGCCTGCCAAGGAAGGCAGGCAGGGGCCATAACAGCAGCCAGCCAGCCAAGGCAGGTAGGCAGGGGCCAGGACTCCAGCCTGCTAGCCAAGGTAGGAAGGTAGGAGCCAGGACTCCAACCAGCCAGCCAAGGCAGTTAGACAGGTGCCAAAACTCCAGTCAGCCAAACAAGGCAGGCAGGCTTGGACCTCAATTCCAGCCAGCCAGCCAAGGCATGCAGTCAGCGGCCAGAACTCCAGCCAGCCAGCCAAGGCAGGCAGGCAGGGGCGACGACTCCAGCCAGCCAGCCAAGGTAGGCAAGCAGACAGGAGCCAGGAATCCAGCCAGCCATCCAAGGCATGCAGGCAGGGGCCAGAACTCCAGCCAGCCAGCCAAGCTAGGCAGGCATGGGCCAGGACTCCAGCCAGCTAGCCAAATCAGGCAGGCAGGGGCCAGGACTCCAGTGAGCTAGTAAAGCAGGCAGGCAGGGTACCGGACTCCAACCAGCCAACCAAGGCAGGCAGGCAGGAGCCAGGACTCCAGCCAGCCAGCAATGGCAGGCAGGCAGGGGCCATAAGAGTAGCCAGCCAGCCAAGACAGGCAGGCAGGGTCCAGGAATCCAGCCTGCTAGCCAAGGTAGGCAGGTGTGAGCCAGGACTCCTACCAGCCAGCCAAGGCAGTTAGACAGGTGCCAAAACTCCAGTCAGCCAAAGAAGGCAGGCAGGCATGGACCACGACTCCAGCCAGCCAAAAGGCAGGCAGGCAGGCAGGCAAGTTCCATTGTTCCAGCCAGCCAGCCAAGGCAGGCAGGCCGGGGCCAGGACTACAGCCAGCCAGCCAAGGCAGGGTGGCAGGGGCCACGACTACATCCAGCCAGCCAAGGCAGGCAGGCAGGAGCCAGGACTAAAGCCAGCCAGCCAAGGCAGGCAGGATGGGGCCATGACTCCTGCAAGCCAGCCAGCCAAGGCAGGCAGGCAGGGGCCAGAAGTCCAGGCAGTTATCCAAGGCAGGCAGGCTGGGGCTAGGATTACAGACAGACAGCCAAGGCAGGGTGGCAGGGGCCACGATTCCAGCCAGCCAGTCAGGGCAGGCAAGATGGGGCCAGGACTCCAGCCAGCCAGCCATGGCAGGCAGGCAGTGCCACGGTTCCGGCAAGCCAGACAAGGCAGGTAGACAGGGGCCAGGACTCCAGCCAGCCAACCAAGACAGGCAGGCAAGGACCACGACTCCAGCCATCCAGCTAAGGCTGGCAGGCAGGCAGGGGCCAGGACTCCAGCCAGCCAGCCAATGTAGGCAGACAAGGTCCATTGTTCCAGCCAGCCAGCCAGCCAAGGCAGGCAAGCAGGAACCGGTACTCCATTCAGTCAGCCAAAGCAGGCAGGCAGAGGCCATGACTCCATCCAGTCAGGCAAGGCAGGCATGCAAGGACCATGACTCCAGCCAGCCAGCCAAGGGAGGCAGGCAGGGGCCAGGACTCCAGCCAGCCATCCAGGGCAGGCTGGTAGGAGCCACAACTCCAGCCAGCGAGCCAAGGCACGCAGGCTGGGGCCACAACTTCAGCCAGCCAGCCAGGGCAGGCGGGCAGGGGACTTGACTCCAGGCAGCCAGCCAGCCAAGTCAGGGAGGCAGGGGCCAGGACACCAGTCAGCTAGCCAAAGGAGGCAGGCAGGGGCCAGGACTCCAGCCAGCCAACCAAGGCAGTCAGGCCGGGGCCAGGAATGTAGTCAACCAGCCAGGGCAAGCGGGCAGGGGACATGACTCCACTCAGCTATCTAAAGCAGGCAGGCAGGGCCCCGGACTCCAACCAGCCAGCCAAGGTAAGCAGGCAGGGGCCAGGACTCCAGCCAGATAGCCAAGGCAGGCAAGCAAGGACCACGACTCCAGCCAACCTGCCAGCCAAGGCAGGCAAGGACCACGACTCCAGCCAGCCAGCCAGCCAAGGCAGGCAGGCAGGGTCTAGGACTCCACTCAGCTAGCCAAAGCAGGCAGGCAGCAGCCAGGACTCCTGCCAGACAGCCAAGGTAAGCAGGCAGGGGCCATGACTCCAGCCAGCCAGCCAAGGCAGGGAGGCACGGGCCACGACTCCAGCCATTCAGCCAGGACAGGCGGGCAGGGGCCACAACTACAGCCAGCCTGTCAAGGCAGGCAGGCAGGAGCCAGGACTACAGCCAGCCATCCAAGGCCGGCAGGCAGGGGCCAGGACTTCAGCCAGCCAGCCAAGGCAGGCCGGCTGGGCCACTGTTCCAGCCAGCCATCCAAGGCAGGCAAGCAGGAACCAGGACTCCAGCCAGCCAGCCAAGGCAGGGAGGCAGGGTCCAGGATTACGGCCATGCAGCCAAGGCAGGCAGGCAGGGGCCAGGACTCCAGCCAGCCTGCCAAGGTAGGCAGGCAGGCAGGCAGGGGCCAGGACAACAGCCAGCCTGCCAAGGCAGGCAGGCATGGCCCAGGACTCCAGCCAGCCAACCAAGGTAGGCAGGCAGGGGCCACGACTCCAGCCAGCCAGCCAAGGTAGGCAGGCAGGGGCCACGGTTCCAGCAAGCCAGCCAAGGCAGGCAGGCAGGGGCCACAACTACAGCCAGCCAGCCAAGGCAGGGAGGCATGGGCCAGGACTCCAGCCAGCCAGCCAAGGCAGGGAGGCAGGGCCCACGGTTCCATCCAGCCAGCCATGGCAGGCAGGCAGGGGCCGCAACTCCAGCCAGGCCTCCAAGGCAGGCATACAAGAGCAAGGTCTCCAGCCAGCCCTCCAAGGCAGGTAGACAGGGCCCACGACTGCAGCCAGCCAGCCAAGGTAGGCAGGGAAGGACCACGACTCCAGCTAGCCCTCCAAGGCAGGCAGGCAGGGGCCACGACTCCAGTCAGCCAAACAAGGCAGGCAGGCAGGGACCCCGACTCCAGCCAGCCAGCCAAGGCAGGCAGGCAGGAGCAAGGACTCCAGCCAGCCAGGGGCCGATTTGATTCA
Source organism: Lagopus muta (assembly GCF_023343835.1). Classification (NCBI taxonomy): domain Eukaryota; kingdom Metazoa; phylum Chordata; class Aves; order Galliformes; family Phasianidae; genus Lagopus; species Lagopus muta. Next base: position 228,686 of record NC_064462.1, read on the forward strand.
AAATTCCACTGATGCTCCTAAAGCACTCAAAGTGCGTTTGGGGGGCAGTGATAAAACGGCTCTGACCGATTCGTCATTAACGTGCGTTATCCGGCAATCCAGGCCTCCTTGGCCTGCATGAATTCTGTTTCACCACCGCGTTCCATCTCTCTTCAGCGCGGCAGTGGAGCCGGAGACCCACTCAACATGGTGCCGCTGTGGCACCGCACCGCATCCCGTTCCTACCTTCCTCCCGTCATGCACTGCGCCACAACAGCCGTTTTGGTTTCGGCGCTGCGGTGATTGGTCCATCCTCTCCCCCGGCCGGAAGTGAGCGTTCCGACAGCCACGTTCGAACCCGGCGTGCTGCCGGCCGGGCCGCGCTCTGTGCAGCTGCCGGCTGCCCCGCTCGCATTCGGCCCGTCGTAGCGCGGTTCCGGTCTGCGGCGGAGGCCTGGGTCGCCCCGGAAAGGAGGTTGGGGGGCTGGGAGTAGCGCTCCGTGTGTCTGCGCTGAGGCGGCGGCGCTCCTCGGGCGGAGCGGCCTGCAGAAAGGCCGGGCTGCGCTGTGCCGGAGCGGAGCGCGGGGTGGGATCGAAGCTGAGGCGGTCCTGCTAAGGGACAGAGCACTGCTGGGCCGCTTAGGCGTATAGGGAGTGGCTCTAGCTGCTTCCTAACGAGGTTCAGCAAGGCCGAGTGCCGGGTCCTGCACGTTGGCCACAATAACCCCCATGCAGCGTTACAGGCTTGGGGCTGAGTGGCTGGGTGACTGTTAAGAGGAAAGGGACCTGGGGGTGCTTGTCTGAACACGAGCCAGCAGCGTGCCTAGGTGGCCAAGAGGGCCCGCGGCCTCCTGGCCTGCATTAGAAATAGTGTGGCCAGCAGGAGCTGTACTCAGCTGTGGTGAGGCCGCACCTCGAGTATTGTGTTTGGTTTTCGGCCCCTCACTGCAAGAGAGACATTGAGGCCTGGAGTGTGTCCAGAGAAGGGCAATGAAACTGGTGAGGGGTCTGGAGCACAAGTCTTATGAACAGCGGCTGAGGGAGCTGGGATTGTTCAGTGTGCAGAAGAGGAGGCTCAGGGGAGACCTCATTGCACACTACAACTTCCTGAAGCTCCTTGTGATGAGGAGGGGTTTGGCCTCTTCTCCCAGGCAACAAACAGGACTGGAGGAAACGGCCCCAGGTTGTACCAGAAGAGGTTTAGGTTAGACATAAGGAAGAGCTTTTTCTCTCAGAGAGGGAAAGAGAATTAGGATAGGCTACTGGCTGCGCAGAGAGGTGGCGGGGTTGCCGTCCCTGGCAGCGTCCAAGAGGCGTCTGGATGAGGAGCTGCGAGATCTGGTTCAGTGCTTGTGGGAGCAGTGGTGATGGGAGGGCGGTTGGGACTAGATGATCTTGCAGGTGGTTTTCAACCTTGTGATTCTATGATTCTAAAGCTGTAGTCCAGCCCTGCTGCTGCTCTGTGGCACGAAGCTCTGAGCAGTGCTCTGTACTGTTAGCGTAAGGGAAGTCTGAGCCTTGCAGTGTGATTCACAGTCAACTTTTAGCATTTTTGTTTTGAATTTTAGGTGGTTTTGCAGAGGTGAAACTCAGATGGCATCTTTTTACTGGTGGAAAAAGTTGGAGCAAAAATCATGGACCAAGTTGCTTTAGGGGTAAGCCAAAAGGTATTTAAGTATGATGACACCTTCTGTTGGAGTTGTGGAGTTCTCGAGAACACAGAGAGGTGGTACATAGAAATGTAGCCTACTTTTGAAGGATGCTGTAGGAGTGGAAAAAGTTCAGCAGAACACCACAAATCTTGTTCCTTGTTGTTCAGAGGGCAATGTTCTCTGGCTGGAGGAAGTTCAACAGTACTACAGCAACTTTAACAAAATGCTAGTAAAATTACTGGATATTTTACCTTTCAGCTTTCTCTGATCTGTGTTTTACAATTCCTATGGGAGCAATGTCAGCCATTGCTGAGTTGCTGAATTGTGTACTGTCACATACAGGCTTTGACATCTTATGTTACACAGTAGTCAGATGTGGTACCTGGTGTGCCAAATTCATTAGCAATTTCATAGCTTGCTTTTATGGTCTCTTAAGGATGACTTGCCTCGTGTTGGAACAGGAGTTGGTGCCATGAAGAACTGAAGTCAGCAAGATGTTTGCCAATTGTATCATGTAACAGAGACATCAAAGAAAATATTCATGGTCTTGGAGGTAAGAAATAGTGCTTGTGCCACGCTTAAGGCTACTGTTTTTATCTTTAGCAGCAGACAATAATATAGAAATGAAGCTGAAATGAAATGATTCTTAAATATCTCAGTGGTGAATGGGTTCAAGATTCATTGGTTTTAAAATGAAGAATGCAATGTTCTATATTCTGTCTTTCTGTAAAAGGCACTAATCAGCATTCACAGTAAGGGAACTGGTTTTAATTCCTAACTCACACTTCAGTTTTTAAAGTAGCATCTGCAAGGTCTGCAGGACACCAGAGCCCCCACGTTGTTGCCATCTCCTGAGTGATTTATGCCACCCACGACATTGAGTGCAGTGCCTCAGTTACCAGATTGGAGGCAAGGGTCAGATTGTGTAGCTTGTGTGGTGTGCCACAGTGCTGGCCCATGGCATAACTGGAGCACCCTGTACTGCTCTGACTGAGCACGGGGAATGGTGTCCTGTGCTTGCTGTGCTCTCACTGCTGCTTATTTTTCTCGGATGCGTTCTAAATACGTTGTCAGATAACTTTACCTTTCTCATTAAAGCATTGTCCTGGAGGGAAGCTGTTTGATTATATTGTTTCTAAGGACCACCTTTCAGAAGAGGAAGCTCGAGTCTTTTTTCGACAGACTGTTTCAGCACTTGCTTATGTTCCCAGTCAGGGTCATGCCCACAGAGACCTCAAACCAGTAAGTCTGAACTGTATTCAGTCTTTCATAAATAACAATGAGCGTGTTTTTATTTTTCCATTGGGAGAGAAAGTTGTCCCTTTGTGGTTGTGGTTTATTTAACCTGGCAGGTGCCTGAGCATCACGCAGTGCTTCACTCAATCCACTCCTTTCCAGTGAATTGCAGAAGGTAATGGAAGGGGGAAGAAAACCACACAAAGTAGAACTCATGGGTTGAGATAAAATTATTTACTGAGGTAGAGGAAGGGAAAAGGATAACAGTTCTGATGAATGCAAAAGCAATTGCTCACCACCTACCAATCAATGTCCAGTTAGGCTCCTCGTAGTAGAAGAGATTTACATGAACTTCTACGCCCTTCAGAACTCCTTCCACACCATGTCATATGGTGTGGGATATCCCTTTGGCCAGTTTAAGTCAGCTGTCCTAATTCTGTTCCCTCTCACTTCCTTGGGCTCTCAGCTGAGAATGACTTTGGCTCTTTGCAACACTGCCTAGCAGTAACTACAGGTGTCAGCGTGCAGTGTGCTCCAGTTTTGTGCCTCAAGGGAGAGTGATCCTTCAAACAAACAGTGGCTATGCAGAGTATGGGATGGGGTGCATGCCTTGGCTCCATCCAGTGGGTTTTCTGTCACTGAAAGCTTTAAGCACGGGTTAGATACTGGAAGGTTTGAGTCTTTCTACACAAGTAGGTTAGAACTTTGCATTTCTTAAGTTGCTGATATCGCCGAGTAAAGCAAATCATTACAGCACAAGCATTTTCCTAGGCATCTTATGAAATCCTCGTATCTAAAGAATCTTTCCCCTCTGAAAAATAAAGCATTGCCTATACTTTTTGCAAGGAACTGGCTTCCAGCTGAAAAGCTGGTGGATTCACAGGCTCAGACAGTAACTTGGAATGGAGGTGACTTCTAGAGATTTGTGCCTGAACCTGCTGCTCCGAGAATCCTGACACCAAGTTTCTCAGAGCTTTTTCGTTTTCATGCTCAACCTCTCCCAAGGATGAGGCTGCATGCTCTCTGTGGGCAATCTGTTCAATGCTTGAGCAGTTTTGTTTCCTTCTGTCCAGTCTGCTGTTTCCATGAATGACTGTTTTCGGTCACTGTCCCACCATGACCTGCTGTACGGATTCTCAGGAATCTGTCTTCCTTTCTTCATGCCTCCCTAGTGGGCGTTTAGAAGTTGCCATGAGGTTCCTCTGCACTCTGAACAAACCTCTTTCTCCCCAGTTTCTCTTCTCTGAGTGGGAGCTTCAGCTCCCTGCACTGACTGGAGGCCATCCACAAAGCTTGCTTCAGGTTGTTATCTTTCCCAGCCAAAAACTAACTACAGTATTGTAAATGTGGTCCAATGAGTGTGCAGCAGGGGTGACTTGTCCTGGTCTGGTTGTGCTGCTTTTGAATGCAGCCCATTATCCTGTTGTGCTTTTTTTCCTGTCAACACACACTGCTGGCTTGCATTCATCTTGTGGTCTTTCACCACTTGTCCTCCTAGTCCCCGGGCCCTTTCTAACCCACCTAGGGTATGGGAACTTGTTAGCAGTCAGTGAAAATCTCTGAGAGACAGAGAGAGAGACAGAGAGAGAGAGCTAACCACTGACTACATGAAGAAATAACAGAAGAGAAAATATGTTTCCTTGAGCATTCAGGTGAAAATAATTCCTGACTGCTTTTTCATTCACCAGGAAGATCCGCTGATTGATGAGAAACATGTTTCTCATAATTTGAAGCTGACAGACTTTGGACTCTGTACAAAGCCAAAGGTAAGAGTATCTGAAATCAAATATAATGTGCCCCCAAGTAATGCATGTTTTTCTACAGTATGCAACAGGGAGTGCCCAAACACCCTACATTCAAGCTGTCTCTGTGGTTGACATGCAGTTGCATCTTGCTTGGAAGGGCCTTAGCTGTGTGAGAGTGAACAGATTGCTCAGAAGCACACTCAGATTCTTTTCTCTACCCAGACTTCCTATTTTCACAGTCTAACTGTAGATAATCTTGTACGTGTATCACCTGTCTTATGCAAGGGCCTGCCATAGGAGCACTGGGCTGGCATGCCATTATCTCTTCAAAGGAACTGTGTGTAGATTGAGATTATGGATAAAACCTAAGAGTTTTGCAGGTGACAAACAGATCCTGTGGTTGCATATGCTTGAACTGAATTGTTTCTTGATCTTAAAACGGCTTGCTAGGAGCCTTTACTTAACATGCCAGATGGGTGCTGGTGAGAAAGAATTCAATGGGAAGAGTGCCTTCCTGATTCAAAGAGAATTACTTATCCTCAAATCGCTTTTCCTGGCCAAATTTAGAGCCTCTCGCAGGTAATCAAGACCAACAGGCTGTTGTCCCAGTGGTATAATGTCATCTTGCTCTGACCTGTTTAGCACAAAACCCAAGTAGAGTAATAGGATACTCTGAATAAGGAAGTATTCTACCAGTTGTTCTTTGTCAAGTTTGTAAAGTGATTGCATGAAATTGCTCTAAATGACCAGCGAGCCTCAAACACAACAGCTCTTGCATGACTTCTTTCTCAGTTTGGTGTTTGCACAGACAGTTCATCTTAGTAGGTGATCAGCTGAGAAAAATAATGCATCATGCCAAGGATACATCAGATAAGTGAGCAGCTTGGGATCTGTGTATTTGTACAGTGCTCATGGTCTTAGACAATATTTGCTTAGTGAGGTCACCTATTGAATGAAAGCCAAATATGTAGTGAATGAAAGTATGCCCAGGAGAAGAAGCCTCTGAGGCTTCTGAAGTGTCACTGCAGAAAGCATGGACTCTGTTAAAGCAAACTCTTCTGTTTTCTGTGTTATTCCAGGGAGGCCTTGATGACCGCCTGAACACGTGCTGTGGAAGCCCAGCATGTGCAGCACCAGAGCTAATCCAGGGCAAAGCCTATATTGGCTCAGAGGTATGCAGACCAGAGTTTGTTTTGCACCTCTCCCCTCTTTCCCTCCCCAGAGAGCATTTAAAGGCAGTGCAGCTCAGATACGCTCACTTGGTTCCCCTCCTGAATTCTGCTGGGTTGCGTTGCTCAGTAGCTCTCAGAAGCTGTCAATGGCCACAGACTGAAAAGTGCAATGGGCCGCAGTTCACACAGCTGGCTGGTTTGTCTCTGGCTGATCCTCATCTGTCTCCACCAATTGTTCCCTACTTTGGGGCTCTGTAAAACAGCAACTTCAGAGATCTCCTACTATTAGTAAGTTTTTGAAAGAGCAATTTGCTCTGCTTATTGTCCATCATTGGTCAAACTCTTGTGCGGTCTCAGGATCTTACATGTTTTGTTAGACTTGTCTTTAGCTTCCAAGTTGTGTTGAAGACTTGCTTCCACTGTGATGCTCAATGTACTAAAAATTGAGAGATGAAAACGTGAAGAGTTTTTCCAGCCTTGATTTCATGTCTAGAACTTTGGAACCCACTACTTGCAGTTGTTCAACTGGTCTGGTTTGAAATGCCCTGGTGCTTGTTGAATTGCTCTGCTGTTAAAGATGGAGCAATTCTTTCGGGTACCATTGCACCGCTGTTGATGGCTTCTAATTCTTGCTTTCTTTGTTTTCCACAGACTGCTTTTCAAGCCTCCTTTTTCTTTACAGTCAAAGTGAGAATTGCACTGTGAGGCGTAGAGCCTTGTTGTGCCTGTACATAAAGAGAACAGCAGCAGAGCCTCACAGCTGACTGCTGGCAGCTCTCGTTGTAGCCAGTAGCACATAACTGTGCCAAATCCTTTGTGATGGGTTTGATTTCATTTTTGCCAGTGAAATCCTTGTAGGTATAAGGTACTGCAGAAGGGTGATGAGCTAAGATGGAGATACTGGTTTTCGTGGTGCTTTAAGTTGAGCGGAAGAGCAATTGAATTAGGGTCATATGCTTTGTCTGGAGCCATAAGGTTTTTTTCCTGGGGGAAAGAGCCAGCTTTTCATAGGCTGCATGTGGCCTTTGGCAAGGGCAGACAATGCAGTCTGTCAGTAAGGCATTTTAGGTGCTTCAGGTTTGTAAACTTGTCCTTTTATTTTTCAGGCAGATTTTTGGAGCATGGGTGCACTGCGGTACGCTCTGCTGTGTGGGTTTCTTCCTTTTGACGATGGCAGTGTGATGGCACTCTACAGGAGGATAACAGGAGGTATCGATGGTGCTAGAATACACTGAGAAGGGAAATAGCTGAGCATGACGAGAGGCCTTGCTTCTCTGATGGCAAACATGCTGAGCTGTGCTGTGTGTGGAAAGGCCTGTCTGCTGAATATTGTCCCCTTTTTTGCTGCTTTGTCTACCAGTATTTTGTGGGTTTGGTTCTGCACTTGGTTGGCCTATGCGGCGCTGTAGCCTGATTATATAACATGGTAGCATGCAGAGTTTGAGGAGAAGTGTTTGCTTGCCAATGGGCTAATTTCTGTATCTGGTTCTTCAACTGGCTGCTCCCTGTACTACCTGTAGTAAAAATAGAAATACATCGTTTGATTTACCAGAAATGAATGTTATGGAATGCCAGCTCTTCTCCTGTCTAGGAAGAGCACAGTTCTGCAGCTGCTATCAGAATTTCCTCTTCCAGAACCAGGAGGAAATGTAGGACCCCACTGATTGCCTTTGAATTCAGCAGTTCGTTCTGTTTCCTTTCAGAGCGCACAACAACCTGAGCGTGTGAATCAAGTGACACGGCTTTTCAGGCTGGTGTGAACTGTGTTGTGCACTGAGCCTTTGTCCCTTTGTAATTAGGACGTTGTCCATGTCTGCAGGACTGCAGAAAATCCTTTGTGCTAATCACTACCCCAATTTGCAGAACGTGGCAAATGGAAAATGATCCAACTGCTTCAGGTGCACATTTCCTTAAAATTGTGGATAGTTTTGGACTGCGAGTCTGTAAGCAGAATGGAGCTCTTAAAGCTGTCCAAGGTTGTTTCTGCACCATTTAGTTCTATCTGTCTGATGCACACAGGAGCTGAGGGCTGCAGTGCTTGAACTGGTGGAACTTGTTTAAGTGAACTGGGATGAGCAAGTTTCAGAACTGAGTCAGAATGCAGTAAAAAATGGATACTCTCACAAGCATTAAGATACTGCCTTGCTATTTCTGCACTGAATTTGTTTTGATTTTATGTGGCTGTGATCTGAAAAGTGCTTGGAATGCAGACACCAAGGCATTGTTGTGTCATTGACTGTCACACGTTACAGATCCTGAGATATCCTGGAATCTAAAACTCAGAACTGGTTTAAGTCTACTGCTTGAATCCAATCACAGCATCTGTGTTCAGTGTTCTTTTCCCTGCTCCACATCACTTCATTTGGGAAATACTTAAGGAAATTGACTATGTGCCATAACTGCTGTTAGAACAAAGTATTTCTGGTGTGCTGTTGGGCATTTTGTAGCTCTTGTGAGCAGTTTCCCTTCCAGCATTGCCCTCAGCCAATCACGTGTGAATTTTTACCATTACATTTATTCAAGCTGTTCTTAAAGCAGAGTTTGTAATCTCTGTTCCTACGCTTTGAAAGGAAAGAGATGTCAATATCATCCAAATAATTTAATAGTTCCTTTTGAGCTAGTTGTTGAAGGTTCATTCTCAATCCTCTCTTATTTTAGTGAAGAAAATAACTTTTTTATTGCAGAGAGGAAAAGACACTGTTCCAAAATGGCTTTCCCCTAGCAGCACGCTGCTACTTGACCAACTGCTGCAGGTGAAAGGGCTGCTTCTATTCAGATTGATGTACAAAATGTTGTTGCATCAGCTCAAAGCATTGATGGAGTGCTTAGAAAATATGCGGTGTTTAAACAAGTTAAACTGCTCCACACCTGATGTCCTTGAAGAAAAGGTTAGCATTGCCTTGTGCTGAAAATTCTCCAATAGTCACGTAGTACTAGTTAATGGTTATAGAAATGATTGCAGTTTTAATAACTACACAGTCTTCAAGCAGCTTGCATTTGGATGTTCTTAATTGTGCTGTGTAATTAAAAGTGATCTGTACACAAAAGCTGTTTCTCAAAGGAAGCTGAACGTACTGAGTGTGCCTTTGGGCTGTATCTATGCAGTCTCACATACAAAATGCTCGTGGAACATTTACTGTAACCATAGGTGCTGTAACTGTTCTTCACAGCTCAGGTGTTTGACCTTCCTTCTGGTGAAGGGAATAAATACTGCTGGTCTCTATTTGTGCTTCCAGGCACCTTGAAGTTGTTAGGAAAAGAATAACTGTCTGCAGTTCTTCTCGGTGATGTAAGTAACAGCTTGAATGTTGCTGCCCACTAGGCAGACCCAAAGAAGCAGATGACAGTTAAACTCCTGTGAAATCACCCTTGGCTCATGCAAGGTTATTCTGGTGCTGTTCAGTGGCAAAGTAAATACCCAGTAAGTACACGCACTCGAAGAAGCCTAAGTATGTTCTGGAGTCTTTCCTGGACCACTGGCATCCTCTCAGAATGGGAGTGATAACACATTTCTTCAGAGGCTGCTGACAAGTGGTGACTCTCCAGGGTCCATTTTGGCACCTTCAACACCTTTGTCAGTGACAGAGAGAATGGACCTAGAGAGCACCTTCAGAAAGCTTGCAGGCAGCCCCGTGCTGAGAGGTGCGGTGGATCAAACAGGAGGTAGGGATGTCTCATCCTGGTGGCATTCAGGGCCGGGTTGGATGAGGCCCCGGACAGTTTGATCTGGTGAGTTGCAGCTCTGCAACTTGGAGCTTGATGGTCTTTAAGGTCCCTTCCAACTCAAGCCGTTCTATGATTCTCTGGAACTGTGCTTGTGCTCCTTATCTCTCAATTGTCTGACCTGTGCGAGAGGTTGGGGTAGCGGGGTTGGGGTGGGAACTGGGGGTGCGAGGGAGATTCTTGCTGCAGATACTGAGAAGTTGCTGTGTATTTGCAGCCAATGGCTGCTGCTGGCCTCTGGGTGCCACTGTTTCTCTGAAGAACAGCTGTGCTGATGGTACACCACTGTGCTGTGCATGCCGTGCAACTGAATAATTAAGAGGGGACAGAGGTGTAACTTGTGCTCTAGTGAAAATCTCATCTGCTGACAGGCTTTTGTACTTGAATGCAGAACCTGTTGCCACAGAGGGACCAGTTGCTGAAGCGTGGTGACTCTTTCTGTTTACTCCTTGCAGTATTTAGCCCTGATGCTAACTATTTAAAATAGAAAATCTGAAATGGTGGCTAACTATTGGCTTGATTGGTGCATATCAGAAGACTATCGTGGTGATAGTGGCTCTGTGAGATGACTTGGAAGCTGTTTCTTCAGTACAGGTCTTGTTCTTGCAGCTGGGGCACCTTGATGAAGACTGTGCAACAGAACTTGCTGTGTTTCACAACCAGAGCAGAGAGAGTATATTGGCATTAATATCAGAGGTAATGAATGTATGTAACTCATTGTATTTAAGCTCACTACTGCAGTAAATAACCTTTCTGTATTAACAGACTCTAATGCTTGCTTCTTCTCAAACATGAAATCTTTCATACCTTTCAGAGCTAAGGTACCCCTGCTGAACTCCATAGTCTATCTGTAGCTAATAACTACATTTCTGAAGTTCACACTATTTGTCTGCTTTAATTTTGTTTCCTAAGCCTTTCTGTTATTTTGTACCATGTTAAAATCCTGATGAATCTCTGGAAGTCCAGATAGACTCAAAACAGGAACTTATGGATGCACAGCAGGTGTCAGGTGCTGGCTGAACTCACTGCTCTGAAATGTTTCATTAATAAGTGGAAAATATCAACTCCTCGCTCAGACAACGAAACAAGTTTTGGGAATTACAGCTCACAAACTCTTAAAGAAATGAATCCATCCCAGTAGCTTTTGAAAATGAATGAGAAAAGCTAAACTGAGTGCTTGTAGAAATATTGTATCAGTGTTACTAATGACATTCCAAGCTGCAGAAGAGATTTAAAACACGATGTGTACTCTGGCTTTAACCTGAATCTGAAAACTGTTTCTTGAAATTGAATTGTCTTTCTATTAAATAGAAAGTGGTAGAACTTGGAAGGATTGTTAAGATTTCCAGATAACTTTAGTAGGAATAGATATAAAATGTAAGTTTTACCTAGGGGAGACATTTCTACTTTTTTCAGGTGCAGAAAATAATGAGAACAATCTAGCTACAAGGGGAAGAAGTTCTTCCATGTTAGTCTGTGATATTTTCACAGTCCTTTATCAGAGGACTTCTAATGCCTTATAAGTAATTCAAGCTGATTGTGCTGCACTGTGAGTCTATCAAGCAATTTACCCATGGTTCTCGTAGCAGTCAAAAAGCTGCTGAAAACCAAGTTGAATGTTGATGCTCCTTGGAGCTGGGCTGAAACATGACCCCCAAAAATGGGAGTCCAGCTGAAATACTGTGCAAAGTGCATTAATAGGAGCTTTGCCATTCACTCCAGTAGAGCCATTCTGGCACCAGCTTTACTTTTCACTTTCAGCAATTGTACTGCTCTCAAGCAAAAACAAGAGCAGTCTGCTTCTCTATCTTAAACTTGTTGTGTGAGCAGCTAAGGTCTGAAACTAGCCTGATGTGATCAGACGTGAAGGTTGCACGTCAAGGGGAAAATATTCCAGACATGCAGAAACGTTCAGAACACTAAGCTTTCTTTGTACTGACAACTTCTCTGAAGAGATCTAAATACTCTTGTTTTCAGGTGGAATCGTGACCAGATGTCACAGCCTATCTCTTGCTTCAATCCAGGAAGGTTCGTGGCAAGCGCATCCACTTAAGGATTCCATCACAAACGACGTGCAGTACAACACAGCCAGCAAGCCAGGGGTAAGTGTTAGAGTTCAGCACAACATTCTGGTAAAAACACTGCTGTGTGCTAAAGCTCAGCCTGGGTAAACAGCCTGGTGGCCTCAACATCTGTAAGAGAGATGTGTGCAGCCAGTCTTGGTCGTCAGATCTTGTTCTATGATAAGGCCCCCCACTTTGTGTATGAAGGCAGAGGATGTAATCCTTCTAGATTTCAGGGAGGCCTTTGATCCTGTCCCTCGTGGCAACATTCCAGACAAGTCATCCAAATGTGAGATGGACAGGTACAGGCTATACTGAGTGGCTCAGTGGCAGAGCTCAAAGAGTCACAGTGAATGGGGCTCCCATTGACTTGGACGCAGGAGAGGCGTGCATCCTCTGCAGGTTTTCTTAAACAGCTGATGATATTTAACTGGGAAGTGCTGGAGGCATCCTGGAGGGATGGGAGACCTTGCAGAAGAATCTAGATAGATCAGAGCGTTAGGCAATCAGCAGAGGAAAATGCCAGACATAGTACCAGCAGTGGAATAGGAACAAACATACAGATGAGGAGACAAGTGTCTGGAGAGCAGTACTAGGACAGGGTCTAGAGGTGGTGGGGACAGCAAGTTTAACATGAGCCAGTGGTGTGCCCTGGCAGCCAGGAGGAGGGGAACAAAGCTGCTAACAGGACTGGAAGGTGTGTGCTCTGGGGAGAGGCTGAGGGCACTTGCATTGCCTAGTCCAGAGAAGAAAAGGCCAGGAGATGACCTCTTTGCTCTCTGCATCTCCCTGAAGAGGGGAGAACAGAGGAAGGTGCTGTGTTTACCTGGGAACCAATGACAGGACGATCAGGAATGGCCCAGAGCTGCATCAGGGGAAGTTCAGACCAGACAATAGGAAACATTTATTTACTGTTAGTGTGGTCAGCTGCTGATACAGGCTTCTTAGGCTGGTGGTTGATTCCCCACCAAAAAAAATCAAAGCCATACAGAGTTGAAGTTAGGCAAACAACTCGAGGTGATTGCTCTTGAAGAAGGACCTTGCACAGAGAAATGCCCTTTTGCTGCATGTTCCCCGTCGGCCATGAAGACCGATAGTACTATTGAGGTTGGAGATCTTCCTGCTCTGGATTGGTTCCTTTCATTGTCTCTTGGTGGATTGTTTTCTCCAATCTTCAGGACTGTGAGATCTGCCAATGCTTGCAGAGTCTCAATTTAGTCTTTCTTACTTCCTTATCTTGCAGTTAGAGTAAGCTCTGTGGCTTTCTTTACTTGCAGCTGGGTGAAAGTCCAGCAGTCTGTTTCCTCAGGCTTCAGCAGATTTAATTGCATCTTCTAAGCAAGTTCTGTGCAAGATTATTCTATTCAAGTAGCACAACAAATTAGAGAACAAGAATAGCCTTATGAATATAGAATCATAGAATGGTATGGATTGGAAGGGACCTTTAAGATTATCTAGTATCTATAGGCAGGGAATACCTCCCCCTAGATCAGGCTGCTCAAAAGTCCTATCCAGCCTGGCTTTGAATGCTTGGAAGGAGGAGGCATTCACAACCTTGCTGGACAACCTGTTGCAGTGTCTCACCATCCCCACTGTAAAAAGTTTCTTCCTAATATGTAGTCTAAATCTACCCTTTTCCAGTTTAAGCCATTTCCCCTTGTCCTGTCACTACCTGGCCTCATAAAAAGTCCCTCCCCAGTTTTCCTGTAGGGCCCTTCTGGTACTGGGAGGCCACTACAAGGTCTCCTTGGAGCCTTCTCTTCTCCACATCGATGAGCTCCAGCTCTCTCAGCCTTTCCCTACAGGTGAGGTGTTTCAGCCCTCTGATCATCTTTGTGGCCCTCCTCTGGACCTGCTTAACAACTCCGTGTCCTTGTGCTGAGGGCTGCAGAACTGGACGCAGTACTGCAGATGGTGTGTCAGTGAGAGCAGAGCAGAGGGGCAGCATCACCTCCCTTGAACTGCTGGTCACAGAATCACAGAATTGCAAGGTTGGAAACGACCTGCAAGATCATCTAGTGCAACCACCCTCCCATTCCTATTAGTGCCACAAGCTACTAAACCATATCTCGTAGCTAATAATAATGTGATTTCTGTGATCACAGTGAGTTAGTCTTTCACACCCAGATCATTAGTCTTTCTGGGTTCAGCAACAGTGAAGTTGCTCTATCTATCTAGCTGGCACTTGTGACATGGGTGCCAGGTAGGTCTGGTTAGTGCTGCTATTGAAAAAATGCATTATGCCCTCACATACGATGATGAAAATCACGTAACACAGCAGCCTACCAGTCCTTCCACAGTAGTCAGAACAAACTTCACCTGCCTGCCTGAAGATAAGGCATCTGAATACATGCTCAACCTGCCAAAATACCTGAACAGCAAATGCCTCTAATTAGAACTGGTCTCATGTGAAGACAAGAAAGTGAGAGAATGTAACCTTTCACATAACCTGGCATTGTTCAGCCTGGGGAAGAGATGGCTCAGGAAGATCTTATTGTGAGTGAATACCTGGGCTGAGGATGCAAAGAAGGTGCAGCCAGGCTCTTTTCATTGGTGCCCAGTGGCAGGACATGGGCAGAAACTGGACTGCAAGAGATTCTGTCTAAACATCAGGAAAAAATTCTGTGTGTGGGTGACCAAGCACTGTCACACGTTGGCCAGAAATGTTGTGGAGTTTCCCTCCTTGGAGATTTTCAAAAGCTGACAGAAATAGTTTGGGGCAGCCTGCTTTAGGTGACCCTGCTTGGGCAAGAACGTAGGACCAGGTGAGCTGCGAAGTCCCTGCCAACCCAGTGTGTGATTCTGTGAATTTGATGGCACAAGAGTATGCGTAACACCACCTTATTGGAAACAGTTTTATGTGTAAGGAAATTCCAAAAAAATCATTATGGCCTACATTTCTTCTGAAACACAATAGTCACGATATCCTGCTCAGGCATTCATATTGTAATGGAACGTGATTTCAGTTACAGAATAGAGATTGCCCATAGCTAGCAGCCCTCTGGAAAGGGCTTTTTAGTAAGTCATCATAGAGCTTCCCTAGATCTGCTGTTTCTGCTTTCACTAGCAATGAGACACGTGATCGTTGTGACATCTATGAACACAGGTCAGGAGACACTTATCTGTCAGTAGAACGGAGCTTCCAAAAATGCCTCCTTTCTATCTCAGGACTGATAAGGTAGCTGTATGCAGTATTGGCAAAGTGGTATGAAATAAGTCCATGGGAAGGATGTTCCTGAAATCATAATGAGCTGTTAGAAACAAAAGATGTTTTGAGACCACAGTCATGTGTGGTGTGAGATGTGAAGGTTAGCAATCTTGACTGAAATACTGAATTCCATGATTCAGTAAAGAACTTTTGCCTGGGCTTCCTCATAGGCTTCCAAACACTGCTTCAAGCAGTGCTGCAGATTGCACAGTCATATGTTTTGGATATGACTTGTTTACCTTTCTATGAGCCACTTTCAGACCTCACGGCATTCTGTTCTTCAGTTCTTTCCAGGCTGTTATTTGACTTTTGTTGAAAAGAGCTTGTGGTCCAAGTCTCCAAATGGAAGGCTCTGAGATGCTGCTCTTGTTGACACAGGTTGTAAAAGATGACTGGAGCTTTAAGAATAATTTCCCTTCTGCTATTGATATGAATATCAAATCCACAATTACAATATTAAGAGCATGATATAAAATTGGGGCTGTTGGCATGTGGACTTCCATTAGCTGTTAGCCATAGTTAGGAACTTGCAAAGCAATCATATTTAGATTTTACTGGTATTATTTTTTTCTGATGAAATCTTCCTTTTAATCCTGCAGAAGAATCTCAACTGAACACTTCTTTTCAGTCTGAAAAGGCTGTGACATCTGAAGATGTGCCAGGTTGCAGCCATGTGCCACATGCATTTGGATCCATGGAATTTGCTGATGGAACTTCATTGTTTGAAGAATCTCCACTAGAAGAGTTTGTTCTAAATGCTCACAGAACAAAGCAGGTGTCTGAAGATCCAGTGCTAGTTTCTGACAGAAAAAATACAATTCTTAATCCAGAAATCTGCTTCTCAGTGTGTACAATGCTTATTACATATTTAAGTATCTAGAGGACCTTGACCAAAGGGAGATACAGATTGAGCAAAGAAGTATGTTGAGCATAAATTGTGATGCCTTCTACCTGAAAGCCATGGTTCATTTGATGAGAACCTTAACTTCAGTGTTCGGTTTGCACTGAAACAGCGAGTAAGGAAACAAGCGAAGGAGTCAGTGAGGATTTTAAAACAAAATGGGAAGTGATAAGGCACAGTTAATAAGATTTTGGAGTTAGGCAAGAGGTGGACAGAGCTTTAAATGTACCAACAGAAATTCAATCTCTCTGTATTGGACAAGAAAACCCACAGTGAAGCAATTCAAATTTCGCAGCTAAAAAAGTGATAATTCATAGCTATGTTTAGATAAGCTGGTGAGGAGTAATCCTAAATGTAGAATTTAGATGAACAGATAGAAAAATGGCACTTGACAATCTATAAGAAGCAAACTCATTTTAGGGGAGAATCAGAGGTACTGTGTATAACCAAGATGTTATAATCACAATATAATTGTGTATAATCAATAGATATCAAAATGTTATAATCGCAATATAATCAAGAGAGTAAGGCAAAGCAGACAACGATAACAAAAAGAGAATAAGTGGAAGAGCTTACCCTTGGGCTGAGCTCACCAGAAGACACCAAAAGAGGGGATCTCCACAAGAGATCCTTCCCCTCTGGTAGCCAGCTCTTAAATAGGTCCAGGAGGGGTGCAGCCTGGCTCCACCCCTTCCAGCAGCACAGGTGAATTGCCTTCACCTGTGCTCCTCTGGCTGACTCAAGGCTCACCTCAGGTGATCAATCAGAGGTTCAGGCCATGACTCAGCAGTTCCCATACATACTGAAGAGTTTTTAACTATTTTGCTCAATAGACAAGTAGTGTATGATGTTTTTATGAGCATTGTGTCTGACCTGCTTAGATGTTAGAATTTCCTTGACAGTGACTTCTCTGGATGTGATTGCAGTACCTGGCAGCATTCAAGGTGTGATACTCAGCTGGGCGATATGGAATTCACACTGTCAGCTCCAGTGACAGGAAAAGTGGCATCTATGAAGCATGCAAAGAAATGTGGATGCAGAGTCAGCATGAAGAAATGCGCTGCCCTTTGCACTTCCTGCTCCAAAGGCCTCCTTTCCAAAGAGTGAGACACAGAAGCAAGTGCAAGGCAAACCCCTCCAGGCACCTCCTTCCACAGGTATGTTGTGTCTAACAGATGAGAACCTAGAACATGTGCAGCTTAGGGATTTTTTAAATTCAAACGTGAACACAATACTTGTAGATCCTAACCTTCTGTTTCTGGAAGATGTAGGTTTGGGGTTTTTTTGGTCACAGCGCATGTATTCACCAGCCTGTACATCTGACTGCACAGCAAGAGGTTTAGCCATATGTCAGGGCAGGTTACTCGTCTGTTCATTACAGAGGTTCTCACGGTTTCACAAGGAGGTGCCTTTAGATGCATCCAGATAATGAGACAATTGCTGTTCCTAAAACTGGCACGTGGTTCCACTTCTCGTGGAGATCTAGGAGAAAATTTCTTCAACGTTCATTATGGTTTTTTGTTTTCTTCTGGGCTGCTGTGAAAGAAAAGGGTAAATGCTTTTATTTAACTGTGCTCTTATTGCATCTTGCTTCTAAATGAAATGTAACCTGTACTTTCACATATCTGCTTGGTGTGGCATTGAAAATACTGAGGCTAGCAATGTTATCAGCTGCATTTACGTGATGGACCAGAAACGTGTCCATGCTGTATCAGCTCCTCTGGGTTACAGAGATGTTTGTCCTCATCCTTTGTGTTGATACTGCACGTGTTCACTCTGCCCTTTAAAGTATTAAGCGCTTCTTACAGTTGAAGATTCTTCTGTTCCAAGTGCTAGGGAATATTGTTGAGAAATGCTCCATCTCTGCAGGCTAATATGTTACTAAGAGTCACTGAACATACCACTTTCCTTTGCTAAGTGTTCAACGAAGCGCATTACGAAGGCTGGTTGTTCACACAGGTTTTATTTTTGTCTTAAGACTGCATGTGGTAACTTCTGATGTTGGTCTTATGGCAAGCTTAAAAAGTGAAAGTAGGTATTTCTTACGTGAGAAGTGCAGAAGTGTGATTTCAGCTCATTTCTGTTAGATATTCCTGAGAGTTAAGCAATTAAAATACTGTTGTTGTTCTATTGGAAGTTCTTGCATTCAGGATAGTTAAAGCAGTGCTTAGAGATATAACAATAAATGGTGGGAGTATCTCTTGGAAGTGTTGAGAACATGGCTGTCTGGGGCCAACTGCTGCTATGGAAAGCTGAATCTTCGAGCTGTATTGAGTTGTCTCCACAAATGCAAAGCTGCTCCACAGAGCTCTTTTCCAACACATGGGCAATAGAACTTTTTAGGCCGTTATTCAACATGTAGTATTAACTGTGGTGATGCAACTCGCACCTTTCACATAAAGGAAAATGCTTGATGTGCAATGCAACCTTTTGACATAGTAAATTCCTCAGTGTTTGTCCTGAGACCAGTGGCAGAACAAGAAGCCAGTTCTGGTCCTCATCCCTTCCAAACCTGCAGTACTGCACTGCGCCGGCCCCTCAAAGACTTGAATACAGAGCTCAGGGGGGATCAGTCTCAGTTTTGTGTTTAGTCTTGTTGTTCTAGTTAAAACCTATTTTATCACGCTGAAGATGCAGACTAGAGATAGATAGGAGGCTGGCTTTAAAAAAGTAATTGCTAATCGTGAGAAATCCTGACTGAAGAGAAGTCAATCCTCTACTGCAGAAACATACCTGCTTTGGTTTGGATACTTTCTTTCAGAGAGCCAGTGCACGACAGTCATCGCAGTTAAGAAGCCCAAAACACCAGCAAATACGTATGAACTGACAGCAGCTGAGGTTCTTCCTGAGAGGAGGTAAGTGTGCAGTTATCTGTATACGTTCTTGGTTTAGAGCAGTGCTACCTCAATCAGTGAACAGCCTAGGAAGCATTGTTCACAACAGCAAGCTGTATTTCCTTTCTCTTGGTTAAAATTCTCCTAAAACCTCTTGTATTCCCTGGGAAACACTGAAAGCAGAAAATAAAAATTAAAACTAGAAGTCACTCATCTTCAGAATGCATTCCTGTTTTCCATAACATAAATCCCATCTTGTTCCATTTTCCCTGTGCTGCAGTTTTAAAAAGCATCTCTGAGCTTCAAGCTCAACTGACATGTAAGCAGAAACTCTCATAATACACGACACTTCCTTTTGTTTTCTTTATCTGATCATATTCTAATAGTGCATATGAAATAACTACAGTCTGATTGCTGAGGAAAAGTGCCGCCACACTAACAGCTGCTTTTATTCCCAGTTGACCTCCTCCTCTCCAGAGGCTCCCAGTACCAACACTGCGATTCTCTCTGCAGAGGCTAGCCTCACTTCCAGTGCCCTGTCCTCTCCACCTCCCCCTGTGCAAGTCATGCTGTTTACAGCAGCAGTCTCCATCTGCAGCTCACTCTCTCACACCAAGTTCTGCTCGCAGGGAACGGTGTGGGGGGTTGCTCTCACCCCAGCACAGATGAACTCACTTTCTCTTTAACCCTTTTTCCTTTGTCGTACCCTCAGTTACACTTCCACATACCCTCCATTCTACTTCTGTATACCAGTAACTATTGCCTTTCTTATGCCATCAAAACAGTTTGTCCCATTCCTTTCACAATCCACAAATCAAACCGTACAGTTCTTCAGCTTCCACAAACACCCAGCACTTGGTCTCTCATGATTAGGGTACTCCATTATAAAACTGGTCCCGTTATTCCATTTATGTTCCTAGTTCCTTATTTGATAAGGAACCTCCGGCCCTCCTGCAGCATCCTTCCAATGTGCCAACATACACCTGAGAGGTGTTTGTTTGTTTGTTCTGTTGGTATTTCTTTCCCTTGCGATCCTCCCATAGCGCTATTTTGTTGTTTTATTAGTTTATTAACGTTTCCACTAATTACTCCTTTTACCCTGAAGTTTCCCCAAAACAATCCCCAAAACTTGTTCCACCACTGTTGTCCACACTCCAGACACGAGTAACACCAATCCCCTTGCTGTATCTCTTTACAAGCTGAGCAGAGTATAACATAATCTGGATAAAATAATATGTGAAATATACACCTTTCTTCCGGTCGGTCACTGTAATTTATGACATATAGGTTCCCATATTCATCCCACTCCAAAAAGTTCATTTGCATTTACACTAAAACCATTCAGATTCCCTTTTTCCCAATTTATCAAAAAGAAGAATTTTACTTCTTTATCGGTGAGCGAGAGGGATGGGAATGTAACAAATGAGCCTTGACATAAGGCACTTGATTAAGAATTGATTTTTTTAATGACAGATTCAATTTCGTTTTGAAAACCAAAACAAAACATTTGGCAATCAAAGAAAAGCTCTATAAATACTGGTTAATAAGCTTTAATATCATACCAAAATACTTTTTCACGTCAGTTAACGTAGTTAATAAGGTATTTGTGGGTTTTGTTTATATACATACAATATATGGCTTTATTTCGCAAAAACAACAACAACGAACACCAAAGCATTGCTAACAGCAACAATTAGTCACCAAGATTCCCTTTTGAGCCCTTTTCACATTAACCAGAGCAGGGGTTGGCGTTAGACTTGGGTACATCAAGGATTTCGGTTCAGGATAGGGTTCTGAGAAAGAAACAGTCCTGCAAGAGGACTCGAGGTCGGGAACGGACTCCATCAGGCATGCAGACCCCCGGCCGCGTGCCACTGCCAGACCCTCGCCCCGAGTCCAACAGGAGCACCCCAACAAACAGCCCCGTGCCGCCCTCAGCCCCGCGAGACCCCCGCTTCCCCCAGCCACAAGCGGCCCCCAAAACGCGCCCAGGCCTTCAGGGCTCCAGAGGGACGCCCCAAATGCCCGCGGGACCCCGCAAGTCCCCACGATCCACAGCCCAGCCCCGCAAGGAGCCCCATTCCGCATTCCGAGCCCCTGAGCCGCTCCCGGCCCCAAACCGCAGGCCCCCCCCCCCGCTCACGTGACACGCAGCCCGTGCTCCGCGCGTCGCCTAACGATGACGTCACGCCGCCGCACGGCCGTAGCCCGGGCATGCCCTCACTCGGCATGGCGGGCCGGGCACCGCCGGACGAAACGCGCACGCGCACGGCGTGGAGAGGAAGCCCGCCCTGGAGTCGAGTGACGGCCGCGGCGGCCAATCGGCTCTGCGGAGACGGGGGGCGGGCACGCGCGGGCAGCCAATAACGGGCGCTGACGTCACGCATCTCCCGGCCCCGCTCCCTGCGGTGGCGTGCCGTGTGTCGGAGGCGCAGCGCTGCCGTCAGAGCCGCCGGCCCGGCCGGGCTGCCGTGCCGTGTGCCGCCCTCCCGCAGTGAAGGTGCTCGGGGGGGCCTCAGCGAGGCGCCCGGCTGCAGGCTGCAGCTGCAGGAGAGCCCTGCTCTCTCGTGTTCCCTCTCCTCGGAGGCCATATCCTCCAAGCCCTTCCCCAGCCTTGCTGCCCTGCTTTGGAGCTGCTCCAGCACCTCCGTGTCCTTTCTGTGCTGAGGTGCCCAAATCTGAGCACCGAACTCCAGGTGAGGCCTCAGCAGTGCCGAGTACAGGGCAGGATGAGTTCCCTAGTCCTGCTCACCACTCCGTGCCTGATCCAAGCCTGGGTGCCGTTGGCCGCCTTGGCCACCTGGACACACTGCTGGCTCGTATTCAGCCGGCTGTCCGTCAGCACAACAAGGTCCCTTTCTGCCAGGCAGCTTTCCAGCCACTCCTCCCTAAGCCTTCAGGGTTGCCTGGGGTTGTTGTGACCGAAATGCAGGACCAGACACTTGGCCCTACTGAGACTCCTGCAGTCAGCCTTGTCCCACGGATCCAGTCTATCCAGGTCCCTCTGCAGTGCCTTTCTCCCCTCAGGCAGATCAACACTCCTCCCAGCTTGGTGTCCTCTGCTAACCTACTGAGGGCACGCTCAGTCCCCTCATCAATATCGGTAGTAGAGATGTTCAATAGAAGCGGCCCCAGTGCTGAGCCCTGGTATATTGTATTATATTGTGTTACAGTGTGTTATCTTGCATTCTGATCTCTTGTTTAGTAAATTAGTTTGTTTCTCCTCAGAACGTTGCTGCTGTTTTGTTTTGGGGCCCATCTCTCTATCCTTTATCCCTGATCCCTTTCCGGGGTCCCTCCACCCTGCCAGTCACGGAACCAGGCCAAACCAGCCCATAAACTGTTGACAAAACCCCATTCCTGGAGACATTCGAGGTCGGGCTGGACGGGGCTCTGAGCGACCGGATCAAGAACCTCCTCAGACACTGTACACCTCCCCTACAGCCAGTCCAGGGCCTCACAGAAACCCACAGTCCCCATCAGCACCCCTTATCCCTTCCCTGGGCTCCCCCAGAACTCCCGTTTCCTCCTTCTGACCTCCCTTACCCCTCGGGTCACCCTTGGGATCTCACAGTCCCTGACAGGACCCCCCTCACCGTCCCAGGACCCCCATATCCCACCTGGGGCTCTGCTGCTCAACCCGGCGTCCTCAGTGAGCCGTGCCGCAGTGCTGCACCCTGAGCCCTTCTGCAGCGCTGCAGGACGGGACACACGCAGATCCCAGGGCAGTGGGCACAGCTCTGCGTGTCACCACCCGGCACAGGAACGCCACCCTGCGCTGCCTGTGAAAGTCTTGCCTTGGCTCCTGGCACATCTTCCATCTCCAGAGCACACGAGCAGTGTCCCTCAGGCTGCGGCTCCGGGTTGACCCCACAGCGTCCAAACGAGGCACCCTGCAGCAACCCACATCTCAGGATGGGCTGCAGCTGCGCCCCAGTGCCTTCATTACAGAGAGGAGAATGAAGGAGCGCAGCGGGGCATATTTGCTCCTGACATTTCCCCCGTCTGCATTGGCTGTGCCATGGGAGCGGCATTTGTCACAGAGCTGTGAGTGCAGGTGTGTGTGCATGCAGGGTGTGCAGACATCATTGAATCATAGAACGGCCTGGGTTGAAAAGGAGCACAGTGCTAATCCCTGTGCAGGTCGCCAACCAGCAGCCAGGCTGCCCAGAGCCACATCCAGCCTGGCCTTGAATGCCTGCAGGGATGGGGCATCCACAGCCTCCTTGGGCAACCTGTTCCAGTGCCTCACCACCCTCTGGGGGAAAAACCTCTTCCTAATATCCAACCTAAACCTCCCCTGTCTCAGTTTAAAGCCTCTTGTCCCATTACCACCCACCCTCACACACAGCCGTTCCCCTCCTGTTTATACGCTCCCTTCAAAGACTGGAAGGCCACAATGAGGTCTTCCCAGGGCCTTGTCTTCTCCAAGCTAAACAAGCCCAGTTCCCTCAACCTTTCCTCACAGCAGAGCTGCTCCAGCCCTCCGATCATCTTAGAGGCGGTGTTGAACATCAGTGTGCATTGCACGTGGGTGTGAGCAGGGTGTTTCCACGTGAATGTTAGTTTTGCACGTGTGTGTGCATGAACACGGCTGTGTGCATCAAGGTCTTTGCACAAGGCTGTGTGGTTTTGCACACGTTTGCGTGCACGTGGATGGAGCGTGCACACAGGGCTGTGCAAGGATGTGCTTACATGTGCGTGTGGTTGCACAGGTGTGTGTGCAGGGAAGTCCTTGCACGTGGGCGTGCGGTTCTGCACAGGGCTGTGCACACAGATCTGCGTGCAAGGGAGCGGCGGAGGTTCCTGGGAACAGGAGATTCCTGGGAGAGGCAGAACTCACACGAGAGTGCTGGAGAGCACAGGGCCGGGAAGCACAGCTCCGCAGCACTGCGCTGTGCACAGCAGCCTGCAGGATGGCACCGATGGAACCAGGACACGGCGTCACACCAGGCGCTGCAAAGGAAAAGCTCCATCCCAGCCCACACAGGGACAGGCAGGCAGGCGCTGTGGAGGGCTGCACGACAGAGGGGCACCTTCTGAGTGCCACGACCTGCAGCGCTGTCTGTGGGCAGAGCAGTGCCGGGATGGCAGCTTGGTGGTCCTAAGCTGCAGAGACGCTGCTCTGGACCTGCAGCCTGTCATTTTTTGAGCAAACGCCGTCCTTTTGGGGAACTTTGCTCATTGTACACTCATCATAAAGCAAAAAACACTCAGCGCTGCCCTGGGAAACTCAGCAATCTCTGTGGCAGCGTTCTCTAAGTCAGCACGCTGGTGGCCAGGCCTTGTTACTCGCAGCTCTCTGCACGTGCTCTGCAGGCGGTCTGTTTGTGGGCAGTGCAAAGGACTGCTGCCTCCGCTGCACCAACAGACGGCAGCATTCGCTGATGGAGCTGTGGGAGTTCTGACCAAGAGCGAGGAGGTGGTGCAGCAGGCACTGAGTGCCGCTGGACAAAGCGGGCCGTGTGCTCCTTGTCAGTCTCTAATTGCAGCTGTTTTTAATTGACTGCACCCAAAGTTGGAGTGCCGAGTTGGGCGGCACTCGCAGCGCTGCCCTGTAACGCCGCGCGCTGCAGCGCTGCCTTCTGTCGCTCCTCCTCTCAGTCGTGCAGCTGCAGCCTCTGCATCATCTCCACAAGGCTGTTCATTGCGGAGGACTGGAAAGAAACAGAGCGAGTGTAGAAACAGGACAGTGCTTCCCTCGGGAAATCTTTCATGTCTGACAGACGGAGGCCCTGAGAGCAACGAGAGCCGTGTCTGCGCTCTCCAGGACTCACCTCTGCACGTGCAGCAGCTGCTCTCAGAGAAGCCTTCTTCAGCTCTGCTCTCCTCTCCTTTCGTCGCTGTCTTCTTGCTATAAGGCGAGAAAAAAGATGAATTTGTTTTGTCAGCAGCAAAACTGCAGCAACCAATGGCAGAAAAAAGACAAAGGAAATTGGACTAGGAAGCCCCCCAGTGAATGACATTTCCAGTGGGACGTGCAGAAGACCACCATGCAGGTAAAGAGACGGGCTTGCATGTTCCGGCACCTCGCTGCCTTTGGACTCGGCAGCCTTCAACCCCTTTCCCCTCTTCAGAGAAGGAAAAAGCAAAGCAAACCCCAAGCAGACTCCGCGTGCTTGCAGAGGGCAGCAGCTCAGCGCGGCGGTAGCACAGCCCTGCTCACCTCTGCACCTGGAGCTCCGTGCTGCGGCAGGCCCAGGCCGTGCTGCTGGAGCCGGCACGCCGTCTGCGCTCTCGGCCCTCACTCTCTTGTTGGCAGGCAGCTGCGCTGCTGCTGGTGTCCCTTCCTCCAAGGCCTTGCGTTTGCATCCAGCCTGGGCCTTGGAGACGGAGTGGGGGCACGCGGCAGGGGAAGCTCTTCCCCCTGTGCTGGGACCTGCTCTGTGAGGAAGCCCTCCAGCCTGGAGAGGAGCTTGAGCTGCTGCCTGTTGACAAGCTCTCTCCGAATGCACCTGCTGCACCACTTTCACATAGATATCGCCATTGGGCTCAGCACCGATCTCTGTTAAGGAAGGAGAAGCAGCAAGAGTTAACAAGAGCCCAACGCTACTTTCAGTCTGCAGAATGGGCCGCAATGCTGGGACATCTCATCTGGAGCGCCCCAAACCCCGATGCCTGTTGTGTGCTGTACCTCTCTTGGGTGCCCTGTCACACTCGCTGCTCCTCCTCTGCCTTTCCGCATGGCTGCGCTTCAGAGGAAGGCCGCTGGCATCGGCTTCTGACAGAAAACAAGAAATACATGAAGAGCATCTCCTTTGAGGAAGAACTCAGCACAGTCAGACACAAACTTCTGGTCCTCAAGCGTAGCTTCTTCAATTGGCTTTTCCGCTGCTTCAGCGCAGTGCCACTTCTGCCGTCAGCACAGAACTGCAGTGCCTTTCTTCTCTCCTCCATCACACACAGCCCTGCATGCAGCCCTGCTTAGAGGCAGTACCCACACCACAGCTCACAGCAGCTCCTTACCTGCGGAGGCTTTCCGTTTCCCCCCAGGCCCAGCACCATCCCACGGACGCGCAGGCTCCGTCCCTGCAACAACAGATGGAGCGTGATTTCACAGACACCAGGAGCAGCACTGTGCCGTTAGCCCACGTCCACCCCCGAAAACCAAAAGACAAACCAAAACAGAAACTGATGCTTACACAAAGCATTACTGCTCTCATTCCTGCTCAGATGGCAGCAGAGCAACCCCGGTCTGCCTGACAGCTCTGCATTCTGCAGAGCAAAGGTGCACCAGCAAACAAAATGCTGTCAGGGGCAAAAGCTGAGGAAGGCATTTTTTGGCCCTAGAAGGAATTCACTCAGTTCCCAGCACCATCATGTACACACAGACATCTCTCTGACTGCTGCCATCCACTGCCACTGTTGGCATCTTTAACGCTTCCACCATGGTTCCTTGACATCCCTACAGCACTGCACCCGCTCAGCAGTAAGACTTAAAATGCATTCTTCCATCCGTCATGGCAGAGGACTGCAGAAACTCACTTTTGCATGGCAGTGAGGACGGCCCGTCCCCATCGCGTCCCTCTGTGCGCTGCCAGGCGCTGCCGGATCTCTGGCAGCCTGCTGGCTGCTGCTCCCAAACGCGGGGAACCGCGCCGCGCTGCTTCTGAGGAGGGAAAGGAAGAAACGTTGGAGGGAACGGGCAGCCAAGGTTTGCAGAGAGGTTCCAGGCTGTGCCGGAGATGGGATAGCAGAGTGCTGGGACGTTATTTATCGCTAAGGGAAAATAGGGCCTGAGCCGTGTCCACGCCATCAGCCCAGGCTGTCAGCAGGGAGCACAGAACCCAACTGGTTACTGAGGTCACAAAGGACCTGCAGGGCTCCCCCTGCTCGGCCCCTTCCCTTAAAAATGAGAAAAAGGAAGAAGAGCCAAGCAAAAGAAACCCGGCCGTACCTTTCTTGTCACACACTCCATGTCTCCTCGCTGAGACATGACTGCTGTCTCAGAGGAAGCTGAAGAGAGAGCTTTCTCTCTCCGCAGGAACTTCCCTCGCTCCTGGAAAGACCTGGCTCCACTCTTCCTGACACTGCCTCGATCTCTGAAACTCCGTTTGGACAGGAGCCCTGCAGAAATTATCAAGTGAAACATCATGAGGAAGAAGCATTTTCCCAGCTTCTGCCATGCGATTTAGTCCCTTGAGGAGGACAATGTCTGGAAATCAGCTGGCTGCAAGAGCTGCCTAGTGCCAGCTCCAGCTCGTGCCTGACTGCCACGGCTGGTGCCAGCAGGTGCTCTTCTCCATCTCCTCAGTAGCTCTGCACCCAGCCATCCGTGGGGCACGAGGCACAAGTTGCACCGTGCAGCCTGCACTCTCCTTCCTTTTTGATGTCTGACATGAAGGCAGGGGCCCAGCAGTGGATTTCCAAGGGAGTAATGACATTTCGTCGTCCTCATCGAATCGTGGGAGGGAATCTCAACCAGAACCCATCTCCCCTTGACACAGCCGTGCTGAGGGGCACCGCTGGAGCTGGGAACTCCTGCCCAGCCCCGCTTTCTGCTGAGACACCTCCCGGCACCCACCCAGCACCAACCCAGCTCACCTGCTCACTGCTCACCCTGAGCCGTGCCCAGCTCACGCACACGCCGCAGCGCTGCTTCCAGTGGGCTCTCACAGCTGATCTCTCTCAAGAAGGGCTCACAGCTCAGTCTGCATGCAGCACGCTTGCCACAGCCCCAGCTCTGCTCCCAGCTGTGCCACAAACGCTCCCAGACCGGGAACCACTGTGACCTCAGCGACGGCCCGCATGGCTTCTGTGCCTTCATCATAAGGGAAGGAGACGGATGCCTCCCAGATCCAAATGGCAGGAAACCAACACCAGGTCACCCAGTGGGGCTCTGTGATGTGAGATAACAGAGGAGTGGGGATGACTCTTGTGCGTGCAGCCCAATAAAAACCAGTGAAAACCAATATGGCCTCGTCGTGGTCAACAGAGCCCCAGGGGAACCAGTAGAAGCAATGGTGCACATCTGTGTGCCCAGGGCCGGTGCTGGCCTCTGCCTGTGGCTTTGGGCCCCGGGGCCGCTGTCAGCATCCCTGGCTGTGCCTTCAGGCCCTGGGCTCTCTGTCTGTGGTTTCAGGCCCCACAGCTGGTGCCGGCCTCTCTGTGGCTTTAGGCTGCAGGACCCTTCCAGCCTCTCAGGCTGTGGCTGTGTCTTTCCACCTGTGCTGGCCTCACGGCTGAGGCTGTGCCTTCAGGCCCTGGGGCCGGTGCCGGTCTCTCTGGCTGTTTTTAGGCCCAGCGCTGGTGCTGGCCTCTCAAGCTGTGGCTTTATGCACTAAAGCTTGTGCCAGCCTATAACAGCATGCACTTTAAAACAGTTCATGTAAGTAAATGAAAGCAGGAGAATGCTGAGCTCTTCTGGGTGTTTCTAGAATTGGGACACAGACAGGAGAGCTCAGCCGTGTGCGCTTGGTTGTATGCAGCAATCTCTACCACATTTGCAAACGTCGATAAATCCTTGTTATCCTGCTTTACAGGAGTAGGGTGTGACAAGAAACCAATGACTACCAGTTTACAGGAGGTAATGAATTTAAAGTTTCCCTTCTTCCCTTGGCACTTAGCTTACAGAGTTCTGCTGTGCCGGGTGCTGGTGTCATACCTCTAAGCCACAATATTGATGGGCTCAGCTGCCACCAACTGGTAGCTACTCAGCCACCTTGTGTGTGAAACGAGGAAAAAACGCCATTCTGAACCCACAGCACCTCAAAGCCCCTTCAAGAGCCCCCAGTACTGCCCTGAGCAGTTTTCCAGTTTTCCCTGCTGCCCCTTCAAAGCCTCAGGAGTGCCAGCAGCACCTCGTGCCTTAGGATGCCCGGTGGATTTCACAAGGATGCTCCCATCTCCTGCATTGTGATCAGTGGCAAAAGTATCCAACGGCGCTGACCGGAGCTGGGGGCTCAGCGGTGACATACAGGGAAACCTGCTGTGCTGCAGCGTGAGCCTCCGGTCCCGCTGCTGGGCACCGCCGGGCGCAGCCCGGCTCCGTCCTCTGCGCAGCTCCCTGCGCGGACCGATGGCCGCGCCCGGGATCGCCCCGAGCCTCCTCTTCTGCAGGCTGAGCCGCCCCAGCTCTCCCGGAATCCCACCCCAGCCATTTCCCACGCGGTGCCGAGGAGGGGAGGGGACGCGGGGGGAGCGACGGGGCCGGCGCTCGCAGTGCTACGACACGGCCGTTTGCGCCGCCCCGTCCTTACCCGGCGGTGGGTACGGGGACGGGGCGGCTTATTGGAGCTGCAGAAACGACCGCGGGCAGAAGCGCCGAGAAACGAACGGGAAACGTTTAATCCACGAACGCACACAGCGACAAACAGAGAAACGACCGCGTTGCCAACCGGCTCCCGTACAAACGGCGACTCTGGAGGACGGCTCGGTGCCGGCGGGGGATGGACAGGCCCCGCGCCGCCTTCCTCCGACCGCCCGGCGTCCCCGAGGCACGGGGCGGGCGGCGGCGCAGCGCCGCTTTCCCCGCACGGAGCCCTGCGGCTCCGCCGCCACTGCAGAAGGGGCCGGGCGCTGCGCGCGGGGTCCTTTCCGCCCGCTGTCGCGCCGTCATTGCGTCATCACCGCGCGTCCCGCAGGGCCCCGGCCCGGCTGCCCGCGGCGATGCCTGCGGTTGTTGCGTTGCGGGAACTCAGCGCAGCCTGCAGAGAGCGGTCCGGCGGCACGGGAAGATGGAGGCCGTGCGGTGCGAGTGCCTCAGCGGTGTGTGCAGCCCGCGAGGAGCCGAGCGGGGCCGGGAAGAGGAAGCCGTGGGAGTCCCGGGGAGGGACGCGCGATGGCAGCGTCAGCGGCGGGCTCGGCTGCTGCCTCCTCCGCTCCTGACGCCGCGCGCTGGCGCACTTTGAGAAGCGCCCAGAAGCCGGAGCCCGCTGTCACATCTGTGGGGTTCCACGGAACGCGCAGACGTGGGGTGAGTTGAGGTTGGATATCAGGACCAACTGCTGTACGGAAAGGGTTGGTAAGCACTGCAGTGGGCTGCCCAGGGAGGGGGTTGAGTCACCATCCCCGATGTGTTTAAAAATCGTCCGGGTGCGGTGCTCAGGGCCGTGATTTAGCGGAGGGAGCAGCCTGGAAGGAGCGGTCCTTGAGAGCAGCCCTGCGGAGAAGGACCTGGGGGTCCTGAGGGATGAAAAGCTGGACATGAGGCAGCAGTGCTCCTGCAGCTGGGAAAGCAAGTGGGATCCTGGGCTCCATCAGCAGAGGGGTGGCAGCAGGGACAGGGAGGTGATCGTCCCCCTCTGCTCCGCTCTTGTGAGGCCCCATCTGCAGCACTGCGTCCAGGTCTGCAGCCCCCAGTACCAGAAAGACAGGGAGCTGTTGGAGAGGATCCAGAGGAGAGCCACAAAGATGATCCGGGGACTGGAGCACCTCCCCTGTGAGGACAGGCTGAGGGAGCTGGGCTTGTTCAGCGGGGGGAGAAGAAGGCTGCGGGGTGACCTCATTGCAGCCTTTCAGTACCTACAGGGAGCCTACAAACAGGAGGGGAATCAACTCTTTGAAAGGGGAGATACCTGCAGGACGAGAGGAATGGTTTGAAGTTGAGGGAGGGGAGCCTGAGGTTGGATGTCAGGGGGAAGTTCTTTACAGAGAGAGTGGTGAGGTGCTGCAACAGCTGCCCAGAGAGGCTGCGGATGCCCCGTCCATCCCTGGAGGTGTTCAAGGCCAGGCTGGATGGGGCCCTGGGTGGCCTGGTGTGGTATTGAATGTGGAGGTTGGTGGCCCTGCGTGAGGCAGGGGGTTGGAGATTCGTGATCCCTGAGGTCCCTTCCAGCCCTGGCCATTCTGAGATTCTGTGAGGGTTGTTAGAGTTAGGGCAGTATGGTCAGGCTGCGGTTGAACTCGGTGCTCTTGAAGGTCCTTTCCAACGTGAGTGATTCTGTGATTCTGCGGGATGCTGTGTGCTGGATTGCTGTTCGTTGCAGAGCAGCAGCACAGGGCAGGACTGGGGACTGGGAAGATGGGGGTGGTGAGGGCAGTGTGCGGCCGTGGGCTCCTCCGGCGGTCCCAGGAAACATCTCCACGTGTCTGCGGCTGCGTGGAGGTGTGCGTGTCTCCTGCTGTACCAGAGATGGAGGGGATGGCGCTGACTGAGGGCAGGGACTGGAGCAGCACAAAGGCGCCGTGAGGCGGCCGCAGTCAGTCCGGCCGCAGCACAGACAGATGGCGCTGCGTTGGGTTTTCTTTCTGCCGGCTCTTGTGCACTCACAGCACTTCTGCCTCCCTCCTCTGTTGCACTGACCTTGCTTTTGTGCTGCGATCTGCCTGTTTAATAGCCCTGCTTCCTGCTTATCGCCGTGCTGTACAGTCACAATCACTTCACCAGCAGCTGTTTGCTGGAAAACTAATGCTCTCGCTGGTTTTTATTGCAGCTGCCAGCTGCTGGTGGACCTGAATGAGAAGAGATTGACCCAAAACTCGAATGATGGTGAGTGTGCTTGTTTGCTGTGCCACGCTGTGCCAGGCATTTGCTGCAATCAAGTCAGCGTAGGGAGTGTAGGTAAGCAGGAAGAGCACTGTCTGTCTGTCTTGTTATGAGTGGTAAATGTGTAACTTCTGTTTCTTCCTATAGAGGACAATGCACGTCTGCTTTTCCTGCTTGAGAAAATCCAACTGAATGCCAGCTAACAGAGGAAGTATTTTTCCAGATAAACTCTCTGGGCATGCTGTTCTCTCCTGGTTGAACCCAAAGGTTCCACCCATGCAGAGGTTATTCCTGTGCCCGTCTTCCAAAGCCCAGGCTCCATGAAGGTGAGCATTGTTTTGCTGATGATCTTCGTTGGAACACAACTGCCCTAAAAATTGTTGGAAAGTGGAAATGGAGCTGCCCTTCATGTCCTGAAATGCAGCTGCTCTGGAGGTGTGGGTCTTTGTGGAGCTTTGTGTGCATAGCTGTAGTCCTGGGGCTGTTGAGAGCTGGCTGTGTAGGGGCCTGGAGGTGGCACAAGAGCAGAGGGCACTTGTGATTCTTGCGCAAGCAGCCTGACCAGCTTCCATTTGTTGCTTGCAGGCACAGATGAAGATGCCATCACTGACGGCTTGACCAAACTCAATGCTTCCCAACGTCAGCGAGTTCTGATCACCTACAAGAGCACTCCTGCAGGTAGGTGCTCTGCAGAGATGTGTGAACGTGGTTGGGTCACTGGGTGAAAAGCGAAAAACGACCCAGCCTCCATAAGAGAAAGGTCAGCAGAGACTTTACCTGGCCAAGGTTGTTTTGTTCCTGTTCAGTTCAGAGCAGTTGTTGATGCAAGGAGGGTTGGAGCCTGAAGAGAAGTGGTGAGCAGCTCAGTTCCTTCTGTCCTCGAAGGCCGCACCTTCTGCCAGCTCCTTTCTCCTCTCTTGGCCTTCTAGGGTTTGATCGATGACTGGAAGTGACTTGAAGCTGAGTGGGAATTCTGAGAGGGTGATGATTGGGATGATGACTGCCAGCACCGTGTGTGACGTGCAGAACTAAGGAGGGCTGTGAAGGTTTGGAAGTCTTCCTTTCGAATGGCTCAAGTTCTGGCCAAGGACTTGCTGCTTTGTTATGTATGCCTTCTTATTTATTAACTCTTAAAGAAACCTGGCTGCACGTCACAAGCAGGTGCTGGTATCTGAAATCTTGCTTGGCGATTCCCTAGGGAGCAGGAACAGGTGAAGGCTGCCTGATTGAAATTCTGGCTTCTCGCACCAGTGAAGAGATTGGTCGCATTGATGAGAACTGCGAGCTTCGTAAGCAGAGCAAAAGGCCAGGCCTTGTCCTGCTGCCTGCCATCAGTGTGTGTGTGTGCAGGCAGGCGTGATAGGAAGGAGTCTGGGGAGCTTTCAGGTGTGACAAACTGGCCAACCTGGGTGTTGCTGTTTGTGCAGAGAGAAGCTAGACTGGAATTTCAGCAGCAGCTGAGCTGGTGTAACTGAAATGGGGAGGAGCATTCTGTCTGTCAGCAGGACGTGTGGCTCTCTTGCCAGTTTCTTGCTGTCTGCGCTTCTTAATTGGAGGCTGCAGCACTGATGATGATGGCTGGAGCGCTGCAGTGATGCTGAGAGCCCTGGGCCCAGCTCTGCACCCAGCAGGTGATGGCTGGCAAATGTTATGGGCAGCACCCAGGCAGTGGCCCTGCTCCTCACGGGTGCTGTGTGTGTTCCTGCTGGAAGCTGGCTGCTCCCTTGAGGATGGCGTCGTATCTGACACATCTGCCGTGTTCCCAAGGGTCCTCGTGTCCCTCGCGGCGCTGAGCCACGCTGAGGGAGAAGGGGCTGAATGTTCAGAGCTGTGGGCACAGCTCTGCACTCGGTGGTGAGGAGCTCCAGGCTGGCTTTTTCTCACCCTGTGCGTCCCATGGCTGCTCCTCAAGCCCAGCTTGTGCAGGGAGGGGGCTCTGACTCTGGGTGTGTGTGAGTGCTGTGGGCTCTTCTTTAAACATGCCAGTAAAGTGGGTTGCTGCTCGTTTCAGAAGGAGCCCAAAGCACACCTGAGCTGCGTTTCGCTGTCTTTGTGAGCTGTGTTCCCTTTGAAGGACTCCATTATCCATCTCCAGCACCCGTTCCTGAATGGGGAGTTCTCAGGAGTTGCTTCCAGTAGATGCTCTGGTGAACCGAGTCTTCTCTCCTTGGGTCCTTGCAGGGAACAGAGGTGAAGGAATGCATGTGGATGATGGCCTTGCTCAGCAGATGCTCAGGTGTGTAGCAATGTGCTTCCCAATCTATTCTTGTGCGTGTGATGCGTGGTGAAGAGAAGCCAGCCTGTGAAATGGGAATAATGGTTCTAGTCTCGTTTGCAAGCCTCTAATGAGAGTCTGTAGACTGGCTGGCTGCTTGGCAGGGGCAGTGACATTTTGGCTGTGGGTTGCCGTGCCTGGTTGGTGCTTGCTGGAAAATATCCATGGTCTAGACAAGCACAGGCCAGCAGTGCTCTAGCTGCAGGAATTAAAGATCTCCTGTATGCCCAGCCTTCTCCATCAGCCTTACTTTGTCATCCACAATGTCTGTCAGTGCCTGTACGAAGCGGGGGAGAAGAAATGGGGAACAGAGGAGGTGCAGCTGATGTCCGTCCTCTGTACACGGAACAGGGATCACCTGCTGAGAGGCAGCACCCCTGCACAGTGTGCTGGGTTTTCCTTCCCTTCCTTGTTTGTGCGTGGTGCCCTTGCAGGAGCTCCGTAGCTGTTCAGTGGATGTGAACTCCTCTGAGGCAGCAGGTGTCCTGGAGAGAGCCCCAGTGCATCCATTCCGTTCGGGCTGTTTCATTCCCTCCTGAGACTGAAAGGGGCTTCAGAAACCTCAGTACAACTGGCTGCAGCTCCAGCATGGAAAGCAGAGATCACAAAGTGATCTCCACGTCCTTGTGGAGCTCCAACTTGTCACCTTGCTCTCTGAGCGTGGAGCAGGACCAGCCATGCTGCGCTCTGTGTGTGTGTTGCCTGTGGGGCTGGAGGTGGGGAAGCTGCCCCAGTGACTGCAGAAGGGACTTGGGCTGCACTGTGCCTGCTTACAGGTCAGCCTCATCGTCTTGCTCTGTTTGCCTTGACTGGTGGGAGCGTAAGCCACCAGGTTTGTGTGTGGAGCCTTTGCTCTCAGCCCATTGCTGTCACTGGAATGGTAGCTATTAAAGAAGGACTGTCCGTAAAGCGCGTCTCATCAGCACTGCCTGATGCCTCCTACCGAGCTGCCTTGTCCTGGGGTTGCGTGCCAAAGGTGCCAGCACCTCCTGCTGGGACTCCTGGACACACTGCCCTTAGAACCCTGCTCGTGGTGCCTTTGTGATGTGCAATTCTCTACCAACCTCTGGGTTACACCTTTCTCCTAAGCCCCACGCTCCTGCCTGCTAAGCTGTGGTTCTTAGCACTACAGAACGTGGCTCTTGTTGGCTTTTGCAGGTGTTTGTAAGTGGTGGTGATGTTGGAAATGCCCAATAATTTTCCAGGACGGTGTCTCTGATAAAGCAGGTTTTATTTGCAATGGCAGTGTTGGGCCTCCTGCAAGCAGGAGCGCGCACAGAAAGCAGTGCTGCACCTTCTATGCCCTGCTGCCCGACGCTGATCCCTTTCTGCCCTGGCTCCTCACTGCTGAGTGCTGCAGGTTCGCACTCTGTTGCGACACTTCGCTGATCCCACAAATAGCAAGTGCACACAGATCCTTGCCATGCAGACACAAACATCTCCGTTGGTTAATGGCCTTCTGACCATTGCTTTCTTAACAAACATCTGGTCATCACTTTCGGATGCCTGCTTTACAGCATAAACGTAAACCTGACCTCTTCATTGTTTAATTACCCCCTTGGCATTTGCGCCCTTTACACTGGGTCACCGTTCTGGTCATCCGTCTGTCCTTGGATCGAGATAAGCTTGGAGGGAGGATAGAGGGGAGCATCCTGGATCTGCCTACAGCATCCTGACATTGCCACAGAGCGGGACAGCTGTGCTTTGTGTAAAAGCCCTGGCTCCTTGAAAGCTTGTTAAACGCATTTCACGTTCACTGGCTCACCAGTCTTACAGCACGTTTTCTAGTTCAGAATACTGTACCTACATTGTTTAAAACATTTAAGGTCTATTGCAACTGTGTGAGGAAGAATGTGTCGCACAGCGCAGTAACTGTGTGTCTAAAGTGTGTTCCTGATATGCAGATGATATCTCTCCTTGTCACATCAGCTACTCCTACAGACAAGTTACGGAATGCAAACACGTCGTGTTCTGTTTCTTTAGGTCAGTTGTCCATCTCAACATCCAGCGCAGGAACAACATTTCATTCCCACAGTGCATAATGCTGTGAAGGCATCGCAGGCCGCCTGCTCGTCTCCGCTGTGCTCAGGGGCTTTGCTGAGCTGCAGGCCCAGCGCTGCAGCCCCACAGCGCAGCCTCACGTCTGGTGACGGACTGCAGCTGGAAAACCCTGGCAGCGGAGGACGCTCCTGCCCCACAGAAGGACTCGCAGCTCCAGCGCCCTCAGTGCTGGAAGGAGGCTGCGGTGCCTCCACGCGATGGATGCGGTCCACCCGACAGCTCGTGTGGCTCACCGTGCGAGGCCAGCAGGAAGAAAGGTGGGCACGGGTAAGGCTGCATCAGAAGTGAGTGCAGAGCTGTGGGGCCGGTGGTCCAGGGTGCGGGGGCCCAGGTGGTGCTGCGGGACAGGCGTGACAGGAGGGCACTGGTGGTGCTGCCCGTCCTCGGCTGCAGGACTGGTGCTGGTGGCAGGGGCTCGGGTTCTGTGCCTGCAGCACCGATTTGCGGGTCGGTGTCTGCGTGGGAGGGATGGCACCCATCTCTCTAAGGGAGGCGAGGATGTTTTCGTCAGGAGGACGGCAGCTTCACAAGGGAGGCTTTGAACGAAGAGTGGGGAGGGCTGCTGAGCAACAGGATGGGGTGATGCGAGGGAGAGGGAGCAGAACATCGGCACTGCAGGGTGGCAAGGAAATGCCTGGAGGCACCACGATGGGGAGATCCCCCAGAGCTCCAGAGGAGGTTCTGGTGGGTAACGGGGGGAGGCTGCTGGGAGAGAGGAACGGATGGACAGAGGGATCGACGGAGGAGAGAAGTGTTGGAGGGAGGGAGGGAGGGATGGACAAAGGGACGGAAGGGCCGTGGGATGGATGGAACGCTTGTTGGATGAGAGGATGGATGCAAATACAAGTGGATGGAGGGATGGCCAGGAAAATAGGATTCCTGCCCCAGAGAGCAGTGTGCCTCCATGGGCACCTGTGGGGGTGGCCCTGAGGGTATGGAACCCACCTGCCATTGCCTGGAGCCCATTGGTTCGTTGTAACAGCAGTACACTGACAAAGTGCCTGCTGCAATCCTTGAAACCACGGCGTGCTCGTGGATTTTGGCAGCCAACTGACAACGTGGTTTCAACATTGCTGAATAGGCATTTGTTCTCCAGCAAAACAGTTCAGCATCTGCAGAGCGCTGCCAGTAACTGCAGTGGAACAGGGAGCAATTGTGAGAACAGATTTCTGCCTAGAATGCTTTCCGATTTAGTAACTAATGCATTTTATTTTTACTCTTGTAGGATTATCATGAGCTCTAGATATGCAGCTAAAAGAGTCTGAAAACCAGGAGTCCAAACCCTTGTCTGTGGAAGGCCCACCTAGTTACCCAGCTCCTGAGCAAAGAAAAGGAAGAATCAAGTCTTCAGTCAGCACACACACTCCAGTCAGTCAGCTCCGCAATAAAAGCTACCTTTTCCATGCACCTCCACTTACGTGTGGCAGAAAAGTGTTCTGGGCATTCAGCACATTGGATTCACATTCAATTAGCAATCCAAACTCCAAACAGTTATTTATGATTTCTTCTCTCCTTCTGCAGTCTCGTTTCCTCAAAGGGCGCTGCTTTACCCTGACTGGGCTGGCTCCTGCTTTTACCTTCACTGCTATTGGGGCTGCATTTTTGGCTCTGCCAGGCATCCCTGGTAGCCACACTCCTAAGTGCACGTGGTGTAAGATTTCTGTAACTTCTGGGGGGACGACCTTGTTTTTCCCAGGTTGTGTTAAAGCCAGAGGAGGGGGAGATGGTGGGGAGGGAATGGGGTGAGGGGTGGGCGATGGGGAGCTGGAAGGGATGGAGTGGGGGGTGTGGGGGAGGAGAGCAGAATGGAGGACGTGGAAAGAGATGGATGGAGAACAGGGGAGAGGATGGGTGGAGAAGAGGATGGGTGGAAAACGTGGAAGGAGAGATGGACAGAAGCGAAGGGATGGAGAACAAGGGACCAAAGCACCAAACCCCTCTCACCTTTGGGCCCAGCTTCTTCTTCAGTGCAGCTCCTGCGGCAGGCAGGGCCTCAGCTCTTCCCACATTCCTCCCTTCCTGCAAGGTTGCTTTTTTTCACGCCTACTTTGCTGTGCTATGGGTAGCTTTCCTACTTGCTTTCCTGTATATGTTACCATCCATTGCTTTTCACTTTTTATTCTCTTTTTGTTTCATTATTTTCCCTTCAACCCTCCCCACCCCCTCTCTCCTCTCCTCACCCCTACCTCCCATTTTTTCCTCCCCTCCCCCCCCTACTCTTTCCTCACCTTATGGCAAACTTTCCCAAATAGCTGCAGGCTTCTCCAAGTGCAGATTTGCCTGCCAGGTCTTAATAGACTAAGATGCAACTTTTTAGGAACAAAGTCAATACAAAACAAAAGAACAGAAGAACAGAAGAAACCCAAACACATTTCCACAAATGCCTTTGTTCACACCTACCCATTTCAATCACTGGATGTCAGGGAAACCGAGGAGCTATTCCACTGAGCTGAGGCTTGGCTCTTGGTGAGAGGTGTTTTCTGAATGGCAATTTTTCATTTCGCTTCTGCTTTTTAACTTTCCTACATGTGCACATGTAGCACTGGGAACAGGAGCTGTCAGGCACACAGAATTGAAGGAATCCCATGGAACACCAGTGTGAGGTTGGCATTTCCACTGAGCCGTCAGATGCACTGCAGATGCACTGCAGGATTGTTCTGGGACCTGCAGCAATGATTCTGCACATCTCCTGAGAAAACTGATAGCACTGCACAGCATCCAGGGCAAGGAGAACTTTCTAAACGGAAAAACAGGTCAAAGAAACGGCAAAGGAATGGAGAACAGGAAGGATTAAAATTTGCAGTAGCAGCTTGAGAGCTGTCTGATAGACTGCAAGAAAAAAAAACAGGAGCATTGGTCTTCTGTCCATCAAATAAGTACAAAAATGACGAAGCTAAATGTAACACAAATTACATTAACTGGCTGCTGTTAATAAAGAGACATGCACATCTGAAATGCTCCACAGAATTCCCAGAGATCACACCTTGCCACAGATGCCCCAGGTACCCTGAAAGGCAGTAAGATCTGTGAGCTGCGTTTCTGAGCTCTGTTCCAGAACTCTGAGATGACAGACAGCAGGACTTCAAATGCTGACGTACCAAACTGACACCAGGATTTCCTGCCTCTCTTTAATCACGAGCAGTTTTGAGCACAGCATTACTGCACCGCAACGTTTCAGTTCACTTCTAGAGCCTTCTGCCAGACGTGGGTTTCAGAGAGGGGCAGTAGTCCAGGGGCTCAGGCACTTGCTGTGATCCAGGGCTGCAAATGGTCTTTGTCTACTGAATTTCACCAGACCGTTCCTGTAGCAGGGAGCTGCCCATAGCTTTGCATCAGTCAGCTGGCTCTGAGGGTGCAGGCAAGGCTTTGGCTCAGATAGACCGGTACTCTTCTTTTCTGCCAGTACTTGGCTGACGGAGTTTGTGGCCGTTCTGTGGCACGGAATGCAATCAGCACGGAAGCATCGTTTGTCGTTGTGGATTTTGAGTAAGATTTCTCACCCTCTGCTCATGATGGGTAAGAGTTCAGGTGTCCAAAGAGAATAGTTGAGCCGAGAAAAAAAAAACAGGGCGGGAAAGACAAAGGAACCGAGGCCGATCGGCGGGGCGGATCCGGGCGGTGGGGCGCCGCCGACCCTCACGTCTCGCCACCGTCCGGCCGAGCCATGGGGTCCGGGCTCCCGGGAGTCGGGTGGTGGGAGGAGGACGGGTGCGAGCTGCGATAAACACCCGGCGCGGTCACAGCTCCAAGTTCTCCCTTAGAAGCTGGTGAGCTGCTGACACGGGCTGCCCAGAGACGCTGTGCGCATCCCGCCCCTCCGAGTCCGTTCCGGGCTCCCGCGGCGCCCCGGCTTCGGAACCGGCCGCTTCAGCCGCGGGGAGCGGCGGCGCGCAGGCTGTGCCGGCTGCCATCGGCCCGGGGCGACAGCGGCGGCCCGTCCCGGCCTCTCATTGGTCAGCGCCGGCGCCGCCCCGCCCCCGGCCTCCCTCTCATTGGTCAGTGCCGAAGCCGCCGGCTCTGTCTCTTCTCGCTCCCCTTCCCTTCAGCTCCCCGTCCCCTTCCGTTACCTTGCAGCGTCTCCCCCCGCTTTCCTTCCCTTCCCCTCCCTTGCGGTGTTTCCCCCCGGTCCCCTTTCGTTCCCTCGTGCTGTCCTCCCCCCTTTCCCTTCTCTTCCATTACACCATCTCCCCCCCGTCCCCTTCCCTTCCCTGGCACGAGAACCTTTCTCGTGTCACACGGGCTGAATTCAGCTCAGCAGAGTCTGGGTGCTGGGCACAAGAGAATTCTGCCACAGCGTTTCTGTTTCTGTTGCGGGAAGGGAGCGATGGGGATACGAGGGGATGCATGACTTGTGCACAGGAAACGTGCACGGCCGGCAGAGATGGCTGCCGTCCTGGGCACCCGCTCTTGCAGAGCATGGTCCTGCCGGGCCTTGGCAGCGGCTCTCCTTGCCACCCAAACTGCTCTCTCAAACCACCCAAACGGCTCCAGCTTCCTCACGTCAGTTGATGGCGACAGACACGACATCAGCAGACTGAGTGGAAATAAAGCCAATTCATTTTTATTGGGAATACTGCATCCAAAACTGAGGTCTCCGGTACAAGAAAGACGCAGAGCTCTTGGATGAAGTGCAGAGGAGGGCCCCTAAGGTGATCAGAGGCCTGGAGCACCTCTCCTGTCGAGAAAGGTGGAGGGAACCAGGCTTGTTTAGCTTGGTGAGGAGAAGGCTCCGGGGAGACCTCACTGCGGCCTTCCAGTTCTTGAAGGGAGGCTGTAGAGTAGAGGGGGACCGGCCGTTGACGAGGCCGGATGGTGACAGGACAAGGGGGAAGGGTTTTAAACTGTGAAAGGGGGGCAGAATTTGGTTAGATGTCAGCAGGCGTTCTTCACACGGAGGGTGGTGACGTGCTGGAACAGCTTGCCGAGAGCTGGGGGACGCCCCATCCCTGCGGGCATCCGAGGGCAGGCTGGATGTGGCTCTGGGCAGCCCGGTGGCGGTGATCTTCGAGACCCTTTTCAACCCAGGCCGTTCTACGAGTCTTTGGTTTTCTACGATCTTCCATTCACAGGTGGAAATCTGGACGGCTTCCCAGCCCCCGTGCCGAGAGCTCCACCGCGGTCACCACCGATGGCTGCACCTTCCCCTCTGGAGCCGTGCGAGCATTCAGCCCTAGGGAGGCGAGAAGAGCACGGAGCGTTAGGGCTGAGCGCAGGCAAGTGGTGCAGGCCGGGCTGCAGCCCGGCTCTCAGGATCTGCTGCCTACGGAGCTCACCGGAGGAGGTGCCGCTTCTGCTCCAGCTTCTGCCGGTTTCTTTCCGCTGTGCCGGCAAAAACCTCTTGCTGACGGAGGTGCGGCTCCAACCTTCGGAGCACCTGAGCCGCTCGCGGGGAAAGGAGGCTGCAACAGGAGGAGAAAGTCATCCCTCGGGCTCCGCTGAGCCGCCCCTGCCTCTGCCCTCACCCGGCCCCGCACCCCCTGCTGCCCCCCACGTGTCCCCAGCCTTGCGCCCCGCCAGCAGTTTTTGGCCCGGGCCGTGCCTGTCCCTGAGCTGCAGTCACAGCTGCCCGAGAGCCTCAGGCAGCCGGCAGAGCCCACACACACTCACTCAGCATGCAGTGTCAGCTTGGTCGTCGTCCCCATTATACTTCCCGGCAGCAGACCCTCGTCCTTCCTCCATCTCCTTCCCACTTGCTGTCTCCTGGGCTGGGCTGGAGGATGCGGAACACGCACTCTCTCCCTGGCCAGCAGCTGCCAAAGAGGAGACGCTGTCAGCAAAGCGGCTGGGAGCACGGGGCTGTTCCCCAGAGGCCCTCTGCCAAGGGCCCTGCAGCAGGCCCCGGCAAGCAGGAGACTCGGTCCTGCCGGCCCATGGCTCCCGCCGCCCTTCCCTTCTCCCTGCAGGGCCGTGCCAAGCTCTCCTCCCGGGAGGAGCGGGCCAGCCCCTGCCATGCTGCACGGCGCCCGTCCCACTCCCACCCCCTGCGCCCTGCTGAGCTCGCACCCTGGCTCAGCGGCTGTTGCCAGCAGGGTCGATCCTTGACGGTACCTGGGGCGGATGCTGGTCCTCCCCTGCGCTCCAGCCTTCCCATGCCGCCATTTCTGCCTGTGCTCGCTCTATTTGCTGTTGGTGCATGGGCCACGTGTGGTCTGCTTCTTTCCACAGGGCAGACTCTTTGCGGAGCTCCTGCAGAGACACAGCAGCATACAGGATCAGCCTCTGCCCCTGGGGCCTTCCTTCAGCTCCCCACTCCTGCTCCTCGCCTCTGCCGGCCTGTCGGCACTGCTTTGCCCCTGAAGGACCAGGGGCCCCAAAGGCAGGCCGGGATCTACAACTCATGGCCAACGTGGCTCAGAGGCCGTATTCCTCTCTCACGGCCCCTGCTCAAAATCAGTGCTGTGGCAGGTGGCAGGCCAGGAGGCGAGAAGAGACGGGGAAAGTGTGCAGCACCCTCCATCTACCAAAGAGGAGCTGAAGGAGCGGACAGAAATGTGAAACGGTGGCACCCGAAGGGCTGTGCTCCAGATCACTGCACACACAGAGGCTTTTGCTTCCCTCCCTGCAGAAGCACTCAAGGCCAGGCTGGTCGGGCTTAGAGCAACCCGGTCTAGAGACAGGTGTCCCTGCCTGCAGCAGGGGATTGGAACCAGGCGGTCTGAATGGCCCCTCCCTACCCAAACTTTCCTAGGATTCTACCATCCTATCATTGGTGCAGTCTCAAGCAGCACAGTCCCTGCAGCAAGGCAGAGCCGATACCTGCAGTGCTCTCTTAGACTCCTCGGTGGCAGGGAGTGCAGCGCTGGTCTGGGCAGCAGATGTTTCCTTCTGTCCCGCTTTCTTTGTCCCACGGGAGCTGCCTGCACACGGCGGGAGCGCACTGCAAACAGACATAAGAGGAGTCTGCAGGAGCCCGGGGCACCTCAATTTCCCCCGTGCTCCCACAGCCATCAAGATGGGCTCCGGTGCAGAGCAGAGAGACCCCTGAAGGGAGAAGAGCTTCTGCTATCGGTAGGGATCGGCACTCAGCTCCCCCAGGGACCGGGGACCAGAGTAGAACAAAGCTGGTGTGTCTGCCTCAGGCGATCGTGCTGCGCGCTTGCCGCCCTGGAAAGAACGGCCCCCCCAGGACACACGTGTGTCAGGAGCCTTTGTGGGTGCCGAGAGCTGGCAGCTCCAAAGGGGAGGCCGCTCCTACACGAGCGCACGCATCTCCTTCTTTTTGCCCAAGGCCCTCACCTGCCAGAAGGCTCCTTCGCCACATCTTGCTGCCTTGAGCTCGGCTTGCGCTGCAGCAGCATGGAGGGGGGAAGTGTCTTCCGCCTCTGCAGCAGCCTGCCGGCAGAGACCCCTGGAACCAAGAGAGAAAGAAGTTCTTCAGAGCAGCCCCACGGGCACGGCACGTGAACCTGGATCCGGTCACCCGGCACGGGACAGGACCCCCCTCCCTACAGCTGGGACCCGCTCCTCACCTTTACTCATCTTCCGCTGTATGGCAGCTTTTTTTTCTGCGGCGGCCTCTGCTCTGCTCTTTTCCACGGTGAGCTGAAACCTGGAAACAGAGAGTGACAACCCTTGAAGAAGGATGACCTCCTACCCCACGCAGCTGGTTGGTGGTATTTATCCCTGTGCTCTGCAGAGCGTGGCACCCTTTTCCTTCCTGGCCATGCCAAACCAGCACACGTAGCCCAAATTCCTCTGCACGTGCAGTCTGTTCTCTCTGAGGGGAATCAGGACAGCTTGGGCACCAGAAACACAACCCTGATTCCCCAAAAAGCCAAAAGGCAGCAGTGGAGAACCAGGAGCCAGACTTCCCAGCATTTCTCCCCGACTGGAGGCTGAGCACGGAGACCCAGCAGGGCACGACCCAAAGGAGGAGGTGGAAGGAAGCCTGTCTACTGGCCAGCTAAGTGCTGCAGAGGAAATGCACTCACCTCGGGAACACGTGGATGCCATGGGCAGCGGTCTCTGGCCCGAAGTCAGCAGAATCGTCCGTCCAGAATCTCTGCAAAGGGACACAGACCTGCTGGAGGCTTGCCAAGGACATTTTTTCATGGCTCTTGTTGACAGGAAGCAAGCCTGGCTCCCATGCCAAGAGAAAGCTGCTCTCCACCAAAGCCTCCTCCGTGAACATCAGAGCTTTGTTCTGCTCTGAAGGAGCAGGATGGCAAAATAGCGAGGCCGTGCAAGAGCACTGCCAGGCTTTCTGCATGGGCAGAGATCCGGGAAATCTCTTTGCCAGTGGAGAAAGCCGTGGGGGCAAGCGTGGGGAAAGGCATTGGACTGGCCTGCCACGTCCAGGCTGGCCAGCGGTGATCCGACGGCGCACCTCACAACCTCCTCAACTTACGGTGTGG
Source organism: Lagopus muta (assembly GCF_023343835.1). Classification (NCBI taxonomy): domain Eukaryota; kingdom Metazoa; phylum Chordata; class Aves; order Galliformes; family Phasianidae; genus Lagopus; species Lagopus muta. The sequence continues at coordinate 272,316 of NC_064462.1, forward strand.
ATCAGTGCGAGGACGGGGGCATCGCTCTCCAGCGTTTCAACGCAGCTGCAGAAGAACCTCATGAGGAGGAAGCCGTCTTGGCAGGTCATAACGCCGAGGTTCTTGAACACGAACGAGACGGGCTCCCTGCTCCTCAGGAGGTGACAGTACAGGAGCACGCTCTCCCGCACGCAGCGTGGCACCAAGTGCAGCGGGACGCCGGAGGCTCGCGAGAGCTGCCGGTAGTTGAGCGGCTCAATCTTGACGTCGTCTGCAAGGAGAAGGCACATCCTCACTGCCACAGCCAGCCCATGCAGCATTCATAACCAAATCCCACAGAAAAGGTGCTTTGGAGAAACAGCTCTTGGGCTGCGGTTCCTCCTGGAGGAACTCGCGCTGCACCCCGAGCTTTGCAGACACTTCTCTGCTGCTCCCGGCCGTTTCCAAAGAGCAGGGAGAACACAGCCGGCCGGACGTGGGGCGGGAAGGGGAAGGTGGCTGCTGCCTTCTCACCAGGGATGATGTCGTTGGGAGACTGGAGTTCCTGCAGCCACAGCACCCCGATGTCCAGCTGGAAGACAGGCCTTAGAACCGAAAGCGCCTCTTCTTTGCTGTGGAATTGCTCTCGGACCACAGCAAAGACCCCAAGTCCCGGAATCAGGACTCCCTGCACAGGGAAAAGACAGAAAGGCTGACGAGCGTGTTACTTCAGGGGCGGCAAAAGCCACGAACATCAGGAGCGTGGGGTCACTGCTCTCCACCCTCCCCACTCCTGATGGACAGCGGAGTGAGATGGGGCTCTCTGGAAAGCATTGGAAAAGTCTGTGCTCCCTGCAAGACAGTCACCTCCGCACAGTATTTCCCAACATCCCTCGGCTAGAGAAGAGCCCGGGCATGGACAGCACAGGGCTGAAGCCTGGGACCGATCCCAAGGATTATCCTCGGCACAGGGCCAGAAAACCCCCCACCCATTTCTCCCTTTGCTCTCCCCGTTCTGACCAGGGCAGAGCGAAGCCCCTGCGTGTGCCAAACGTTTGCTCAGAGCAGCTCTGGCCTTGGCTTTCCCTCCCAGTTGGCCAACAAGCCGCTCTGGGCACCCGGCTTGGGCTCAGCGTGCTGCTCAGTGTGGTGCTCAGGGAGGGATTGCTCTGCGGGGCCCACACTCTGGGCAGGACTGAACCCCTCTCCAGGGCGAGGGTCACCAGCACACCAGCCCACCTTGTCCAGCTTCATCTGTTCCAGGATGTAATCAGACACAGCGTCCCAGACTGCCACAATCTCTGCAAAGGAAAGAAAAGACAAGTCAGGCTCCAGGCCAGCCTCTTCACAGCTGCTTGGCAAGCTCCTCACACAGACAGCGATCGGTGCAGGCACGCGCACACACCCCAAAAAAGCACCACCATGGCTACCAGAGCTGGGCTTTGCTCCGATTTCAGCCTTATTCGGAGCCCCAGGGGGAAACAGGGACATAGGAAGCCTCTGGGACATGGGATGCCTTTCCTCCCAGATCTGCAACCTACGGAAACACCGTCTGCCAGGGAAACCTGGCCTCGGACTGCCCTATCACAGGGGACCGAGCATGCCTAAAGGAAGCGGGGGCTCTGGGCAGCTCTGCTCTCGGGACCTGGCTGCCACGTGGTCCCCAGAGCCCAGAGGGACCCTTGGGCAGGGCTCTCGCAGCAGCCCCCAGCCACATCCAGCCAAGCGCAGAGAGCAGGAGCTGCGGCTTTGGACAGCCAGCAGCCCCGCGCGATGCCTTGGGAAGGGGTCCGGACAGCCTTACCTTCAGCAGAGAGTTCCAGCAGCGTTGGGAACGCGTAGGCCAGCTCTGAGCTGACGCTCACAGTCCAGCAGCCTTCCATGCGGCTTGCCGACAGCCTCAGTTCAGAACTAAGGATGCCCTCCGCCAACAAGGCTCCTCAACCAACCAACAATTCTCTGCAAAGCGCCCCTGCTCCTCCACACGTCAGTGAGGGTCACCCAGAGCAGCCTGGCTGCCCCGGAATCGACTCCTGGTCGCAGAAGGACAGAGCCCCTGAGCAGTGCTGCAGCAGCGCCCAGGCCCTGCAGGGAAGTGCCGGCCCTGCCGCTGCCCCGGGGAAGATCTGCTTGTGATGCAGCGCATGGCATTGTGACATCAGCCCGTGTCACCTGGAGCTCTGTTAGGCATTGTGACATCAGCCTGTGTCACCTGGAGCTCTGTTAGGCATTGTGACATCAGCCCGTGTCACCTGGAGCTCTGTTAGGCATTGTGACATCAGCCCGTGTCACCTGGAGCTCTGTTAGGCATTGTGACATCAGCCCGTGTCACCTGGAGCTCTGTTAGGTCACCGGCACGGAGAGGGCAGCTCCTCTTCCAGGAGCAGTTCCGCTCAGCTTACTGAATTACGGTACGCAGGAACGCAAGCCTAACTTTAATGGCTCGGTAAGAGCAGCTGTCTGCCTAATAAACAGAAACCTGTGTGTTCACAGGCACACGCACACCAGGTGAGGTTGAAATATCGACCATCGCTGTGCTTTACTCGGCAAACGGCACGAGAACCTGCCATGTGTCACACAGGCTGAGGCTGGTGAGCTGCTGGCACAGCTGCCCAGAGACGCTGTGCGCACCCCATCCTGAGGGGTGTTCAGGTCCAGGCTGGATGGCACCCTGCACAACCTGACCTGGAGCCTGATCTCGCTGTTGGCCGCAGCAGGGGGTTGGAACTGGGTGATCTGTGAGGCCCCGTGTGCTGAAAGGCAGCCACGTGGTCTCCCCAGAGCCTTCTGCTCTCCAGGCTCAACGAGCCCCAGTCTCTCAGTCTCTCTCCAAAAGAGACGTTCCTGATGCTGGCCTTTCAAGTCCCGTTGCTGATGTCCAAGTTTTGTGCCCATCGCGTGCTGACGCTGTTGTGCCAATCCATGGGCTCAACAGGGAGAACAAAGACACCAATGTCTTTGGGACAGGCTTATTTTATTGCCTATGACAACGTAACACGAGCAATAGTATTTACTGGCAGCCTCTGTAGCCAGGAGAGAAGCTTAACAGACAAGGCAATAAGCGAGGCAGTGGGCCTACTCATGGCCATGTGAGCTCAGCAATGGAGAAAGGTGCATCACCACCTGCCCCAGCACTTTGCCATCAGCCAGACCCGCAGCCACTGGGGAGCCCTGTTTGCAATGAGGATCTGTGGGGACGTGGATTGGGGATGGGAATGGGGTGGGGGATGGGGACGAGGTGTGGAGGGAGGGATACGAGATGGGTTTGAGATGGCTATGGGGTGGATGCGATGGATATGGGATGGGATAAAGGTGTGGGATAAGGATATGGGATGGCTATGAGATGAGGCTGTAGTGGTTATGGGGCCATAGGGGCTACTGGTGGGACATCTCCAGATCATCCTAGAGACTCCTCAGAGCTCCTGGGCCCATCCTCGGAGTTTCCAGATCCTTCAAGGGATCCCTGGGAGCATCCTGGAGACCCCCTGGACATCAAGACCCCACTGGGACATCTCCAGACCCTTCAGGATGAACCCAAGGATCCCCCTGGACCCACCTGGGAACACCCCCACATGCCCCAAACCCCTCGAGGACATCTGCAGATTCTTCTGCATGACTCCAGGGGTGGATAGGGGAGGTTGCGGGAGGGAGAAAAGGGGCTAGCAAGGCTTCTAGAGGTGGAAAGAAAGTCTGGGGGTGGATAGGGGGTTGTGGGGAATCTACGGGGGGAAAGGTGTGAGTGGGGCTTCTGTGAGGTGGAAAGAGGGTCTGGAGGTGGAGAAAGGGTGGAAGAGGGAAACTGGGGGATTGTGGTGGGCTAGAAGCCCTGTGATGTGGAAAGGGGACCTGGGGGTGGAGAGGGGATTGTGAGGGGGAAAAGAGGAGAAAGAGGCTTCTGTGAGTGGAAAGGAGGGTCTGGGGGTGGAGGGGTACATTGTGGAGGGGAATATTGTGGAGGGCAACTTGAGGAGTTGAAAGGGGGAAAAGGGGTTTTTGTAGGGCAGAAAGGGCAGGTCTGGGAGTGGATGGAGGATTGTGAGGAGAAAAAAAAAAGGAGTGGGGTCTCTACAGGGACGAAAGGGGGTCCAGGAGTGGTGAGGAGGTTGTGGGGGGCTTCTATGGGGTGGGAGTCTGGGGTAGACCTCAGGGGAGTATTGGGGGGGAGAAGAGAGGAGTGGGGTGCCTATGGGGTTGAAAAAGAGTTGGAGGGGAATTTAGTGGGTTGTGGAAGGGAAAGGGGTGAACAGAGCCTCTGCAAGGCAGAAAGCGCATCTGGGGCTGGAGGGAGGAAGGGGTGGGAGGAGAGAGCCAGGGGTTGCGGGGGGCTTCTATTGGGCAGAAAAGGAGTCTGGCTGGGGGGGAATGGAGGTCAAAATGGGGGAACTGACTCCAGGGGTCAGGGAGGAGCACACGGGGGGTACAGGGGACTCCAGAGGTCAGAAAAAGGGGTCAGAAGGTGGGGGGAGCAAGGAGGACACGGGACCCTGGGGGTCAAAGAGAAGGTAATGGGGGGTGATGGGAGACTCTAAGGATCAGAATGGGGGAAATGGAGTGGGGGTACCCGGGAGGAGGAGAGGGGATTCTGGGGGTCAGATAGAGGGGACTGGGAAAGTGGGGGGACTCTAGAGCACAGAATGGGGAGACTCGTGACGGGGTGGAGGGACATTAGAGATCAGAACGGGGGACAGGGGAGGGATCGGGAGGGCGGGGGGACAGATAGGTGGACCCTGGGGGTCAGAATGGGGGAGGCGCAGAGGGGAGGGCTGGAAGAGGACTACAGGGATCAGAACGGGGGAAACGGAAGGGGGAAAAAGGGGGAGGGAGGCGCAACCCCGGGGGTCACACAGAGGGACGGGGGGGGTTGTGGGCGATCCGTGGCAGGGGGAGGGGAGGAGGGCAGTGAAACGCACGGGGTGGGGGAGGCGGGGAGACGCAGGGCAGCCGCCCCCGCCGAGCGGAACCCCGAGCACCACAGTGACGGCACGAGGCCAACGCAGAGCGGCACGCGGCCCCTGCAGCACCTGAACCCCGGCCCCCGCCCCGATGCCCCCCGAACAGCCACCTGCAGAAGCCGAGGCGGCTCTCGGAGGCCCGGCTGCTCCGCACGGCCGCCTCCTGCTCGGGTCGCGGGGCTGATGACGTCACTCAGCGGGGACGGCGCCTCGCCGCAACGACGGAGGACGGCTCGGTTCCGCCTACCGAGGACAGCTGGATTCCGACGGGGGACGGACGGGGCCGGCGGCGGTGCCTTCCCCTGACCGCCCGGCGTCCCCGAGGCACGGGGCGGCGGAGCGCCGCTTTCTCCGCGCGGAGCCTCGCGGCTCCGCCATCCCGCCGGCCCCATCGCTCCGCTTCCGGGGCCCCGGCTGCGGCTGCGGGGACGTGGGGGACCTCAGCGAAGCCGAGCCCGCGCCGCCCCGGCCCCGCTCCGCTCCGCTCCGTGCGGGACTTCCTGGAGAGCGGCGAGCACGGGCTGGCGGCCGCCGGCAGGTGGGGGAGCGGGGCGTCCGGCGGGCGGCGCGGCCCGGCGATGGCGCTGGGGAACTCGCTGGAGACGAGCGGCTCCGCGGGCGCCTTGACGTCGCGCTCCAGGCGGCGGTCGCGATGCCGGCCCGAGGCCGGCGCTGTGCGGAGCGGGACACTTCTACGTGCGTGCTGGAACTTTCCTGCTGGAAACAGCCCAGAGCAGCGCGGCACGATGGAGAGATGCGTGTGAACTCGCAGCCTGGTGTTACCTGAACAGTTTCCATGTAAGTCCCTGTTCAGTTTGTGCCTGCAGTGGTTGCAGTTGAGTGCTCTTTTTGTGCTTTTTCTTTTTGTCTCCAGGGCGTTAAGATAGAATTTGACTTTCAGTGTCTCCTAGTCTGCTGGTTTCTGCCTACTAATACACTATTTGTACGCACTGCTAGTCCCAAGTGTAAAAGAAAATACTGCTCTTTTCCTGTCACTTCTGTTCCCTTCTTTGTTCCAACAGGTTTGCTGCTTTTTTTTCTTTCTTTTTTTCTTTCTTTTTTTTTTTTTTTATGGTAAAGCTGAGGCAGACATTTTCAGTCTTCACTATCCTATGGGCTGTAGATGAAAACAAAGAAAACGATGGGCATCGGGCTGAATTGTTCCTGAATAGATGAGACTGACAGCTACTTATTTTGAAGACAATTGCAGTGCCCTTATAATAAAAATTCACAGTAACTCTGGAGAACTGGATTTGAAAATGCCTTGGGACTGCTGTCAGCCCATATGCTAAAAGAGTGACTTAATTACAGGGAGAGTGTAAGTTAGAAATTTGCAAATATCATAAGGGGAAATCTTGCTTCCCAGCCTGAAGCAGCAGGAACAACCCACTGCATCAAACATTGTTGTCCTTGTTTGAGTGTTCTTATGTGACACCATGTTTTTCTAGGTCATGTGCTGCTGAACTGAAGCCACGGCAAGGAAGACTTCTTGAAAGAGATTGTGGAATCTTTTGCAAACAAAAGTGGTTTATTTACATTGTTTGAAAGCCTTGTTGGGAGTGGAGCTTCTAAAGAGAGATCTTTTCTCGGCACAGATGATGTGGGAGATGTCAGTCCCCAGGCACCAGAGCAAGGAGAAGTTACTGAACACGATATTGGTGAGAGGTGCTGCTTAAACTCCGCATACACGTGACTCTGTATCAGAGGTTCTTCTCCAAGTGCTTCATTTGCAGCAACAGACCAGTGTCTGTCATAGCTGTTCATCGTTCCCCTAATGAGAGGGTGCTTTGCAAGAAGTTTCACCTTCAGCTGCAGCGGAGAGGCAGCGTCATCATGCCAGGTTCTGAAGAATTTCTCACATACTTCCTGCTTCCACACTGTTGTCTTCTGGTCTGTTCTGATTCATTTCCAGTTGAAGCTGCCTGTTGAGCTTTGTGTGCTTGTACGCTGGTAAGCGCTGACAGGAAGGCCCGTACTTATTTATGTGTCATCTATGAACACAGGTTAGAGGCATGAAAGTGAAATAATTCCAGCATGAGTTGTGAACTAATGAGGTCTTCCCATTTTTTAAGCTTAACCTGATGATGAAGTCTGGCTTTGAATTTGAGCGTAACAAGAGTAGAATGCTGGTTGCCTCCTACTTGGCTGTTAGTGGTCGGAAACATGTAGACTATTCAGGGTGCAAAGCAGTGAGGCTTATGGCCCTTTCTCTTTGTATGTGTGTTATATTTGTGCATCTGTTTTATATATAAAATAGAAGTTTCTGCTACTGCGGCCTCTCTGAAGAAGTTTGTTCATCATGTTTTGAAATACATAACGCACCATTTAAAAAACGGTTTGTGCTTCTTGCTCGTAGGCCAAAGATTTTCCTTGTTAGAGAAGTGTGATGTTATCTCCATTCTGTGCTTTGTCAAAACCACTGACAAGTGCCAATGTACTTTGGTTGCGCCCTTCTGTGAAGTAGCTGTTGCTTCTGCAGGAGTTATTTGTGTAATGTGAACAGGTGCAGAAGTTACTTGAAGAAAGCAGCATCTTACTTGGAACTTCTTAGTTGCAGCTTGTTAGACAGAGGCGAGCAGGTGGGAGGAGGTTGGTGGGGAAGTGCTTTGATGGGAGAAACGTTCAGAGCTCGCTCCTCTAGCAGTGAAACCCAGCTCTGATCAGATGCAGGTCTTCCTAACTCGGACGCAGACCCTAGCTTCTCACAACCCTTGTTGTTGCACAGGTGCTGTTCGGATGCACAGCTGTAGTCTCCAGCACCTCGCGTGGCTTGGCTTGCAGTGGAATTCTGTGTCAGTGTTATTCCCACTGCGCAGATCATTACAACAACTTTTTCACTCGCCCACGAGACATCGAGACTGGAAACAGGTGCTCCTGAATGCGTTTGCCTGTTGGTCCCTGAAGTAAGCAAGCTTCCCAAGTTCTTAAATGCATTTAAATGCCGGGTTTTTGGTCCCTAATTCCTTCTGTTTGTTTGTTTTTACCAAAGCAGGATTTTTTCCTCGGGATGGTGTTCACTAGCAACTTAGAACTGCAAGAGAAGTTCAGCACTCAGCGTGGCACACATCGACCTCCTTGCTTACCGTTGCTGCTGTGCAAACAGAACTGTACTGAGAAGCAAAGGTCCTGGTGGGATGCTGTGTGTACTCTCATGCAGAAAAAAACAACGTAGGAATTCTTCAGTTTGGAAATATGGGAAGCAACCTTCTAGAGGGCTTCTGAATAGATTGCCATGGGCTGCATAAAACCAGTTCCTTTTGTTTGAACGTTCAAGGCTTTTTGCTGCAGGGGTGTGAGATGGTGAAGAGCTTTGTAAAAACGGGCTTTATGGTTTCTGATACTGCATTTGTAAAGAAGTACTGGCTTAGGACTAAAGCTGCTTGTTGTGTTCATCAAACAAATGACGTGTGAGCAGATGGAAAAGAGGGAATGCTAACTGAGGAATGTTTCTGTTGACATTCAGGCCAGGCTCGGCAGCCACGGTGAAGCTTCTTGTACAGCGTGGATTGAGTACTGTGTGAGCCCTGGAGAGACACGGCCTTCACCTGCCTTAATTATACACTGGGCAAGAAGCCTGCAAGCAACAGTAAGTTAAGATTGTCTGTAAATAAGTACCGTCTGTTTTTCTCTGATGTGCAAAGGTAACAGGCTAAATAAAATCAGATGAGAATGTAGTATTGAGAAGTGCTGCTGATTTTGGTGGCATGACTGGAGCAACCACCTTGCCTGACAAGTACTCTCTACCTCACGACTCTGAACAGCACAGGTAAAAGCAACGTTGTTTTCTCCCCGTGTTGCTTTCTGTGACTATAGAGAGACCTTCTGAAATACGTCCCAAGTGTCAGAGAAAAGTTCTTGAAACTTCTCGAGAAAACAACTGCATCAGAGAAGAAAAAGTAAGAATGACATTTTATTGGGATTTTCTGTGACAGTTTGAATTTCTCTTCCTCAACAGGGCGTTAGCCTGAACTCGTGCGACCAGAAGGAATCTATTGGAAGAAGCGTCTGCTACTGGAAGGAAATTCTGCTTAGCTTGAAAACTATCAAAAAGCACAGAAGTATTCCTGAACCTGCTGATCCTCTCTTCAAGCATTTCCATGGTGTGGACATCCAGGTACTGATGGATATTCAAAGAGGAGAGTAAGAGGGGTTGTACGTCGCGGGCTTGCATGTGAATGGTTGTTTGGTTGGTGTTTTGTTTTGGTTGGCTTTGTGTGTTGATGGGTGGTGGTTGTCTTATTTTTTTGTCACTGTACTGCTAATGCTGAGATTTGGTAGTATCTTTCTGTTGAACTCCTCGGAGTTTTAAAACTCTGTGATTGGAGGACACTGAACTGCCTTAGTACCAGCTTTCTGAAAAGCTGCTTTCCTGTCATACAGGGAAACCAGGCATAGTCTTAACCTCCTCCTATCTGCCTACTTACTAGATGCTTACAGTCTTACACCGACTGTTCCAGGTGTCCACACTGTGTTGTGTGTGACTTGTCTGTGGCTTTGGTTGTAGGTCCTCCAGGTTGCAGCCTGTGAAGAAGAGGCACGTGTGGCTTTTGCAATGCTGGGTGCAGCTGAAGGCAAAACTGATGATGCTTTATTAGCCTTTGAAGCTGTTAACAATGCGGTTTCGTACTGGAACCTATGCACTGTAAGTTTGTGAATTGCATTCCCTCAGAATGCTTTTCTGTCACTTGCGTTCTGACCAATTCTTCCTGATGGATATGCTGTTACTTAGCTGTGTCAAAGAAAGGCAGAGGAGGTTGAGAGTGATGGTGTGCTACCAGAGGAACAAGAAGAACGCAAAGCCTGTCTTGTTGAAAGGCAGCACTGCCTGATGAAGGTGATTGAGGAAAGCTCCTCTGACCCGTCAGTAGCTGCCCAAGTAAGTAAAGGAATTAATGCTTGTGTGAATGGTCCTCTTAGTTAATGTTAACAGATGGAGGGCTTTCCTGGGGGAAAACAACAACAAAAACACCCAGAGTTTCTGCAGAAAGCCGTGTGCACTGTTCAGCCGTAGATCAGGACGCAGTCTCTTGCTCTGAGGAAGAATTGCCCTCACGACTTGCGTTTCCAATCAATTTCTAGCTGCCGCTATCTGTTAGAGCTGTGACGGAAATGCTGAGCGCAGTGATCCGGGAGCTTGGGGAGAACGGTGAGGAGGGAAGTCTTGCCTCCAGAAACATCTCACAAGCTGCGCACATGGAAGTGAAAGATGCAATTCCATCACCCAAGAAGTTCTCTTCTCACCAACTAACACCTACCAGGTATATTAGCCGGTTACTCTTTTAGGGAAGTGTTCCTTTTGTGTAAGAAAATCCAAGTTCAGTAAGCCTTTGCTCAGACTCTCCTTCAGTGGGCAGAAGATCACAAGTCCTTACTTCAAAAGCTGTGTCAGCAAGTGGAAGCTTTAAATGTAAACAGCTTTTGTCACTATATTGGATGCAGAACAGTTGATCTTTTTGTTCTGGTGAGTACTTTGTGACCCAAGCACTGAACTAAGCTTCACTTGCCAGGCTGCCTCTTAACTCAGTGAAGAGAACTGCTATAAACATCCGCTTAAATTCAGGGCAAGAGTGAAACTTTGTTGCCTACAAACTGTAATTTGGTACTCAGATATAGGAAGTAATCCTGAGGATTGTGTGTGCAGAAAGTTGTGCTTTCTTCAGCTTAGCTGTTGTCATCTTGGCTCTGGGTTTATTTCTAGCTTCAAGGAACAGTCTCGGTTTTGTAAAGCATGGGCAGATCGTGGATTATTGCAGCAGTTAACTCTTCTTTTTTTTTGTCTCAGATCTTGAACGTGCTTTTAAATAGCAAAGGAGCGTAGGGATCATTCCTTGGGTTTTCCCCACATACCTGTGTTTCATACGTTTCCATTCTCTTAATTGAAACCCTGTCTTTAACAGAATGAAACACGGGAAATGAAACGTAACAGTTGCAGTGTAAGCGTGCCATCTCATCGCTGGCCTGCTGAAAGCTGTGGAGCAGATCCTGTGTCAGATGGTTATGGGAGAGCACAACATGTTTGTGAAGCTCCTTGGAAGGGTAAGTTGATGCTGAATTTTTAATTGACCACGTAGCTAAACAGAGTGAGACTTCTTAAAACCTTTCTGCAGTGTTCTGAGATGAATGAGTAAAACTGGTCCCTGGGGAAAGTTCATTCAAGTCAGAAATGAGAACTGGATGTAAACCCTTTTCTTGGTGTTCCTTTTCAGTTGCTACCTGTGGCCCGTCTGTTTGCAGTAGCCAGTCACCTGCTGTGACTCGCAGTGTCTTTGAAGAACTGCTGCAACCAATGTACCACCAACAGAGGTGAGGACAAACGAATCTGCTCAAGCCATTTCTACTGCTTTGTTGAAAACAGCTGGTTGTGATTCTGTGTGCAGCTGGGTATAACTGCGGTTCCCTAGAGAGCATTTACTGCACTTGAGGTCTGCTGGAGACAGGCAGAAAGTTCCATTATCAGCTGATCTTTGGGATGTGGGATTTGGGAGAAACAGCCAGCAAGAGATGTTTTTAACGTGCTGGCACATGTCCTCTGCTCGTTGTCTGCGATGTTCTTTTCCCCACAGTAGTATGGGGACTTGCTGGTTTTGACTTTTTTGATACTGAAGGAAATGAGTCAGTTCACTTACGCTTCTCTCCAGTCTGTGTGTTCAGATACCATCCAAGTTTTGAACGTATGATTTCAGTTTAAACTGGTGAGAGTTGAGATCTAATTTTAAGGTGCACCTTGCTATGAAGAGTGCACGTTGCATGGGCTTCAGCCCCCTGATCCCTTTTTCTCCTTTTGCACGAGGAAGTAACGGTGTGTTTTTCTTTAGGCACCTGTCTGTGGCATGAACGGAGCTGCACCTCAGCACGTAGACGTGCTCAGCAACAAGCGATCCACGCGCCGCCCCTGCACAGCACTTGTGCTGGTGTGTTTCCTCAAGGCACCTGTGGTGCACCTGTGTGTTTTGATGCTCCGTCTGCTGGAATCCTTTCTCCTCGTGGAGGTGATGATCGCTACAACTACGGCCTGCCCCAGGCGAGCGCAAATCCACCTCTGCCTGAACCAGGCTGTTTTACAAAACCTGCGTTTGCACCCACAGCTTTAAAACCTGCAGAGTCCTGTGTCGGTGCCGCACAGGACAAATTAGGATCCGCCTTTGCGAAAAAGGAAGGGCAGTGGGACTGTAACATCTCTTCAGTGAGAAATGAACCCACTGCCCCAAAATGTGTTGCCCTGCAGAACGCAAACAAAACTCGTTCAGCAGTATCTCTTCAAGAAGTTTCCTTTAAACTCGATGGGAAAACCCCAGCGTGTACCTCTCAGAATCTGGCAGATGCTGAAGCGAAGCCTGCAGAGGGAAGATGTAACTTCTCAGTGTGGATGCCTCCAGGCGGATTTAAATTTGGCATAGAGGAGTGCAATACAAATTGCGCTAAGAAAGATGATCCACCCAAGGAGCGTACAGCAGACTTGACAAACATGGATGGAAAAGACAAAAATGAACTGCCCTCAGGTGGTGGAGTTACACTCCAATCTCAAGAAACAGCAAACAGGGACAAGAGTGAGCACACCTGTGAGAAAGGCACGTGGATAACACCTCATGTTTCTGGTACGAACGCAGCCAAAGCATCTCCTTGTGGTGCGAACTCTGTAGCTGTGCTGGAGGAAGCTACCAGGGAACAAAGTGACCTCAGCCATGGTGGTGATGGTTCTGAGGCCGCTGTAGAGGCCTCAGAGGCTTTAAGCACCTCTGAAACACCAAGAAAAACCGTGGTTTCTGCTCCAAAGTTTGTATTTAGGTCTGAGTCTGTCAAGAGCGTTTTCAGTAACGAAAAGACATTCCCATCTGGCAATACCTCGGCCATCGGTTCCCCCTTTGGATTCGGCTTTAATCCTCCAGGAAAGAGCGCTGATGGAACTTCAACATCTCAGAAAGCAGGGCAGGAAAAACCGGGAGTGGCTGAAGCACCCAAAAGCTGCAGTGCAGCTCAGAAACCTTGGGAGAGCGAGGCATCCAAGCTGGCTCCTCCAGCACAAGATGGGCCCTCCAACTTCTCGTTCAAAATTCTGGAAGAAGGTGAGCGTTAATTGAACTAGTAATTTATTCAACTGTGCTGCTCATTAGTCAGTCGTTCATTAGTGCTAGTCACTGTCTGAGTTCTTCTGTCTTAATAGTATGTCGATTCTTTCAGTTCCAGTGCAGGTCTGTGATCTTCAAGTCCTAGACTTTCAACTTGAGTGGTACTGAGTTGTAGCTATTTGCACGTGAGAACAGAAACGTGCCTTATGCAGGATGCAGCGTTACTCTGCAGTGAGACAGGGAGTTGCGGGTAGGATTTTGGCATCTGTGCGAGGCGCTGTTTAAGATGTCAGGGTGAAGTGCTGAGTGCCTTTTTTGAGCTGAACTGGCAGTGGATGTGCGCAGGCCTCGCTCTGACTGGCCAGCTACGAGAGCAGCACGTGTGCTTCAGCTTCAACTCGAGTCATCCCTTCAACTCGGAGACATCCTGCTGCTCTGCCTCCATTCCTTTCCGGTAGCTTTACATCTTTAGCTTCAGCCTTGCATTGTCCTGGCTTTTCTTGTACTTCCCAGAAGAGATGTGAAATAAGTTCTGTTCAGTCGCTGTGTCATATCTTCTGGAATTTCACATGCTCAGAGCTCATCGGTAGTACAGCTGCTGCAGACAGGGAAATTGTGGCCAGCACACTGGATAGCTTAAAAATCAAACAACTTCCTATGCAACGTGGTGCAGGCCGTGTTGCATTGCTAAAATGAATTTCAAACACTGGAACTTGTTGGGCTCTTCCATTTTGAGAAGGCAGGGCTTTTCATTCACTTCAGTGCATGATGAGTGTCGAGCTGAGGGTACAAAGCCACTGAAGAGAGGAAAACACTGAATAATTTTGCATTATCTGATGTCAGAATTGTAACAGTGCTGTAGGTGACAACAGCTTCTGGGGAAATCACGCATTACTGTGCTGTGTTTTAGGTGGAGGTAAAGTGTGGAGAAGAATGTGAAGGAATTGTCTTCAAAGAGAGGGCAGAACTTTACAGCTGGGCCAGAGGTGCTGCTCAGCGGAAGGAGCGCGCTCTTGGAGAGCTGAAGGTCCTCTTCCGGACACAGCAGAAGTATTCCAGGACCCTCATGAGAAGGGACCAAGTTGTTGAGGTGCGTGCAAAGCATGTCATCGCCACAGAAATGAACTCCTTGCCCTCTGAAACATCAAACTGTTTGAATTTGGACAGCTACAGGTGATGCTGGTGAGTCGGTTGGGTGGTTTTTACAGTTCTTTTCGGTCTCTCCTGCAGTTTGTTTGGCTTTGTTTTACCCTGGAGATCCTACAGAACAAAAGCTGCTGATCTCTGGCTGCAGTGAGTAGAGCTAAGGAAATCTCTTCTTGGGTTTGTTTTCAGACGGTGAAGTGGAAGTAGAGCGAGTTGCGGTCAGATGAGAAGTTCAAGAACTGGCTGATTCTTTCGAGAGGAGATTGAAGAATGCCAGCAAAGCTTGTCAGAGCTGCAGAAGGGCCAGCTCTCTCTGGCAGCGGAGCTGTCAAAGGACACCAGCCCTGTTGTTGTGTATTTTGACGTTTCTGCCAGCGATGAACCTTCAGGACACACAGCCACGGAGCTGCTTTCACACATTGTCCCTCGAACGGCTGAAAAGTTCAGGGCCCTGTGCACCGGGGAGAAAGGCTCGTGGATTCAAGAGTACCACGTTTCACAGGATAGTTAGTGACTTCCTATGTCAGGTAAGCTTAATGTGAAGGCTTTTCACAGAGAGAAAAAACCCACCTGGGCTGCAGCAGCGCATGGATCCTGCCTGAAAGTGGGCTTTTCCGGTTTTTGACTGTAGTGAGAGTAGCCAAAATCAGCAGGGCTGCTGTCAGCAGCGATGCCTCAAGCTTTCCCGACACTTCTAGAGACGATCACGTTTTATTCTTGGACAGCTGTGACTTCATGGGAACGCCACAGCCTGCATGTGAGACTTCATTTTGTTCATGCTGTTATCTGCCTGATGGCTCCTCTTTGACAGCTGTTTGATTTGTGGGCTCTTGAGAGCCAGCTTTCAGCCTTTGGCAGCAGCAGGAAGCGGAGCTCCCGACGTGTTGTAGGCAGCGTTTGCTCTGCTCAGGGGCCTTGGCTGCAGCGTGCGTGCAGAGAACAGCGTGTGTGTTTGGCATGGCTGTGCAGCAGAGAATGGAAATGGTAGTTTTCTCATTTTTCACTGCCTCCCAGGACAGGACTCTGTGGTAGATCAGAAATTGGTGTGCGTGTTGGATTTGCTGTTTAGCAGGTGCATTCTCCTGCTGCATCTCTGTGCATCTCCGTATCCTACTGTACTTTGACTGCAGGAGTTTTCTCACAGTAGGGTCAAGGCCACCCAAACTCAGTTCTGTTGTGCTTTGAGTATGGAGCCCTTTCAAGGCTTGATTATAGACCTAGCAGAGTAGAAGCCAACGCTGTGTGAACGACAATTCAAGAGTGTCCTTTTCTAGAAGAAGAGCAAGGCAAAAGCGAGGACGTAATTCTAGCGATTCAGTTGCAGGCTTCTTTTAACTTTGTGTAGCAGGGCATTTTACATCCTGTTACTGTGTTTCCTACAGGTGAGTTCATTCTTGGTTGTGTGACTGCTATAAACAACCGCTGGTATCCAGAGTGCTTCTGCTGTGATATCTGCCAACAGGTATTGGCAGGTATTGGATTTGTCAAGAATGCTGGCAGGTGGGTCTTCACCCTTCCTTCTGTCACTGGTAATGATGAAAATGGAATGAAAGTTGGGAGGGATGTGCAGGGTTTGGTTCCTAAAGCTTTCCTGCTGAGATGGAGTAAGCGAAGTGTCTTTTATGAGGAAAAGGTCTTAGAATGCATCACAAAACTGAGAGTGGTATCTTAGAATGTGCACGTGAAATATTAACTACTTATCCACTTTGACACCAGATTTCCTGTCAAGTGTGTGTTTTGTGCTGGTGATATTTCAGGATCAGTAGGATGATACAGTGCCACAGACCCTTAGAAAAGAATCAGATGCAGAAGTTTTGTAATTTTTAAACAGATTTTTATTTTCCTGACGTGGGTTCCCAGTATGAGTCCAGTTTATCACCGTTTTCACTACTAAATGCTCTCATTTCAGTGGGATCCTTCAGGGATTTTTTTTGAATAGACGTGTAGCTGTTGCTTTCATATCTCTAATGTGATACACACAGTTATGTAGAGAATTAGGGCCTGTTTTGCCATCCAGCTTCCGATCTAAATCTCTGAAGAGTCTGAGGGTAAAGCATGGGAGTGGGGCGGGATGGAAGACTGCAGTTTGCAGCACAGGGTGCTTCCTTAGGAAATAGGAAATCTGGGTGCCAACTTGCTTATGGCAGCAAAATGATTGACATTATTTTTCTGATACAGAGGGCAGAACATTGGTCTTCTTCAGCTGCCTCAGTCGTTGTCTTGCCTACATTCTTTGTTTTCAGTTGAGTTGCCTGAGCATGCTTTTCTTGTCAGCTTCCCCTCACCTCGTCTTGCCGGCTTCTGCAGCTGCAGAATACGGAGCTGCGTGTTTCTGCGTCCCCCAGCGATGCATGGATCAGGGGCAGTGCAGGATGTAGCACACGTTGTTAGTTGTTTGGTTCTTAGTACAGGGGAAGCTCTCATTTCGGTGTCATGGCAGAGGCTGGTTTGAAAAACAACCTGTAGTACTGTGTCAGTGCTATTGTCAGCTTACATTTTTCTTTCTCTGATGTTTGACATCATGGGGAAAATGCAGAGGCATGCATTTTGCTTTGGGTTACGTTTATGTAAATCTAATGAAACCGGTGCTAAGAGAGCCAGGATGTAAGCCAGGCAATGAGTACAGCTTTCTGACCTGTTTGTGACGAGTTCAGTAGCTATTTTCAGAGAGATTTGATGCATCCTACTTAGCAGGCTTTTCTCGGGATCAATCAAGCTTGTTTAAAATCTGTACTTTTCTTCGTAGCATTTTGTTTGTGCAAAATGTGAAAAGCCATTCCTGGGTCGTGGTCATCAAGAGAGAAAAGGCTTGGCGTATTGTGAAACCCACTGCAGCCATCAGGTAAGGCTGCATGTTTTTGAAAATTGTGATTTTTAAACTCACAAACAGATGTTATTAATGGGAGCAGGAAAATCAGGGAGAGTCTGTTTTCTTAGGATCACCTGTGAGTGTAAAGCCTAATCAGTAGGTGTTCTGCTGCAGTCGGTTTGTGCGGGTTTCTCTGTAGGTAAGTTTTGCATTGCAGAAAGAAAACTGCAGGTAATTCACAAAGGATAGCTGGGCTAATCAGAATCTAATTGCTCTTCAAGCTTAGTGTTGCTTATCTTGAGCTGTTTCAAGCTTTTACGGATGTCTAAGATGGGAGCAGCTTGTGACACCCAGTTTTCCCCAAGCACATCAGGACGATCTGCCGCTCAGGAGCTGTGGTTTCACACAAAGCCTTTGGGTGGCGTGGACTTCCTTACAGCTGCAGTTCTCAGACGACCGTGCGTTAAGATGCGCTGCATCAAGCAGCTCTTCCATCCGGTTGCTGAAGACCAACAAAGACTGAACTTGGCAGAGGACAGCACCTAGCATTGAAAGAAGAGCTGTACGTAGTTGCACCGTTTCCCTCCAGCCTCCCTTGACTGTGCGGTCCAGGACCATAAGGATAGAGCTTTCTGCTTTGGAAGCCAGGTGCAAGGGTCACGTACGCATCTTTGCTTGGATAAATAAAGGAGGATTACATGTGGGAGTTGTAAGGCATCTGCAAATCACAGGTGGATCCTAATTTTGTCAGCGATGAGGGGCAGGTGATTGAAATATTGCTGGCATCCCTGCAGACAATAAATGCCATGTTTATCAGTAGTACTAATACATGATTAGCAATAGTATTGCAGTCGTGATAGAGCAAGAACATGCAGCAGGCAAGAGTTGTGTGTTGATTGGATGTACAGATGTTCAGCTGGATGCTTACTAAACATGTGTATGTGACTCTTCATTGCTGGATTTCAAATGCTCAGGATTAGGGAAGCAGCAAAACAAAACTGTATTTGTAGAGTAGATGTAAAGAAATGCTTTCATCTTTAATACTATAAAGACATTTTGTGATTAGATGACGCAAGATTGAATTGGGAACCCAAATCAGATTTGCCATCATTCTCCTTTGTTTAAACTGACAGAAAACAGGAAAGCTATTGAGATACATTTGAGAAATTACTGTCAATAAAATCAATTAAAAGTTAGTTGTTTCTCCTTCCTCTTCAGCTGTGTGGTGATGTATGTTTCCACTGCAGTCGTGTGATTGATGGAGATGGTAAGCAGTTCTCTAGCTGTTTTCTTAGCTCAGTTACGTTTTGATGAAAGTTCTTTCTGAAAGTGGAAGGAAGCTCCTTTGTTGAATCCCTCACTGCTCCCATTAGACCACAAAGAGGCATTCTCTCTATCAGAAATCAGGATAGATGTGATTAGTCAGAGGCCAAATGGGAAGAAGACCTTACAGCAGCTGTTTTGTGATGATGGAAGATCAAACAGGAGCTAAAGAGAACTGTGGTCAGCTGGAAACCTTTTAGCAATAACCAAAGGCCAGGGATGCTGGGATGCAGAGGAGGCTTCCTGCCCCCAGCGGCTTTAAAAAGGGACACGTACAGCTGAGAGGATGAGCACATGGGCATCTCCCCGAATGGACTTAGTGATCACGACTGTCAAAATGTTTAGAAACCGAGCAGTTCAGGTGGGCTTTGTGAGGGATTATTTTTTTCAAGTGCCTCGCTTCCACTGTTTCAGTTTGGGTGCTGGAGATATTCGCCTGTCTGTCACAGGCACCTGTCTGTTATGTGGGAGGGACTCTGAGGCTGTAATCAGACAGCAGATGACGATGCGTGCCTTTCATCTTGAAACGCTCCCTTCTCTCTCTGAGCACACGTGTGCAGATTTGTCGATAACAGACAACTGCTGTCAACTCACCTGAAAGGTTTCTGACCCTGACAACGCACCGATGCAGGCGGGCCATTGCGCACGGTGATCTCTGAGGAATTGCAGACTGAGAAAGTATGCTTGTGAGCACCTGCCAGAGCACTCTTTGCAAAGTGCCCCAACGATATGGGCAGGTAGCGTCATTGTTATTAGTGACAATATCAATATGCAAATTCAGCACGCATACAAAATTTCCCGTGGCCTGGGCAAGAAGCCAAACGTACCTCATTTCCTGGAAAAAATAACACTTAGACTTCAGGTTGGAGAGCCCCATTGAGGAGCCTCGTTAGAGGTGGTTTGACAAGGACCACACTTGTAAATACAGTCACTGTACAAATGGCCTACTTCTGATAGTTTGTTCTTACACGCTGCATCTTTGTAAATCACACAGCATGGAATATCTGTGTGGAGTCGAATTCCCACTGGAAGAAACAAATAGACTCAGATCCAGTTGAATTTTGCTGTATTCCATTCAGAATAACCCATTAACTTCATATAAGCATTTGCATTTTATTTACTGTTTGTGCCTTATTCTGCTGGACTGACCATATGTAAGTGTTCCATTATATATACAATATATGTGGTTTTATTTTTCTTATTTTTGTGCAGAAACTATGTACGAGGTATTTTCAAAAGATAACAAAATTTGCCTTAATTATGCAGGATGCAAGAGGAATTTTGTTTCAAGTGTGAACGCCTGAGCTTGAAGTTTAGCTTCTAGGCTTCCCTGACTTCTGGAACAGCAGTGAAGATGCGTATTCCAGTTAACGGGCAATGTTACTTCTACAGTGTGAGTGTAAATATATGTGGTTTGATCCTACTGGGATCTGTTTCTTCAGCTGTCTTCAAGAACTGCGCTCACAAATGGTCAGAATTCACTGTAGGATGCTTGTGATTGTTTTGTACTATTAAGTTCTGTCCATGAGAGCTTGTTCTCCCTATTCTGTCAAAAATACTGTTAGTTAGGAATTCTTGATGGTACTGTGCTCTCAAGTATGCAAACCTTTTTTTTGTATTAGAGGCACAATTTTTATATCAATGCATCGTAGCAAGCCAGATTTCCTTTCCTCCTTATGGAAAACCAGATGCTTTCAAACATCTTTCCAGTGTCATGAATAAAGGCTCCGTTCTTAAAACCTGTATCCCCTCCGTTATGTGAAGGCTTGAGCGGGGTGGAAAAGCACCCAGGCAGCCTGCCTTCTTTTGTAACACTGTTGGGATTTTGGGCTGTGCCATGGGTTCAGTTGCTCGTAGTCAACAGCGATTCCTTGAAACTGTAATTCAGTTCAAGTGTGTTTGTTTTGTCTTGATTAGTTTTGCTTTTCCACGTGCCGCTGCCCACAGGCCCAGCCTTGCTGCTCAGAGAGCTGGGAACAATCCCTAACTTGAGGCTGCACAGCTCTGCCTCGCGAGGTTCCGTCCACCCCTCGCTGGCAGGGTGCAACCATCAGCCTCCCTGGGCTCTGTGGCAGTCCTGGGCCCTTCACACATCATGTTTCGTGCCGTTTGTTCAAGTTCTTGATAGTGTACACTGTGCTATGCTGTGCTGTGTCTGATGCTCGGATGTGAACTAGAAGAAAGGGGGCTTGCTTGACTTGGTTAGAGTTAGTTTTTGGTTTGGGGTAGGGAAAGCTTAGGTTAGGGTTAGTGTTAGAGTTTGGTGTTAGTGTTGAGTTTTAGAGTTATGCTTGGGGTTAGGGTTTGGGCTAGGGTAGGGTTAGGGTTCGGTTAAGTTTGAGGGTAAGGGTTAGGGTTAGGTTCAGTGCTAGGTTTACATTTAGGGTTAGGATACAGCTGGGGTTAGGATTAAGGTTAGGATTAGGGTTAGTGTTTGTTTTGGGTTAGGGACTGGGTCAGGGTTAGGGTTGATGTTCAGGTTGGGTTAATATTAGTGTGAGGGTTAGTATTTGCAAAAAGGTTTAGAGCAAGGTTTCAGGTTTGCGTTAGAGTTAGGGTTAGGGTTAGAGTTTGGGGTTAATTTTGGGTAGTGTTAGGGTTAGGGATTGGGTTTGGTTGAGGGTTAAACTTATGGTAAGATTTAGGGTTAAGCTTAGGGTTAGGGTTTGGAATTAGGTTTAAGATTAATGTTGTGGCTAGGCTTAGAGTAAGGTTTAGAGTTAGGGTTAGGGTTATGTTTAGGGCAGGGTTTGGGTTAGGGTTTGGGTTAAAATTAGGGTTGTGGGCTAGGGTGTAGTATCCTCTCTACAGATTGTATTGTGATACACGATTGAACCATTTGCCATTTCACATTTAATCCTTAGGGGAACCGAGTAAATGGGAGTTTCACGTGTTCTCATGTTCAATACAGAACCAGCAGTGGCAGCAACGATGTCGAGACAATGACTTTCACAGGCATGAGAAGTAATGGAGATGTGCACAGTTCTTCCAGCCGCTGTGCAGAGCGAATCCAAACCAGCGCTCTTCTTTACAAGTCCCTTCATGCCTGTGAGGATTCTGTCAACGGTGGGTGTGCTTACAATAGAGACATGAGGTAAGCTCTGGGTTTTACTGAATCTTTCTATTATGATTCTACGATTACTTTTGGCCTTTTCGTTTTCCTTCTAGTTTTCTTTCATTGTTATTTTTTCCAGGCGTGTACCTGGACAAAGCCCAGCAGTTCCATGATACCATTGTGTCCGTGATGCTTTCCTAGTGAAGGGAGTTTCACCTGGATGATACCTCCTTGTACAGCCAAATGCACTGAAACAAATAGGAACCTTGCTGTTGTTCATTTCATGTGGCCATTTAAGTGGCCATTTTAATACAATGTATTTTAATCAGAGAGATGGCCAGTGTGATAAAGGAGAACAGAGGTGACAGTAATTGTTTCAATCTGGTGCTACAGCTGTAGCTAAGATCTTTATTGCACATAAGGATACAGCATTTCCTCTTCTGTCAAGTGAAATAAGTGGCACGTTTCAACTGGTTCTAGAGCATCACTGTCCTCTAAAGCTGGTAGACTTTTCAGCTGTCCCTTGAAAGGCTGCTCAGCTGCAGTGCCAAGCATTTCTTTTCTGGTGTAGTTAGCTATAAATGTTCTACTTCTGCCGTTAGAGATCCGTGGACAGGTAGATCACATAGCTGTGTGGTGTTCATGGGTACATCTGAGAAAGCATTGATGCTGCTTCCCTCGAGATGTCAGTCTCAGCAGATGGCCCTGCAATTAAACTTCTGCCACCAGAGAAATTTTTGCCTTTGTACTTTAACTTTCTGAACTCCAGAAAATTGGTGCACAATCGGTGATCAGTGCTATTCCAAGATACTGGGAAAGGTTTCACATCAGGAAATTAAGAAGATTGGATTGTTTCCCTTGATCTGAATTCTTTGCATCGTTCAGTGCACTGCAGAACGAATGGGTGGCTGCATGAAACAGGTGCAGTGAAAGTGAAACGACAGCTTTGGATGGAAAGGAATGGCAGTAGCTGCCGTCCTGAAATCATGGCTCTTATTAGATGAACGAGCCCTTTGCTCCTTCAATAGAGGCTTCCCAGATGTTGAAGCCTACATCCAGTTTCCAACTTCTTTCTTAAGGAAGATACTGGAAACGTTTTGTGTTTTCTTTGGTGTATAAGTTGTAGCTGGCCTTTTTGTCCCCTCCCAATTGTTTTTTAAGGAAGAAAATGAGGCAGATAATGTCTGTAAGGTTAGAAATCATCACTTCAGCCATTTGGCTTTTTTTTTTTTTTAATTAGTATGTATTTAAGTACTTCTGAGGATAAATATTCACATATTTCTGAACTGAACTGTGATTGTGGAAACTGTATTGCTTGTTTTCTACTCTCTTTCAGTGAATTACCTGGAGCAGGCATTTTGTTCCCTTTCCATGGACTTGAGGGCTGACAAAGGGGAGAACTTTCTTCTGGGATATCTACGGTATGCCTTCAGTCACTGATTTGGCTCTTTAGTTGCTGACAGACTGAGCTCAGACTGCAGCTCAGCAGTTGTCACCTACATCAATGCTTTCAGCTTCCTGGGGTCACTGGAGCTGAGAACTGACTGTCCTGACAGTGCAGCCTCCCAGAATACTGCATTGCAGCCACTCTTCCTCTCCTAACCCCAGAGCTGTACAGTCACCACCATCTGTGGCACCAGAACGCATCTTCAGCCGCCCCTCAGTCTGCAGCCCTCAGAATGCCTTGCATGCTGACCTCCACCTCTGTGTGCTCCAGCACCCACGAGAAGAGACTCCAGGATTAAACATGCTCACCTCTGTGACACCTCTGTTGTCACATCAGGACAACCCTATCGAGCCAGCTTTTCAGTTAACTCGACCCTTTGCACATCCTTCTGCCTCCAACCACCCCAAGGCTATCCCTGTCTTTGCCCTTGTTGGAAATACCCAAATAATTTATCAGGACGGTATTTCTGATAAAGCAGATTTTATTTGCAATTGCAAGGCCGGGCCTCCTGCAGGCAGGAGAGCGCCCTGAAAACAGCCTTACATCCTTTATGCCCTATTATTCCACGCAGATCTCTTTCTCCCCTGGTTCCTCATTGGCTGAGTGCTTCAGGTTCACAATCTTCCCGACACTCAACTGAACCTACGGATACTGGATGAACATCAGCTGTTGCAGCTGAGCACACATCGCTTATTAGTGACTTCTCACACTTGCTCACTCAACACTCGGTCGTAGTTTCTGGACTTCTGCTCGTCCCTGCGTAGAGATGAGCTTGGAAGGAGGACAAGGGGGATGCCTTGATGCCTGCCTGTTGCATCCCAGCCTACCCACAGAGCCAGGCAAGCCAGCCTTGTGTAGAGGCCCTGGCTCCTTTGATGTTTGTTAAGTCTGTTTCTCTTTTGCTGAGGGTCTCTTATCCAAACAGAACAGCCCTCAGTATGCTTTCTAGCCCATAATACCATACCTATACTATTTGCATCATTTAAAAACTATTGCAGTTTTGCAAGCTTAATTAATCACACAATTCAGCAGCTATATTTCTAAAGCACGTTACTAACAATACATTATTTCTACCTTTTCACAGCAACTATTTCTAAGGACAAGTTACAAAATACAAAAGCATTGTGCTCTGCTTCTTCAGATCAATTCCCCCTTTCTCACATCTAACGCAGAAGCAGCATTCCATCCCTACGCGCCCACGAGCACACAGCTGCCCCAGCTCTGCACCCCGTTCCTGCAGCAGGACAAGTTTTCCCGGCCGGCCAATTCAAAGCCGGGTTTGTGCAGAGCAGCGGCTGCTCCGAGGCTTCGGGAGCTCGGCGTGTGCCCGGTGTGCAGCGACACCGCCCGGCTCCGCGGAGCTGCAGCCCCTCATCCCCGCAGTGCGCCGAGCAACCGGGGGGAACCGGAAGGGAACCCGGGGGGAGCGCGGAGCGGAGCGGCTCTTCGCCCGCCGCTGCCGGGGATGGGAAGCGCTGATGGGCGGCGAAGTGCGGCGCGCAGCGCGGGACGGGCTGAGCCGCTCCGCCGCTCCCGGCCCCGCCGCCGTTACGTAAAGCCCCGAGAGGCGCCCGGCGGAGCCTCCAGATCTCCGCACCGCGGCACCCCGCAACTTCCTCGCGGCTCCGGAGCCGGCCTCCCCTGGCGCCACCGGGGCTCCCGCTCCAACTTCCCCGCCCGCCCGGCCGCGCACCCACCTGCCCGCGCCACGGCAGCCCTCGGGGCGGCCGCAGGGAGCGGACCGGAGCGCCGAGCTCCAGCGGCGTCGGCACCGCCGGAGGCGCGGCGGGAGGCGGGCCCACCGTCCCGGCCCGTGCCGGTCCACATCTGCTGAGAGGGGGAGGGAAAAAGCACAGCAGAGAGGGCCGCCCCGGCTTTGGGAAGTCCGCGGGGAGGTGCGCGCGTGGGACTGCCGTGCGTCCGCCGTGCTCGCGGAAAGCGGCTGTCGGGGGCGGGCGTGTGGGGTGAGCATGGCCGCGCGCTGAGAGTCAAATGTCCCCGCACGGACGCCTCCGAGTGCTGGAGGGGCGCCTCCCGAACGCAGCAGAGGGCGGAGGTGGTGGGTGGGGGCAGCGCAAAGGCCCCGCCGTCGCTTCGCGCGGTGCGAGGCCCCGAAGTCAGGGCGGAAAGCGGCGGAGCGCCGCGGGGCTGCGGCGCATTGAGAGCCCGGCGCGGAGGGAGGGCCCGCGCGGCGCGTCCCGCTGGGAGCGGAGCGCTGCGGGGCCGGGAGGGCAGCGGTGCCGGGCGGATCCCCGCCTCCGCGCCGCTTCTGTGGGTGCGTGTCGAGCACCGCTCCTGCGCTTTGAGGGACTTTGCCGTCCCCAGCCTCGCACGTTCCTGCCTGGAACATCTCTCCCCCCCGCCCCCAAATACATCCCCCTAACGGCACTGCTGTCGCTTTTACAAATTGTTCGTGGAGTTCTATTTTTTCCGTATTTTCCCTGAGAGGAAGAATTAGGAAGAGGCCGTAAACGCTTTCCAGGACGAATTAATAAAAACGAAGCGCTAATGGGGCAACGCATTTCAATACACGTCCCTGAGGTCCGCCTAAGGCAGCCAGGTTCTCTATTCCCCAGAGGAGCAGCAGGTGGGGGCAAAGAAGGGATGGGGAAACTTCAGCACTCGCACAGAGGAGTGGCGGGAGGCAGAGCTCCCTGCTGCCCACGCTGTTCTCAGCTCGGGGGCAGGCGGGCACCTCGCTCCCTGCTGCCCACAGAACACCCTTAAGCCCTAACCCGATTAGTGCCCGGCTAATTGCCTCTGTGTCAGGCAGCTGTTGGGGGACAAAACACGGCTTTCCCTCCCTCCTGCCCCAGTGTTTTGCTGGTGAGCACTCAGGCAGGATGCTGCCTGTGGAGAGGGAGAGCACTGCCTTGCACAAACAGCCTGCTGTCCAAACCCTGGCTCTACAGGCACCCAGCTCTGTGGGACCAAGGCAGCAGAGGGGAAGTGCTGCAGTGGGCTCTGCGTGTGTGAGTACGAAGCATCTCCCACGGTGTTTTCAGAGTACATTTGGAACAGACGTAGCAGCTGTTAGGCCAGGGCATTGCTCACCACTCCATGCACTGTCAAACAGGCAGAGATGGTCGTGCTGGCAGCCCCAGAGGAGAAGGAGGGCTCCTGCTCAGTGCTGGGCTGTGGGAGGACCCACAAAGTACAGCAGCAAACGGTTTGGCTGAGAGCATGGGACAGGACTCATGCCTTTCATGGCTGCACCCTGTGTCATCCAGCACTGCAGGCGTGGGCCAGCTGTGGGGACAGCAGCACTCGGTGTCAGCCTCCTGCAGCAGAAGGGCTGCTCAGAGAGCAGCACACGTGGGAGCATCGTGCACAGTGAGCAGCTGAAACACCCTGCATGGCTCTATGGAACCACAGAATGGTTTGAGACGGAAGGGACCCTCAAAGGTCATCTGGTCCAACTCCTCTGCAGTGAACAGGGGCGCCTGCAGCTCCACCAGGTGCTCAGAGCCCTGTCCAGCCTGATCTAGAATGTCTCCAGGGATGGGGCATCCAGCACCTCTGGGCGGTCTGTGCCAGTGCCTCACCACCCTTATTGTGAACAACTTCTTCCTCATTTCCAATTTAATCTCTCCTCCTTGGGTTTGAAACCATTTCCCTGTGACCAATCCTGTCACAGCAGAACCTACTAAAGAGTCTGTCCCCTCCTTTCTTATAGCCCCCCTGAGATGCTCTCAGGTGTCCCCAGAGCCTTCTCTTCTCCATTCCCCAGCTCCTAGTAAGAGCAGTGTTCCATCTCTGGGCGTATTTCTGTGGCCCTTTTATGGACGCACTCCAGCAGGTCCGTGTCTGTCTGTACTGAGTGAGAACTCTGCACTCAGCTGCTGATCTCAGAGCTCCGGAGCGGTTCACCGCGAGTGCCGCTTTCGACCCGTGAGTGCACAGTGCTTTTCCGTAGCTGGGAACGTGAGACATCACCCTCCTGCTTTCCTTCGAGGGAAGGGGCTTTTTTCGCAGCCCGGTTAGGACTTCTTCTGAACGTACAACTCCCTGTTTGGAGTTATGGAGAAGGGAGAGAGAAGGAAAAATGCAGTTGTCGCATTTCAGAATTTATTCACATGTTTTTATTCCATTTTCAACAGTTCCACGTTTACAACAGGAGTTACTTGTGAGTAATTAGCAACTGTTCTTATACTTACATCTGCTTCCTTATCTGTTATGCCATTCCAGAGATCTCTGTGACTGAAGGAGATGCTGAGATGAAGCATCTGATCATATTGCAAAGCCACCGGAAACTCAGGTGTGTCTATTTCTTTAGAAATGGAGTTTGTGTTATCACAGAATGATGCCTGAAGGCCGATTCAGAAAGAAATGAAATAATTATTGAGAGAAGAAGGGGAGGGAGGAGATGGGGAGGGGAGGGAAAGCAGAGGTGGATTTTTGGGATCTGTGCAGATGGAAAAACAACAGCAAATCACTCTTCTCATGTTTCAGCAGGAAAACATTCAGTGGAGAAACTGAAGTATCGTTGAATCAAAAAATGCTACAAATAGCTCTGAACTGAGAAGGTGTTTGATGCATTTCCCAGCAGTGCTAAATTCTCCTCAGGCTGATGCACAAAGAACTGTAAGGTTTTGTATTACCGAATGTCTGTTATCCTTTAAAAATATTCCTCTTATAGAGATCACGGTATCAGAACATTCGTGCTGGACTAATTTCTGTAGGCCTGATGTGACGTGACAGATTGCATATTGCTCATAGGCTGGAAATTAAGTCATTAACTAACTCAGAACTTCAGAAGTCCACAAAATGAGGTTCAAAGAAAATTGCTCCCACCAAGTAGCAGGGATGGGTAAGGGAGGCTTTGTCGAGAGAAGGGATGCTGGAAAAGATGTCCCCATGGAGTCCCTTCTCCTCATTATAACCTATCCACGTACTGACTTGCAGGCCTTTTTCACGTAGCTCGTAGTTGTCAATGTGAAAACAAGATGATAATTACTTCACTCAGATGCCGAATGAGCAACAAAATACAACTTCTAGAAATGGAAGAGACACTGCAAAGTAGTTAAATTGACAGAGAGAGGTCAAGTGCAAAGAGGTCCTGGTCGTTTCTGTTACACGATTAATATGAGGGAGTGTGTAAGAGATACACAAAAGAAATATCTCATTGGACATTAAGCCACCCAGAGCTGGGGAACAACGATAGGAGCTCTGCAGTGAGGACATGTATGCGTTCTGTGCAAGAAATTACAATTGGATTCTCTGCTATGCTTTAAGCTAGGTGTAAGAAATACCTGCTCACTGGAACTCAGCAGGCTTTCACAGGCATCAAATCGGTGCTGCGGGTGGAAGTGGGCTCTGAGAAACTATTCCTGAAGATACCAAATGCGGCAAAAGCTTTGATACCCGGAAACAAGACTGAGCTCTTGTCTTCCACAT
The DNA here is from genome assembly GCF_023343835.1 of Lagopus muta. NCBI lineage: Eukaryota > Metazoa > Chordata > Aves > Galliformes > Phasianidae > Lagopus > Lagopus muta. Next base: position 300,469 of record NC_064462.1, read on the forward strand.
TCAATTTTCCTACAGTTATTTACAAAGTCATCTGAACTTCACCTTTCATTCTCACTATTATTTACAGAATTTGCAAGCACCAACCAAGTCTCTGTCAGAGTTAAAAGGGACATTTCTGAAAACACTGCGACACATCACAAGGGAAAGTAAAACCTAAATACAAAACGGGGTCTGAAAGACGGCCTCGGCCTTCGACGAGTTCATGGGATGTTTCCTTCCTCTTCTTAAGGAAGTACCAACCTTTTAAAATGTGGAATACATGAGCATTTCTTGCCCTTAACAAATGAACACGTATGACAGAGAGAAATGGAAACCAGGCCTGGGGGAAAGTTTGATCCCCAGTTGTTGGTAGACACACAGAATGCAGCACCGCTATAATCAGGCTGAGCCTGCTGGAGAAGAGATGTGTGGCACACCAACGACCGACAGCAGAGAAAGCTGAAAGGAATTACATTCATGGCAGTATGAAATGTGAAAGTCAAGGAAATAAACTGGGTGTTGTGTGACCTCCAGTGCAATATGTGGAGAACTAACACACTGAACCTAGTTGTAGTCATGTCGTAGCTAGACTGCATTAGGAGCTTATTCATTTCAATTCTCCTCTCTGTGGCTTTCTGCTCGACTTCTCTAAATGAAAATAGCAGAGCAACATGGGCAGATGTGGATTTGGAAAGGAAAGGGAAGTTTGCACCAGGCAAAGAAGACGAGCTCAGAATTTGCTACTCACACACCACTCGTGTATGACGACAGTGCATATTAGCATTATGGGATGCCAGCATCATAACGTAGCTTCCTTTAAAGAAATAAACAGCACTGTATCTACTGCAGGCTATTGTATGCTGTATTGTCCAGGAAACTAAAGTATTTATAGAGAAGCAATGATCCATGTGGAAACTTCTTGCCAGTGCCAGAAAAAGGGAAAGAGTGGTTCAAACTGCTTGAAGATGTAATTGCAGAGCCTTGGGTATAATGAGACCCCTTCAAGGAAAGCATGAACATCGGCTGCCATCTGTCTTAAAGAAGGTATTAAAAGTGGGAAAAGCTATGATGGGGGGAAGGAAAGGGAAGAGGGGGTGGGCATCTAACGGCCTGGCACGAATCTGATGGTGTGATCGTACTGAAGCCTTACATGTCTCAAGATCTGAGACATCATTTAAGTACTTTGGGACAGTTTATGCCCACTGCATTTTGTCCTCATCACCACAGTCTTGGAAAACAAGGTATTCCTTTTTGCAACGATCTTTTATTTCTGCTTGTCTTCAGGATAAACAACTGCCATTCTTCCATTTGTCTTTTTGAGGCTTCTACAAATCTTCCTTGTTATGACTCACCCATATGGTTAATATGGGTGGAATGATGCTAAAATGGCTTTCCATAAATGTGAAATATATTTCACAAGCTCCCTTCATGTGGTTAATTCACACGTAATTGTTGCTAACCTCTGGATAGCCAGAGAAAAAGAAAAAGAAAAAAAAAGATGATGAATTGATAACATTTCTATTAGATGTCGTGCATACCTTGGACAGGAAGGAGCCAATAAACCTGTGATGCTGTGACAGAGCACAGGAATCCCTATTTCGTCCACAGAGGCCTCTATCACCAACAGAAAGAACGCTTTGCCTCTGCAGGGCTGCTGTGAAGGGCAGTGAGGAGCCCAGCTGTCTGACAGCACACCTGGGTGTCACTGATGAGCTCAGTTCACAGAGCGTACACAAGCGCTCCACTGTGCTAATGCTGGTTGTTAATTGCTATGTTATCTCTGGCTGGAAAGAAAGGAATTTTAGGGCCCTGCACCTTTTGGTAAGGCTGCTGTTACTGATCGCTGTGTCCCTTCTGCTCACACAGCTGAGTTGCCTTCACCTGCGCTCCCGAGGCTGACTCAGTGCTCGTCTCAGGGGATCAAGGAGAGGACGAGACGAGCCTGTATGGTGCAGAGCAGCTGTGGGGCAGGGATGGGGTGGGTGGTGACGCGACGGGGGAAGTGATGCTGGCGTGCAAAGGGTCAGAAAAACTGGGAAAGCATGGGACGAGGTGGAGAAAAAAGATGGGAAATGATGGGAAAGCAAGGGAAAAGAAGAGAAATAGGGAAGTGTGGGAAAAGGGGGGAAATTCTTGGAAGAGCTGGAAAAGTAATTCTTAAAAGCTGTGCAAAGAAAACACAGAAATCAAATCAAGGGAATTCAAAGCAAATAAAAGACAAGAAAAACAAATTAAAGAAAGAAAAGAAGAAGTGAGAGAGCATCACAAAGCAAAGCAGACAAAAGCAAAGCTGAGAAAAAAACAAAAACAGACAAGCAAAGCAAAGCAAAGCAAAGAAAAAAAAGCAACGCAAAGCAAAGAAGCATAAAGAAAAAAGCAAACCAAAGCAAAGACGAGGAGAAAAGAAAGAAAACACAGAAAACAACAGGGAAAGAAAAAGCAAATAGGAAAGAAAACCATGGCATAGCAAAGGAAACTACAGCAAAGCACAGCAAAGCATAGAAGAAAAAAACAAAGGCAACGGGAGGATTCTGGGAACTAGCAGACAGGAGGAGGAAGCGAGGCAGAAGGCCAGGCTGTGTCTGTGTGTCCGTCTCGCTGTTTCTCCCAGCTCAGCACTGACTGGGCAGCCTGCTGGACTACTGCTTCTGAGCCACCAGGAGATTCAGTGCAGACAGACACGTGGACGTGAAACCCTGCAGGCTGGAACAGCACAGAGCAGGTGTGTTCCACCAGCCATGCACAACCGCCCTGGTGCCATGGGCACAGCTCCCCCAGAGCTGCACGCCATCAGCAAGAAGCGTGACTCAGATACAGGCTGAACTAACTCATGACCCGTCATTTTCCAGGCATTCACAGCCATATTCATTACGTTCCTGAGAGTTCATTAGCATGCAGACCCTCCCCCCATCGCGCCTGCACCGTGGGGGGAAGATTTGTGGTTTCCATCACGAAGGCTCCTGCTTTTCCTGGCTGCAAACTTCTGACCCTGCAGGAGGAGCAGCCCCCAGGCCCTGTGCACATCTCTCACCTCCCTGCCACACATCCTCAGGCTGTTCTCAAACCCTTATCGGCATGGCCTTCGTCCCTCTCGCTATCCCAGACCCAGTGTCTGCCATCCCTTACTTTGCTAACAACCTCCACATCCTTGCTTCTGTAAGCTCTCTCTAACTACCCCTATCCTCAGCCCCTGTGAAATCCTTTTCTCACCTTTCACTTCCTACTGTGGGGCCCTCCTCCCATCCTTCAGACTAAAGTGCAGAGAGGACACTGGCAAGAAGGCAGAGCAGAAATGGACTTTAGATGCAGGAATGAGGAGCAGTGAGGAGACAGAAGAAAGAAGAACAGAAGTGGAGTGCAGATAGAGAAGGAAGAGTAGTGAGAACAGACACAAAAGCAGAAGTGTAGATGCAGAATAAAGAGCAGTGAGGAAACAAAGCAGCATCGTAACAGGAATGCAGATGCAGATGAAAGAAGTGAATTCACGGCAAAGAAAACAGGAGAAGAGTTTAGATGCAGAAGAAATGAATCACAGAACTGTAGGCGTTGGAAGGGACCTCTGGAGATCATTGAGACCAACCCCCTGCCAAAGCAGGTTCCCCACACCAGGTCGCACAGGTTTGGAGAGAAAAGGAATAAAGAACAGCAGAAGAGGAGCAGTAATGCAGAAAAAAGAGGAGTGAGGATGCAAGGAAAACAGCAGAACTGCAGATGCAAATGAAAGAGTGAGGATAAATGGAAGAAAGAGCAGCCAAAGTGGAGAGCGGACACAGAAAGAAGACGTGTGTGAACACAGGGAAGAAAGGAATGCAGACAGAACCAAGAGGAGAGAGGGAAGAAAAAGTAGAAGAGGAAAGCAGATATAGAAGGAAGAAGCAAGGAGATAGGGAAGAAAAAACAACAGAGGAGGAGAGCAGATGAAGAAAAAACAGTGAAAATCAAAGAAAGTAAGAACAGAAGAAGAGGCGTGCAAGTGCACAAGAAAGAGCAGCACGCATACAAAGAAGAAAGAACAGCAGATGTGGAGAGCATACGCAGAAGGAAGTGAGGACAGAGGAAAGAAGGAACAGCAGAAGAGTAAAGCTGATGAAGACGAGTGAGGATGCAGGGAAAATACAGCAGAAGAGGAGTGCAGATGGAGAAATAGGAGCGAGGACACAGGAGGAGGAAGAGAAGAGGAGGACTGCAGCTGCAGAAGCAAGAGTAGTGAGGACAGAACAGCAGTAGAGGAGTGCAGCTCAGAAGAAAGGGCAGTGAGTAGACAGGAAAGACAAGCTACAGGAAGGGAGTGCAGATGGAAGAAAGTGCAACAAGGACAGGGGAAAACCAACAACAGTGGAGGGCAGATGCAGAACAAAGTGGAGTGAGAACTGATAGAAGACAGAAAAGGAGGAGTGCAGCTACGGAAGAAAAAGGAGAGAGTAGACAGGGAAGGAAGAGCTGCAGAAGGGGAACGCAGATGCAAGGGGAAAGTGAATTCACACGCAAGAAGACAGCAGAAGAGTGCAGATGCAGAAGAAAGAGGAGGTACGAGAAAGGGAAGAAAGAACAGCAGGAGTGCAGGTTAAAAAAACAGTGAGGATAAAGAGAAGAAAGGACAGCAGAACAGGAGTTCAGGTGCAGAAGAAAGAGGAGTGAGGTGACAGGGAAGAAATGAGAGCAGAACAGGAGTGCAGATACAGAACAAAGCAGTGAGGAGACAAAGAAAGACGACCAAGAGAGGAGTTTAATTATGCAGAAGGAAGAGGAGTGAGGATACAGGGAAGAAAGAACAGCAGAAAAGGAGAGAAAATGCAGGGGAAAAGGAAGAAAGGACACAAGGAAGAAAGAACAGAAGAAGAGTGTGGATACAAACAAAAGAGCAATGAGGATAGATAGAAGACTGAACAGCAGAAGAGATGCAGCAGAAAAAGGAATGACTAAACAGAGAAGAAAGAATAGCTGAATAGGTGTTCAGATACAAGTGAAAGAGCAGAGAGGACATGGGGAAGAAAGAATAGAAGAACTGGAGTACATATGCAAAAGAAAAGAAGAGAGAGGAAAGAAAGAGCAGAACAGTAAAGCTGACACAGCAGTGAGCAGTAAGGAGATGGGGAAGAAAAATGGTAGGAGTGCAAGTGTACAAGGAAGAACATTGTGGATACAGAAGAACGAACAGCAGATGGGGAGTGCACATGCAAAGAGCGAGGAAGCAAGGAACAGAACAGCAGAAGCAGAAAGAGGAGTGAGGATACAGGGAAGAAAGAACAGCAGAAGAGGAGGGACGCAGGTAAAAGAGCAGCGAGGATATAGGGGAGAAAGAAAAGCAGGAGTGTAAAGCTGATCATAGAATCATAGAATCATAGAATCACTAAGGTTAGAAAAGACCTAAAAGATCACCCAGTCCAACCGTTCACCTATTCCCAACAGCTCCTACTAAACCATGTCCCTCAACACAACATCCAGCCTTTCCTTGAACACCCCCAGGCTCGGTGATTCCACCACCTCCCTGGGCATCCATTCCAGTGCCTGACCACCCTTTCTGAAAAGTAATACTTCCTCATGTCCCAGCCTGAATCTCCCCTGCCGCAGCTTGAAACCATTCCCCCTGGTCCTATCACTAATGACACGAGAGCAGAGGCCGACCCCCAGCTCACTACAACCTCCCTTCAGGCAGTCACAGAGAGCAGTGAGGTCTCCCCTGAGCTCCTCTTCTCCAGGCTGAACATTCCCTGCTCCTTCAGCCTCTCCTCAGCAGCCCTGTGTTCCAGACCCCTCACCAGCTTCATTGCCCTCCTTTGAACACGTTCCAGGGCCTCGATGTCTTTCTTGCAGTGAGGGGCCCAAAACTGGACACAGTACTCGAGGTGCGGCCTCACCAGTGCTGAGCACAGGGCACAATCACCTCTCTGCTCCTGCTTGCAACACTGTTTCTCATGCAAGCCAGGATGCCATTGGCCTTCTTGGCCACCTGGGCACACTGCTGGCTCCTGTTCAGCCGAGCATCCATCAATACCCCCAGGTCCATTTCCTCTATGCAGTCCTCCAGCCACACCGCCCCAAGCCTGCAGCGTCGCCTGGGGTTGTTGTAGCCGAAGTGTAGGACCCGGCATTTGGCCTTGTTGAAACTCATCCCATTGGCTCCAGCCCAGCTCTCCAGCCTGTCCAGATCCCTCTGCAAGGCCTCGCTACCCCCAGGCAGATCCACACTTCCAGCCAATTTGGTGTCATCTGCAAATTTACTGCGGGTGCACTCGATGCCCTCATCCAGGTCATCAATCAAGATATTGAAGAGGACAGGCCCCAGCACCGACCCCTGGGGAACACCACTCACGACCGGTCGCCAGCTGGATTTCACTCCATTCACCACCACTCTCTGAGCTCGGCCCTCCAGCCAGCTCCTCACCCAGCCGAGAGTGCACCCATCCAAGCCTCGGGCTGCCAGCTTCTGCAGGAGAATGCTGTGGGAGACAGTGTCAAAGGCTTTGCTGAAGTGTAGGTAGACCACATCAACAGCCTTTCCCTCATCCACCAGATGGGTCACTAGATCATAGAAGGAGATCAGGTTGGTCAAACAGGACCTGCCCTTCACGAACCCATGCTGGCTAGGCCTGATCCCCCGCTCATCCCGCACATGCCGTGTGATCTGCTCCATAACCTTCCCTGGCACCGAGGTCAGGCTAACAGGCCTGTAGTTCCCCGGATCCTCCTTACGACCTTTCTTGTAAATGGAGTCACATTGGCAAGCCTCCAGTCTTCTGGGACCTCACCAGTGCACAAGGAGTGCTGACAGATGATGGAAAGCGGCTTGGCTGTCACCTCCGCCAGTTCCCTCAGCACTCTCGGGTGGATCTCATCTGGCCCCATCGACTTGTGGCAGGCCAGTTGGAGCAGTAGGTCTCTGACTGTTTCTTTCAGAATCACAGGGGGGTTAGTGTGCTCCCCAGCCGAGATTACCAGGTCAGAGAGAGGGGTATCCTGAGGATAACTGGTCTGACTTTTAAAGACAGACGTAAAGAAGGCATTCAGAACCTCTGCCTTTTCCTTATCCTCAGTGGTCACATTCCCAGCCTCATCCAGCAAAGAGTGGATATTCTCCTTTGTCCTCCTCTTACTGTTAATGTATTTATAAAAGAGTTTCTTATTCCTTTTCACACCAGCGGCTAGGTTAAATTCAAGCTGGGCTTTTGCCTTTCTGATTTCACCTCTACACATCCTAACAACTTCCCTGTATTCATTTTGAGTGGCCTGTCCCTCTTTCCACAGGCGGTAGATTCTCTTTTTCTCCCGGAGCCTCAGGAATAGCTCCCTATTCATCCACGCCGGTCTTCTTCCCCGCCGGCTCATTTTGCAGCTCAGGGGGACTGCCTGCTCCTGCGCCCTTAAGACTTCCTTCTTGAAGAGCAACCAGCTCTCTTGGACCCCTTTGCTCGCTAAGACTGAATGCCAGGGGACTGCCCCTATTAGTCCCCTGAACAATTCAAAGTCCGCCCTCCTGAAGTCCAAGGTAGCAGTATTACTATTCCCCCTCCAGGCTCCACCATGAATCACGAAGTCTATCATTTCATGATCACTCTGTCCAAGACAGCCTCCAACCTCCACATCTCCCACCAAACCTTCCCTGTTTGTGAACAGCAGGTCTAGTGGGGCAGTTCCTCTCGTGGGCTCTCTGACCAGCTGTATCAGGAAGTTGTCCTCTACGCATTCCAGAAACCTCCTAGACTGCTTCCTCTGTGCTGTGCTGTACTCCCAGCATACGTCAGGGAAGTTAAAGTCCCCCATGAGGACAAGGGCAGGCGACTGTACAGCTTGTGCCAGCTCCTTATAGAATACCTCGTCTGTTTCTTCATATTGATTTGGGGGTCTATAACAGACGCCCACCAGGGTGCCTGTCTTGTCAGCCCTTCCTCTGATCTTTACCCATAGGGATTCAACGTTATCGTCCCCAGTCATAATCTCAGTAGCGTAAAAGCATTCCCTAACGTAGAGAGCTACACCGCCACCCCGCCTTCCTTGCCTATCTTTCCTGAAGAGTTTATAGCCATCCATTGCAGCACTCCAATCGTGGGAGCAATCCCACCACGTTTCCGTTATGGCAACTAGGTCATACTTTGCCTGCTGCACAATGGCTTCCAACTCTTCTTGTTTGTTGCCCATGCTGCGTGCATTAGTGTAGACGCACCTCAGCTGAGCCCCTCACCTCTCACCTAATCCCATTACCACTTCGCCAGGCTGCTCTCTAGCAGGCCTGGCTTTATCCCCCTCCCCCTTGCTATCTAGTTTAAAGCCCTCTCTACAAGTCCCGCCAGCTCCTGGGCAAGTATCCGTCTCCCTTTTGGAGACAAGCAAATGGTGTAGACAACAAAGGAGTGAGGATGCAGGGGAAAAACAGTAGAAGAGAAGTGCGGGTGGAGAAGAAAGAGGAGCGAGGGCACAACAATAAACAGCAGAAGAGGAGTGAAGATGCAGGTGAAAGAGCAGTGAGGAGAAGCAGTAAGAAAGATCAGAAGTAGTGGGCAGATGCAGACAAAACGGGAGAGAGGATAGGATAAAGAAAGCAAAGCCGAAGGGGAGTGCAGATGCAGAAAAAAAGGCAAGTGAGGATACAAGGAGGAAAGGAGAGCAGAAGAGGACTGCAGCTGCAGGTGAATGAGAAGTGAGAAGTCAGGGATGAAAGATGATGAGAGTGATGCAGAAAAATGAGAAGTGAGGTTCCAGGGGAGAAAGGACAGCAGAAGAGAACAGACGCAGAAGAAAGAGGAGAGTGGAGAGAGAGAAGGAAGGAAGAGCAGAAATGGGGTTCAGATGCAGAAGAAAGAGGAAGGGGGGAAGAAAGGAAAGCAGAAAAAGAGTGCAGATGGAGAAGACAGGAGAGAAGACAGGGAAGAAGTATGAGAAAATGATGACTGCAGATGCAGAGTAAAGAGCAGTGAGAAACTGGAAAACAAAGCAGCAAAAGAAAGAGGACTGAGGATTCGGGGAAGGAAGAACTGCAGAAAGGGAGCGTGAATGCAGAAGAACAAAATGAGTGAGGATAAATAGAAGACAGAACAGGAGTAGAGCAGCAAATGAAAGAGTGAGGATTAAAGGAGGAAAGAACAGCCTCCAGCAAAGTGGAGAGCAAACAGAGAAGGAAGATGTGTGAGGATACAGGGAAGGAAAGAACAGCAGAAGAGGAGAGCAGATGCAGAATACAAAGCAGTGAGGATACAGAGAAGAATGAACAGCACATGTGGAGTGCATATGCAGAAGAGGAGTGAGGAAACAAGGAAGAAAGAACAGCAGAAGAGGAGGGAGGATGCAAGGGAAAAAAAAACAAACAGGAGAGTGAGAATGCAGAGGAAAGAGCAGTGAGAATACAAGGCAGAAGAATCAGCCTTAGGAGAGTGCAGATGCACAAGTGAGGATAGAGGGAAGAAAGTACAGCAGAAGAGTAGTGCAGATGCAAATGACAGAGAGAAAAGGCAGGGGAAAAAAAAGCAGCAGAAGAGTGCAAATGGAGAAAGAGAGAAAAGAGAAGAAAACAGGAGAAGAGTGCAGAGACAGATGCAGAAGAAAAAGGAATGATTCTACAGGGAAGCAAGATGAGCAGGAAGAAAGAATAGCAGAAGAGGAGTTCAGATGCAGAAGAAAGAACAGGGAGGAAGCACAGAAAAATGAATGGGAGAAGAGTGCAGATGCAGATGAAAAACAAGTGAGGAGACTGTAAAGAAGATCAGAAGACGTGGGGAGATGCAGAAGAATGGAGTGAGGACAGAATGAAAAAAAGAACAGCTGAAGAGGAGTGCAGATACAGAAGAACGAGAAGTAGGGAAAAAGGAAAAAAGTCCAACAGAAGAGCAGTGTTGATGCAGAGGAAAGAGGAGTGAGGAGGCAGGGAATGAAGAACTGGAGAAGCAGAGGAAGAATGCAGAAGAAAGAGGAGAGAGGATAGAGCGAAAAAAAGAACGGCAGAAGAGGAGTGCAGATGAAGGAAGAGTGAGAATATGGAGAAGAAAAAATAGCCCAATAGGAGCCATGATGTGGAGAATTCATAGCCAGCTGAAGAGGAGCAAGGACAGAGGGAAGAATTACTCAAAGAGCAGAGGACAGCACAAAGAGAGAACTGCAGAGCAGATGAGCCGCTGCTGCAGGAGGATGAAATAATGCAGAAACAGGGCAGAGGAGTGAGGAGGAGAATAGGAAAAGAGCAGGAACAGGCAGGGGAGAACTGAGAGGAGGGAACAGAGGAGCAGGAAGTGCAGAAGGAGGAAGAGGAGAAATAACGGTGCAGAGAAAAGAAAGAAAAGTACAGGAAAAAAAATAGAGAGGAAGGCAGCAGAGAGGAGAAGTTAGAAAAGACAGAAAAGAGAAGGGAGGGAAGGGGTTTCAGGGAAGGGATTGCAAAGGTAGAAAGGAGGAGAAATAGACAAGAGAGAAGTTCAACCGAAGAAGAACTAAAGATAGAAGTGGGAAGTCACGTGCAGAGAGAAGAGGTGAGAGCAAATTCAGTCACTGACAGAAGAAGAAAAAGGAACCTTAGTAACTGTCAGTCTCTATTAAAGCTGGATTCTTTGCAGGACATGCCGTGGTTGTTCGGCTTTTGTTTTTTTGCATTGCTTGCATTCTTTTAGACAATTTAACAACTAAGAACGGTCAGGAACATTCTCAGAACGTTATTTGTGACGTCCCCTTAATCTCAGCTGCTCTGAAATACCCAACTGATACCAAGCGAGAGTCACCTCCTTCCAGGCACCCTGCAAATCCAGCTTCAAGTGTTTCACTTTTCAAAACTCACCTTCACGAAGGAACAAAGATGATCCCATACTTGGCTCAGAATCCTCCTCTGCCATCCAGCGCATCCATTTCCGAGCAGGACACCATCAGTGTGTTGTCATCTGTGCCCATGCCCTAACAAAGCAAAACAGCCACGGACAGCTGCCTACAGAGCCCTTGGAGCAATCCCCGACAGACACAGAGGCTGCAGGCGTCCGCACTCACTGACGTGCTGGGAGCTGATGTCTCTGGGCCCAGTGCACAGCAGCATTTCCTTCGATGCTTTCAGGCCTCCTGACAGCAAACCTCTGCTCCAAAGCGTCCTTTGGCCAAGGAATTTGTGCCACGAAGCACAGCGCTTTCTCACCTGACCGCATCCATAAAGCATAACATCAGGCAAACTGTGTCATCCTCCCAAGTGCTGCCATTCCTACACACTGCTGGCACTGCACAGGTAACAGCTGCCACTGACAACCAGGAGGGGCTTCTGTGGGGGCCAAGGCCAGAGGCGTGGCAACTGCAAACAGAGGCAAGAGCAGACACAGCTTGAAGTTACCTGAGAAACACAAAGGACTCAACCTAGTAAATCTCCACAGAACTGCTTACCCCATTCTGAGGAACAGGGCACACAAAAAAGCAGAGCTCCTTCCCTGCAGGCAGCCAGCCCTTCAATGAGCCTCCCCCTTAGGGAGGGGGGAACCAGGCTGCACCCCTTGGTCATGCAACTCAACAGCTTCCACTGCTCTCCACAGCACAACAGGCTTGGTTGGAGATCAAAGCCTGTGATGTAAAAAAAATAATAAAAGTTTTTGTGCTTCTTCCTCATCTGTGTTATCTGACTGCTGTTTGAACCCAGTGCACTTACAGGGTCTTGCAAATGACAGCTGGAAGCAGCTCCATACAGCACGCACAGCACCCTGCAAGCTCCAGGTGAGTGACAGCAGCCAAGGAGGCCTCTGGGCTCTGCAGGGTCCGAGTGTGGAGCATTGCACACAGGAACAGCTGAGCATCAAGTTGAAGGCACAGCTCCAGAACTAGCCAGCACAAAGAAGCACAGTGGCACAGCTCATTTCCCACACAGTAAGAGCCGTGACGAAAATGCACATCTGTTCAGCTTTCCTCTCCTGTCCCTGCCTTCTGCCCCATCAGACGGGAGGAACGGCCATGCTTCCACAGACATGTTCCTCTCACAGCCCGCACCCCTCGGCGTGGAGCATTCCCGGCTGCAGGACACAAACAACAGCTCTTGCCAGGCACCATCTGCCAACTGCCATCTTCCTCTGCATATCGCTCCTAGTCATTAGTTGAGAAAACACGATCCTGTTGGCAAACTTTGCTCGTTATACACTCATTAGAAAACCAAAAGCAGCTCCATCCCAAAAGTTATCCACTTCCAGAGTGCTAGGACTCCCATTTAGCACGCACGCTGCGGTTTTCAGCCTAGGCTTTTAGAAACAAAGCCAGAAAATTCCACACCGCTCAGTACAAAGCTATGCAATGATGAGAGTCACTCAAGCTCTGCCCAAAAGGGTGAAAAGCAGCATCAAAATATCTGAAGGAAGGGGGGACGATGAAGGAAGGCAGCACTGCAGAGAAGTCAGGAGAACACCTCTGCCTTCCGGGATCAGGCGGCCAGCGGAGCCTCTCTTCCCCCAGCAGAGACGCCTGCAGGCTGAGGGGCACACGCTCACTTTGCTCAGTGCTGCCCCGAGAAAGTCAGACGGCTCTATGGAGCTGCTCTCTAACTGCTCAGACAGTGTGGGCAGGGCCAGGATTGGTGCGTCCATTGCTTCTGTACCCTGCAGCATTCCCTGATGGAGCTGTGGGAGTTCTGACCCAGCGCCGCCAATGGAATAACGAGGAGGTGGTGGGATAACGAGGAGGTGGTGGGATAACCAGGAGGTGGTGGGATAACCAGGAGGTGGTGGGATAACCAGGAGGTGGAGCAGTGGCTCACTGGGTGCTGCTGGACAAATCAGGCCATGCGCTCCTTGTGAATGCAAAACTCCAATTGTTTATTGATGGACTGCAACCAGAGTGAAAGTTGGGCTGCTGCCACAAAGCCGCTGCCTGCTGATGCTCCTCCGCTCAGTCCTTCAGCTGCAGCTTCTCCATCATCTCCACAAGGCTGTTTATGGTGGAGAACTGGAAAGAAACAAGGCAAGTGTCAAAGCAGGACACCGCTTCCCCCAGTATTCCACAACCCCCTTCACGTCTGACAGACAGAGAACAAGAGCCGTGTCTGTGCTTGCCAAGGACTCACCTCTGCATGTGCAGCAGCAGCTCTGAGAGCAGCCTTCTTCATTTCTGCTCTCCTTTCTTTCTGTCGTCGTCGTCTTTCTATAGAGCAAGAGAAGAGAAATTCAGTTTGTCAATAGCAAAACCACGGAAACACGGGTACCACGAAAACAGACTGGGAAATCTCTCAGGAACGGGTATTTGCAGTGGGACGAGCAGAAGGCCAGCATGGATTTCATGGGAAAAGATAGGATTACACATTCTGGCACATCCTTTGGACTTGGTAGCCTTCTACTCTTTTCCCCTCCCTGCAGAAGGGAAGAAAAAGCAAAGCAAACCCCAAGCAAACTCCAAGTGCTTGACAAGGGAAGCACCTCACCAGGGCAGCTGCAGCACCTTCTTACCTCTTCGCTTTGAGGTCCGGAACCGCTCGGTCGGCACTGGGGCAGGCCCAGGCTGTGCTGATGGAGCTGGCACAGCACCTCTGCTCTGATGAGGGCTCTGAGCCTTCTCCCCATTGTGCTCCACTTTCACTTGTTTGTTGGCAGGACCCAGCTCTGCCTTCTGCTCCTCCTCTTCCACTGCCTTGCGCTTTCTTGCGACCATGATCTTGGAGAGGGAGCAGTTGGCAACTGCAGGAGCAGCTGTTCCCCCTCTGCTGGGACCTGCTGCTTCAGGAAGCCCTCCAGCCTGGAGAGGAGTTTTCATGGAGATTTCGCCATTTGGCTCAGCACCTCTCCCTGTTAGAAACAAGAAAGGGGAAGCAGCAACATTTAAGGACTCCAGCACTACATTCAGTCTGCAAAATAGGCCACGATACTAGGAAATCTCATCTCCAGTGTTCACAGCAATGCACCTTAGGATCTTGGGTGAACTGTGGGCTTGCATTGTCAATTGGGACAGGAAAGGTAATTGTAATCCCCAGGGATTAAGACCTCAAGCAACATGCAATGACAACAGGCCCAGGAAAGGGCAGACAGAAAGCCTAACTAGAAAGACAGGGCACCAAACCCAGATGCCTGCTGCGTGTCGTACCTCTCTTGGGTGCTGTGCCACTCTCCTTGCTCCTCCCCTGCCTCCCTGCAAGCCTGTTGTCATCAGCTCCTGACAGAAAGGAAACAAGACAGACATGAAGAGCATCTCTTTGCAGGAACATTTTAGCACAGCCAACCACAAACTTCTGCTCCTCAAGCGTAGTATTTTCAATTTGCCCTTCTGCTGCTACAATGGTCCGCCATTTCTGCAGTCAGCAGAGATCTGCAGTGCCCTTTCCCCTCTCCTCCATCACACGCCCCTTCACGCAGCCCTGTTTAGAGGCAGGTACCCACACCACAGCTCACAAGAGCTTCTTACCTGGGGAGGCTTTCCGTTTCCCCCCATGCCCAGCACCATTCCATGGACGCGCAGGCTCCATCCCTACAACAGATTGAGTGTTGGTTTCCCAGGAGCAGCGCTGTCCTCTTAGCCCACATCCACCCCCCAAAACCAAAAGACACTGTTCTACAGCCAAAACAGAAACTGATGTTTAAACTGCAGGGCGCTTACACAGAGCATTACTGCTCTCATTCCTGCTCAGGTGGCAGCAGAGGAACCCAGCTCTGCCTGACAGCTCTACAAAACGCTGCACAAGTTGAGACATGGATTTTTTGGTCTCTGAAGGGAATTCATTCAGCTCTGAGCGCCACCACTGACACACAGACTTCTGTCTTACTGCTGCCATCAGCTGTCACTGTCAGCCTCCCTAATGCTTCCACAATGGTTACTGGACATCCCTACAGCACTGCACCAACTCACAAGTAATACTCATTCTTCCATCCTTCATGACAGAGGACTGAAGAGACTCACTTTTGCATGGTGCTAAGGATGCTCCATCCCCATCGCGTCCCTCTGCGCGCTGCAAGGCCCAGCTGGCACTGGGGCAGCCTGCTGGCTGCTGCTCCCTAGCATGGGGAACAGCACGGCGCTGCTTCTGAGGAGAGAAAAAAGGAGGGCCCATGGATACAGGCACCAACGTTTGCAAAGAGATGCAGTGTTCCAGATCGTGCCAGAGAGCGCTGAGTTATCACTAAAGGAAACACTGGGAGCGCATTCACAACATCTGCACAAGCTGCAATTTCTGGGCATATCCAGCTTTCTTATCGTTCAGGTGCAGAAGACAGGCGCTCTCAGACATCACTTCAGGGGGTTGCACCAACACACCTGCAAACACCAGCATTATTCCAAGGGAAACAGTGTCTAGGGTTAGGGTTCAACACAGTTGCCACAGTTCAACCCATGCAAAATTACCGTGCGCAGCCTTAGCTCTTCACCATCATTTCTTCCCCACCCTGTACTGCTGCAGGCAGCTAGAACAAACTTCTCAGCAGAAACCCAGAGCAAACATGGCAAACCAGAACCAGGGACAGATGGCAGGAGGGCAGCGCCCGCTCTCGGCTCCCACCCTGCCCCAGCAGCTTAAGGAGCCTGGCAATGCTGTCCTTTTGCTGCACCGCACAAGCCAACTGGTTACTGAGCTCACTAAGGACCAGCAGGGCTCCCCCTGCTCCACCCCTGCCCCTCCAGAACCAGAGAAAGGAAGAAAACCCAAGTTAGAGAAACCCAGCCATACCTTTCCACGCGCAAAGCAGGAATGGCAACCGCGTCTGTGTCCCTGCTGGGACATGCTGGGGAATGTCTCAGAGGAAGCTCACGTTCCTGGGCTCCTCTCCACAGGGACTGACCCCTGCTGTTGGAAAGAGCTGGCTTCACTCTTCAACTGCCTCAGTCCCCAAAATCTCCTTTGGTAAACCAACCCTGAAGAAAGAACCTGCAGGGGAAAAATAGGAAAAAGCATTTTCACAGCTTTCTTCTGCTCTGCAGTTGAAGCTATCGGGCAGGGCAATACTCAAAACCAACTGCTAATGACAACTGTCTCCAAAATACATCCAGCTCCCGTACAGCTGCCATGAGTTCTGACAGCAAGCGTTCTTCTCCATCTCCTCCATAGTTTTGCACCTTGAAGCACACGGCTGGTGTTGCTGTCGTGAAGAAAACTCCTTTTGTCTCACCGCCAGCCTGGACAAGGGCTGACGCAGCGTGCCCAGCCCAGCCCAGCTTTCCTGCTGAGACACCCAGCACCAACCCCAGCTCACCTGGCCACTGCTCAGCCGCAGCTGGGCCCAGCTCTCACACACGCCGCAGCGCTGCTTCCAGTGGGCTCTCACAGGAAGATCTCTCCATGAAAGCACAGAGCTCGGTCTCAGTGTGCACCACGCTCACTACAGCACCAGCTCTGCTCCCAGCTGGGGCACAAACGCTCCCAGCCCGGCAACCACTGTGACCTCAGCAAGTGCCTGCATCACCGCTGGGCTTTCATCATAGACAAAGGAGTGGTCACCTCCCACATCCAAAGTTTAGGGAACCTTGAAGTAAAATACTTCAAGGAAATTGCACGCACAGATGGCATGTTTTGCTATTCTTTTACACAAAGCAGAAGGGCAAAATGGGAGATACGTGCAGCAGCATCAACACCCCACTTGCTAAAGGAATAGAAAGACAAATATCAAAAGTCAATACGTGATTCTGATACAAGGAGGGAAGCTAATTTTCATATCGCGTTTTATCATTTAAAACAGGCACTCACAGTGGGAAAATCGTAGGCCTCAAATTCTGACATAAAATAAAGCCACAGCCCTACCACGAAGGCTGGCTCATCAGCACCCATCACCACAGGAGCACCTGGCAACTCACGCAAAATGAGCCGTGCAGAGAAGACTGCTGCATTTCTTCTTCTCCTGCCCCAGAAATTTGTTTTCCTACCCTAAAAAGGAAAGGACAAAAAACCAGGCAGGGCGCAGGCAGGGCGCAGCGCGTGCTGAACCTGCAGAACATTTGACCCTCCCACCGTTCCTCCGAGAGCAATCCAAACCTTCCATATCCACTCCTGCTTTCACCACTGTTCTTACCAAAGCCCTTTTATCAGCTGGGGCTCCTCCCTGTCCTTTTCCACCGCCCTCCAGTGCCCGGCCGTCCCTTACTCACCTCATCAGGCTGCTTGGAGAACAGTGCCCCTGCCCTTCAATAGGGTGCAAGGTTCGGGGCAAGGACTCCCAGGGCTCTTCCTTGTTTTCTATGAGAGCTGATAGCCCTACAGCTTAGGAAATAGAATCATAGAATCACCAAGGTTGGAAAAGACATAAAAGATCATCCAGTCCAACCGTTCACCTCTTACCAACAGCTCCCACTAAACCATGTCCCTCAACACAACATCCAGCCTTTCCTTGAACACCCCCAGGCTTGGTGACTCCACCACCTCCCTGGGCATCCATTCCAGTGCCTGACCACCCTTTCTGAAAAGTAATACTTCCTCATGTCCAGCCTGAATCTTCCCTGCCGCAGCTTGAAACCATTCCCTCTGCTCCTATCACTAACGACATGAGAGCAGAGGCCGACCCCCAGCTCACTACAACCTCCCTTCAAGCAGTCACAGAGAGCAGTGAGGTCTGCCCTGAGCTCCTCTTCTCCAGGCTGAACATTCCCTGCTCCTTCAGCCTCTCCTCAGCAGCCCTGTGTTCCAGACCCCTCACCAGCTTCATTGCCCTCCTTTGAACACGTTCCAGGGCCTCGATGTCTTTCTTGCAGTGAGGGGCCCAAAACTGGACACAGTACTCGAGGTGCGGCCTCACCAGTACTGAGCACAGGGCACAATCACCTCTCTGCTCCTGCTGGCTGCACTGTTTCTGATGCAAGCCAGGATGCCATTGGCCTTCTTGGCCACCTGGGCACACTGCTGGCTCCTGTTCAGCCGAGCATCCATCAATACCCCCAGGTCCATTTCCTCTACGCCGTCCTCCAGCCACACCGCCCCAAGCCTGCAGCGTCGCCTGGGGTTGTTGTAGCCGAAGTGCAGGACCCGGCATTTGGCCTTGTTGAAACTCATCCCGTTGGCTCCAGCCCAGCTCTCCAGCCTGTCCAGATCCCTCTGCAAGGCCTCGCTACCCCCAGGCAGATCCACACTTCCAGCCAATTTGGTGTCATCTGCAAATTTACTGCGGGTGCACTCGATGCCCTCATCCAGGTCATCAATCAAGATATTGAAGAGGACAGGCCCCAGCACCGACCCCTGGGGAACACCACTCACGACCGGTCGCCAGCTGGATTTCACTCCATTCACCACCACTCTCTGAGCCCGGCCCTCCAGCCAGCTCCTCACCCAGCCGAGAGTGCACCCATCCAAGCCTCGGGCTGCCAGCTTCTGCAGGAGAATGCTGTGGGAGACAGTGTCAAAGGCTTTGCTGAAGTGTAGGTAGACCACATCAACAGCCTTTCCCTCATCCACCAGATGGGTCACTAGATCATAGAAGGAGATCAGGTTGGTCAAACAGGACCTGCCCTTCACGAACCCATGCTGGCTAGGCCTGATCCCCCGCTCATCCCGCACATGCCGTGTGATCTGCTCCATAACCTTCCCTGGCACCGAGGTCAGGCTGACAGGCCTGTAGTTCCCCGGATCCTCCTTACGACCTTTCTTGTAAATGGAGTCACATTGGCAAGCCTCCAGTCTTCTGGGACCTCACCAGTGCACAAGGAGCGCTGACAGATGATGGAAAGCGGCTCGGCTGTCACCTCCGCCAGTTCCCTCAGCACTCTCGGGTGGATCTCATCTGGCCCCATCGACTTGTGGCAGGCCAGTTGGAGCAGTAGGTCTCTGACTGTTTCTTTCAGAATCACAGGGGGATTAGTGTGGTCCCCAGCCAAGATTACCAGGTCAGAGAGAGGAGTATCCTGAGGATAACTGGTCTGACTTTTAAAGACAGACGTAAAGAAGGCATTCAGAACCTCTGCCTTTTCCTTATCCTCAGTGGTCACATTCCCAGCCTCATCCAGCAAAGAGTGGATGATATCTGGACCCTCTAGCCACACATCCCTCCATAGCCCACCTTATACCCCCATTCAGCCCCCCATAGCCCCTCCCAAACCCCCCGTGCTCCCCATAGCACTGTTTCCCCATAAGATCCTCACAGCCCTCTATTGCCCCAAATCCCCCATATACCCCAATTCCCCACCACAGCCCACGATATATCCATACGCCTCCCTATACCTCACAGCTTTCTGTAGCCCCCACTCCCCCATATCCCTCCCCAGCTCTCCACAGCTCCCTCTCCCCCCTCTATTTCCCCATTATCCCCCTATATCTCTCCCATAGCTCCCTATAGCCTCATATCCACCCCATATTCACAGCCCGTCCCGTATTTATCCCACTTCCCCACATCCCATCCTGTCTGCATCCGCATCCCAGTCCCACTCCCAGCCCCTCACCCCGCATGAAGCCAGGTTACGGCTGCCCAGGTGTCCCCTGTCCCGGTGCCGCTCACCGTTCCCCCAGCTCCGGCGCCTCTGTCCTCAGCACCGCGACGCTCGTGCCGCGGTTCCATCTCGGTGCTTCCGGACAGCTCCGGCGCACAGCAGCGGTGCCGCGCGGGGCGACCCGGGCTGCGGGAGTAGCAGCGCCTGAGGGGAAAGCGGGGCGGCTCCGACCCGGCTGCTAACGGCCGTTCCCGCGCGCCGCGTCTCAGCCAATGGGAGCCGGCGGCGCTGCTACTGACCAATGGGAGCCCGGAGGCAGGACAGAGCTGCACCGGACCAATGAGAGCCCGGGGGCGGGGAGGTGCGGGGCCGTTGATAGGAGGAGCACTGGCATGGGGCGGGGCGGTGATGGGGGCGGGACTTCAGGGTGCGCCCTATTGCTATAGGGGGTGGGAGATGGGATTGGGATTGACAGGTGGGAGATGGGGATGGGATGTGGGATTAGGATGTGAAATTTAGGATTGGGATGTGGGATATGGGATGGTTATGGAATGGGAGATCGGTAATTGGAATATATATGGGATGGGCCCTGGGTATGGGATTAGGTTGGGATGGATGTGGGATCAACAGGGGAAGAGTGTGGGATGGACTGGGGAAGAATATGGGGCTGGGGTGATAATGGGATGGATAAGTGTACGGGGACTGCTGAACCACAGCCTGAACCTCTGACCGGTCACCTGAGGCCAGCCCTGAGTCAGCCATGGGAGCACAGGTGAAGGCAATTCATCTGCGCTGCCGGGAGTGGTGGAGCCTGGCTGCACCCCTCCGAGACCCATTTAAGAGCTGACTGCCAGGGGAGAAGGATCCGTTCTGGTGATCCGCTCCACTGGAGTTTACCACATGAGCCTAAGGTAGGGTCAGTGTCCTTCTTTTCTGTTCTAGTATGACTGCATAAGCCGAGCTCTCGGGTATACTGTGTCATCTGTATATTCATTGATTGTATGATAATGTATGGAATGGATGTGGGGATATGGATTTAGGATGGATATGGGGTAGAAGATGGGGATAGGATGTGGGGGTATAGATATGGGATGGAATCAAGATGGTTATGGGGTGGATATGATGGATATGGGATGGGATTGCTATGAGATGGGGTTGTAGTGGTTATAGGGCCATAGGGGCTATGGGGCCAGAATGCTGTAGTGACATCTGTCTGCAAAGTTCCCCCTGCAGTGTGAGATGTGGAAAAGGCATCTCCTCCTCGGGGTGGGACTGCCCCAAAGAAGCCGTTGGGGGGGCTGCAGCCGTACGTCTCAGTTTGGAGAGCTGGGAGCTGGCCAAAGGGGCAAGAAGGACATGAATGCTTCTGTAGGGAAATAACTGTCACAAGGTTTGGTGGGCAGGAAGCTTCTGTTTCTCTAAGCAGACGAGAAGAGAACAAACCAATCCCACTGAGACTGGGGAAGGGACTGGAGCTTGGCTGCTGTGGTGCTGTGGGGCAATGAACCAGGAATGGAGCTGGGATGGACTTGCTGTTGATGGCTGTTGTGGCCCAAGTGCAGAACCCGGCCTTTGGTCCTGTTGAACCTCATCCCGTTGGCTCAGCCCAGCCATCCAGTCTGTCCAGATCCCTCTGCAGGGCCTCGCTGCCCCCGGGCAGATCCACGCTTCCAGGCAACTTGGTGTCACTGGAACTCTTTAAGCGGATTTTGCAGCTGTTCCATTTTCAACGATAACAGCAGCTCAGTGGATTACACCCATTGATCTTTTCCTATAAATCCTGTATTTTATGCTTTGGTTTTCCCCTCTCCTGGCAGGCAGGTTTCAGACAAACTTCCATCCAACATTTGGCGGATTAGACCTCTATCTTTTCCATCCCGTTGAACCTCCAGCATCGGCCACCTGCTTTTCTACCTCTTCCTGCTTATGCCAGTAGTCCTAAGCTAAAACCTCAGGGAACACAGGCTTTGTTTGGACATCACGTTTTTGTAAGCATTGGGCGACTTTGCTCATCATCCTGCCACCCTGCTAGTTTGGCATGGCAGGAAATGGCAAATCTATTTTGCTCAGTTCTGTTTAGCAGCAGTTTAAGAAATAGGTGAAAAATTAAGCAGGGACCTGATGACAGATTTGCAGATGACAAGATTCACACTCGCTCACTGACGGGACATCCTGTAACAAACCATGAGAGTGCAGATACTCTCACGTGTGAACACACACACAAACACGCAAAACAAGTGTGGACAAGTGAACTATCTCAGCACCTACTGCTGTGAAATGAATGCGTGTTGTTAAAACAGATAAGGAAGGAAGGAGGTGGATGGAAGAAGAGCAAGCTGGCTTCTGCTTACA
Source organism: Lagopus muta (assembly GCF_023343835.1). Lineage (NCBI taxonomy): Eukaryota > Metazoa > Chordata > Aves > Galliformes > Phasianidae > Lagopus > Lagopus muta. The sequence continues at coordinate 322,057 of NC_064462.1, forward strand.
ATTTGCCTCCTCCTGTTTACAGCAAATACAACAGGCCGCCATTCCTCCTCAGGTCGTAATCCAGGCTGACTCCAGTGGGCTGACTTTGCCCTGGCCTCCATTGGCGGACAGCCTCGAGGATTTGGCAGTACCTGGGAGGCATCCCTACCCAGAGGAGATGCCCATCACAACCTCCGCCACCTCTCTGGGCAACCCGTCCCGGTGCTCCCCCACCCTTACCATAACAAAGGCTTCCACATGCCTGCATGGCACTTCCCGAGTTCAAGTTCTAGGCCGCTGCTCGCTGTCCCACTGCTGCACACCACCGAGAAGAGCCTGGCTTCATCCATGTTCCTCCCACCTGCCCTCAGGTATTGGTCAATGTTCACACTCGCTAAGAATCTCTAATTGCGGGGTCTGAGATGATGGAGATCTGCCGGGTGCTTTTCCATACTGGCTCCCTTGGATGGCCAAACCTGGTTCTTTCCCCCAGCTGCACAAACCTGAGCACTTGCTGAACTCACACATTCCAAACTACCCCCATGGGCCGTGATTTGTGTCCAGATGTACCAGGCTGCCAGGAGATGACTGACTCCAGGATTGGCCCCGGGCAATGGGACACGAGGCAGAAGGCAGGGACAATCAGGGCATCCCCTAACGCCCTTATTCACTGCCGTTTGCTACCCAGACGCAAGCAGGGGCGAAGTACAGAAGGAGAACCTTCACGTACTGGTCCTCCACCTTTTGTCCAAGTGCACCAAGCACTGGGAGGCCTGGCTGAAGGGGAGAACGTGGGGCGTGGGAGTTGCACCGCCACAGCTGATACAGGCACTCCAGCCTTTAGCTAAGGACTGCCCCAGAAACCAGCACTCAGACTCCAAATGAGCCCAACGCTGAGTTTTACCAAGCAGAGAAGGAAGAAGCACGAAGTTTAAGCCTTGCACACGGACAAACTTCTGTGCCAGAAGCTCTCGGTTCTTTTCACAGTGAAGGGGGGCAGCCAGAGGCAGGGAGTGGATGCATGGCACCTTGACTCTGATCAGCAAGGAAAGAAGGAGAAACGGAATGCAAACACGGCCAACTTCTACCAGTTCAAATCTGCTTCAAGACTCTTGCAAAATCTCAGCTAGAAAAAGTGTCACCTCAACAAAAAAAGAAAAAGAACAGTGCTGCTTGTTAGTTTTTAAAACTATTTTTAATATACGATAAAACCACGCAGTCGCACTGTCAGTCATCTCAGATCTTCCCAGGAGGAGCTCATCCACATCCTGCTCACACTTCACTCGAACATCAAGTGGAGCGGGGGGTCGTCTTGCAGATGGAGTGAGGCAAGAATTGCGACAGGATGTTGCTGCATTATGGACTCTTTGCATCGACTTAATCATCCGTTTCCAGCAGATCACAGAGCTCGGGAGGCATCGTTGTGTCCAGCTCATCATCTGAAACCTCTGTCACCAGACTGGAAGGGACCAGCCCTCTCGTGCCATCCGTCAGCTCTCCCAGAAACCAGCCGTCCTCATCCACATCTCCAAAGACATAAACGTGCTGCCCGGCGGTCAGAGGAAGCTCGCTTTCTGGGTCCTCATTGGGACCCTCAAAAGGATTGTAGCTATGGCGAGCTAAGAACCTTCGAACTATTGGTGATACTCGTCCCAGGGAACGGAGGGTGAAGGGCAAATGCTCTGCCGCTGATCCTCCGCTCTCACTTTCAGGGCTGTCCTCTGACGGGAAGCAGCACTCACCACTGTTCCCACGGACCTCTTTCATGGCTTGGAGTTCACGCTCCAGGTCTTCCAGACGAGTCTGAACACCTCTGGCCTCTGGGATGGCAGAACAGAACGGACTGGAACTATTGCTGAGGTTCTTGTTGGCTTGGGCAAGGATCTCTCTCGTTGCCTCTCCACTCTCCACTTCATCTCCAGCTGGAACTCCCTCCCAGCTGGTGTCAGGATGAGCTCGCTCTGCTGCTCTCTCTCCCCTCTTGCACACACTGAAAATGAGTTTCAGAAAGCACTACTCACTGACAAGAAATAAGGGCAAGCTTGGAAGACTTTGCGAATAAATCGTGATAGCGTACTGCCAGCAGCTGATTCGGCTGCCCAGGATCCCGGCACCACAAATGCTTCATTGCCACGTGCAGCAATGAAATGGTTGGGGGAAAAAGACAACTCACAGGCATGTGTTCCACGTCCGCGACGCAGCGACGCAGGCCAGCACCAGCACAGACAGCAGCACAGCTGAGAGCAGCACCATCACTGCCACGTGGCGCTGCCGCACAGATCTGCCAACAGCAGCCTTTGTGCTTTTCCCTGCATTCAGCCCTGGAAGAAACGACAACGTCCCACCTTACCTTCACCTCATTGCCCTCGGGCCGCTTCGTTCCCAAAAGGACAAAGCTCACAGCCCTCTGGGAACTGGGAGCGGTGAGAGGTGAGCAGCATCACACAGGCCTTCTCTGGCACATGGCTGGAACAACTCTGCACACCCCACTGAGCTCAGCCATTTTCAGAGAGCCGCTCCTGGCCTCTTTTACAACACGTGCTCTGCGCTCACACGCTCGGGTTCGGCTGCTGACCTGATGTGCGAGAGCAGGCAGGAAGCGCCTGCTGGCACCCAGTGACTCTGGTGACACTGGACAGAAATCTCCTGGCATGCCAGTGGTTTGCGCTGCCTGTGTTTGTCCCTTTAGAAAGACATAGGACAGTCGGATGAGATGTGTTCTCACATCGCACATCTGAGCTGACCCAACCCCGAGCTCAGGCCAAGTCTGCTGGCCTCCGCCCCCCAAATCCACCTGCGACCTCCTCTGCTGCCACGGGCATTTGGGCACTCCCACGAATTGCAGGGTGCCTACCCTCTCACACCTCCTGAGGAATCAACTCCCAAGCAAGGCCCTCACACACTGTGCTGTGAGCATCACCAACCATCATTCCACCATCACAGCCAGGCACCTTGCAGGCTGAAATTCAAGCTCCAACAGGAACACCTCCAGAATCGACATCTGCACACGGTTTCCAGCATTAGCAAAGGCAGCCATCCCTGCTCGGGATGCTCATCCTGCCTTGAACTAGCCCAGCTGCAGGGAGGGCTTTGTATTAACAGAATTGCCGCACTTGACATTTGCTGCCATCTGGGTCTCCACAAAGCAGCTCTGACAAGTAATGGTCGTGCTAGGGAAGCAGCTGCCCCTGGGTCTCAGCTGGATGCAGAAGTGGCAGCAGACCATCTCTGGTGCTCCCCAGTGCCTGCAAGGCATTGCGTGGAACACCACTGCAGCACGGCTCTGAGCAATGCCCTCCTGCTGTGCAGGCTGCACACGGACATCAGGCCTCAGCTTCCCGAGTCTCAGTGAACAGACTGAAGTATACCCACCATGAGCTGCCACTTCCATTTCCTTCAGCAGCTCTCTCGGATGGTAAGACCCCTGGGAGGACTTTCCTCTGTTGGATTCATCCTTTCCCCTTTCCAGACCTGCACGGAACACATGAAGTTAAATGCCATGAGCACGAGGTTTTGAAGACCATTGCTGAGTCAGCGCCATCGGTAAAACAAACCACCACCCCTGGGCATCCACCTGGGCTCCAGCGCAGAAACGAACCAGCGACTGAGCAAAGCCCTCCCTGGGGGCACTTCTGCAAGCCATGAAAGCCATTCAGTCATGCATAACAGCATCGCTGAACAGCAGAGCATACGGGGGAAGCAGTGCCATGAAGTGGCACTGAAGCGGGCAGTGAGAGCTCTCCAAGGAATTACAGAGCCGTGACTTACCCATGCCATCCGCCCGGGTTTCGGTCTTGGAACTCAGAGGGGAAGCTGGATCACCTCCTCCACTCACACCTGCAAACAAACGCAGCACAGAGCAACTCTAACTAAACATCCTCCCAATCGGAACGACATGGGATGCAATCAAAGCAGGGGATTCCTTCGTGACACTGCTCTCTCCCTTCCACACAGGAGCACCTCGGAAACAGTTCCCAGGTACGCGCAGGGGCACCACGATCCTACAGAACTTACACCGCGTGGGGCTGCCCAGAGGAACGCCCTCCTGGAGCTCAGCCCTCAGCTCGACTGCGTGGTGCCCGCTGGCTCTGCACAAGGCACCGGGAGCAGCTCAGGGCTGGAGCGGCCAGCAACGACGGCTTTGCGAGGCAGCGCGCTGCACTCTGCACACAGCCTGACCCGAACCTTCCCTCCTCTTCCACAGAGGAAGCAGGAAGTCACACGGAAAGAAAATTAAAGCCTGAGTGAAAACTAACAGCTCTCAGGGACTCAGCTGTGGGATCACCCCGCATCTCAGGGACCGGATTGAAGCTGGGCTTTGGTCAGCCACTGCCTGGAGACATGGCTGGAATCCAGGACAGCTGAGAGACGTTCCCATGGCATGTGCCCACCTCTCTTCCTTACTGACCTGAGGTGATGGAAGGGGCTCAATTAATGGCATGGGGCAAAAGTTCCAAAGCTGCAGAGAGGCCCGGTGACCTGACGGCTGGTATTCCACAGCTTTCAAAACACTTTCCCCAGGCCACGGGAAACAATTCTCAGAGACCTCACAGCACAGCATTCAGCTCCTTCCAATTGTCTCACTGGGAGACCTCTGAGATACAGAGGCAAAGCCAACATGACGCCGAGAGCACAGAGCACCCAGGAAACAACAACACCCCATGCTTCCTGTGGAGAAGAACCCACTGGCCGGTGAAAAGCAGAACCCTTGCTGAACTATCAGCCACACATGAACAAATATCAAGGAAACGAAGCCTGGTGACTTACCTCCAGCATTCCCCTCAGGCTCATGGACAGGATTGCATTCTGATTCGCCAGCAGGGCCTGCAGGCACAAGTGTGATCAGACACAGGTGAGGAGAGCTTCCACTGCACATGGGGGCCTCCTTTGTAACCCTGGGAGACCTGTAAGGTCTGGCCGTGGGTCAGGGAATGGCACAGCCCAAATATGAAGCTCTGGGCTCTCTCAGCTGAAGAGGGGCAGTGGTGACCTTCCCACCGAAATGTGGCAGCTCTCCCAGCAAAGAAACACTCAAGGCTCATCTGTGCAAGCCCTTCAAGGCACAGACAGACTTGGAAGACCTTGCACCCGAGTAAACTACGAGGGCATGAGTGTTTCTGCCTTCAAGGAAACAGACACAACTTACCTCTGGGTTGTCCCTCAGGCACAGGCGTGAAATCTGGATCCAGGAGGTCATCATCTAGAATCAAGAACAGACAAGAGAAGGTCCCACTGCACGGCGTGATCTCCTACCCCCGCAGTAACTGGATGTGGGCTGTGGGACGGGCTGGGAGAAGGACTCGGGTCCCGATTTCCAAAGTTGCAGAGCAGCCAGGATGAGCTGCAGGCTGGCACCTGGCAGGGCACACAAGACTCCCTCCAGGCCACGTGCCGCATCCCTCACGGACCGCACGGAAGAATATGCAGCCCCTCGGGGCTTTCTTACTGGGAGGGCTCTGATGCACACAAAGGAAGGCTGCACTGAAGCCCTGGAGGAAAGCACATCTGTCTCCTCCTCTGGGCTGTGGGCCGGGGCTCTGTGTTGGAAACTGGGAGTCATCTATGGGGAGTACCACAAGCCTGGGACAGAAAATGCTCACGCGTCTCCAGCACACATCTTCTGAGCTCTCCCCAGGATGCCTCCCTCCCAGGATGAAGGCTGTGCTCCAGCCAGCAAGCAGCAGAGCCACGGCCCGACCTGGCGGCACGGCTGGAGCCAGGCCTGGGGAGCAGCGCTGCCACGGGCTCCTGCCCGGCTCCTGCAGTGCAGCCCGTCACCCCCTGCCCAAAGCCCCCAGCCCCTGCCCCGGAAGGCAGCCCAGGGAAGAGCGGCACAGGGCCGTGGGGACACAGCCCGACTTCTCGCCCCAGTGCTGCTCAGGTTTGGTCCCGTCTCTGCCCACCCACCTGCTCCCGGTGCTCGCCACGGAGCAGCGCAGGTCTCCATGAAGCACACGGCCATCAGGAGGAAGAGGAAGACAAGGCGGGCAGGGGCCATGGCCCCCCACACTCGCACCATGCTTCCACCACCACCGCCACAGCCACAGTGAGTCGCACAGAGCGAAGCCTGCGGCACGGCGTCACAGCCAGGCATTGTGAGCTCAGCACAGCAGAGGGGCACCGCGACCTCACAGCTCTGGGATGGCAGAGGCTCCCCGCGGGCTGCTCCGCTTGTGATGCACTGTGATTGTGGTGCACCAGGGACGCTGCTTACATCACAGGAACGCAGAACAGCGGAATGAGTTGGGCTGCAAGGGACAGAACTTAGAAGCTCAACCCCGATGCCCTGGGCAGGAATGCCACCCACTGGGGCATGCTGCCCAGCCTGGCCTTGAACAGCTCCAGGGATGGAGCAACCAGAGCTTCGCTCGGCAAACTTTTACAGTGACACCACGAGGGCGTTATTTCCAGTTCGGTGCCCCCGTGACACCGCGGGCCATTGAGAAAGAGATGCCGTACGGAAATGGGGTCTGGATCAAGGATGCTATTGCACAAGTTGTCCATGCACGTGCAATGGGTAAAGCCTCTCCAGCATGGAGAACGATGGCTGAAATATAAACACAGGGAGGCTGACCTTCCCACAAACCCACCAAGTCAAGCGCCGTGTGCTCTCCTTTTTGTTGGTAGATCTGCAGTTTCATCAGTTTTCCTCCAGTTTTCCAGGACCTTGGCTAAGGACATCCCCTTCCTACACCAGATCTATTTCCCATTTTTAGCGTGCTTCCAAGCCTGAATTTAGGAGTGGAAACTGAAGGCTCGCTGGTTAGCACCTCCCATCCCCACAGTCATAGAATCATAGAATCATAGAATCACCAAGGTTGGAAAAGACCTAAAAGATCATCCAGTCCAACCATTCACCTATTCCCAATAACTCCCACTAAATAGAATCATAGAATCACCAATCAGTTCTTAGAAAGGGTAAATAACTGCAGGACAAGGGGAAATGGTGTTGAGGGAAGCAAGATTTAGATTGGATGTCAAGAGGAAGTTCTTTACAGAGAGAGTGGTGAGGTGCTGGAACAGGCTGACCAGAGAGGTTGTGGATGCCCCATCCCTGGAGGTGTTCAAGGCCAGACTGGATGGGGCCCTGGGCAGCCTGGTCTAGTATGAAATGTGGAGGTTGGTGGCCCTGCATATGGCAGGGGGGTTGGAGATTCATGATTCTTGAGGTCCCTTCCAACCCTGGTCAATCTATGATTATATTGTTCTGTCATTAAGGACAAGGAAGTTGTTTCTGATTCTCTTCTGAATGTTTAATGGGACATGGTAAAATAGTTGTCGACTCTGCCATCATAATTTTCAGTGCGCCTGTGCTGTCCAGTAAATGATCTGTCAAAATGGCAATGGTTGGAGATAAGGAGTCAAATGAGGAGTATTTTGTCTCTGTGTTTCTATACAGTTTCTATATAGCAAATCATCTGAATTTTGGAAGAAGCTTGACCAAAACCCAGAAGAAAGCAGCCTGTAGTTTTATTTCATTCAAATAATGTCTACTTATTGAAATTTGAAGATAATACAATATATTTTAAGATTTTCAAGATGTTTCTATAGGCAGTAACACTTTAAATTGATAATTCACAATTTAGTCACAAAACAGGTTGGAAGATGGCAAATGTGTATGGGAAGAGTGGAGGTCGTGTTCGTCTTTTGTGGGAGCCCAAAGGCAGCGTCAAAACTGACATCATTGCTATAACATGTAATCTTACTGTTTTTATCAGGGAATTCATTCTGAAACCTAGTAATGCCAGTGACAATGTCAGATTACTAACTGCCATCCCACTGAGACGATCAGAGTCTACATCTCATCCCTGGATGCTCTTTTCAGACTCTTTTTTTAAAGACTGCCTTCTGATTCAGAGAGCATTCACATTTGAGCTGTGCAGGCAGGGGTTCTCTTGCACCACACAAGGTGTGCTACAGAATTATTAACTCTTGAGTTACAGCTACCAGTGAACTCACCCACTGCTGGCAGCCGGACGCTTTGGGGCAGGGCTCTGATGGCCAGCACCTGCAGGCTCCCACCCGGGGCTCCAGAAACCGTTGCAGCAGTGGCACTCCTGTCACCTTGTGCTGAAGGAATCGTGCCGCTGCCCCTCCAACATTCTCGGCTCAAGCTGTGACTTCTGCTTTCAGTGGATCAGTCTGTCCTTCACCCTCATTTATTTGCAGTTCTTGAGACTTACAGCTCAAGGTGAGCATCTCTGAAGAAGAACCTTGTTACTCTCAATCCCACAGTTTTTACGAGTTGCCACAACCCCATCCTTACACAGTCCCAACTCAAATTGGCCTTTTTAACCAATCCAGTTTTCTGTGCCTGGTGTCTCTCCCTCTTCATTCCCCCTCTCATCCGGTTATTTCCATGGATTAGATAAAGACATTTTGATCACAAAAGAGTGGCAGCTGGCCATGTCCACTGTGCCGTGGCCATTATTAATTGCCTTCAATCAAGCAGAGCTTTCAAACAATACCTTAGAGAACAAAAGCAGCAACTCGGCATATTAGCGGGAAAGAAATCAAGCTTGACTTCCCCGTATAAAACAAGTCCAGAACACTGCATTAGAAAATGCCCAGGCTCCTAAATCAACGGACCTGGGTGATTCAGAAAACAAAGCTTCAAGGTTGGATCTCAAAGCTCCACCTGAGACAAACCCCTTTGAAATCCAACCTATGATACCATAAAAATACAACACCAGGGCAACACACCGCGTTACTGGGCCTGACAAGGTCGCTACACCATTGCATACGGGTTTACAATCCTCCACAGAGGACACAATAAGACAAAAATAAAGATTAAAAGGAAAAACAATAATAAAATACAAAAAAAAGAACAAACAAAAAAATCCAAAGCAAACACAAAAAAGGAGAAATAGGAAAAAGAAGTAAAGGCAGCAATATACAAGGGCAACAAACATTGGAGAGAAAAGCAAAAGAGCAATAAAGAAAACGAAACCAAGTGAACAAAGGAAAGCAAACCAATGTGACCCAATGAAGAAAGAGACAATAAACAGAAACAAAAAGAACCGAAATCAACCAGCAGAACAGCAAAGAAATAGGATTCAGTTTGATGGCAAAGCAAAGGTGACGAGAGACTGCGGTGCAGCCAAAAGCTCAGCATCCGTGCTGGCAGGAGGAAAGGGCAGCTGCTGGGTGTGCTGCACCTCCAGCAGAGATGCACTTCGTCAGCCGGCGCCCGTGGAGGAGTCTGCAGCCGTAATGAGGACAAACATCTCTCTGGAGGAAGGGAAAGCGCTCGTCGTCGTGCCGAGGAGGAGCTCAGGGCAGCTACTGGGCATGGACGCTGCAGCCAGCAGAGGAAAAGCCTCGAGTCCGTCTCGAGGAAAGAGGCGAGGACACCCAGGAGGCGTGCAGCCGGCTGTGCCGTCGAGGAAGTGTGTGTTTCCTGATAGATGAAAAACTGAATATGAGCCAGCAGTGTGCTCTTGTGGCTCAGAGGGCAAATGGGATCCTGGGCTCCATCAAAAGAGGGGTGGCCAGCAGGGACAGGGAGGTGATCGTCCCCCTCTGCTCTGCTCTTGTGAGGCCCCATCTGTAGCACTGCGTCCAAGTGTGGAGCCCGCAGTTCAAAAAGGACAGGGAGCTGTTGGAGAGGGTCCAGAGGAGGGACACTAGGATGATCAGGGGACTGGAGCAGCTCCCCTATGAGGACAGGCTGAGGGAGCTGGGCTTGTTCAGCCTGGAGAAGAGAAGGCTGCGGGGTGACCTCATTGCAGCCTTTCAGTACCTACAGGGAGCCTACAAACAGGAGGGGAATCAACTCTTTGAAAGGGTTGATAGGTGTAGGACGAGGGGAAATGGTTTTAAGTTGAGGGAGGGGAGATTTAGGTTGGACATCAGGGGGAAATTCTTTACCCAGAGAGTGGTGAGGTGCTGGAACAGAGAGGCTGTGGATGCCCCATCCTTGGAGGTGTTCAAGGCCAGGTTGGATGGGGCCCTGGGCAGCCTGGTTTAGCATTAAATGTGGAGGTACCCCAGGATGCCATTGGCCCTCTTGGCCACAAGGGCACACTGCTGGCTCATGGCAACCTGTCGTCCACCAGGACACTCAGGTTTTGCTTCCAACTTCTTGCTGGCTTGGTCGGCATTGTGCGAATGGCTTTGCATCCTTTCTTCTTCATTATCAGGTCCCATTGGAAGAGCCAGAGGAGGATGGCGTGCCGCTTCCCGGAGACGCAGAAATGCTGTCCAGGCATCCGTGCTCCAGCGCTTGAGAAGATGTGGAGGAAGATGGCGTACCATAAACCAGATAAGCACAGTCAAAATCATAACACCATGACAGGAACCGTGTTTGAGAACAAGAGAAGAGCTGTAGGAGGATGGGGAGATGCTACTCCATCACATACAAATCCTAGCCAGCTACCTGTGCTCCAGCACACGGGAGGAGCTGTAGGAGGATGGGGAGATTCTACACCGACATATACAAAGCTTAGCCAGCCACCTGTGATGCTGCACATGGGAAGAGCTGTAGAAGAATGTGGTGCTGGTACCCCAAGGAAGAGAAATCCTATCCGCCCAGCCGTGTCCCTGTGTAAGGGAGGGGCTGTAGGGGGATCTAAAGCTTCTAACCAGACAGACACAAATTTTAGCCAGCCACCCATGGTTCTGCACAAGGGTGGAGCAGTAGGAGGATTGGGAGATTCTACTCCGACAAACCTTAGCCAGCTGTCTGTGCTCCAGAACACGAAAGGAACTGGAGCCGGATGGGGGGGCACTTCTCCGACAAATATTAACCTTAGCCAGCCATCTGTGATCCAGCACACGGAAGGAGCTGAAAAAGGATTGAGTGATGGCTACCCAGATAGACACAAATCCTAGCCAGCCCCAGCACATGGGAGGTGATGGAGGAGGACGTGTTGTTCGTGCCCAGAGAAACACAAACCTTCTCCAGCCAGCCGTGCTGCAGCGCAAAGGAGGATCTGCAGGAGGACGGGGTGCTCCCGCAGCTGTTGTGCAGCCTCCTGTGCTCACAAAGAGCTCCTCAGGTGGCAGCTGCAATGGAGGAGGACTCTCTGGTGCCTCCGGGGTTGGAGCAGCAGGCAAGAAAGGCGCAGCGTCCTTGCAGAAAGCGAGCTCTGCGTTAAGCAGTGCAAACCCGGCTGATGAGCACAGAGATGGACAGCAGAGACTTGCGTAAGTGACGACCCTGTCCCCTGGGAAGTGCTCGCAACGAGCTGCTTAAGTGCTTACTGGCTTCCTGTGGATAATGGAGAGGATGCGTTCCGGGGGATGGAAGGTGGGACGTGGGGGGGACCATAGGAAGCACGGGGGTTTTGTTTCTCTTCCAGACCTGTTGTGATTTACTTGCGATAAAACGCTTTGTTGGACAACTGTGTGTCCAGCAGAGCGACTGCTGTGTCTTTCAAGATAGCTGTAGCATTCTTCAGCTGTTCCCTCTGAGCAGCGTCCTATGGAATTCATTGGCACAGCTTTGGCTATTTGAGTTTGACTTTGCTTTTTGCCCTTCGGCTTCTGACTGTGTAATTTCTTCTTTTGCTGTCATGTTGTGTTTCCTAGTGACTGGGTAGCAGAAGACATGGCAACCTGGGAATCTTCTGGACAGTGGATGTTTTCGTGTTACTGTCCTGAGAAGGGCAAGCCTAATGTTTCAGGTCAGTCCCGTTTTTAGGAGTGCTGCTACTGTTCAGGCTGCATTTCTATCCTTGTCCACACTGCTGTGCCTCAATGGAAGCACTGCAAGGTGAGGACGTGCCTTGTGATGCAACAGGTAGGGGCACTGGATTACGGTATTTCCTTGGTGTGTTTGCACCCCTGAAGTTGCCCCAGGAGTCCTTTCTGTGTCTCCAAGTAGAGCTGACTGGTCCCAGGCAGTGTAGCAAGGGCAGTTTCTTCTGTAACTCTAGAGGGCAATTTTGTATTTGTGTTGTATTCCCTTTGGAGCATGCTGATTGTTTGCCTCCCTGCAGGCTTTCCAGAGATCTCCCCTGAGGAGCTGCGCCTGGGGTATGACACCTGCAGTGCCAAGGAGGGCACAGGACTCTACGTAAGTATTTGGAACAACTGAGCTTTCTGTGACGCGTTCAGGGTAGCAGTGGTTCCTGTGCTTCAGGTGGCCGCTCTTGACTCAGCGAATGCCCAACTCGAGGGGAACGTAAGAACGCCCTCATACCTTCACTGTTCTGTGCAGCGAGTAGAAAACAGCAGGAGCTGCTGGCCTGAAGGCTTTGCCATCACTGAGCAACCTGATGTGGCCATAGGTGTCCCTGTTCACTGCAGGGGAGTTGGGTCAGATGGCTTTAAAGGTCCCTCCTGACTCAAACAGGTCTATGATTCTTCCTGCCTCTTCCTGATAACTGTGTGGCACAGGCCTCACCAATGATGCAGGTACAAAATGTATTATCCAAAGCAGGAGTTTCTGCTCATGAAGTGGGGCAAGACCTGAATTGCCCAGTCTGAAATTTCCTTGCAGTAGCTCAGATCACTCTTGTTCCCCCTTTTAAAGAAGGAAAAAAAAGAAAGAAGAAAAAAAAAGACCCAAATAAGAAAAAACCAAAAGCCATGCTTAACAAAAGCATGTTTGTGTTTTCCCACATTTAGATACACGCTGTCCATCAGTATGTGCAACAATGGAGAACCAGGCTGCAGGAGCTGAAGGCTTTAAATGCCTGGAGAACAGCATCGATGGTAAGAGTTAAGGAAAGGTAAAATACTTCTGTTCCTGATGTTGCTTTTCTCTTAAATTTGGAGTGAAGGTTTTTCTTAGGATTCCCATTTTAGGCAGAGCTCAGGGTTCAGACTTCAGCACAGATGATTGTTCCGTGCTCAGAGAGCAGACTGAGCCAAAGCAGCGATGCAGATAGAGTCACGGAACAAACTAGAGCAAGGGAGAGAAGAATGAGAGCTCCAGAGGTTCTGGTGATGGCAATTACTTTTTGCCAACAGATTCCTGCTTCTAGGGTGTTTGCAGACAGCAGCCTGAGAGCATTTTGTTTAAAGCTGCCATTGCTTGTGGCCAGCGTTTGGTTCAGTTTCTCAGTTACGTTCAGTTGGTCGGCACACGTGGGTTTTTGCTTTAAGCGTGGATTGAAAGATGCTTGCCTGTGTTGGAATGTAGTTTTCATGGATGTATTTGGAACTTTTTCAGCTACTTTGGAGAGAGAAAGCGGTCACTCCACCATTACCTTCTCTTGGACTGGGAGGACAGCAAGCACCAAGCCCTGGGTTCCCAAGTAAGTTTCTGCATAAGGAACCAGCGATTAAACAGGCGCTGATAAGCGTTCTTCTGCAGCACTGAAACGCAGCAGTGTTTCAGTATGGCAGGTGCACCCATCCTGAGCCTTCCCATCCATTTCCTCACTGCAGGCTCTCCAGCCAACAGCAGCGGTGCTGCCCGCTTGTCCTTGCAAATCCCAGCGTCTCATCTGGAAGCGCTCCAGCTGTGGGGAGCTCTGCTGCTGCCTCCAGTCCTCCTGCCCTTGGGGTGACGTCCTCCCACAGCTGTCCCCATTCCGTTGGGACTGGGGATTCTGCAGCTCCATCCGCAGCCTCACTTCACGCTCCTGGAACGGCCGCTGGCCGTGGACTTCTGGGCTTCCGGGCCCTGGGAGCCCTGCTGCAGCAAATCCTTCCAGCACCGCTCCGCTTGCTGTCGCTGCTCCCAAGGCAGCTACAGAACCTTCTCACCCGGGCACAAGCAGTGCTTCGGCCGCACCGACTGCCGGTGCCTCTGCACACAGCGCCGCGTCCGCGCCTCTGCATCCACACGGCATCAGAGCAGGCAGCTCTGCACACCGAGGAGGGAACGAACGGCCGGAGAGCTGGAGCAGTTCAGAGCCAAGTTCACGCTAGGAAAGGTCCCTGAGACCACCACCTGCAGAGCTTTTATATGATAAGGATTTAAGTTAATTCTGAAGTTATATGTCTTAATTCCATAGGATTGAAGTTAATTCTGAAGTTATATGCCTTCATTAAATATAAATAAACGTATTATATTATTTATTTACATATGCCTTAATTAAATATAAATAATTATATTATATTATATTATTTACAGAATATGTAAATAAAAGTTATTCTGTGACTCTTCCAATAAAAAATGTTGTGATGGAGCAGTGAGCTGGAATGCTTTTCTGTGTCTTAAGTTCTCATTTAATCTCTTTAGTCTTCTGTAAATCAATGATGATGCAGGTGTTATAATTAAGAAGCATACAAGAGAGTTTGGCTAAGCAGGTCATTACACCACAAAGAAGAGATGAAGGGCTTACCCTTATCCTGGGCTCACTGGAAAACTCCAAAGGAGGGATCTCCAGAAAGAGATCCTTCCCTGCTGGCAGTCAGCTCTTCAGTAGGATACCTGGGACTAACAGGATTACTGAAACAATGCCTAAGTAATGCTGCACTTCCATGAACAGAGTGCAATCTGCCTCTGCTGACTCAGAACAGAAGAACACTGTTCTACGTCAGTTCTCCCCCATTTTTGAAAGAAATATTTTACCTTTAAAAGGCCTCATACTCCAGTGCTGTACCTGTACTTGGCTCCATGCTCAGCTTTCGGACACAGCTGACCACTCTTCTTTGCACTGCTCTCCCAGATCATACAGTCTGCAGTTTGGGTGCCATGAGTTGTACCTACGGTGGGATTCAGCCATCATTACACATCTCTAAGCTGAAGGCTCTTTCTTGGCCTCTGTCACTGTTCAGTGTCTGAGAGAGCTTCCAGCTGGCAGTTTCACATGTGCCTACACAAAGCTTTGAAAATCACTGCGTTTAGCTGAGTGTCTGACTGATGGAATGAGAGAATATTAAAGTCCAGGCAAGCATCAGACCCAAAGCACAAAAAGGCTCTTTCCAAACCAAGGAGCATCTGGAAGTCAAAACAGCTGATCTCTGAGTAATGCTGTGAACTCTGGGTGCAGCATTTCACAGATAGGACAACAAAATAACAAGACTTGCTACGATTTCTCTTTGTTCTGTACACTTGTCATCTTTGCCTGACTTTGAAAAATTGATGTGGTGAGAGGGATATTATTATTTGAAACTGAAATCAATCAGTGGTTAATAAACCATATCTTTTAGACTGCATCCTTTGGATTTTGCATACTACGGGAAGAAAAAACAAAACAGTTTCTGTGGGCAAAAGTCCACGCAAGAAGGACTTCTTACCATTCGCTTCAGCTCTTCTGCAGCACGTGGTGATTCTGTCCCTTTCACTGTGAAGAATTTTGTTCCCTGCAACCAAAATAAGAATCAATGGTTGCCAGCACCTAACAGAAATTTATTTGTTCTGTGGCACCGATGGATCACAACAAGGACATGTAGTAAGATTCTATGCAGCAATTAAGATGAGCTCTGGGAATGAAGTGTTTGGCAATGCACTTCAGGCTGATTACGAAACTGTAAGTAACAGAACCCAAAACTCCTGAGCAGGGAATTGTACCCTGTTCTCTGCACTACCCCTCCTAGTTTAAATGAGAGCCCTACCAGAAAATTGACTCAAAGCTCCTGCAACAACTAATGACTGCCACACATTCTACCAATTAACGGGGCTTGACACTAAATTCATCACAGAGAAATTGTGCTGAATAGGGGCTGTCACCACAAACTTGCAATTACTAAAATCAATAAAAGATTCCTATCAGAAAGTTATTATTAACATTTTACCACTCCACTTTTAAGTAACTCATCACTCATAAAGTGAATGAACGCTGAACTGCTGCTGACAAATGACGTGCTTTCATATTCTGCATCTCAGTGAAATGTCCTCAGCTTTGATCACGGCTGTTGTTAATCCTGATGTTCAAGACTCTCCTTTGCCAGTCCTGGAAAGCAATTCCTGGAATCATTGCCCCTCAGAGCCAAATGAAGAATAATTCTACTTCTCGATTTTTAAGAAATCAGTACTGAGCTCGTTTTCCTAGACATCTCTTCCAAATTGGTAAAGACAACTTTGTATTCTAAAGGTAACAGAAAATGAAAATAAACCCAGTTGGAACTGTCTGACTTCTATTTAATGCCTATGACTTCCTCCTGGATTGCCACTCTCTTGCCCATCTCTCACTGTCTTCCTCTCCAAAAGCTCTGCAGCCATTTGGAGCATGAAAGAACACGGACTGAGAATGCCTCAGTGATGGTGAGGCAGCAAAACAGGTCACAGGACAGAGCCAGTGAGCGGATGAGTGGTGCTGCACCCCAGCCTGCCATCTAATTAGCAGCTCAGACAATGAAGATTTTGGAGCTTTGTCTTCGTACAAGAAAAGCAGTTGGCTTCCTTTTAGAAAAAAATATTTCCGTCACAATTTTTCTTTCCTTCCTGAAATCCTTACAGAAAAAACAAACTCAAACCGTACAGAAATAAGCTTCTCTGATACCTGATCTTCACTTTACTTACTGCCACTCAGTAGAGTGAGTACCAGAAGAGACCTCCTGACCAATGACTGATGTCCCATCCTTCCTCTACTCGCCATCCTTTCTTTCTTCTTTATTCCAAACCGTCACATTTACTCTGCCTAGCCATGGAGGATTTTGGACAACAGTCTGTTGGAACAACGTGCTTCAGATAGGCAGTTTCATTGTTTGCTTTGCTATAGAGTGGACAAGTTATTACAGTGATTTAGATCAACTCAAAAGAAAACACGCATGGGGAAAAGCCTGATCTCTGCAGACCATGGGGCCTTTCTTTGTGTCTGTTATTATAAGAAGATGATGCTGAGGTCACTCGCTCTAGGGTTTGCTATAGACATGAACAAGGAGTAAATTAAAATTAAACACACTCAATATTCATGATTTAATTAGAATCAAGTCCAATTCATAATTCTAGGGAACACACTGGCATTGCTTTCCTCTACCGTTACGATGCTGCTCTCACAGGTAGGAATCCAGAGCAAATAGGAAGGATTTGACAAGGACAGGGATCATCCTCCCTCTCTCTCAAAGTTCTCCAGAACAGCACGCAGAAAACTGTCCCTATTTCCATCTACAGCAAATTCTTTTTACCCTGTTAGGAAGATAGGAGCAAGGGAGAAATGATAACCAGGCAGGTGCTGCAACTAAAGCTCAGCCTGCCTTTTCATTTCATGCACATTTGATACCAGTTTTTGATCCAGTGACACAGTTGCAACTATCCAGGCAAAATCATCTCTCTGTCCTTGAGAAGTCCTTTAAACTACAGCTGTACTCCAGAGCCTTCTGCTGCACACAGTTTGCGTGGTATCATGAGTGGCTTCTGCAGTGGTCCAACACCACCAGCACACAACCAACCTGACACTGGTTGAGTAGAGCTTCAGACCATTTCCAAGCCACTCTTCACTTCTGTTTGTACGCTTTCCTAACGCTGTTCCCCTGTGTTAATAAATGTCACAATCAGGCTTGCAGTGCCTGAGCCATTGCCCCTAGCAGGAATGTGAAACACAATCAGCTCCACAGCAAGATCCATGCAAGGCTAGAGTATCTGCATATCTGAAAACCTTTTGTTGATGCTCTGCACTGACCTCTGACTGCCTGTAAGACCATGCAGGTGAACTTCCAGCTAAAATGCCAGTCTTAAAAGGAATGACATTTTGGGACCAACAGGAGCAACTGTTGCTGGAGAGGCATGCTGTGACACAGCTGGACGCTGACAAAACCAGCCATGATGAGGAACTGAGGGGATGGCTGAAATACAGCAGGCACACTCACTGTGATGAGAGATGGCCCAGATGAGGCTGGGAGATGGACATGGGGGACAGATCACTCAGCGCAGCCTGCTCTGTTGGCTCATCTGGCTCAGCAGGGATGGCCTCCTTTCCCACAACAGCAGCAGCAGGGGTTTCCTCCACCTTGACTTCCCCAGGTGGAGCTTCTTCAGCCTCAGTCTTTTGTTTTACGGATTTCTAAGTAAACAGTGGAAAATTTGTTGAGGAGCTCATGATGGTGGGGAGGGAAGAAGGGAATGGGAGCTCTGCCTGGCATTACAGTGCTGCTTCACTCCTAGCAGACTCAGTGCCAATGGCTTTGCCAGGAAGAGGACAGCCTTACATTACTAATGATCACCTACAGAGCATCTTCATTCTCAGTGTCCTGCACAGAAACTGAGTCAGTCCTACATCCCTCCCTTGCAAGGAAAGAGAGTGCTAGCTTCCTGAGTTATTGAAAGCAGCAGCAGAAGTGGGGGAGAAGTACTCAGTTTGCTCAGAAATGCTCTAGAAAGTGAGGGCAAAGTGAGGAGTGTCCCAAAGTATGATTTCAAACAGGATTTTTGAAATTATCCCCTATCCCCCTAATTACACTGGTTCTCAGACAAAAAGATCCCTTCTCTGCTGAAAGTAAGAAACACGTTGCAGACTCCGTTTTCACATAGGCAAGTACTAACTGCACGAATTCTGACACTGAACATCATAGAATCATAGAATGGCTCAAATTGCAAGGCACCTAAAGACCATTCAGTTCCAATCCCCCTTCTATGGGTCACCATTAGATCAGGATGATCAGGACCAGAGGCATCCAGAGCTTTTCCAGGCAGCCTGTTCCAGTACCTCACCACCTTCTGAGTGAAAAAAGTCATCCCTAGTTTCTTTTAATGCTTATCGCATCCTGAGACCTCAGTCACCTACAAAGCTTCCGTTTATGGGCCACGCTTCTTCTGCAATTCTTACCCTCTACAATTCTGGCCTATGCTTATTCTTTAGGAAGCGTATCTGGTAAACATCACCAGTCCTGCAAGACGTTTGGTCCTGCAGCAAAACAGCAGAAGTGCTATTTCTGCTGGGGACAAAGCCTTGCAAACACACACAGCTAAAGGAGAGAGCTGCAAGCTGTGCTCAGCATATTCCAGCTATAAAGATGGCTGACTCAGCCAGATTAAATAACCCCAGTAGATCAATTTGCCATGAACACATTGCTCAGCATAACATGAACCTCAAATCTACGCAGCTGCTTTGCAGTTGATAAGATGCAGCTGGTCAGAAGGCCTTCTGTAATGAAGAGACATCTCTGAAATTCTTCAAAATACGAAAATCTGCTCCCTGACATTTGTCAGAAAACAACAACAAAACAAAACCAAACAGAAAAACCCACCTCCACACCAAAACACGTCCTTTCAATTCTTTCCTCATCTATTCCTTTAGCAGGCTGGTTTTTAGTGAGGTATAGAGAAATCTGCCTAAGCACCACCTTCAGGATTTGGCAAAGAATAAAGAAACGTTCATTATATTACACCACACTGTGCAGAAGTCTGTCCTGTGGGATAATTGTAATGAGAAACAAAAGGCAGATCTGTCCCAGGTCAGATGGCTAATGAGTTTCCTGGGCCTTAATACTGGAAGGAACTTTCAGGCTTAAAATCAGAGGTAATGTGTTAGAATGCAGATGGCACCGATGTGCTCTGAGTCACTTGTGCACAAGCAGTCTTTAGGCTACCTGCCATCTGAACTAGAAACACAAATACTCAGAATGCTCTCACGGTGCTCAGTGACCAAAGGCACATCAACAGACAGAATCACTCTTCTGCTCTCAGTAACGGCAGCGTTCACCCAGCAATGCTGCCACTCCATATCCTTCATTCAGGCTAACTGGATTCAGCAAGAGGAGCCCAGAAACCACCAAAGCATGATCGCTTTCAACAGTATTCCCCCCCTTAAAAGATGGTACCTACTAAAATGTGGAAGATAGATAAAGCTGCAGTGATATTAGAGGTATGTGTACCAACAGCACATGTGAGCACTTCCTGCTGTGCCCTGGACCAAAGCACTCATTCTTGATTTTCTGAAGTGCAATAAATAAGTAAACTGGCTGTACCTTCATAAACTAAAAGTATCTAGGCATCCTGTTTTTCCTTTTTTGCAGTGCTATCCTAGTGAAAGACTTTCAGAAAGTACAGATTTACAGCTGCAATGGTATACCCACCTATTCTTTCAGGTCAAGATTTAATGATTTAGAGGATGGAAAACACCCATGTTTTTGTACAAAGGAGCAAATATTTTTGTACAAAGCAAAAAACAGTACCCTTTTTTTTACACACCATTTAGAAAATAAGCCAAATCCACCACTTACAGAGTCTCTGTCACATTCTCATTTGATTGCACTGTAAATGCAGCGGCATCCTGCCTATAGAAAATAAAAACAACACAGCAACAATATTTGGCATGGGATGTATCCAGTAAAGACCTGATTTTTATGGCTTACTCAGGCATAACCACCAATAGCTGAGCTTGGATGGAAAATCGATAATCTAAACAGGCATGAATGTCAATATTAAAGACCTTCCTTTTTCAAAAGTGTTCCACGACTCTAAAATGTTTCAAGTTGTTCAAACAGGTGAAGAATCCTTCACTGAATAGAAGCGAATTGCAAGGACTTTGCTTCAGGCACACTGCACTTCTGAACAGCGAATGCCAGAAGTTGATTTTGCCAGACTGCACTGCACAGGGAGTGCAGAGCTCGGAGCTCCTTACACATCCTCTGGACTCTGGGCTTTTATTTGCACAGCGCACACTGCTCAGGAATTAGAGAGGTGAAGCTTCGCATGCATTAACTAGAGAAAGTGGTGGCAGCTTTGTATTTTAGCCCTTCCTTCTGAATACTTTACTAATGTCAAAGGCCTGGAGCAAAATTAATAAGCACTGAAAGACTCGTTTTCAGCCTTGCAGATGCCCAGCTTTTTTGTGTGCATATGTAAACAGTGGTGTGCAGAGCATGCTGTGGGTAAGCCAGCCTCTGAAAGGTGCTGGAATTTAAGAAGGCCCCAGATTATCTGCATTATCACTTGGGATGGGGGCCCTGGGGGTTGAGACGTAAGCGTGCACTGCACTGCTGCAGCGCCTCGAGCAGATCCTCAGCATTATCACAGCACTAAATAAACAACTCAGATTGAACTCCCAGACTAAAACATACGATAGGTGAAAACAACATTGCAGAAACAAATAAAGTCATTTCATGTATAAATGCATAAATACACAGAGTCACTGAACAGGTGTGAAAGCTGTGAGGAAGCCATGCTTCACAGGTGTTTGGGAACTGCTGAGTCACAGCCTGAACCTCTGATTGATCACCGGAGACGAGCCACGAGTCAGCCAGAGGAGCACAGTGAAGGCAATCCACCTGTGCTGCCTGGCTCCACCCCTCCTAGACCTATTGAAGAGCTGGCTGCCAGTGGGGAAGGATCTCTTCTGGAGATCCCCTCTTCTGGGGGTTTTGTAAGTGAGCCTAGCATGCGGGTAAGCCTTCCGTTTATTCTCTCTTGTTATCTTAGTCTACTTTGCCTCACTCTCTTGTTCTTTTGTGATTATAACATCTTAATATCCATTGATTGTACAACAGGATTTTGAGACTGTTAGAAAAATCCAAAAAAGAGAGAAAGAAAAATACGAATCCAGTTCTTTCATTTGGAAAATAAGAAGACAGTCCTGCTAAGCTAGTGGGAGTTTTCCAATTAAATTCAGCTAGGCCAAGAGCGCCAAGAATATTAGCAGCCTTCTAGGAACATCCAGGAAGACTTTCTGAGGGCAGACAAGTTCAGGATTCGTGTCAGCAGGACATTACTGTGTAGCTGGTCTGCAGAGCAGAGTTTTCAAAACTGTACAGCCAGTCTTAATCTCCTCCCAACAAAACAGAAGAAAACACTCAAAATTTGCTTGTTTCTAACCTGTGCAAATCCATTAAATGCCGTGCTGGATGCCCAAGTAGAAGTGAAGATCAGAACAAGTCATCATTTGTTTACTAAACAAGAACATGGGTAAAACATTTCTATTTGCAAAATAAAAATAGGCCAGACATAAAACAAAAGAAATAACAAAAGGAAGGGCAAGGCAGAAAGATACTTGATGACAGTGCAATTCGATAACAGATTTTACAGGCTTAAAGAGAACACCAAAACCAATAAAAAAAGCGCAGTGACTTCAGTATTTTTATAAAAAGAAAAAAGAAAAGACTGGAAATGCATTTTAAATTATACATATAAAGTACAAAAGCTGTGAGACACCGTGTGCCTTCACAGTGTGAAGCTTCATTCACCTTCCTGAAATGCATTTCTGCCAGCCTGCTTCATTACATGACTGAAGGGCACCACACTATGAACAGCTGCATGACAACTTTCCAAGAAAAAATTGCAAGGACTTAGGAGGGGTAGCAGGAAACACACAGATGGACTGGTTTTAAACGACAAGGTTATGCTTGACCTAAGGAACTCTTTGTCTAGACTAGGCTACACACTGGGGTAGGTACCTCTGCTTTATCAGCCTCCATTTCCTGGTACAACAATCCGTATCTCCGGTTAGCAATTTCATCTTCAGATAAATCTGAGCTGTTAGTCCTGGCAATGCGCTGCCAGCAGCTGATCTGGCCGTCCAGGATGCTGGCACTACAGATGCTTCATTGCCAAGTGCAGCAATCGGGTGTTTTGGGGAAAAGCCAACTCCCAGGTATTTCTGGCACATCCACATCACAGCACCACAGGCCAGCAGCATGCAGACAGCAGCACAGCTGAGAACATTACCATGGCTGTGACGTGGCACTTCTGCTCAGATTTGTGAACAGCAGCCTCTGTGCTTTCCTGCATTCATGCCTGGAAGAAACGAGACAATGTCCCACAGTCCCTTCACCTGCTACACAACTCTCTGGGAACTGCGAGTGGTGGGAGCTGAGCAGCGTCACAGAGGTCTGCACGTCCCCCCTCTGGCACGCCGCTGGAACAACTCTCCACACCCCACTGAGGTCAGCCATTTTCACAGGGCCATCCCTGGCTTCTTTGACACGTGCTCTGTGCCCACACGCTCAGGTTTGGCTGCTGACCTGGTGTGCAAGGTTGCTGACCTGGTTAGTGATGCTGGATGAAATTACGCGGCACAGAAATTACCTGGCGTGCCAGCTGTTGACGCTGCCTGCGTTCCACTGTCCGAGACCGGCAGGGTGGGATGGCTGCCTTCCTGCAGTGCATCCTGCTCAGTTTCTTGGTCAGTTCCTTTAGAAAGAAAGCAGGACAGTAGGATTGGATGTGATGTGCTCTCATCGGGAACTGAGTTACTCCAATCCTGAGCTCAGGCAAAGTCTGCTGTCCCAGCCACCCACATCCACTGTCACCCCCTCCGTTGCCCAAGGACATTTGGGACCTCCCAGGAACTGGAGGGTGTCGACCCTCTCATGCCTCCTCAGCTCCTATGCAAGCCCCCTACACCATGTGCTGCGGGCATCACCAACCACCACAGCCAGCTATCTGCAGGCTGAAATTCAAGCTCCAGCACAAGCACCTTCAGAATCAGCATCTCCAGCCCATGGCTTTCACCGCCTGGCACATCTCCAAGGCAGTTTCTCCCTCTGGGGAAGTCAGCAGTGCCCCCAAAGAGTCTGCTGTCTCAGTAAGTCTCTGCCCACTGCTTCTTCAGGAGGAAAGCCCCGAGGAAAAGCTTTGCCACAGAGCCCCATAAAACCCCATAGAGCCCCTCTTCATGGCCGAGCAGCTGGGAGCAATTGCTCCAGGTGCCCTGACTCAGGCTCACCCTCCTTTGTGCTCCAATCCTGCCAGAGCTGATGTGGGGGAGAGGGGCTCCCACCTTCGGCCTCTGCATGTTCTTTTTCGCACGGCCTGCCTAAGTGTGACTGCCGTCATCTCTTGTCTTTGAGGGAGCAGATGAGGATGAAGGTGAAACTCTCCTGGGGTTGGTTGTTTACGATGTGGACGGAGAGATCGCCCACACCTTCCACGCGCAGGTACGGCCAGTGCGTGCGGTAGGCTGCTGGGAGGGAAACCGTCCTCCTGCGGGTGTGGAGGGACGACTGCTGGCGGGAGGGAGGAGTGCAGCTGCCTTCCCCCATCAGCAGCGCCGCTCTGGCGTCCCACGGCAGCCCAGGGAGCGGAGCAGAGCAAGCCGGGGTTCTGCGGCTGGCAAAGGGAGCCGTGCGGATGTGCCGCGGCGCTTCCCGCTTTGTATCAGCAGGAGGAGCCCCGCAAAGCCTTCGGCCGTGCCAGATTGGAGGCGCGGAGCAACTGGGGAAACGCAGAACGCACCTGCGTGTGCCGAGTGGAAATTTACGGCAATTCGCAAAAGACAGCAGAGATTTTTAGTAGCAATAATGAGAATAAAAGGTCGGTTACTTTCTGCCCGCGCTGAGGGCGGTTACTGGAGCGGCGCGTTGGGGCCGTGTGACGTCATCACCCTGCGCCGCGAGGCCGAGCCGGCCGTGAGGAGGTAGTGCGGGGCCGCGCGATGCTCCAACGCCGCAGGGCAGCTCCGGGCTCCGAGCGCCGCTTCAGCTTCTACAAGTGGGTGTTCGCGGGGGCACCGGGGCGGGGGCCGCTCTGCGTTGGCCCCGTGGGGCCTCTGTGGTGTTCGGGGCCTCTGCTCGGTGTGGGGAGGTGCGCTGTGTCCCCGTCCCCCCCCAATCCAGGCTACATCGCTGCCTCGTTCCCCTCCACGGTTCGGCCATAAACTCCCCCAGTCCCTCTTTCTGACCCCCAGGGTCACACTGTCCCCCCAATCCCCCCCAACACTGACCTTTAGAGCCCCCCCAACTCCAGTTCCCCCATTCCTTTTCAACCCCCCCCCCCCCCCGCCTCCCACCCAGTTCTCCATTTTTACTCCCGGGTCCCTTCCCCACCCTCACCTCATCCCTCCCCTCCTTATTCCCCCATTCTGATCCTCTGTCCCCCCTCCCAATACTCCCCTCAGTTCCTCTTGCCTCAGATCAGATGTCCACAACATAGACACCTCCCTGTGAGGTACCTCACTACTGCTAATTTGTGAGCCACTAATGCTCACATGTGGAGATTAAGGATAGGAAGGAGCTGTGCAGATGCAAATATCTGTTGAAATGTAGGCTGTTACTCCCAGAGCATGGCAGGACATTCCCTTGTCCAACAACACCTGCACTGTCAGTAGATATCCACATCTGGGACAACCGAAGCTGTCCCTGCTGTGCATAATGGGGGCAGCCTATAAAGGGATTTAGCCGAACAAGTGGAGTCGTGTGCCACTGGAGCATGACTAAGCTTATTTCTTTCTCTTCTCCTTTATCACCTGTATTTTCTAGATCTTCCTTGACTGCAGTGGCTGTTGTGTCATGGACATTCCTGCGTGTCCTCAGCAGTTATCAGCAAGCTTGTCCCAGCTTTTGTGTCTTCTTGCAGGACTTTATTGGATACAGCTAGTGATAGATGGAGATAAAACGAGGGATTCTTTTGCAAACTGTATCCTTAAGTGACCAGATGTGAAAGAGCCTATGACTCACATGCAGTACACCATGAAAAAGATTCTCTCATTTTGGTCACTTGAGCTATTATAGGATAACATCATTAACTGTTGCGTGGTCTTGATCAGGCTGCTTCCCAACTGCTTGATCAAGGAGAGCAGGCAGAAGCCTTTTGTCAGCAATCTGAGGTGTCTGCAGATCAATGAGCAGCTGCCTATTTCACACACACACACAGAATCACAAGGTTGGAAATGACCTGCAAGATCATCTAGTCCAACCACCCTCCCATTCCTATTAGTACCACAAGCACCAAACCATCTCTCGTTGCTCCTCATCCAGGCGCTTCTTGAACACTACCAGGGACGGCGACTCCACCACCTCCCTGGGCAGCCATTCCAGTGCCTGACCACCCTTTGAGAGAAAAAGTTTCTCCTAATATCCAACCTAAACCTCCTCTGGTATAACTTCTGGCCGTTTCCTCGGGTCCTACTATTTGCCTGGTAGAAGAGGCCAGACCTTTTTGTACCACAACCTCCCTTCAGGAAGTTGTAGAGTGCAGTGAGGTCTCCCCTGAGCCTCCTCTTCTCCAGACTGAACAATCCCAGCTCCCTCAGCCGCTCCTCATAAGACTTGTGCTCCAGACCCCTCACCAGTTTCGTTGCCCTTCTCTGGACACGTTCCAGGGCCTCAATGTCTTTCTTGTAGTGAGGGGCCCAAAACTGAACACAGTACTCGAGGTGCAGCCTCACCAGTGCTGAGTAGAGGGGGATGATCACCTCCCTGCTCCTGCTGGCCACACTATTTCTAATGCAGGCCAGGATGCCGTTGGCCCTCTTGGCCACCTGGGCACACTGTCGGCTCCTGTTCAGCCAAGCATCAACCAACACCCCCAGGTCCCTTTCCTCTTCACAATCATCCAACCACTCATCCCCAAGCCTGTAACGCTGCATGGGGTTGTTGTGGCCAAAGTGCAGAACCCGACACTTGGCCTTGTTAAACCTCACCCCATTCACCTCAGCCCAGCGATCCAGCTTATCTAGATCCCTCTGCAGGGCCTCCCTGCCCTCAGGCAGATCGACACCACCTCCCAACTTGGTGTCATCTGCAAACTTACTCAGGGTACACTCAATCCCTTCATCTAAGTCGTCAATGAAGATATTAAACAGGATGGGCCCCAGTACCGACCCTTGGGGGACACCACTTGTAACACGTCTCCAGCTAGACTTCACTCCATTGACCACCACCCGTTGAGCACGGCCCTCCAGCCAGTTCCTTATCCAACGGAGGGTAAAACTGTCCAAGCCACGGGCAGCCAGTCTCCGCAGAAGGATACTGTGAGAGACCATGTCAAAGGCTTTGCTGAAGTGCAGGTAGACTACATCAACTGCCTTTCCCTCATCTACCAGTCTGGTCACCCAGTCGTAGAAGGAGATGAGGTTGGTCAAACACGACCTGCCTTTCATGAACCCATGCTGGCTAGGCCTGATCCCGTGAATGCCGCGCACGAGCCGTGTGATCTCTCCCAGGAGGATTTGTTCCATGACCTTCCCTGGCACTGATGTCAGGCTGACAGGCCTGTAGTTCCCCGGATCCTCCTTACGGCCCTTCTTGTAGATGGGCGTCACATCAGCAAGCCTCCAATCCTCTGGAACCTCTCCAGTCAACCAGGAGCGCTGGTAGAGCCGAGAGCAGCTTAGCAGTCACCCCCGCCAACTCCCTCAGCACCCTAGGATGAAGCCCATCCGGTCCCATGGACTTGTGACTGTCCAGATGGAGGAGGAGCTCTCTAACTGTCTCCACCTCGATCTCCGGGGAGACATTCTGCGTGTCAGCCCAGATATCCAGATCAGGGCACAAAGTGCCCTGAAGATAGCTGGTCTGACTATTAAAGGCAGATGTAAAGAAGGCGTTGAGGACCTCAGCCTTCTCCTTGTCATCTGTGGTCACATTCCCCGCCGCATCAATTAAAGGATAGAGATTATCCTTGGTTTTTCTCTTGCCACTGATATATTTGTAAAAGGATTTCTTATTCTGCTCTACTGCAGTGGCCAATGTAAGTTCAAGATGGGCTTTCGCCTTCCGGACTTCCTCCCTGCATACCTTAGCAACTTCCTTGTAATCTCCCCTAGTAGCCTGTCCCTTCTTCCATAGGACATGGACTCTCTTTTTCTTCCTGAGTCTTGACAGTAATTCCCGGCTCATCCACACCGGTCTTCTCCCCCTACGGCTCGCCTTACAGTATTCAGGGACAGCCTGTTTTTGTGCCTTTAAGATTTCCACCTTGAGGAGCGTCCAGGCTTCCTGGACCCCTTTACCCTTAAGGAGCGACTCCCAAGGGACCCGTGCTACAAGCGTCCTGAGCAGGTCAAAGTCCGCCCTCTTGAGGTTCAAGATAGCAGTTTTGGTAGTCACCCTTCTGACATCTCCAAGAATAGAGAACTCTACAATTTCATGGTCGCTCTGCCCTAGACAGTCTCCAACCTTCACATCACCTACCAGACCTTCTTTGTTAGCAAAGAGCAGGTCAAGCAGGGCACCACCCCTGGTAGGCTCTCGTACCAGCTGTGTAAGGAAGCTATCTTCCACACACTCTAGAAACCTCTTGGACTGGAAGAGTGGACTATCTTGGACTATGGGAGCTGCAATTGCCCTGGCATTCTCTGGCCGAGCAGAACAACAGGCCACTGAGTTCAGCCAACTTCTTCACACAGCTGCTGGGGGGAAACACAGGCGATGCTCAGCTGGGTCTCACACTGGCCGACAGGGAGCTGGTCAGGGCTGTGACAGTCAGGGCAGCTTTGGCTGCTTTCACCTGACATGGACCTGATACTCACAGAGGAGTGTGAAGGCTCCAGCTGATAGAGTTTCCTTACAAGTAAAGGAGTAGACAGGGGTGGTGCGGGCCTACTGTTGTGTTAATAAGCACAGGAGCAGAGAGGGCTGATGTACCTCACGGCTTCTTTGCCTCTGTCTTCACCAGCAACGCTTCCCTGGCTTTCATGCCTGAAGGCAGGATTCCAGAGCACAACTGCCAAATGGTGGGAGAACTCCTCGACAGCAGCCCTGCCAAGAAGGTCTTGGGCTTCCCTGGGAGACAAAAAGCTTTACCTGTGTCAGCAGTGTGTGCTGGCAGCCCAGAAAGCCAACAGTATTCTGGACTGCAACAAAAGAGCGGTGGGCAGCAGGGCGAGGGAGGCGATCGTCCTCCTCTACTCTGCCTTCATGAGGCTCCATCTAAAGTACTGTGAATCCTCTTGTGGTGTCCTGGCCCATCTCGTGGCTTGGAAGATCATGGTGATCTTACTTCTGTCTCATCAGCTGATGGCAGGTCACAGGAACGCTGGCGGGTTGGGTAGTGGGTGGTTGCTGAGATGATGGATCTCTGCTGAATGAGGCATCTGGAGGTGGGGGCTCTGGGGCCGGGCCGCTCCGCTCCAGGGCCGGGCCAGGTTTTCATTTCTTTATGTACTGCTGTGTTGCTGCAGCTGCCCTTCTGTACTGTTACTGCTTTTTTTGTTCGTGAATATTAAAACGTGTTATCTCCGTGTTGGTTGTCATCCTGCTCTCTTTTCTCTGTTTTGCAGGTCAGCTCGTGTTGGAAGTTGGTGGTGTCACTGTATGAATGAAGGTCAGTTCAGGAGCAGCTGCTGATGGAAGGAATGAAGTCCACGGTAATGAGCTGAATCATCTCCTGGTAAGGTGTCAGAGCTGGCAGTAACCATGTCTGTCGTTGTGAAAAGCAGAGGGCTGGCTCATCCAAGTGCTTGCTGACTGATGTGTGAGAGCATCTGCCTTCTCCAACTGAACAATAAGAAAGCTGGATATGCTGAATCATTACAGCTTATGCAGAAGTTGTGAAAATGCTCTCAAATGTTTCCTTTAGTGATAAGCTGTGTCTTGGCACTGTGATGGTCCTGTCTATGATCTGGAGCACTGCATCTCTTGCAAGCCTTGTGTGCCCATTTCCATGAACCTTTCTTTCTTTCACTCTTCAGAAGAAGTGCTGGGTGCTTTTGGGGGAATCATGAAGGAGGCTGTCAGAAAGCCAGCTGTGATTTTCCTCACATGAAAGGATGCAATGGGAATGGACTGTCATTGCCACCAAGCAGAAGTGAGCTTCTTATGTCGTGAAAGATATAATCTAGATTATTGATTATGAGCAGTTGCAGTGCGATAGGGGACGTGAAGTAACTGTTTGTGTGGGAGTTCAGGGAAGAGCCATGAGAAGTGAAATGGCAGTTTGTGTTTTGGCTGTCAAAATGGTGGAGCTTTACTGGAGTGAAAGGTGTGAGCTTTCTGTAGGCAGGCCCCGGATTTATTTCTGTAAGCAGGCCCCCTCTCAGATTGGTTTTTGCTCGCTGCTTGCTGTGCCTGCCTGCCTGCTCCCTGTGCTTGCTGCATCTGATACCAGTGGTGGTGGCCAGGCTCCCCAGGGCTGTGGGCCTGGTCCTGAGCTGCTGCAGCTTAAAGACCATCTGCGTTTGGGTTGTCCTTCCTGGAGCATCAGGTTGGACTTGGTGATCCTTGTGGATCCCTTACAATTTGGGATGTTCTGTGATTCTATGATCTTGGTGGTTTGCCTGGAAAATACCAGGTGATTTTTTTCCCTCATTTTTTCCTGGCATTTGAACTTGTAGTTTCACTTCTAAATGTGAGAGTGGAGTTGGATAAGGGGAGGGTAAGTTGCTTCTTTATTTGCTGTTCTCCCAGGTGGGTCTGTGTATTTAGTGCCCAAGTTGTGGTAGCTCTGTAACTGGGAATGTTCCTAATGGTCATAAAAAGTCTTTGCTGCCAGCACAGAATTTGGCCACAGGACTGCCTGCTGGGTTAAGTTGTGTAGATTGATTATCTGCTCCTTGAGATGGTCTGTTCTGTTTATTTTTTCCAAGACGTCAGGTTTTGAGGTCACTGAGATGTACGGATTAATCAATCACTTGCAGCTTGTTTGAGCTTGAACCAGTTGAATCGTCCCACACAGCACTGTTAAATCAAACCTTATAATGGCTTTGGGATCGTAGCTCTGCGCTGTGCCCCTGGTGTGAATGTCTGTGCTGCAGGTGGCATCCGTCCTGTCGTTCCACTGTGCCCCTCATTGGCAGCAGGTATCACCCTCAGCTTTCTACCTCACACAGCAGAGATTTGGTCACTTTCCAGTTTCTCTGTGGCACCCCCTGTGCTGTTAGTTCTCTTTCTGTGTTGGTGTCCTGTCTAGTCTTCAGCTTGCCCCAGGATGCCAGGCCAGCTGAAAAGAATTTTCAACTTATATCCATCCTGATATTTTTATGTACTGTCCTTTGTCTTGATGAGGAACACCCTGCAGTCTTCTGAAGAAATCACCATTTCAGACGTGCGTATCACTTACCTGTATAGCCAATTACTGGTCTCAAGGCTCTTGTTCTCTAATGCGTTCAGTTCAGGATCAGTCCCTGTCCTTTGTCCTCCCTGCTTTGCTGTCCTGTATGGATTTACCTAAGGTTTTTCTTCAGCCTGCTTTCCTTTCAGTGCTGACAATCACGAGGAGCTCTTAGTTGTATGCTGCTGTGTTTGTTTTCCTCGGTTCGTTTTCCTTCCTGATGTACAGCAGGTGCTGGTGGTAGCAGAGCCCCTGTTCTCTGTGAGTGACTTGTGCTGAGCCAGTGTTTATTGAGCTCTGATCTGCAGGATTAATCATAGCTACTTGTGTGGAATGGTGGCTTGCACTGCTTTGAATTTAGTCCTGCTGGCCAGAGATGGACGAGGCAGGGATGTCCAGATACTGAGAAATGTGTTGGCGTTTGATACTCTCAGTGGACTTTATTTTTTAAGCGAGCATTGGGAACCAGTGCAATTTAGCAGAGGAGCCTCAGTGGTGTGGCTGTATCAGGTGTGCCTGATTTCACGATGGCGGTCGTGGCCGCGGCGATGGTGCCCGGCGCGGCGGCGGAGCCACGGGACTCCGTGCGGGGAAAGCGGCGCTCCGCAGCCCCGCTTCCCCGCCGCCGCCCGCGCCGTGCCTCGGGGACGCCGGGCGCTCAGGGGAAGGCGGCGCGGGGCTCCGTCTGTCCCCGGTCGGCACCGAGCCGTCCTCCGCAGTCGCCGTTCGGACGGGAGCCGGCTGGGAACGCGGTCGTTTTTGTTTGTCGCTCTGTGCGTTCGTCGATTCAACGTTTCCCGTTCGTTTCTCGGCGCTTCTGCCCGCGGTCGTTTCTGCAGCTCCAATAAGCCGCCCCGTCCCCGTGCCCTCCGCCGGGTAAGGACGGGGCGGCGCAAACGGCCGTGTCGTAGCACTGCGAGCGCCGGCCCCGTTCCTCCCCCGCATCCCCTCCCCTCCTCGGCACCGCGTGGGAAATGGCTGGGGTGGGATTCCGGGAGAGCTGGGGCGGCTCCGCCTGCAGAAGAGGAGGCTCGGGGCGATCCCGGGCGCGGCCACCGGTCCGCGCAGGGAGGCGCGGAGAGGACGGAGCCGGGCTGTGCCCGGCGGTGCCCAGCAGCTCCCGTGCTGCAGGGAGCTTCCCCAGGGTTGGGATCCAAAATTGCCCCTGAAGCTCAGCACCCAGCCGTGGTGTGCGCACCTCCTACGTGCCTCCCACCTCGCTGTGCCAGCAACAGAGCAGCCTGCCCCCAGCAGCCGCCCGCAGAAATGACTTTCCCTTTCTCCTGTGAGCCTCCCTGCAGGCTCCAGTGCTCCCACGCCCTTCTCCAGGGCCACCCCTGTTCCCAGAGAGCCTTGCCCAGGGCAGTGTGTTGGTGCTGGCCTGGCTGGCTGCTCCTGCTTTTCTCCCTGTGCTCCTTGCAGGGCCACGAGTTGGCAGGGCTGCTCTGCAGAGGCGGGGGCTGCGCTGCCCTGGACCCCAGGATGACCTTCCCTGGCTGTGCTGCTCCAGGGAGAAGCAGACTCAGCCGGCTGGGGATCTCTGCTGCTGAGTCCCTCTCTCCATCTGCCCTGATAAATCAGCAGCCAAGGACGGTGCTGGGCAGGACCCAGGGGTGCCTCTAAAGGCTCGACAGGCAACTGAGCAATGCAAGGAGTCACAGAATGACAGAATGATAGAATGCTTTACCTTACAGGTCATCTGGTCCAACCTCCCTGCAGTGAACTGGGACCCTACACTGGGTCAGGCGCTCAGAGCCTGCTCCAGCCTCTCCCTGAATGCCTCCAAGGATTGAGCTTCCACCACCTCCCTGGGCAACATGTGCCACTGCCTCACCGCTCTTGTCATGAAAGACTTTTTCCTTTAATGCAATCTAAATCTCCCCTCTCTTACTCGGACACTATTTCCCCTTTCGTTACAACAGTTCCACCAGGGAGGCCAGCTCTGGCACAGCGGGGCACCCTGCCACGGCTTTGGGCAGAGTGGTGGAGATGCAGCCCAGGGCGAGGAGGGCGAGGCTGAGGAGGAAGAAGCGCATGGGGTGTGCAGGCGGTGGTTGAGGGCTGCGGCTGTGCTGATGAGGCCATTGCCCAGGCCATTTTGTCCAGATCTCAAGGCAAGGCCTCTTTATCCTCAAGGAGGTCTAAACTCCTCCCAGCTTAGCATCATCCACAAACTGATTGATACAACCAACAGATCTTTAGTGGAACCAACAGTAAAAACAAGATAGAGAAATGGCCTTAAAATGGACCCCAGCAGAATTCAACAGGTTCATCAGACACACAGGGCAACTGTCAGGACAAAGTCACCGAATCCTCCAGTGCAGCCATGTTTTAGTTGTCAAGGGACATTCTAAGGCATGCATAGCCAAGGATTTATGATGCCATGAGCCACCTCCCTGACAAAAGCTCGAGATCTGGGAAACCTGGCAACAGAACACCAGCTGTGATGCAAGGCAGCCAGCCAACAAAGGCACGCACTCAGGGGCCAGAACTCCAGCCAGCCAGCCAGCCAGCCAGACAAGGAAGGCAGGCAGGGGCCAGGACTCCATCCAGCCAGCCAAGACAGGCAAGCAAGAACCAGGACTCCAGCCAGCCAGGTAACACAGGCAGGCAGGGGCCATAACTACAGCCAGCCAGCCAAGGCAGGCAGGCAGGGGCCACAACTAGAGCCAGCCAGCCAAGGCAGGCAGGCAGGGTCCACAGTTCCAGCCAGCCAGCCAAAGCAGGCAGGCAGGAGGCATGACTCCAGCCAGCCAGCCAAGGCAGGTAGGTAAGAAACATGTCTACAGCCATCCAGCCAAGGCAGGCAGGCAGGCAGGAGCCAGGACTCCAGTCAGCCAGCTAAGGCAGGCAGGCAGGAGCCAGGACTCCAGTCAGCCAGCCAAGGCAGGCAAACAGGGGCCACGACACCAGCGAGCCAGCCAGACAAGGCAGGCAAGCAAGGACCACGACTACAGGCTGCCAGACAAGGCAGGCAGGCAGTGGCCAGGACTCCGGCAAGCCAGACATGGCAGGCAAGGAGGGCCATGGTTCCAGCAAGCCGGCCAAGGCAGGCAGGCAGGAGCCACAACTCCAGTCAGCCAGCCAAGGCAGGCAGGCAGGAGCCAGGACTCCAGTCAGCCAGCCAAGGCAGGCAGGCAGCAACCAGGACTCCAGTCAGCCAGCCAAGGCAGGCAGGCAGGCAAGGGCCCGGACTCCAGTCAGCCAGCCAAGGCAGGCAAGCAGGAGCCAGGACTCCAGTCAGCCAGCCAAGGCAGGCAGGCAGGGGCCAGGACTCCAGTCAGTCAGCCAGCCAAGGCAGGCAGGCAGGGGCCAGGACTCCAGCCAGCCTGCCAATGCAGGCAGGCAGGAGCCAGGACTCCAGTCAGCAAGCCAATGCAGGCAGGCAGGAGCCAGGACTCCAGCCAGCTAGCCAAGGCAGGCAGGCAGGAGCCAGGACTCCAGCCAGCCAGCCAAGGCAGGCAGGCAGGAGTCAGGACTCCAGTCAGCCAGCCAAGGCAGGCAAGCAAGGACCACGAATACAGGCTGCCAGACACGGCAGGCAGGCAGTGGCCAGGACTCCAGGCAGCCAGACATGGCAGGCAAGGAGGGCCATGGTTCCAGCAAGCCAGCCAAGGCAGGCAAGCAGGGGCCACAACCACAGCCAGCCAGCCAAAAGAGGCAGGCAGGGTCCACAGTTCGAGCTAGCCAGCCAAGGCAGGCAGGCAGGAGCCAGGATTCCAGCAAGCTAGCCAATGCAGGCAGGCAGATGCCAGGACTCCAGCCAGGTATGCAAGGCAGGCAGGCAGGAGCCAGGACTCCAGCCAGCCAGCCAAGGCAGGCAGGCAGGAGCCAGGACTCTAGGCAGCTAGCCAAGGCAGGCAGGCAGTAGCCCGGACTCCAGTCAGCCAGCCAATGCAGGTAGGAAGGAGCCAGGACTCCAGTCAGCCAGCCAAGGCAGGCAGGCAGGCAGGGGCCCGGACTCCAGTCAGCCAGCCAAGGCAGGCAGGCAAGGACCGTGCCTCCAGTCAGCCAGCCAAGGCAGGCAGGCAGGAGCGAAGACTCCAGCCAGCTAGCCAATGCAGGCAGGCAGGAGCCAGGACTCCAGCCAGCTAGCCAAGGCAAGCAGGCAGGAGCCAGGACTCCAGGCAGCCAGCCAAGGCAGGCAGGCAGGAGCCAGGAGTCTAGGCAGCCAGCCAAGGCAGGCAGGCAGGAGCCAGGACTCCAGTCAGCAAGCCAATGCAGGCAGGCAGGAGCCAGGACTCCAGCCAGCTAGCCAAGGCAGGCAGGCAGGAGCCAGGACTACAGGCTGCCAGATAAGGCAGGCAGGCAGTGGCCAGGACTCCAGCCAGCCAGACACGGCAGGAAAGGAGGGCCACCGTTCCAGCAAGCCATCCAAGGCAGGCAGGCAGGGGCCCTGATTCCAGCCACCCAGCCAAGGCAGGCAGGCAGGGGCCAGGACTACAGTCAGCCAGCGAAGGCAGGCAGGCAGGAGCCAGGACTCCAGTCAGCAAGCCAATGCAGGTAGGCAGATGCCAGGACTCCAGCCAGGTATGCAAGGCAGGCAAGCAGGAGCCAAGACTCCAGTCAGCCAGCCAAGGCAGGCAGGCAGGTGCCAGGACTCCAGCCAGCCAGCCAAGGCAAGCAAGGAAGGACCACGAATACAGGCTGCCAGACAAGGCAGGCAGGCAGTGGCCAGGACTCCAGCCAGCCAGACATGGCAGGCAAGGAGGGCCACGGTTCCAGCAAGCCAGCCAAAAGAGGCAGGCAGGGTCCACAGTTCCAGCTAGCCAGGCAAGGCAGGCAGGCAGGAGCCAGCACTCCAGCCATCCAGTCAATGCAGGCAGGCCGGAGCCAGGACTCCAGCCATCCAGTCAAGGCAGGCAGGCAGGCAGGAGCCAGGACTCCAGCCAGGGATCCAAGGCAGGCAGGCAGGAGCCAGGACTCCAGTCAGCCAGCCAAGGCAGGCAGGCACGGGCCCGGACTCCAGCCAGCCTGCCAAGGCAGGCAGGCAAGGACCATGACTCCAGCCAGCTAGCCAAGGCAGGCAGGCAGGAGCCAGGACTCCAGCCAGCCAGACAAGGCACGCAGGCAGGAGCCAGGACTCCAGCCATCCAGTCTAGGCTGGCAGGTAAACAGGAGCCAGGACTCCAGCCATCCAACCAAGGCAGGCAGGTACGCAAGAGCCAGGACTCCAACCATCCAGCCAAGGCAGGCAGGCAGGGGCCAGGACTCCAGTCAGCCAGCCAAGGCAGGCAGGCAGGGGCCCGGACTCCAGCCAGCCTGCCAAGGCAGGCAGGCAAGGACTATGACTCCACTCAGGCAGCCAAGGCAGGCAGGCAGGAGCCAGGACTCCAGCCATCCAGCCAATGCAGGCAGGCAGGAGCCAGGACTCCAGCCAGCCAGACAGGGCAGGCAAGGAGGGCCACTGTTCCAGCAAGCCATCCAAGGCAGGCAGGCAGGGGCCCGGACTCCAGCCACCCAGCCAAGGCAGGCAGCCAGGGGCCAGGACTACAGTCAGCCAGCCAAGGCAGGCAGGCAGGAGCCAGGACTCCAGTCAGCAAGCCAACGCAGGCAGGCAGGAGCCAGGACTCCAGCCAGCCAGCCAAGGCAGGCAGGCAGGGGCCCGGACTCCAGCCAGCCAGCCAAGGCAGGCAGGCAAGGACCATGACTCCACTCAGCCAGCCAAGGCAGGCAGGCAGGAGCCAGGACTCCAGCTAGCTAGCCAAGGCAGGCAGGCAGGCAGGGGCCCGGACTCCAGCCAGCCAGCCAAGGCAGGCAGGCAAGGACTATGACTCCACTCAGCCAGCCAAGGCAGGCAGGCAGGAGCCAGGACTCCAGCCATCCAGTCAAGGCAGGCAAGGAGGCAGGAGCCAGGACTCCAGCCAGGTATCCAAGGCAGCCAGGCAGGAGCCAGGACTCCAGCCATCCAGCCAATGCAGGCAGGCAGGAGCCAGGACTCCAGCCAGCCAGCCAATGCAGGCAGGCAGGGGCCCGGACTCCAGCCAGCCTGCCAAGGCAGGCAGGCAGGAGCCAGGACTCCAGTCAGCGAGCCAAGGCAGGCAGGCAGGATCCAGGACTCCAGACAGCCAGCCAAGGCAGGATGGCAGGGGCTAGGACTCCAGCCATCCAGTCAAGGCAGGCAGGTAGGCAGGAGCCAGGACTCTAGCAACCCAGCCAAGGCAGGCAGGAAGAAGCCAGGACTCCAGCCAGCCATCCATGGCAGGCAGGTAGGAGCCAGGACTCCAGTCATCCAGCCAAGGCAGGCAGGCAGGAGCCAGGACTCCAGTCATCAAGCCAATGCAGGCAGGCAGGAGCCAGGACTCCAGCCAGTTAGCCAAGGCAGGCAGGCAGGAGCCAGGACTCCAGCCATCCAGCCAAGGCAGGCAGGTACGCAAGAGCCAGGACTCCAACCATCCAGCCAAGGCAGGCAGGCAGGGGCCAGGACTCCACTCAGCCAGCCAAGGCAGGCAGGCAGGAGCCAGGACTCCAGCAAGCTAGCCAAGGCAGGCAGGCAGGAGCCAGGACTCCAGCCATCCAGCCAATGCAGGCAGGCAGGAGCCAGGACTCCAGCCAGCCAGACACGGCAGGCAAGGAGGGCCACTGTTCCAGCAAGCCATCCAAGGCAGGCAGGCAGGGGCCCGGACTCCAGCCACCCAGCCAAGGCAGGCAGCCAGGGGCCAGGACTACAGTCAGCCAGCCAAGGCAGGCAGGCAGGAGCCAGGACTCCAGCCAGCCAGCCAAGGCAGGCAGGCAGGAGCCAGGACTCTAGGCAGCTAGCCAAGGCAGGCAGGCAGTAGCCCGGACTCCAGTCAGCCAGCCAATGCAGGTAGGAAGGAGCCAGGACTCCAGTCAGCCAGCCAAGGCAGGCAGGCAGGCAGGGGCCCGGACTCCAGTCAGCCAGCCAAGGCAGGCAGGCAAGGACCATGCCTCCAGTCAGCCAGCCAAGGCAGGCAGGCAGGAGCGAGGACTCCAGCCAGCTAGCCAATGCAGGCAGGCAGGAGCCAGGACTCCAGCCAGCTAGCCAAGGCAGGCAGGCAGGAGCCAGGAGTCTAGGCAGCCAGCCAAGGCAGGCAGGCAGGAGCCAGGACTCCAGTCAGCAAGCCAATGCAGGCAGGCAGGAGCCAGGACTCCAGCCAGCTAGCCAAGGCAGGCAGGCAGGAGCCAGGACTACAGGCTGCCAGATAAGGCAGGCAGGCAGTGGCCAGGACTCCAGCCAGCCAGACACGGCAGGAAAGGAGGGCCACCGTTCCAGCAAGCCATCCAAGGCAGGCAGGCAGGGGCCCTGATTCCAGCCACCCAGCCAAGGCAGGCAGGCAGGGGCCAGGACTACAGTCAGCCAGCGAAGGCAGGCAGGCAGGAGCCAGGACTCCAGTCAGCAAGCCAATGCAGGTAGGCAGATGCCAGGACTCCAGCCAGGTATGCAAGGCAGGCAAGCAGGAGCCAAGACTCCAGTCAGCCAGCCAAGGCAGGCAGGCAGGTGCCAGGACTCCAGCCAGCCAGCCAAGGCAGGCAGGCAGGGGCCCGGACTCCAGCCAGCCAGCCAAGGCAGGCAGGCAAGGACCATGACTCCACTCAGCCAGCCAAGGCAGGTAGGCAGGAGCCAGGACTCCATCTAGCTAGCCAAGGCAGGCAGGCAGGAGCCAGGACTCCCGCCAGCCAGCCAAGGCAGGCAGGCAGGGGCCCGGACTCCAGCCAGCCAGCCAAGGCTGGCAGGCAAGGACCATGACTCCACTCAGCCAGCCAAGGCAGGCAGGCAGGAGCCAGGACTCCAGCCATCCAGTCAAGGCAGGCAAGGAGGCAGGAGCCAGGACTCCAGCCAGGTATCCAAGGCAGGCAGGCAGGAGCCAGGACTCCAGTCAGCCAGCCAAGGCAGGCAGGCAGGGGCCCGGACACCAGCCATCCAGCCAATGCAGGCAGGCAAGAGCCAGGACTCCAGCCAGCCAGCCAAGGCAGGTAAGGATGGACGACGAATACAGGCTGCCAGACAAGGCAGGCAGGCAGTGGTCAGGACTCCAGTCATCCAGTCAACGCAGGCAGGTAGGCAGTAGCCATGACTCTAGCCATCCAGCCAAGGCAGGCAGGCAAGAGCCAGGACTGCAGCCAGCTAGCTAAGGCAGGCAGGCAGGAGCCAGAACTCCAGTCAGCGAGCCAAGGCAGGCAGGCAGGATCCGGGACTCCAGACAGCCAGCCAAGGCAGGATGGCAGGGGCTAGGACTCCAGCCATCCAGTCAAGGCAGGCAGGTAGGCAGGAGCCAGGACTCTAGCCACCCAGCCAAGGCAAGCAGGCAAGAGCCAGGACTCCAGCCAGCCAGCCAAGGCAGGCAGGTAGGAGCCAGGACTCCAGTCATCCAGCCAAGGCAGGCAGGCAGGAGCCAGGACTCCAGCCATCAAGCGAATGCAGGCAGGCAGGAGCCAGGACTCCAGCCAGGTAGCCAAGGCAGGCAGGCAGGAGACAGGACTCCAGTGAGCAAGCCAATGAAGGCAGGCAGGAGCCAGGACTCCAGCCAGGTAGCCAAGGCAGGCAGGCAGGAGCCAGGAGTCCAGCCAGCCAGCCAAGGCAGGCAGGCAAAAGCCAGGACTCCAGTCAGCAAGCCAATGCAGGCAGGCAGGAGCCAGGACTCCAGCCAGCTAGCCAAGGCAGTCAGGCAGGAGCCAGGACTCCAGTCAGCCAGCCAAGGCAGGCAGGCAGGGGCCCGGACTCCAGCCACCCTGCCAAGGCAGGCAGGCAAGGACCATGACTCCAACCAGTTAGCCAAGGCAGGCAGGCAGGAGCCAGGACTCCAGTCAGCCAGCCAAGGCAGGCAGGCAGGAGCCAGGACTCCAGCCATCCAGTCTAGGCTGGCAGGTAGACAGGAGCCAGGACTCCAGCCATCCAGCCAAGGCGGGCAGGTACGCAGGAGCCAGGACTCCAACCATCCAGCCAATGCAGGCAGGCAGGGGCCAGGACTCCCGTCAGTTAGCCAGGGCAGGCAGGTAGGGGCCAGGACTCCCGCCAGCCTGCCAAGGCAGGCAGGCAAGGACCATGACTCCACTCAGCCAGCCAAGGCAGGCAGGCAGGAGCCACGACTCCAGCTAGCTAGCCAAGGCAGGCAGGCAGGAGCCAGGACTACAGCCATCCAGGCAATGCAGGCAGGCAGGAGCCAGGACTCCAGCCAGCCAGCCAAGGCAGGCAGGCAGGGGCCCGGACTCCAGCCAGCCTGCCAAGGCAGGCAGGCAGGAGCTAGGACTCCAGTCAGCAAGCCTGGGCAGGCAGGCAGGAGCTAGGAGTCCAGCCAGCCAGCCAAGGCAGGTAAGGATGGAGCACGAATACAGGCTGCCAGACAAGGCAGGCAGGCAGTGGTCAGGACTCCAGCCATCCAGTCAACGCAGGCAGGTAGGCAGTAGCCATGACTCTAGCCAACCAGCCAAGGCAGGCAGGCAAGAGCCAGGACTCCAGCCAGCTAGCAAAGGCAGGCAGGCAGATGCCAGGACTCCAGTCAGCGAGCCAAGGCAGGCAGGCAGGATCCAGGACTCCAGACAGCTAGCCAAGGCAGGCAGGCAGGGGCTAGGACTCCAGCCATCCAGTCAAGGCAGGCAGGTACGCAGGAGCCAGGACTCCAACCATCCAGCCAAGGCAGGCAGGCAGGGGCCAGGACTCCAGCCAGCCTGCCAAGGCAGGCAGGTAGGGGCCAGGACTCCCGCCAGCCTGCCAAGGCAGGCAGGCAAGGACCATGACTCCAGTCAGCCAGCCAAGGCAGGCAGGCAGGAGCCAGGAATCCAGCTAGCTAGCCAAGGCAGGCAGGCAGGAGCCAGGACTCCAGTCAGCAAGCCAGGGCAGGCAGGCAGGAGCCAGGACTCTAGCCACCCAGCCAAGGCAGTCAGGCAAGTGCCAGGACTCCAGCCAGGAAGCCAAGGCAGGCAGGCAAGGACCACGAATACAGGCTGCCAGACAAGGCAGGCAGGCAGTGGCCAGGACTCCAGTCAGCCAGACATGGCAGGCAAGGAGGGCCACGGTTCCAGCAAGCCAGCCAAGGCAGGCAGGCAGGGGCTAGGACTCCAGCCAGGTAGCCAAGGCAGGCAGGCAAGGACCATGACTCCACTCAGCCAGCCAAGGCAGGCAGGCAGGAGGCAGGACTCCAGCCAGGTAGCAAAGGCAGGCAGGCATGAGCCAGGACTCCAGCCATCCAGCCAAGGCAGCCAGTCAGGAGCCAGGACTCCAGCCAGCCAGCCAATGCAGGCAAGCAAGGACCACGACTACAGGCTGCCAGACAAGGCAGGCAGTCAGTGGCCAGGACTCCAGCCAGCCAGACAAGGTAGGCAAGGAGGGCGACGGTTCCAGCCAGACAGCCAATGCAGGCAGGCAAGGACCACGACTCCAGCCAGCCAGCCAAGGCAGGCAGGCAGGAGCCAGGACTCCAGTCAGCCAGCCACGGCAGGCAGGCAGGGGCCAGGACTCCAGCCAGCTTGCCAAGGCAGGCAGGCAAGGACCATGACTCCAGTCAGCCAGCCAAGGCAGGCAGGCAGGAGCCAGGACTCCAGTCAGCCAGCCAAGGCAGGCAGGCAGGAGCCAGGACTCCAGCCAGCCAGCTAAGGCAGGCAGGTACGCAGGAGCCAGGACTCCAGCCATCCAGTCTAGGCTGGCAGGTAGACAGGAGCCAGGACTCCAGCCATCCAGCCAAGGCAGGCAGGTACGCAGGAGCCAGGACTCCAACCATCCAGCCAAGGCAGGCAGGCAGGGGCCAGGACTCCAGTCAGCCAGACAAGGCAGGCAGGTAGGGGCCAGGAGTCCAGCCAGCCAGCCAAGGCAGGTAAGGATGGAACACGACTACAGGCTGCCAGCCAAGGCAGGCAGGCAGTGGTCAGGACTCCAGCCATCCAGTCAACGCAGGCAGGTAGGCAGTAGCCATGACTCTAGCCACCTAGCCAAGGCAGGCAGGCAAGAGCCAGGACTCCAGCCAGCTAGCTAAGGCAGGCAGGCAGATGCCAGGACTCCAGTCAGCGAGCCAAGGCAGGCAGGCAGGATCCAGGACTCCAGACAGCCAGCCAAGGCAGGCAGGCAGGGGCTAGGACTGCAGCCATGCAGTCAAGGCAGGCAGGTAGGCAGGAGCCAGGACTCTAGCCAGGAAGCCAAGGCAGGCAGGCAGGAGCCAGGACTCCAGTCAGCCAGCCAAGGCAGGCAGGGAGCAGCCAGGACTCCAGCCAGACAGCCAAGGCAGGCAGGCAGGAGCCAGGACTCCAGTCAGCCAGCCACGGCAGGCAGGCAGGGGCCAGGACTTCAGCCAGCCAGCCAAGGCAAGCAGGCACGAGCCAGGACTCCAGCCATCCAGTCTAGGCTGGCAGGTAGACAGGAGTCAGGACTCCAGCCATCCAGCCAAGGCAGGCAGGTACGCAGGAGCCAGGACTCCAACAATCCAGCCAAGGCAGGCAGGCAGGGGCCAGGACTCCAGTCAGCCAGCCAATGCAGGCAGGCAGGAGTCAGGACTCCAGCCAGCCTACCAAGGCAGGCAGGCAAGGACCATGACTCCAGCCAGCCAGCCAAGGTAGGCAGGCAGGGTCCAGGACTCAAGTCAGGCAGCCAAGGCAGGCAGGCAGGAGCCAGGACTCCAGCCAGGTAGCCAAGGCAGGCAGGCAGGAGCCAGGACTCCAGCTTGCCAGCCAAGGCAGGCAGGCAGGAGCCAGGACTCCAGTCAGCCAGCCACGGCAGGCAGGCAGGGGGAAGGACTCCAGCCAGCCTGCCAAGGCAGGCAGGCAAGGACGATGACTCCAGTCAGCCAGCCAAGGCAGGCAGGCAGGAGCCAGGACTCCAGCCAGCCAGCCAAGGCAGGGAGGCAGGGGCCCGGACTCCAGCCAGCCTGGCAAGGCAGGCAGGCAGGAGCCAGGACTCCAGTCAGCAAGCCAGGGCAGGCAGGCAGGAGCCAGGACTCCAGCCAGCCAGCCAAGGCAGGTAAGGATGGACCACGACTACAGGCTGCCACACAAGGCAGGCAGGCAGGAGCCAGGACTCCAGCCAGCCAGCCAAGGCAGGTAAGGATGGACCACGACTACAGGCTGCCAGACAAGGCAGGCAGGCAGTGGTCAGGACTCCAGCCATCCAGTCAACGCAGGCAGGTAGGCAGTAGCCATGACTCTAGCCACCCAGCCAAGGCAGGCAGGCAAGAGCCAGGACTCCAGCCAGCTAGCTAAGGCAGGCAGGCAGATGCCAGGACTCCAGACAGCCAGCCAAGGCAGGCAGGCAGGGGCTAGGACTCCAGCCATGCAGTCAAGGCAGGCAGGTAGGCAGGAGCCAGGACTCTAGCCACCCAGCCAAGGTAGGCAGGCAAGTGCCAGGACTCCAGCCAGGAAGCCAAGGCAGGCAGGCAAGGACCATAACTCCACTCAGCCAGCCAAGGCAGGCAGGCAGGAGCCAGGACTCCAGTCAGCCAGCCAAGGCAGGCAGGGAGGAGCCAGGACTCCAGCCAGCCAGCCAAGGCAGGCAGGCAGGAGCCAGGACTCCAGTCAGGCAGCCAAGGCAGGCAGGCAGGAGCCAGGACTCCAATCAGGCAGCCAATGCAGGCAGGCAGGAGCCAGGACTCCAGCCAGCCTGCCAAGGCAGCCAGGCAAGGACCATGACTCCAGCCAGCCAGCCAAGGTAGGCAGGCAGGAGCCAGGACTCCAGCCAGCCAGCCAAGGCAGGCAGGCAGGAGCCAGGACTCCAGCCAGGTAGCAAAGGCAGGCAGGCATGAACCAGGATACCAGCCAGGAAGCCAAGGCAGGTAGGCAGGAGCCAGGACTCCAGTCAGCCAGCCAAGGCAGGCAGGCAGGGGCCAGGACTCCAGCCAGCCTGTCAAGGCAGGCAGGCAAGGACCATGATTCCAGTCAGCCAGCCAAGGCAGGCAGGCAGGAGCCAGGACTCCAGTCAGCAAGCCAATGCAGGCAGGCAGGAGCCAAGACTCCAGCCAGCCAGCCAAGTCAGGCAGTCAGGGGCCAGGACTCCAGCCAGCCAGCCAGGGTAGGCAAGCACGGGCCAGGACTCAAGTCATCCAGTCAAGGCAGGCAGCCAGGAGACAGAACTCCAGCCATCCAGCCAAGGCAGGCAGGCAGGCAGTGGCCAGGACTCCAGCCAGCCAGACATGGCAGGCAAGGAGGGCCACGGTTCCAGCAAGCCACCCAAGGCAGGCAGGCAGGGGCCACAACCACAGCCAGCCAGCCAAAAGAGGCAGGCAGGGTCCACAGTTCAAGCTAGTCAGACAAGGCAGGCAGGCAGGAGCTAGGACTCCAATCAGGCAGCCAATGCAGGCAGGTACGCAGGAGCCAGGACTCCAGCAAGCCAGCCAAGGCAGCCAGGCACGGGCCAGGACTCAAGTCAGGCAGCCAAGGCAGGCAGGCAGGAGCCGGGACTCCAGTCAGCAAGCCAATGCAGGCAGGCAGGAGCCAGGACTCCAGCCAGCTAGCCGAGGTAGGCAGGCAGGAGCCAGGACTCCAGCCAGCTAGCCGAGGTAGGCAGGCAGGAGCCAGGACTACAGCCAGCCAGCCAAGGCAGGCAAGCAAGGACCACGAATACAGGCTGCCAGACAAGGCAGGCAGGCAGTGGCCAGGACTCCAGCCAGCCAGCCAAGGCAGGCAGGCAAGGACCATGACACCACTCAGCCAGCCAAGGCAGGCAGGCAGGAGCCAGGACTCCAGTCAGCCAGCCACGGCAGGCAGGCAGCAGCCAGGACTCCAGTCAGCCAGCCACGGCAGGCAGGCCGGGGCCAGGACTCCAGCCAGCCTGCCAAGGCAGGCAGGCAAGGACCATGACTCCAGTCAGCCAGCCAAGGCAGGCAGGCAGGAGCCAGGACACCAATCAGCCAGCCAAGGCAGGCGGGCAGGGGTCAGGACTCCAGCCAGCCAGCCAAGGCAGGCAGGCAGGAGCCAGGACTCCAACCAGCCAGCCAAGGCAGGCAGGCAGGAGACAGGACTCCAGCCATCCAGCCAAGGCCGGCAGGTACGCAGGAGCCAGGACTCCAACCATCCAGCCAAGGCAGGCAGGCAGGGGCCAGGACTCCAGTCAGCCAGCCAAGGCAGTCAGGTAGGGGCCAGGACTCCCGCCAGCCTGCCAAGGCAGGCAGGCAAGGACCATGACTCCACTCAGCCAGCCAAGGCAGGCAGGCAGGAGCCAGGACTCCAGCTAGCTAGCCAAGGCAGGCAGGCAGGAGCCAGGACTCTAGCCAGCCAGCCAAGGCAGGCAGGCAGGAGACAGGACTCCAACCATCCAGCCAAGGCAGGCAGGTAGGGGCCAGGACTTCAGCTAGCTAGCCAAGGCAGGCAGGCAGGAGCCAGGACTACAGCCATCCAGCCAATGCAGGCAGGCAGGAGCCAGGACTCCAGCCAGCCAGCCAAGGCAGGGA
Source organism: Lagopus muta (assembly GCF_023343835.1). Taxonomy (NCBI): domain Eukaryota; kingdom Metazoa; phylum Chordata; class Aves; order Galliformes; family Phasianidae; genus Lagopus; species Lagopus muta. Next base: position 366,847 of record NC_064462.1, read on the forward strand.
GGCAGGAGCCAGGACTCCAGCCAGCTAGCCAAGGCAGGCAGGCAGGAGCCAGGACTCCAGACAGCCAGCCAAGGCAGGCAGGCAGGGGCCAGGACTCCAGCCAGCCAGACAAGGTAGGCAGGCAGGAGCCAGGACTCCAGTCAGCCAGCTAAGGCCGGCAGGCAGGAGCCAGGAGTCCAGCCAGCCTGCAAAGGCAGGCAGGCAAGGACGATGACTCCAGTCAGCCAGCCACGGCAGGCAGGCAGGGGCCAGGACTCCAGCCAGGTAGCCAAGGCAGGCAGGCAGGAGCCAGGACTCCAGCCAGCCAGCCAAGGCAGGCAGGCAGGAGCCAGGACTCCAGCCAGCTAGCCAAGGCAGGCAGGCAGGAGCCAGGAATCCAGTGAGCCAGCCACGGCAGGCAGGCAGGGGCCAGGACTCCAGCCAGCTTGCCAAGGCAGGCAGGCAAGGACCATGACTCCAGTCAGCCAGCCAAAACAGGCAGGCAGGAGCCAGGACTCCAGCCAGCCAGCCAAGGCAGGCAGGCAGGAGACAGGACTCCAGCCAGCTAGCCAAGGCAGGCAGGCAGGAGCCAGGACTCCAGTCAGCCAGCCACGGCAGGCAGGCAGGGGCCAGGACTCCAGCCAGCCTGCGAAGGCAGGGAGGCAAGGACCATGACTCCAGTCAGCCAACCAAGGCAGGCAGGCAGGAGCCAGGACTCCAGCCATCCAGTCAATGCAGGCAAGGAAGGACCACTAATACAGGCTGCCAGACAAGGCAGGCAGGCAGTGGCCAGGACTCCAGCCAGCCCGCCAAGGCAGGCACACAGGAGCCAGGACTCCAGCCAGCCAGCCAAGGCAGGCAGGCAGGAGACAGGACTCTAGCCACCCAACAAAGGCTGGCAGGCAGGAGCCAGGACTCCAGCCAGCCAGCCAAGGCAGGCAGGCAGGAGCCAGGACTCCAGTCAGCCAGCCAAGACAGGCAGGCAGGGGCCAGGACTCCAGCCAGCCTTTTAAGGCAGGCAGGCAAGGACCATGACTCCAGTCAGCCAGCCAATGCAGGCAGGCAGGAGCCAGGACTCCAGCCAGCCAGCCAAGGCAGGCAGGCAGGGGCCTGGACTCCAGTCAGCAAGCCATAGCAGGCAGGCAGGAGCCAGGACTCCACTCATCCAGCCAATGCAGGCAGGCAGGAGCCAGGACTGCAGCCATCCAGACAAGGCAGGCAGGTATGCAGGAGCCAGGACTCCAACCATCCAGCCAAGGCAGGCAGGCAGGGGCCAGGACTCCAGCCAGCCAGCCATAGCAGGCAGGCAGGAGCCAGGAATCCAGTCAGCCAGCCATGGCAGGCAGGCAGGTGCCAGGACTCCAGCCAGCCTAGGAAGGCAGGCAGGCAATAGCCAGGACTCCAGTCAGCCAGCCAAGGCAGGCAGGCAGGGGCCAGGACTCCAGTCAGCCAGCCATGGCAGGCAGGCAGGAGCCAGGACTCCAGTCAGGCAGCCAAGGCAGGCAGGCAGGAGCCAGGATTCCAGTCAGCAAGCCAAGGCAGGTAGGCAGGGGCCAGGACTCCAGCCAGCTAGCCAAGGCAGGCCGACAGGAGCCAAGACTCCATTCAGCTAGCCAATGCAGGCAGGCAAGCACCATGACTCCACTCAGCCAGCGAAGGCAGACAGGCAAGGACCATGACTCCAGTCAGCCAGCCAAGGCAGGCAGGCAGGAGCCAGGACTCCAGCCAGCTAGCCAAGGCAGGCAGGCAGGGGCCACAACCACAGCCAGCCAGCCAAGGCAGGCAGGCAGAGTCCACAGTTCCAGCTAGCCAGCCAAGTCAGGCAGGCAGGAGCCAGGACTCCAGCCAGCCTGCCAAGGCAGGCAGGCAAGGACCATGACTCCAGCCAGCCAGCCAAGGCAGGCAGGCAGGAGCCAGGACTCCAGCCAGCCAGCCAAGGCAGGCAGGCAGGAGCCAGGACTCCAGTCAGCCAGCCAAGGCAGGCAGGCAGGAGCCAGGACTCCAGCCAGCCAGCCAAGGCAGGCAGGCAGGAGCCAGGACTCCAGTCAGCCAGCCACGGCAGGCAGGCAGGGGCCAGGACTCCAGCCAGCCAGCCAAGACAGGCAGGCAGGGGCCCGGACTCCAGCCAGCTAGCCAAGGCAGGCAGGCAGGAGCCAGGACTCCAGTTAGCAAGCCAATGCATGCAGGCAGGAGACAGGACTCCAGCCTTCTAGCCAAGGCAGGCAGGCAGGAGCCAGGACTCCAGCCAGCCAGCCAAGGCAGACAGGCAAGGACCATGACTCCAGTCAGTCAGCCAAGGCAGGCAGGCAGGAGCCAGGACTCCAGTCAGCAAGCCAATGCAGGCAGGCAGGAGCCAGGACTCCAGTCAGCAAGCCAATGCAGGCAGGCAGGAGCCAGGACTCCAGCCAGCCACCCAAGTGAGGCAGGCAGGAGCCAGGACTACAGCCAGCTAGCCAAGGCAGGCAGGCAGGAGCCAGGACTCCAGCCAGCCAGCCAAGGCAGGCAAGCAAGGACCACGACTACAGGCTGCCAGTCAAGGCAGGCAGGCAGTGGCCAGGACTGCAGCCATCCAGCCAAGGCAGGCTGGGAAATGTCTCAGAGGAAGCTCATGTTTCTGGGCTCCTCTCTACAGGGACTGACCCCCTGCTGTTGGAAAGAGCTGGCTTCACTCTTCTACTGCCTCAGTCCCCAAAATCTCCTTTGGTAAACCAACCCTGAAGAAAGAACCTGCAGGGGAAAAATAGGAAAAAGCATTTTCACAGCTTTCTTCTGCTCTGCAGTTGAAGCTATCGGGCAGGGCAATACTCAAAACCAACTGCTAATGACAACTGTCTCCAAAATACATCCAGCTCCCGTACAGCTGCCATGAGTTCTGACAGCAAGCGTTCTTCTCCATCTCCTCCATAGTTTTGCACCTTGAAGCACACGGCTGGTGTTGCTGTCGTGAAGAAAACTCCTTTTGTCTCACCGCCAGCCTGGACAAGGGCTGACGCAGCGTGCCCACCCCAGCCCAGCTTTCCTGCTGAGACACCCAGCACCAACCCCAGCTCACCTGGCCACTGCTCAGCCGCAGCTGGGCCCAGCTCTCACACACGCCGCAGCGCTGCTTCCAGTGGGCTCTCACAGGAAGATCTCTCCATGAAAGCACAGAGCTCGGTCTCAGTGTGCACCACGCTCACTACAGCACCAGCTCTGCTCCCAGCTGGGGCACAAACGCTCCCAGCCCGGCAACCACTGTGACCTCAGCAAGTGCCTGCATCACCGCTGGGCTTTCATCATAGACAAAGGAGTGGTCACCTCCCACATCCAAAGTTTAGGGAACCTTGAAGTAAAATACTTCAAGGAAATTGCACGCACAGATGGCATGTTTTGCTATTCTTTTACACAAAGCAGAAGGGCAAAATGGGAGATACATGCAGCAGCATCAACACCCCACTTGCTAAAGGAATAGAAAGACAAATATCAAAAGTCAATACGTGATTCTGATACAAGGAGGGAAGCTAATTTTCATATCGCTTTTTATCATTTAAAACAGGCACTCACAGTGGGAAAATCGTAGGCCTCAAATTCTGACATAAAATAAATCACAGAATCACAGAATCACCCGGGTTGGAAGGGACCACAAGGATCATGTAGTTCCAACCCCCCTGCCTAGCAGGGCCACCAAACATACACATTCAGATCAGGTTGCCCAGGACCCCGTCCAGCCTGGCCTTAAACACGTCCAAGGACGGGGCATCCACAACCTCCCTGGGCAGCCCGTTCCAGGGCCCAACCGCTCTCCTAGTAAAGAACTTCCCCCTAACATCCAACCTAAATCTTCCCTCCTTCAACTTAAAACCATTTCCCCTCGTCCTGCTGTTGTCAGCCCTTTTGAAGAGTTTACTCCCCTCATGGGTGTAGGTTCCCTTCAGGTATTGATAGGCTGCAATGAGGTCACCCCGCAGCCTTCTCTTCTCCAGGCTGAACAAGCCCAACTCCCTCAGCCTGTCCTCATAGGGGAGGTGCTCCAGCCCCCTGATCATCTTAGTCGCCCTCCTCTGGACCCTTTCCAAAATCTCTATGTCTTTCTTGTACTGAGGGCTCCACACCTGGACACAGTACTCCAGGTGGGGCCTCACAAGAGCCGAGTAGAGAGGGACAATCACCTCCCCGTCCCTGCTGACCACCCCTCTCCTGATGGAGCCCAGGATCCCATTTCCTTTCGAGCTGCCAGAGCGCACTGCTGGCTCATGTTCAGTCTCTCGTCCATCAGGACCCCCAGGTCCTTCTCTGCCGAGCTGCTCTCAAGGACCGCTCCTCCCAGCCTGTACGGGTGCCTGGGGTTCCTCCGGCCCAAATGCAAAACCCTGCACTTTGCCGTGTTGAACCTCATCAGGTTCACCCGAGCCCAGCCCTCCAGCCTGTCGAGGTCCCTCTGAATGGCATCCCTTCCTTCCACCGTATCAACCGCACCACTCAGCTTGGTGTCGTCAGCAAATTGCTGAGGGTGCACTCAATTCCCTCATCGATGTCATTAATAAAGATGTTAAAGAGCACCGGTCCCAAGACAGACCCTTGGGGGGCACCTCTTGTTACCGGCCTCCACCTGGACATAGAGCCATTGACCACCACCCTCTGTCTGCGGCCTTTCAACCAATTGCTCATCCATCGGGTCGTCCACCCATCAAATCCACTTCCCTCCAATTTGGAGATGAGGATGTGGTGGGGGACCATGTCAAAGGCCTTGCTCAGGTCCAGGTAAATGACATCGGTCGCCTTCCCTTCGTCCACCAATGCCGTCACTCCATCATAGAAGGCCACAAGATTAGTTAGGCATGACCTTCCTTTGGTGAAGCCGTGCTGGCTGTCTCGTGTCACATGCTCATTCTTTATGTGACCGAGCATGTTGTCCAGGAGGATCTGTTCCATGATCTTCCCAGGCACGGAGGTGAGACTCACCGGCCTGTAGTTCCCCGGGTCCTCCCTGCTCCCCTTCTTGTATATGGGAGTGACGTGACCCTTCCTCCAGTCGTCCGGGACCGCACCTGACAGCCACGACTTCTCAAATATGATGGAGAGCGGCTCGGCAACCACCTCAGCCAGCTCCTTCAGGACCCTGGGATGCACGCCATCCGGCCCCATAGACTTGTATTCATTCAGTCTAAGGAGGCACTCTCGGACTTCCTCTGCTCTTACAGTGGGGAGGGATTTACCTCCTTGGTCCCCACATAGAGGATTGGGGATGCAGGGTTCAGGGACGTGAAAAAGACTAGAATCCTGACCACCACTGAAGACCGAGGTGAAGAAATCATTCAGCACAGCCACAAAGCAAAGCCACAGCCCTGCCACGAAGGCTGGCTCATCAGCACCCATTACCACAGGAGCACCTGGCAACTCACGCAAAATGAGCCGTGCAGAGAAGACTGCTGCATTTCTTCTTCTCCTGCCCCAGAAATTTGTTTTCCTACCCTAAAAAGGAAAGGATAAAAAACCAGGCAGGGCGCAGGCAGGGCGCAGGCAGGGCGCAGGCAGGGCGCAGGCAGGGCGCAGGCAGGGCGCAGGCAGGGCGCAGGCAGGGCGCAGGCAGGGCGCAGGCAGGGCGCAGGCAGGGCGCAGGCAGGGCGCAGGCAGGGCGCAGGCAGGGCGCAGCGCGTGCTGAACCTGCAGAACATTTGACCCTTCCACCGTTCCTCCGAGAGCAATCCAAACCTTCCATATCCACTCCTGCTTTCACCACTGTTCTTACCAAAGCCCTTTTATCAGCTGCGGCTCCTCCCTGTCCTCAGCAATAGCACTCACAGCACATAGATGCATCTCAGCTCCATTTCTTTTCCGCACCCACCCTGTGGGGACCGTGGGTTTCCCATCAGAAGGCTCCACACACACTGCCTTCAGCTCACTGAAAGGAGGCAGAACTGATGCAGTCGGGCTGTCCAACAGAAATCCAGCTTCTCTTCTCATTCCCACAAGCCTTCCAGCAGTTCAGTACATCTGCCCAGCAGAAGTACATTGCCATGCCCTGGATTCTCAGCTGTCTTTTCCACACACTAATCTGTCTACCAACAACGCACACACAGGATCCAAGAAAACAAACAGCTACACTCAGTGATAACCCAGCGCAAGGAAAACTCAGACACAGAACAACCCTAAGTCAAAGCACTACTTCTCCAAAACACTGCCTCAAGCTCCCCCTCAGCTCTTTTCTCAGAAGGCCACTCCTCTGCTTTTTCCTTCTCTTCCTCTGATTGCTTGCACTTCTGTGCAGCCAGAGCTTGGGAGAAAGCTGGGATGTCAACTGCACAGAACTGCCCCAGGAGCCAACAAACAGAAAGCCTGGGCAGAAAGACAGTGCATCAAGTCCAGATGCTTGTTGTGTACCTGTACGTGTCCTCGGTGCCTTCTCAAGCTCTGTCTCCTTCCCCAGCCTTTCTGCATGGCCGCGCTGCACTGGATGGCTGCTGGTGTCAGCTTGTGGCAGGGAGAAAGCAAGAAGCACTTGAAGAGCAACTCTTTGGAGGAAGATTTTGGCACAGTCACACAATTCAATTGCCTGTCCTGCCGCCCGACCCATCCTCTGATTTCCCGTTTCCTGTACAGTGGGACCCTTCTGCTGTCCTTCACAAGGTGTAACAGCACGCTCCTTGGCAGATTTACATCATGCTGTTTTGCCTGTGTGTGCAATCCTCGCTCTTTTCAGATAGTACTACAAGTGTGTAGCATCCCAAATATGTAATTAGCACCTGTCCATGTAATTGAGACTCTTGTCCTGGCAGTTATTTCAGCCTTTTGAGGGGAAGTCCCCTCAGGTAATGGTTGTGCTTCGATTACCTCGTCAGTTGCAGCTATTGCACATCCTGCCTTACTGCTGTCGTTGGCAGACCAGGTGTCTTCTGCATCTTCTGAAGGTTTGTCCTACAGGTCTGACCGGCTGGAAGGTGCAGCTTCAGTTCTTTCATAGCAGTCGTGAAATACTGCTTGTCCAGGAGCTCCGCTAAGGAAGAACACTGGGTTGACAACATCAGTTACAATTATTTCTACATCATCCTGCTCCACCAGGATGTTCTGGGATTGCAGGAACCTTTGGGGTGAGAGCCAATGCCCTCCCTTTACCTCCAGTACAGCAGACACAGCATGGGATATTCAAACTGTCATTCTTTGGGCTAGCATAACTGGAGTGGTTTCCTGAATCCTGAGCACTGGTGCAGCCACCGCCCTCCAGCGCCCGGCCGTCCCTTACTCACCTCATCAGGCTGCTTGGAGAAGAGTGCCCCTGCCCTTCAATAGGGTGCAAGGTTCGGGGCAAGGACTCCCAGGGCTCTTCCTCGTTTTCTATGCGAGCTGATAGCCCTACAGCTTAGGAAATAGAATCATAGAATCACCAAGGTTGGAAAAGACATAAAAGATCACCCAGTCCAACCGTTCACCTCTTACCAACAGCTCCCACTAAACCATGTCCCTCAACACAACATCCAGCCTTTCCTTGAACACCCCCAGGCTCGGTGACTCCACCACCTCCCTGGGCATCCATTCCAGTGCCTGACCACCCTTTCTGAACGCTAATACTTCCTGATATCCAGCCTGAATCTTCCCTGCCGTAGCTTGAAGCCATTCCCTCTGGTCCTCACTGCTAAGCTGAACTACGAGTAAAGGAAAAGAACCAGTGGACCTAACCCGCCTGGGGAGTTTCCTGGCTATGTCCCTGACCCAGGAAGGCAGCACACTTCCCAGTGGTTCGGGTCCAGTCTGCAGATGGGGCCCTGTATTCCTCCGAGAAGGGAGTCGCCCACCACGGCCACCCTGCTCTCTTTCCTGGCAGTACCTTTGGCCTGCCTGGCTCGCCAAGTGCATAAACAACCAGATCCCAGATGTCAATCAGTAAGGATACAGAGAGGTCAGGCTGGAAAGATCGTCGCATTAGACAGGGATAATCAGAAATGAACTGAGAGCTTACCTGTGACCTGGGCTCGCGGGAAAAGACTCCAAGAGGGGCAACGTCCAGAGAGAGATCCTTCCCCAGAGGCAGTCGGTCCTTCAGTGGGGCCCAGGAGAGGCGCAGCCAGGCTGCAGCCCTTCTGCTCACACAGCTGAGGTGCCTTCACCTGCGCTCCCGAGGCTGACTCAGTGCTCGTCTCAGGGGATCAAGGAGAGGACGAGACGAGCCTGTATGGTGCAGAGCAGCTGTGGGGCAGGGATGGGGTGGGTGGTGATGCGACGGGGGAAGCGATGCTGGCGTGCAAAGTGTCAGAAAAACTGGGAAAGCATGGGACGAGGTGGAGAAAAAAGATGGGAAATGATGGGAAAGCAAGGGAAAAGAAGAGAAATAGGGAAGTGTGGGAAAAGGGGGGAAATTCTTGGAAGAGCTGGAAAAGTAATTCTTAAAAGCTGTGCAAAGAAAACACAGAAATCAAATCAAGGGAATTCAAAGCAAATAAAAGACAAGAAAAACAAATTAAAGAAAGAAAAGAAGAAGTGAGAGAGCATCACAAAGCAAAGCAGACAAAAGCAAAGCTGAGAAAAAAACAAAAACAGACAAGCAAAGCAAAGCAATGAAAAGAAAAAAAAGCAACACAAAGCAAAGAAGCATAAAGAAAAAAGCAAACCAAAGCAAAGACGAGGAAAAAAGAAAGAAAACACAGAAAACAACAAGGAAAGAAAAAGCAAATAGGAAAGAAAACCATGGCATAGCAAAGGAAACTACAGCAAAGCACAGCAAAGCATAGAAGAAAAAAACAAAGGCAACGGGAGGATTCTGGGAACTAGCAGACAGGAGGAGGAAGCGAGGCAGAAGGCCAGGCTGTGTCTGCGTGTCCGTCTCGCTGTTTCTCCCAGCTCAGCACTGACTGGGCAGCCTGCTGGACTACTGCTTCTGAGCCACCAGGAGATTCAGTGCAGACAGACACGTGGACGTGAAACCCTGCAGGCTGGAACAGCACAGAGCAGGTGTGTTCCACCAGCCATGCACAACCGCCCTGGTGCCACGGGCACAGCTCCCCCAGAGCTGCACGCCATCAGCAAGAAGCGGGACTCAGATACAGGCTGAACTAACTCATGACCCGTCATTTTCCAGGCATTCACAGCCATATTCATTACGTTCCTGAGAGTTCATTAGCATGCAGACCCTCCCCCCATCGCGCCTGCATCGTGGGGGGAAGATTTGTGGTTTCCATCACAAAGGCTCCTGGTCTTCCTGGCTGCAAACTTCTGACCCTGCAGGAGGAGCAGCCCCCAGGCCCTGTGCACATCTCTCACCTCCCTGCCACACGTCCTCAGGCTGTTCTCAAACCCTGATCTGCATGGCCTTCATCCCTCTCGCTATCCCACACCCAGTGTCTGCCATCCCTTACTTTGCTAACAACCTCCACATCCTTGCCTCTGTAAGCTCTCTCTAACTACCCCTATCCTCAGCCCCTGTGAAGTCCTTTTCTCACCTTTCACTTCCTACTGTGGGGCCCTCCTCCCATCCTTCAGACTAAAGTGCAGTGAGGACACTGGCAAGAAGGCAGAGCAGAAATGGAGTTTAGATGCAGGAATGAGGAGCAGTGAGGAGACAGAAGAAAGAAGAACAGAAGTGGAGTGCAGATAGAGAAGGAAGAGTAGTGAGAACAGACACAAAAGCAGAAGTGTAGATGCAGAATAAAGAGCAGTGAGGAAACAAAAAAAGCAGCATCGTAACAGGAATGCAGATGCAGATGAAAGAAGCGAATTCACGGCAAAGAAAACAGCAGAAGAGTTTAGATGCAGAAGAAAGAAACGAATCACAGAACTGTAGGCGTTGGAAGGGACCTCTAGAGATCATTGAGACCAACCCCCTGCCAAAGCAGGTTCCCCACACCAGGTCGCACAGGTTTGAAGAGAAAAGGAATAAAGAACAGCAGAAGAGGGGTAGTAATGCAGAAAAAAGAGGAGTGAGGATGCAAGGAAAACAGCAGAACTGCAGATGCAAATGAAAGAGTGAGGATAAATGGAAGAAAGAGCAGCCAAAGTGGAGAGCGGACACAGAAAGAAGACGTGTGTGAACACAGGGAAGAAAGGAATGCAGACAGAACCAAGAGGAGAGAGGGAAGAAAAAGTAGAAGAGGAAAGCAGATATAGAAGGAAGAAGCAAGGAGATAGGGAAGAAAAAACAACAGAGGAGGAGAGCAGATGAAGAAAAAACAGTGAAAATCAAAGGAAGTAAGGACAGAAGAAGAGGAGTGCAAGTGCACAAGAAAGAGTAGCACACATACAAAGAAGAAAGAACAGCAGATGTGGAGAGCATACGCAGAAGGAAGTGAGGACAGAGGAAAGAAGGAACAGCAGAAGAGTAAAGCTGATGAAGACGAGTGAGGATGCAGGGAAAATACAGCAGAAGAGGAGTGCAGATGGAGAAATAGGAGCGAGGACACAGGAGGAGGAAGAGAAGAGGAGGACTGCAGCTGCAGAAGCAAGAGTAGTGAGGACAGAACAGCAGTAGAGGAGTGCAGCTCAGAAGAAAGGGCAGTGAGTAGACAGGAAAGACAAGCTACAGGAAGGGAGTGCAGATGGAAGAAAGTGCAACAAGGACAGGGGAAAACCAACAACAGTGGAGGGCAGATGCAGAACAAAGTGGAGTGAGAACTGGTAGAAGACAGAAAAGGAGGAGTGCAGCTACGGAAGAAAAAGGAGAGAGTAGACAGGGAAGGAAGAGCTGCAGAAGGGGAACGCAGATGCAAGGGGAAAGTGAATTCACACGCAAGAAGACAGCAGAAGAGTGCAGATGCAGAAGAAAGAGGAGGTACGAGAAAGGGAAGAAAGAACAGCAGGAGTGCAGGTTAAAAAAAAACAGTGAGGATAAAGAGAAGAAAGGACAGCAGAACAGGAGTTCAGGTGCAGAAGAAAGAGGAGTGAGGTGACAGGGAAGAAATGAGAGCAGAACAGGAGTGCAGATACAGAACAAAGCAGTGAGGAGACAAAGAAAGACGACCAAGAGAGGAGTTTAATTATGCAGAAGGAAGAGGAGTGAGGATACAGGGAAGAAAGAACAGCAGAAGAGGAGGGATGCAGGTAAAAGAGCAGCGAGGATATAGGGGAGAAAGAAAAGCAGGAGTGTAAAGCTGATGTAGACAACAAAGGAGTGAGGATGCAGGGGAAAAACAGTAGAAGAGAAATGCGGGTGGAGAAGAAAGAGGAGCGAGGGCACAACAATAAACAGCAGAAGAGGAGTGAAGATGCAGGTGAAAGAGCAGTGAGGAGAAGCAGTAAGAAAGATCAGAAGTGGTGGGCAGATGCAGACAAAACGGGAGAGAGGATAGGATAAAGAAAGCAAAGCTGAAGGGGAGTGCAGATGCAGAAAAAAAGGCAAGTGAGGATACAAGGAGGAAAGGAGAGCAGAAGAGGACTGCAGCTGCAGGTGAATGAGAAGTGAGAAGTCAGGGATGAAAGATGATGAGAGTGATGCAGAAAAATGAGAAGTGAGGTTACAGGGGAGAAAGGACAGCAGAAGAGAACAGACGCAGAAGAAAGAGGAGAGTGGAGAGAGAGAAGGAAGGAAGAGCAGAAATGGGGTTCAGATGCAGAAGAAAGAGGAAGGGGGGAAGAAAGGAAAGCAGAAAAAGAGTGCAGATGGAGAAGACAGGAGAGAAGACAGGGAAGAAGTATGAGAAAATGATGACTGCAGATGCAGAGTAAAGAGCAGTGAGAAACTGGAAAACAAAGCAGCAAAAGAAAGAGGACTGAGGATTCGGGGAAGGAAGAACTGCAGAAAGGGAGCGTGAATGCAGAAGAACAAAATGAGTGAGGATAAATAGAAGACAGAACAGGAGTAGAGCAGCAAATGAAAGAGTGAGGATACAGGGAAGGAAAGAACAGCAGAAGAGGAGAGCAGATGCAGAATACAAAGCAGTGAGGATACAGAGAAGAATGAACAGCACATGTGGAGTGCATATGCAGAAGAGGAGTGAGGAAACAAGGAAGAAAGAGCAGCAGAAGAGGAGGGAGGATGCAAGGGAAAAAAAAACAAACAGGAGAGTGAGAATGCAGAGGAAAGAGCAGTGAGAATACAAGGCAGAAGGATCAGCCTTAGGAGAGTGCAGATGCACAAGTGAGGATAGAGGGAAGAAAGTACAGCAGAAGAGTAGTGCAGATGCAAATGACAGAGAGAAAAGGCAGGGGAAAAAAAAGCAGCAGAAGAGTGCAAATGGAGAAAGAGAGAAAAGAGAAGAAAACAGGAGAAGAGTGCAGAGACAGACGCAGAAGAAAAAGGAATGATTCTACAGGGAAGCAAGATGAGCAGGAAGAAAGAATAGCAGAAGAGGAGTTCAGATGCAGAAGAAAGAACAGGGAGGAAGCACAGAAAAATGAATGGGAGAAGAGTGCAGATGCAGATGAAAAACAAGTGAGGAGACTGTAAAGAAGATCAGAAGACGTGGGGAGATGCAGAAGAATGGAGTGAGGACAGAATGAAAAAAGAACAGCTGAAGAGGAGTGCAGATACAGAAGAACGAGAAGTAGGGAAAAAGGAAAAAAGTCCAACAGAAGAGCAGTGTTGATGCAGAGGAAAGAGGAGTGAGGAGGCAGGGAATGAAGAACTGGAGAAGCAGAGGAAGAATGCAGAAGAAAGAGGAGAGAGGATAGAGCGAAAAAAAGAACGGCAGAAGAGGAGTGCAGATGAAGGAAGAGTGAGAATATGGAGAAGAAAAAATAGCCCAATAGGAGCCATGATGTGGAGAATTCATAGCCAGCTGAAGAGGAGCAAGGACAGAGGGAAGAATTACTCAAAGAGCAGAGGACAGCACAAAGAGAGAACTGCAGAGCAGATGAGCCGCTGCTGCAGGAGGATGAAATAATGCAGAAACAGGGCAGAGGAGTGAGGAGGAGAATAGGAAAAGAGCAGGAACAGGCAGGGGAGAACTGAGAGGAGGGAACAGAGGAGCAGGAAGCGCAGAAGGAGGAAGAGGAGAAATAACGGTGCAGAGAAAAGAAAGAAAAGTACAGGAAAAAAAATAGAGAGGAAGGCAGCAGAGAGGAGAAGTTAGAAAAGACAGAAAAGAGAAGGGAGGGAAGGGGTTTCAGGGAAGGGATTGCAAAGGTAGAAAGGAGGAGAAATAGACAAGAGAGAAGTTCAACCGAAGAAGAACTAAAGATAGAAGAAGTGGGAAGTCACGTGCAGAGAGAAGAGGTGAGAGCAAATTCAGTCACTGACAGAAGAAGAAAAGGGAACGTTAGTAACTGTCAGTCTCTATTAAAGCTGGATTCTTTGCAGGACATGCCGTGGTTGTTCTGCTTTTGTTTTTGTGCACTGCTTGCATTCTTTTAGACAATTTAACAACTAAGAACGGTCAGGAACATTCTCAGAACATTATTTGTGACGTCCCCTTAATCTCAGCTGCTCTGAAATACCCAACTGATATCAAGCGAGAGTCACCTCCTTCCAGGCACCCTGCAAATCCAGCTTCAAGTGTTTCACTTTTCAAAACTCACCTTCACGAAGGAACAAAGATGATCCCATACTTGGCTCAGAATCCTCCTCTGCCATCCAGCGCATCCATTTCCGAGCAGGACACCATCAGTGTGTTGTCATCTGTGCCCATGCCCTAACAAAGCAAAACAGCCACGGACAGCTGCCTACAGAGCCCTTGGAGCAATCCCCGACAGACACAGAGGCTGCAGGCGTCCGCACTCACTGACGTGCTGGGAGCTGATGTCTCTGGGCCCAGTGCACAGCAGCATTTCCTTCGATGCTTTCAGGCCTCCTGACAGCAAACCTCTGCTCCAAAGCGTCCTTTGGCCAAGGAATTTGTGCCACGAAGCACAGCGCTTTCTCACCTGACCGCATCCATAAAGCATAACATCAGGCAAACTGTGTCATCCTCCCAAGTGCTGCCATTTCTACACACTGCTGGCACTGCACAGGTAACAGCTGCCACTGACAACCAGGAGGGGCTTCTGTGGGGGCCAAGGCCAGAGGCGTGGCAACTGCAAACAGAGGCAAGAGCAGACACAGCTTTAAGTTACCTGAGAAACACAAAGGACTCAACCTAGTAAATCTCCACAGAACTGCTTACCCCATTCTGAGGAACAGGGCACACAAAAAAGCAGAGCTCCTTCCCTGCAGGCAGCCAGCCCTTCAATGAGCCTCCCCCTTAGGGAGGGGGGAACCAGGCTGCACCCCTTGGTCATGCAACTCAACAGCTTCCACTGCTCTCCACAGCACAACAGGCTTGGTTGGAGATCAAAGCCTGTGATGTAAAAAAACAAAATAATACAAGTTTTCGTGCTTCTTTCTCATCTGTGTTATCTGACTGCTGTTTGAACCCAGTGCACTTACAGGGTCTTGCAAATGACAGCTGGAAGCAGCTCCATACAGCACGCACAGCACCCTGCAAGCTCCAGGTGAGTGACAGCAGTCAAGGAGGCCTCTGGGCTCTGCAGGGTCCGAGTGTGGAGCATTACACACAGGAACAGCTGAGCATCAAGTTGAAGGCACAGCTCCAGAACTAGCCAGCACAAAGAAGCACAGTGGCACAGCTCATTTCCCACACAGTAAGAGCCGTGACGAAAATGCACATCTGTTCAGCTTTCCTCTCCTGTCCCTGCCTTCTGCCCCATCAGACGGGAGGAACGGCCATGCTTCCACAGACATGTTCCTCTCACAGCCCGCACCCCTCGGCGTGGAGCATTCCCGGCTGCAGGACACAAACAACAGCTCTTGCCAGGCACCATCTGCCAACTGCCATCTTCCTCTGCATATCGCTCCTAGTCATTAGTTGAGAAAACACGATCCTGTTGGCAAACTTTGCTCATTATACACTCATTAGAAAACCAAAAGCAGCTCCATCCCAAAAGTTATCCACTTCCAGAGTGCTAGGACTCCCATTTAGCACGCACGCTGCGGTTTTCAGCCTAGGCTTTTACAAACAAAGCCAGAAAATTCCACACCGCTCAATACAAAGCTATGCAATGATGAGAGTCACTCAAGCTCCGCCCAAAAGGGTGAAAAGCAGCATCAAAATATCTGAAGGAAGGGGGGACGATGAAGGAAGGCAGCACTGCAGAGAAGTCAGGAGAACACCTCTGCCTTCCGGGATCAGGCAGCCAGCGGAGCCTCTCTTCCCCCAGCAGAGACGCCTGCAGGCTGAGGGGCACACGCTCACTTTGCTCAGTGCTGCCCCGAGAAAGTCAGACGGCTCTATGGAGCTGCTCTCTAACTGCTCAGACAGTGTGGGCAGGGCCAGGATTGGTGCGTCCATTGCTTCTGTACCCTGCAGCATTCCCTGATGGAGCTGTGGGAGTTCTGACCCAGCGCCGCCAGTGGAATAACGAGGAGGTGGTGGGATAACGAGGAGGTGGTGGGATAACGAGGAGGTGGAGCAGTGGCTCACTGGGTGCTGCTGGACAAATCAGGCCATGCGCTCCTTGTGAATGCAAAACTCCAATTGTTTATTGATGGACTGCAACCAGAGTGAAAGTTGGGCTGCTGCCACAAAGCCGCTGCCTGCTGATGCTCCTCCGCTCAGTCCTTCAGCTGCAGCTTCTCCATCATCTCCACAAGGCTGTTTATGGTGGAGAACTGGAAAGAAACAAGGCAAGTGTCAAAGCAGGACACCGCTTCCCCCAGTATTCCACAACTCCCTTCACGTCTGACAGACAGAGAACAAGAGCCGTGTCTGTGCTCGCCAAGGACTCACCTCTGCATGTGCAGCAGCAGCTCTGAGAGCAGCCTTCTTCATTTCTGCTCTCCTCTCTTTCTGTCGTCGTCGTCTTTCTATAGAGCAAGAGAAGAGAAATTCAGTTTGTCAATAGCAAAACCACGGAAACACGGGTACCACGAAAACAGACTGGGAAATCTCTCAGGAACGGGTATTTGCAGTGGGACGAGCAGAAGGCCAGCATGGATTTCATGGGAAAAGATAGGATTACACATTCTGGCACATCCTTTGGACTTGGTAGCCTTCTACTCTTTTCCCCTCCCTGCAGAAGGGAAGAAAAAGCAAAGCAAACCCCAGGCAGACTCCACGTGCTTGACAAGGGAAGCACCTCACCAGGGCAGCTGCAGCATCTTCTTACCTCTTCGCTTTGAGGTCCGGAACCGCTCGGTCGGCACTGGGGCAGGCCCAGGCTGTGCTGATGGAGCTGGCACAGCACCTCTGCTCTGATGAGGGCTCTGAGCCTTCTCCCCATTGTGCTCCACTTTCACTTGTTTGTTGGCAGGACCCAGCTCTGCCTTCTGCTCCTCCTCTTCCACTGCCTTGCGCTTTCTTGCGACCATGATCTTGGAGAGGGAGCAGTTGGCAACTGCAGGAGCAGCTGTTCCCCCTCTGCTGGGACCTGCTGCTTCAGGAAGCCCTCCAGCCTGGAGAGGAGTTTTCATGGAGATTTCGCCATTTGGCTCAGCACCTCTCCCTGTTAGAAACAAGAAAGGGGAAGCAGCAACATTTAAGGAGTCCAGCACTACATTCAGTCTGCAAAATAGGCCACGATACTAGGAAATCTCATCTCCAGTCTCCACAGCAATGCACCTTAGGATCTTGGGTGAACTGTGGGCTTGCATTGTCAATTGGGACAGGAAAGGTAATTGTAATCCCCAGGGATTAAGACCTCAAGCAACATGCAATGACAACAGGCCCAGGAAAGGGCAGACAGAAAGCCTAACTAGAAAGACAGGGCACCAAACCCAGATGCCTGCTGTGTGGCGTACCTCTCTTGGGTGCTGTGCCACTCTCCTTGCTCCTCCCCTGCCTCCCTGCAAGCCTGTTGTCATCAGCTCCTGACAGAAAGGAAACAAGACAGACATGAAGAGCATCTCTTTGCAGGAACATTTTAGCACAGCCAACCACAAACTTCTGCTCCTCAAGCGTAGTTTTTTCAATTTGCCCTTCTGCTGCTACAATGGTCCGCCATTTCTGCAGTCAGCAGAGATCTGCAGTGCCCTTTCCCCTCTCCTCCATCACACGCCCCTTCACGCAGCCCTGTTTAGAAGCAGGTACCCACACCACAGCTCACAAGAGCTTCTTACCTGGGGAGGCTTTCCGTTTCCCCCCATGCCCAGCACCATTCCATGGACGCGCAGGCTCCATCCCTACAACAACAGATTGAATGTTGGTTTCCCAGGAGCAGCGCTGTCCTCTTAGCCCACATCCACCCCCCAAAACCAAAAGACACTGTTCTACAGCCAAAACAGAAACTGATGTTTAAACTGCAGGGCGCTTACACAGAGCATTACTGCTCTCATTCCTGCTCAGGTGGCAGCAGAGGAACCCAGCTCTGCCTGACAGCTCTACAAAACGCTGCACAAGTTGAGACATGGGTTTTTTGGTCTCTGAAGGGAATTCATTCAGCTCTGAGCGCCACCACTGACACACAGACTTCTGTCTTACTGCTGCCATCAGCTGTCACTGTCAGCCTCCCTAATGCTTCCACAATGGTTACTGGACATCCCTACAGCACTGCACCAACTCACAAGTAATACTCATTCTTCCATCCTTCATGACAGAGGACTGAAGAGACTCACTTTTGCATGGTGCTAAGGATGCTCCATCCCCATCGCGTCCCTCTGCGCGCTGCAAGGCCCAGCTGGCACTGGGGCAGCCTGCTGGCTGCTGCTCCCTAGCATGGGGAACAGCACGGCGCTGCTTCTGAGGAGAGAAAAAAGGAGGGCCCATGGATACAGGCACCAACGTTTGCAAAGAGATGCAGTGTTCCAGATCGTGCCAGAGAGCGCTGAGTTATCACTAAAGGAAACACTGGGAGCGCATTCACAACATCTGCACAAGCTGCAATTTCTGGGCATATCCAGCTTTCTTATCGTTCAGGTGCAGAAGACAGGCGCTCTCAGACATCACTTCAGGGGGTTGCACCAACACACCTGCAAACACCAGCATTATTCCAAGGGAAACAGTGTCTTCAGGTGCCACAGTTCAACCCGTGCAAAATTACCGTGCGCAGCCTTAGCTCTTCGCCATCATTTCTTCCCCACCCTGTACTGCTGCAGGCAGCTAGAACAAACTTCTCAGCAGAAACCCAGAGCAAACATGGCAAACCAGAACCGGGGACAGATGGCAGGAGAGCAGCGCCCGCTCTCGGCTCCCACCCTGCCCCAGCAGCTTAAGGAGCCTGGCAATGCTGTCCTTTTGCTGCACCGCACAAGCCAACTGGTTACTGAGCTCACTAAGGACCAGCAGGGCTCCCCCTGCTCCACCCCTGCCCCTCCAGAACCAGAGAAAGGAAGAAAACCCAAGTTAGAGAAACCCAGCCATACCTTTCCACGCGCAAAGCAGGAATGGCAACTGCGTCTGTGTCCCTGCTGGGACATGCTGGGGAATGTCTCAGAGGAAGCTCACGTTCCTGGGCTCCTCTCCACAGGGACTGACCCCTGCTGTTGGAAAGAGCTGGCTTCACTCTTCAACTGCCTCAGTCCCCAAAACCTCCTTTGGTAAACCAACCCTGAAGAAAGAACCTGCAGGGGAAAAATAGGAAAAAGCATTTTCCCAGCTTTCTTCTGCTCTGCAGTTTAAGCTATCGGGCAGGGCAATACTCAAAACCAACTGCTAATGACAACTGTCTCCAAAATACATCCAGCTCCCGTACAGCTGCCATGAGTTCTGACAGCAAGCGTTCTTCTCCATCTCCTCCATAGTTTTGCACCTTGAAGCACACGGCTGGTGTTGCTGTCGTGAAGAAAACTCCTTTTGTCTCACCGCCAGCCTGGACAAGGGCTGACGCAGCGTGCCCACCCCAGCCCAGCTTTCCTGCTGAGACACCCAGCACCAACCCCAGCTCACCTGGCCACTGCTCAGCCGCAGCTGGGCCCAGCTCTCACACACGCCGCAGCGCTGCTTCCAGTGGGCTCTCACAGGAAGATCTCTCAAGGAAAGCACAGAGCTCGGTCTCAGTGTGCACCACGCTCACTACAGCACCAGCTCTGCTCCCAGCTGGGGCACAAACGCTCCCAGCCCGGCAACCACTGTGACCTCAGCAAGTGCCTGCATCACCGCTGGGCTTTCATCATAGACAAAGGAGTGGTCACCTCCCACATCCAAAGTTTAGGGAACCTTGAAGTAAAATACTTCAAGGAAATTGCACGCACAGATGGCATGTTTTGCTATTCTTTTACACAAAGCAGAAGGGCAAAACGGGAGATACGTGCAGCAGCATCAACACCCCACTTGCTAAAGGAATAGAAAGACAAATATCAAAAGTCAATACGTGATTCTGATACAAGGAGGGAAACTAATTTTCATATCGCTTTTTATCATTTAAAACAGGCACTCACAGTGGGAAAATCGTAGGCCTCAAATTCTGACATAAAATAAAGCCACAGCCCTGCCACGAAGGCTGGCTCATCAGCACCCATCACCACAGGAGCACCTGGCAACTCACGCAAAATGAGCCGTGCAGAGAAGACTGCTGCATTTCTTCTTCTCCTGCCCCAGAAATTTGCTTTCCTACCCTAAAAAGGAAAGGACAAAAAACCAGGCAGGGCGCAGGCAGGGCGCAGCGCGTGCTGAACCTGCAGAACATTTGACCCTTCCACCGTTCCTCCGAGAGCAATCCAAACCTTCCATATCCACTCCTGCTTTCACCACTGTTCTTACCAAAGCCCTTTTATCAGCTGCGGCTCCTCCCTGTCCTCAGCAATAGCACTCACAGCACACAGATGCATCTCAGCTCCATTTCTTTTCCGCACCCACCCTGTGGGGACCGTGGGTTTCCCATCAGAAGGCTCCACACACACTGCCTTCAGCTCACTGAAAGGAGGCAGAACTGATGCAGTCAGGCTGTCCAACAGAAATCCAGCTTCTCTTCTCATTCCCACAAGCCTTCCAGCAGTTCAGTACATCTGCCCAGCAGAAGTACATTGCCATGCCCTGGATTCTCAGCTGTCTTTTCCACACACTAATCTGTCTACCAACAACGCACACACAGGATCCAAGAAAACAAACAGCTACACTCAGTGATAACCCAGCGCAAGGAAAACTCAGACGCAGAACAACCCTAAGTCAAAGCACTACTTCTCCAAAACACTGCCTCAAGCTCCCCCTCAGCTCTTTTCTCAGAAGGCCACTCCTCTGCTTTTTCCTTCTCTTCCTCTGATTGCTTGCACTTCTGTGCAGCCAGAGCTTGGGAGAAAGCTGGGATGTCAACTGCACAGAACTGCCCCAGGAGCCAACAAACAGAAAGCCTGGGCAGAAAGACAGTGCATCAAGTCCAGATGCTTGTTGTGTACCTGTACGTGTCCTCGGTGCCTTCTCAAGCTCTGTCTCCTTCCCCAGCCTTTCTGCATGGCTGTGCTGCACTGGATGGCTACTGGTGTCAGCTTGTGGCAGGGAGAAAGCAAGAAGCACTTGAAGAGCAACTCTTTGGAGGAAGATTTTGGCACAGTCACACAATTCAATTGCCTGTCCTGCCGCCCGACCCATCCTCTGATTTCCCGTTTCCTGTACAGTGGGACCCTTCTGCTGTCCTTCACAAGGTGTAACAGCACGCTCCTTGGCAGATTTACATCATGCTGTTTTGCCTGTGTGTGCAATCCTCGCTCTTTTCAGATAGTACTACAAGTGTGTAGCATCCCAAATATGTAATTAGCACCTGTCCATGTAATTGAGACTCTTGTCCTGGCAGTTATTTCAGCCTTTTGAGGGGAAGTCCCCTCAGGTAATGGTTGTGCTTCGATTACCTTGTCAGTTGCAGCTATTGCACATCCTGCCTTACTGCTGTCGTTGGCAGACCAGGTGTCTTCTGCATCCTCTGAGGGTTTGTCCTACAGGTCTGACCGGCTGGAAGGTGCAGCTTCAGTTCTTTCATAGCAGTCGTGAAATACTGCTTGTCCAGGAGCTCCGCTAAGGAAGAACACTGGGTTGACAACATCAGTTACAATTATTTCTACATCATCCTGCTCCACCAGGATGGCCTAGGATTGCAGGAACCTTTGGGGTGAGAGCCAATGCCCTCCCTTTACCTCCAGTACAGCAGACACAGCATGGGATATTCAAACTGTCATTCTTTGGGCTAGCATAACTGGAGTGGTTTCCTGAATCCTGAGCACTGGTGCAGCCACCGCCCTCCAGCGCCCGGCCGTCCCTTACTCACCTCATCAGGCTGCTTGGAGAAGAGTGCCCCTGCCCTTCAATAGGGTGCAAGGTTCGGGGCAAGGACTCCCAGGGCTCTTCCTCGTTTTCTATGAGAGCTGATAGCCCTACAGCTTAGGAAATAGAATCATAGAATCACCAAGGTTGGAAAAGACATAAAAGATCATCCAGTCCAACCGTTCACCTCTTACCAACAGCTCCCACTAAACCATGTCCCTCAACACAACATCCAGCCTTTCCTTGAACACCCCCAGGCTCGGTGACTCCACCACCTCCCTGGGCATCCATTCCAGTGCCTGACCACCCTTTCTGAACACTAATACTTCCTGATGTCCAGCCTGAATCTTCCCTGCCGTAGCTTGAAGCCATTCCCTCTGGTCCTCACTGCTAAGCTGAACTACGAGTAAAGGAAAAGAACCAGTGGACCTAACCCACCTGGGGAGTTTCCTGGCTATGTCCCTGACCCAGGAAGGCAGCACACTTCCCAGTGGTTCGGGTCCAGTCTGCAGATGGGGCCCTGCATTCCTCCGAGAAGGGAGTCGCCCACCACGGCCACCCTGCTCTCTTTCCTGGCAGTACCTTTGGCCTGCCTGGCTCGCCAAGTGCATAAACAACCAGATCCCAGATGTCAATCAGGAAGGATACAGAGAGGTCAGGCTGGAAAGATGGTCGCATTAGACAGGGATAATCAGAAATGAACTGAGAGCTTACCTGTGACCTGGGCTCGCGGGAAAAGACTCCAAGAGGGGCGACGTCCAGAGAGAGATCCTTCCCCAGAGGCAGTCGGTCCTTCAGTGGGGCCCAGGAGAGGCGCAGCCAGGCTGCAGCCCTTCTGCTCACACAGCTGAGGTGCCTTCACCTGCGCTCCCGAGGCTGACTCAGTGCACGTCTCAGGGGATCAAGGAGAGGACGAGACGAGCCTGTATGGTGCAGAGCAGCTGTGGGGCAGGGATGGGGTGGGTGGTGATGCGACGGGGGAAGCGATGCTGGCGTGCAAAGTGTCAGAAAAACTGGGAAAGCATGGGACGAGGTGGAGAAAAAAGATGGGAAATGATGGGAAAGCAAGGGAAAAGAAGAGAAATAGGGAAGTGTGGGAAAAGGGGGGAAATTCTTGGAAGAGCTGGAAAAGTAATTCTTAAAAGCTGTGCAAAGAAAACAGAAATCAAATCAAGGGAATTCAAAGCAAATAAAAGACAAGAAAAACAAATTAAAGAAAGAAAAGAAGTGAGAGAGCATCACAAAGCAAAGCAGACAAAAGCAAAGCTGAGAAAAAAACAAAAGACAAGCAAAGCAAAGCAATGAAAAGAAAAAAAAGCAACGCAAAGCAAAGAAGCATAAAGAAAAAAGCAACGCAAAGCAAAGAAGCATAAAGAAAAAAGCAAACCAAAGCAAAGACGAGGAAAAAAGAAAGAAAACACAGAAAACAACAGGGAAAGAAAAAGCAAATAGGAAAGAAAACCATGGCATAGCAAAGGAAACTACAGCAAAGCACAGCAAAGCATAGAAGAAAAAAACAAAGGCAACGGGAGGATTCTGGGAACTAGCAGACAGGAGGAGGAAGCGAGGCAGAAGGCCAGGCTGTGTCTGTGTGTCCGTCTCGCTGTTTCTCCCAGCTCAGCACTGACTGGGCAGCCTGCTGGACTACTGCTTCTGAGCCACCAGGAGATTCAGTGCAGACAGACACGTGGACGTGAAACCCTGCAGGCTGGAACAGCACAGAGCAGGTGTGTTCCACCAGCCATGCACAACCGCCCTGGTGCCACGGGCACAGCTCCCCCAGAGCTGCACGCCATCAGCAAGAAGCATGACTCAGATACAGGCTGAACTAACTCATGACCCGTCATTTTCCAGGCATTCACATCCATATTCATTACGTTCCTGAGAGTTCATTAGCATGCAGACCCTCCCCCCATCGCGCCTGCACCGTGGGGGGAAGATTTGTGGTTTCCATCACAAAGGCTCCTGGTCTTCCTGGCTGCAAACTTCTGACCCTGCAGGAGGAGCAGCCCCCAGGCCCTGTGCACATCTCTCACCTCCCTGCCACACGTCCTCAGGCTGTTCTCAAACCCTTATCGGCATGGCCTTCATCCCTCTCGCTATCCCAGACCCAGTGTCTGCCATCCCTTACTTTGCTAACAACCTCCACATCCTTGCCTCTGTAAGCTATCTCTAACTACCCCTATCCTCAGCCCCTGTGAAGTCCTTTTCTCACCTTTCACTTCCTACTGTGGGGCCCTCCTCCCATCCTTCAGACTAAAGTGCAGTGAGGACACTGGCAAGAAGGCAGAGCAGAAATGGACTTTAGATGCAGGAATGAGGAGCAGTGAGGAGACAGAAGAAAGAAGAACAGAAGTGGAGTGCAGATAGAGAAGGAAGAGTAGTGAGAACAGACACAAAAGCAGAAGTGTAGATGCAGAATAAAGAGCAGTGAGGAAACAAAAAAAGCAGCATTGTAACAGGAATGCAGATGCAGATGAAAGAAGCGAATTCACGGCAAAGAAAACAGCAGAAGAGTTTAGATGCAGAAGAAAGAAATGAATCACAGAACTGTAGGCGTTGGAAGGGACCTCTAGAGATCATTGAGACCAACCCCCTGCCAAAGCAGGTTCCCCACACCAGGTCGCAAAGGTTTGAAGAGAAAAGGAATAAAGAACAGCAGAAGAGGAGCAGTAATGCAGAAAAAAGAGGAGTGAGGATGCAAGGAAAACAGCAGAACTGCAGATGCAAATGAAAGAGTGAGGATAAATGGAAGAAAGAGCAGCCAAAGTGGAGAGCAGACACAGAAAGAAGACGTGTGTGAACACAGGGAAGAAAGGAATGCAGACAGAACCAAGAGGAGAGAGGGAAGAAAAAGCAGAAGAGGAAAGCAGATATAGAAGGAAGAAGCAAGGAGATAGGGAAGAAAAAACAACAGAGGAGGAGAGCAGATGAAGAAAAAACAGTGAAAATCAAAGGAAGTAAGGACAGAAGAAGAGGAGTGCAAGTGCACAAGAAAGAGCAGCACGCATACAAAGAAGAAAGAACAGCAGATGTGGAGAGCATACGCAGAAGGAAGTGAGGACAGAGGAAAGAAGGAACAGCAGAAGTGTAAAGCTGATGAAGACGAGTGAGGATGCAGGGAAAATACAGCAGAAGAGGAGTGCAGATGGAGAAATAGGAGCGAGGACACAGGAGGAGGAAGAGAAGAGGAGGACTGCAGCTGCAGAAGCAAGAGTAGTGAGGACAGAACAGCAGTAGAGGAGTGCAGCTCAGAAGAAAGGGCAGTGAGTAGACAGGAAAGACAAGCTACAGGAAGGGAGTGCAGATGGAAGAAAGTGCAACAAGGACAGGGGAAAACCAACAACAGTGGAGGGCAGATGCAGAACAAAGTGGAGTGAGAACTGGTAGAAGACAGAAAAGGAGGAGTGCAGCTACGGAAGAAAAAGGAGAGAGTAGACAGGGAAGGAAGAGCTGCAGAAGGGGAACGCAGATGCAAGGGGAAAGTGAATTCACACGCAAGAAGACAGCAGAAGAGTGCAGCTGCAGAAGAAAGAGGAGGTACGAGAAAGGGAAGAAAGAACAGCAGGAGTGCAGGTTAAAAAAAACAGTGAGGATAAAGAGAAGAAAGGACAGCAGAACAGGAGTTCAGGTGCAGAAGAAAGAGGAGTGAGGTGACAGGGAAGAAATGAGAGCAGAACAGGAGTGCAGATACAGAACAAAGCAGTGAGGAGACAAAGAAAGACGACCAAGAGAGGAGTTTAATTATGCAGAAGGAAGAGGAGTGAGGATACAGGGAAGAAAGAACAGCAGAAGAGGAGAGAAAATGCAGGGGAAAAGGAAGAAAGGACACAAGGAACAAAGAACAGAAGAAGAGCGTGGATACAAACAAAAGAGCAATGAGGATAGATAGAAGACTGAACAGCAGAAGAGATGCAGCAGAAGAAGGAATGACTAAACAGAGAAGAAAGAATAGCTGAATAGGTGTTCAGATACAAGTGAAAGAGCAGAGAGGACATGGGGAAGAAAGAATAGAAGAACTGGAGTACATATGCAAAAGAAAAGAAGAGAGAGGAAAGAAAGAGCAGAACAGTAAAGCTGACACAGCAGTGAGCAGTAAGGAGATGGGGAAGAAAAACAGAAGGAGCGCAAGTGTACAAGGAAGAACATTGTGGATACAGAAGAACAAAGAGCAGATGGGGAGTGCACATGCAAAGAGCGAGGAAGCAAGGAACAGAACAGCAGAAGCAGAAAGAGGAGTGAGGATACAGGGAAGAAAGAACAGCAGAAGAGGAGGGATGCAGATAAAAAGAGCAGCAAGGATATAGGGGAGAAAGAAAAGCAGGAGTGTAAAGCTGATGTAGACAACAAAGGAGTGAGGATGCAGGGGAAAAACAGTAGAAGAGAAATGCGGGTGGAGAAGAAAGAGGAGCGAGGGCACAACAATAAACAGCAGAAGAGGAGTGAAGATGCAGGTGAAAGAGCAGTGAGGAGAAGCAGTAAGAAAGATCAGAAGTGGTGGGCAGATGCAGACAAAACGGGAGAGAGGATAGGATAAAGAAAGCAAAGCCGAAGGGGAGTGCAGATGCAGAAAAAAAGGCAAGTGAGGATACAAGGAGGAAAGGAGAGCAGAAGAGGACTGCAGCTGCAGGTGAATGAGAAGTGAGAAGACAGGGATGAAAGATGATGAGTGTGATGCAGAAAAACGAGAAGTGAGGTTACAGGGGAGAAAGGACAGCAGAAGAGAACAGACGCAGAAGAAAGAGGAGAGTGGAGAGAGAGAAGGAAGGAAGAGCAGAAATGGGGTTCAGATGCAGAAGAAAGAGGAAGGGGGGAAGAAAGGAAAGCAGAAAAAGAGTGCAGATGGAGAAGACAGGAGAGAAGACAGGGAAGAAGTATGAGAAAATGATGACTGCAGATGCAGAGTAAAGAGCAGTGAGAAACTGGAAAAAAAAGCAGCAAAAGAAAGAGGACTGAGGATTCGGGGAAGGAAGAACTGCAGAAAGGGAGCGTGAATGCAGAAGAATAAAATGAGTGAGGATAAATAGAAGACAGAACAGGAGTAGAGCAGCAAATGAAAGAATGAGGATTAAAGGAGGAAAGAACAGCCTCCAGCAAAGTGGAGAGCAAACAGAGAAGGAAGATGTGTGAGGATACAGGGAAGGAAAGAACAGCAGAAGAGGAGAGCAGATGCAGAATACAAAGCAGTGAGGATACAGAGAAGAATGAACAGCACATGTGGAGTGCATATGCAGAAGAGGAGTGAGGAAACAAGGAAGAAAGAACAGCAGAAGAGGAGGGAGGATGCAAGGGAAAAAAAAACAAACAGGAGAGTGAGAATGCAGAGGAAAGAGCAGTGAGAATACAAGGCAGAAGGATCAGCCTTAGGAGAGTGCAGATGCACAAGTGAGGATAGAGGGAAGAAAGTACAGCAGAAGAGTAGTGCAGATGCAAATGACAGAGAGAAAAGGCAGGGGAAAAAAAAGCAGCAGAAGAGTGCAAATGGAGAAAGAGAGAAAAGAGAAGAAAACAGGAGAAGAGTGCAGAGACAGACGCAGAAGAAAAAGGAATGATTCTACAGGGAAGCAAGATGAGCAGGAAGAAAGAATAGCAGAAGAGGAGTTCAGATGCAGAAGAAAGAACAGGGAGGAAGCACAGAAAAATGAATGGGAGAAGAGTGCAGATGCAGATGAAAAACAAGTGAGGAGACTGTAAAGAAGATCAGAAGACGTGGGGAGATGCAGAAGAATGGAGTGAGGACAGAATGAAAAAAGAACAGCTGAAGAGGAGTGCAGATACAGAAGAACGAGAAGTAGGGAAAAAGGAAAAAAGTCCAACAGAAGAGCAGTGTTGATGCAGAGGAAAGAGGAGTGAGGAGGCAGGGAATGAAGAACTGGAGAAGCAGAGGAAGAATGCAGAAGAAAGAGGAGAGAGGATAGAGCGAAAAAAAGAACGGCAGAAGAGGAGTGCAGATGAAGGAAGAGTGAGAATATGGAGAAGAAAAAATAGCCCAATAGGAGCCATGATGTGGAGAATTCATAGCCAGCTGAAGAGGAGCAAGGACAGAGGGAAGAATTACTCAAAGAGCAGAGGACAGCACAAAGAGAGAACTGCAGAGCAGATGAGCCGCTGCTGCAGGAGGATGAAATAATGCAGAAACAGGGCAGAGGAGTGAGGAGGAGAATAGGAAAAGAGCAGGAACAGGCAGGGGAGAACTGAGAGGAGGGAACAGAGGAGCAGGAAGCGCAGAAGGAGGAAGAGGAGAAATAACGGTGCAGAGAAAAGAAAGAAAAGTACAGGAAAAAAAATAGAGAGGAAGGCAGCAGAGAGGAGAAGTTAGAAAAGACAGAAAAGAGAAGGGAGGGAAGGGGTTTCAGGGAAGGGATTGCAAAGGTAGAAAGGAGGAGAAATAGACAAGAGAGAAGTTCAACCGAAGAAGAACTAAAGATAGAAGAAGTGGGAAGTCACGTGCAGAGAGAAGAGGTGAGAGCAAATTCAGTCACTGACAGAAGAAGAAAAGGGAACGTTAGTAACTGTCAGTCTCTATTAAAGCTGGATTCTTTGCAGGACATGCCGTGGTTGTTCTGCTTTTGTTTTTGTGCACTGCTTGCATTCTTTTAGACAATTTAACAACTAAGAACGGTCAGGAACATTCTCAGAACATTATTTGTGACGTCCCCTTAATCTCAGCTGCTCTGAAATACCCAACTGATATCAAGCGAGAGTCACCTCCTTCCAGGCACCCTGCAAATCCAGCTTCAAGTGTTTCACTTTTCAAAACTCACCTTCACGAAGGAACAAAGATGATCCCATACTTGGCTCAGAATCCTCCTCTGCCATCCAGCGCATCCATTTCCGAGCAGGACACCATCAGTGTGTTGTCATCTGTGCCCATGCCCTAACAAAGCAAAACAGCCACGGACAGCTGCCTACAGAGCCCTTGGAGCAATCCCCGACAGACACAGAGGCTGCAGGCGTCCGCACTCACTGACGTGCTGGGAGCTGATGTCTCTGGGCCCAGTGCACAGCAGCATTTCCTTCGATGCTTTCAGGCCTCCTGACAGCAAACCTCTGCTCCAAAGCGTCCTTTGGCCAAGGAATTTGTGCCACGAAGCACAGCGCTTTCTCACCTGACCGCATCCATAAAGCATAACATCAGGCAAACTGTGTCATCCTCCCAAGTGCTGCCATTTCTACACACTGCTGGCACTGCACAGGTAACAGCTGCCACTGACAACCAGGAGGGGCTTCTGTGGGGGCCAAGGCCAGAGGCGTGGCAACTGCAAACAGAGGCAAGAGCAGACACAGCTTTAAGTTACCTGAGAAACACAAAGGACTCAACCTAGTAAATCTCCACAGAACTGCTTACCCCATTCTGAGGAACAGGGCACACAAAAAAGCAGAGCTCCTTCCCTGCAGGCAGCCAGCCCTTCAATGAGCCTCCCCCTTAGGGAGGGGGGAACCAGGCTGCACCCCTTGGTCATGCAACTCAACAGCTTCCACTGCTCTCCACAGCACAACAGGCTTGGTTGGAGATCAAAGCCTGTGATGTAAAAAAACAAAATAATACAAGTTTTCGTGCTTCTTTCTCATCTGTGTTATCTGACTGCTGTTTGAACCCAGTGCACTTACAGGGTCTTGCAAATGACAGCTGGAAGCAGCTCCATACAGCACGCACAGCACCCTGCAAGCTCCAGGTGAGTGACAGCAGTCAAGGAGGCCTCTGGGCTCTGCAGGGTCCGAGTGTGGAGCATTACACACAGGAACAGCTGAGCATCAAGTTGAAGGCACAGCTCCAGAACTAGCCAGCACAAAGAAGCACAGTGGCACAGCTCATTTCCCACACAGTAAGAGCCGTGACGAAAATGCAGATCTGTTCAGCTTTCCTCTCCTGTCCCTGCCTTCTGCCCCATCAGACGGGAGGAACGGCCATGCTTCCACAGACATGTTCCTCTCACAGCCCGCACCCCTCGGCGTGGAGCATTCCCGGCTGCAGGACACAAACAACAGCTCTTGCCAGGCACCATCTGCCAACTGCCATCTTCCTCTGCATATCGCTCCTAGTCATACGTTGAGAAAACACGATCCTGTTGGCAAACTTTGCTCATTATACACTCATTAGAAAACCAAAAGCAGCTCCATCCCAAAAGTTATCCACTTCCACAGTGCTAGGACTCCCATTTAACACGCACGCTGCGGTTTTCAGCCTAGGCTTTTAGAAACAAAGCCAGAAAATTCCACACCGCTCAGTACAAAGCTATGCAATGATGAGAGTCACTCAAGCTCCGCCCAAAAGGGTGAAAAGCAGCATCAAAATATCTGAAGGAAGGGGGAACGATGAAGGAAGGCAGCACTGCAGAGAAGTCAGGAGAACACCTCTGCCTTCCGGGATCAGGCGGCCAGCGGAGCCTCCCTTCCCCCAGCAGAGACGCCTGCAGGCTGAGGGGCACACGCTCACTTTGCTCAGTGCTGCCCCGAGAAAGTCAGACGGCTCTATGGAGCTGCTCTCTAACTGCTCAGACAGTGTGGGCAGGGCCAGGATTGGTGCGTCCATTGCTTCTGTACCCTGCAGCATTCCATGATGGAGCTGTGGGAGTTCTGACCCAGCGCCGCCACTGGAATAACGAGGAGGTGGTGGGATAACGAGGAGGTGGAGCAGTGGCTCACTGGGTGCTGCTGGACAAATCAGGCCATGCGCTCCTTGTGAATGCAAAACTCCAATTGTTTATTGATGGATTGAATCCAGAGTGAGAGTTGGGCTGCTGCCACAAAGCCGCTGCCTGCTGATGCTCCTCCGCTCAGTCCTTCAGCTGCAGCTTCTCCATCATCTCCACAAGGCTGTTTATGGTGGAGAACTGGAAAGAAACAAGGCAAGTGTCAAAGCAGGACACCGCTTCCCCCAGTATTCCACAACCCCCTTCACGTCTGACAGACAGAGAACAAGAGCCGTGTCTGTGCTCGCCAAGGACTCACCTCTGCATGTGCAGCAGCAGCTCTGAGAGCAGCCTTCTTCATTTCTGCTCTCCTCTCTTTCTGTCGTCGTCGTCTTTCTATAGAGCAAGAGAAGAGAAATTCAGTTTGTCAATAGCAAAACCACGGAAACACGGGTACCACGAAAACAGACTGGGAAATCTCTCAGGAACGGGTATTTGCAGTGGGACGAGCAGAAGGCCAGCATGGATTTCATGGGAAAAGATAGGATTACACATTCTGGCACATCCTTTGGACTTGGTAGCCTTCTACTCTTTTCCCCTCCCTGCAGAAGGGAAGAAAAAGCAAAGCAAACCCCAGGCAGACTCCACGTGCTTGACAAGGGAAGCACCTCACCAGGGCAGCTGCAGCATCTTCTTACCTCTTCGCTTTGAGGTCCGGAACCGCTCGGTCGGCACTGGGGCAGGCCCAGGCTGTGCTGATGGAGCTGGCACAGCACCTCTGCTCTGATGAGGGCTCTGAGCCTTCTCCCCATTGTGCTCCACTTTCACTTGTTTGTTGGCAGGACCCAGCTCTGCCTTCTGCTCCCCCTCTTCCACTGCCTTGCGCTTTCTTGCGACCATGATCTTGGAGAGGGAGCAGTTGGCAAGTGCAGGAGCAGCTGTTCCCCCTCTGCTGGGACCTGCTGCTTCAGGAAGCCCTCCAGCCTGGAGAGGAGTTTTCATGGAGATTTCGCCATTTGGCTCAGCACCTCTCCCTGTTAGAAACAAGAAAGGGGAAGCAGCAACATTTAAGGAGTCCAGCACTACATTCAGTCTGCAAAATAGGCCACGATACTAGGAAATCTCATCTCCAGTGTTCACAGCAATGCACCTTAGGATCTTGGGTGAACTGTGGGCTTGCATTGTCCATTGGGACAGGAAAGGTAATTGTAATCCCCAGGGATTAAGACCTCAAGCAACATGCAATGACAACAGGCCCAGGAAAGGGCAGACAGAAAGCCTAACTAGAAAGACAGGGCACCAAACCCAGATGCCTGCTGCGTGGCGTACCTCTCTTGGGTGCTGTGCCACTCTCCTTGCTCCTCCCCTGCCTCCCTGCAAGCCTGTTGTCATCAGCTCCTGACAGAAAGGAAACAAGACAGACATGAAGAGCATCTCTTTGCAGGAACATTTTAGCACAGCCAACCACAAACTTCTGCTCCTCAAGCGTAGTTTTTTCAATTTGCCCTTCTGCTGCTACAATGGTCCGCCATTTCTGCAGTCAGCAGAGATCTGCAGTGCCCTTTCCCCTCTCCTCCATCACACGCCCCTTCACGCAGCCCTGTTTAGAGGCAGGTACCCACACCACAGCTCACAAGAGCTTCTTACCTGGGGAGGCTTTCCGTTTCCCCCCATGCCCAGCACCATTCCATGGACGCGCAGGCTCCATCCCTACAACAACAGATTGAGTGTTGGTTTCCCAGGAGCAGCGCTGTCCTCTTAGCCCACATCCATCCCCCAGAAACCAAAAGACACTGTTCTACAGCCCAAACAGAAACTGATGTTTAAACTGCAGGGCGCTTACACAGAGCATTACTGCTCTCATTCCTGCTCAGGTGGCAGCAGAGGAACCCAGCTCTGCCTGACAGCTCTACAAAACGCTGCACAAGTTGAGACATGGGTTTTTTGGTCTCTGAAGGGAATTCATTCAGCTCTGAGCGCCACCACTGACACACAGACTTCTGTCTTACTGCTGCCATCAGCTGTCACTGTCAGCCTCCCTAATGCTTCCACAATGGTTACTGGACATCCCTACAGCACTGCACCAACTCACAAGTAATACTCATTCTTCCATCCTTCATGACAGAGGACTGAAGAGACTCACTTTTGCATGGTGCTAAGGATGCTCCATCCCCATCGCGTCCCTCTGCGCGCTGCAAGGCCCAGCTGGCACTGGGGCAGCCTGCTGGCTGCTGCTCCCTAGCATGGGGAACAGCACGGCGCTGCTTCTGAGGAGAGAAAAAAGGAGGGCCCATGGATACAGGCACCAACGTTTGCAAAGAGATGCAGTGTTCCAGGTCGTGCCAGAGAGCGCTGAGTTATCACTAAAGGAAACACTGGGAGCGCATTCACAACATCTGCACAAGCTGCAATTTCTGGGCATATCCAGCTTTCTTATCGTTCAGGTGCAGAAGACAGGCGCTCTCAGACATCACTTCAGGGGGTTGCACCAACACACCTGCAAACACCAGCATTATTCCAAGGGAAACAGTGTCTTCAGGTGCCACAGTTCAACCCGTGCAAAATTACCGTGCGCAGCCTTAGCTCTTCACCATCATTTCTTCCCCACCCTGTACTGCTGCAGGCAGCTAGAACAAACTTCTCAGCAGAAACCCAGAGCAAACATGGCAAACCAGAACCAGGGACAGATGGCAGGAGGGCAGCGCCCGCTCTCGGCTCCCACCCTGCCCCAGCAGCTTAAGGAGCCTGGCAATGCTGTCCTTTTGCTGCACCGCACAAGCCAACTGGTTACTGAGCTCACTAAGGACCAGCAGGGCTCCCCCTGCTCCACCCCTGCCCCTCCAGAACCAGAGAAAGGAAGAAAACCCAAGTTAGAGAAACCCAGCCATACCTTTCCACGCGCAAAGCAGGAATGGCAACCGCGTCTGTGTCCCTGCTGGGACATGCTGGGGAATGTCTCAGAGGAAGCTCACGTTCCTGGGCTCCTCTCCACAGGGACTGACCCCCTGCTGTTGGAAAGAGCTGGCTTCACTCTTCAACTGCCTCAGTCCCCAAAATCTCCTTTTGGAAACCAACCCTGAAGAAAGAACCTGCAGGGGAAAAATAGGAAAAAGCATTTTCCCAGCTTTCTTCTGCTCTGCAGTTTAAGCTATCGGGCAGGGCAATACTCAAAACCAACTGCTAATGACAACTGTCTCCAAAATACATCCAGCTCCCGTACAGCTGCCATGAGTTCTGACAGCAAGCGTTCTTCTCCATCTCCTCCATAGTTTTGCACCTTGAAGCACACGGCTGGTGTTGCTGTCGTGAAGAAAACTTTTGTCTCACCGCCAGCCTGGACAAGGGCTGACGCAGCGTGCCCACCCCAGCCCAGCTTTCCTGCTGAGACACCCAGCACCAACCCCAGCTCACCTGGCCACTGCTCAGCCGCAGCTGGGCCCAGCTCTCACACACGCCGCAGCGCTGCTTCCAGTGGGCTCTCACAGGAAGATCTCTCAAGGAAAGCACAGAGCTCGGTCTCAGTGTGCACCACGCTCACTACAGCACCAGCTCTGCTCCCAGCTGGGGCACAAACGCTCCCAGCCCGGCAACCACTGTGACCTCAGCAAGTGCCTGCATCACCGCTGGGCTTTCATCATAGACAAAGGAGTGGTCACCTCCCACATCCAAAGTTTAGGGAACCTTGAAGTAAAATACTTCAAGGAAATTGCACACACAGATGGCATGCTTTGCTACTCTTTTACACAAAGCAGAAGGGCAAAATGGGAGATACGTGCAGCAGCATCAACACCCCACTTGCTAAAGGAATAGAAAGACAAATATCAAAAGTCAATACGTGATTCTGATACAAGGAGGGAAACTAATTTTCATATCGCTTTTTATCATTTAAAACAGGCACTCACAGTGGGAAAATCGTAGGCCTCAAATTCTGACATAAAATGAAGCCACAGCCCTGCCACCAAGGCTGGCTCATCAGCACCCATTACCACAGGAGCACCTGGCAACTCACGCAAAATGAGCCGTGCAGAGAAGACTGCTGCATTTCTTCTTCTCCTGCCCCAGAAATTTGTTTTCCTACCCTAAAAAGGAAAGGACAAAAAACCAGGCAGGGCGCAGGCAGGGCGCAGCGCGTGCTGAACCTGCAGAACATTTGACCCTTCCAAAGTTCCTCCGAGAGCAATCCAAGCCTTCCATATCCACTCCTGCTTTCACCACTGTTCTTACCAAAGCCCTTTTATCAGCTGGGGCTCTTCCCTGTCCTTTTCCACCGCCCTCCAGCGACCGGCCGTCCCTTACTCACCTCATCAGGCTGCTTGGAGAAGAGTGCCCCTGCCCTTCAATAGGGTGCAAGGTTCGGGGCAAGGACTCCCAGGGCTCTTCCTCGTTTTCTATGAGAGCTGATAGCCCTACAGCTTAGGAAATAGAATCATAGAATCACCAAGGTTGGAAAAGACATAAAAGATCATCCAGTCCAACCATTCACCTCTTACCAACAGCTCCCACTAAACCATGTCCCTCAACACAACATCCAGCCTTTCCTTGAACACCCCCAGGGTCGGTGACTCCACCACCTCCCTGGGCATCCATTCCAGTGCTTGACCACCCTTTCTGAACACTTATACTTCCTGATGTCCAGCCTGAATCTTCCCTGCCGCAGCTTGAAACCATTCCCTCTGCTCCTATCACTAATGACACGAGAGAAGAGGCCGACCCCCAGCTCACTACAACCTCCCTTCAGGCAGCCATAGAGAGCAATGAGGTCCCCCCTGAGCTCCTCTTCTCCAGGCTGAACATTCCCAGCTCCTTCAGCCTCTCCTCAGCAGCCCTGTGTTCCAGACCCCTCACCAGCTTTGTTGCCCTCCTTTGAACACGTTCCAGGGCCTCGATGTCTTTCTTGCAGTGAGGGGCCCAAAACTGGACACAGCACTCGAGGTGCGGCCTCACCAGTGCTGAGCACAGGGCACAATCACCTCTCTGCTCCTGCTGGCTGCACTGTTTCTGATGCAAGCCAGGATGCCATTGGCCTTCTTGGCCTCCTGGGCACACTGCTGGCTCCTGTTCAGCCGAGCATCCATCAATACCCCCAGGTCCATTTCCTCTACACCATCCTCCAGCCACACCGCCTCAAGCCTGCAGCGTCGCCTGGGGTTGTTGTGGCCGAAGTGCAGGACCCGGCATTTGGCCTTGTTGAAACTCATCCCATTGGCTTCAGCCCAGCTCTCCAGCCTGTCCAGATCCCTCTGCAAGGCCTCGCTACCCCCAGGCAGATCCACACTTCCAGCCAATTTGGTGTCATCTGCAAATTTACTGCAGGTGCACTCGATGCCCTCATCTAGGTCACCAGTCAAGATATTGAAGAGGACAGGCCCCAGCACCGACCCCTGGGGAACACCACTCACGACCGGTCGCCAGCTGGATTTCACTCCATTCACCACCACTCTCTGAGCTCGGCCCTCCAGCCAGCTCCTCACCCAGCCGAGAGTGCACCCATCCAAGCCTCGGGCTGCCAGCTTCTGCAGGAGAATGCTGTGGGAGACAGTGTCAAAGGCTTTGCTGAAGTGTAGGTAGACCACATCAACAGCCTTTCCCT
Organism: Lagopus muta; assembly: GCF_023343835.1. Lineage (NCBI taxonomy): Eukaryota > Metazoa > Chordata > Aves > Galliformes > Phasianidae > Lagopus > Lagopus muta. The sequence goes on from NC_064462.1 coordinate 402,072, forward strand.
CATCCACCAGATGGGTCACTAGATCATAGAAGGAGATCAGGTTGGTCAAACAGGACCTGCCCTTCACGAACCCATGCTGGCTAGGCCTGATCCCCCGCTCATCCCGCACGTGCCGTGTGATCTGCTCCATAACCTTCCCTGGCACCGAGGTCGGGCTAACAGGCCTGTAGTTCCCCGGATCCTCCTTACGACCTTTCTTGTAAATGGAGTCACATTGGCAAGGCTCCAGTCTTCTGGGACCTCACCAGCGCACAAGGAGCACTGACTGATGATGGAAAGCGGCTCGGCTGTCACCTCCGCCAGTTCCCTCAGCACTCTCGGGTGGATCTCATCTGGCCCCATCGACTTGTGGCAGGCCAGTTGGAGCAGTAGGTCTCTGACTGTTTCTTTCAGAATCACAGGGGGATTAGTGTGGTCCCCAGCCAAGATTACCAGGTCAGAGAGAGGAGTATCCTGAGGATAACTGGTCTGACTTTTAAAGACAGACGTAAAGAAGGCATTCAGAACCTCTGCCTTTTCCTTATCCTCAGTGGTCACATTCCCAGCCTCATCCAGCAAAGAGTGGATGATATCTGGACCCTCTAGCCACACATCCCTCCATAGCCCACCTTATACACCCATTCAGCCCCCCATAGCCCCTCCCAAACCCCCCCCGTGCTCCCCATAGCACTGTTTCCCCATAACATCCTCACAGCCCTCTATTGCCCCAAATCCCCCATATACCCCAATTCCCCACCACAGCCCACGATATATCCATACACCTCCCTATACCTCACAGCTTTCTGTAGCCCCCACTCCCCCATATCCCTCCCCAGCTCTCCACAGCTCCCTCTCCCCCCTCTATTTCCCCATTATCCCCCTATATCTCTCCCATAGCTCCCTATAGCCTCATATCCACCCCATATTCACAGCCCGTCCCGTATTTATCCCACTTCCCCACATCCCATCCTGTCTGCATCCGCATCCCAGTCCCACTCCCAGCCCCTCACCCCGCATGAAGCCAGGTTACGGCTGCCCAGGTGTCCCCTGTCCCGGTGCCGCTCACCGTTCCCCCAGCTCCGGCGCCTCTGTCCTCAGCACCGCGGCGCTCGTGCCGCGGTTCCATCTCGGTGCTTCCGGACAGCTCCGGCGGACAGCAGCGGTGCCGCGCGCGGCGACCCGGGCTGCGGGAGTAGCAGCACCTGAGGGGAAAGCGGGGCGGCTCCGACCCGGCTGCTAACGGCCGTTCCCGCGCGCCGCGCCTCAGCCAATGGGAGCCGGCGGCGCTGCCACTGACCAATGGGAGCCCGGAGGCAGGACAGAGCTGCACCGGACCAATGAGAGCCCGGGGGCGGGGAGGTGCGGGGCCGTTGATAGGAGGAGCACTGGCATGGGGCGGGGCGGTGATGGGGGCGGGACTTCAGGGTGCGCCCTATTGCTATAGGGGGTGGGAGATGGGATTGGGATTGACAGGTGGGAGATGGGGATGGGATGTGGGATTAGGATGTGAAATTTAGGATTGGGATGTGGGATATGGGATGGTTATGGAATGGGAGATCGGTAATTGGAATATATATGGGATGGGCCCTGGGTATGGGATTAGGTTGGGATGGATGTGGGATCAACAGGGGAAGAGTGTGGGATGGACTGGGGAAGAATATGGGGCCGGGGTGATAATGGGATGGATAAGTGTACGGGGACTGCTGAACCACAGCCTGAACCTCTGACCGGTCACCTGAGGCCAGCCCTGAGTCAGCCATGGGAGCACAGGTGAAGGCAATTCACCTGCGCTGCCGGGAGTGGTGGAGCCTGGCTGCACCCCTCCGAGACCCATTTAAGAGCTGACTGCCAGGGGAGAAGGATCCGTTCTGGTGATCCGCTCCACTGGAGTTTACCACATGAGCCTAAGGTAGGGTGAGTGTCTTTCTTTTCTGTTCTAGTATAACTGCATAAGCCGAGCTCTCGGGTATACTGTGTCATCTGTATATTCATTGATTGTATGATAATGTATGGAATGGATGTGGGGATATGGATTTAGGATGGATATGGGGTAGAAGATGGGGATAGGATGTGGGGGTATAGATATGGGATGGAATCAAGATGGTTATGGGGTGGATATGATGGATATGGGATGGGATTGCTATGAGATGGGGTTGTAGTGGTTATAGGGCCATAGGGGCTATGGGGCCAGAATGCTGTAGTGACATCTGTCTGCAAAGTTCCCCCTGCAGTGTGAGATGTGGAAAAGGCATCTCCTCCTCGGGATGGGACTGCCCCAAAGAAGCCGTTGGGGGGGCTGCAGCCGTACGTCTCAGTTTGGAGAGCTGGGAGCTGGCTAAAGGGGCAAGAAGGACATGAATGCTTCTGTAGGGAAATAACTGTCACAAGGTTTGGTGGGCAGGAAGCTTCTGTTTCTCTAAGCAGACGAGAAGAGAACAAACCAATCCCACTGAGACTGGGGAAGGGACTGGAGCTTGGCTGCTGTGGTGCTGTGGGGCAATGAACCAGGAATGGAGCTGGGATGGACTTGCTGTTGATGGCTGTTGTGGCCCAAGTGCAGAACCTGGCCTTTGGTCCTGTTGAACCTCATCCCGTTGGCTCAGCCCAGCCATCCAGCCTGTCCAGATCCCTCTGCAGGGCCTCGCTGCCCCCGGGCAGATCCACGCTTCCAGGCAACTTGGTGTCACTGGAACTCTTTAAGCGGATTTTGCAGCTGTTCCATTTTCAACGATAACAGCAGCTCAGTGGATTACACCCATTGATCTCTTCCTGTAAATCCTGTATTTTATGCTTTGGTTTTCCCCTCTCCTGGCAGGCAGGTTTCAGACAAACTTCCATCCAACATTTGGCGGATTAGACCTCTATCTTTTCCATCCTGTTGAACCTCCAGCATCAGCCACCTGCTTTTCTACCTCTTCCTGCTTATGCCAGTAGTCCTAAGCTAAAACCTCAGGGAACACAGGCTTTCTTTGGACATCACATTTTTGTAAGCATTGGGCGACTTTGCTCATCATCCTGCCACCCTGCTAGTTTGGCATGGCAGGAAATGGCAAATCTATTTTGCTCAGTTCTGTTTAGCAGCAGTTTAAGAAATAGGTGAAAAATTAAGCAGGGACCTGATGACAGATTTGCAGATGACAAGATTCACACTCGCTCACTGACGGGACATCCTGTAACAAACCATGAGAGTGCAGATACTCTCACGTGTGAACACACACACAAACACGCAAAACAAGTGTGGACAAGTGAACTATCTCAGCACCTACTGCTGTGAAACGGATGTGTGTTGTTAAAACAGATAAGGAAGGAAGGAGGTGGATGGAAGAAGAGCATGCTGGCTTCTGCTTACAATTTGCCTCCTCCTGTTTACAGCAAATACAAGAAGCTGCCATTCCTCCTCAGGTCGTAATCCAGGCTGACTCCAGTGGGCTGACTTTGCCCTGGCCTCCATTGGCGGACAGCCTCGAGGATTTGGCAGTACCTGGGAGGCATCCCTACCCAGAGGAGATGCCCATCACAACCTCTGCCACCTCTCTGGGCAACCCGTCCCGGTGCTCCCCCACCCTTACCATAACAAAGGCTTCCACATGCCTGCATGGCACTTCCCGAGTTCAAGTTCTAGGCCGCTGCTCGCTGTCCCACCGCTGCACACCACGGAGAAGAGCCTGGCTTCATCCATGTTCCTCCCACCTGCCCTCAGGTATTGGTCAATGTTCACACTCGCTAAGAATCTCTAATTGCGGGGTCTGAGATGATGGAGATCTGCCAGGTGCTTTTCCATACTGGCTCCCTTGGATGGCCAAACCTGGTTCTTTCCCCCAGCTGCACAAACCTGAGCACTTGCTGAACTCACACATTCCAAACTACCCCCATGGGCCGTGATTTGTGTCCAGATGTACCAGGCTGCCAGGAGATGACTGACTCCAGGATTGGCCCCGGGCAATGGGACACGAGGCAGAAGGCAGGGACAATCAGGGCATCCCCTAACGCCCTTATTCACTGCCGTTTGCTACCCAGACGCAAGCAGGGGCGAAGTACAGAAGGAGAACCTTCACGTACTGGTCCTCCACCTTTTGTCCAAGTGCACCAAGCACTGGGAGGCCTGGCTGTAGGGGAGAACGTGGGGTGTGGGAGTTGCACCGCCACAGCTGATACAGGCACTCCAGCCTTTAGCTAAGGCCTGCCCCAGAAACCAGCACTCAGACTCCAAATGAGCCCAACGCTGAGTTTTACCAAGCAGAGAAGGAAGAAGCACGAAGTTTAAGCCTTGCACACGGACAAACTTCTGTGCCAGAAGTTCTTGGTTCTTTTCACAGTGGAGGGGGGCAGCCAGAGGCAGGGAGTGGATGCATGGCACCTTGACTCTGATCAGCAAGGAAAGAAGGAGAAACAGAATGCAAACACGGCCAACTTCTACCAGTTCAAGTCTGCTTCAAGACTCTTGCAAAATCTCAGCTAGAAAAAGTGTCACCTCAACAAAAAAGAAAAAGAATAGTGCTGCTTGTTAGTTTTTAAAACTATTTTTAATATACGATAAAACCACGCAGTCGCACTGTCAGTCATCTCAGATCGTCCCAGGAGGAGCTCATCCACATCCTGCTCACACTTCACTCGAACATCAAGTGGAGCAGGGGGTCGTCTTGCAGATGGAATGAGGCAAGAATTGCGACAGGATGTTGCTGCATTATGGACTCTTTGCATCGACTTAATCATCCGTTTCCAGCAGATCACAGAGCTCGGGAGGCATCGTTGTGTCCAGCTCATCATCTGAAACCTCTGTCACCAGACTGGAAGGGACCAGCCCTCTCGTGCCATCCGTCAGCTCTCCCAGAAACCAGCCGTCCTCATCCACATCTCCAAAGACATAAACGTGCTGCCCGGCGGTCAGAGGAAGCTCGCTTTCTGGGTCCTCATTGGGACCCTCAAAAGGATTGTAGCTATGGCGAGCTAAGAACCTTCGAACTATTGGTGATACTCGTCCTGGGGAACGGAGGGTGAAGGGCAAATGCTCTGCCGCTGATCCTCCGCTCTCACTTTCAGGGCCGTCCTCTGACGGGAAGCAGCACTCACCACTGTTCCCATGGACCTCTTTCATGGCTTGGAGTTCACACTCCAGGTCTTCCAGACGAGTCTGAACACCTCTGGCCTCTGGGATGGCAGAACAGAACGGACTGGAACTATTGCTGAGGTTCTTGTTGGCTTGGGCAAGGATCTCTCTCATTGCCTCTCCACTCTCCACTTCATCTCCAGCTGGAACTCCCTCCCAGCCGGTGTCAGGATGAGCTCGCTCTGTTGCTCTCTCTCCCCTCTTGCACACACTGAAAATGAGTTTCAGAAAGCACTACTCACTGACAAGAAATAAGGGCAAGCTTGGAAGACTTTGCGAATAAATCGTGACATCGTACTGCCAGCAGCTGATTCGGCTGCCCAGGATCCCGGCACCACAAATGCTTCATTGCCACATGCAGCAATGAAATGGTTGGGGGAAAAAGACAACTCACAGGCATGTGTTCCACGTCCGCGACGCAGGCCAGCACCAGCGCAGACAGCAGCACAGCTGAGAGCAGCACCATCACTGCCACGTGGCGCTGCCGCACAGATCTGCCAACAGCAGCCTTTGTGCTTTTCCCTGCATTCAGCCCTGGAAGAAACGACAACGTCCCACCTTACCTTCACCTCATTGCCCTCGGGCCGCTTCGTTCCCAAAAGGACAAAGCTCACAGCCCTCTGGGAACTGGGAGCGGTGAGAGGTGAGCAGCATCACACAGGCCTTCTCTGGCACACGGCTGGAACAACTCTGCACACCCCACTGAGCTCAGCCATTTTCAGAGAGCCGCTCCTGGCCTCTTTTACAACACGTGCTCTGCGCTCACACGCTCGGGTTCGGCTGCTGACCTGATGTGCGAGAGCAGGCAGGAAGCGCCTGCTGGCACCCAGTGACTCTGGTGACACTGGACAGAAATCTCCTGGCATGCCAGTGGTTTGCGCTGCCTGTGTTCGTCCCTTTAGAAAGACATAGGACAGTCGGATGAGATGTGTTCTCACATCACACATCTGAGCTGACCCAACCCCGAGCTCAGGCCAAGTCTGCTGGCCTCCGCCCCCCAAATCCACCTGCGACCTCCTCTGCTGCCACGGGCATTTGGGCACTCCCACGAATTGCAGGGTGCCTACCCTCTCACGCCTCCTGAGGAATCAACTCCCAAGCAAGGCCCTCACACGCTGTGCTGTGAGCATCACCAACCATCACATTCCACCATCACAGCCAGGCACCTTGCAGGCTGAAATTCAAGCTCCAACAGGAACACCTCCAGAATCGACATCTGCACATGGTTTCCAGCATTAGCAAAGGCAGCCATCCCTGCTCGGGATGCTCATCCTGCCTTGAACTAGCCCAGCTGCAGGGAAGGCTTTGTATTAACAGAATTGCCGCACTTGACATTTGCTGCCATCTGGGTCTCCACAAAGCAGCTCTGACAAGTAATGGTCGTGCTGGGGGAGCAGCTGCCCCTGGGTCTCGGCTGGATGCAGAAGTGGCAGCAGACCATCTCTGGTGCTCCCCAGTGCCTGCAAGGCATCGCATGGAACACCACTGCAGCACGGCTCTGAGCAATGCCCTCCTGCTGTGCAGGCTGCACACGGACATCAGGCCTCAGCTTCCCGAGTCTCAGTGAAGAGACTGAAGTATACCCACCAGGAGCTGCCACTTCCATTTCCTTCAGCAGCTCTCTCGGATGGTAAGACCTCTGGGAGGACTTTCCTCTGTTGGATTCATCCTTTCCCCGTTCCAGACCTGCACGGAACACATGAAGTTAAATGCCATGAGCATGAGGTTTTGAAGACCATTGCTGAGTCAGCGCCATCGGTAAAACAAACCACCACCCCTGGGCATCCACCTGGGCTCCAGCACAGGAACGAACCAGCGACTGAGCAAAGCCCTCCCTGGGGGCACTTATGCAAGCCATGAAAGCCATTCAGTCATGCTGAACAGCAGAGCGTACGGGGGAAGCAGTGCCATGAAGTGGCACCGAAGCGGGCAGTGAGAGCTCTCCAAGGAATTACAGAGTCGTGACTTACCCATGCCATCCGCCTGGGTTTCGGTCTTGGAACTCAGAGGGGAAGCTGGATCACCTCCTCCACTCACACCTGCAAACAAACGCAGCACAGAGCAACTCTAACTAAACATCCTCCCAGTCGGAATGACGCGGGATGCAATCAAAGCAGGGGATTCCTTCGTGACACTGCTCTCTCCCTTCCACACAGGAGCACCTCGGAAACAGTTCCCAGGTACGCGCAGGGGCACCGCGATCCTACAGAACTTACACCGCGTGGGGCTGCCCAGAGGAACGCCCTCCTGGAGCTCAGCCCTCAGCTCGACTGCATGGTGCCCGCTGGCTCTGCACAAGGCACCGGGAGCAGCTCAGGGCTGGAGCGGCCAGTGTATAACCAAGATGTTATAATCACAATACAATTATGTATAAGCAATAGATATCAAAATGTTATAATCGCAATATAATCAAGAGAGTAAGGCAAAGCAAACAACGATAACAAAAAGAGAATAAGTGGAAGAGCTTACCCTTGGGCTGAGCTCACCACAAGATACCAAAAGAGGGGATCTCCACAAGAGATCCTTCCCCTCTGGTAGCCAGCTCTTAAATAGGTCCAGGAGGGGTGCAGCCTGGCTCCACCCCTTCCGGCAGCACAGGTGAATTGCCTTCACCTGTGCTCCTCTGGCTGACTCAAGGCTCACCTCAGGTGATTAATCAGAGGTTCAGGCCGTGACTCAGCAGTTCCCATACAGGCCAGCAACGACGGCTTTGCGAGGCAGCGCGCTGCACTCTGCACACAGCCTGACCCGAACCTTCCCTCCTCTTCCACAGAGGAAGCAGGAAGTCACATGGAAAGAAAATTAAAGCCTGAGTGAAAACTAACTGCTCTCAGGGACTCAGCTGTGGGATCGCCCCGCATCTCAGGGACCGGATTGAAGCTGGGCTTTGGTCAGCTACTGCCTGGAGACATGGCTGGAATCCAGGACAGCTGAGAGACGTTCCCATGGCATGTGCCCACCTCTCTTCCTTACTGACCTGAGGTGATGGAAGGGGCTCAATTAATGGCATGGGGCAAAAGTTCCAAAGCTGCAGAGAGGCCCGGTGACCTGACGGCTGGTATTCCACAGCTTTCAAAACACTTTCCCCAGGCCACGGGAAACAATTCTCAGAGACCTCACAGCACAGCATTCAGCTCCTTCCAATTGTCTCACTGGGAGACCTCTGAGATACAGAGGCAAAGCCAACACGACGCCGAGAGCACAGAGCACCCAGGAAACAACAACACCCCATGCTTCCTGTGGAGAAGAACCCACTGGCCGGTGAAAAGCAGAACCCTTGCTGAACTATCAGCCACACATGAACAAATATCAAGGAAACGAAGCCTGGTGACTTACCTCCAGCATTCCCCTCAGGCTCATGGACAGGATTGCATTCTGATTCGCCAGCAGGGCCTGCAGGCACAAGTGTGATCAGACACAGGTGAGGAGAGCTTCCACTGCACATGGGGGCCTCCTTTGTAACCCTGGGAGACCTGTAAGGTCTGGCCGTGGGTCAGGGAATGGCACAGCCCAAATATGAAGCTCTGGGCTCTCTCAGCTGAAGAGGGGCAGTGGTGACCTTCCCACCGAAATGTGGCAGCTCTCCCAGCAAAGAAACACTCAAGGCTCATCTGTGCAAGCCCTTCAAGGCACAGACAGACTTGGAAGACCTTGCACCCGAGTAAACTACGAGGGCATGAGTGTTTCTGCCTTCAAGGAAACAGACACAACTTACCTCTGGGTTGTCCCTCAGGCACAGGCGTGAAATCTGGATCCAGGAGGTCATCATCTAGAATCAAGAACAGACAAGAGAAGGTCCCACTGCACGGCGTGATCTCCTACCCCCGCAGTAACTGGATGTGGGCTGTGGGACGGGCTGGGAGAAGGACTCGGGTCCCGATTTCCAAAGTTGCAGAGCAGCCAGGATGAGCTGCAGGCTGGCACCTGGCAGGGCACACAAGACTCCCTCCAGGCCACGTGCCGCATCCCTCACGGACCGCACGGAAGAATATGCAGCCCCTCGGGGCTTTCTTACTGGGAGGGCTCTGATGCACACAAAGGAAGGCTGCACTGAAGCCCTGGAGGAAAGCACATCTGTCTCCTCCTCTGGGCTGTGGGCCGGGGCTCTGTGTTGGAAACTGGGAGTCATCTATGGGGAGTACCACAAGCCTGGGACAGAAAACGCTCACGCGTCTCCAGCACACATCTTCTGAGCTCTCCCCAGGATGCCTCCCTCCCAGGATGAAGGCTGTGCTCCAGCCAGCAAGCAGCAGAGCCACGGCCCGACCTGGCGGCACGGCTGGAGCCAGGCCTGGGGAGCAGCGCTGCCACGGGCTCCTGCCCGGCTCCTGCAGTGCAGCCCGTCACCCCCTGCCCAAAGCCCCCAGCCCCTGCCCTGGAAGGCAGCCCAGGGAAGAGCGGCACAGGGCCGTGGGGACACAGCCCGACTTCTCGCCCCAGTGCTGCTCAGGTTTGGTCCCGTCTCTGCCCACCCACCTGCTCCCGGTGCTCGCCACGGAGCAGCGCAGGTCTCCATGAAGCACACGGCCATCAGGAGGAAGAGGAAGACAAGGCGGGCAGGGGCCATGGCCCCCCACACTCGTACCATGCTTCTACCACCACCGCCACAGCCACAGTGAGTCGCACAGAGCGAAGCCTGCGGCACGGCGTCACAGCCAGGCATTGTGAGCTCAGCACAGCAGAGGGGCACCGCGACCTCACAGCTCTGGGATGGCAGAGGCTCCCCGCGGGCTGCTCCGCTTGTGATGCACTGTGATTGTGGTGCACCAGGGACGCTGCTTACATCACAGGAACGCAGAACAGCGGAATGAGTTGGGCTGCAAGGGACAGAACTTAGAAGCTCAACCCCGATGCCCTGGGCAGGAATGCCACCCACTGGGGCATGCTGCCCAGCCTGGCCTTGAACAGCTCCAGGGATGGAGCAACCAGAGCTTCGCTCGGCAAACTTTTACAGTGACACCACGAGGGCGTTATTTCCAGTTCGGTGCCCCCGTGACACCGCGGGCCATTGAGAAAGAGATGCCGTACGGAAATGGGGTCTGGATCAAGGATGCTATTGCACAAGTTGTCCATGCACGTGCAATGGGTAAAGCCTCTCCAGCATGGAGAACGATGGCTGAAATATAAACACAGGGAGGCTGACCTTCCCACAAACCCACCAAGTCAAGCGCCGTGTGCTCTCCTTTTTGTTGGTAGATCTGCAGTTTCATCAGTTTTCCTCCAGTTTTCCAGGACCTTGGCTAAGGACATCCCCTTCCTACACCAGATCTATTTCCCATTTTTAGCGTGCTTCCAAGCCTGAATTTAGGAGTGGAAACTGAAGGCTCGCTGGTTAGCACCTCCCATCCCCACAGTCATAGAATCATAGAATCATAGAATCACCAAGGTTGGAAAAGACCTAAAAGATCATCCAGTCCAACCATTCACCTATTCCCAATAACTCCCACTAAATAGAATCATAGAATCACCAATCAGTTCTTAGAAAGGGTAAATAACTGCAGGACAAGGGGAAATGGTGTTGAGGGAAGCAAGATTTAGATTGGATGTCAAGAGGAAGTTCTTTACAGAGAGAGTGGTGAGGTGCTGGAACAGGCTGACCAGAGAGGTTGTGGATGCCCCATCCCTGGAGGTGTTCAAGGCCAGACTGGATGGGGCCCTGGGCAGCCTGGTCTAGTATGAAATGTGGAGGTTGGTGGCCCTGCATATGGCAGGGGGGTTGGAGATTCATGATTCTTGAGGTCCCTTCCAACCCTGGTCAATCTATGATTATATTGTTCTGTCATTAAGGACAAGGAAGTTGTTTCTGATTCTCTTCTGAATGTTTAATGGGACATGGTAAAATAGTTGTCGACTCTGCCATCATAATTTTCAGTGCGCCTGTGCTGTCCAGTAAATGATCTGTCAAAATGGCAATGGTTGGAGATAAGGAGTCAAATGAGGAGTATTTTGTCTCTGTGTTTCTATACAGTTTCTATATAGCAAATCATCTGAATTTTGGAAGAAGCTTGACCAAAACCCAGAAGAAAGCAGCCTGTAGTTTTATTTCATTCAAATAATGTCTACTTATTGAAATTTGAAGATAATACAATATATTTTAAGATTTTCAAGATGTTTCTATAGGCAGTAACACTTTAAATTGATAATTCACAATTTAGTCACAAAACAGGTTGGAAGATGGCAAATGTGTATGGGAAGAGTGGAGGTCGTGTTCGTCTTTTGTGGGAGCCCAAAGGCAGCGTCAAAACTGACATCATTGCTATAACATGTAATCTTACTGTTTTTATCAGGGAATTCATTCTGAAACCTAGTAATGCCAGTGACAATGTCAGATTACTAACTGCCATCCCACTGAGACGATCAGAGTCTACATCTCATCCCTGGATGCTCTTTTCAGACTCTTTTTTTAAAGACTGCCTTCTGATTCAGAGAGCATTCACATTTGAGCTGTGCAGGCAGGGGTTCTCTTGCACCACACAAGGTGTGCTACAGAATTATTAACTCTTGAGTTACAGCTACCAGTGAACTCACCCACTGCTGGCAGCCGGACGCTTTGGGGCAGGGCTCTGATGGCCAGCACCTGCAGGCTCCCACCCGGGGCTCCAGAAACCGTTGCAGCAGTGGCACTCCTGTCACCTTGTGCTGAAGGAATCGTGCCGCTGCCCCTCCAACATTCTCGGCTCAAGCTGTGACTTCTGCTTTCAGTGGATCAGTCTGTCCTTCACCCTCATTTATTTGCAGTTCTTGAGACTTACAGCTCAAGGTGAGCATCTCTGAAGAAGAACCTTGTTACTCTCAATCCCACAGTTTTTACGAGTTGCCACAACCCCATCCTTACACAGTCCCAACTCAAATTGGCCTTTTTAACCAATCCAGTTTTCTGTGCCTGGTGTCTCTCCCTCTTCACTCCCCCTCTCATCCGGTTATTTCCATGGATTAGATAAAGACATTTTGATCACAAAAGAGTGGCAGCTGGCCATGTCCACTGTGCCGTGGCCATTATTAATTGCCTTCAATCAAGCAGAGCTTTCAAACAATACCTTAGAGAACAAAAGCAGCAACTCGGCATATTAGCGGGAAAGAAATCAAGCTTGACTTCCCCGTATAAAACAAGTCCAGAACACTGCATTAGAAAATGCCCAGGCTCCTAAATCAACGGACCTGGGTGATTCAGAAAACAAAGCTTCAAGGTTGGATCTCAAAGCTCCACCTGAGACAAACCCCTTTGAAATCCAACCTATGATACCATAAAAATACAACACCAGGGCAACACACCGCGTTACTGGGCCTGACAAGGTCGCTACACCATTGCATACGGGTTTACAATCCTCCACAGAGGACACAATAAGACAAAAATAAAGATTAAAAGGAAAAACAATAATAAAATACAAAAAAAAGAACAAACAAAAAAATCCAAAGCAAACACAAAAAAGGAGAAATAGGAAAAAGAAGTAAAGGCAGCAATATACAAGGGCAACAAACATTGGAGAGAAAAGCAAAAGAGCAATAAAGAAAACGAAACCAAGTGAACAAAGGAAAGCAAACCAATGTGACCCAATGAAGAAAGAGACAATAAACAGAAACAAAAAGAACCGAAATCAACCAGCAGAACAGCAAAGAAATAGGATTCAGTTTGATGGCAAAGCAAAGGTGACGAGAGACTGCGGTGCAGCCAAAAGCTCAGCATCCGTGCTGGCAGGAGGAAAGGGCATCTGCTGGGTGTGCTGCACCTCCAGCAGAGATGCACTTCGTCAGCCGGCGCCCGTGGAGGAGTCTGCAGCCGTAATGAGGACAAACATCTCTCTGGAGGAAGGGAAAGCGCTCGTCGTCGTGCCGAGGAGGAGCTCAGGGCAGCTACTGGGCATGGACGCTGCAGCCAGCAGAGGAAAAGCCTCGAGTCCGTCTCGAGGAAAGAGGCGAGGACACCCAGGAGGCGTGCAGCCGGCTGTGCCGTCGAGGAAGTGTGTGTTTCCTGATAGATGAAAAACTGAATATGAGCCAGCAGTGTGCTCTTGTGGCTCAGAGGGCAAATGGGATCCTGGGCTCCATCAAAAGAGGGGTGGCCAGCAGGGACAGGGAGGTGATCGTCCCCCTCTGCTCTGCTCTTGTGAGGCCCCATCTGTAGCACTGCGTCCAAGTGTGGAGCCCGCAGTTCAAAAAGGACAGGGAGCTGTTGGAGAGGGTCCAGAGGAGGGACACTAGGATGATCAGGGGACTGGAGCAGCTCCCCTATGAGGACAGGCTGAGGGAGCTGGGCTTGTTCAGCCTGGAGAAGAGAAGGCTGCGGGGTGACCTCATTGCAGCCTTTCAGTACCTACAGGGAGCCTACAAACAGGAGGGGAATCAACTCTTTGAAAGGGTTGATAGGTGTAGGACGAGGGGAAATGGTTTTAAGTTGAGGGAGGGGAGATTTAGGTTGGACATCAGGGGGAAATTCTTTACCCAGAGAGTGGTGAGGTGCTGGAACAGAGAGGCTGTGGATGCCCCATCCTTGGAGGTGTTCAAGGCCAGGTTGGATGGGGCCCTGGGCAGCCTGGTTTAGCATTAAATGTGGAGGTACCCCAGGATGCCATTGGCCCTCTTGGCCACAAGGGCACACTGCTGGCTCATGGCAACCTGTCGTCCACCAGGACACTCAGGTTTTGCTTCCAACTTCTTGCTGGCTTGGTCGGCATTGTGCGAATGGCTTTGCATCCTTTCTTCTTCATTATCAGGTCCCATTGGAAGAGCCAGAGGAGGATGGCGTGCCGCTTCCCGGAGACGCAGAAATGCTGTCCAGGCATCCGTGCTCCAGCGCTTGAGAAGATGTGGAGGAAGATGGCGTACCATAAACCAGATAAGCACAGTCAAAATCATAACACCATGACAGGAACCGTGTTTGAGAACAAGAGAAGAGCTGTAGGAGGATGGGGAGATGCTACTCCATCACATACAAATCCTAGCCAGCTACCTGTGCTCCAGCACACGGGAGGAGCTGTAGGAGGATGGGGAGATGCTACACCGACAGGGACAAAGCTTAGCCAGCCACCTGTGATGCTGCACATGGGAAGAGCTGTAGAAGAATGTGGTGCTGGTACCCCAAGGAAGAGAAATCCTATCCGCCCAGCCGTGTCCCTGTGTAAGGGAGGGGCTGTAGGGGGATCTAAAGCTTCTAACCAGACAGACACAAATTTTAGCCAGCCACCCATGGTTCTGCACAAGGGTGGAGCAGTAGGAGGATTGGGAGATTCTACTCCGACAAACCTTAGCCAGCCGTCTGTGCTCCAGAACATGAAAGGAACTGGAGCCGGATGGGGGGGCACTTCTCCGACAAATATTAACCTTAGCCAGCCATCTGTGATCCAGCACACGGAAGGAGCTGAAAAAGGATTGAGTGATGGCTACCCAGATAGACACAAATCCTAGCCAGCCCCAGCACATGGGAGGTGATGGAGGAGGACGTGTTGTTCGTGCCCAGAGAAACACAAACCTTCTCCAGCCAGCCGTGCTGCAGCGCAAAGGAGGATCTGCAGGAGGACGGGGTGCTCCCGCAGCCGTTGTGCAGCCTCCTGTGCTCACAAAGAGCTCCTCGGGTGGCAGCTGCAATGGAGGAGGACTCTCTGGTGCCTCCGGGGTTGGAGCAGCAGGCAAGAAAGGCGCAGCGTCCTTGCAGAAAGCGAGCTCTGCGTTAAGCGGTGCAAACCCGGCTGATGAGCACAGAGATGGACAGCAGAGACTTGCTAAGTGACAACCCTGTCCCCTGGGAAGCACTCGCAACGAGCTGCTTAAGTGCTTACTGGCTTCCTGTGGATAATGGAGAGGATGCGTTCTGGGGGATGGAAGGTGGGACGTGGGGGGGACCATAGGAAGCACGGGGGTTTTGTTTCTCTTCCAGACCTGTTGTGATTTACTTGCGATAAAACGCTTTGTTGGACAACTGTGTGTCCAGCAGAGCGACTGCTGTGTCTTTCAAGATAGCTGTAGCATTCTTCAGCTGTTCCCTCTGAGCAGCGTCCTATGGAATTCATTGGCACGGCTTTGGCTATTTGAGTTTGACTTTGCTTTTTGCCTTTTGGCTTCTGACTGTGTAATTTCTTCTTTTGCTGTCATGTTGTGTTTCCTAGTGACTGGGTAGCAGAAGACATGGCAACCTGGGAATCTTCTGGACAGTGGATGTTTTCGTGTTACTGTCCTGAGAAGGGCAGTCCCATTTTTAGGAGTGCTGCTACTGTTCAGGCTGCATTTCTATCCTTGTCCACACTGCTGTGCCTCAATGGAAGCACTGCAAGGTGAGGACGTGCCTTGTGATGCAACAGGTAGGGGCACTGGATTACGGTATTTCCTTGGTGTGTTTGCACTCCTGAAGTTGCACCAGGAGTCCTTTCTGTGTCTCCAAGTAGAGCTGACTGGTCCCAGGCAGTGTAGCAAGGGCAGTTTCTTCTGTAACTCTAGAGGGCAATTTTGTATTTGTGTTGTATTCCCTTTGGAGCATGCTGATTGTTTGCCTCCCTGCAGGCTTTCCAGAGATCTCCCCTGAGGAGCTGCACCTGGGGTATGACACCTGCAGTGCCAAGGAGGGCACAGGACTCTACGTAAGTATTTGGAACAACTGAGCTTTCTGTGACGCGTTCAGGGTAGCAGTGGTTCCTGTGCTTCAGGTGGCCGCTCTTGACTCAGCGAATGCCCAACTCGAGGGGAACGTAAGAACGCCCTCATACCTTCACTGTTCTGTGCAGCGAGTAGAAAACAGCAGGAGCTGCTGGCCTGAAGGCTTTGCCATCACTGAGCAACCTGATGTGGCCATAGGTGTCCCTGTTCACTGCAGGGGAGTTGGGTCAGATGGCTTTAAAGGTCCCTCCTGACTCAAACAGGTCTATGATTCTTCCTGCCTCTTCCTGATAACTGTGTGGCACAGGCCTCACCAATGATGCAGGTACAAAACGTATTATCCAAAGCAGGAGTTTCTGCTCATGAAGTGGGGCAAGACCTGAATTGTCCAGTCTGAAATTTCCTTGCAGTAGCTCAGATCACTCTTGTTCCCCCTTTTAAAGAAGGAAAAAAAAGAAAGAAGAAAAAAAAAGACCCAAATAAGAAAAAACCAAAAGCCATGCTTAACAAAAGCATGTTTGTGTTTTCCCACATTTAGATACACGCTGTCCATCAGTATGTGCAACAATGGAGAACCAGGCTGCAGGAGCTGAAGGCTTTAAATGCCTGGAGAACAGCATCGATGGTAAGAGTTAAGGAAAGGTAAAATACTTCTGTTCCTGATGTTGCTTTTCTCTTAAATTTGGAGTGAAGGTTTTTCTTAGGATTCCCATTTTAGGCAGAGCTCAGGGTTCAGACTTCAGCACAGATGATTGTTCCGTGCTCAGAGAGCAGACTGAGCCAAAGCAGCGATGCAGATAGAGTCACGGAACAAACTAGAGCAAGGGAGAGAAGAATGAGAGCTCCAGAGGTTCTGGTGATGGCAATTACTTTTTGCCAACAGATTCCTGCTTCTAGGGTGTTTGCAGACAGCAGCCTGAGAGCATTTTGTTTAAAGCTGCCATTGCTTGTGGCCAGCGTTTGGTTCAGTTTCTCAGTTACGTTCAGTTGGTCGGCACACGTGGGTTTTTGCTTTAAGCGTGGATTGAAAGATGCTTGCCTGTGTTGGAATGTAGTTTTCATGGATGTATTTGGAACTTTTTCAGCTACTTTGGAGAGAGAAAGCGGTCACTCCACCATTACCTTCTCTTGGACTGGGAGGACAGCAAGCACCAAGCCCTGGGTTCCCAAGTAAGTTTCTGCATAAGGAACCAGCGATTAAACAGGCGCTGATAAGCGTTCTTCTGCAGCACTGAAACGCAGCAGTGTTTCAGTATGGCAGGTGCACCCATCCTGAGCCTTCCCATCCATTTCCTCACTGCAGGCTCTCCAGCCAACAGCAGCGGTGCTGCCCGCTTGTCCTTGCAAATCCCAGCGTCTCATCTGGAAGCGCTCCAGCTGTGGGGAGCTCTGCTGCTGCCTCCAGTCCTCCTGCCCTCGGGGTGACGTCCTCCCACAGCTGTCCCCATTCCGTTGGGACTGGGGATTCTGCAGCTCCATCCGCAGCCTCACTTCACGCTCCTGGAACGGCCGCTGGCCGTGGACTTCTGGGCTTCCGGGCCCTGGGAGCCCTGCTGCAGCAAATCCTTCCAGCACCGCTCCGCTTGCTGTCGCTGCTCCCAAGGCAGCTACAGAACCTTCTCACCCGGGTGCAAGCAGTGCTTCGGCCGCACCGACTGCCGGTGCCTCTGCACACAGCACCGCGTCCGCGCCTCTGCATCCACACGGCATCAGAGCAGGCAGCTCTGCACACCGAGGAGGGAACGAACGGCCGGAGAGCTGGAGCAGTTCAGAGCCAAGTTCACGCTAGGAAAGGTCCCTGAGACCACCACCTGCAGAGCTTTTATATGATAAGGATTTAAGTTAATTCTGAAGTTATATGTCTTAATTCCATAGGATTGAAGTTAATTCTGAAGTTATATGCCTTAATTAAATATAAATAAACGTATTATATTATTTATTTACATATGCCTTAATTAAATATAAATAATTATATTATATTATATTATTTACAGAATATGTAAATAAAAGTTATTCTGTGACTCTTCCAATAAAAAATGTTGTGATGGAGCAGTGAGCTGGAATGCTTTTCTGTGTCTTAAGTTCTCATTTAATCTCTTTAGTCTTCTGTAAATCAATGATGATGCAGGTGTTATAATTAAGAAGCATACAAGAGAGTTTGGCTAAGCAGGTCATTACACCACAAAGAAGAGATGAAGGGCTTACCCTTATCCTGGGCTCACTGGAAAACTCCAAAGGAGGGATCTCCAGAAAGAGATCCTTCCCTGCTGGCAGTCAGCTCTTCAGTAGGATACCTGGGACTAACAGGATTACTGAAACAATGCCTAAGTAATGCTGCACTTCCATGAACAGAGTGCAATCTGCCTCTGCTGACTTAGAACAGAAGAACACTGTTCTACGTCAGTTCTCCCCCATTTTTGAAAGAAATATTTTACCTTTAAAAGGCCTCATACTCCAGTGCTGTACCTGTACTTGGCTCCATGCTCAGCTTTCGGACACAGCTGACCACTCTTCTTTGCACTGCTCTCCCAGATCATACAGTCTGCAGTTTGGGTGCCATGAGTTGTACCTACGGTGGGATTCAGCCATCATTACACATCTCTAAGCTGAAGGCTCTTTCTTGGCCTCTGTCACTGTTCAGTGTCTGAGAGAGCTTCCAGCTGGCAGTTTCACATCTGCCTACACAAAGCTTTGAAAATCACTGCGTTTAGCTGAGTGTCTGACTGATGGAATGAGAGAATATTAAAGTCCAGGCAAGCATCAGACCCAAAGCACAAAAAGGCTCTTTCCAAACCAAGGAGCATCTGGAAGTCAAAACAGCTGATCTCTGAGTAATGCTGTGAACTCTGGGTGCAGCATTTCACAGATAGGACAACAAAATAACAAGACTTGCTACGATTTCTCTTTGTTCTGTACACTTGTCATCTTTGCCTGACTTTGAGAAATTGATGTGGTGAGAGGGATATTATTATTTGAAACTGAAATCAATCAGTGGTTAATAAACCATATCTTTTAGACTGCATCCTTTGGATTTTGCATACTACGGGAAGAAAAAACAAAACAGTTTCTGTGGGCAAAAGTCCACGCAAGAAGGACTTCTTACCATTCGCTTCAGCTCTTCTGCAGCACGTGGTGATTCTGTCCCTTTCACTGTGAAGAATTTTGTTCCCTGCAACCAAAATAAGAATCAATGGTTGCCAGCACCTGACAGAAATTTATTTGTTCTGTGGCACCGATGGATCACAACAAGGACATGTAGTAAGATTCTATGCAGCAATTAAGATGAGCTCTGGGAATGAAGTGTTTGGCAATGCACTTCAGGCTGATTACGAAACTGTAAGTAACAGAACCCAAAACTCCTGAGCAGGGAATTGTACCCTGTTCTCTGCACTACCCCTCCTAGTTTAAATGAGAGCCCTACCAGAAAATTGACTCAAAGCTCCTGCAACAACTAATGACTGCCATACATTCTACCAATTAACGGGGCTTGACACTAAATTCATCACAGAGAAATTGTGCTGAATAGGGGCTGTCACCACAAACTTGCAATTACTAAAATCAATAAAAGATTCCTATCAGAAAGATATTATTAACATTTTACCACTCCACTTTTAAGTAACTCATCACTCATAAAGTGAATGAACGCTGAACTGCTGCTGACAAGTGACATGCTTTCATATTCTGCATCTCAGTGAAATGTCCTCAGCTTTGATCACGGCTGTTGTTAATCCTGATGTTCAAGACTCTCCTTTGCCAGTCCTGGAAAGCAATTCCTGGAATCATTGCCCCTCAGAGCCAAATGAAGAATAATTCTACTTCTCGATTTTTAAGAAATCAGTACTGAGCTCGTTTTCCTAGACATCTCTTCCAAGTTGGTAAAGACAACTTTGTATTCTAAAGGTAACAGAAAATGAAAATAAACCCAGTTGGAACTGTCTGACTTCTATTTAATGCCTATGACTTCCTCCTGGATTGCCACTCTCTTGCCCATCTCTCACTGTCTTCCTCTCCAAAAGCTCTGCAGCCATTTGGAGCATGAAAGAACACGGACTGAGAATGCCTCAGTGATGGTGAGGCAGCAAAACAGGTCACAGGACAGAGCCAGTGAGCGGATGAGTGGTGCTGCACCCCAGCCTGCCATCTAATTAGCAGCTCAGACAATGAAGATTTTGGAGCTTTGTCTTCGTACAAGAAAAGCAGTTGGCTTCCTTTTAGAAAAAAATATTTCCGTCACAATTTTTCTTTCCTTCCTGAAATCCTTACAGAAAAAACAAACTCAAACCGTACAGAAATAAGCTTCTCTGATACCTGATCTTCACTTTACTTACTGCCACTCAGTAGAGTGAGTACCAGAAGAGACCTCCTGACCAATGACTGATGTCCCATCCTTCCTCTACTCGCCATCCTTTCTTTCTTCTTTATTCCAAACCGTCACATTTACTCTGCCTAGCCATGGAGGATTTTGGACAACAGTCTGTTGGAACAACGTGCTTCAGATAGGCAGTTTCACTGTTTGCTTTGCTATAGAGTGGACAAGTTATTACAGTGATTTAGATCAACTCAAAAGAAAACACGCATGGGGAAAAGCCTGATCTCTGCAGACCATGGGGCCTTTCTTTGTGTCTGTTATTATAAGAAGATGATGCTGAGGTCACTCGCTCTAGGGTTTGCTATAGACATGAACAAGGAGTAAATTAAAATTAAACACACTCAATATTCATGATTTAATTAGAATCAAGTCCAATTCATAATTCTAGGGAACACATTGGCATTGCTTTCCTCTACCGTTACGATGCTGCTCTCACAGGTAGGAATCCAGAGCAAATAGGAAGGATTTGACAAGGACAGGGATCATCCTCCCTCTCTCTCAAAGTTCTCCAGAACAGCACGCAGAAAACTGTCCCTATTTCCATCTACAGCAAATTCTTTTTACCCTGTTAGGAAGATAGGAGCAAGGGAGAAATGATAACCAGGCAGGTGCTGCAACTAAAGCTCAGCCTGCCTTTTCATTTCATGCACATTTGATACCAGTTTTTGATCCAGTGACACAGTTGCAACTATCCAGGCAAAATCATCTCTCTGTCCTTGAGAAGTCCTTTAAACTACAGCTGTACTCCAGAGCCTTCTGCTGCACACAGTTTGCGTGGTATCATGAGTGGCTTCTGCAGTGGTCCAACACCACCAGCACACAACCAACCTGACACTGGTTGAGTAGAGCTTCAGACCATTTCCAAGCCACTCTTCACTTCTGTTTGTACGCTTTCCTAACGCTGTTCCCCTGTGTTAATAAATGTCACAATCAGGCTTGCAGTGCCTGAGCCATTGCCCCTAGCAGGAATGTGAAACACAATCAGCTCCACAGCAAGATCCATGCAAGGCTAGAGTATCTACATATCTGAAAACCTTTTGTTGATGCTCTGCACTGACCTCTGACTGCCTGTAAGACCATGCAGGTGAACTTCCAGCTAAAATGCCAGTCTTAAAAGGAATGACATTTTGGGACCAACAGGAGCAACTGTTGCTGGAGAGGCATGCTGTGACACAGCTGGACGCTGACAAAACCAGCCATGATGAGGAACTGAGGGGATGGCTGAAATACAGCAGGCACACTCACTGTGATGAGAGATGGCCCAGATGAGGCTGGGAGATGGACATGGGGGACAGATCACTCAGCGCAGCCTGCTCTGTTGGCTCATCTGGCTCAGCAGGGATGGCCTCCTTTCCCACAACAGCAGCAGCAGGGGTTTCCTCCACCTTGACTTCCCCAGGTGGAGCTTCTTCAGCCTCAGTCTTTTGTTTTACGGATTTCTAAGTAAACAGTGGAAAATTTGTTGAGGAGCTCATGATGGTGGGGAGGGAAGAAGGGAATGGGAGCTCTGCCTGGCATTACAGTGCTGCTTCACTCCTAGCAGACTCAGTGCCAATGGCTTTGCCAGGAAGAGGACAGCCTTACATTACTAATGATCACCTACAGAGCATCTTCATTCTCAGTGTCCTGCACAGAAACTGAGTCAGTCCTACATCCCTCCCTTGCAAGGAAAGAGAGTGCTAGCTTCCTGAGTTATTGAAAGCAGCAGCAGAAGTGGGGGAGAAGTACTCAGTTTGCTCAGAAATGCTCTAGAAAGTGAGGGCAAAGTGAGGAGTGTCCCAAAGTATGATTTCAAACAGGATTTTTGAAATTATCCCCTATCCCCCTAATTACACTGGTTCTCAGACAAAAAGATCCCTTCTCTGCTGAAAGTAAGAAACACGTTGCAGACTCCGTTTTCACATAGGCAAGTACTAACTGCACGAATTCTGACACTGAACATCATAGAATCATAGAATGGCTCAAATTGCAAGGCACCTAAAGACCATTCAGTTCCAATCCCCCTTCTATGGGTCACCATTAGATCAGGATGATCAGGACCAGAGGCATCCAGAGCTTTTCCAGGCAGCCTGTTCCAGTACCTCACCACCTTCTGAGTGAAAAAAGTCATCCCTAGTTTCTTTTAATGCTTATCGCATCCTGAGACCTCAGTCACCTACAAAGCTTCCGTTTATGGGCCACGCTTCTTCTGCAATTCTTACCCTCTACAATTCTGGCCTATGCTTATTCTTTAGGAAGCGTATCTGGTAAACATCACCAGTCCTGCAAGACGTTTGGTCCTGCAGCAAAACAGCAGAAGTGCTATTTCTGCTGGGGACAAAGCCTTGCAAACACACACAGCTAAAGGAGAGAGCTGCAAGCTGTGCTCAGCATATTCCAGCTATAAAGATGGCTGACTCAGCCAGATTAAATAACCCCAGTAGATCAATTTGCCATGAACACATTGCTCAGCATAACATGAACCTCAAATCTACGCAGCTGCTTTGCAGTTGATAAGATGCAGCTGGTCAGAAGGCCTTCTGTAATGAAGAGACATCTCTGAAATTCTTCAAAATACGAAAATCTGCTCCCTGACATTTGTCAGAAAACAACAACAAAACAAAACC
This sequence comes from Lagopus muta, assembly GCF_023343835.1. Taxonomy (NCBI): domain Eukaryota; kingdom Metazoa; phylum Chordata; class Aves; order Galliformes; family Phasianidae; genus Lagopus; species Lagopus muta. Next base: position 424,717 of record NC_064462.1, read on the forward strand.
AAACAGAAAAACCCACCTCCACACCAAAACACGTCCTTTCAATTCTTTCCTCATCTATTCCTTTAGCAGGCTTGTTTTTAGTGAGGTATAGAGAAATCTGCCTAAGCACCACCTTCAGGATTTGGCAAAGAATAAAGAAATGTTCATTATATTACACCACACTGTGCAGAAGTCTGTCCTGTGGGATAATTGTAATGAGAAACAAAAGGCAGATCTGTCCCAGGTCAGATGGCTAATGAGTTTCCTGGGCCTTAATACTGGAAGGAACTTTCAGGCTTAAAATCAGAGGTAATGTGTTAGAATGCAGATGGCACCGATGTGCTCTGAGTCACTTGTGCACAAGCAGTCTTTAGGCTACCTGCCATCTGAACTAGAAACACAAATACTCAGAATGCTCTCACGGTGCTCAGTGACCAAAGGCACATCAACAGACAGAATCACTCTTCTGCTCTCAGTAACGGCAGCGTTCACCCAGCAATGCTGCCACTCCATATCCTTCATTCAGGCTAACTGGATTCAGCAAGAGGAGCCCAGAAACCACCAAAGCATGATCGCTTTCAACAGTATTCCCCCCCTTAAAAGATGGTACCTACTAAAATGTGGAAGATAGATAAAGCTGCAGTGATATTAGAGGTATGTGTACCAACAGCACATGTGAGCACTTCCTGCTGTGCCCTGGACCAAAGCACTCATTCTTGATTTTCTGAAGTGCAATAAATAAGTAAACTGGCTGTACCTTCATAAACTAAAAGTATCTAGGCATCCTGTTTTTCCTTTTTTGCAGTGCTATCCTAGTGAAAGACTTTCAGAAAGTACAGATTTACAGCTGCAATGGTATACCCACCTATTCTTTCAGGTCAAGATTTAATGATTTAGAGGATGGAAAACACCCATGTTTTTGTACAAAGGAGCAAATATTTTTGTACAAAGCAAAAAACAGTACCCTTTTTTTTACACACCATTTAGAAAATAAGCCAAATCCACCACTTACAGAGTCTCTGTCACATTCTCATTTGATTGCACTGTAAATGCAGCGGCATCCTGCCTATAGAAAATAAAAACAACACAGCAACAATATTTGGCATGGGATGTATCCAGTAAAGACCTGATTTTTATGGCTTACTCAGGCATAACCACCAATAGCTGAGCTTGGATGGAAAATCGATAATCTAAACAGGCATGAATGTCAATATTAAAGACCTTCCTTTTTCAAAAGTGTTCCACGACTCTAAAATGTTTCAAGTTGTTCAAACAGGTGAAGAATCCTTCACTGAATAGAAGCGAATTGCAAGGACTTTGCTTCAGGCACACTGCACTTCTGAACAGCGAATGCCAGAAGTTGATTTTGCCAGACTGCACTGCACAGGGAGTGCAGAGCTCGGAGCTCCTTACACATCCTCTGGACTCTGGGCTTTTATTTGCACAGCGCACACTGCTCAGGAATTAGAGAGGTGAAGCTTCGCATGCATTAACTAGAGAAAGTGGTGGCAGCTTTGTATTTTAGCCCTTCCTTCTGAATACTTTACTAATGTCAAAGGCCTGGAGCAAAATTAATAAGCACTGAAAGACTCGTTTTCAGCCTTGCAGATGCCCAGCTTTTTTGTGTGCATATGTAAACAGTGGTGTGCAGAGCATGCTGTGGGTAAGCCAGCCTCTGAAAGGTGCTGGAATTTAAGAAGGCCCCAGATTATCTGCATTATCACTTGGGATGGGGGCCCTGGGGGTTGAGACGTAAGCGTGCACTGCACTGCTGCAGCGCCTCGAGCAGATCCTCAGCATTATCACAGCACTAAATAAACAACTCAGATTGAACTCCCAGACTAAAACATACGATAGGTGAAAACAACATTGCAGAAACAAATAAAGTCATTTCATGTATAAATGCATAAATACACAGAGTCACTGAACAGGTGTGAAAGCTGTGAGGAAGCCATGCTTCACAGGTGTTTGGGAACTGCTGAGTCACAGCCTGAACCTCTGATTGATCACCGGAGACGAGCCACGAGTCAGCCAGAGGAGCACAGTGAAGGCAATCCACCTGTGCTGCCTGGCTCCACCCCTCCTAGACCTATTGAAGAGCTGGCTGCCAGTGGGGAAGGATCTCTTCTGGAGATCCCCTCTTCTGGGGGTTTTGTAAGTGAGCCTAGCATGCGGGTAAGCCTTCCGTTTATTCTCTCTTGTTATCTTAGTCTACTTTGCCTCACTCTCTTGTTCTTTTGTGATTATAACATCTTAATATCCATTGATTGTACAACAGGATTTTGAGACTGTTAGAAAAATCCAAAAAAGAGAGAAAGAAAAATACGAATCCAGTTCTTTCATTTGGAAAATAAGAAGACAGTCCTGCTAAGCTAGTGGGAGTTTTCCAATTAAATTCAGCTAGGCCAAGAGCGCCAAGAATATTAGCAGCCTTCTAGGAACATCCAGGAAGACTTTCTGAGGGCAGACAAGTTCAGGATTCGTGTCAGCAGGACATTACTGTGTAGCTGGTCTGCAGAGCAGAGTTTTCAAAACTGTACAGCCAGTCTTAATCTCCTCCCAACAAAACAGAAGAAAACACTCAAAATTTGCTTGTTTCTAACCTGTGCAAATCCATTAAATGCCGTGCTGGATGCCCAAGTAGAAGTGAAGATCAGAACAAGTCATCATTTGTTTAGTAAACAAGAACATGGGTAAAACATTTCTATTTGCAAAATAAAAATAGGCCAGACATAAAACAAAAGAAATAACAAAAGGAAGGGCAAGGCAGAAAGATACTTGATGACAGTGCAATTCGATAACAGATTTTACAGGCTTAAAGAGAACACCAAAACCAATAAAAAAAGCGCAGTGACTTCAGTATTTTTATAAAAAGAAAAAAGAAAAGACTGGAAATGCATTTTAAATTATACATATAAAGTACAAAAGCTGTGAGACACCGTGTGCCTTCACAGTGTGAAGCTTCATTCACCTTCCTGAAATGCATTTCTGCCAGCCTGCTTCATTACATGACTGAAGGGCACCACACTATGAACAGCTGCATGACAACTTTCCAAGAAAAAATTGCAAGGACTTAGGAGGGGTAGCAGGAAACACACAGATGGACTGGTTTTAAACGACAAGGTTATGCTTGACCTAAGGAACTCTTTGTCTAGACTAGGCTACACACTGGGGTAGGTACCTCTGCTTTATCAGCCTCCATTTCCTGGTACAACAATCCGTATCTCCGGTTAGCAATTTCATCTTCAGATAAATCTGAGCTGTTAGTCCTGGCAATGCGCTGCCAGCAGCTGATCTGGCCGTCCAGGATGCTGGCACTACAGATGCTTCATTGCCAAGTGCAGCAATCGGGTGTTTTGGGGAAAAGCCAACTCACAGGTATTTCTGGCACATCCACATCACAGCACCACAGGCCAGCAGCATGCAGACAGCAGCACAGCTGAGAACATTACCATGGCTGTGACGTGGCACTTCTGCTCAGATTTGTGAACAGCAGCCTCTGTGCTTTCCTGCATTCATGCCTGGAAGAAACGAGACAATGTCCCACAGTCCCTTCACCTGCTACACAACTCTCTGGGAACTGCGAGTGGTGGGAGCTGAGCAGCGTCACAGAGGTCTGCACGTCCCCCCTCTGGCACGCCGCTGGAACAACTCTCCACACCCCACTGAGGTCAGCCATTTTCACAGGGCCATCCCTGGCTTCTTTGACACGTGCTCTGTGCCCACACGCTCAGGTTTGGCTGCTGACCTGGTGTGCAAGGTTGCTGACCTGGTTAGTGATGCTGGATGAAATTACGCGGCACAGAAATTACCTGGCGTGCCAGCTGTTGACACTGCCTGCGTTCCACTGTCCGAGACCGGCAGGGTGGGATGGCTGCCTTCCTGCAGTGCATCCTGCTCAGTTTCTTGGTCAGTTCCTTTAGAAAGAAAGCAGGACAGTAGGATTGGATGTGATGTGCTCTCATCGGGAACTGAGTTACTCCAATCCTGAGCTCAGGCAAAGTCTGCTGTCCCAGCCACCCACATCCACTGTCACCCCCTCCGTTGCCCAAGGACATTTGGGACCTCCCAGGAACTGGAGGGTGTCGACCCTCTCATGCCTCCTCAGCTCCTATGCAAGCCCCCTACACCATGTGCTGCGGGCATCACCAACCACCACAGCCAGCTATCTGCAGGCTGAAATTCAAGCTCCAGCACAAGCACCTTCAGAATCAGCATCTCCAGCCCATGGCTTTCACCGCCTGGCACATCTCCAAGGCAGTTTCTCCCTCTGGGGAAGTCAGCAGTGCCCCCAAAGAGTCTGCTGTCTCAGTAAGTCTCTGCCCACTGCTTCTTCAGGAGGAAAGCCCCGAGGAAAAGCTTTGCCACAGAGCCCCATAAAACCCCATAGAGCCCCTCTTCATGGCCGAGCAGCTGGGAGCAATTGCTCCAGGTGCCCTGACTCAGGCTCACCCTCCTTTGTGCTCCAATCCTGCCAGAGCTGATGTGGGGGAGAGGGGCTCCCACCTTCGGCCTCTGCATGTTCTTTTTCGCACGGCCTGCCTAAGTGTGACTGCCGTCATCTCTTGTCTTTGAGGGAGCAGATGAGGATGAAGGTGAAACTCTCCTGGGGTTGGTTGTTTACGATGTGGACGGAGAGATCGCCCACACCTTCCACGCGCAGGTACGGCCAGTGCGTGCGGTAGGCTGCTGGGAGGGAAACCGTCCTCCTGCGGGTGTGGAGGGACGACTGCTGGCGGGAGGGAGGAGTGCAGCTGCCTTCCCCCATCAGCAGCGCCGCTCTGGCGTCCCACGGCAGCCCAGGGAGCGGAGCAGAGCAAGCCGGGGTTCTGCGGCTGGCAAAGGGAGCCGTGCGGATGTGCCGCGGCGCTTCCCGCTTTGTATCAGCAGGAGGAGCCCCGCAAAGCCTTCGGCCGTGCCAGATTGGAGGCGCGGAGCAACTGGGGAAACGCAGAACGCACCTGCGTGTGCCGAGTGGAAATTTACGGCAATTCGCAAAAGACAGCAGAGATTTTTAGTAGCAATAATGAGAATAAAAGGTCGGTTACTTTCTGCCCGCGCTGAGGGCGGTTACTGGAGCGGCGCGTTGGGGCCGTGTGACGTCATCACCCTGCGCCGCGAGGCCGAGCCGGCCGTGAGGAGGTAGTGCGGGGCCGCGCGATGCTCCAACGCCGCAGGGCAGCTCCGGGCTCCGAGCGCCGCTTCAGCTTCTACAAGTGGGTGTTCGCGGGGGCACCGGGGCGGGGGCCGCTCTGCGTTGGCCCCGTGGGGCCTCTGTGGTGTTCGGGGCCTCTGCTCGGTGTGGGGAGGTGCGCTGTGTCCCCGTCCCCCCCCAATCCAGGCTACATCGCTGCCTCGTTCCCCTCCACGGTTCGGCCATAAACTCCCCCAGTCCCTCTTTCTGACCCCCAGGGTCACACTGTCCCCCCAATCCCCCCCAACACTGACCTTTAGAGCCCCCCCAACTCCAGTTCCCCCATTCCTTTTCAACCCCCCCCCCCCCCCCGCCTCCCACCCAGTTCTCCATTTTTACTCCCGGGTCCCTTCCCCACCCTCACCTCATCCCTCCCCTCCTTATTCCCCCATTCTGATCCTCTGTCCCCCCTCCCAATACTCCCCTCAGTTCCTCTTGCCTCAGATCAGATGTCCACAACATAGACACCTCCCTGTGAGGTACCTCACTACTGCTAATTTGTGAGCCACTAATGCTCACATGTGGAGATTAAGGATAGGAAGGAGCTGTGCAGATGCAAATATCTGTTGAAATGTAGGCTGTTACTCCCAGAGCATGGCAGGACATTCCCTTGTCCAACAACACCTGCACTGTCAGTAGATATCCACATCTGGGACAACCGAAGCTGTCCCTGCTGTGCATAATGGGGGCAGCCTATAAAGGGATTTAGCCGAACAAGTGGAGTCGTGTGCCACTGGAGCATGACTAAGCTTATTTCTTTCTCTTCTCCTTTATCACCTGTATTTTCTAGATCTTCCTTGACTGCAGTGGCTGTTGTGTCATGGACATTCCTGCGTGTCCTCAGCAGTTATCAGCAAGCTTGTCCCAGCTTTTGTGTCTTCTTGCAGGACTTTATTGGATACAGCTAGTGATAGATGGAGATAAAACGAGGGATTCTTTTGCAAACTGTATCCTTAAGTGACCAGATGTGAAAGAGCCTATGACTCACATGCAGTACACCATGAAAAAGATTCTCTCATTTTGGTCACTTGAGCTATTATAGGATAACATCATTAACTGTTGCGTGGTCTTGATCAGGCTGCTTCCCAACTGCTTGATCAAGGAGAGCAGGCAGAAGCCTTTTGTCAGCAATCTGAGGTGTCTGCAGATCAATGAGCAGCTGCCTATTTCACACACACACACAGAATCACAAGGTTGGAAATGACCTGCAAGATCATCTAGTCCAACCACCCTCCCATTCCTATTAGTACCACAAGCACCAAACCATCTCTCGTTGCTCCTCATCCAGGCGCTTCTTGAACACTACCAGGGACGGCGACTCCACCACCTCCCTGGGCAGCCATTCCAGTGCCTGACCACCCTTTGAGAGAAAAAGTTTCTCCTAATATCCAACCTAAACCTCCTCTGGTATAACTTCTGGCCGTTTCCTCGGGTCCTACTATTTGCCTGGTAGAAGAGGCCAGACCTTTTTGTACCACAACCTCCCTTCAGGAAGTTGTAGAGTGCAGTGAGGTCTCCCCTGAGCCTCCTCTTCTCCAGACTGAACAATCCCAGCTCCCTCAGCCGCTCCTCATAAGACTTGTGCTCCAGACCCCTCACCAGTTTCGTTGCCCTTCTCTGGACACGTTCCAGGGCCTCAATGTCTTTCTTGTAGTGAGGGGCCCAAAACTGAACACAGTACTCGAGGTGCAGCCTCACCAGTGCTGAGTAGAGGGGGATGATCACCTCCCTGCTCCTGCTGGCCACACTATTTCTAATGCAGGCCAGGATGCCGTTGGCCCTCTTGGCCACCTGGGCACACTGTCGGCTCCTGTTCAGCCAAGCATCAACCAACACCCCCAGGTCCCTTTCCTCTTCACAATCATCCAACCACTCATCCCCAAGCCTGTAACGCTGCATGGGGTTGTTGTGGCCAAAGTGCAGAACCCGACACTTGGCCTTGTTAAACCTCACCCCATTCACCTCAGCCCAGCGATCCAGCTTATCTAGATCCCTCTGCAGGGCCTCCCTGCCCTCAGGCAGATCGACACCACCTCCCAACTTGGTGTCATCTGCAAACTTACTCAGGGTACACTCAATCCCTTCATCTAAGTCGTCAATGAAGATATTAAACAGGATGGGCCCCAGTACCGACCCTTGGGGGACACCACTTGTAACACGTCTCCAGCTAGACTTCACTCCATTGACCACCACCCGTTGAGCACGGCCCTCCAGCCAGTTCCTTATCCAACGGAGGGTAAAACTGTCCAAGCCACGGGCAGCCAGTCTCCGCAGAAGGATACTGTGAGAGACCATGTCAAAGGCTTTGCTGAAGTGCAGGTAGACTACATCAACTGCCTTTCCCTCATCTACCAGTCTGGTCACCCAGTCGTAGAAGGAGATGAGGTTGGTCAAACACGACCTGCCTTTCATGAACCCATGCTGGCTAGGCCTGATCCCGTGAACGCTGCGCACGAGCCGTGTGATCTCTCCCAGGAGGATTTGTTCCATGACCTTCCCTGGCACTGATGTCAGGCTGACAGGCCTGTAGTTCCCCGGATCCTCCTTACGGCCCTTCTTGTAGATGGGCGTCACATCAGCAAGCCTCCAATCCTCTGGAACCTCTCCAGTCAACCAGGAGCGCTGGTAGAGCCGAGAGCAGCTTAGCAGTCACCCCCGCCAACTCCCTCAGCACCCTAGGATGAAGCCCATCCGGTCCCATGGACTTGTGACTGTCCAGATGGAGGAGGAGCTCTCTAACTGTCTCCACCTCGATCTCCGGGGAGACATTCTGCGTGTCAGCCCAGATATCCAGATCAGGGCACAAAGTGCCCTGAAGATAGCTGGTCTGACTATTAAAGGCAGATGTAAAGAAGGCGTTGAGGACCTCAGCCTTCTCCTTGTCATCTGTGGTCACATTCCCCGCCGCATCAATTAAAGGATAGAGATTATCCTTGGTTTTTCTCTTGCCACTGATATATTTGTAAAAGGATTTCTTATTCTGCTCTACTGCAGTGGCCAATGTAAGTTCAAGATGGGCTTTCGCCTTCCGGACTTCCTCCCTGCATACCTTAGCAACTTCCTTGTAATCTCCCCTAGTAGCCTGTCCCTTCTTCCATAGGACATGGACTCTCTTTTTCTTCCTGAGTCTTGACAGTAATTCCCGGCTCATCCACACCGGTCTTCTCCCCCTACGGCTCGCCTTACAGTATTCAGGGACAGCCTGTTTTTGTGCCTTTAAGATTTCCACCTTGAGGAGCGTCCAGGCTTCCTGGACCCCTTTACCCTTAAGGAGCGACTCCCAAGGGACCCGTGCTACAAGCGTCCTGAGCAGGTCAAAGTCCGCCCTCTTGAGGTTCAAGATAGCAGTTTTGGTAGTCACCCTTCTGACATCTCCAAGAATAGAGAACTCTACAATTTCATGGTCGCTCTGCCCTAGACAGTCTCCAACCTTCACATCACCTACCAGACCTTCTTTGTTAGCAAAGAGCAGGTCAAGCAGGGCACCACCCCTGGTAGGCTCTCGTACCAGCTGTGTAAGGAAGCTATCTTCCACACACTCTAGAAACCTCTTGGACTGGAAGAGTGGACTATCTTGGACTATGGGAGCTGCAATTGCCCTGGCATTCTCTGGCCGAGCAGAACAACAGGCCACTGAGTTCAGCCAACTTCTTCACACAGCTGCTGGGGGGAAACACAGGCGATGCTCAGCTGGGTCTCACACTGGCCGACAGGGAGCTGGTCAGGGCTGTGACAGTCAGGGCAGCTTTGGCTGCTTTCACCTGACATGGACCTGATACTCACAGAGGAGTGTGAAGGCTCCAGCTGATAGAGTTTCCTTACAAGTAAAGGAGTAGACAGGGGTGGTGCGGGCCTACTGTTGTGTTAATAAGCACAGGAGCAGAGAGGGCTGATGTACCTCACGGCTTCTTTGCCTCTGTCTTCACCAGCAACGCTTCCCTGGCTTTCATGCCTGAAGGCAGGATTCCAGAGCACAACTGCCAAATGGTGGGAGAACTCCTCTACAGCAGCCCTGCCAAGAAGGTCTTGGGCTTCCCTGGGAGACAAAAAGCTTTACCTGTGTCAGCAGTGTGTGCTGGCAGCCCAGAAAGCCAACAGTATTCTGGACTGCAACAAAAGAGCGGTGGGCAGCAGGGCGAGGGAGGCGATCGTCCTCCTCTACTCTGCCTTCATGAGGCTCCATCTAAAGTACTGTGAATCCTCTTGTGGTGTCCTGGCCCATCTCGTGGCTTGGAAGATCATGGTGATCTTACTTCTGTCTCATCAGCTGATGGCAGGTCACAGGAACGCTGGCGGGTTGGGTAGTGGGTGGTTGCTGAGATGATGGATCTCTGCTGAATGAGGCATCTGGAGGTGGGGGCTCTGGGGCCGGGCCGCTCCGCTCCAGGGCCGGGCCAGGTTTTCATTTCTTTATGTACTGCTGTGTTGCTGCAGCTGCCCTTCTGTACTGTTACTGCTTTTTTTGTTCGTGAATATTAAAACGTGTTATCTCCGTGTTGGTTGTCATCCTGCTCTCTTTTCTCTGTTTTGCAGGTCAGCTCGTGTTGGAAGTTGGTGGTGTCACTGTATGAATGAAGGTCAGTTCAGGAGCAGCTGCTGATGGAAGGAATGAAGTCCACGGTAATGAGCTGAATCATCTCCTGGTAAGGTGTCAGAGCTGGCAGTAACCATGTCTGTCGTTGTGAAAAGCAGAGGGCTGGCTCATCCAAGTGCTTGCTGACTGATGTGTGAGAGCATCTGCCTTCTCCAACTGAACAATAAGAAAGCTGGATATGCTGAATCATTACAGCTTATGCAGAAGTTGTGAAAATGCTCTCAAATGTTTCCTTTAGTGATAAGCTGTGTCTTGGCACTGTGATGGTCCTGTCTATGATCTGGAGCACTGCATCTCTTGCAAGCCTTGTGTGCCCATTTCCATGAACCTTTCTTTCTTTCACTCTTCAGAAGAAGTGCTGGGTGCTTTTGGGGGAATCATGAAGGAGGCTGTCAGAAAGCCAGCTGTGATTTTCCTCACATGAAAGGATGCAATGGGAATGGACTGTCATTGCCACCAAGCAGAAGTGAGCTTCTTATGTCGTGAAAGATATAATCTAGATTATTGATTATGAGCAGTTGCAGTGCGATAGGGGACGTGAAGTAACTGTTTGTGTGGGAGTTCAGGGAAGAGCCATGAGAAGTGAAATGGCAGTTTGTGTTTTGGCTGTCAAAATGGTGGAGCTTTACTGGAGTGAAAGGTGTGAGCTTTCTGTAGGCAGGCCCCGGATTTATTTCTGTAAGCAGGCCCCCTCTCAGATTGGTTTTTGCTTGCTGCTTGCTGTGCCTGCCTGCCTGCTCCCTGTGCTTGCTGCATCTGATACCAGTGGTGGTGGCCAGGCTCCCCAGGGCTGTGGGCCTGGTCCTGAGCTGCTGCAGCTTAAAGACCATCTGCGTTTGGGTTGTCCTTCCTGGAGCATCAGGTTGGACTTGGTGATCCTTGTGGATCCCTTACAATTTGGGATGTTCTGTGATTCTATGATCTTGGTGGTTTGCCTGGAAAATACCAGGTGATTTTTTTCCCTCATTTTTTCCTGGCATTTGAACTTGTAGTTTCACTTCTAAATGTGAGAGTGGAGTTGGATAAGGGGAGGGTAAGTTGCTTCTTTATTTGCTGTTCTCCCAGGTGGGTCTGTGTATTTAGTGCCCAAGTTGTGGTAGCTCTGTAACTGGGAGTGTTCCTAATGGTCATAAAAAGTCTTTGCTGCCAGCACAGAATTTGGCCACAGGACTGCCTGCTGGGTTAAGTTGTGTAGATTGATTATCTGCTCCTTGAGATGGTCTGTTCTGTTTATTTTTTCCAAGACGTCAGGTTTTGAGGTCACTGAGATGTACGGATTAATCAATCACTTGCAGCTTGTTTGAGCTTGAAGCAGTTGAATCGTCCCACACAGCACTGTTAAATCAAACCTTATAATGGCTTTGGGATCGTAGCTCTGCGCTGTGCCCCTGGTGTGAATGTCTGTGCTGCAGGTGGCATCCGTCCTGTCGTTCCACTGTGCCCCTCATTGGCAGCAGGTATCACCCTCAGCTTTCTACCTCACACAGCAGAGATTTGGTCACTTTCCAGTTTCTCTGTGGCACCCCCTGTGCTGTTAGTTCTCTTTCTGTGTTGGTGTCCTGTCTAGTCTTCAGCTTGCCCCAGGATGCCAGGCCAGCTGAAAAGAATTTTCAACTTGTATCCATCCTGATATTTTTATGTACTGTCCTTTGTCTTGATGAGGAACACCCTGCAGTCTTCTGAAGAAATCACCATTTCAGACGTGCGTATCGCTTACCTGTATAGCCAATTACTGCTCTCAAGGCTCTTGTTCTCTAATGCGTTCAGTTCAGGATCAGTCCCTGTCCTTTGTCCTCCCTGCTTTGCTGTCCTGTATGGATTTACCTAAGGTTTTTCTTCAGCCTGCTTTCCTTTCAGTTCTGACAACGATTCAACGTTTCCCGTTCGTTTCTCGGCGCTTCTGCCCGCGGTCGTTTCTGCAGCTCCAATAAGCCGCCCCGTCCCCGTGCCCTCCGCCGGGTAAGGACGGGGCGGCGCAAACGGCCGTGTCGTAGCACTGCGAGCGCCGGCCCCGTTCCTCCCCCGCATCCCCTCCCCTCCTCGGCACCGCGTGGGAAATGGCTGGGGTGGGATTCCGGGAGAGCTGGGGCGGCTCCGCCTGCAGAAGAGGAGGCTCGGGGCGATCCCGGGCGCGGCCACCGGTCCGCGCAGGGAGGCGCGGAGAGGACGGAGCCGGGCTGTGCCCGGCGGTGCCCAGCAGCTCCCGTGCTGCAGGGAGCTTCCCCAGGGTTGGGATCCAAAATTGCCCCTGAAGCTCAGCACCCAGCCGTGGTGTGCGCACCTCCTACGTGCCTCCCACCTCGCTGTGCCAGCAACAGAGCAGCCTGCCCCCAGCAGCCGCCCGCAGAAATGACTTTCCCTTTCTCCTGTGAGCCTCCCTGCAGGCTCCAGTGCTCCCACGCCCTTCTCCAGGGCCACCCCTGTTCCCAGAGAGCCTTGCCCAGGGCAGTGTGTTGGTGCTGGCCTGGCTGGCTGCTCCTGCTTTTCTCCCTGTGCTCCTTGCAGGGCCACGAGTTGGCAGGGCTGCTCTGCAGAGGCGGGGGCTGCGCTGCCCTGGACCCCAGGATGACCTTCCCTGGCTGTGCTGCTCCAGGGAGAAGCAGACTCAGCCGGCTGGGGATCTCTGCTGCTGAGTCCCTCTCCATCTGCCCTGATAAATCAGCAGCCAAGGACGGTGCTGGGCAGGACCCAGGGGTGCCTCTAAGGGCTCGACAGGCAACTGAGCAATGCAAGGAGTCACAGAATGACAGAATGATAGAATGCTTTACCTTACAGGTCATCTGGTCCAACCTCCCTGCAGTGAACTGGGACCCTACGCTGGGTCAGGCGCTCAGAGCCTGCTCCAGCCTCTCCCTGAATGCCTCCAAGGATTGAGCTTCCACCACCTCCCTGGGCAACATGTGCCACTGCCTCACCGCTCTTGTCATGAAAGACTTTTTCCTTTAATGCAATCTAAATCTCCCCTCTCTTACTCGGACACTATTTCCCCTTTCGTTACAACAGTTCCACCAGGGAGGCCAGCTCTGGCACAGCGGGGCACCCTGCCACGGCTTTGGGCAGAGTGGTGGAGATGCAGCCCAGGGCGAGGAGGGCGAGGCTGAGGAGGAAGAAGCGCATGGGGTGTGCAGGCGGTGGTCGAGGGCTGCGGCTGTGCTGATGAGGCCATTGCCCAGGCCACTTTGTCCAGATCTCAAGGCAAGGCCTCTTTATCCTCAAGCAGGTCTAAACTCCTCCCAGCTTAGCATCATCCACAAACTGATTGATACAACCAACAGATCTTTAGTGGAACCAACAGTAAAAACAAGATAGAGAAATGGCCTTAAAATGGAGCCCAGCAGAATTCAACAGGTTCATCAGACACACAGGGACTGTCAGGACAAAGTCACCGAATCCTCCAGTGCAGCCATGTTTTAGTTGTCAAGGGACATTCTAAGGCATGCATAGCCAAGGCTTTATGATGCCATGAGCCACCTCCCTGACAAAAGCTCGAGATCTGGGAAACCTGGCAACAGAACACCAGCTGTGATGCAAGGCAGCCAGCCAACAAAGGCACGCACTCAGGGGCCAGAACTCCAGCCAGCCAGCCAGCCAGCCAGCCAAGGAAGGCAGGCAGGGGCCAGGACTCCAGCCAGTCAGCCAAAGCAGGCAGGCAGAGGCCATGACTCCATCCAGCCAGCCAAGACAGGCAAGCAGGAACCAGGACTCAAGCCAGCCATGCAAGACAGGCAAGCAGGAGCCAGGACTCCAACCAGCCAGCCAAGGCAGGTAGGTAAGAAACATGTCTACAGCCATAAAGCCAAGGCAGGCAGGCAGGCAGGGGCCATGACTACAGCCAGCCAGCCAAGGCAGGCAGGCATGGACATGACTACAGCCAGCCAGCCAAGGCAGGAAAGCAAGGACCACGACACCAGCGAGCCAGCCAGACAAGGCAGGTAGGCAGGGGCCAGGACTCCAGCCAGCCAGCCATGGCAGACAGGCAGGCAGGGGCCAGGACTCCAGCCAGCCAGCCAAGGCAGGCAAGCTAGGACCACGACTACAGGCAGCCAGACAAGGAAGGCAGGCAGTGGCCAGGACTCCAGGCAGCCAGACATGGCAGGCAGGCAAGGACCATGACTCCAGTCAGCCAGCCAAGGCAGGCGGGCAGGAGTCAGGACTCCAGCCAGCCAGCCAAGGCAGGCAGGCAGGAGCCAGGACTCCAGCCAGCCAGACATGGCAGGCAAGGAGGGCCACGGTTCCAGCCAGCCAGCCAAGGCAGGCAGGCAGGAGCCAGGACTCCAGCCAGCTAGCCAAGGCAGGCAGGCAGGAGCCAGGACTCCAGCCAGCCAGCCAACGCAGGCAAGGAAGCACCACGACTACAGGCTGCCAGACAAGGCCGGCAGGCAGTGCCCAGGACTCCAGCCAGCCAGACATGGCAGGCATGGAGGGCCACGGTTCCAGCAAGCCAGCCAAGGAGGCAGGAAGGGGCCACAACCACAGCCCGCCACCGAAAAGAGGCAGGCAGGGTCCACAGTTCCAGCAAGCTAGCCAAGGCAGGCAGGCAGAAGCCAGGACTCCAGCCATCCAGTCAAGGCAGGCAGGCAGACCGGAGCCAGGACTCTAGTGACCCAGCCAAGGCAGGCAGGCAGGAGCCAGGACTCCAGTCAGACAGTCAAGGCAGGCAGGCAGGAGTCAGGACTCCAGCCAGCCAGCCAAGGCAGGCAGGCAGGGGCCAGGACTCCAGCCAGCTAGCCAAGGCGGGGAGGCAGGAGCCAGGACTCCAGTCAGCCAGCCAAGGCAGGCAGGCAAGGACCATGACTACAGGCTGCCAGACAAGGCAGGCAGGCAGTGGCCAGGACTCCAGGCAGCCAGACATGGCAGGCAAGGAGGGCCACGGTTCCAGCAAGCCAGCCAAGGCAGGCAGGCAGGGGCCACAACCACAGCCAGCAAGACAAAAGACGCAGGCAGTGTCCACAGTTCCAACTAGCCGGCCATGGCAGGCAGGCAGGAGCCAGGACTCCAGTAAGTCAGCCAGCCAAGGCAGGCAGGCAGGAGCCAGGAATCGAGCCAGCCAGCCAAGGCAGGCAGGCAGGAGCCAAGACTCTATCCAGCAAGCCAAGGCAGGCAAGCAAGGACCACGACTTCAGGCTGCCAGCCAAGGCAGGCAGGCAGGAGCCAGGACTCCAGTCAGCAAGCAAATGCAGGCAGGGAGGAGCCAGGACTCCAGCCAGCCAGCCAAGGCAGGCAGGAAGACAGGAGCCATGAATCTAGCCACCCAGCCAAAGCAGGCAGGCAGGAGCCAGGACTCCAGCCTACCTGCCATGGCAGGCAGGCAGGAGCCAGGACTCCAGTCAGCCAGCCAAGGCAGGCAGGCAGGAGCCAGGACTCCAGTCAACCAGCCAAGGCAGGCAGGCAGGAGCCAGGACTCCAGTCAACAAGCGAATGCAGGCAGGCAGGAGCCAGGACTCCAGTCAGGAAGCCAATGCAGGGAGGCAGGAGCCAGGACTCCAGCCAGCTAGGCAAGGCAGGCAGGCAGGAGTCAGGACTCCAGTTAGGCAGCCAAGGCAGACAGGAAGGAGCCAGGACTCCAGCCAGCCAGCCAAGGCAGGCAGGAAAGAGCAAGGACTCCAGCCAGCCAGCCATGGCAGGCAGGCAGGAGCCAGGACTCCAGTCAGCCAGCCAAGGCAGGCAGGCAGGAGCCAGGACTCCAGTCAGCCAGCCAAGGCAGGCAGGCAGGAGCCAAGACTCCAGCCAGCCAGCCAAGGCAGGCAGGCAGGAGCCAGGACTCCAGTCAGCAAGCGAATGCAGGCAGGCAGGAGCCAGGACTCCAGCCAGCCAGCCAAGTCAGACAGGCAAGGACCATGTCTCGAGTCAGCCAGCCAAGGAAGGCAGGCAGGAGCCAGGACTCCAGCCAGCCTGACAAGGCAGGCAGGCAGGAGGCAGGACTCCCGTCAGCAAGCCAATGCATGCAGGCAGGAGCCAGGACTCCAGCCAGCTAGCCAAGACAGGCACGCAGGAGTCAGGACTCCAGTCAGCCAGCCAAGGCACGCAGGCAGGAGCCAAGACTCCAGCCAGCGAGCCAAGGCAGGCAGGCAGGAGCCAGGACTCCAGTCAGCCAGCCAAGGCAGGCGGGCAAGGACCATGACTCCAGTCAGCCAGCCAAGGAAGGCAGGCAGAAGCCAGGACTCCAGCCAGCTAGCCAAGGCAGGCAGGCAGGAGGCAGGACTCCAGCCAGCCAGCCAAGGCAGGCAAGGAAGGACCACAACTACAGGCTGCCAGACAAGGCCGGCAGGTAGTGCCCAGGACTCCAACCAGCCAGACATGGCAGGAAAGGAGGGCCACGGTTCCAGCAAGCCAGCCAAGGAGGCAGGCAGGGGCCACAACCACAGCCAGCCACCGAAAAGAGGCAGGCAGGGTCCACAGTTCCAGCCAGCTAGCCGAGGCAGGAAGGCAGAAGCCAGGACTCCAGCCATCCAGTCAAGGCAGGCAGGCAGACCGGACCCAGGACTCTAGTGACCCAGCCAAGGCAGGCAGGCAGGAGCCAGGACTCCAGCCAGCCAGCCAAGGCAGGCAGGCCGGGGCCAGGACTCCAGCCAGATAGCCAAGGCGGGCAGGCAGGAGCCAGGACTCCAGTCAGCCAGCCAAGGCAGGCAGGCAGGGGCCAGGACTCCAGCCAGCCAGCCAAGGCAGGTAGGCAAGGACCATGACTACAGGCTGCCAGACAAGGCAGGCAGGCAGTGGGCAGGACTCCAGGCAGCCAGACATGGCAGGCAAGAAGGGCCACGGTTCCAGCAAGCCAGCCAAGGCAGGCAGGCAGGAGCCAAGACTCTATCCAGCAAGCCAAGGCAGGCAAGCAAGGACCACGACTACAGGCTGCCAGCCAAGGCAGGCAGGCAGGAGCCAGGACTCCAGCCAGCCAGCCAAGGCAGGCAGGCAGGAGCCAGGACTCCAGTCAACAAGCGAATGCAGGCAGGCAGGAGCCAGGACTCCAGCCAGCCTGCCAAGTCAGACAGGCAAGGACCATGACTCCAGCCAGCCAGCCAAGGCAGGCAGGCAGGAGCCAGGACTCCAGTCAGCCAGCCAAGGCAGGCAGGCAGGAGGCAGGACTCCAGCCAGCCAGCCAAGGCAGGCAGGCAGGAGCCAGGACTCCAGCCAGCCAGCCAAGGCTGGCAGGCAGGAGCGAGGACTCCAGCCAGCTAGCCAAGGCAGGCAAGCAACGACCATGACTACAGGCGGGCAGACAAGGCAGGCAGGCAGTGGGCAGGACTCCAGGCAGCCAGACATGGCAGGCAAGGAGGGCCAGGAATCCAGCCAGCCAGACAAGGCAGACAGGCAAGGACCTTGACTCCAGCCAGCCAGCCTAGATAGGCAGGCAGGAGCCAGGACTCCAGCCAGCCAGACATGGCAGGCAAGGAGGGCCACGGTTCCAGCCAGCTAGCCAAGGCAGGCAGGCAGGGGCCACAACCACAGACAGCCATCCAGCCAAGGCAGGCAGGTAGGCAGGAGCCAGGACTCTATCCACCCAGCCAAGGCAGGCAGGCAGGAGCCAGGACTCCGGTCAGCCAGCCAAGGCAGGCAAGCAAGGACCATGACTCCAGTCAGCCAGCCAAGGAAGGCAGGCAGGAGCCAGGACTCCAGCCAGCTAGCCAAGGCAGGCAGGCAGGAGGCAGGACTCCCGTCAGCAAGCCAATGCAGGCAGGCAGGAGCCAGGACTCCAGCCAGCTAGCCAAGGCAGACAGGCAGGAGCCAGGACTCCAGCCAGCCAGCCAAGGCAGGCAAGCAAGGACCATGACTACAGGCGGCCAGAGAAGGCAGGCAGGCAGTGGGCAGGACTCCAGGCAGCCAGACATGGCAGGCAAGGAGGGCCACGGTTCCAGCAAGCCAGCCAAGGCAGGCAGGCAGGGGCCACAACCACAGCCAGCCAGACAAAAGACGCAGGCAGTGTCCACAGTTCAAACTAGCCGGCCATGGCAGGCAGGCAGGAGTCAGGACTCCAGTAAGTCAGCCAGCCAAGGCAGGCAGGCAGGAGCCAGGAATCCAGCCAGCCAGCCAAGGCAGGCAGGCAGGAGCCAAGACTCTATCCAGAAAGCCAAGGCAGGCAAGCAAGGACCACGACTACAGGCTGCCAGCCAAGGCAGGCAGGCAGGAGCCAGGACTCCAGTCAGCAAGCGAATGCAGGCAGGGAGGAGCCAGGACTCCAGCCAGCTAGGCAAGGCAGGCAGGCAGGAGTCAGGACTCCAGTCAGCCAGGCAAGGCAGGCAGGAAGGAGCCAGGACTCCAGCCAGCCAGCCAAGGCAGGCAGGAAGACAGGAGCCATGAATCTAGCCACCCAGCCAAAGCAGGCAGGCAGGAGCCAGGACTCCAGTCAGCCAGCCAAGGCAGGCAGGCAGGAGCCAGGACTCCAGTCAACCAGCCAAGGCAGGCAGGCAGGAGCCAGGACTCCATCCAGCCTGCCAAGGCAGGCAGGCAGGAGCCAGGACTCCAATCAACAAGCGAATGCAGGCAGGCAGGAGCCAGGACTCCAGTCAGGAAGCCAATGCAGGGAGGCAGGAGCCAGGACTCCAGCCAGCTAGGCAAGGCAGGCAGGCAGGAGTCAGGACTCCAGTTAGGCAGCCAAGGCAGACAGGAAGGAGCCAGGACTCCAGCCAGCCAGCCAAGGCAGGCAGGAAAACAGGAGCCAGGACTCTAGCCACCCAGCCAAGGCAGGCAGGAAAGAGCAAGGACTCCAGTCAGCCAGCCATGGCAGGCAGGCAGGAGCCAGGACTCCAGTCAGCCAGCCAAGGCAGGCAGGCAGGAGCCAGGACTCCAGTCAGCCAGCCAAGGCAGGCAGGCAGGAGCCAGGACTCCAGCCAGCCAGCCAAGGCAGGCAGGCAGGAGCCAGGACTCCAGTCAGCAAGCGAATGCAGGCAGGCAGGAGCCAGGACTCCAGCTAGCCAGCCAAGTCAGACAGGCAACGACCATGTCTCGAGTCAGCCAGCCAAGGAAGGCAGGCAGGAGCCAGGACTCCAGCCAGCCTGCCAAGGCAGGCAGGCAGGAGGCAGGACTCCCGTCAGCAAGCCAATGCATGCAGGCAGGAGCCAGGACTCCAGCCAGCTAGCCAAGACAGGCACGCAGGAGTCAGGACTCCAGTCAGCCAGCCAAGGCAGGCAGGCAGGAGCCAAGACTCCAGCCAGCCAGCCAAGGCAGGCAGGCAGGAGCCAGGACTCCAGTCAGCCAGCCAAGGCAGGCGGGCAAGGACCATGACTCCAGTCAGCCAGCCAAGGAAGGCAGGCAGAAGCCAGGACTCCAGCCAGCTAGCCAAGGCAGGCAGGCAGGAGGCAGGACTCCAGCCAGTCAGCCAACGCAGGCAAGGAAGGACCACGACTACAGGCTGCCAGACAAGGCCGGCAGGTAGTGCCCAGGACTCCAGCCAGCCAGACATGGCAGGAAAGGAGGGCCACGGTTCCAGCAAGCCAGCCAAGGAGGCAGGCAGGGGCCACAACCACAGCCAGCCACCGAAAAGAGGCAGGCAGGGTCCACAGTTCCAGCCAGCTAGCCAAGGCAGGCAGGCAGAAGCCAGGACTCCAGCCATCCAGTCAAGGCAGGCAGGCAGACCGGACCCAGGACTCTAGTGACCCAGCCAAGGCAGGCAGGCAGGAGCCAGGACTCAAGCCACCCAGCCATGGCAGGCAGGCAGGAGCCAGGACTCCAGTCAGCAAGTGAATGCAGGCAGGCAGGAGCCAGGACTCCAGCCAGCCAGCCAAGGCAGGCAGGCCGGGGCCAGGACTCCAGCCAGATAGCCAAGGCGGGCAGGCAGGAGCCAGGACTCCAGTCAGCCAGCCAAGGCAGGCAGGCAGGGGCCATGACTCCAGCCAGCCAGCCAAGGCAGGTAGGCAAGGACCATGACTACAGGCTGCCAGACAAGGCAGGCAGGCAGTGGGCAGGACTCCAGGCAGCCAGACATGGCAGGCAAGAAGGGCCACGGTTCCAGCAAGCCAGCCAAGGCAGGCAGGCAGGAGCCAAGACTCTATCCAGCAAGCCAAGGCAGGCAAGCAAGGACCACGACTACAGGCTGCCAGCCAAGGCAGGCAGGCAGGAGCCAGGACTCCAGCCAGCCAGCCAAGGCAGGCAGGCAGGAGCCAGGACTCCAGTCAACAAGCGAATGCAGGCAGGCAGGAGCCAGGATTCCAGCCAGCCTGCCAAGTCAGACAGGCAAGGACCATGACTCCAGCCAGCCAGCCAAGGCAGGCAGGCAGGAGGCAGGACTCCAGCCAGCCAGCCAAGGCAGGCAGGCAGGAGCCAGGACTCCAGCCAGCCAGCCAAGGCTGGCAGGCAGGAGCGAGGACTCCAGCCAGCTAGCCAAGGCAGGCAAGCAACGACCATGACTACAGGCGGGCAGACAAGGCAGGCAGGCAGTGGGCAGGACTCCAGGCAGCCAGACATGGCAGGCAAGGAGGGCCAGGAATCCAGCCAGCCAGACAAGGCAGACAGGCAAGGACCTTGACTCCAGCCAGCCAGCCTAGATAGGCAGGCAGGAGACAGGACTCCAGCCTGCCAGCCAAGGCAGGCGGGCAGGAGTCAGGACTCCAGTCAGCCAGCCAAGGCAGGCAGGCAGGAGCCAGGACTCCAGCCAGCCAGCCAAGGCTGGCAGGCAGGAGCGAGGACTCCAGCCAGCTAGCCAAGGCAGGCAAGCAACGACCATGACTCCAGTCAGCCACCCAAGGCAGGCAGGCAGGGGCCAGGACTCCAGCCAGCCAGACACGGCAGGCAGGCAAAGACCATGACTCCAGTCAGCCACCCAAGGCAGGCAGGCAGGGGCCAGGACTCCAGCCAGCCAGACACGGCAGGCAGGCAAAGACCATGACTCCAGTCAGCCACCCAAGGCAGGCAGGCAGGAGCCAGGACTCCATGCAGCCAGACATGGCAGGCAAGGAGGGCCACGTTTCCAGCAAGCCAGCCAAGGCAGGCAGGCAGGGGCCACAACCACAGACAGCCATCCAGCCAAGGCAGGCAGGTAGGCAGGAGCCAGGACTCTAGCCACCCAGCCAAGGAAGGCAGGCAGGAGCCAGGACTCCAGTCAGCCAGCCAAGGCAGGCAAGCAAGGACCATGACTCCAGTCAGCCAGCCAAGGAAGGCAGGCAGGAGCCAGGACTCCAGCCAGCTAGCCAAGGCAGGCAGGCAGGAGGCAGGACTCCCGTCAGCAAGCCAATGCAGGCAGGCAGGAGCCAGGACTCCAGCCAGCTAGCCAAGGCAGGCAGGCAGGAGCCAGGACTCCAGCCAGCCAGCCAAGGCAGCTGGGACCATGACTACAAGCAGCCAGAGAAGGCAGGCAGGCAGTGGGCAGGACTCCAGGCAGCCAGACATGGCAGGCAAGGAGGGCCACGGTTCCAGCAAGCCAGCCAAGGCAGGCAGGCAGGAGCCAGGACTCCAGTCAGCCAGCCATGGCAGGCAGGCAGGAGGCAGGACTCCAGCCAGCCAGCCAAGGCAGGCAGGCAGGGGCCTGGACTCCTGCCAGCCTGCCAAGGCAGGTAGACATGGGCCAGGACTCCAGTCAGCCAGCCAAGGCAGGCAGGCAGGAGCCAGGACTCCAGTCAGCCAGACAAGGTAGGCAAGGAGGGCCACGGTTCCAGCCAGACAGCCAATGCAGGCAGGCAAGGACCATGACTCCAGCCAGCCAACCAAGGCAGACAGGCAGGGGCCAGGACTCCAGCCAGCCTGCCAAGGCAGGCAGGCAGGAGCCAGGACTCCAGTCAGCCAGCCAAGGCAGGCAGGCAGGAGCCAGGACTCCAGTCAGCCAGCCAAGGCAGGCAGGCAGGAGCCAGGACTCCAGCCAGCCAGCCAAGGCAGGCAGGCAGGAGCCAGGACTCCAGTCAGAAAGCGAATGCAGGGAGGCAGGAGCCAGGACTCCAGCCAGCCTGCCAAGTCAGAAAGGCAAGGATCATGACTCCAGTCAGCCAGGCAAGGAAGGCAGGCAGGAGCCAGGACTCCAGTCAGCCAGCCAAGGCAGGCAGGCAGAAGCCAGGACTCCAGCCAGCCAGCCAAGGCAGGCAGGCAGGGGCCAGGACTCCAGCCAGCCAGACAAGGCAGACAGGCAAGGACCATGACTCCAATCAGCCAGCCAAGGCAGGCAGGCAGGAGGCAGGAGTCCAGTCAGCCAGCCAAGGCAGGAAGGCAGGAGCCAGGACTGCAGTCTGCCAGCCAAGGCAGGAAGGCAAGGACCATGACTGCAGTCAGCCAGGCAAGGAAGGCAGGCAGGAGCCAGGACTCCAGTCAGCCAGCCAAGGCAGGCAGGAAGACTGGAGCCAGGACTCTATCCACCCAGCCAAGGCAGGCAGGCAGGAGCCAGGACTCCAGTCAGCAAGTGAATGCAGGCAGGCAGGAGCCAGGACTCCAGTCAGCTAGCCAAGGAAGGCAGGCAGGAGTCAGGACTCCAGCCAGCCTGCCAAGGCAGGCAGGCAGGAGGCAGGACTCCCGTCAGCTAGCAAAGGCAGGCAGGCAGGAGCCAGGACTCCAGCCAGCCAGGCAAGGCAGGCAGGCAGGGGCCAGGACTCCAGCCAGCCTGCCAAGGCAGGTAGGCATGGGCCAGGACTCCAGTCAGCCAGCCAAGGCAGGCAGGCAGGAGTCAGGACGCCAGTCAGCCAGCCAAGGCAGGCAGGCAGGAGTCAGGACGCCAGTCAGCCAGCCAAGGCAGGCGGGCAGGATTCAGGACTCCAGCCATCCAGCCAAGGCAGGCAGGCAGGGGCCAGGACTCCAGCCAGCCAGACAAGGCAGACAGGCAAGGACCATGACTCCAGTTAGCCAGCCAATGCAGGCAAGCGAGGACCACGACTACAGGCTGCCAGACAAGGCAGGCAGGCAGTGGCCAGGACTCCAGCCAGCCAGACAAGGCAGACAGGCAGGAGCCAGGACTCCAGCCAGCCAGCCATGGCAGGCAGGCAGGAGCCAGGACTCTAGTCACCCAGCCATGGCAGACAGGCAGGAGCCAGGACTCCAGCCAGCCAGGCAAGGCAGGCAGGCAGGGGCCAGGACTCCAGCCAGCCTGCCAAGGCTGGCAGTCAAGGACCATGACTCCAGTCAGCCAACCAAGGCAGGCAGGCAGGAGCCAGGACTCCAGCCAGCTAGCAAAGGCAGACAGGCAGGAGCCAGGACTCCAGTCAGCCAGCCATGGCAGGCAGGCAGGAGGCAGGACTCCAGCCAGCCTGCCAAGGCAGGTAGGCATGGGCCAGGACTCCAGTCAGCCAGCCAAGGCAGGCAGGCAGGAGCCAGGACTCCAGTCAGCCAGCCAAGGCAGGCAGGCAGGAGCCAGGACTCCAGCCAGCCAGCCAAGGCAGGCAGGCAGGAGCCAGGACTCCAGTCAGAAAGCGAATGCAGGGAGGCAGGAGCCAGGACTCCAGCCAGCCTGCCAAGTCAGAAAGGCAAGGACCATGACTCCAGTCAGCCAGGCAAGGAAGGCAGGCAGGAGCCAGGACTCCAGTCAGCCAGCCAAGGCAGGCAGGCAGAAGCCAGGACTCCAGCCAGCCAGCCAAGGCAGGCAGGCAGGGGCCAGGACTCCAGCCAGCCTGCCAAGGCAGGTAGGCATGGGCCAGGACTCCAGTCAGCCAGCCAAGGCAGGCAGGCAGGAGCCAGGACTCCAGTCAGCCAGCCAAGGCAGGCAGGCAGGAGCCAGGACTCCAGCCAGCCAGCCAAGGCAGGCAGGCAGGAGCCAGGACTCCAGTCAGAAAGCGAATGCAGGGAGGCAGGAGCCAGGACTCCAGCCAGCCTGCCAAGTCAGAAAGGCAAGGACCATGACTCCAGTCAGCCAGGCAAGGAAGGCAGGCAGGAGCCAGGACTCCAGTCAGCCAGCCAAGGCAGGCAGGCAGAAGCCAGGACTCCAGCCAGCCAGAAAAGGCTGGCAGGCAGGAGCCAGGACTCCAGCCAGCCTGACATGGCAGGCAAGGAGGGCCACGGTTTCAGCAAGCCAGCCATGGCAGGCAGGCAGGGGCCACAACCACAGCCAGCCATCCAGCCAAGGCAGGCAGGTAGGCAGGAGCCAGGACTCCAGCCACCCAGCCAAGGAAGGCAGGCAGGAGTCAGGACTCCAGCCATCCAGCCAAGGCAGGCAGGCAGGAGCCAGGACTCCAGCCAGCCAGCCAAGGCAGGCAAGCAAGGACCACGACTACAAGCGGCCAGACAAGGCAGGCAGGCAGTGGCCAGGACTCCAGGCAGCCAGACATGGCAGGCAAGGAGGGCCACGGTTCCAGCAAGCCAGGCAAGGCAGGCAGGCAGGAGCCAGGACTCCAGTCAGCTAGCCAAGGCAGGCAGGCAGGAGCCAGGACTCCAGCCAGCCTGCCAAGGCAGGCAGGCAAGGACCATGACTCCAGTCAGCCAGCCAAGGCAGGCAGGCAGGAGTCAGGACGCCAGTCAGCCAGCCAAGGCAGGCAGGCAGGAGTCAGGACTCCAGCCAGCCTGCCAAGGCAGGCAGGCAAGGACCATGACTCCAGTCAGCCAGCCAAGGCAGGCAGGCAGGGGCCAGGACTCCAGCCAGCCAGACAAGGCAGACAGGCAAGGACCATGACTCCAGTTAGCCAGCCAATGCAGGCAAGCAAGGACCACGACTACAGGCTGCCAGACAAGGCAGGCAGGCAGTGGCCAGGACTCCAGCCAGCCAGACAAGGCAGACAGGCAGGAGCCAGGACTCCAGCCAGCCAGCCATGGCAGGCAGGCAGGAGCCAGGACTCTAGTCACCCAGCCATGGCAGACAGGCAGGAGCCAGGACTCCAGTCAGCCAACCAAGGCAGGCAGGCAGGAGCCAGGACTCCAGCCAGCTAGCAAAGGCAGACAGGCAGGAGCCAGGACTCCAGTCAGCCAGCCATGGCAGGCAGGCAGGAGGCAGGACTCCAGCCAGCCAGCCAAGGCAGGCAGGCATGGGCCAGGACTCCAGCCAGCCTGCCAAGGCAGGCAGGCATGGGCCAGGACTCCAGTCAGCCAGCCAAGGCAGGTAGGCAGGAGCCAGGACTCCAGTCAGCCAGCCAAGGCAGGCAGGCAGGAGTCAGGACTCCAGCCATCCAGCCAAGGCAGGCAGGCAGGGGCCAGGACTCCAGCCAGCCAGACAAGGCAGACAGGCAAGGACCATGACTCCAATCAGCCAGCCAAGACAGGCAGGCAGGAGGCAGGAGTCCAGGCAGCCAGCCAAGGCAGGAAGGCAGGAGCCAGGACTGCAGTCTGCCAGCCAAGGCAGGAAGGGAAGGACCATGACTGCAGTCAGCCAGCCAAGGCAGGCAGGCAGGAGCCAGGACTCCAGCCAGCCAGCCAAGGCAGGCAGGAAGACTGGAGCCAGGACTCTAGCCACCCAGCCAAGGCAGGCAGGCAGGAGCCAGGATTCCAGCCAGCCAGCCATGGCAGGCAGGCAGGAGCCAGAACTCCAGCCAGCCAGCCAAGGCAGGCAGGAAGACAGGAGCCAGGACTCTATCCACCCAGCCAAGGCAGGCAGGCAGGAGCCAGGACTCCAGTCAGCAAGTGAATGCAGGCAGGCAGGAGCCAGGACTCAAGCCGGCCTGCCAAGTCAGACGGGCAGGGGCCAGGACTCCAGTCAGCCAGCCAAGGAAGGCAGGCAGGAGTCAGGACACCAGCCAGCCTGCCAAGGCAGGCAGGCAGGAGGCAGGACTCCCGTCAGCAAGCCAATGCAGGCAGGCAGGAGCCAGGACTCCGGTCAGCTAGCAAAGGCAGGCAGGCAGGGGCCAGGACTCCAGCCAGCCTGCCAAGGCAGGTAGGCATGGGCCAGGACTCCAGTCAGCCAGCCAAGGCAGGCAGGCAGGAGCCAGGACTCCAGCCAGCCAGCCAAGGCAGGCAGGCAGGGGCCAGGACTCCAGCCAGCCTTCCACGGCAGGCAGGCATGGGCCAGGACTCCAGTCAGCCAGCCAAGGCAGGCAGGCAGGAGCCAGGACTCCAGTCAGCCAGCCAAGGCAGGCAGGCAGGAGCCAGGACACCAGCCAGCCTGCCAAGGCAGGCAGGCAGGAGGCAGGACTCCCGTCAGCAAGCCAATGCAGGCAGGCAGGAGCCAGGACTCCGGTCAGCTAGCAAAGGCAGGCAGGCAGGAGCCAGGACTCCAGCCAGCCAGCCAAGGCAGGCAGGCAGGGGCCAGGACTCCAGCCAGCCTGCCAAGGCAGGTAGGCATGGGCCAGGACTCCAGTCAGCCAGCCAAGGCAGGCAGGCAGGAGCCAGGACTCCAGTCAGCCAGCCAAGGCAGGCAGGCAGGAGCCAGGACTCCAGTCAGCCAGCCAATGCAGGAAAGCATGGACCACGACTACAGGCTGCCAGACAAGGCAGGCAGGCAGCGGCCAGGACTCCAGCCAGCCAGACAAGGTAGGCAAGGAGGGCCACGGTTCCAGCCAGACAGCCAATGCAGGCAGGCAAGGACCACGACTCCAGCCAGCCAGCCAAGGCAGACAGGAAGGAGCCAGGACTCCAGCCAGCCAGCCATGGCAGGCAGGCAGGAGCCAGGAGTCCAGCCAGCCAGCCAAGGCAGGCAGGCAGGGGCCAGGACTCCAGCCAGCCTGCCAAGGCAGGCAGGCAGGAGCCAGGACTCCAGTCAGCCAGCCAAGGCAGGCAGGCAGGAGCCAGGACTCCAGTCAGCCAGCCAAGGCAGGCAGGCAGGAGCCAGGACTCCAGTCCGAAAGCGAATGCAGGCAGGCAGGAGCCAGGACTCCAGCCAGCCTGCCAAGTCAGACAGGCAAGGACCATGACTCCAGTCAGCCAGGCAAGGAAGGCAGGCAGGAGCCAGGACTCCAGTCAGCCAGCCAAGGCAGGCAGGCAGAAGCCAGGACTCCAGCCAGCCAGAAAAGGCAGGCAGGCAGGAGACAGGACTCCAGCCAGCCAGACATGGCAGGCAAGGAGGGCCACGGTTTCAGCAAGCCAGCCATGGCAGGCAGGCAGGGGCCACAACCACAGCCAGCCATCCAGCCAAGGCAGGCAGGTAGGCAGGAGCCAGGACTCTAGCCACCCAGCCAAGGAAGGCAGGCAGGAGCCAGGACTCCATCCAGCCAGCCAAGGCAGGCAGGTGGACAGGAGCCAGGACTCTAGCCAGCCAGCCAAGGCAGGCAGGCAGGAGCCAGGATTCCAGCCAGCCAGCCATGGCAGGCAGGAAGGAGCCAGAACTCCAGCCAGCCAGACAAGGCAGGCAGGAAGACAGGAGCCAGGACTCTATCCACCCAGCCAAGGCAGGCAGGCAGGAGCCAGGACTCCAGTCAGCAAGTGAATGCAGGCAGGCAGGAGCCAGGACTCCAGTCAGCCAGCCAAGGCAGGCAGGCAAGGACCATGAATCTAGTCAGCGAGCCAAGAAAGGCAGGCAGGAGCCAGGATTCCAGCCAGCTAGCCATGGCAGGCAGGCAGGAGCCAGGACTCCAGCCAGCCAGGCAAGGCAGGCAGGCAGGGGCCAGGACTCCAGCCAGCCTGCCAAGGCAGGCAGGCAAGGACCATGACTCCAGTCAGCCAGCCAAGGCAGGCAGGCAAGGACCATGACTCCAGCCAGCCAGCCAAGGCAGGCAAGCAAGGACCACGACTACAAGCGGCCAGACAAGGCAGGCAGGCAGTGGCCAGGACTCCAGGCAGCCAGACATGGCAGGCAAGGAGGGCCACGGTTCCAGCAAGCCAGGCAAGGCAGGCAGGCAGGAGCCAGGACTCCAGTCAGCCAGCCAAGGCAGGCAGGCAAGGACCATGACTCCAGCCAGCCAGCCAAGGCAGGCAAGCAAGGACCACGACTACAAGCGGCCAGACAAGGCAGGCAGGCAGTGGCCAGGACTCCAGGCAGCCAGACATGGCAGGCAAGGAGGGCCACGGTTCCAGCAAGCCAGGCAAGGCAGGCAGGCAGGAGCCAGGACTCCAGTCAGCCAGCCAATGCAGGAAAGCATGGACCACGACTACAGGCTGCCAGACAAGGCAGGCAGGCAGCGGCCAGGACTCCAGCCAGCCAGACAAGGTAGGCAAGGAGGGCCACGGTTCCAGCCAGACAGCCAATGCAGGCAGGCAAGGACCACGACTCCAGCCAGCCAGCCAAGGCAGACAGGAAGGAGCCAGGACTCCAGCCAGCCAGCCATGGCAGGCAGGCAGGAGCCAGGAGTCCAGCCAGCCAGCCAAGGCAGGCAGGCAGGGGCCAGGACTCCAGCCAGCCTGCCAAGGCAGGCAGGCAGGAGCCAGGACTCCAGTCAGCCAGCCAAGGCAGGCAGGCAGGAGCCAGGACTCCAGCCAGCCAGAAAAGGCAGGCAGGCAGGAGACAGGACTCCAGCCAGCCAGACATGGCAGGCAAGGAGGGCCACGGTTTCAGCAAGCCAGCCATGGCAGACAGGCAGGGGCCACAACCACAGCCAGCCATCCAGCCAAGGCAGGCAGGTAGGCAGGAGCCAGGACTCTAGCCACCCATCAAGGAAGGCAGGCAGGAGCCAGGACTCCATCCAGCCAGCCAAGGCAGGCAGGTGGACAGGAGCCAGGACTCTAGCCAGCCAGCCAAGGCAGGCAGGCAGGAGCCAGGATTCCAGCCAGCCAGCCATGGCAGGCAGGAAGGAGCCAGAACTCCAGCCAGCCAGACAAGGCAGGCAGGAAGACAGGAGCCAGGACTCTATCCACCCAGCCAAGGCAGGCAGGCAGGAGCCAGGACTCCAGTCAGCAAGTGAATGCAGGCAGGCAGGAGCCAGGACTCCAGTCAGCCAGCCAAGGCAGGCAGGCAAGGACCATGAATCTAGTCAGCGAGCCAAGAAAGGCAGGCAGGAGCCAGGATTCCAGCCAGCTAGCCATGGCAGGCAGGCAGGAGCCAGGACTCCAGCCAGCCAGGCAAGGCAGGCAGGCAGGGGCCAGGACTCCAGCCAGCCTGCCAAGGCAGGCAGGCAAGGACCATGACTCCAGTCAGCCAGCCAAGGCAGGCAGGCAGGAGCCAGGACTCCAGGCAGCCAGACATGGCAGGCAAGGAGGGCCACGGTTCCAGCAAGCCAGCCAAGGCAGGCAGGCAGGAGCCAGGACTCCAGTCAGCTAGCCAAGGCAGGCAGGCAGGAGCCAGGACTCCAGCCAGCCTGCCAAGGCAGGCAGGCAAGGACCATGACTCCAGTCAGCCAGCCAAGGCAGGCAGGCAAGGACCATGACTCCAGCCAGCCAGCCAAGGCAGGCAGGCAGGGGCCAGGACTCCAGCCAGCCTTCCACGGCAGGCAGGCATGGGCCAGGACTCCAGTCAGCCAGCCAAGGCAGGCAGGCAGGAGCCAGGACTCCAGTCAGCCAGCCAAGGCAGGCAGGCAGGAGCCAGGACACCAGCCAGCCTGCCAAGGCAGGCAGGCAGGAGGCAGGACTCCCGTCAGCAAGCCAATGCAGGCAGGCAGGAGCCAGGACTCCGGTCAGCTAGCAAAGGCAGGCAGGCAGGGGCCAGGACTCCAGCCAGCCTGCCAAGGCAGGTAGGCATGGGCCAGGACTCCAGTCAGCCAGCCAAGGCAGGCAGGCAGGAGCCAGGACTCCAGTCAGCCAGCCAAGGCAGGCAGGCAGGAGCCAGGACTCCAGTCAGCCAGCCAATGCAGGAAAGCATGGACCACGACTACAGGCTGCCAGACAAGGCAGGCAGGCAGCGGCCAGGACTCCAGCCAGCCAGACAAGGTAGGCAAGGAGGGCCACGGTTCCAGCCAGACAGCCAATGCAGGCAGGCAAGGACCACGACTCCAGCCAGCCAGCCAAGGCAGACAGGAAGGAGCCAGGACTCCAGCCAGCCAGCCATGGCAGGCAGGCAGGAGCCAGGAGTCCAGCCAGCCAGCCAAGGCAGGCAGGCAGGGGCCAGGACTCCAGCCAGCCTGCCAAGGCAGGCAGGCAGGAGCCAGGACTCCAGTCAGCCAGCCAAGGCAGGCAGGCAGGAGCCAGGACTCCAGCCAGCCTGCCAAGGCAGGCAGGCAGGAGACAAGGACTCCAGTCCGAAAGCGAATGCAGGCAGGCAGGAGCCAGGACTCCAGCCAGCCTGCCAAGTCAGACAGGCAAGGACCATGACTCCAGTCAGCCAGGCAAGGAAGGCAGGCAGGAGCCAGGACTCCAGTCAGCCAGCCAAGGCAGGCAGGCAGAAGCCAGGACTCCAGCCAGCCAGAAAAGGCAGGCAGGCAGGAGACAGGACTCCAGCCAGCCAGACATGGCAGGCAAGGAGGGCCACGGTTTCAGCAAGCCAGCCATGGCAGGCAGGCAGGGGCCACAACCACAGCCAGCCATCCAGCCAAGGCAGGCAGGTAGGCAGGAGCCAGGACTCTAGCCACCCAGCCAAGGAAGGCAGGCAGGAGCCAGGACTCCATCCAGCCAGCCAAGGCAGGCAGGTGGACAGGAGCCAGGACTCTAGCCAGCCAGCCAAGGCAGGCAGGCAGGAGCCAGGATTCCAGCCAGCCAGCCATGGCAGGCAGGAAGGAGCCAGAACTCCAGCCAGCCAGACAAGGCAGGCAGGAAGACAGGAGCCAGGACTCTATCCACCCAGCCAAGGCAGGCAGGCAGGAGCCAGGACTCCAGTCAGCAAGTGAATGCAGGCAGGCAGGAGCCAGGACTCCAGTCAGCCAGCCAAGGCAGGCAGGCAAGGACCATGAATCTAGTCAGCGAGCCAAGAAAGGCAGGCAGGAGCCAGGATTCCAGCCAGCTAGCCATGGCAGGCAGGCAGGAGCCAGGACTCCAGCCAGCCAGGCAAGGCAGGCAGGCAGGGGCCAGGACTCCAGCCAGCCTGCCAAGGCAGGCAGGCAAGGACCATGACTCCAGTCAGCCAGCCAAGGCAGGCAGGCAGGAGCCAGGACTCCAGACAGCCAGACATGGCAGGCAAGGAGGGCCACGGTTCCAGCAAGCCAGCCAAGGCAGGCAGGCAGGAGCCAGGACTCCAGTCAGCTAGCCAAGGCAGGCAGGCAGGAGCCAGGACTCCAGCCAGCCTGCCAAGGCAGGCAGGCAAGGACCATGACTCCAGTCAGCCAGCCAAGGCAGGCAGGCAGGGGCCAGGACTCCAGCCAGCCTTCCACGGCAGGCAGGCATGGGCCAGGACTCCAGTCAGCCAGCCAAGGCAGGCAGGCAGGAGCCAGGACTCCAGTCAGCCAGCCAAGGCAGGCAGGCAGGAGCCAGGACTCCAGTCAGCCAGACAAGGTAGGCAAGGAGGGCCACTGTTCCAGCCAGACAGCCAATGCAGGCAGGCAAGGACCACGACTCCAGCCAGCCAGCCAAGGCAGACAGGCAGGAGCCAGGACTCCAGCCAGCCAGCCATGGCAGGCAGGCAGGAGCCAGGACTCGAGTCAGCCAGCCAAGGCAGGCAGGCAGGGGCCAGGACTCCAGCCAGCCAGCCAAGGCAGGCAGGCAGGAGCCAGGACTCGAGTCAGCCAGCCAAGGCAGGCAGGCAGGAGCCAGGACTCCAGTCAGAAAGCGAATGCAGGCAGGCAGGAGCCAGGACTCCAGCCAGCCTGCCAAGTCAGACAGGCAAGGACCATGACTCCAGTCAGCCAGGCAAGGAAGGCAGGCAGGAGCCAGGACTCCAGTCAGCCAGCCAAGGCAGGCAGGCAGGAGCCAGGACTCCAGCCAGCCAGACAAGGCAGACAGGCAAGGACCATGACTCCAGTCAGCCAGCCAAGGCAGGCAGGCAGGTGGCAGGACTCCAGTCAGCCAGCCAAGGCAGGAAGGCAGGAGCCAGGACTGCAGTCAGCCAGCCAAGGCAGGAAGGCAAGGACCATGACTGCAGTCTGCCAGCCAAGGCAGGCAGGCAGGAGCCAGGACTCCAGTCAGCCAGCCAAGGCAGGCAGGAAGGAGCCAGAACTCCAGCCAGCCAGCCAAGGCAGGCAGGAAGACAGGAGCCAGGACTCTATCCACCCAGCCAAGGCAGTCAGGCAGGAGCCAGGACTCCAGTCAGCAAGTGAATGCAGGCAGGCAGGAGCCAGGACTCAAGCCGGCCTGCCAAGTCAGACGGGCAGGGGCCAGGACTCCAGTCAGCCAGCCAAGGAAGGCAGGCAGGAGTCAGGACTCCAGGCAGCCTGCCAAGGCAGGCAGGCAGGAGCCAGGACTCCAGTCAGCCAGCCATGGCAGGCAGGCAGGAGGCAGGACTCCAGCCAGTCAGCCAACGCAGGCAAGGAAGGACCACGACTACAGGCTGCCAGACAAGGCCGGCAGGTAGTGCCCAGGACTCCAGCCAGCCAGACATGGCAGGCAAGGAGGGCCACGGTTTCAGCAAGCCAGCCATGGCAGGCAGGTAGGGGCCACAACCACAGCCAGCCATCCAGCCAAGGCAGGCAGGTAGGCAGGAGCCAGGACTCTAGCCACCCAGCCAAGGAAGGCAGGCAGGAGCCAGGACTCCAGCCAGCCAGCCAAGGCAGGCAGGAAGACTGGAGCCAGGACTCTAGCCAGCCAGCCAATGCAGGCAGGCAGGAGCCAGGATTCCAGCCAGCCAGCCATGGCAGGCAGGCAGGAGCCAGGACTCCAGTCAGCAAGTGAATGCAGGCAGGCAGGAGCCAGGACTCAAGCCGGCCTGCCAAGTCAGACGGGCAGGGGCCAGGACTCCAGTCAGCCAGCCAAGGAAGGCAGGCAGGAGTCAGGACTCCAGTCAGCCTGCCAAGGCAGGTAGGCATGGGCCATGACTCCAGTCAGCCAGCCAAGGCAGGCAGGCAGGAGCCAGGACTCCAGTCAGCCAGCCAATGCAGGCAGGCAGGAGCCAGGACTCCAGTCAGCCAGCCAAGGCAGGCAAGCAAGGACCACGACTACAGGCTGCCTGACAATGCAGGCAGGCAGGAGCCAGGACTCCAGTCAGAAAGCGAATGCAGGCAGGCAGGAGCCAGGACTCCAGTCAGCCAGCCAAGGCAGGCAGGCAGGAGCCAGGACTCCAGCCAGCCAGACAAGGCAGACAGGCAAGGACCATGACTCCAGTCAGCCAGCCAAGGCAGGCAGGCAGGTGGCAGGACTCCAGTCAGCTAGCCAAGGCAGGCAGGCAGGAGGCAGGACTCCAGTCAGCCAGCCATGGCAGGCAGGCAGGAGCCAGGACTCCAGTCAGCTAGCGAATGCAGGCAGGCAGGAGCCATGACTCCAGCCAGCTAGCCAAGGCAGGCAGGCAGCAGTCAGGACTCCAGTCCGCCAGCCAAGGTAGGCAGGCAGGAGCCAGGACTCCAGCCAGCCAGCCAAGGCAGGCAAGCAAGGACCATGACTACAGGCGGCCAGACAAGGCAGGGAGGCAGTGCGCAGAACTCCAGCCAGCCAGACATGGCAGGCAAGGAGGGCCACGTTTCCAGCAAGCCTGCAAAGGCAGGAAGGCAGGAGCCAGGACTCCAGTCAGCTAGCCAAGGCCGGCAGGCAGGAGCCAGGACTCCAGTCAGCCTCCCATGGCAGGCAGGCAGGAGCCAGGACTCCAGCCAGCCAGCCAAGGCAGGCAGGCAGGGGCCAGGACTCCAGCCAGCCATACAAGGCAGGCAGGCAAGGACCATGACTCCAGTCAGCCAGCCAACGCAGGCGGGCAGGAGTCAGGACTCCAGTCACCCAGCCAAGGCAGGCAGGCAGGGGCCAGGACTCCAGCCAGCCAGACAAGGCAGGCAGGCAGGAGCCAGGACTCCAGTCAGCCAGACAAGGCAGACAGGCAAGGACCATGACTCCAGTCAGCCAGCCAAGGCAGGCAGGCAGGAGCCAGGACTCCAGTCAGCCAGCCAGGGCAGGCAGGCAGAAGCCAGGACTCCAGTCAGCAAACGAATGCAGGCAGGCACGAGCCAGGACTCCAGCCAGCCTGTCAAGTCAAACAGGGAAGGACCATGACTCCAGTCAGCCAGCCAAGGCAGGCAGGCAGGAGCCAGGACTCCAGTCAGCAAGCCAATGCAGGCAGGCAGGAGCCAGGACTCCAGCCAGCTAGCCAAGGCAGGCAGGCAGGAGTCAGAACTCCAGTCAGCCAGACAAGGCCGGCAGGCAGGAGCCAGGACTCCAGCCAGCCAGCCAAGGCAGGCAGGCAGGAGCCAGGACTCCAGTCAGCAAGCGAATGCAGGCAGGCAGGAGCCAGGACTCCAGTCAGCTAGCCAAGGCAGGCAGGCAGGAGCCAGGACTCCAGTCAGCCAGCCATGGCAGGAAGGCAGGAGCCAGGACTCCAGCCAGCCAGACAAGGCAGGCAGGCAAGGACCATGACTCCAGTCAGCCAGCCAAGGCAGGCAGGCAGGGGCCAGGACTCCAGCCAGCCAGACAAGGCAGACAGGCAAGGACCATGACTCCAGCCAGCCAGCCAAGGTAGGCAGGCAGGAGCCAGGACTCCAGTCAGCCAGCCAAGGCAGGCAGGCAGGAGCCAGGACTCCAGTCAGCCAGACAAGGCAGGCAGGCAGGAGCCAGGACTCCAGCCAGCCAGACAAGGCAGGAAAGGACGGCCACGGTTCCAGCCAGACATCCAATGCAGGCAGGCAAGGACCTCGAATCCAGCCAGCCAGCCAAGGCAGACAGGCAGGAGCCAGGACTCCAGCCAGCCAGCCAAGGCAGGCAGGCAGGGGCCAGGAATCCAGCCAGCCTGCCAAGGCAGGCAGGCAAGGACCATGACTCCAGTGATCCAGCCAAGGCAGGCAGGCAGGGGCCGGGACTCCAGCCAGCCTGCCAAGGCAGGCAGGCAAGGACCATGACTCCATTCAGCCAGCCAAGGCAGGCGGGCTGGAGTCAGGACTCCAGCCATCCAGCCAAGGCAGGCAGGCAGGGGCCAGGACTCCAGCCAGCCAGACAAGGCAGGCAGGCAAGGACCTTGACTCCAGCCAGCCAGCCTAGATAGGCAGGCGGGAGCCAGGACTCCAGCCAGCCAGCCAAGGCAGGCAGGCAGGAGCCAGGACTGCAGTCAGCCAGCCAATGCAGGCAAGCAAGGACCACGACTACAGGCTGCCAGACAAGGCAGGCAGGCAGTGGCCAGGACTCCAGCCAGCCAGACAAGGCAGGCAAGGAGGGCGACGGTTCCAGCCAGACAGCCAATGCAGGCAGGCAAGGATCACGAATCCAGCCAGCCAGCCAAGGCAGGCAGGCAGGGGCCAGGACTCCAGCCAGCCAGCCAAGGCAGGCAGGCAAGGACCAGGACTCCAGTCAGCCAGCCAAGGCAGGCAGGCATGAGGAAGGACTCCAGTCAGCCAGCCCAGGCAGGAAGGCAGGAGCCAGGACTCCAGTCAGCCAGCCAAGGCAGGCAGGCAGGAGTCAGGACTCCAGTCAGCCAGCCAAGGCAGGCAGGCAGGGGCCAGGACTCCAGCCCGCCTGCCAAGGCAGGCAGGCAAGGACCATGACTCCAGTCAGCCAGCCAAGGCAGGCAGGCAGGAGCCAGGACTCCAGCCAGCCAGCCAATGCAGGCAAGCAAGGACCATGACTCCAGTGAGCCAGCCAAGGCAGGCAGGCAGGGGCCGGGACTCCAGCCAGCCTGCCAAGGCAGGCAGGCAAGGACCATGACTCCATTCAGCCAGCCAAGGCAGGCAGGCAGGAGCCAGGATTCCAGTCAGCTAGCCAAGGCAGGCAGGCAGGAGCCAGGACTCCAGTCAGCCAGCCAAGGCAGGCGGGCAGGAGCCAGGATTCCAGCCAGCCAGCCAAGGCAGGCAGGCAGGAGCCAGGACTCCAGCCAGCTAGCCAAGGCAGGCAGGCAGGAGCCAGGACTGCAGCCAGCCAGACAAGGCAGGAAAGGACGGCCACGGTTCCAGCCAGACAGCCAATGCAGGAAGGCAAGGACCACGAATCCAGTCAGCCAGCCAAGGCAGACAGGCAGGAGCCAGGACTCCAGCCAGCCAGCCATGGCAGGCACGCAGCAGCCAGGACTCCAGCCAGCCAGCCAAGGCAGGCAGGCAGGGGCCAGGAATCCAGCCAGGCTGCCAAGGCAGGCAGGCAAGGACCATGACTCCAGTCAGCCAGCCAAGGCAGGCAGGCAGGAGGCAGGACTCCAGCCAGCTAGCCAAGGCAGGCAGGCAGGAGACAGGACTCCAGTCAGCCAGCCAATGCAGGCAGGCAGGAGTCAGGACTCCAGTCAGCCAGCCAAGGCAGGCAGGCAGGAGTCCGGACTCCAGTCAGCCAGACAAGGCAGGCAGGCAGCGGCCCAGAGTCCAGCCAGCCAGCCAAGGCAGGCCGGCAGGAGTCAGGAGTCCAGTCAGCTAGCCAAGGCAGGCAGGCAGGAGCCAGGACTCCAGTCAGCCAGCCAAGGCAGGCAGGCAGGAGCCAGGACTCCAGCCAGCCAGCCAAGGCAGGCGGGCTGGAGTCAGGACTCCAGTCAGACAGCCAAGGCAGGCAGGCAGGGGCCAGGACTTTAGCTAGCCAGACAAGGCAGACAGGCAAGGACCATGACTCCAGTCAGCCAGCCAAGGCATGCAGGCAGGAGCCAGGACTCCAGTCAGCCAGCGAAGGCAGGCAGGCAGGAGCCAGGACTCCAGCCAGCCAGCCAAGGCAGGCAGGCAGAAGCCAGGACTCCAGTCAGCCAGCCAAGGCAGGCAGGCAGGGGCCCGGACTCCAGCCAGCCAAGGCAGGCAGGCAAGGACCACGACTACAGGCTGCCAGTCAAGGCAGGCGGGCAGGAGTCAGGACTCCAGTCAGCCAGCCATCGCAGGCAGGCAGGAGCCAGGACTCCAGGCAGGCAGCCAAGGCAGGCAGGCAGGAGCCAGGACTCCAGCCAGCCAGCCAAGGCAGGCAGGCAGGAGCCAGGACTCCAGTCAGCAAGCGAATGCTGGCAGGCAGGAGCCAGGAGTCCAGTCAGCCAGCCAAGGCAGGCAGGCAGGGGCCAGGACTCCAGTCAGCCAGCCAGGGCAGGCAGGCAGGAGCCAGGACTCCAGTCAGGCAGCCAAGGCAGGCAGGCAGGAGCCAGGACTCCAGCCAGCCAGCCAAGGCAGGCAGGCAGGAGCCAGGACTCCAGTCAGCAAGCGAATGCTGGCAGGCAGGAGCCAGGAGTCCAGTCAGCTAGCCAAGGCAGGCAGGCAGGAGCCAGGACTCCAGTCAGCTAGCCAAGGCAGGCAGGCAGGAGCCAGGACTCCAGTTAGCCAGCCAAGGCAGGCAGGCAGGAGCCAGGACTCCAGCCAGCCAGACATGGCAGGCAAGGAGGGCCACGGTTCCAGCCAGCCAGCCAAGGCAGGCAGGCAGGAGCCAGGACTCCAGCCAGCTAGCCAAGGCAGGCAGGCAGGAGCCAGGACTGCAGCCAGCCAGACAAGGCAGGAAAGGACGGCCACGGTTCCAGCCAGACAGCCAATGCAGGAAGGCAAGGACCACGAATCCAGTCAGCCAGCCAAGGCAGACAGGCAGGAGCCAGGACTCCAGCCAGCCAGCCATGGCAGGCACGCAGCAGCCAGGACTCCAGCCAGCCAGCCAAGGCAGGCAGGCAGGGGCCAGGAATCCAGCCAGGCTGCCAAGGCAGGCAGGCAAGGACCATGACTCCAGTCAGCCAGCCAAGGCAGGCAGGCAGGAGGCAGGACTCCAGCCAGCTAGCCAAGGCAGGCAGGCAGGAGACAGGACTCCAGTCAGCCAGCCAATGCAGGCAGGCAGGAGTCAGAACTCCAGTCAGCCAGCCAAGGCAGGCAGGCAGGAGTCCGGACTCCAGTCAGCCAGACAAGGCAGGCAGGCAGCGGCCCAGAGTCCAGCCAGCCAGCCAAGGCAGGCGGGCAGGAGTCAGGACTCCAGTCAGACAGCCAAGGCAGGCAGGCAGGGGCCAGGAGTCCAGCCAGCCAGACAAGGCAGACGGGCAAGGACCATGACTCCAGCCAGCCAGCCAAGGTAGGCAGGCAGGAGCCAGGACTCCAGTCAGCCAGCCAAGGCAGGCAGGCAGGAGCCAGGACTCCAGTCAGCCAGCCATGGCAGGCAAGCAAGGACCACGACTACAGGCTGCCAGACAAGGCAGGCAGGCAGTGGCCAGGATTCCAGCCAGCCAGACAAGGCAGGCAAGGAGGGCTACGGTTCCAGCCAGGCAGCCATTGCAGGCAGGCAAGGACCACGAATCCAGCCATCCAGCCAATGCAGGCAGGCAGGAGCCAGGATTCCAGCCAGCCAGCCATGGCAGGCAGGCAGGAGCCAGGACTCCAGCCAGCCAGCCAAGGCAGGCAGGCAGAAGCCAGGACTCCAGCCAGCCAGCCAAGGCAGGCAGGCACGAGCCAGGACTCCAGCCAGCCAGCCAAGGCAGGCAGGCACGAGCCAGGACTCCAGCCAGCCAGCCAAGGCAGGCAGGCAAGGACCACGACTACAGGCTGCCAGTCAAGGCAGGCGGGCAGGAGTCAGAACTCCAGTCAGCCAGCCAAGGCAGGCAGGCAGGAGCCAGGACTCCAGCCAGCCAGAAAAGGCTGGCAGGCAGGAGTCAGAACTCCAGTCAGCCAGCCAAGGCAGGCAGGCAGGAGCCAGGACTCCAGCCAGCCAGAAAAGGCTGGCAGGCAGGAGCCAGGACTCCAGCCAGCCAGCCAAGGCAGGCAAGCAAGGACCATGACTACAGGCGGCCAGACAAGGCAGGCAGGCAGTGGGCAGGAGTCCAGGCAGCCAGAGATGGCAGGCAAAGAGGGCCACCGTTCCAGCAAGCCAGCCAAGGCAGGCAGGCAGGAGCCAGGACTCCAGTCAGCCAGCCATGGCAGGCAGGCAGGAGCCAGGACTCCAGTCAGCCAGCCAAGGCAGGCAGGCAGGAGCCAGGACTCCAGCCAGCCAGCCAAGGTAGGCAGGCAGGAGCCAGGACTTTAGTCAGCAAGCGAATGCTGGCAGGTAGGAGCCAGGAGTCCAGTCAGCCAGCCAAGGCAGGCAGGCAGGGGCCAGGACTCCAGCCAACCAGAAAAGGCTGGCAGGCAGGAGCCAGGACTCCAGCCAGCCAGACATGGCAGGCAAGGAGGGCCACGGTTTCAGCAAGCCAGCCATGGCAGGCAGGCAGGGGCCACAACCACAGCCAGCCATCCAGCCAAGGCAGGCAGGTAGGCAGGAGCCAGGACTCTAGCCACACAGCCAAGGCAGGCAGGCAGGAGTTAGGATTCCAGCCAGGTAGCCAAGGCAGGCAGGTGGACAGGAGCCAGGACTCTAGCCACCCAGCCAAGGCAGGCAGGCAGGAGCCAGGATTCCAGCCAGCCAGCCAAGGCAGGCAGGAAGGAGCCAGAACTCCAGCCAGCCAGCCAAGGCAGGCAGGCAGGGGCCAGGACTCCAGCCAGCCTGCCAAGGCAGGCAGGCAAGGACCATGACTCCAGCCAGCCAGCCAAGGTAGGCAGGCAGGAGCCAGGACTCCAGTCAGCCAGCCAAGGCAGGCAGGCAGGAGCCAGGATTCCAGCCAGCCAGACAAGGCAGGCAAGGAGGGCCACGGTTCCAGCCAGGCAGCCAATGCAGGCAGGCAAGGACCACGAATCCAGCCAGCCAGCCAATGCAGGCAGGCAGGAGCCAGGACTCCAGCCAGCCAGCCATGGCAGGCAGGCAGGAGCCAGGACTCCAGTCAGCCAGCCAAGGCAGGCAGGCAGGAGCCAGGACTCCAGCCAGCCAGCCAAGGCAGGCAGGCAGAAGCCAGGACTCCAGTCAGCCAGCCAAGGCAGGCAGGCACGAGCCAGGACTCCAGCCAGCTTACCAAGTCAGACAGGGAAGGACCATGACTCCAGTCAGCCAGCAAAGGCAGGCAGGCAGTGGGCAGGAGTCCAGGCAGCCAGACATGGCAGGCAAAGAGGGCCACCGTTCCAGCAAGCCAGCCAAGGCAGGCAGGCAGGAGCCAGGACTCCAGTCAGCCAGCCATGGCAGGCAGGCAGGAGCCAGGACTCCAGTCAGGCAGCCAAGGCAGGCAGGCAGGAGCCAGGACTCCAGCCAGCCAGCCAAGGCAGGCAGGCAGGAGCCAGGACTCCAGTCAGCAAGCGAATGCTGGCAGGCAGGAGCCAGGACTCCAGTCAGCCAGCCAAGGCAGGCAGGCAGGGGCCAGGACTCCAGTCAGCCAGCCAAGGCAGGCAGGCAGGGGCTAGGACTCCAGCCAGACAGACAAGTCAGACAGGGAAGGACCATGACTCCAGCCAACCAGCCAAGGTAGGCAGGCAGGAGCCAGGACTCCAGTCAGCCAGCCAAGGCAGGCAGGCAGGAGTCAGGACTCCAGCCAGCCAGCCAAGGCAGGCAGGCAGGAGCCAGGACTCCAGTCAGCCAGCCAAGGCAGGCAGGCAGGGGCCAGGACTCCAGTCAGCCAGCCAAGGCAGGCAGGCAGGAGCCAGGACTCCAGCCAGCCTGCCAAGGCAGGCAGGCAGGAGGCAGGACTCCCGTCAGCAAGCCAATGCAGGCAGGCAGGAGCCAGGACTCCAGCCAGCTAGCCAAGGCAGGCAGGCAGGAGCCAGGACTCCAGTCAGCCAGCCAAGGCAGGCAGGTGGACAGGAGCCAGGACTCTAGCCACCCAGCCAAGGCAGGCAGGCAGGAGTCCGGACTCCAGTCAGCCAGACAAGGCAGGCAGGCAGTGGCCCAGAGTCCTGCCAGCCAGCCAAGGCAGGCCGGAAGGAGTCAGGACTCCAGTCAGCCAGCCAAGGCAGGCAGGCAGGGGCCCGGACTCCAGCCAGCCAGTCAGCCAGCAAAGGCAGGCAGGCAGAGGCCAGGACTCCAGTCAGCAACCCAATGCAGGCGGGCAGGAGTCAGGAGTCCAGTCAGCCAGCCAAGGCAGGCAGGCAGGGGCCAGGACTCCAGCCA
The DNA here is from genome assembly GCF_023343835.1 of Lagopus muta. NCBI lineage: Eukaryota > Metazoa > Chordata > Aves > Galliformes > Phasianidae > Lagopus > Lagopus muta. Next base: position 464,991 of record NC_064462.1, read on the forward strand.
GCCAGCCAAGGTAGGCAGGCAGGAGCCAGGACTCCAGTCATCCAGCCAAGGCAGGCAGGCAGAGGCCAGGACTCCAGTCAGCAACCCAATGCAGGCGGGCAGGAGTCAGGAGTCCAGTCAGCCAGACAAGGCAGGCAGGCAGGAGCCAGGACTCCAGCCAGCCAGCCAAGGCAGGCAGGCAGAAGCCAGGACTCCAGTCAGCCAGCCAAGGCAGGCAGGCAGGAGTCAGAACTCCAGTCAGCCAGCCAAGGCAGGCAGGCAGGAGCCAGGACTCCAGCCAGCCAGAAAAGGCTGGCAGGCAGGAGCCAGGACTCCAGCCAGCCAGCCAAGGCAGGCAAGCAAGGACCATGACTACAGGCGGCCAGACAAGGCAGGCAGGCAGTGGGCAGGAGTCCAGGCAGCCAGACATGGCAGGCAAAGAGGGCCACCGTTCCAGCAAGCCAGCCAAGGCAGGCAGGCAGGAGCCAGGACTCCAGTCAGGCAGCCATGGCAGGCAGGCAGGAGCCAGGACTCCAGTCAGGCAGCCAAGGCAGGCAGGCAGGAGGCAGGACTCCCGTCAGCAAGCCAATGCAGGCAGGCAAGGACCATGACTCCAGTCAGCCAGCCAAGGCATGCAGGCAGGAGCCAGGACTCCAGCCAGCTAGCCAAGGCAGGCAGGCAGGAGTCAGGACTCCAGTCAGCCAGACAAGGCAGGCAGGCAGCGGCCCGGAGTCCAGCCAGCCGGCCAAGGCAGGCAGGCAGGGGCCAGGACTCCAGCCATCCAGCCAAGGCAGGCAGGCAGGGGCCAGGACTGCATTCAGCCAGCCAAGGTAGGCAGGCAGGAGCCAGGACTCCAGGCAGCCAGCCAATGCAGGCAAGCAAGGACCACGACTACAGGCTGCCAGACAAGGCAGACAGTCAGTGGCCAGGACTCCAGCCAGCCAGACAATGTAGGCAAGGAGGGCCACGGTTCCAGCCAGACAGCCAATGCAGGCAGGCAAGGACCACGACTCCAAACAGCCAGCCAAGGCAGACAGGCAGGAGCCAGGACTCCAGCCAGCCAGCCAAGGCAGGCAAGCAAGGACCACGACTACAGGCGGCCAGACAAGGCAGGCAGGCAGTGGCCAGGACTCCAGGCAGCCAGACATGGCAGGCAAGGAGGGCCACGGTTCCAGCAAGCCAGCCATGGCAGACAGGCAGGAGCCAGGACTCCAGTCAGCCAGCCAAGGCAGGCAGGCAGGGGCCAGGACTCCAGCCAGCCTGCCAAGGCAGGCAGGGAAGGTCCATGACTCCAGTCAGCCAGCCAAGGCAGGCGGGCAGGAGTCAGGACTCCAGCCATCCAGCCAAGGCAGGCAGGCAGGGGCCAGGACTCCAGCCAGCCAGACAAGGCAGACAGGCAAGGACCATGACTCCAGTCAGCCAGCCAAGGCATGCAGGCAGGAGCCAGGACTCCAGTCAGCAAGCCAATGCAGGCAGGCAGGAGTCAGGACTCCAGTCAGCCAGCCAAGGCAGGCAGGCAGGGGCCAGGACTCCAGCCAGCCAGACAAGGCAGGCAGGCAGGGGCCCGGACTCCAGCCAGCCAGCCAGCCAGCAAAGGCAGGCAGGCAGAGGCCAGGACTCCAGTCAGCAACCCAATGCAGGCGGGCAGGAGTCAGGAGTCCAGTCAGCCAGCCAAGGCAGGCAGGCAGGGGCCAGGACTCCAGTCAGCCAGCAAAGGCAGGCAGGCACGAGCCAGGACTCCAGCCACCCAGCCAAGGCAGGTGGGCAGGAGTCAGGACTCCAGTCAGACAGCCAATGCAGGCAAGCAAGGACCACGACTACAGGCTGCCAGACAAGGCAGGCAGGCAGTGGCCAGGATTCCAGCCAGCCAGACAAGGCAGGCAAGGAGGGCCACGTTTCCAGCCAGGCAGCCAATGCAGGCAGGCAAGGACCACGAATCCAGCCAGCCAGCCAATGCAGGCAGGCAGGAGCCAGGACTCCAGCCAGCCAGCCATGGCAGGCAGGCAGGAGCCCGGACTCCAGTCAGCCAGCCAAGGCAGGCAGGCAGGAGCCAGGACTCCAGCCAGCCAGCCAAGGCAGGCAGGAAGGAGCCAGAACTCCAGCCAGCCAGCCAAGGCAGGCAGGCACGAGCCAGGACTCCAGCCAGCTTGCCAAGTCAGACAGGGAAGGACCATGACTCCAGTCAGCCAGCCAAGGCAGGCAGGCAGGAGGCAGGACTCCAGTCAGCCAGCCAAGGCAGGCGGGAAGGAGCCAGGACTCCAGCCAGCCAGAAAAGGCTGGCAGGCAGGAGCCAGGACTCCAGCCAGCCAGCCAAGGCAGGCAAGCAAGGACCATGACTACAGGCGGCCAGACAAGGCAGGCAGGCAGTGGGCAGGAGTCCAGGCAGCCAGACATGGCAGGCAAAGAGGGCCACCGTTCCAGCAAGCCAGCCAAGGCAGGCAGGCAGGAGCCAGGACTCCAGTCAGGCAGCCATGGCAGGCAGGCAGGAGCCAGGACTCCAGTCAGGCAGCCAAGGCAGGCAGGCAGGAGCCAGGAGTCCAGTCAGCCAGCCAAGGCAGGCAGGCAGGAGCCAGGACTCCAGTCAGCCAGCCAAGGCAGGCAGGCAGGAGCCAGGACTCCAGCCAGCCTGCCAAGGCAGGCAGGCAGGAGGCAGGACTCCCGTCAGCCAGCCAATGCAGGCAGGCAGGAGCCAGGACTCCAGCCAGCTAGCCAAGGCAGGCAGGCAGGAGCCAGGACTCCAGCCAACCAGAAAAGGCTGGCAGGCAGGAGCCAGGACTCCAGCCAGCCAGACATAGCAGGCAAGGAGGGCCACGGTTTCAGCAAGCCAGCCATGGCAGGCAGGCAGGGGCCACAACCACAGCCAGCCATCCAGCCAAGGCAGGCAGGTAGGCAGGAGCCAGGACTCTAGCCACCCATCCAAGGCAGGCAGGCAGGAGCAAGGACTCCAGCCAGCCAGCCATGGCAGGCAGGCAGGAGCCAGGACTCCAGCCAGCAAGTCAATGCAGGCAGGCAGGAGCCAGGACTCCAGCCAGCCAGCCAAGGCAGACAGGCAAGGACCATGACTCCAGTCAGCCAGCCAAGGCATGCAGGCAGGAGCCAGGACTCCAGCCAGCTAGCCAAGGCAGGCAGGCAGGAGTCAGCACTCCAGTCAGCCAGACAAGGCAGGCAGGCAGCGGCCCGGAGTCCAGCCAGCCAGCCAAGGCAGGCAGGCAGGAGTCAGGACTCCAGCCATCCAGCCAAGGCAGGCAGGCAGGGGCCAGGACTCCATTCAACCAGCCAAGGTAGGCAGGCAGGAGCCAGGACTCCAGGCAGCCAGCCAATGCAGGCAAGCAAGGACCACGACTACAGGCTGCCAGACAAGGCAGACAGTCAGTGGCCAGGACTCCAGCCAGCCAGACAATGTAGGCAAGGAGGGCCACGGTTCCAGCCAGACAGCCAATGCAGGCAGGCAAGGACCACGACTCCAGCCAGCCAGCGAAGGCAGACAGGCAGGAGCCAGGACTCCAGCCAGCCAGCCAAGGCAGGCAAGCAAGGACCACGACTACAGGCGGCCAGACAAGGCAGGCAGGCAGTGGCCAGGACTCCAGGCAGCCAGACATGGCAGGCAAGGAGGGCCACGGTTCCAGCAAGCCAGCCAAGGCAGGCAGGCAGGAGCCAGGATTCCAATAGGCTAGCCAAGGCAGGCAGGCAGGAGCCAGGACTCCAGCCATCCAGCCAAGGCAGGCAGGCAGGGGCCAGGACTCCAGCCAGCCAGACAAGGCAGACAGGCAAGGACCATGACTCCAGTAAGCCAGCCAAGGCATGCAGGCAGGAGCCAGGACTCCAGTCAGCAAGCCAATGCAGGCAGGCAGGAGCCAGGACTCCAGTCAGCCAGCCAAGGCAGGCAGGCAGTGGCCAGGATTCCAGCCTGCCAGACAAGGCAGGCAAGGACGGCCATGTTTCCAGCCAGGCAGCCAATGCAGGCAGGCAAGGACCACGAATCCAGCCAGCCAGCCAATGTAGGCAGGCAGGAGCCACGACTCCAGCCAGCCAGCCATGGCAGGCAGGCAGGAGCACGGACTCCAGTCAGCCAGCCAAGGCAGGCAGGCAGGAGCCAGGACTCCAGCCAGCCAGCCAAGGCAGGCAGGCACGAGCCAGGACTCCAGCCAGCTTGCCAAGTCAGACAGGGAAGGACCATGACTCCAGTCAGCCAGCCAAGGCAGGCAGGCAGGAGGCAGGACTCCAGTCAGCCAGCCAAGGCAGGCGGGAAGGAGCCAGGACTCCAGTCAGCCAGCCAAGGCAGGCAGGCAGGAGTCAGGACTCCAGTCAGCCAGCCAAGGCAGGCAGGCAGGGGCCAGGACTCCAGCCCGCCTGCCAAGGCAGGCAGGCAAGGACCATGACTCCAGTCAGCCAGCCAAGGCAGGCAGTCAGTGGCCAGGACTCCAGCCAGCCAGACAATGTAGGCAAGGAGGGCCAAGGTTCCAGCCAGACAGCCAATGCAGGCAGGCAAGGACCACGACTCCAGCCAGCCAGCGAAGGCAGACAGGCAGTGGCCAGGAATCCAGGCAGCCAGACATGGCAGGCAAGGAGGGCCACGGTTCCAGCAAGCCAGACAAGGCAGGCAGGCAGGAGCCAGGATTCCAGTCAGCCAGCCATGGCAGACAGGCAGGAGCCAGGACTCTAGTCAGCCAGCCAAGGCAGGCAGGCAAGGTCCATGACTCCAGTCAGCCAGCCAAGGCAGGCAAGGACCATGACTCCATTCAGCCAGCCAAGACAGGCTGGCAGGACCCAGGATTCCACTCAGCCAGCCAAGGCAGGCAAGCACGAGTCAGGACTCCAGGCAACCAGCCAAGGCAGGCAGGCAGAGGCCAGGACTCCAGTAAGCTAGCCAAGGCAGGCAGGCAGGAGCCAGGACTCTAGCCAGCCAGCCAATGCAGGCAGGCAGGAGCCAGGACTCCAGTAAGCTAGCCAAGGCAGGCAGGCAGGAGCCAGGACTCAAGCAAGGACCACGACTACAGGTTGCCAAACAAGGCAGGCAGGCAGGGGCCACAACCACAGCCAGCCAGCCAAGGCAGGCAGGCAGGACCCAGGAACTCCAGCCACGAAGCCAAGGCAGGCAGGCAGGAGCCAGGACTCAAGCAAGGACCACGACTACAGGCTGCCAGACAAGGCAGGCAGGCAGTGGCCAGGACTCCAGCCAGCCAGACATGGCAGGCAAGGAGGGCCACGGTTCCAGCAAGCCAGCCAAGGCAGGCAGGCAGGGGCCACAACCACAGCCAGCCAGCCAAAAGAGGCAGGCAGGGTCCACAGTTCCAGCTAGCCAGCCAAGGCAGGTAGGCAGGACCCAGGACTCCAGCCACCCAGCCAAGGCAGGCAGGCAGGAGCCAGGACTCCAGTCAGCCAGCCAAGGCAGGCAGGCAGGAGTCAGGACTCCAGTCAGCCAGCCAAGGCAGGCAGGCAGGAGCCAGGACTCCAGTCAGCCAGCCAAGGCAGGCAGGCAGCGGCCACAACCTCAGCCAGCCAGCCAAAAGAGGCAGGTAGGGGCCACAGTTCCAGCTAGCCAGCCAAGGCAGGCAGGCAGGACCCAGGACTCCAGCCATCCAGTCAGGGCAGGCAGGCAGTCAGGAGCCACGACTCAAGCCACCCAGTAAATGCAGGCAGGCAAGGACCAGGACTCCAGTCAGCCAGCCAAGGCAGGCAGGCAGGAGTCAGGACTCCAGTCAGCCAGCCAAGGCAGGCAGGCAGGAGTCAGGACTCCAGTCAGCCAGCCAAGGCAGGCAGGCAGGAGTCAGGACTCCAGTCAGCCAGCCAAGGCAGGCAGGCAGGAGCCAGGACTACAGCCACCCAGCCAAGGCAGGCAAGCAAGGACCACGACCACAGGCCGCCAGACAAGGCAGGCAGGCAGGGGCCACAACAACAGCCAGCAAGCCAAGGCAGGCAGGTAGGCAGGAGCCAGGACTGCAACCAGCCAGCCAAGGCAGGCAGGCAGGGACCAGGACTCCAGCCAGCCTGCCATGGCAGGCAGGCAGGAGCCAGGACTCCAGTCAGCCAGCCAAGGCAGGCAGGCAAGGACCATGACTCCACTCAGCCAGCCAAGGCAGGCAGGCAGGAGCCAGGACTCCAGTCAGGAAGCCAATGCAGGCAGGCAGGAGCCAGGACTCCAGTCAGCCAGCCAAGGCAGGCAAGCAAGCACCACGACTACAGGCTCTCAGCGATGGCAGGCAGGCAGGGGCCACAACCACAGCCAGCGAGCCAAGGCAGGCAGGCAGTGGCCAGGACTCCAGCCAGCCAGACATGGCAGGCAAGGAGGGCCACGGTTCCTGCAAGCCAGCCAAGGCAGGCAGGCAGGGGCCACAACCACAGCCAGCCATCCAAAAGAGGCAGGCAGGGTCCACAGTTCCAGCTAGCCAGCCATGGCAGGCAGGCAGGAGACAGGACTCCAGCCAGCCAGCCAAGGCAGGCAGGCAGGGGCCAGGACTCCAGTCAGCCTGCCAAGGCTGGCAGGCAAGGACCATGACTCCAGTCAGCCAGCCAATGCAGGCAAGCAAGGACCACGACTACAGGCTGCCAGACAAGGCAGGCAGGCTGTGGCCAGGATTCCAGCCAGCCAGACAAGGCAGGCAAGGAGGGCCACGGTTCCAGCCTGGCAGCCAATGCAGGCAGGCAAGGACCACGAATCCAGCCAGCCAGCCAATGCAGGCAGGCAGGAGCCAGGAATCCAGACAGCCAGCCATGGCAGGCAGGCAGGAGCCAGGACTCCAGTCAGCCAGCCAAGGCAGGCAGGCAGGAGCCAGGACTCCAGCCAGCCAGCCAAGGCAGGCAGGCAGAAGCCAGGACTCCAGTCAGCCAGACAAGGCAGGCAGGCACGAGCCAGGACTCCAGCCAGCTGGCCAAGTCAGACAGGGAAGGACCATGACTCCAGTCAGCCAGCAAAGGCAGGCAGGCAGGAGTCAGAACTCCAGTCAGCCAGCCAAGGCAGGCAGGCAGGAGCCAGGACTCCAGCCAGCCAGAAAAGGCAGGCAGGCAGGGGCCAGGACACCAGCCAGCCAGCCAAGGCAGGCAAGCAAGGACCATGACTACAGGCAGCCAGACAAGGCAGGCAGGCTGTGGGCAGGAGTCCAGGCAGCCAGACATGGCAGGCAAAGAGGGCCACCGTTCCAGCAAGCCAGCCAAGGCAGGCAGGCAGGAGCCAGGACTCCAGTCAGCCAGCCATGGCAGGCAGGCAGGAGCCAGGACTCCAGTCAGGCAGCCAAGGCAGGCAGGCAGGAGCCAGGACTCCAGTCAGCAAGCGAATGCTGGCAGGCAGGAGCCAGAAGTCCAGTCAGCCAGCCAAGGCAGGCAGGAAGGGGCCAGGACTCCAGTCAGCCAGCCAAGGCAGGCAGGCAGGAGCCAGGACTCCAGCCAGCCAGCCATGGCAGGCAGGCAGGAGCCAGGACTCCAGTCCGCCAGCCAAGGCATGCAGGCAGGAGGCAGGACTCCCGTCAGCAAGCCAATGCAGGCAGGCAGGAGCCAGGACTCCAGCCAGCCAGCCAAGGCAGGCAGGCAGGAGCCAGGATTCCAGCCAGCCAGCCATGGCAGGCAGGCAGGAGCCAGGACTCCAGTCAGCCAGCCAAGGCAGGCAGGAAGGAGCCAGAACTCCAGCCAGCCAGCCAAGGCAGGCAGGAAGACAGGAGCCAGGACTCTAGCCAACCAGCCAAGGCAGGCAGGCAGGAGCAAGGACTCCAGCCAGCCAGCCATGGCAGGCAGGCAGGAGCCAGGACTCCAGTCAGCCAGCCATGGCAGGCAGGCAGGAGCCAGGACTCCAGCCAGCCAGCCAAGGCAGGCAGGCAGGGGCCAGGACTCCAGTCAGCTAGCCAAGGCAGGCAGGCAAGGACCATGACTCCAGTCAGCCAGCCAAGGCAGGCAGGCAGGAGGCAGGACTCCAGTCAGCCAGCCAAGGCAGGAAGGCAGGAGCCAGGACTCCAGTCAGCCAGCCAAGGCAGGCAGGCAGGAGTCAGGACTCCAGCCATCCAGCCAAGGCAGGCAGGCAGGGGCCAGGACTGCATTCAGCCAGCCAAGGTAGGCAGGCAGGAGCCAGGACTCCAGGCAGCCAGCCAATGCAGGCAAGCAAGGACCACGACTACAGGCTGCCAGACAAGGCAGACAGTCAGTGGCCAGGACTCCAGCCAGCCAGACAATGTAGGCAAGGAGGGCCACGGTTCCAGCCAGACAGCCAATGCAGGCAGGCAAGGACCACGACTCCAGCCAGCCAGCGAAGGCAGACAGGCAGGAGCCAGGACTCCAGCCAGCCAGACAAGGCAGGCAAGGAAGGACCACGACTACAGGCGGCCAGACAAGGCAGGCAGGCAGTGGCCAGGACTCCAGGCAGCCAGACATGGCAGGCAAGGAGGGCCACGGTTCCAGCAAGCCAGCCATGGCAGACAGGCAGGAGCCAGGACTCCAGTCAGCCAGCCAAGGCAGGCAGGCAGGGGCCAGGACTCCAGCCAGCCTGCCAAGGCAGGCAGGCAAGGTCCATGACTCCAGTCAGCCAGCCAAGGCAGGCAGGCAGGGGCCAGGACTCCAGCCAGCCAGACAAGGCAGACAGGCAAGGACCATGACTCCAGTCAGCCAGCCAAGGCATGCAGGCAGGAGCCAGGACTCCAGTCAGCAAGCCAATGCAGGCAGGCAGGAGTCAGGACTCCAGCCACCCAGCCAAGGCAGGTGGGCAGGAGTCAGGACTCCAGTCAGACAGCCAATGCAGGCAAGCAAGGACCACGACTACAGGCTGCCAGACAAGGCAGGCAGGCAGTGGCCAGGATTCCAGCCAGCCAGACAAGGCAGGCAAGGAGGGCCACGTTTCCAGCCAGGCAGCCAATGCAGGCAGGCAAGGACCACGAATCCAGCCAGCCAGCCAATGCAGGCAGGCAGGAGCCAGGACTCCAGCCAGCTTGCCAAGTCAGACAGGGAAGGACCATGACTCCAGTCAGCCAGCAAAGGCAGGCAGGCAGGAGTCAGAACTCCAGTCAGCCAGCCAAGGCAGGCAGGCAGGAGCCAGGACTCCAGCCAGCCAGAAAAGGCTGGCAGGCAGGAGCCAGGACTCCAGCCAGCCAGCCAAGGCAGGCAAGCAAGGACCATGACTACAGGCGGCCAGACAAGGCAGGCAGGCAGTGGGCAGGAGTCCAGGCAGCCAGACATGGCAGGCAAAGAGGGCCACCGTTCCAGCAAGCCAGCCAAGGCAGGCAGGCAGGAGCCAGGACTCCAGTCAGCCAGCCATGGCAGGCAGGCAGGAGCCAGGACTCCAGCCAGCCAGCCAAGGCAGGCAGGCAGGAGCCAGGACTCCAGTCAGCAAGCGAATGCTGGCAGGCAGGAGCCAGGAGTCCAGTCAGCCAGCCAAGGCAGGCAGGCAGGAGCCAGGACTCCAGTCAGCCAGCCAAGGCAGGCAGGCAGGAGCCAGGACTCCCGTCAGCAAGCCAATGCAGGCAGGCAGGAGCCAGGACTCCAGCCAGCTAGCCAAGGCAGGCAGGCAGGAGCCAGGACTCCAGTCAGCCAGCCAAGGCAGGCAGGCAGGAGCCAGGACTCCAGCGAACCAGAAAAGGCTGGCAGGCAGGAGCCAGGACTCCAGCCAGCCAGACATAGCAGGCAAGGAGGGCCACGGTTTCAGCAAGCCAGCCATGGCAGGCAGGCAGGGGCCACAACCACAGCCAGCCATCCAGCCAAGGCAGGCAGGTAGGCAGGAGCCAGGACTCTAGCCACCCAGCCAAGGCAGGCAGGCAGGAGTTAGGATTCCAGCCAGCCAGCCAAGGCAGGCAGGTGGACAGGAGCCAGGACTCTAGCCACCCAGCCAAGGCAGGCAGGCAGGAGCCAGGATTCCAGCCAGCCAGCCATGGCAGGCAGGCAGGAGCCAGGACTCCAGTCAGCCAGCCAAGGCAGGCAGGAAGGAGCCAGAACTCCAGCCAGCCAGACATGGCAGGCAAGGAGGGCCAAGGTTCCAGCAAGCCAGCCAAGGCAGGCAGGCAGCGGCCACAACCACAGCCAGGCAGCCAAGGCATGCAGGCAGAGTCCAGAGTTCCAGCCTGACAGCCAAGGCAGGCAGGCAGAAGCCAGGACTCCAGCCGTCCTGCCAAGGCAGGCAGGTAGGGACCAGGACTCCAGCCGTCCTGCCAAGGCAGGCAGGTAGGGGCCATGACTCCAGCCAGCTAGCCATGGCAGGCAGGCAGGAGCCAGGACTCCAGCCAGCCAGCCAAGGCAGGCAGGCAGGGGCCCTGACTCCAGCCAGCTAGCCAAAGCAGGCTGGCAGGAGCCAGGACTCCAGTCAGCTAGCCAAGGCAGGCAGGCAGGAGCCACGACTCCAGTCAGCCAGCCAAAGCAGGCAGGCAGGAGCCAGGACTCCAGCCAGCCGGCCAAGGCAGGCAGGCAGGAGCCAGGACTCCAGTCAGCAAGCCAATGCAGGCAGGCAAAAGCCAGGACTCCAGCCACCTAGCCAAGGCAGGCATGCAGGAGCCAGGACTCCAGTCAGCCAGCCAAGGCAGGCAGGCAGGAGCCAGGACTCCAGTCAGCCAGCCTAGGCAGGCAAGCAAGGACCACAAATACAGGCTGCTATAAAAGGCAGGCAGGCAGGGGCCAGGACTCCAGCCAGGCGGACAAGGCAGGCAAGGAGGGCCCGGGTTCCAGCCAGACAGCCAATGCAGGCAGGCAAGGTCCACGACCCCAGCCAGCCTGCCAAGGCAGGCAGGCAGGAGCCAGGACTCCAGCCGTCCTGCCAAGGCAGGCAGGTAGGGGCCAGGACTCCAGCCATCCAGCCAAGGCATGGAGGCAGGAGGCAGGAGTCCATCCAGCTAGCCATTACTTTCTGGCAGGAGCCAGGACTCCAGCCAGCCAGCCAAGGCATTCAGGCAGGAGACATTACTCCAGTCTCCCAGCCAGGGCAGGCAGGCAGGGGCCACAACTACAGCTAGCCAGCCAAGGCAGGCAGGCAGGAGCCAGGACTCTAGCCAGCTAGCCAAGGCATGCATGCAGGGACCATGACTCCAGCCAGCTAGCAAAGGCAGGCATACAGGGGGCAGGACTACAGCCAGCCAGCCAAGGCATGCAGGCAGGAGCCAGGACTCCAGTCAGCCAGCCAAGGCAGGCAATTAGGGGCCATGACTCCAGCCAGACAGACATGGAAGGCAGGCAGGGTCCATGGTTCCAGCCAGCCAGCCGTGGCTTGCAGGCAGGAGCCAGGAATTTAGCAAGCCAGCCAAGGCAGGGAGGCAGGGGAAGGACTCCAACCACCTAGCTAAACCGGGCAGGCAGTGGCCCGGAATCCAGCCTGCTAGCCAATGTAGGCAGGCAGGGGCCAGGACACCAGCCATCCAGCCAAGGCATGGAGGCAGGAGCCAGGACTCCAGTCAGCCAGCCAAGGCAGGCAGGCAGGAGTCAGGACTCCAGTCAGCCAGCCAAGGCAGGCAGGCAAGGACCAAGACTCCAGTCAGCCAGCCAAGGCAGGCAGGCAGGAGCCAGGACTCCAGCCATCCAGCCAAGGCAGGCAGGTAGACAGGAGCCAGGGCTCTAGGTACCCATCCAAGGCAGGCAGGCAGGAGGCAGGACTCCAGCCAGCCAGCCATGGCAGGCAGGCAGGAGGCAGGACTCCAGTCAGCCTGCCAAGGCAGGCAGGCAGGAGCCAGTACTCCACTCAGCGAGCCAAGGCAGGCAGGCAGCAGCCAGGACTCCAGCCAGCCAGCCAAGGCAGGGAGGCAGGAGCCAGGACCCAGCCATCCAGCGAAGGCAGGCAGGTAGGGAGGAGTCAGGACCCCAGTCAGCCAGCCAAGGCAGGCAGGCAGGAGCCAGGACTCCAGTCAGGAAGCCAATGCAGTCAGGCAGTAGCCAGGACTCCAGTCAGCCAGCCAAGGCAGGCAGGCAGGGAACCGGACTCCAGCCAGCCAGCCAAGGCAGGCCGGCAGGAGTCTGGACTCCAGTCAGCAAGCCAATGCAGGCAGGTAGGAGCCAGGACTCCAGCCAGCTAGCTAAGGCAGGCAGGCAGGAGCCAGGACTCCAGCCAGCCAGCCAAGGCAGGCAGGCAGGAGCCAGGACTGCAGCCTGCCAGCCAAGGCAGGCAGGCAGTGGCCAGGACTCCAGCCAGCTAGCCAAGTCAGGCAGGCAGGGGCCACAACCACAGCCAGCCAGCCAAAAGAGGCAGGCAGGGTCCACAGTTCCAGCTTGCCAGCCAAGGCAGGCAGGCAGGACCCAGGACTCCAGCCATCCAGTCAAGGCAGGCAGGTAGGCAGGAGCCAGGACTCCAGCCAGCCAGCAATGGCAGGGAGGCAGGAGCCAGGACTCCAGCCAGCCAGCTATGGCAGGGAGGCAGGAGCCAGGACTCCAGCCAGCCAGCCAAGGCAGGCAGGATGTGGTTTGGAAGTGGCTGTGATGCCAGCCAGGATGCAAAATAATGAAATAAACAAACAAACAAAAAAAAGAATTAAACAATCCTTGTTCATGCCTGGTTTCTCAATACTCAATACGATTCTCAATACGGCAGATTCTCCCCATAACAACTTTTCAGAGACACAACTAGTTGAGTGTTTTTTGTCTTCTTTTTGTTTGTTTGTTTGTGTGTTTTTGTTTTGTTTTGTTTTGGTATATGTTAAGGCACTGTCTAAATCAAGTCACTTTCTTGGAGTGGGTCCAGATGAGGGCCAGTAAGATGATGAGAGGGCTGGAGCACCTCTCCTATGCAGAAAGGTTGAAGGAACTGGGCTTGTTTAGCCTGGAGAAGAGAAGGCTCCAGGTCCTTCCAGTCCTTGAGGGGAGCGTATAAAGAGGAGGGGAATGGCTGATTATGAGGGTCGCAGTGCTAGGACAAAGGGGAATGGTCTTGTTGGAAATATCCAAGTCATGTTTGTCAGGACGGTATCTCTGATAAAAGCAGATCTTATTCGCGATTGCAATGGCGGCGTCCCGCAAGCAGCAGCGCCTATGGACACGACATGACAGCCTTTAGACCCTGCTTTCTCCCCCTTGCCTCCCCCCTCCCCTGTTTCCCCACTGGCTGGGTACTCCAGGTTCACAACCTTATCAGAAGGTTGACATTTGCTATTTACTTGTTAATTTATTTGTTACCTGGTGTCAGTCAGCAGCCATCCTGTTGTTTCCAAGCTGTCTTGGTGCTCTCCTGGTCCTGTTGATATGATATTCCTTAAAGTCTTCGTTGAACAAAGAGCGCTGGGGATGATGCCAGGCCTTCCGATGTCTCTCGAGGTGCTTCCTCGGGCTGCCATCACTGTTCTCTGGTTTGCTCTCGTTCAGGATATTCTTGCAGTGTGTATGACAAAATATACATCTATACACCTCTATACAGAGTGTGCGTGCCTGGGAAGGTTCGTCCAGAGGATCAGTGATGTAAACTTATCCACCTCTGGAGCTCTCCTTTGGACACTCTCTCCTAGCATCTCATGGAGTGGCAGCCCAAGCTGCCCCCAGCGCTGGAGACAAGGCCGCACAGCGCAGAGCAGAGCGGGACAGCCGCTTCCCTGGCCTGACGCAGTGCTGGGCCTGACGCAGCCCAGGGTACGGTTGACCCTTGTGACTGCCAGGCGCACTGCCGGCTCAGATTCCATTGGCCATCAAACCAGATCCCTTTTTGCCAGGCTGCGCTCCAGAACTTCCCCCCTCATGTCTGCACACAGAGCCAGGGCACCCCGTCCCAGGTGCAGAACCCAGCGCTTGCCCTTCTTCGTGCAGATGGGAACCACCCCCATTTTGTCCAGATCTCAAGGCAAGGCCTCTTTATCCTCAAGGAGGTCTAAACTCCTCCCAGCTTAGCATCATCCACAAACTGATTGATACAACCAACAGATCTTTAGTGGAACCAACAGTAAAAACAAGATAGAGAAATGGCCTTAAAATGGAGCCCAGCAGACTCCCAGTGGTGACACACAGGGCAACTGTCAGGACAAAGTCACCGAATCCTCCAGTGCAGCCATGTTTTAGTTGTCAAGGGACATTCTAAGGAATGCATAGCCAAGGCTTTATGATGCCATGAGCCACCTCCCTGACAAAAGCTCTAGATCTGGGAAACCTGGCAACAGAACACCAGCTGTGATGCAAGGCAGCCAGCCAACAAAGGCACGCAGTCAGGGGCCAGAACTCCAGCCAGCCAGCCAGCCAGCCAGCCAAGGAAGGCAGGCAGGGGCCAGGACTCCATCCAGCCAGACAAGGCAGGCAGGCAGAGGCCATGACTCCATCCAGCCAGGCAAGACAGGCAGGCAGGGGCCATGACTACAGCCAGCCAGCCAAGGCGGGCAGGCAGGATCCACAGTTCCAGCCAGCCAGCCAAAGCAGGCAGGCAGGAGACAGGACTCCAGCCAGCCAGCCAAGGCAGGCAAGCAGGAGCCAGGACTCCAGCCAGCCAGCCAAGGCAGGCAGGCATACAAGAGCCACGGTTCCAGCCAGCCAGCCAAGGCAGGTAGGTACGAAACATGTCTCCAGCCATCCAGCCAAGGCAGGCAGGAAGGCATGGACCATGACTACAGCCAGCCAGCCAAGGCAGGCAAGCAAGGACCACGACTACAGGCAGCCAGACAAGGCAGGCAGGCAGTGGCCAGGACTCCAGCCAGCCAGCCAAGGCAAGGACAGCCACGGTTCCAGCAAGCCAGCCAAGGCAGGCAGGCAGGGGCCACAACCACAGCCAGCCAGCCAAGACAGGCAGGCAGGGTCCACAGTTCCAGCCAGACATCCAAGGCAGGCAGGCAGGAGCCAGGACTCCAGCCATCCAGCCAAGGCAGGCAGGCAGGAGCCAGGACTCCAGCCAGCCAGCCAAGGCAGGCAGGCAGGGGCTAGGACTGCAGCCATCCAGCCTAGGCAGGGATGCAGGAGCCATGACTCCAGCCAGCTAGCCAAGGCAGGCAAGCAGGGTCCACGGTTCCAGCCAGCGAGCCAAGACAGACAGGCAGGCAAGGTCCATTGTTCCAGCAAGCCAGCCAAGGGAGGCAGGCAGCAACCAGGACTCCAGCCAGCCAGCCAAGGCAGGCAGGCAGGAGCCAGGACTCCAGTCAGCCAGCCAAGGCAGGCAGGCAGGAGCCAGGACTCCAGCCAGCCAGCCAAGGCAGGCAGGCAGGGGCCAGGACTCCAACCAGCCAGCCATGGCAGGCAGGCAGGTAGGGGCCAGGACTACAGACAGCCAGCCAAGGCAGGCAAGCAAGGACCACGATTACAGGCAGCCAGACAAGGCAGGCAGGCAGTGGCCAGGACTCCAGCCAGCCAGACATGGCAGGCAAGGAGGGCCACGGTTCCAACAAGCCAGCCAAGGCAGGCAGGCAGGGGCCACAACCACAGCCAGCCAGCCAAAAGAGGCAGGCAGGGTCCACAGTTCCATCCAGCTAGCCAAGTCAGGCAGGCAGAGTCCACGGTTCCAGCCAGCCAGCCAAGGCAGGCAGGCAGGCAGGAGCCAGGACTGCAGCCATCCAGCCAAGGAAGGTATGCAGAAGCCATGACTCCAGCCAGCTAGCCAAGGTAGGCAGGCAGGGGCCACGGTTCCAGACTGCCAGCCAGCCAAGGCAGGCAGGCAGGGGCCAGGACTCCAGCCTGCTAGCCAATGTAGGCAGGCATGGGCCAGGACTCCAGCAATCCAGCCAAGGCATGGAGGCAGGAGGCAGGAGTCCAGCCAGCTAGCCATTACTTTCAGGCAGGAGCCAGGACTCCAGCCAGCCAGCCAGCCAGCCAAGGCATTCAGGCAGGAGACATTACTCCAGTCACCCAGCCAGGGCAGGCAGGCAGGGGCCACAACTACAGCTAGCCAGCCAAGGCAGGCAGGCAGGAGCCAGGACTCCAGCCAGCTAGCCAAGGCATGCATGCAGGGACCATGATTCCAGCCACCTAGCAAAGGCAGGCATGCAGGGGGCAGGACTCCATCCCGACAGCCAAGGCAGGCAGGCAAAGACCACAACTCCAGCCAGCCAATCAAGGCAGACTGACTGGGGCCTAGACTCCAGCCAGGCAGCCAAGGCAGGCAGGCAGGAGCCAGGACTCCAGTCAGCCAGCCAAGGCAGGCAAGTAGGGGCCATGACTCCAGCCAGCCAGACATGGAAGGCAGGCAGGGTCCATGGTTCCAGCCAGCCAGCCGTGGCTTGCAGGCAGGAGCCAGGAATTTAGCAAGCGAGCCAAGGCAGGGAGGCAGGGGCAAGGACTCCAACCACCTAGCTAAACCGGGCAGGCAGTGGCCCGGACTCCAGCCTGCTAGCCAATGTAGGCAGGCAGGGGCCAGGACACCAGCCATCCAGCCAAGGCATGGAGGCAGGAGCCAGGACTCCAGTCAGCCAGCCAAGGCAGGCAGGCAGGGGCCAAGACTCCAGCCAGCCTGACAAGACAGGCAGGCAAGGACCAAGACTCCACTCAACCAGCCAAGGCAGGCAGGCAGGAGCCAGGACTCCAGTCAGCTAGCCAAGGCAGGGAGGCAGGAGCCAGGACCCAGCCATCCAACGAAGGCAGGCAGGTAGGCAGGAGCCAGGACCCCAGTCAGCCAGCCAAGGAAGGCAGGCAGGGGCCAGGACACCAGTCAGCCAGCCAAGGCAGGCAGGCAGGAGCCAGGACTCCAGTCAGTCAGCCAAGGCTGACAGGCAGGAGCCAGGACTCCAGTCAGCTAGCCAAGGCAGGCAGGCAGGAGCCAGGACACCAGTCAGCCAGCCAAGGCAGACAGGCAGGAGCCAGGACTCCAGTCAGCTAGCCAAGGCAGGCGGGCAGGAGCCAGGACTCCAGTCAGCCAGCCAAGGCAGGCAGGCAGGAGGCAGGACTCCAGTCAGCCAGCCAAGGCAGGCAGGCAGGGGCCCGGACTCCAGCAAAACAGTCAAGGCAGGCAGGCAGGGACCACATCCACAGCCAGCCAGCCAAGGCAGGCAGTTAGAGTCCACAGTTCCAGCCAGCCAGCCAAGGCAGGCAGGTAGGCAGGAGCCAGGACTCGAACCAGCCAGCCAAGGCAGGCAGGCAGGGGCTAGGACTGCAGCCAACCAGCCAAGGCGGGCAGGTAGGCAGGAGCCAGGACACCAGGCATCCAGCCAAGGCAGGCAGGTAGGCAGGAGCCAGGACTCCAGTAAGCCAGCCAAGGCAGGAAGGCAGGGGCCAGGACTCCAGCCAGCCAGCCAAGGCAGGCAGGCAAGGACCATGACTCCACTCAGCCAGCCATGGCAGGAAGGCAGGGGCCAGGACTCCAGCCAGCCAGCCAAGGCAGGCAGGCAAGGACCATGACTCCACTCAGCCAGCCAAGGCAGGCAGGCAGGAGCCAGGACTCCAGTCAGCTAGCGAAGGCAGGCAGGCAGGAGCCAGGACTGCAGCCAGCAAGGCAAGGCAGGCAGGCAAGGACCATGACTCCACTCAGCCAGCCAAGGCAGGCAGGCAGGAGCCAGGACTCCAGCCATCCAGCCAAGGCACGCAGGTAGGCAGTAGCCAGGACTCCAACCAGCCAGCCAAGGCAGGCAGGCAGCAGCCAGGACTACAGCCACCAAGCCAAGGCAGTCAAGCAAGGACCACGACTACAGTCTGCCAGACAAGGCAGGCAGTCAGGGGCCAGGACACCAGCCAGCCAGCCAAGGCAGGCAGGCAGAGTCCACAGTTCCAGCCTGCCTGCCAAGGCAGCGAGGCAGGAGCCAGGACTCCAGCCAACTAGCCAAGGCAGGCAGGCAGGAGCCAGGACTCAAGTCAGCAAGCCAATGCAGGCAGGCAAGGAGCCAGGACTCCAGCCAGCCAGCCAAGGCAGGCAAGCAAGGAACACGACTACAGTCTACCAGACAAGGCAGGCAGGCAGGAGCCAGGACTCCAGTCAGCTAGCCAAGGCAGGCAGGCAGGAGCCAGGACTCCAGTCAGCCAGCCAAGGCAGGCAGGCAGGAGGCAGGACTCCAGTCAGCCAGCCAAGGCAGGCAGGCAGGGGCCCGGACTCCAGCAAAACAGTCAAGGCAGGCAGGCAGGGACCACATCCACAGCCAGCCAGCCAAGACAGGCAGTTAGAGTCCACAGTTCCAGCCAGCCAGCCAAGGCAGGCAGGTAGGCAGGAGCCAGGACTCCTACCAGTTGTGTATGCAAGGCAGCCAGCCAACAAAGGCACGCAGTCAGGGGCCAGAACTCCAGCCAGCCAGCCAGCCAGCCAGCCAAGGAAGGCAGGCAGGGGCCAGGACTCCATCCAGCCAGACAAGGCAGGCAGGCAGAGGCCATGACTCCATCCAGCCAGGCAAGACAGGCAGGCAGGGGCCATGACTACAGCCAGCCAGCCAAGGCGGGCAGGCAGGATCCACAGTTCCAGCCAGCCAGCCAAAGCAGGCAGGCAGGAGACAGGACTCCAGCCAGCCAGCCAAGGCAGGCAAGCAGGAGCCAGGACTCCAGCCAGCCAGCCAAGGCAGGCAGGCATACAAGAGCCACGGTTCCAGCCAGCCAGCCAAGGCAGGTAGGTACGAAACATGTCTCCAGCCATCCAGCCAAGGCAGGCAGGAAGGCATGGACCATGACTACAGCCAGCCAGCCAAGGCAGGCAAGCAAGGACCACGACTACAGGCAGCCAGACAAGGCAGGCAGGCAGTGGCCAGGACTCCAGCCAGCCAGCCAAGGCAAGGACAGCCACGGTTCCAGCAAGCCAGCCAAGGCAGGCAGGCAGGGGCCACAACCACAGCCAGCCAGCCAAGACAGGCAGGCAGGGTCCACAGTTCCAGCCAGACATCCAAGGCAGGCAGGCAGGAGCCAGGACTCCAGCCATCCAGCCAAGGCAGGCAGGCAGGAGCCAGGACTCCAGCCAGCCAGCCAAGGCAGGCAGGCAGGGGCTAGGACTGCAGCCATCCAGCCTAGGCAGGGATGCAGGAGCCATGACTCCAGCCAGCTAGCCAAGGCAGGCAAGCAGGGTCCACGGTTCCAGCCAGCGAGCCAAGACAGACAGGCAGGCAAGGTCCATTGTTCCAGCAAGCCAGCCAAGGGAGGCAGGCAGCAACCAGGACTCCAGCCAGCCAGCCAAGGCAGGCAGGCAGGAGCCAGGACTCCAGTCAGCCAGCCAAGGCAGGCAGGCAGGAGCCAGGACTCCAGCCAGCCAGCCAAGGCAGGCAGGCAGGGGCCAGGACTCCAACCAGCCAGCCATGGCAGGCAGGCAGGTAGGGGCCAGGACTACAGACAGCCAGCCAAGGCAGGCAAGCAAGGACCACGATTACAGGCAGCCAGACAAGGCAGGCAGGCAGTGGCCAGGACTCCAGCCAGCCAGACATGGCAGGCAAGGAGGGCCACGGTTCCAACAAGCCAGCCAAGGCAGGCAGGCAGGGGCCACAACCACAGCCAGCCAGCCAAAAGAGGCAGGCAGGGTCCACAGTTCCATCCAGCTAGCCAAGTCAGGCAGGCAGAGTCCACGGTTCCAGCCAGCCAGCCAAGGCAGGCAGGCAGGCAGGAGCCAGGACTGCAGCCATCCAGCCAAGGAAGGTATGCAGAAGCCATGACTCCAGCCAGCTAGCCAAGGTAGGCAGGCAGGGGCCACGGTTCCAGACTGCCAGCCAGCCAAGGCAGGCAGGCAGGGGCCAGGACTCCAGCCTGCTAGCCAATGTAGGCAGGCATGGGCCAGGACTCCAGCAATCCAGCCAAGGCATGGAGGCAGGAGGCAGGAGTCCAGCCAGCTAGCCATTACTTTCAGGCAGGAGCCAGGACTCCAGCCAGCCAGCCAGCCAGCCAAGGCATTCAGGCAGGAGACATTACTCCAGTCACCCAGCCAGGGCAGGCAGGCAGGGGCCACAACTACAGCTAGCCAGCCAAGGCAGGCAGGCAGGAGCCAGGACTCCAGCCAGCTAGCCAAGGCATGCATGCAGGGACCATGATTCCAGCCACCTAGCAAAGGCAGGCATGCAGGGGGCAGGACTCCATCCCGACAGCCAAGGCAGGCAGGCAAAGACCACAACTCCAGCCAGCCAATCAAGGCAGACTGACTGGGGCCTAGACTCCAGCCAGGCAGCCAAGGCAGGCAGGCAGGAGCCAGGACTCCAGTCAGCCAGCCAAGGCAGGCAAGTAGGGGCCATGACTCCAGCCAGCCAGACATGGAAGGCAGGCAGGGTCCATGGTTCCAGCCAGCCAGCCGTGGCTTGCAGGCAGGAGCCAGGAATTTAGCAAGCGAGCCAAGGCAGGGAGGCAGGGGCAAGGACTCCAACCACCTAGCTAAACCGGGCAGGCAGTGGCCCGGACTCCAGCCTGCTAGCCAATGTAGGCAGGCAGGGGCCAGGACACCAGCCATCCAGCCAAGGCATGGAGGCAGGAGCCAGGACTCCAGTCAGCCAGCCAAGGCAGGCAGGCAGGGGCCAAGACTCCAGCCAGCCTGACAAGACAGGCAGGCAAGGACCAAGACTCCACTCAACCAGCCAAGGCAGGCAGGCAGGAGCCAGGACTCCAGTCAGCTAGCCAAGGCAGGGAGGCAGGAGCCAGGACCCAGCCATCCAACGAAGGCAGGCAGGTAGGCAGGAGCCAGGACCCCAGTCAGCCAGCCAAGGAAGGCAGGCAGGGGCCAGGACACCAGTCAGCCAGCCAAGGCAGGCAGGCAGGAGCCAGGACTCCAGTCAGTCAGCCAAGGCTGACAGGCAGGAGCCAGGACTCCAGTCAGCTAGCCAAGGCAGGCAGGCAGGAGCCAGGACACCAGTCAGCCAGCCAAGGCAGACAGGCAGGAGCCAGGACTCCAGTCAGCTAGCCAAGGCAGGCGGGCAGGAGCCAGGACTCCAGTCAGCCAGCCAAGGCAGGCAGGCAGGAGGCAGGACTCCAGTCAGCCAGCCAAGGCAGGCAGGCAGGGGCCCGGACTCCAGCAAAACAGTCAAGGCAGGCAGGCAGGGACCACATCCACAGCCAGCCAGCCAAGGCAGGCAGTTAGAGTCCACAGTTCCAGCCAGCCAGCCAAGGCAGGCAGGTAGGCAGGAGCCAGGACTCGAACCAGCCAGCCAAGGCAGGCAGGCAGGGGCTAGGACTGCAGCCAACCAGCCAAGGCGGGCAGGTAGGCAGGAGCCAGGACACCAGGCATCCAGCCAAGGCAGGCAGGTAGGCAGGAGCCAGGACTCCAGTAAGCCAGCCAAGGCAGGAAGGCAGGGGCCAGGACTCCAGCCAGCCAGCCAAGGCAGGCAGGCAAGGACCATGACTCCACTCAGCCAGCCATGGCAGGAAGGCAGGGGCCAGGACTCCAGCCAGCCAGCCAAGGCAGGCAGGCAAGGACCATGACTCCACTCAGCCAGCCAAGGCAGGCAGGCAGGAGCCAGGACTCCAGTCAGCTAGCGAAGGCAGGCAGGCAGGAGCCAGGACTGCAGCCAGCAAGGCAAGGCAGGCAGGCAAGGACCATGACTCCACTCAGCCAGCCAAGGCAGGCAGGCAGGAGCCAGGACTCCAGCCATCCAGCCAAGGCACGCAGGTAGGCAGTAGCCAGGACTCCAACCAGCCAGCCAAGGCAGGCAGGCAGCAGCCAGGACTACAGCCACCAAGCCAAGGCAGTCAAGCAAGGACCACGACTACAGTCTGCCAGACAAGGCAGGCAGTCAGGGGCCAGGACACCAGCCAGCCAGCCAAGGCAGGCAGGCAGAGTCCACAGTTCCAGCCTGCCTGCCAAGGCAGCGAGGCAGGAGCCAGGACTCCAGCCAACTAGCCAAGGCAGGCAGGCAGGAGCCAGGACTCAAGTCAGCAAGCCAATGCAGGCAGGCAAGGAGCCAGGACTCCAGCCAGCCAGCCAAGGCAGGCAAGCAAGGAACACGACTACAGTCTACCAGACAAGGCAGGCAGGCAGGAGCCAGGACTCCAGTCAGCTAGCCAAGGCAGGCAGGCAGGAGCCAGGACTCCAGTCAGCCAGCCAAGGCAGGCAGGCAGGAGGCAGGACTCCAGTCAGCCAGCCAAGGCAGGCAGGCAGGGGCCCGGACTCCAGCAAAACAGTCAAGGCAGGCAGGCAGGGACCACATCCACAGCCAGCCAGCCAAGACAGGCAGTTAGAGTCCACAGTTCCAGCCAGCCAGCCAAGGCAGGCAGGTAGGCAGGAGCCAGGACTCCTACCAGCCAGCCAAGGCAGGCAGGCAGGGGCTAGGACTGCAGCCAACCATCCAAGGCGGGCAGGTAGGCAGGAGCCAGGACTCCAGGCATCCAGCCAAGGCAGGCAGGTAGGCAGGAGCCAGTACTCCAGTAAGCCAGCCAAGGCAGGCAGGCAGGAGCCAGGACTCCAGCCAGCCAGCCAAGGCAGGCAGGCAGGAGCCAGGACTCCAGTCAGCCGGCCACGGAAGGCAAGTAGGGGCCATGACTCCAGCCAGCCAGACATTGAAGGCAGGCAGGGTCCATGGTTCCAGCCAGCCAGCTGTGGCTTCCAGGCAGGAGCCAGGAATTTAGCAAGCCAGCCAAGGCAGGGAGGCAGGGGCAAGGACTCCAACCACCTAGCTAAACCGGGCAGGCAGTGGCCCGGACTCCAGCCTGCTAGCCAATGTAGGCAGGCAGGGGCCAGGACTCCAGCCAGCTAGCCATAACAGGCAGGCATGCAGAGCCAGGACTCCAGCCAGCCAGCCAAGGCAGGCAGGTAGGCTGGGGCCAGGACTCTAGCCAGTCTGCCAAGGCAGGCAGGCAAGGAGCATGACTCCACTCAGCCAGCCAAGGCAGACAGGCAGGAGCCAGGACTCCAGCCAGCCGGCCAAGGCAGGCAGGCAGGAGGCAGGACTCCAGTCAGCCAGCCAAGGCAGGCAGGCAGGAGCCAGGACTCCAGTCAGCTAGCAAAGGCAGACAGGCAGGAGCCAGGACTCTACCCAGCTAGCCAAGGCAGGCAGGCAGGGGCCAGGACTCCAGCCAGCTAGCCAAGGCAAGCAGGCAGGAGCCAGGACTCCAACCAGCCAGCCAAGGCAAGCAGGCAGGAGCCAGGACTCCAGCCATCCAGCGAATGCAGGCAGGTAGGCAGGAGCCAGGACTCCAGTCAGCCAGCCAAGGCAGGCAGGCAGTACCCAGGACCCAAACCAGCCAGCAAAGGCAGGCAGGCAGGAGTCAGGACTCCAGTCAGTCAGCCAAGGCAGGCAGGCAGGAGCCAGGACTCCAGACATCCAGTCAAGGCAGGCAGGTAGACAGGAGCCAGGACTCTAGCCACCCAGCAAAGGCAGGCAGGCAGGAGCCAGGACTCCAGTCAGCCAGCCAAGGCAGGCAGGCAGGGGCAGGACTCCAGCCAGCTAGCAAGGCAGGCAGGCAGGAGCCAGGACTCCAGTCAGCCAGCCATGGCAGGCAGGCAGGAGCCAGGACTACAGCCACCAAGCCAAGGCAGTCAAGCAAGGACCACGACTACAGTCTGCCAGACAAGGCAGGCAGTCAGGGGCAGGAATCCAGCCAGCCAGCCAAGGCAGGCAGGCAGAGTCCACAGTTCCAGCCTGCCAGCCAAGGCAGCGAGGCAGGAGCCAGGACTCCTGCCGTCCAGCCAAGGCAGGCAGGCAGGGGCCAGGAATCCAGTCAGTCAGCCAAGGCAGGCAGGCAGGGGCCAGGAATCCAGTCAGTCAGCCAAGGCAGGCAGGCAGGGGCCAGGCCTCCAGCCAGGTAGCCAAGGCTGGCAGGCAGGAGTCAGCACTCCAGCCAGCCAGCCAAGGCAGGCAAGCAAGGACCACAACTACAGGCTGCCAGACAAGGCAGGCAGGCAGTGGCCAGGACTCCAGCCAGCCAAACATGGCACGCAAGGAGGGCCACCGTTCCAGGAAGACAGCCAAGGCAGGCATGCAAGGACCATAATACCAGCCAGCCAATCAAGGCAGGCAGGGAGGCGCCAGGACTCCAGCCAGCCATCCAAGGCAGGCAGGCAGGAGTAATGACTCCAGTCAGTCAGCCAAGGCAGGCAGGCAGCAGCCAGGACTCCAGTCAGTAAGCCAATGCAGACAGGCAGCAGCCAGGACTCCAGTCAGTAAGCCAATGCAGACAGGCAGCAGCCAGGACTCCAGTCAGTAAGCCAATGCAGACAGGCAGGAGCCAGGACTCCAGACATCCAGTCAAGGCAGGCAGGTAGACAGGAGCCAGGACTCTAGCCACCCAGCAAAGGCAGGCAGGCAGGAGCCAGGACTCCAGTCAGCCAGCCATGGCAGGCAGGCAGGAGCCAGGACTCCAGTCAGCCTGCCAAGGCAGGCATGCAGGAGCCAGGACTCCAGCCAGCCAGCCAAGGCAGGCAGGCAGGAGCCAGGACTCCAGCCAGCTAGCCAAGACAGGCAGGCAGGAGCCAGGACTCCAACCAGCTAGCAAGGCAGGCAGGCAGGAGCCAGGACTCCAGTCAGCCAGCCAAGACAGGCAGGCAGGAGCCAGGACTCCAGTCAGCCTGCCAAGCCAGGCAGGCAGGGGCCAGGACTCCAGCCAGCCAGCCAAGGCAGGCAGGCAGGAGCCAGGACTCCAGTCAGCCAGCCAAGGCAGGCAGGCAGGAGCCAGGACTCCAGTCAGCAAGCGAAGGCAGGCAGGCAGCAGCCAGGACTCCAGCCAGCCAGCCAAGGCAGACAGGCAGGAGCCAGGACTCCAGCCAGCCAGCCAAGGCAGGCAGGCAGGGGCTAGGACTGCAGCCATCCAGCCAAGGCAGGAAAGTATGGGCCATGACTCCAGCCAGCCAGACATGGAACTCAAGGAGGGCCACGTTTCCATCAAGCCAGCCAAGGCAGGCAGGCAGGGGTCACGGTTCCAGCCATCTAGCCAAGGCAGGCAGGCAGGGGCCACAACCAGAGCCAGCCAGCCAAAAGAGGCAGGCAGGGTCCACAGTTCCAGCTAGCCAGCAAAGTGAGGCAGGCAGGAGCCAGGACTCCAGCCAGCCAGCCATGGCAGGCATGCAGGAGCCAGGACTCCAGCCAGCCAGCCAAGGCAGGCAAGCAAGGACCACGAATACAGGCTGCCAGCCAAGGCAGGCCGGCAGGATCCAGGACTGCAGCCAGCCAGCCAAGGCAGGAAAGTATGGGCCATGACTCCAGCCAGCCAGACATGGAAGGCAGGCAGGGTCCATGGTTCCAACCAGCCAGCCGTGGCATGCAGGCAGGAGCCAGGAATTTAGCAAGCCAGCCAAGGCAGGGTGTCAGGGGCCAGGACTCCAGGCATCGAGCCAAGGCAGGCAGGCAAGGTCCATAGCTCCAGCCATCCAACCATGGCAGGGAAGCAGGGCCACAGTTCCAGCAAGCCAGCCAAGGCATGCATGCAGGGACCATGACTCCAGCCAGCTAGCAAAGGCAGGCAGGCAGGGGTCAGGACTCCAGTCAACCAGACATGGCAGGCAGGCAGGAGCCAGGACTCCAGTCAGCCAGCCAAGGCAGGCAGGCAGGAGCCAGGACTCCAGCCAGCTAGCAAGGCAGGCAGGCAGGAGCCAGGACTCCAATCAGCCAGCCAAGACAGGCAGGCAGGAGCCAGGACTCCAGCCAGCCAGCCAAGGCAGGCAGGCAGGAGCCAGGACTACAGCCACCCAGACAAGGCAGGCAAGCAAGGACCACGACTACAGCCAGCCAGCCAAGGCTGGCAGGCAGAGTCCACAGTTCCAGCCAGCCAGCCAAGGCAGGCAGGCAGGAGCCAGGACTCCAGCCATCCAGTCCAGGCAGGCAGGCAGGCAGGAGCCAGGACTCCAGGCAGCCAAGGCTAGCAGGCAGGCAGGAGCCAGGACTCCAGTCAGCCAGCCAAGGCAGGCAGGCAGGGGCCAGGAGTCCAGCCAGCCAAGGCAGGCAGGCAGGAGCCAGGACTCCAGTCAGCAAGCGAAGGCAGGCAGGCAGCAGCCAGGACTCCAGCCAGCCAGCCAAGGCAGACAGGCAGGAGCCAGGACTCCAGGCAGCCAGCCAAGGCAGGCAGGCAGGGGCTAGGACTGCAGCCATCCAGCCAAGGCAGGAAAGTATGGGCCATGACTCCAGCCAGCCAGACATGGAACTCAAGGAGGGCCACGTTTCCATCAAGCCAGCCAAGGCAGGCAGGCAGGGGTCACGGTTCCAGCCAGCTAGCCAAGGCAGGCAGGCAGGGGCCACAACCAGAGCCAGCCAGCCAAAAGAGGCAGGCAGGGTCCACAGTTCCAGCTAGCCAGCAAAGTGAGGCAGGCAGGAGCCAGGACTCCAGCCAGCCAGCCATGGCAGGCATGCAGGAGCCAGGACTCCAGCCAGCCAGCCAAGGCAGGCAAGCAAGGACCACGAATACAGGCTGCCAGCCAAGGCAGGCCGGCAGGATCCAGGACTGCAGCCAGCCAGCCAAGGCAGGAAAGTATGGGCCATGACTCCAGCCAGCCAGACATGGAAGGCAGGCAGGGTCCATGGTTCCAACCAGCCAGCCGTGGCATGCAGGCAGGAGCCAGGAATTTAGCAAGCCAGCCAAGGCAGGGTGTCAGGGGCCAGGACTCCAGGCATCGAGCCAAGGCAGGCAGGCAAGGTCCATAGCTCCAGCCATCCAACCATGGCAGGGAAGCAGGGCCACAGTTCCAGCAAGCCAGCCAAGGCATGCATGCAGGGACCATGACTCCAGCTAGCTAGCAAAGGCAGGCAGGCAGGGTCCAGGACTCCAGCCAGCCAATCAAGGCAGGCAGGCAGGACCAGGACTACAGACATCCAGCAAAGGCAGATATGCAGGAGCCATGACTCCAGTCAGCCAGCCAAGGCAGGCAGGCAGGGGCCAGGATTCCAGCCAGCCAGCCAAGGCAGGCAAGCAAAGACCACGACTACAGGCAGCCAGACAAAACAGGTAGGCAGTGGCCAGGACTCCAGCCAGCCAGCCATGGCAGGCAAGGAGGGCCACGGTTCCAGCAAGCCAGCCAAGGCAGGCAGGCAGGAGCCAGGACTACAGTCAGCTAGCCAAGATAGGCAGGCAGGCAGGGGCCAGGATTCCAGCCACCCAGCCAAGGCAGGCAGACAGGGCCCACGACTCCAGCCAGCCAGCCAAGGTAGGCAGGCACAAGTCAGGACTCCAGCCAGCCAGCCAAGGTAGGCAGGCAAAAGCCAGGACTACAGGCTGCCAGCCAAGGCAGGCAGGCAGGGGCCACGACTCCAGTCAGCCAAACAAGGCAGGCAGGCAGGGGCCAGGACTCCAGCCAGCCAGGGGCCGAGTTGATTCAAAATTCCACTGATGCTCCTAAAGCACTCAAAGTGCGTTTGGGGGGCAGTGATAAAGCGGCTCTGACCGATTCGTCATTAACGTGCGTTATGCGGCAATCCAGGCCTCCTTGGCCTGCATGAATTCAGTTTCACCACCGCGTTCCATCTCTCTTCAGCGCGGCAGTGGAGCCGGAGACCCACTCAACATGGTGCCGCTGTGTTACCGCACCGCATCCCGTTCCTACCTTCCTCCCGTCATGCACTGCGCCACAACAGCCGTTCCGGTTTCGGCGCTGCGGTGATTGGTTCATCCTCTCCCCCGGCCGGAAGTGAGCCTTCCGACAGCGACGTTCGAACCCGGCGTGCTGCCGGCCGGGCCGCGCTCTGTGCAGCTGCCGGCTGTCCCGCTCGCATTCGGCCCGTCGTAGCGCTGTTCCGGTCTGCGGCGGAGGCCTGGGTCCCCCTGGAAAGGAGGTTGGAGGGCTGGGAGTAGCGCTCCGTGTGTCTGCGCTGAGGCGGCGGCGCTCCTCGGGCGGAGCGGCCTGCAGAAAGGCCGGGCTGCGCTGTGCCGGAGCGGAGCGCGGGGTGGGATCGAAGCTGAGGCGGTCCTGCTAAGGGACAGAGCGCTGCTGGGCCGCTTAGGCGTATAGGGAGTGGCTCTAGCTGCTTCCTAACGAGGTTCAGCAAGGCCGAGTGCCGGGTCCTGCACGTTGGCCACAGTAACCCCCATGCAGCGTTACAGGCTTGGGGCTGAGTGGCTGGTTGACTGTTAAGAGGAAAGGGACCTGGGGGTGCTTGTCTGAACACGAGCCAGCAGCGTGCCCAGGTGGCCAAGAGGGCCTGCGGCCTCCTGGCCTGCATTAGAAATAGTGTGGCCAGCAGGAGCTGTACTCAGCTGTGGTGAGGCCGCACCTCGAGTATTGTGTTTGGTTTTCGGCCCCTCACTGCAAGAGAGACATTGAGGCCTGGAGTGTGTCCCGAGAAGGGCAACGAAACTGGTGAGGGGTCTGGAGCACAAGTCTTATGAACAGCGGCTGAGGGAGCTGGGATTGTTCAGTGTGCAGAAGAGGAGGCTCAGGGGAGACCTCATTGCACACTACAACTTCCTGAAGCTCCTTGTGATGAGGAGGGGTTTGGCCTCTTCTCCCAGGCAACAAACAGGACTGGAGGAAACGGCCCCAGGTTGTACCAGAAGAGGTTTAGGTTAGACATAAGGAAGAGCTTTTTCTCTCAGAGAGGGAAAGAGAATTAGGATAGGCTACTGGCTGCGCAGAGAGGTGGCGGGGTTGCCGTCCCTGGCAGCGTCCAAGAGGCGTCTGGATGAGGAGCTGCGAGATCTGGTTCAGTGCTTGTGGGAGCAGTGGTGATGGGAGGGCGGTTGGGACTAGATGATCTTGCAGGTGGTTTTCAACCTTGTGATTCTATGATTCTAAAGCTGTAGTCCAGCCCTGCTGCTGCTCTGTGGCACGAAGCTCTGAGCAGTGCTCTGTACTGTTAGCGTAAGGGAAGTCTGAGCCTTGCAGTGTGATTCACAGTCAACTTTTAGCATTTTTGTTTTGAATTTTAGGTGGTTTTGCAGAGGTGAAACTCGGACGGCATCTTTTTACTGGTGGAAAAAGTTGGAGCAAAAATCATGGACCAAGTTGCTTTAGGGGTAAGCCAAAAGGTATTTAAATATGATGACACCTTCTGTTGGAGTTGTGGAGTTCTCGAGAACACAGAGAGGTGGTACATAGAAATGTAGCCTACTTTTGAAAGATGCTGTAGGAGTGGAAAAAGTTCAGCAGAACACCACAAATCTTGTTCCTCGTTGTTCAGAGGGCAATGTTCTCTGGCTGGAGGAAGTTCAACAGTACTACAGCAACTTTAACAAAATGCTAGTAAAATTACTGGATATTTTACCTTTCAGCTTTCTCTGATCTGTGTTTTACAATTCCTATGGGAGTGATGTCAGCCATTGCTGAGTTGATGCTGAATTGTGTACTGTCACATACAGGCTTTGACATCTTATGTTACACAGTAGTCAGATGTGGTACCTGGTGTGCCAAATTAGTTAGCAATTTCATAGCTTGCTTTTATGGTCTCTTAAGGATGACTTGCCTCGTGTTGGAACAGGAGTTGGTGCCATGAAGAACTGAAGTCAGCAAGATGTTTGCCAATTGTATCATGTAACAGAGACATCAAAGAAAATATTCATGGTCTTGGAGGTAAGAAATAGTGCTTGTGCCACGCTTAAGGCTACTGTTTTTATCTTTAGCAGCAGACAATACTATAGAAATGAAGCTGAAATGAAATGATTCTTAAATATCTCAGTGGTGAATGGGTTCAAGATTCATTGGTTTTAAAATGAAGAATGCAATGTTCTATATTCTGTCTTTCTGTAAAAGGCACTAATCAGCATTCACAGTAAGGGAACTGGTTTTAATTCCTAACTCACACTTCAGTTTTTAAAGTAGCATCTGCAAGGTCTGCAGGACACCAGAGCCCCCACGTTGTTGCCATCTCCTGAGTGATTTATGCCACCCACGACATTGAGTGCAGTGCCTCAGTTACCAGATTGGAGGCAAGGGTCAGATTGTGTAGCTTGTGTGGTGTGCCACAGTGCTGGCCCATGGCATAACTGGAGCACTCTGTACTGCTCTGAGCACGGGGAATGGTGTCCTGTGCTTGCTGTGCTCTCACTGCTGCTTATTTTTCTCGGATGCATTCTAAATACGTTGTCAGATAACTTTACCTTTCTCATTAAAGCACTGTCCTGGAGGGAAGCTGTTTGATTATATTGTTTCTAAGGACCACCTTTCAGAAGAGGAAGCTCGAGTCTTTTTTCGACAGACTGTTTCAGCACTTGCTTATGTTCCCAGTCAGGGTCATGCCCACAGAGACCTCAAACCAGTAAGTCTGAACTGTATTCAGTCTTTCATAAATAACAATGAGCGTGTTTTTATTTTTCCATTGGGAGAGAAAGTTGTCCCTTTGTGGTTGTGGTTTATTTAACCTGGCAGGTGCCTGAGCATCACGCAGTGCTTCACTCAATCCACTCCTTTCCAGTGAATTGCAGGAGGTAATGGAAGGGGGAAGAAAACCACACAAAGTAGAACTCATGGGTTGAGATAAAATTATTTACTGAGGTAGAGGAAGGGAAAAGGATAACAGTTCTGATGAATGCAAAAGCAATTGCTCACCACCTACCAATCAATGTCCAGTTAGGCTCCTCGTAGTAGAAGAGATTTACATGAACTTCTACGCCCTTCAGAACTCCTTCCACACCATGTCATATGGTGTGGGATATCCCTTTGGCCAGTTTAAGTCAGCTGTCCTAATTCTGTTCCCTCTCACTTCCTTGGGCTCTCAGCTGAGAATGACTTTGGCTCTGTGCAACACTGCCTAGCAGTAACTACAGGTGTCAGCGTGCAGTGTGCTCCAGTTTTGTGCCTCAAGGAAGAGTGGTCCTTCAAACAAACAGTGGCTATGCAGAGTATGGGATGAGGTGCATGCCTTGGCTCCATCCAGTGGGTTTTCTGTCACTGAAGGCTTTAAGCATGGGTTAGATACTGGAAGGTTTGAGTCTTTCTACACAAGTAGGTTAGAACTTTGCATTTCTTAAGTTGCTGATATCGCCGAGTAAAGCAAATCATTACAGCACAAGCATTTTCCTAGGCATCTTATGAAATCCTCATATCTAAAGAATCTTTCCCCTCTGAAAAATAAAGCATTGCCTATACTTTTTGCAAGGAACTGGCTTCCAGCTGAAAAGCTGGTGGATTCACAGGCTCAGACAGTAACTTGGAATGGAGGTGACTTCTAGAGATTTGTGCCTGAACCTGCTGCTCCGAGAATCCTGACACCAAGTTTCTCAGAGCTTTTTCGTTTTCATGCTCAACCTCTCCCAAGGATGAGGCTGCATGCTCTCTGTGGGCAATCTGTTCAATGCTTGAGCAGTTTTGTTTCCTTCTGTCCAGTCTGCTGTTTCCATGAATGACTGTTTTCGGTCACTATCCCACCATGACCTGCTGTACGGATTCTCAGGAATCTGTCTTCCTTTCTTCATGCCTCCCTAGTGGGCGTTTAGAAGTTGCCATGAGGTTCCTCTGCACTCTGAACAAACCTCTTTCTCCCCAGTTTCTCTTCTCTGAGTGGGAGCTTCAGCTCCCTGCACTGACTGGAGGCCATCCACAAAGCTTGCTTCAGGTTGTTATCTTTCCCAGCCAAAAACTAACTACAGTATTGTAAATGTGGTCCAATGAGTGTGCAGCAGGGGTGACTTGTCCTGGTCTGGTTGTGCTGCTTTTGAATGCAGCCCATTATCCTGTTGTGCTTTTTTTTCTGTCAACACACACTGCTGGCTTGCATTCATCTTGTGGTCTTTCACCACTTGTCCTCCTAGTCCCCGGGCCCTTTCTAACCCACCTAGGGTATGGGAACTTGTTAGCAGTCAGTGAAAATCTCTGAGAGACAGAGACAGAGAGACAGAGAAAGAGAGACAGAGACAGAGAGAGAGAGCTAACCACTGACCACATGAAGAAATAACAGAAGAGAAAATATGTTTCCTTGAGCATTCAGGTGAAAATAATTCCTGACTGCTTTTTCATTCACCAGGAAGATCCGCTGATTGATGAGAAACATGTTTCTCATAATTTGAAGCTGACAGACTTTGGACTCTGTACAAAGCCAAAGGTAAGAGTATCTGAAATCAAATATAATGTGCCCCCAAGTAATGCATGTTTTTCTACAGTATGCAACAGGGACTTGCCCAAACACCCTACATTCAAGCTGTCTCTGTGGTTGACATGCAGTTGCATCTTGCTTGGAAGGGCCTTAGCTGTGTGAGAGTGAACAGATTGCTCAGAAGCACACTCAGATTCTTTTCTCTACCCAGACTTCCTATTTTCACAGTCTAACTGTAGATAATCTTGTACGTGTATCACCTGTCTTATGCAAGGGCCTGCCATAGGAGCACTGGGCTGGCATGCCATTATCTCTTCAAAGGAACTGTGTGTAGATTGAGATTATGGATAAAACCAAAGAGTTTTGCAGGTGACAAACAGATCCTGTGGTTGCATATGCTTGAACTGAATTGTTTCTTGATCTTAAAATGGCTTGCTAGGAGCCTTTACTTAACATGCCAGATGGGTGCTGGTGAGAAAGAATTCAATGGGAAGAGTGCCTTCCTGATTCAAAGAGAATTACTTATCCTCAAATCGCTTTTCCTGGCCAAATTTAGAGCCTCTCGCAGGTAATCAAGACCAACAGGCTGTTGTCCCAGTGGTATAATGTCATCTTGCTCTGACCTGTTTAGCACAAAACCCAAGTAGAGTAATAGGATACTCTGAATAAGGAAGTATTCTACCAGTTGTTCTTTGTCAAGTTTGTAAAGTGATTGCATGAAATTGCTCTAAATGACCAGCGAGCCTCAAACACAACAGCTCTTGCATGACTTCTTTCTCAGTTTGGTGTTTGCACAGACAGTTCATCTTAGTAGGTGATCAGCTGAGGAAAATAATGCATCATGCCAAGGATACATCAGATAAGTGAGCAGCTTGGGATCTGTGTATTTGTACAGTGCTCATGGTCTTAGACAATATTTGCTTAGTGAGGTCACCTATTGAATGAAAGCCAAATATGTAGTGAATGAAAGTATGCCCAGGAGAAGAAGCCTCTGAGGCTTCTGAAGTGTCACTGCAGAAAGCATGGACTCTGTTAAAGCAAACTCTTCTGTTTTCTGTGTTATTCCAGGGAGGCCTTGATGACCGCCTGAACACGTGCTGTGGAAGCCCAGCATGTGCAGCACCAGAGCTAATCCAGGGCAAAGCCTATATTGGCTCAGAGGTATGCAGACCAGAGTTTGTTTTGCACCTCTCCCCTCTTTCCCTCCCCAGAGAGCGATTAAAGGCAGTGCAGCTCAGATACGCTCACTTGGTTCCCCTCCTGAATTCTGCTGGGTTGCGTTGCTCAGTAGCTCTCAGAAGCTGTCAATGGCCACAGACTGAAAAGTGCAATGGGCCGCAGTTCACACAGCTGGCTGGTTTGTCTCTGGCTGATCCTCATCTGTCTCCACCAATTGTTCCCTACTTTGGGGCTCTGTAAAACAGCAACTTCAGAGATCTCCTACTATTAGTAAGTTTTTGAAAGAGCAATTTGCTCTGCTTATTGTCCATCATTGGTCAAACTCTTGTGCGGTCTCAGGATCTTACATGTTTTGTTAGACTTGTCTTTAGCTTCCAAGTTGTGTTGAAGACTTGCTTCCACTGTGATGCTCAATGTACTAAAAATTGAGAGATGAAAACGTGAAGAGTTTTTCCAGCCTTGATTTCATGTCTAGAACTTTGGAACCCACTACTTGCAGTTGTTCAACTGGTCTGGTTTGAAATGCCCTGGTGCTTGTTGAATTGCTCTGCTGTTAAAGATGGAGCAATTCTTTCGGGTACCATTGCACCGCTGTTGATGGCTTCTAATTCTTGCTTTCTTTGTTTTCCACAGACTGCTTTTCAAGCCTCCTTTTTCTTTACAGTCAAAGTGAGAATTGCACTGTGAGGCGTAGAGCCTTGTTGTGCCTGTACATAAAGAGAACAGCAGCAGAGCCTCACAGCTGACTGCTGGCAGCTCTCGTTGTAGCCAGTAGCACATAACTGTGCCAAATCCTTTGTGATGGGTTTGATTTCATTTTTGCCAGTGAAATCCTTGTAGGTATAAGGTACTGCAGAAGGGTGATGAGCTAAGATGGAGATACTGGTTTTCGTGGTGCTTTAAGTTGAGCGGAAGAGCAATTGAATTAGGGTCATATGCTTTGTCTGGAGCCATAAGGTTTTTTTCCTGGGGGAAAGAGCCAGCTTTTCATAGGCTGCATGTGGCCTTTGGCAAGGGCAGACAATGCAGTCTGTCAGTAAGGCATTTTAGGTGCTTCAGGTTTGTAAACTTGTCCTTTTATTTTTCAGGCAGATTTTTGGAGCATGGGTGCACTGCGGTACGCTCTGCTGTGTGGGTTTCTTCCTTTTGACGATGGCAGTGTGATGGCACTCTACAGGAGGATAACAGGAGGTATCGATGGTGCTAGAATACACTGAGAAGGGAAATAGCTGAGCATGACGAGAGGCCTTGCTTCTCTGATGGCAGAACATGCTGAGCTGTGCTGTGTGTGGAAAGGCCTGTCTGCTGAATATTGTCCCCTTTTTTGCTGCTTTGTCTACCAGTATTTTGTGGGTTTGGTTCTGCACTTGGTTGGCCTATGCGGCGCTGTAGCCTGATTTTATAACATGGTAGCATGCAGAGTTTGAGGAGAAGTGTTTGCTTGCCAATGGGCTAATTTCTGTATCTGGTTCTTCAACTGGCTGCTCCCTGTACTACCTGTAGTAAAAATAGAAATACATCGTTTGATTTACCAGAAATGAATGTTATGGAATGCCAGCTCTTCTCCTGTCTAGGAAGAGCACAGTTCTGCAGCTGCTATCAGAATTTCCTCTTCCAGAACCAGGAGGAAATGTAGGACCCCACTGATTGCCTTTGAATTCAGCAGTTCGTTCTGTTTCCTTTCAGAGCGCACAACAAGCTGAGCGTGTGAATCAAGTGACACGGCTTTTCAGGCTGGTGTGAACTGTGTTGTGCACTGAGCCTTTGTCCCTTTGTAATTAGGACGTTGTCCATGTCTGCAGGACTGCAGAAAATCCTTTGTGCTAATCACTACCCCAATTTGCAGAACGTGGCAAATGGAAAATGATCCAACTGCTTCAGGTGCACATTCCCTTAAAATTGTGGATAGTTTTGGACTGCGAGTCTGTAAGCAGAATGGAGCTCTTAAAGCTGTCCAAGATTGTTTCTGCACCATTTAGTTCTATCTGTCTGATGCACACAGGAGCTGAGGGCTGCAGTGCTTGAACTGGTGGAACTTGTTTAAGTGAACTGGGATGAGCAAGTTTCAGAACTGAGTCAGAATGCAGTAAAAAATGGATACTCTCACAAGTATTAAGATACTGGCTTGCTATTTCTGCACTGAATTTGTTTTGATTTTATGTGGCTGTGATCTGAAAAGTGCTTGGAATGCAGACACCGAGGCATTGTTGTGTCATTGACTGTCACACGTTACAGATCCTGAGATATCCTGGAATCTAAAACTCAGAACTGGTTTAAGTCTACTGCTTGAATCCAATCACAGCATCTGTGTTCAGTGTTCTTTTCCCTGCAATGCTCCACATCACTTCATTTGGGAAATACTTAAGGAAATTGACTATGTGCCATAACTGCTGTTAGAACAAAGTATTTCTGGTGTGCTGTTGGGCATTTTGTAGCTCTTGTGAGCAGTTTCCCTTCCAGCATTGCCCTCAGCCAAGCACGTGTGAATTTTTACCATTACATTTGTTCAAGCTGTTCTTAAAGCAGAGTTTGTAATCTCTGTTCCTACGCTTTGAAAGGAAAGAGATGTCAATATCATCCAAATAATTTAATAGTTCCTTTTGAGCTAGTTGTTGAAGGTTCATTCTCAATCCTCTCTTATTTTAGTGAAGAAAATAACTTTTTTATTGCAGAGAGGAAAAGACACTGTTCCAAAATGGCTTTCCCCTAGCAGCACGCTGCTACTTGACCAACTGCTGCAGGTGAAAGGGCTGCTTCTATTCAGATTGATGTACAAAATGTTGTTGCATCAGCTCAAAGCATTGATGGAGTGCTTAGAAAATATGTGGTGTTTAAACAAGTTAAACTGCTCCACGCCTGATGTCCTTGAAGAAAAGGTTAGCATTGCCTTGTGCTGAAAATTCTCCAATAGTCACGTAGTACTAGTTAATGGTTATAGAAATGATTGCAGTTTTAATAACTACACAGTCTTCAAGCAGCTTGCATTTGGATGTTCTTAATTGTGCTGTGTAATTAAAAGTGATCTGTACACAAAAGCTGTTTCTCCAAGGAAGCTGAACGTACTGAGTGTGCCTTTGGGCTGTATCTACGCAGTCTCACATACAAAATGCTCGTGGAACATTTACTGTAACCATAGGTGCTGTAACTGTTCTTCACAGCTCAGGTGTTTGACCTTCCTTCTGGTGAAGGGAATAAATACTGCTGGTCTCTATTTGTGCTTCCAGGCACCTTGAAGTTGTTAGGAAAAGAATAACTGTCTGCAGTTCTTCTCGGTGATGTAAGTAACAGCTTGAATGTTGCTGCCCACTAGGCAGACCCAAAGAAGCAGATGACAGTTAAACTCCTGTGAAATCACCCTTGGCTCATGCAAGGTTATTCTGGTGCTGTTCAGTGGCAAAGTAAATACCCAGTAAGTACACGCACTCGAAGAAGCCTAAGTATGTTCTGGAGTCTTTCCTGGACCACTGGCATCCTCTCAGAATGGGAGTGATAACACATTTCTTCAGAGGCTGCTGACAAGTGGTGACTCTCCAGGGTCCATTTTGGCACCTTCAACACCTTTGTCAGTGACAGAGAGAATGGAACTAGAGAGCACCTTCAGAAAGCTTGCAGGCAGCCCCGTGCTGAGAGGTGCGGTGGATCAAACAGGAGGTAGGGATGTCTCATCCTGGTGGCATTCAGGGCCGGGTTGGATGAGGCCCCGGACAGTTTGATCTGGTGAGTTGCAGCTCTGCAACTTGGAGCTTGATGGTCTTTAAGGTCCCTTCCAACTCAAGCCGTTCTATGATTCTCTGGAACTGTGCTTGTGCTCCTTATCTCTCAATTGTCTGACCTGTGTGAGAGGTTGGGGTAGCGGGGTTGGGGTGGGAATTGGGGGTGCGAGGGAGATTCTTGCTGCAGATACTGAGAAGTTGCTGTGTATTTGCAGCCAATGGCTGCTGCTGGCCTCTGGGTGCCACTGTTTCTCTGAAGAACAGCTGTGCTGATGGTACACCACTGTGCTGTGCATGCCGTGCAACTGAATAATTAAGAGGGGACAGAGGTGTAACTTGTGCTCTAGTGAAAATCTCATCTGCTGACAGGCTTTTGTACTTGAATGCAGAACCTGTTGCCACAGAGGGACCAGTTGCTGAAGCGTGGTGACTCTTTCTGTTTACTCCTTGCAGTATTTAGCCCTGATGCTAACTATTTAAAATAGAAAATCTGAAATGGTGGCTAACTATTGGCTTGATTGGTGCATATCAGAAGACTATCATGGTGATAGTGGCTCTGTGAGATGACTTGGAAGCTGTTTCTTCAGTACAGGTCTTGTTCTTGCAGCTGGGGCACCTTGATGAAGACTGTGCAACAGAACTTGCTGTGTTTCACAACCAGAGCAGAGAGAGTATATTGGCATTAATATCAGAGGTAATGAATGTATGTAACTCATTGTATTTAAGCTCACTACTGCAGTAAATAACCTTTCTGTATTAACAGACTCTAATGCTTGCTTCTTCTCAAACGTGAAATCTTTCATACCTTTCAGAGCTAAGGTACCCCCGCTGAACTCCATAGTCTATCTGTAGCTAATAACTACATTTCTGAAGTTCACACTATTTGTCTGCTTTAATTTTGTTTCCTAAGCCTTTCTGTTATTTTGTACCATGTTAAAATCCTGATGAATCTCTGGAAGTCCAGATAGACTCAAAACAGGAACTTATGGATGCACAGCAGGTGTCAGGTGCTGGCTGAACTCACTGCTCTGAAATGTTTCATTAATAAGTGGAAAATATCAACTCCTCGCTCAGACAACGAAACAAGTTTTGGGAATTACAGCTCACAAACTCTTAAAGAAATGAATCCATCCCAGTAGCTTTTGAAAATGAATGAGAAAAGCTAAACTGAGTGCTTGTAGAAATATTGTATCAGTGTTACTAATGACATTCCAAGCTGCAGAAGAGATTTAAAACACGATGTGTACTCTGGCTTTAACCTGAATCTGAAAACTGTTTCTTGAAATTGAATTGTCTTTCTATTAAATAGAAAGTGGTAGAACTTGGAAGGATTGTTAAGATTTCCAGATAACTTTAGTAGGAATAGATATAAAATGTAAGTTTTACCTAGGAGAGACATTTCTACTTTTTTTTTTTTCAGGTGCAGAAAATAATGAGAACAATC
The DNA here is from genome assembly GCF_023343835.1 of Lagopus muta. Lineage (NCBI taxonomy): Eukaryota > Metazoa > Chordata > Aves > Galliformes > Phasianidae > Lagopus > Lagopus muta. The sequence continues at coordinate 502,907 of NC_064462.1, forward strand.
TAGCTACAAGGGAAGAAGTTCTTCCATGTTAGTCTGTGATATTTTCACAGTCCTTTATCAGAGGACTTCTAATGCCTTATAAGTAATTCAAGCTCATTGTGCTACACTGTGAGTCTATCAAGCAATTTACCCATGGTTCTCATAGCAGTCAAAAAGCTGCTGAAAATCAAGTTGAATGTTGATGCTCCTTGGAGCTGGGCTGAAACATGACCCCCAAAAATGGGAGTCCAGCTGAAATACTGTGCAAAGTGCATTAATAGGAGCTTTGCCATTCACTCCAGTAGAGCCATTCTGGCACCAGCTTTACTTTTCACTTTCAGCAATTGTACTGCTCTCAAGCAAAAACAAGAGCAGTCTGCTTCTCTATCTTAAACTTGTTGTGTGAGCAGCTAAGGTCTGAAACTAGCCTGATGTGATCAGACGTGAAGGTTGCACATCAAGGGGAAAATATTCCAGACATGCAGAAACGTTCAGAACGCTAAGCTTTCTTTGTACTGACAACTTCTCTGAAGAGATCTAAATACTCTTGTTTTCAGGTGGAATCGTGACCAGATGTCACAGCCTATCTCTTGCTTCAATCCAGGAAGGTTCGTGGCAAGCGCATCCACTTAAGGATTCCATCACAAACGACGTGCAGTACAACACAGCCAGCAAGCCAGGGGTAAGTGTTAGAGTTCAGCACAACATTCTGGTAAAAACACTGCTGTGTGCTAAAGCTCTGCCTGGGTAAACAGCCTGGTGGCCTCAACATCTGTAAGAGAGATGTGTGCAGCCAGTCTTGGTCGTCAGATCTTGTTCTATGATAAGGCCCCCCACTTTGTGTATGAAGGCAGAGGATGTAATCCTTCTAGATTTCAGGGAGGCCTTTGATCCTGTCCCTCGTGGCATCCTTCCAGACAAGTCATCCAAATGTGAGATGGACAGGTACAGGCTATACTGAGTGGCTCAGTGGCAGAGCTCAAAGAGTCACAGTGAATGGGGCTCCCATTGACTTGGACGCAGGAGAGGCGTGCATCCTCTGCAGGTTTTCTTAAACAGCTGATGATATTTAACTGGGAAGTGCTGGAGGCACCCTGGAGGGATGGGAGACCTTGCAGAAGAATCTAGATAGATCAGAGCGTTAGGCAATCAGCAGAGGAAAATGCCAGACATTGTACCAGCAGTGGAATAGGAACAAACATACAGATGAGGAGACAAGTGTCTGGAGAGCAGTACTAGGACAGGGTCTAGAGGTGGTGGGGACAGCAAGTTTAACATGAGCCAGTGGTGTGCCCTGGCAGCCAGGAGGAGGGGAACAAAGCTGCTAACAGGACTGGAAGGTGTGTGCTCTGGGGAGAGGCTGAGGGCACTTGCATTGCCTAGTCCAGAGAAGAAAAGGCCAGGAGATGACCTCTTTGCTCTCTGCATCTCCCTGAAGAGGGGAGAACAGAGGAAGGTGCTGTGTTTACCTGGGAACCAATGACAGGACGATCAGGAATGGCCCAGAGCTGCATCAGGGGAAGTTCAGACCAGACAATAGGAAACATTTATTTACTGTTAGTGTGGTCAGCTGCTGATACAGGCTTCTTAGGCTGGTGGTTGATTCCCCACCAAAAAAAATCAAAGCCATACAGAGTTGAAGTTAGGCAAAAAACTCGAGGTGATTGCTCTTGAAGAAGGACCTTGCACAGAGAAATGCCCTTTTGCTGCATGTTCCCCGTCGGCCGTGAAGACCGATAGTACTATTGAGGTTGGAGATCTTCCTGCTCTGGATTGGTTCCTTTCATTGTCTCTTGGTGGATTGTTTTCTCCAATCTTCAGGACTGTGAGATCTGCCAATGCTTGCAGAGTCTCAATTTAGTCTTTCTTACTTCCTTATCTTGCAGTTAGAGTAAGCTCTGTGGCTTTCTTTACTTGCAGCTGGGTGAAAGTCCAGCAGTCTGTTTCCTTAGGCTTCAGCAGATTTAATTGCATCTTCTAAGCAAGTTCTGTGCAAGATTATTCTATTCAAGTAGCACAACAAATTAGAGAACAAGAATAGCCTTATGAATATAGAATCATAGAATGGTATGGATTGGAAGGGACCTTTAAGATTATCTAGTATTTATAGGCAGGGAATACCTCCCCCTAGATCAGGCTGCTCAAAAGTCCTATCCAGCCTGGCTTTGAATGCTTGGAAGGAGGAGGCATTCACAACCTTGCTGGACAACCTGTTGCAGTGTCTCACCATCCCCACTGTAAAAAGTTTCTTCCTAATATGTAGTCTAAATCTACCCTTTTCCAGTTTAAGCCATTTCCCCTTGTCCTGTCACTACCTGGCCTCATAAAAAGTCCCTCCCCAGTTTTCCTGTAGGGCCCTTCTGGTACTGGGAGGCCACTACAAGGTCTCCTTGGAGCCTTCTCTTCTCCACATCGATGAGCTCCAGCTCTCTCAGCCTTTCCCTACAGGTGAGGTGTTTCAGCCCTCTGATCATCTTTGTGGCCCTCCTCTGGACCTGCTTAACAACTCCGTGTCCTTGTGCTGAGGGCTGCAGAACTGGACGCAGTACTGCAGATGGTGTGTCAGTGAGAGCAGAGCAGAGGGGCAGCATCACCTCCCTTGAACTGCTGGTCACAGAATCACAGAATTGCAAGGTTGGAAACGACCTGCAAGATCATCTAGTGCAACCACCCTCCCATTCCTATTAGTGCCACAAGCTACTAAACCATATCTCGTAGCTAATAATAATGTGATTTCTGTGATCACAGTGAGTTAGTCTTTCACACCCAGATCATTAGTCTTTCTGGGTTCAGCAACAGTGAAGTTGCTCTATCTATCTAGCTGGCACTTGTGACATGGGTGCCAGGTAGGTCTGGTTAGTGCTGCTATTGAAAAAATGCATTATGCCCTCACATACGATGATGAAAATCACGTAACACAGCAGCCTACCAGTCCTTCCACAGTAGTCAGAACAAACTTCACCTGCCTGCCTGAAGATAAGGCATCTGAATACATGCTCAACCTGCCAAAATACATGAACAGCAAATGCCTCTAATTAGAACTGGTCTCATGTGAAGACAAGAAAGTGAGAGAATGTAACCTTTCACATAACCTGGCATTGTTCAGCCTGGGGAAGAGATGGCTCAGGAAGATCTTATTGTGAGTGAATACCTGGGCTGAGGATGCAAAGAAGGTGCAGCCAGGCTCTTTTCATTGGTGCCCAGTTGCAGGACATGGGCAGAAACTGGACTGCAAGAGATTCTGTCTAAACATCAGGAAAAAATTCTGTGTGTGGGTGACCAAGCACTGTCACACGTTGGCCAGAAATGTTGTGGAGTTTCCCTCCTTGGAGATTTTCAAAAGCTGACAGAAATAGTTTGGGGCAGCCTGCTTTAGGTGACCCTGCTTGGGCAAGAACGTAGGACCAGGTGAGCTGCGAAGTCCCTGCCAACCCAGTGTGTGATTCTGTGAATTTGATGGCACAAGAGTATGCGTAACACCACCTTATTGGAAACAGTTTTATGTGTAAGGAAATTCCAAAAAAATCATTATGGCCTACATTTCTTCTGAAACACAATAGTCACGATATCCTGCTCAGGCATTCATATTGTAATGGAACGTGATTTCAGTTACAGAATAGAGATTGCCCATAGCTAGCAGCCCTCTGGAAAGGGCTTTTTAGTAAGTCATCATAGAGCTTCCCTAGATCTGCTGTTTCTGCTTTCACTAGCAATGAGACACGTGATCGTTGTGACATCTATGAACACAGGTCAGGAGACACTTATCTGTCAGTAGAACGGAGCTTCCAAAAATGCCTCCTTTCTATCTCAGGACTGATAAGGTAGCTGTATGCAGTATTGGCAAAGTGGTATGAAATAAGTCCATGGGAAGGATGTTCCTGAAATCATAATGAGCTGTTAGAAACAAAAGATGTTTTGAGACCACAGTCATGTGTGGTGTGAGATGTGAAGGTTAGCAATCTTGACTGAAATACTGAATTCCATGATTCAGTAAAGAACTTTTGCCTGGGCTTCCTCATAGGCTTCCAAGCACTGCTTCAAGCAGTGCTGCAGATTGCACAGTTATATGTTTTGGATATGACTTGTTTACCTTTCTATGAGCCACTTTCAGACCTCACGGCATTCTGTTCTTCAGTTCTTTCCAGGCTGTTGTTTGACTTTTGTTGAAAAGAGCTTGTGGTCCAAGTCTCCAAATGGAAGGCTCTGAGATGCTGCTCTTGTTGACACAGGTTGTAAAAGATGACTGGAGCTTTAAGAATAATTTCCCTTCTGCTCTTGATATGAATGTCAAATCCACAATTACAATATTAAGAGCATGATATAAAATTGGGGCTGTTGGCATGTGGACTTCCATTAGCTGTTAGCCATAGTTAGGAACTTGCAAAGCAATCATATTTAGATTTTACTGGTATTATTTTTTTCTGATGAAATCTTCCTTTTAATCCTGCAGAAGAATCTCAACTGAACACTTCTTTTCAGTCTGAAAAGGCTGTGACATCTGAAGATGTGCCAGGTTGCAGCCATGTGCCACATGCATTTGGATCCATGGAATTTGCTGATGGAACTTCATTGTTTGAAGAATCTCCACTAGAAGAGTTTGTTCTAAATGCTCACAGAACAAAGCAGGTGTCTGAAGATCCAGTGCTAGTTTCTGACAGAAAAAAATACAATTCTTAATCCAGAAATCTGCTTCTCAGTGTGTATAATGCTTATTACATATTTAAGTATTTAGAGGACCTTGACCAAAGGGAGATACAGATTGAGCAAAGAAGTATGTTGAGCATAAATTGTGATGCCTTCTACCTGAAAGCCATGGTTCATTTGATGAGAACCTTAACTTCAGTGTTCGGTTTGCACTGAAACAGCGAGTAAGGAAACAAGCGAAGGAGTCAGTGAGGATTTTAAAACAAAATGGGAAGTGATAAGGCACAGTTAATAAGATTTTGGAGTTAGGCAAGAGGTGGACAGAGCTTTAAATGTACCGACAGAAATTCAATCTCTCTGTATTGGACAAGAAAACCCACAGTGAAGCAATTCAAATTTCGCAGCTAAAAAAGTGATAATTCATAGCTATGTTTAGATAAGCTGGTGAGGAGTAATCCTAAATGTAGAATTTAGATGAACAGATAGAAAAATGGCACTTGACAATCTATAAGAAGCAAACTCATTTTAGGGGAGAATCAGAGGTACTGAAGAGTTTTTAACTACTTTGCTCAATAGACAAGTAGTGTAGGATGTTTTTATGAGCATTGTGTCTGACCTGCTTAGATGTTAGAATTTCCTTGACAGTGACTTCTCTGGATGTGATTGCAGTACCTGGCAGCATTCAAGGTGTGATACTCAGCTGGGCGATATGGAATTCACACTGTCAGCTCCAGTGACAGGAAAAGTGGCATCTATGAAGCATGCAAAGAAATGTGGATGCAGAGTCAGCATTAAGAAATGCGCTGCCCTTTGCACTTCCTGCTTCAAAGGCCTCCTTTCCAAAGAGTGAGACACAGAAGCAAGTGCAAGGCAAACCCCTCCAGGCACCTCCTTCCACAGGTATGTTGTGTCTAACAGATGAGAACCTAGAACATGTGTAGCTTAGGGATTTTTTAAATTCAAACGTGAACACAATACTTGTAGATCCTAACCTTCTGTTTCTGGAAGATGTAGGTTTGGGGTTTTTTTGGTCACAGCGCATGTATTCACCAGCCTGTACATCTGACAGTGCACAGCAAGAGGTTTAGCCATATGTCAGGGCAGGTTACTCGTCTGTTCATTACAGAGGTTCTCACGGTTTCACAAGGAGGTGCCTTTAGATGCATCCAGATAATGAGACAATTGCTGTTCCTAAAACTGGCACGTGGTTCCACTTCTCGTGGAGATCTAGGAGAAAATTTCTTCAACGTTCATTATGGTTTTTTGTTTTCTTCTGGGCTGCTGTGTTGAGTGAAAGAAAAGGGTAAATGCTTTTATTTAACTGTGCTCTTATTGCATCTTGCTTCTAAATGAAATGTAACCTGTACTTTCACATATCTGCTTGGTGTGGCATTGAAAATACTGAGGCTAGCAATGTTAACAGCTGCATTTACGTGATGGACCAGAAACGTGTCCATGCTGTATCAGCTCCTCTGGGTTACAGAGATGTTTGTCCTCATCCTTTGTGTTGATACTGCACGTGTTCACTCTGCCCTTTAAAGTATTAAGCGCTTCTTACAGTTGAAGATTCTTCTGTTCCAAGTGCTAGGGAATATTGTTGAGAAATGCTCCATCTCTGCAGGCTAATATGTTACTAAGAGTCACTGAACATACCACTTTCCTTTGCTAAGTGTTCAACGAAGCGCATTACGAAGGCTGGTTGTTCACACAGGTTTTATTTTTGTCTTAAGACTGCATGTGGTAACTTCTGATGTTGGTCTTATGGCAAGCTTAAAAAGTGAAAGTAGGTATTTCTTACGTGAGAAGTGCAGAAGTGTGATTTCAGCTCATTTCTGTTAGATATTCCTGAGAGTTAAGCAATTAAAATACTGTTGTTGTTCTATTGGAAGTTCTTGCATTCAGGATAGTTAAAGCAGTGCTTAGAGATATAACAATAAATGGTGGGAGTATCTCTTGGAAGTGTTGAGAACATGGCTGTCTGGGGCCAACTGCTGCTATGGAAAGCTGAATCTTCGAGCTGTATTGAGTTGTCTCCACAAATGCAAAGCTGCTCCACAGAGCTCTTTTCCAACACATGGGCAATAGAACTTTTTAGGCCGTTATTCAACATGTAGTATTAACTGTGGTGATGCAACTCGCACCTTTCACATAAAGGAAAATGCTTGATGTGGAATGCAACCTTTTGACATAGTAAATTCCTCAGTGTTTGTCCTGAGACCAGTGGCAGAACAAGAAGCCAGTTCTGGTCCTCATCCCTTCCAAACTGTAGTACTGCACTGCGCCGGCCCCTCAAAGACTTGAATACAGAGCTCAGGGGGGATCAGTCTCAGTTTTCTGTTTAGTCTTGTTGTTCTAGTTAAAACCTATTTTATCACGCTGAAGATGCAGACTAGAGATAGATAGGAGGCTGGCTTTAAAAAAGTAATTGCTAATCGTGAGAAATCCTGACTGAAGAGAAGTCAATCCTCTACTGCAGAAACATACCTGCTTTGGTTTGGATACTTTCTTTCAGAGAGCCAGTGCACGACAGTCATCGCAGTTAAGAAGCCCAAAACACCAGCAAATACGTATGAACTGACAGCAACTGAGGTTCTTCCTGAGAGGAGGTAAGTGTGCAGTTATCTGTATATGTTCTTGGTTTAGAGCAGTGCTACCTCAATCAGTGAACAGCCTAGGAAGCATTGTTCACAACAGCAAGCTGTATTTCCTTTCTCTTGGTTAAAATTCTCCTAAAACCTCTTGTATTCCCTGGGAAACACTGAAAGCAGAAAATAAAAATTAAAACTAGAAGTCACTCATCTTCAGAATGCATTCCTGTTTTCCATAACATAAATCCCATCTTGTTCCATTTTCCCTGTGCTGCAGTTTTAAAAAGCATCTCTGAGCTTCAAGCTCAACTGACATGTAAGCAGAAACTCTCATAATACACGACACTTCCTTTTGTTTTCTTCTTTATCTGATCATATTCTAATAGTGCATATGAAATAACTACAGTCTGATTGCTGAGGAAAAGTGCCGCCACACTAACAGCTGCTGTTATTCCCAGTTGACCTCCTCCTCTCCAGAGGCTCCCAGTACCAACACTGCAATTCTCTCTGCAGAGGCTAGCCTCACTTCCAGTGCCCTGTCCTCTCCACCTCCCCCTGTGCAAGTCATGCTGTTTACAGCAGCAGTCTCCATCTGCAGCTCACTCTCTCACACCAAGTTCTGCTCGCAGGGAACGGTGTGGGGGGTTGCTCTCACCCCAGCACAGATGAACTCACTTTCTCTTTAACCCTTTTTCCTTTGTCGTACCCTCAGTTACACTTCCACATACCCTCCATTCTACTTCTGTATACCAGTAACAATTGCCTTTCTTATGCCATCAAAACAGTTTGTCCCATTCCTTTCACAATCCACAAATCAAACCGTACAGTTCTTCAGCTTCCACAAACACCCAGCACTTGGTCTCTCATGATTAGGGTACTCCATTATAAAACTGGTCCCATTATTCCATTTATGTTCCTAGTTCCTTATTTGATATTCCCCCCGGCCCTCCTGCAGCATCCTTCCAATGTGCCAACATACACCTGAGAGGTGTTTGTTTGTTTGTTCTGTTGGTATTTCTTTCCCTTGCGATCCTCCCATAGCGCTATTTTGTTGTTTTATTAGTTTATTAACGTTTCCACTAATTACTCCTTTTACCCTGAAGTTTCCCCAAAACAATCCCCAAAACTTGTTCCACCACTGTTGTCCACACTCCAGACACGAGTAACACCAATCCCCTTGCTGTATCTCTTTACAAGCTGAGCAGAGTATAACATAATCTGGATAAAATAATATGTGAAATATACACCTTTATTCCGGTCGGTCACTGTAATTTATGACATATAGGTTCCCATATTCATCCCACTCCAAAAAGTTCATTTGCATTTACACTAAAACCATTCAGATTCCCTTTTTCCCAATTTATCAAAAAGAAGAATTTTACTTCTTTATCGGTGAGCGAGAGGGATGGGAATGTAACAAATGAGCCTTGACATAAGGCACTTGATTAAGAATTGATTTTTTTAATGACAGATTCAATTTCGTTTTGAAAACCAAAACAAAACATTTGGCAATCAAAGAAAAGCTCTATAAATACTGGTTAATAAGCTTTAATATCATACCAAAATACTTTTTCACGTCAGTTAACGTAGTTAATAAGGTATTTGTGGGTTTTGTTTATATACATACAATATATGGCTTTATTTCACAAAAACAACAACAACGAACACCAAAGCATTGCTAACAGCAACAATTAGTCACCAAGATTCCCTTTTGAGCCCTTTTCACATTAACCAGAGCAGGGGTTGGCGTTAGACTTGGGTACATCAAGGATTTCGGTTCAGGATAGGGTTCTGAGAAAGAAACAGTCCTGCAAGAGGACTCGAGGTCGGGAACGGACTCCATCAGGCATGCAGACCCCCGGCCGCGTGCCACTGCCAGACCCTCGCCCCGAGTCCAACAGGAGCACCCCAACAAACAGCCCCGTGCCACCCTCAGCTCCGCGAGACCCCCACCTCCCCCAGCCCCCAGCCACAAGCGGCCCCCAAAACGCGCCCAGGCCTTCAGGGCTCCAGAGGGACGCCCCAAATGCCCGCGGGACCCCGCAAGTCCCCACGATCCACAGCCCAGCCCCGCAAGGAGCCCCATTCCGCATTCCGAGCCCCGGAGCCGCTCCCGGCCCCAAACCGCAGCCCCCCCCCCCCCCCGCTCACGTGACGCGCAGCCCGTGCTCCGCGCGTCGCCTAACGATGACGTCACGCCGCCGCACGGCCGTAGCCCGGGCATGCCCTCACTCGGCATGGCGGGCCGGGCACCGCCGGACGAAACGCGCACGCGCACGGCGTGGAGAGGAAGCCCGCCCTGGAGTCGAGCGACGGCCGCGGCGGCCAATCGGCTCTGCGGAGACGGGGGGGCGGGCACGCGCGTGCAGCCAATAGCGGCCGCAGACGTCACGCATCTCCCGGCCCCGTTCCCTGCGGTGGCGTGCCGTGTGTCGGAGGCGCAGCGCTGCCGTCAGAGCCGCCGGCCCGGCCGGGCTGCCGTGCCGTGTGCCGCCCTCCCGCAGTGAAGGTGCTCGGGGGGGCCTCAGCGAGGCGTCCGGCTGCAGGCTGCAGCTGCAGGAGAGCCCTGCTCCCTCGTGTTCCCTCTCCTCGGAGGCCATATCCTCCAAGCCCTTCCCCAGCCTTGCTGCCCTGCTTTGGAGCTGCTCCAGCACCTCCGTGTCCTTTCTGTGCTGAGGTGCCCAAATCTGAGCACCGAACTCCAGGTGAGGCCTCAGCAGTGCCGAGTACAGGGCAGGATGAGTTCCCTAGTCCTGCTCACCACTCCGTGCCTGATCCAAGCCTGGGTGCCGTTGGCCTTCTTGGCCACCTGGACACACTGCGGGCTCGTATTCAGCCGGCTGTCCGTCAGCACAAGGTCCCTTTCTGCCAGGCAGCTTTCCAGCCACTCCTCCCTAAGCCTTCAGGGTTGCCTGGGGTTGTTGTGACCGAAATGCAGGACCAGACACTTGGCCCTACTGAGACTCCAGCAGTCAGCCTTGTCCCACGGATCCAGTCTATCCAGGTCCCTCTGCAGTGCCTTTCTCCCCTCAGGCAGATCAACACTCCTCCCAGCTTGGTGTCCTCTGCTAACCTACTGAGGGCACGCTCAGTCCCCTCATCAATGTCGGTAGTAGAGATGTTCAATAGAAGCGGCCCCAGTGCTGAGCCCTGGTATATTGTATTATATTGTGTTACAGTGTGTTATCTTGCATTCTGATCTCTTGTTTAGTAAATTAGTTTGTTTCTCCTCAGAACGTTGCCGCTGTTTTGTTTTGGGGCCCATCTCTCTATCCTTTATCCCTGATCCCTTTCCGGGGTCCCTCCACCCTGCCAGTCACGGAACCGGGCCAAACCAGCCCATAAACTGTTGACAAAACCCCATTCCTGGAGACATTCGAGGTCGGGCTGGACGGGGCTCTGAGCGACCGGATCAAGAACCTCCTCAGACACTGTACACCTCCCCTACAGCCAGCCCAGGGCCTCACAGAAACCCACAGTCCCCATCAGCACCCCTTATCCCTTCCCTGGGCTCCCCCAGAACTCCCGTTTCCTCCTTCTGACTTCCCTTACCCCTCGGGTCACCCTTGGGATCTCACAGTCCTGACAGGACCCCCCTCACCATCCCAGGACCCCCATATCCCACCTGGGGCTCTGCTGCTCAACCCGGCGTCCTCAGTGAGCCGTGCCGCAGTGCTGCACCCTGAGCCCTTCTGCAGCGCTGCAGGACGGGACACACGCAGATCCCAGGGCAGTGGGCACAGCTCTGCGTGTCACCACCCGGCCCAGGAACGCCACCCTGCGCTGCCTGTGAAAGTCTTGCCTTGGCTCCTGGCACATCTTCCATCTCCAGAGCACACGAGCAGTGTCCCTCAGGCTGCGGCTCCGGGTTGACCCCGCAGCGTCCAAACGAGGCACCCTGCAGCAACCTACATCTCAGGATGGGCTGCAGCTGCGCCCCAGTGCCTTCATTACAGAGAGGAGAATGAAGGAGCGCAGCGGGGCATATTTGCTCCTGACATTTCCCCCGTCTGCATTGGCTGTGCCATGGGAGCGGCATTTGTCACAGAGCTGTGAGTGCAGGTGTGTGTGCATGCAGGGTGTGCAGAGATCATAGAATCACAGAACGGCCTGGGTTGAAAAGGAGCACAGTGCTAATCCAGTCCCAACCCCCTGCTGTGTGCAGGTCGCCAACCAGCAGCCAGGCTGCCCAGAGCCACATCCAGCCTGGCCTTGAATGCCTGCAGGGATGGGGCATCCACAGCCTCCTTGGGCAACCTGTTCCAGTGCCTCACCACCCTCTGGGGGAAAAACCTCTTCCTAATATCCAACCTAAACCTCCCCTGTCTCAGTTTAAAGCCTCTTGTCCCATCACCACCCACCCTCACACACAGCCCTTCCCCTCCTGTTTATATGCTCCCTTCAAAGACTGGAAGGCCACAATGAGGTCTCCCCAGGGCCTTGTCTTCTCCAAGCTAAACAAGCCCAGTTCCCTCAACCTTTCCTCACGGCAGAGCTGCTCCAGGCCTCCGATCATCTTAGAGGCGGTGTTGAACATCAGTGTGCATTGCACGTGGGTGTGAGCAGGGTGTTTCCACGTGAATGTTAGTTTTGCACGTGCGTGTGTGTGCACACGGCTGTGTGCAGGGCTGGAGCTGCACTCGTGTCTTCATGCACGTTGGTGTGCGGAGGGGTGGGTTTGCACTCGGGTGTGTGTGCGTGAACACGGGTGTGTGCATCAAGGTCTTTGCACAAGGCTGTGTGGTTTTGCACACGTTTGCGTGCACGTGGATGGAGCGTGCACACAGGGCTGTGCAAGGATGTGCTTGCATGTGCGTGTGGTTGCACAGGTGTGTGTGCAGGGAAGTCCTTGCACGTGGACGTGCGGTTCTGCACAGGGCTGTGCACACAGATCTGCGTGCAAGGGAGCGGCGGAGGTTCCTGGGAACAGGAGATTCCTGGGAGAGGCAGAACTCACACGAGAGTGCTGGAGAGCACAGGGCCGGGAAGCACAGCTCCGCAGCACTGCGCTGTGCACAGCAGCCTGCAGGATGGCACCGATGGAACCAGGACACGGCGTCACACCAGGCGCTGCAAAGGAAAAGCTCCATCCCAGCCCACACAGGGACAGGCAGGCAGGCGTTGTGGAGGGCTGCACGACAGAGGGGCGCCTTCTGAGTGCCACGACCTGGAGTGCTGTCTGTGGGCAGAGCAGCGCCGGGATGGTGGTCCTAAGCTGCAGAGATGCATGTTGATAAATCCTTGTTATCCTGCTTTACAGGAGTAGGGTGTGACAAGAAACCAATGACTACCAGTTTACAGGAGGTAATGAATTTAAAGTTTCCCTTCTTCCCTTGGCACTTAGCTTACAGAGTTCTGCAGTGCCGGGTGCTGGTGTCATACCTCTAAGCCACAATATTGATGGGCTCAGCTGCCACCAACTGGTAGCTACTCAGCCACCTTGTGTGTGAAACGAGGAAAAAACGCCATTCTGAACCCACAGCACCTCAAAGCCCCTTCAAGAGCCCCCAGTACTGCCCTGAGCCCTCCAGTTTTCCCCGCTGCCCCTTCAAAGCCTCAGGAGTGCCAGCAGCACCTCGTGCCTTAGGATGCCCGGTGGATTTCACAAGGATGCTCCCATCTCCTGCATTGTGATCAGTGGCAAAAGTATCCAACGGCGCTGACCGGAGCTGGGGGCTCAGCGGTGACATACAGGGAAACCTGCTGTGCTGCAGCGTGAGCCTCCGGTCCCGCTGCTGGGCACCGCCGGGTGCAGCCCGGCTCCGTCCTCTGCGCAGCTCCCTGTACGGACCGATGGCCGCGCCCGGGATCGCCCCGAGCCTCCTCTTCTGCAGGCTGAGCCGCCCCAGCTCTCCCGGAATCCCACCCCAGCCATTTCCCACGCGGTGCCGAGGAGGGAGGGGACGCGGGGGGAGCGACGGGGCCGGCGCTCGCAGTGCTACGACACGGCCGTTTGCGCCGCCCCGTCCTTACCCGGCGGTGGGTACGGGGACGGGGCGGCTTATTGGAGCTGCAGAAACGACCGCGGGCAGAAGCGCCGAGAAACGAACGGGAAACGTTTAATCCACGAACGCACACAGCGACAAACAGAGAAACGACCGCGTTGCCAACCGGCTCCCGTACAAACGGCGACTCTGGAGGACGGCTCGGTGCCGGCGGGGGATGGACAGGCCCCGCGCCGCCTTCCTCCGACCGCCCGGCGTCCCCGAGGCACGGGGCGGGCGGCGGCGCAGCGCCGCTTTCCCCGCACGGAGCCCCGCGGCTCCGCCGCCACTGCAGAAGGGGCCGGGCGCTGCGCGCGGGGTCCTTTCCGCCCGCTGTCGCGCCGTCATTGCGTCATCACCGCGCGTCCCGCAGGGCCCCGGCCCGGCTGCCCGCGGCGATGCCTGCGGTTGTTGCGTTGCGGGAACTCAGCGCAGCCTGCAGAGAGCGGTCCGGCGGCACGGGAAGATGGAGGCCGTGCGGTGCGAGTGCCTCAGCGGTGTGTGCAGCCCGCGAGGAGCCGAGCGGGGCCGGGAAGAGGAAGCCGTGAGAGTCCCGGGGAGGGACGCGCGATGGCAGCGTCAGCGGCGGGCTCGGCTGCTGCCTCCTCCGCTCCTGACGCCGCGCGCTGGCGCACTTTGAGAAGCGCCCAGAAGCCGGAGCCCGCTGTCACATCTGTGGGGTTCCACGGAACGCGCAGACGTGGGGTGAGTTGAGGTTGGATATCAGGACCAACTGCTGTACGGAAAGGGTTGGTAAGCACTGCAGTGGGCTGCCCAGGGAGGGGGTTGAGTCACCATCCCCGATGTGTTTAAAAATCGTCCGGGTGCGGTGCTCAGGGCCGTGATTTAGCGGAGGGAGCAGCCTGGAAGGAGCGGTCCTTGAGAGCAGCCCTGCGGAGAAGGACCTGGGGGTCCTGAGGGATGAAAAGCTGGACATGAGGCAGCAGTGCTCCTGCAGCTGGGAAAGCAAGTGGGATCCTGGGCTCCATCAGCAGAGGGGTGACAGCAGGGACAGGGAGGTGATCGTCCCCCTCTGCTCCGCTCTTGTGAGGCCCCATCTGCAGCACTGCGTCCAGGTCTGAGATTGAATAGAGACTGAATATGAGCCAGCAGTGCGCTCTGGCAGCTCGAAAGGCAAATGGGATCCTGGGCTCCATCAGGAGAGGGGTGGCCAGCAGGGACAGGGAGGTGATTGTCCCTCTCTACTCTGCTCTTGTGAGGCCCCATCTGGAGTACTGTGTCCAGGTGTGGAGCCCTCAGTACAAGAAAGACATTGAGATTTTGGAAAGGGTCCAGAGGAGGGCGACTAAGATGATCAGGGGGCTGGAGCACCTCCCCTATGAGGACAGGCTGAGGGAGTTGGGCTTGTTCAGGCTGGAGAAGAGAAGGCTGCGGGGTGACCTCATTGCAGCCTATCAATACGTGAAGGGAACCTACACCCAGGAGGGGAGTAAACTCTTCAAAAGGGCTGACGACAGCAGGACGAGGGGAAATGGTTTTAAGTTGAAGGAGGGAAGATTTAGGTTAGATGTTAGGGGCAAGTTCTTTACTAGGAGAGTGGTTAGGCCCTGGAACGGGCTGCCCAGGGAGGTTGTGGATGCCCCGTCCTTGGACGTGTTTAAGGCCAGGTTGGACGGGGTCCTGGGCAACCTGATCTGAATATGTATGTTTGGTGGCCCTGCTAGGCAGGGGGGTTGGAACTACATGATCCTTGGGGTCCCTTCCAACCCGGGTGATTCTGTGATTCTGTGATTCTGTGACCTGTCTGCAGCCCCCAGTACCAGAAAGACAGGGAGCTGTTGGAGAGGGTCCAGAGGAGAGCCACGAAGCTGATCCGGGGACTGGAGCACCTCCCCTGTGAGGACAGGCTGAGGGAGCTGGGCTTGTTCAGCGTGGGGAGAAGAGAAGGCTGCGGGGTGACCTCAGTGCAGCCTTTCAGTACCTACAGGGAGCCTGCAAACAGGAGGGGAATCAACTCTTTGAAAGGGGAGATACCTGCAGGACAAGGGGAATGGTTTGAAGTTGAGGGAGGGGAGCCTGAGGTTGGATGTCAGGGGGAAGTTCTTTACAGAGAGAGTGGTGAGGTGCTGCAACAGCTGCCCAGAGAGGCTGCGGATGCCCCGTCCATCCCTGGAGGTGTTCAAGGCCAGGCTGGATGGGGCCCTGGGTGGCCTGGTGTGGTATTGAATGTGGAGGTTGGTGGCCCTGCGTGAGGCAGGGGGTTGGAGATTTGTGATCCCTGAGGTCCCTTCCAGCCCTGGCCATTCTGAGATTCTGTGAGGGTTGTTAGAGTTAGGGCAGTATGGTCAGGCTGCGGTTGAACTCGGTGCTCTTGAAGGTCCTTTCCAACGTGAGTGATTCTGTGATTCTGCGGGATGCTGTGTGCTGGATTGCTGTTCGTTGCAGAGCAGCAGCACAGGGCAGGACTGGGGACTGGGAAGATGGGGGTGGTGAGGGCAGTGTGCGGCCGTGGGCTCCTCCGGCGGTCCCAGGAAACATCTCCACGTGTCTGCGGCTGCGTGGAGGTGTGCTTGTCTCCTGCTGTACCAGAGATGGAGGGGATGGCGCTGACTGAGGGCAGGGACTGGAGCAGCACAAAGGCGCCGTGAGGCGGCCGCAGTCAGTCCGGCCGCAGCACAGACAGATGGCGCTGCGTTGGGTTTTCTTTCTGCCGGCTCTTGTGCACTCACAGCACTTCTGCCTCCCTCCTCTGTTGCACTGACCTTGCTTTTGTGCTGCGATCTGCCTGTTTAATAGCCCTGCTTCCTGCTTATCGCCGTGCTGTACAGTCACAATCTCTTCACCAGCAGCTGTTTGCTGGAAAACTAATGCTCTTGCTGGTTTTTATTGCAGCTGCCAGCTGCTGGTGGACCTGAATGAGAAGAGATTGACCCAAAACTCGAATGATGGTGAGTGTGCTTGTTTGCAGTGCCACGCTGTGCCAGGCATTTGCTGCAATCAAGTCAGCGTAGGGAGTGTAGGTAAGCAGGAAGAGCACTGTCTGTCTGTCTTGTTATGAGTGGTAAATGTGTAACTTCTGTTTCTTCCTATAGAGGACAATGCACGTCTGCTTTTCCTGCTTGAGAAAATCCAACTGAATGCCAGCTCACAGAGGAAGTATTTTTCCAGATAAACTCTCTGGGCATGCTGTTCTCTCCTGGTTGAACCCAAAGGTTCCACCCATGCAGAGGTTATTCCTGTGCCCGTCTTCCAAAGCCCAGGCTCCATGAAGGTGAGCACTGTTTTGCTGATGATCTTCGTTGGAACACAACTGCCCTAAAAATTGTTGGAAAGTGGAAATGGAGCTGCCCTTCGTGTCCTGAAATGCAGCTGCTCTGGAGGTGTGGGTCTTTGTGGAGCTTTGTGTGCATAGCTGTAGTCCTGGGGCTGTTGAGAGCTGGCTGTGTAGGGGCCTGGAGGTGGCACAAGAGCAGAGGGCACTTCTGATTCTTGCGCAAGCAGCCTGACCAGCTTCCATTTGTTGCTTGCAGGCACAGATGAAGATGCCATCACTGACGGCTTGACCAAACTCAATGCTTCCCAACGTCAGCGAGTTCTGATCACCTACAAGAGCACTCCTGCAGGTAGGTGCTCTGCAGAGATGTGTGAACGTGGTTGGGTCACTGGGTGAAAAGCGAAAAACGACCCAGCCTCCATAAGAGAAAGGTCAGCAGAGACTTTACCTGGCCAAGGTTGTTTTGTTCCTGTTCAGTTCAGAGCAGTTGTTGATGCAAGGAGGGTTGGAGCCTGAAGAGAAGTGGTGAGCAGCTCAGTTCCTTCTGTCCTCGAAGGCCGCACCTTCTGCCAGCTCCTTTCTCCTCTCTTGGCCTTCTAGGGTTTGATCGATGACTGGAAGTGACTTGAAGCTGAGTGGGAATTCTGAGAGGGTGATGATTGGGATGATGACTGCCAGCACCGTGTGTGACGTGCAGAACTAAGGAGGGCTGTGAAGGTTTGGAAGTCTTCCTTTCGAATGGCTCAAGTTCTGGCCAAGGACTTGCTGCTTTGTTATGTATGCCTTCTTATTTATTAACTCTTAAAGAAACCTGGCTGCACGTCACAAGCAGGTGCTGGTATCTGAAATCTTGCTTGGCGATTCCCTAGGGAGCAGGAACAGGTGAAGGCTGCCTGATTGAAATTCTGGCTTCTCGCACCAGTGAAGAGATTGGTCGCATTGATGAGAACTGCGAGCTTCGTAAGCAGAGCAAAAGGCCAGGCCTTGTCCTGCTGCCTGCCATCAGTGTGTGTGTGTGCAGGCAGGCGTGATAGGAAGGAGTCTGGGGAGCTTTCAGGTGTGACAAACTGGCCAACCTGGGTGTTGCTGTTTGTGCAGAGAGAAGCTAGACTGGAATTTCAGCAGCAGCTGAGCTGGTGTAACTGAAATGGGGAGGAGCATTCTGTCTGTCAGCAGGACGTGTGGCTCTCTTGCCAGTTTCTTGCTGTCTGCGCTTCTTAATTGGAGGCTGCAGCACTGATGATGATGGCTGGAGCGCTGCAGTGATGCTGAGAGCCCTGGGCCCAGCTCTGCACCCAGCAGGTGATGGCTGGCAAATGTTATGGGCAGCACCCAGGCGGTGGCCCTGCTCCTCACGGGTGCTGTGTGTGTTCCTGCTGGAAGCTGGCTGCTCCCTTGAGGATGGCGTCGTATCTGACACATCTGCCGTGTTCCCAAGGGTCCTCGTGTCCCTCGCGGCGCTGAGCCACGCTGAGGGAGAAGGGGCTGAATGTTCAGAGCTGTGGGCACAGCTCTGCACTCGGTGGTGAGGAGCTCCAGGCTGGCTTTTTCTCACCCTGTGCGTCCCATGGCTGCTCCTCAAGCCCAGCTTCTGCAGGGAGGGGGCTCTGACTCTGGGTGTGTGTGAGTGCTGTGGGCTCTTCTTTAAACATGCCAGTAAAGTGGGTTGCTGCTCGTTTCAGAAGGAGCCCAAAGCACACCTGAGCTGCGTTTCACTGTGTTTGTGAGCTACTGTTCCCTTTGAAGGACTCCATTATCCATTTCCAGCAGCTGATCCTGAATGAGGAATTCCCAGGAGTTGCTTCCAGTAGATGCTCTGGTGAACAGAGTCTTCTATCCTTGTGTCTTTGCAGGGAAACAGAGATGAAGGAATGTTTGTGGATGTGCTCAGCAGATGTTCAGGTGTGTAGCAATGTGCTTCCCAATCTATTCTTGTGCGTGTGATGTGTGGTGAAGAGAAGCCAGCCTGTGAAATGGGAATAATGGCTCTAGTCTTGTTTGCAGGACTCTAATGAGAGTCTCCAGACAGGCTGGCTGCTTGGCAGGGGCAGTGACATTTTGGCTGTGGGTTGCCGTGCCTGGTTGGTGCTTGTTGGAAAATACCTGTGGTCAAGTACAAGTACGGGCCAGCAGTGCTCTAGCTCTGAGGAATTAAAGATCTCCTGTATGCCCAGCCTTCTCCATCAGCCTTACTTTGTCATCCACAATGTCTGTCAGTGCCTGTACGAAGCGGGGGAGAAGAAATGGGGAACAGAGGAGGTGCAGCTGATGTCCGTCCTCTGTACACAGAACAGGGATCACCTGCTGAGAGGCAGCACCCCTGCACAGTGTGCTGGGTTTTCCTTCCCTTCCTTGTTTGTGCGTGGTGCCCTTGCAGGAGCTCCGTAGCTGTTCAGTGGATGTGAACTCCTCTGAGGCAGCAGGTGTCCTGGAGAGAGCCCCAGTGCATCCATTCCGTTCGGGCTGTTTCATTCCCTCCTGAGACTGAAAGGGGCTTCAGAAACCTCAGTACAACTGGCTGCAGCTCCAGCATGGAAAGCAGGGATCACAAAGTGATCTCCACGTCCTTGTGGAGCTCTAGCTTGTCACCTTGCTCTCTGAGCGTGGAGCACGACCAGCCATGCTGCGCTCTGTGTGTGTGTTGCCTGTGGGGCTGGAGGTGGGGAAGCTGCCCCAGTGACTGCAGAAGGGACTTTGGCTGCACTGTGCCTGCTTACAGGTCAGCCTCATCGTCTTGCTCTGTTTGCCTTGACTGGTGGGAGCGTAAGCCACCAGGTTTGTGTGTGGAGCCTTTGCTCTCAGCCCATTGCTGTCACTGGAATGGTAGCTATTAAAGAAGGACTGTCCGTAAAGCGCGTCTCATCAGCACTGCCTGATGCCTCCTACCGAGCTGCCTTGTCCTGGGGTTGCGTGCCAAAGGTGCCAGCACCTCCTGCTGGGACTCCTGGATCACACTGCCCTTAGAACCCTGCTCGTGGTGCCTTTGTGATGTGCAATTCTCTACCAACCTCTGGGTTACACCTTTCTCCTAAGCCCCACGCTCCTGCCTGCTAAGCTGTGGTTCTTAGCACTACAGAACGTGGCTCTTGTTGGCTTTTGCAGGTGTTTGTAAGTGGTGGTGATGTTGGAAATGCCCAATAATTTTCCAGGACGGTGTCTCTGATAAAGCAGGTTTTATTTGCAATGGCAGTGTTGGGCCTCCTGCAAGCAGGAGCGCGCACAGAAAGCACCTTTTATGCCCTGCTGCCCGACGCTGATCCCTTTCTGCCCTGGCTCCTCACTGCTGAGTGCTGCAGGTTCGCACTCTGTTGCGACACTTCGCTGATCCCACAAATAGCAAGTGCACACAGATCCTTGCCATGCAGACACAAACATCTCCGTTGGTTAATGGCCTTCTGACCATTGCTTTCTTAACAAACATCTGGTCGTCACTTTCGGATGCCTGCTTTACAGCATAAACGTAAACCTGACCTCTTCATTGTTTAATTACCCCCTTGGCATTTGCGCCCTTTACACTGGGTCACCGTTCTGGTCATCCGTCTGTCCTTGGATCGAGATAAGCTTGGAGGGAGGATAGAGGGGAGCATCCTGGATCTGCCTACAGCATCCTGACATTGCCACAGAGCGGGACAGCTGTGCTTTGTGTAAAAGCCCTGGCTCCTTGAAAGCTTGTTAGACGCATTTCACGTTCACTGGCTCACCAGTCTTACAGCACGTTTTCTAGTTCAGAATACTGTACCTACATTGTTTAAAACATTTAAGGTCTATTGCAACTGTGTGAGGAAGAATGTGTCGCACAGCGCAGTAACTGTGTGTCTAAAGTGTGTTCCTGATATGCAGATGATATCTCTCCTTGTCACATCAGCTACTCCTACAGACAAGTTACGGAATGCAAACACGTCGTGTTCTGTTTCTTTAGGTCAGTTGTCCATCTCAACATCCAGCGCAGGAACAACATTTCATTCCCACAGTGCATAATGCTGTGAAGGCATCGCAGGCCGCCCGCTCGTCTCCGCTGTGCTCAGGGGCTTTGCTGAGCTGCAGGCCCAGCGCTGCAGCCCCACAGCGCAGCCTCACGTCTGGTGACGGACTGCAGCTGGAAAACCCTGGCAGCGGAGGACGCTCCTGCCCCACAGAAGGACTCGCAGCTCCAGCGCCCTCAGTGCTGGAAGGAGGCTGCGGTGCCTCCACGCGATGGATGCGGTCCACCCGACAGCTCGTGTGGCTCACCGTGCGAGGCCAGCAGGAAGAAAGGTGGGCACGGGTAAGGCTGCATCAGAAGTGAGTGCAGAGCTGTGGGGCCGGTGGTCCAGGGTGCGGGGGCCCAGGTGGTGCTGCGGGACAGGCGTGACAGGAGGGCACTGGTGGTGCTGCCCGTCCTCGGCTGCAGGACTGGTGCTGGTGGCAGGGGCTCGGGTTCTGTGCCTGCAGCACCGATTTGCGGGTCGGTGTCTGCGTGGGAGGGATGGCACCCATCTCTCTAAGGGAGGCGAGGATGTTTTCGTCAGGAGGACGGCAGCTTCACAAGGGAGGCTTTGAACGAAGAGTGGGGAGGGCTGCTGAGCAACAGGATGGGGTGATGCGAGGGAGAGGGAGCAGAACATCGGCACTGCAGGGTGGCAAGGAAATGCCTGGAGGCACCACGATGGGGAGATCCCCCAGAGCTCCAGAGGAGGTTCTGGTGGGTAACGGGGGGAGGCTGCTGGGAGAGAGGAACGGATGGACAGAGGGATCGACGGAGGAGAGAAGTGTTGGAGGGAGGGAGGGAGGGATGGACAAAGGGACGGAAGGGCCGTGGGATGGATGGAACGCTTGTTGGATGAGAGGATGGATGCAAATACAAGTGGATGGAGGGATGGCCAGGAAAATAGGATTCCTGCCCCAGAGAGCAGTGTGCCTCTATGGGCACCTGTGGGGGTGGCCCTGAGGGTATGGAACCCACCTGCCATTGCCTGGAGCCCATTGGTTCGTTGTAACAGCAGTACACTGACAAAGTGCATGCTGCAATCCTTGAAACCACGGCGTGCTCGTGGATTTTGGCAGCCAACTGACAACGTGGTTTCAACATTGCTGAATAGGCATTTGTTCTCCAGCAAAACAGTTCAGCATCTGCAGAGCGCTGCCAGTAACTGCAGTGGAACAGGGAGGAATTGTGAGAACAGATTTCTGCCTAGAATGCTTTCCAATTTAGTAACTAATGCATTTTATTTTTACTCTTGTAGGATTATCATGAGCTCTAGATATGCAGCTAAAAGAGTCTGAAAACCAGGAGTCCAAACCCTTGTCTGTGGAAGGCCCACCTAGTTACCCAGCTCCTGAGCAAAGAAAAGGAAGAATCAAGTCTTCAGTCAGCACACACACTCCAGTCAGTCAGCTCCGCAATAAAAGCTACCTTTTCCATGCACCTCCACTTACGTGTGGCAGAAAAGTGTTCTGGGCATTCAGCACATTGGATTCACATTCAATTAGCAATCCAAACTCCAAACAGTTATTTATGATTTCTTCTCTCCTTCTGCAGTCTCGTTTCCTCAAAGGGCGCTGCTTTACCCTGACTGGGCTGGCTCCTGCTTTTACCTTCACTGCTATTGGGGCTGCATTTTTGGCTCTGCCAGGCATCCCTGGTAGCCACACTCCTAAGTGCACGTGGTGTAAGATTTCTGTAACTTCTGATGGGACGACCTTGTTTTTCCCAGGTTGTGTTAAAGCCAGAGGAGGGGGAGATGGTGGGGAGGGAATGGGGTGAGGGGTGGGCGATGGGGAGCTGGAAGGGATGGAGTGGGGGGTGTGGGGGAGGAGAGCAGAATGGAGGACGTGGAAAGAGATGGATGGAGAACAGGGGAGAGGATGGGTGGAGAAGAGGATGGGTGGAAAACGTGGAAGGAGAGATGGACAGAAGCGAAGGGATGGAGAACAAGGGACCAAAGCACCAAACCCCTCTCACCTTTGGGCCCAGCTTCTTCTTCAGTGCAGCTCCTGCGGCAGGCAGGGCCTCAGCTCTTCCCACATTCCTGCCTTCCTGCAAGGTTGCTTTTTTTCACGCCTACTTTGCTGTGCTATGGGTAGCTTTCCTACTTGCTTTCCTGTATATGTTACCATCCATTGCTTTTCACTTTTTATTCTCTTTTTGTTTCATTATTTTCCCTTCAACCCTCCCCACCCCCTCTCTCCTCTCCTCACCCCTACCTCCCATTTTTTCCTTCCCCTCCCCCCCCTACTCTTTCCTCACCTTATGGCAAACTTTCCCAAATAGCTGCAGGCTTCTCCAAGTGCAGATTTGCCTGCCAGGTCTTAATAGACTAAGATGCAACTTTTTAGGAACAAACAAAGTCAATACAAAACAAAAGAACAGAAGAACAGAAGAAACCCAAACACATTTCCACAAATGCCTTTGTTCACACCTACCCATTTCAATCACTGGATGTCAGGGAAACCGAGGAGCTATTCCACTGAGCTGAGGCTTGGCTCTTGGTGAGAGGTGTTTTCTGAATGGCAATTTTTCATTTCGCTTCTGCTTTTTAACTTTCCTACATGTGCACATGTAGCACTGGGAACAGGAGCTGTCAGGCACACAGAATTGAAGGAATCCCATGGAACACCAGTGTGAGGTTGGCATTTCCACTGAGCCGTCAGATGCACACTGCAGGATTGTTCTGGGACCTGCAGCAATGATTCTGCACATCTCCTGAGAAAACTGATAGCACTGCACAGCACCCAGGGCAAGGAGAACTTTCTAAACGGAAAAACAGGTCAAAGAAACGGCAAAGGAATGGAGAACAGGAAGGATTAAAATTTGCAGTAGCAGCTTGAGAGCTGTCTGATAGACTGCAAGAAAAAAAACAGGAGCATTGGTCTTCTGTCCATCAAATAAGTACAAAAATGACGAAGCTAAATGTAACACAAATTACATTAACTGGCTGCTGTTAATAAAGAGACATGCACATCTGAAATGCTCCACAGAATTCCCAGAGATCACACCGTGCCACAGATGCCCCAGGTACCCTGAAAGGCAGTAAGATCTGTGAGCTGCGTTTCTGAGCTCTGTTCCAGAACTCTGAGATGACAGACAGCAGGACTTCAAATGCTGACGTACCAAACTGACACCAGGATTTCCTGCCTCTCTTTAATCACAAGCAGTTTTGAGCACAGCATTACTGCACCGCAACGTTTCAGTTCACTTCTAGAGCCTTCTGCCAGACGTGGGTTTCAGAGAGGGGCAGTAGTCCAGGGGCTCAGGCACTTGCTGTGATCCAGGGCTGCAAATGGTCTTTGTCTACTGAATTTCACCAGACCGTTCCTGTAGCAGGGAGCTGCCCATAGCTTTGCATCAGTCAGCTGGCTCTGAGGGTGCAGGCAAGGCTTTGGCTCAGATAGACCGGTACTCTTCTTTTCTGCCAGTACTTGGCTGACGGAGTTTGTGGCCGTTCTGTGGCATGGAATGCAATCAGCACGGAAGCATCGTTTGTCGTTGTGGATTTTGAGTAAGATTTCTCACCCTCTGCTCATGATGGGTAAGAGTTCAGGTGTCCAAAGAGAATAGTTGAGCCGAGAAAAAAAAAACAGGGCGGGAAAGACAAAGGAACCGAGGCCGATCGGCGGGGCGGATCCGGGCGATGGGGCGCCGCCGACCCTCACGTCTCGCCACCGTCCGGCCGAGCCATGGGGTCCGGGCTCCCGGGAGTCGGGTGGTGGGAGGAGGACGGGTGCGAGCTGCGATAAACACCCGGCGCGGTCACAGCTCCAAGTTCTCCCTTAGAAGCTGGTGAGCTGCTGACACGGGCTGCCCAGAGACGCTGTGCGCATCCCGCCCCTCCGAGTCCGTTCCGGGCTCCCGCGGCGCCCCGGCTTCGGAACCGGCCGCTTCAGCCGCGGGGAGCGGCGGCGCGCAGGCTGTGCCGGCTGCCATCGGCCCGGGGCGACAGCGGCGGCCCGTCCCGGCCTCTCATTGGTCAGTGCCGGCGCCGCCACGCCCCCGGCCTCCCTCTCATTGGTCAGCGCCGAAGCCGCCGGCTCTGTCTCTTCTCGCTCCCCTTCCCTTCAGCTCCCCGTCCCCTTCCGTTACCTTGCAGCGTCTCCCCCCCGCTTTCCTTCCCTTCCCCTCCCTTGCGGTGTTTCCCCCCGGTCCCCTTTTGTTCCCTCGTGCTGTCCTCCCCCCTTTCCCTTCTCTTCCATTACACCATCTCCCCCCCGTCCCCTTCCCTTCCCTGGCACGAGAACCTTTCTCGTGTCACACGGGCTGAATTCAGCTCAGCAGAGTCTGGGTGCTGGGCACAAGAGAATTCTGCCACAGCGTTTCTATTTCTGTTGCGGGAAGGGAGCGATGGGGATACGAGGGGATGCATGACTTGTGCACAGGAAACGTGCACAGCCGGCAGAGATGGCTGCCGTCCTGGGCACCCGCTCTTGCAGAGCATGGTCCTGCCAGGCCTTGGCAGCGGCTCTCCTTGCCACCCAAACTGCTCTCTCAAACCACCCAAACGGCTCCAGCTTCCTCACGTCAGTTGATGGCGACAGACACGACATCAGCAGACTGAGTGGAAATAAAGCCAATTCATTTTTATTGGGAATACTGCATCCAAAACTGAGGTCTCCGGTACAAGAAAGACGCAGAGCTCTTGGATGAAGTGCAGAGGAGGGCCCCTAAGGTGATCAGAGGCCTGGAGCACCTCTCCTGTCGAGAAAGGTGGAGGGAACCAGGCTTGTTTAGCTTGGTGAGGAGAAGGCTCCGGGGAGACCTCACTGTGGCCTTCCAGTTCTTGAAGGGAGGCTGTAGAGTAGAGGGGGACCGGCCGTTGACGAGGCCGGATGGTGACAGGACAAGGGGGAAGGGTTTTAAACTGTGAAAGGGGGGCAGAATTTGGTTAGATGTCAGCAGGCGTTCTTCACACGGAGGGTGGTGACGTGCTGGAACAGCTTGCCGAGAGCTGGGGGACGCCCCATCCCTGCGGGCATCCGAGGGCAGGCTGGATGTGGCTCTGGGCAGCCCGGTGGCGGTGATCTTCGAGACCCTTTTCAACCCAGGCCGTTCTACGAGTCTTTGGTTTTCTACGATCTTCCATTCACAGGTGGAAATCTGGACGGCTTCCCAGCCCCCGTGCCGAGAGCTCCACCGCGGTCACCACCGATGGCTGCACCTTCCCCTCTGGAGCCGTGCGAGCATTCAGCCCTAGGGAGGCGAGAAGAGCACGGAGCGTTAGGGCTGAGCGCAGGCAAGTGGTGCAGGCCGGGCTGCAGCCCGGCTCTCAGGATCTGCTGCCTACGGAGCTCACCGGAGGAGGTGCCGCTTCTGCTCCAGCTTCTGCCGGTTTCTTTCCGCTGTGCCGGCAAAAACCTCTTGCTGACGGAGGTGCGGCTCCAACCTTCGGAGCACCTGAGCCGCTCGCGGGGAAAGGAGGCTGCAACAGGAGGAGAAAGTCATCCCTCGGGCTCCGCTGAGCCGCCCCTGCCTCTGCCCTCACCCGGCCCCGCACCCCCTGCTGCCCCCCACGTGTCCCCAGCCTTGCGCCCCGCCAGCAGTTTTTGGCCCGGGCCGTGCCTGTCCCTGAGCTGCAGTCACAGCTGCCCGAGAGCCTCAGGCAGCCGGCAGAGCCCACACACACTCACTCAGCATGCAGTGTCAGCTTGGTCGTCGTCCCCATTATACTTCCCGGCAGCAGACCCTCGTCCTTCCTCCATCTCCTTCCCACTTGCTGTCTCCTGGGCTGGGCTGGAGGATGCGGAACACGCACTCTCTCCCTGGCCAGCAGCTGCCAAAGAGGAGACGCTGTCAGCAAAGCGGCTGGGAGCACGGGGCTGTTCCCCAGAGGCCCTCTGCCAAGGGCCCTGCAGCAGGCCCCGGCAAGCAGGAGACTCGGTCCTGCCGGCCCATGGCTCCCGCCGCCCTTCCCTTCTCCCTGCAGGGCCGTGCCAAGCTCTCCTCCCGGGAGGAGCAGGCCAGCCCCTGCCATGCTGCACGGCGCCCGTCCCGCTCCCACCCCCTGCGCCCTGCTGAGCTCGCACCCTGGCTCAGCGGCTGTTGCCAGCAGGGTCGATCCTTGACGGTACCTGGGGCGGATGCTGGTCCTCCCCTGCGCTCCAGCCTTCCCATGCCGCCATTTCTGCCTGTGCTCGCTCTATTTGCTGTTGGTGCATGGGCCACGTGTGGTCTGCTTCTTTCCACAGGGCAGACTCTTTGCGGAGCTCCTGCAGAGACACAGCAGCATACAGGATCAGCCTCTGCCCCTGGGGCCTTCCTTCAGCTCCCCACTCCTGCTCCTCGCCTCTGCCGGCCTGTCGGCACTGCTTTGCCCCTGAAGGACCAGGGGCCCCAAAGGCAGGCCGGGATCCACAACTCATGGCCAACGTGGCTCAGAGGCCGTATTCCTCTCTCACGGCCCCTGCTCAAAATCAGTGCTGTGGCAGGTGGCAGGCCAGGAGGCGAGAAGAGACGGGGAAAGTGTGCAGCACCCTCCATCTACCAAAGAGGAGCTGAAGGAGCGGACAGAAATGTGAAACGGTGGCACCCGAAGGGCTGTGCTCCAGATCACTGCACACACAGAGGCTTTTGCTTCCCTCCCTGCAGAAGCACTCAAGGCCAGGCTGGTCGGGCTTAGAGCAACCCGGTCTAGAGACAGGTGTCCCTGCCTGCAGCAGGGGATTGGAACCAGGCGGTCTGAATGGCCCCTCCCTACCCAAACTTTCCTAGGATTCTACCATCCTATCATTGGTGCAGTCTCAAGCAGCACAGTCCCTGCAGCAAGGCAGAGCCGATACCTGCAGTGCTCTCTTAGACTCCTCGGTGGCAGGGAGTGCAGCGCTGGTCTGGGCAGCAGATGTTTCCTTCTGTCCCGCTTTCTTTGTCCCACGGGAGCTGCCTGCACACGGCGGGAGCGCACTGCAAACAGACATAAGAGGAGTCTGCAGGAGCCCGGGGCACCTCAATTTCCCCCGTGCTCCCACAGCCATCAAGATGGGCTCCGGTGCAGAGCAGAGAGACCCCTGAAGGGAGAAGAGCTTCTGCTATCAGTAGGGATCGGCACTCAGCTCCCCCAGGGACCGGGGACCAGAGTAGAACAAAGCTGGTGTGTCTGCCTCAGGCGATCGTGCTGCGCGCTTGCCGCCCTGGAAAGAACGGCCCCCCCAGGACACACGTGTGTCAGGAGCCTTTGTGGGTGCCGAGAGCTGGCAGCTCCAAAGGGGAGGCCGCTCCTACACGAGCGCACGCATCTCCTTCTTTTTGCCCAAGGCCCTCACCTGCCAGAAGGCTCCTTCGCCACATCTTGCTGCCTTGAGCTCGGCTTGCGCTGCAGCAGCATGGAGGGGGGAAGTGTCTTCCGCCTCTGCAGCAGCCTGCCGGCAGAGACCCCTGGAACCAAGAGAGAAAGAAGTTCTTCAGAGCAGCCCCACGGGCACGGCACGTGAACCTGGATCCGGTCACCCGGCACGGGACAGGACCCCCCTCCCTACAGCTGGGACCCGCTCCTCACCTTTACTCATCTTCCGCTGTATGGCAGCTTTTTTTTCTGCGGCGGCCTCTGCTCTGCTCTTTTCCACGGTGAGCTGAAACCTGGAAACAGAGAGTGACAACCCTTGAAGAAGGATGACCTCCTGCCCCATGCAGCTGGTTGGTGGTATTTATCCCTGTGCTCTGCAGAGCGTGGCACCCTTTTCCTTCCTGGCCATGCCAAACCAGCACACGTAGCCCAAATTCCTCTGCACGTGCAGTCTGTTCTCTCTGAGGGGAATCAGGACAGCTTGGGCACCAGAAACACAACCCTGATTCCCCAAAAAGCCAAAAGGCAGCAGTGGAGAACCAGGAGCCAGACTTTCCAGCATTTCTCCCCGACTGGAGGCTGAGCACGGAGACCCAGCAGGGCACGACCCAAAGGAGGAGGTGGAAGGAAGCCTGTCTACTGGCCAGCTAAGTGCTGCAGAGGAAATGCACTCACCTCGGGAACACGTGGATGCCATGGGCAGCGGTCTCTGGCCCGAAGTCAGCAGAATCGTCCGTCCAGAATCTCTGCAAAGGGACACAGACCTGCTGGAGGCTTGCCAAGGACATTTTTTCATGGCTCTTGTTGACAGGAAGCAAGCCTGGCTCCCATGCCAAGAGAAAGCTGCTCTCCACCAAAGCCTCCTCCGTGAACATCAGAGCTTTGTTCTGCTCTGAAGGAGCAGGATGGCAAAATAGCGAGGCCGTGCAAGAGCACTGCCAGGCTTTCTGCATGGGCAGAGATCCGGGAAATCTCTTTGCCAGTGGAGAAAGCCGTGGGGGCAAGCGTGGGGAAAGGCATTGGACTGGCCTGCCACGTCCAGGCTGGCCAGCGGTGATCCGACGGCGCACCTCACAACCTCCTCAACTTACGGTGTGGATCAGTGCGAGGACGGGGGCATCGCTCTCCAGCGTTTCAACGCAGCTGCAGAAGAACCTCATGAGGAGGAAGCCGTCTTGGCAGGTCATAACGCCGAGGTTCTTGAACACGAACGAGACGGGCTCCCTGCTCCTCAGGAGGTGACAGTACAGGAGCACGCTCTCCCGCACGCAGCGTGGCACCAAGTGCAGCGGGACGCCGGAGGCTCGCGAGAGCTGCCGGTAGTTGAGCGGCTCAATCTTGACGTCGTCTGCAAGGAGAAGGCACATCCTCACTGCCACAGCCAGCCCATGCAGCATTCATAACCAAATCCCACAGAAAAGGTGCTTTGGAGAAACAGCTCTTGGGCTGCGGTTCCTCCTGGAGGAACTCGCGCTGCACCCCGAGCTTTGCAGACACTTCTCTGCTGCTCCCGGCCGTTTCCAAAGAGCAGGGAGAACACAGCCGGCCGGACGTGGGGCGGGAAGGGGAAGGTGGCTGCTGCCTTCTCACCAGGGATGATGTCGTTGGGAGACTGGAGTTCCTGCAGCCACAGCACCCCGATGTCCAGCTGGAAGACAGGCCTTAGAACCGAAAGCGCCTCTTCTTTGCTGTGGAATTGCTCTCGGACCACAGCAAAGACCCCAAGTCCCGGAATCAGGACTCCCTGCACAGGGAAAAGACAGAAAGGCTGACGAGCGTGTTACTTCAGGGGCGGCAAAAGCCACGAACATCAGGAGCGTGGGGTCACTGCTCTCCACCCTCCCCACTCCTGATGGACAGCGGAGTGAGATGGGGCTCTCTGGAAAGCATTGGAAAAGTCTGTGCTCCCTGCAAGACAGTCACCTCCGCACAGTATTTCCCAACATCCCTCGGCTAGAGAAGAGCCCGGGCATGGACAGCACAGGGCTGAAGCCTGGGACCGATCCCAAGGATTATCCTCGGCACAGGGCCAGAAAACCCCCCACCCATTTCTCCCTTTGCTCTCCCCGTTCTGACCAGGGCAGAGCGAAGCCCCTGCGTGTGCCAAACGTTTGCTCAGAGCAGCTCTGGCCTTGGCTTTCCCTCCCAGTTGGCCAACAAGCCGCTCTGGGCACCCGGCTTGGGCTCAGCGTGCTGCTCAGTGTGGTGCTCAGGGAGGGATTGCTCTGCGGGGCCCACACTCTCGGCAGGACTGAACCCCTCTCCAGGGCGAGGGTCACCAGCACACCAGCCCACCTTGTCCAGCTTCATCTGTTCCAGGATGTAATCAGACACAGCGTCCCAGACTGCCACAATCTCTGCAAAGGAAAGAAAAGACAAGTCAGGCTCCAGGCCAGCCTCTTCACAGCTGCTTGGCAAGCTCCTCACACAGACAGCGATCGGTGCAGGCACGCGCACACACCCCAAAAAAGCACCACCATGGCTACCAGAGCTGGGCTTTGCTCCGATTTCAGCCTTATTCGGAGCCCCAGGGGGAAACAGGGACATAGGAAGCCTCTGGGACATGGGATGCCTTTCCTCCCAGATCTGCAACCTACGGAAACACCGTCTGCCAGGGAAACCTGGCCTCGGACTGCCCTATCACAGGGGACCGAGCATGCCTAAAGGAAGCGGGGGCTCTGGGCAGCTCTGCTCTCGGGACCTGGCTGCCACGTGGTCCCCAGAGCCCAGAGGGACCCTTGGGCAGGGCTCTCGCAGCAGCCCCCAGCCACATCCAGCCAAGCGCAGAGAGCAGGAGCTGCGGCTTTGGACAGCCAGCAGCCCCGCGCGATGCCTTGGGAAGGGGGTCCGGACAGCCTTACCTTCAGCAGAGAGTTCCAGCAGCGTTGGGAACGCGTAGGCCAGCTCTGAGCTGACGCTCACAGTCCAGCAGCCTTCCATGCGGCTTGCCGACAGCCTCAGTTCAGAACTAAGGATGCCCTCCGCCAACAAGGCTCCTCAACCAACCAACAATTCTCTGCAAAGCGCCCCTGCTCCTCCACACGTCAGTGAGGGTCACCCAGAGCAGCCTGGCTGCCCCGGAATCAACTCCTGGTCGCAGAAGGACAGAGCCCCTGAGCAGTGCTGCAGCAGCGCCCAGGCCCTGCAGGGAAGTGCCGGCCCTGCCGCTGCCCCGGGGAAGATCTGCTTGTGATGCAGCGCATGGCATTGTGACATCAGCCCGTGTCACCTGGAGCTCTGTTAGGCATTGTGACATCAGCCCGTGTCACCTGGAGCTCTGTTAGGCATTGTGACATCAGCCCGTGTCACCTGGAGCTCTGTTAGGTCACCGGCACGGAGAGGGCAGCTCCTCTTCCAGGAGCAGTTCCGCTCAGCTTACTGAATTACGGTACGCAGGAACGCAAGCCTAACTTTAATGGCTCGGTAAGAGCAGCTGTCTGCCTAATAAACAGAAACCTGTGTGTTCACAGGCACACGCACACCAGGTGAGGTTGAAATATCGACCATCGCTGTGCTTTACTCGGCAAACGGCACGAGAACCTGCCATGTGTCACACAGGCTGAGGCTGGTGAGCTGCTGGCACAGCTGCCCAGAGACGCTGTGCGCACCCCATCCTGAGGGGTGTTCAGGTCCAGGCTGGATGGCACCCTGCACAACCTGACCTGGAGCCTGATCTCGCTGTTGGCCGCAGCAGGGGGTTGGAACTGGGTGATCTGTGAGGCCCCGTGTGCTGAAAGGCAGCCACGTGGTCTCCCCAGAGCCTTCTGCTCTCCAGGCTCAACGAGCCCCAGTCTCTCAGTCTCTCTCCAAAAGAGACGTTCCTGATGCTGGCCTTTCAAGTCCCGTTGCTGATGTCCAAGTTTTGTGCCCATCGCGTGCTGACACTGTTGTGCCAATCCATGGGCTCAACAGGGAGAACAAAGACACCAATGTCTTTGGGACAGGCTTATTTTATTGCCTATGACAACGTAACACGAGCAATAGTATTTACTGGCAGCCTCTGTAGCCAGGAGAGAAGCTTAACAGACAAGGCAATAAGCGAGGCAGTGGGCCTACTCATGGCCATGTGAGCTCAGCAATGGAGAAAGGTGCATCACCACCTGCCCCAGCACTTTGCCATCAGCCAGACCCGCAGCCACTGGGGAGCCCTGTTTGCAATGAGGATCTGTGGGGACGTGGATTGGGGATGGGAATGGGGTGGGGGATGGGGACGAGGTGTGGAGGGAGGGATACGAGATGGGTTTGAGATGGCTATGGGGTGGATGCGATGGATATGGGATGGGATAAAGGTGTGGGATAAGGATATGGGATGGCTATGAGATGAGGCTGTAGTGGTTATGGGGCCATAGGGGCTACTGGTGGGACATCTCCAGATCATCCTAGAGACTCCTCAGAGCTCCTGGGCCCATCCTCGGAGTTTCCAGATCCTTCAAGGGATCCCTGGGAGCATCCTGGAGACCCCCTGGACATCAAGACCCCACTGGGACATCTCCAGACCCTTCAGGATGAACCCAAGGATCCCCCTGGACCCACCTGGGAACACCCCCACATGCCCCAAACCCCTCGAGGACATCTGCAGATTCTTCTGCATGACTCCAGGGGTGGATAGGGGAGGTTGCGGGAGGGAGAAAAGGGGCTAGCGAGGCTTCTAGAGGTGGAAAGAAAGTCTGGGGGTGGATAGGGGGTTGTGGGGAATCTACGGGGGGAAAGGTGTGAGTGGGGCTTCTGTGAGCTGGAAAGAGGGTCTGGAGGTGGAGAAAGGGTGGAAGAGGGAAACTGGGGGATTGTGGTGGGCTAGAAGCCCTGTGATGTGGAAAGGGGACCTGGGGGT
This sequence comes from Lagopus muta, assembly GCF_023343835.1. Lineage (NCBI taxonomy): Eukaryota > Metazoa > Chordata > Aves > Galliformes > Phasianidae > Lagopus > Lagopus muta. Next base: position 535,417 of record NC_064462.1, read on the forward strand.
GGAGAGGGGATTGTGAGGGGGAAAAGAGGAGAAAGAGGCTTCTGTGAGTGGAAAGGAGGGTCTGGGGGTGGAGGGGTACATTGTGGAGGGGAATATTGTGGAGGGCAACTTGAGGAGTTGAAAGGGGGAAAAGGGGTTTTTGTAGGGCAGAAAGGGCAGGTCTGGGAGTGGATGGAGGATTGTGAGGAGAAAAAAAAAAGGAGTGGGGTCTCTACAGGGAGGAAAGGGGGTCCAGGAGTGGTGAGGAGGTTGTGGGGGGCTTCTATGGGGTGGGAGTCTGGGGTAGACCTCAGGGGAGTATTGGGGGGGAGAAGAGAGGAGTGGGGTGCCTATGGGGTTGAAAAAGAGTTGGAGGGGAATTTAGTGGGTTGTGGAAGGGAAAGGGGTGAACAGAGCCTCTGCAAGGCAGAAAGCGCATCTGGGGCTGGAGGGAGGAAGGGGTGGGAGGAGAGAGCCAGGGGTTGTGGGGGGCTTCTATTGGGCAGAAAAGGAGTCCGGTTGGGGGGAATGGAGGTCAAAATGGAGGAACTGACTCCAGGGGTCAGGGAGGAGCACACGGGGGGTACAGGGGACTCCAGAGGTCAGAAAAAGGGGTCAGAAGGTGGGGGGAGCAAGGAGGACACGGGACCCTGGGGGTCAAAGAGAAGGTAATGGGGGGTGATGGGAGACTCTAAGGATCAGAATGGGGGAAATGGAGTGGGTGTACCCGGGAGGAGGAGAGGGGATTCTGGTTGTCAGATAGAGGGGACTGGGAAAGTGGGGGGACTCTAGAGCACAGAATGGGGAGACTCGTGATGGGGTGGAGGGACATTAGAGATCAGAACGGGGGACAGGGGAGAGATCGGGAGGGCGGGGGGACAGATAGGTGGACCCTGGGGGTCAGAATGGGGGAGGCGCAGAGGGGAGGGCTGGAAGAGGACTACAGGGATCAGAACGGGGGAAACGGAAGGGGGAAAAAGGGGGAGGGAGGCGCAATCCCGGGGGTCACACAGAGGGACGGGGGGGTTGTGGGCGATCCGTGGCAGGGGGAGGGGAGGGGAGGAGGGCAGTGAAACTCACGGGGTGGGGGAGGCGGGGAGACGCAGGGCAGCCGCCCCCGCCGAGCGGAACCCCGAGCACCACAGTGACGGCACGAGGCCAACGCAGAGCGGCACGCGGCCCCTGCAGCACCTGAACCCCGGCCCCCGCCCCGATGCCCCCCGAACAGCCACCTGCAGAAGCCGAGGCGGCTCTCGGAGGCCCGGCTGCTCCGCACGACCGCCTCCTGCTCGGGTCGCGGGGCTGGTGACGTCACTCAGCGGGGACGGCGCCTCGCCGCAACGACGGAGGACGGCTCGGTTCCGCCTCCGAGGACAGCTGGATTCCGACGGGGGACGGACGGGGCCGGCGGCGGTGCCTTCCCCTGACCTCCCGGCGTCCCCGAGGCACGGGGCGGCGGAGCGCCGCTTTCTCCGCGCGGAGCCTCGCGGCTCCGCCGTCCCGCCGGCCCCATCGCCATCGCGGCGGCCTCACGTCCGCAGCCGCCGTTGGCGGGGTGCCCGCTCTCGGCCCCGCCCCCTCGCCTCTCCCATTGGTCAGTCCGCCGAACGGGGCGGGCAGTCCGGGCGGGGTCCTTTGGGCTCGGTCATTTTGTCGTCGTTGCGCGCATCCCCGTGGCCCCGCCCGGCTGCCCGCGGCGATGCCTGTCGTCGTGCGCCCGCTCTGCTTCCGGGGCCCCGGCTGTGGGGACGTGGGGGACCTCAGCGAGGCCGAGCCCGCGCCGCCCCGGCCCCGCTCCGCTCCGTGCTTCCTGGAGAGCGGCGAGCACGGGCTGGCGGCCGCCGGCAGGTGGGGGAGCGGGGCGTCCGGGCGGGCGGCGCGGCCCGGCGATGGCGCTGGGGAACTCGCTGGAGACGAGCGGCTCCGCGGGCGCCTTGATGTCGCGCTCCAGGCGGCGGTCGCGATGCCGGCCCGAGGCCGGCGCTGTGCGGAGCGGGACACTTCTACGTGCGTGCTGGAACTTTCCTGCTGGAAACAGCCCAGAGCAGCGCGGCACGATGGAGAGATGCGTGTGAACTCGCAGCCTGGTGTTACCTGAACAGTTTCCATGTAAGTCCCTGTTCAGTTTGTGCCTGCAGTGGTTGCAGTTGAGTGCTCTCGCTGTGCACGCACTGAACGCCTGCGTTCCAAAAACTAGCTGCTGTTTTTAAGGCTGTCTCCTCGCCAAATCTTACACTTCCGTACTTGTTCAAAAGATTTCAAGTGGTGTGAAGAAAATCTCAGCTGTTTCACTTGTCAGCAGTGCAATGACTCTGAAGGGCTAACGAGTGTATTTCCTGTAGGCTGTTCCCTTCTCTGTAATGCAGCTGCATTAACTAACATTAAGGTTATTGATACGGGAGGGAGGGGAATGAGCTGGGTAGCTCTCACACACTTATTGCATAGACAGCAGAGCTTGATCAAGCTGAATTCTGTGCTTTATGGAATACAATCAGTTTTCCTTTTGCACAAGTGCTTGTGCTCAGAACATCGCTTTGTCTTGTGCGCTCTTACAGCTGTTTGCAATTGTTCAGTTACTCACCTCGTGTCCTTTCCTGAAAAGAAACAAGCTTGTTTCCTAACTTGTAAGACTAAATGAAGAGATTTGCTTTTTATTGTCAAGAAGCTGTAGCAATTCTTTTCTTTCCTCGCCAGATTCCTAAACCAAAGTCAAAACTAATAAGAGGAGATGGTGCTGGGCAAGATGTGCTGGAAATGTTGGCCTGCGACCGAAAAAGCCAGTCTGGTAATGAAACTAGTAATTACAAATGTTCCGTAGTTCCGTTTTAATCTTATGAGCAGCTAATGTCAGAGTTAAAGGCTTGTTAAAGAGCACGCTAGGCGTCTTGGAACACGCCATAAAACGTTCTGCATTTTGGCTGCGTATGAATTGCAAGCAGCGGTTTGATCCTGACACGTGCTGGGCTTTTTCTTTTTGTCTCCAGGGCGTTAAGATAGAATTTGACTTTCAGTGTCTCCTAGTCTGCTGGTTTCTGCCTACTAATACACTATTTGTACGCACTGCTAGTCCCAAGTTGTATAACCAAGATGTTATAATTGTAATATAATCAAAAGAGTAAGGCAAAGCAAACAAGGATCACAAAAGAGAATAAGTAGAAGAGCTTACCCTTGGGTTGAGCTCACTAGAAGATACCAAAGAGGAGGATCTCTAGAAGAGATCCTTCCCCTCTGGTAGCCAGCTCTTAAATAGGTCCAGGAGGGGTGCAGCCTGGCTCCACCCCTTCCGGCAGCACAGGTGAATTGCCTTCACCTGTGCTCCTCTGGCTGACTCATGGCTCACCTCAGGTGATCAATCAGAGGTTCAGGCCGTGACTCAGCAGTTCCCATACACAAGTGTAAAAGAAAATACTGCTCTTTTCCTGTCACTTCTGTTCCCTTCTTTGTTCCAACAGGTTTGCTGCTTTTTTTTCTTTCTTTTTTTCTTTCTTTCTTTTTCTTTTTTTTTTTTTTTTTATGGTAAAGCTGAGGCAGACATTTTCAGTCTTCACTATCCTATGGGCTGTAGATGAAAACAAAGAAAACGATGGGCATCGGGCTGAATTGTTCCTGAATAGATGAGACTGACAGCTACCTATTTTGAAGACAATTGCAGTGCCCTTATAATAAAAATTCACAGTAACTCTGGAGAACTGGATTTGAAAATGCCTTGGGACTGCTGTCAGTCCATATGCTAAAAGAGTGACTTAATTACAGGGAGAGTGTAAGTTAGAAATTTGCAAATATCATAAGGGGAAATCTTGCTTCCCAGCCTGAAGCAGCAGGAACAACCCACTGCATCAAACATTGTTGTCCTTGTTTGAGTGTTCTTATGTGACACCATGTTTTTCTAGGTCATGTGCTGCTGAACTGAAGCCACGGCAAGGAAGACTTCTTGAAAGAGATTGTGGAATCTTTTGCAAACAAAAGTGGTTTATTTACATTGTTTGAAAGCCTCGTTGGGAGTGGAGCTTCTAAAGAGAGATCTTTTCTCGGCACAGATGATGTGGGAGATGTCAGTCCCCAGGCACCAGAGCAAGGAGAAGTTACTGAACACGATATTGGTGAGAGGTGCTGCTTAAACTCCGCATACACGTGACTCTGTATCAGAGGTTCTTCTCCAAGTGCTTCATTTGCAGCAACAGACCAGTGTCTGTCATAGCTGTTCATCGTTCCCCTAATGAGAGGGTGCTTTGCAAGAAGTTTCACCTTCAGCTGCAGCGGAGAGGCAGCGTCATCATGCCAGGTTCTGAAGAATTTCTCACATACTTCCTGCTTCCACACTGTTGTCTTCTGGTCTGTTCTGATTCATTTCCAGTTGAAGCTGCCTGTTGAGCTTTGTGTGCTTGTACGCTGGTAAGTGCTGACAGGAAGGCCCGTACTTATTTATGTGTAATCTATGAACACAGGTTAGAGGCATGAAAGTGAAATAATTCCAGCATGAGTTGTGAACTAATGAGGTCTTCCCATTTTTTAAGCTTAACCTGATGATGAAGTCTGGCTTTGAATTTGAGCGTAACAAGAGTAGAATGCTGGTGGCCTCCTACTTGGCTGTTAGTGGTCGGAAACATGTAGACTATTCAGGGTGCAAAGCAGTGAGGCTTATGGCCCTTTCTCTTTGTATGTGTGTTATATTTGTGCATCTGTTTTATATATAAAATAGAAGTTTCTGCTACTGCGGCCTCTCTGAAGAAGTTTGTTCATCATGTTTTGAAATACATAACGCACCATTTAAAAAACGGTTTGTGCTTCTTGCTCGTAGGCCAAAGATTTTCCTTGTTAGAGAAGTGTGATGTTATCTCCATTCTGTGCTTTGTCAAAACCACTGACAAGTGCCAATGTACTTTGGTTGCGCCCTTCTGTGAAGTAGCTGTTGCTTCTGCAGGAGTTATTTGTGTAATGTGAACAGGTGCAGAAGTTACTTGAAGAAAGCAGCATCTTACTTGGAACTTCTTAGTTGCAGCTTGTTAGACAGAGGCGAGCAGGTGGGAGGAGGTTGGTGGGGAAGTGCTTTGATGGGAGAAACGTTCAGAGCTCGCTCCTCTAGCAGTGAAACCCAGCTCTGATCAGATGCAGGTCTTCCTAACTCGGACGCAGACCCTAGCTTCTCACAACCCTTGTTGTTGCACAGGTGCTGTTCGGATGCACAGCTGTAGTCTCCAGCACCTCGCGTGGCTTGGCTTGCAGTGGAATTCTGTGTCAGTGTTATTCCCACTGCGCAGATCATTACAACAACTTTTTCACTCGCCCACGAGACATCGAGACTGGAAACAGGTGCTCCTGAATGCGTTTGCCTGTTGGTCCCTGAAGTAAGCAAGCTTCCCAAGTTCTTAAATGCATTTAAATGCCGGGTTTTTGGTCCCTAATTCCTTCTGTTTGTTTGTTTTTACCAAAGCAGGATTTTTTCCTCGGGATGGTGTTCACTAGCAACTTAGAACTGCAAGAGAAGTTCAGCACTCAGCGTGGCACACATCGACCTCCTTGCTTACCGTTGCTGCTGTGCAAACAGAACTGTACTGAGAAGCAAAGGTCCTGGTGGGATGCTGTGTGTACTCTCATGCAGAAAAAAACAACGTAGGAATTCTTCAGTTTGGAAATATGGGAAGCAACCTTCTAGAGGGCTTCTGAATAGATTGCCATGGGCTGCATAAAACCAGTTCCTTTTGTTTGAACGTTCAAGGCTTTTTGCTGCAGGGGTGTGAGATGGTGAAGAGCTTTGTAAAAACGGGCTTTACGTTTCTGATATTGCATTTGTAAAGAAGTACTGGCTTAGGACTAAAGCTGCTTGTTGTGTTCATCAAACAAATGACGTGTGAGCAGATGGAAAAGAGGGAATGCTAACTGAGGAATGTTTCTGTTGACATTCAGACCAGGCTCGGCAGCCACGGTGAAGCTTCTTGTACAGCGTGGATTGAGTACTGTGTGAGCCCTGGAGAGACACGGCCTTCACCTGCCTTAATTATACACTGGGCAAGAAGCCTGCAAGCAACAGTAAGTTAAGATTGTCTGTAAATAAGTACCGTCTGTTTTTCTCTGATGTGCAAAGGTAACAGGCTAAATAAAATCAGATGAGAATGTAGTATTGAGAAGTGCTGCTGATTTTGGTGGCATGACTGGAGCAACCACCTTGCCTGACAAGTACTCTCTACCTCACGACTCTGAACAGCACAGGTAAAAGCAACGTTGTTTTCTCCCCGTGTTGCTTTCTGTGACTATAGAGAGACCTTCTGAAATACGTCCCAAGTGTCAGAGAAAAGTTCTTGAAACTTCTCGAGAAAACAACTGCATCAGAGAAGAAAAAGTAAGAATGACATTTTATTGGGATTTTCTGTGACAGTTTGAATTTCTCTTCCTCAACAGGGCGTTAGCCTGAACTCGTGCGACCAGAAGGAATCTATTGGAAGAAGCGTCTGCTACTGGAAGGAAATTCTGCTTAGGTTGAAAACTATCAAAAAGCACAGAAGTATTCCTGAACCTGCTGATCCTCTCTTCAAGCATTTCCATGGTGTGGACATCCAGGTACTGATGGATATTCAAAGAGGAGAGTAAGAGGGGTTGTACGTCGCGGGCTTGCATGCGAATGGTTGGTTGGTTGGTGTTTTGTTTTGGTTGGCTTTGTGTGTTGATGGGTGGTGGTTGTCTTATTTTTTTGTCACTGTACTGCTAATGCTGAGATTTGGTAGTATCTTTCTGTTGAACTCCTCGGAGTTTTAAAACTCTGTGATTGGAGGACACTGAACTGCCTTAGTACCAGCTTTCTGAAAAGCTGCTTTCCTGTCATACAGGGAAACCAGGCATAGTCTTAACCTCCTCCTGTCTGCCTACTTACCAGATGCTTACAGTCTTACACCGACTGTTCCAGGTGTCCACACTGTGTTGTGTGTGACTTGTCTGTGGCTTTGGTTGTAGGTCCTCCAGGTTGCAGCCTGTGAAGAAGAGGCACGTGTGGCTTTTGCAATGCTGGGTGCAGCTGAAGGCAAAACTGATGATGCTTTATTAGCCTTTGAAGCTGTTAACAATGCGGTTTCGTACTGGAACCTATGCACTGTAAGTTTGTGAATTGCATTCCCTCAGAATGCTTTTCTGTCACTTGCGTTCTGACCAATTCTTCCTGATGGATATGCTGTTACTTAGCTTTGTCAAAGAAAGGCAGAGGAGGTTGAGAGTGATGGTGTGCTACCAGAGGAACAAGAAGAACGCAAAGCCTGTCTTGTTGAAAGGCAGCACTGCCTGATGAAGGTGATTGAGGAAAGCTCCTCTGACCCGTCAGTAGCTGCCCAAGTAAGTAAAGGAATTAATGCTTGTGTGAATGGTCCTCTTAGTTAATGTTAACAGATGGAGGGCTTTCCTGGGGGAAAACAACAACAAAAACACCCAGAGTTTCTGCAGAAAGCCGTGTGCACTGTTCAGCCGTAGATCAGGACGCAGTCTCTTGCTCTGAGGAAGAATTGCCCTCACGACTTGCGTTTCCAATCAATTTCTAGCTGCCGCTATCTGTTAGAGCTGTGACGGAAATGCTGAGCGCAGTGATCCGGGAGCTTGGGGAGAACGGTGAGGAGGGAAGTCTTGCCTCCAGAAACATCTCACGAGCTGCGCACGTGGAAGTGAAAGATGCAATTCCATCACCCAAGAAGTTCTCTTCTCACCAACTAACACCTACCAGGTATATTAGCCGGTTACTCTTTTAGGGAAGTGTTCCTTTTGTGTAAGAAAATCCAAGTTCAGTAAGCCTTTGCTCAGACTCTCCTTCAGTGGGCAGAAGATCACAAGTCCTTACTTCAAAAGCTGTGTCAGCAAGTGGAAGCTTTAAATGTAAACAGCTTTTGTCACTATACTGGATGCAGAACAGTTGATCTTTTTGTTCTGGTGAGTACTTTGTGACCCAAGCACTGAACTAAGCTTCACTTGCCAGGCTGCCTCTTAACTCAGTGAAGAGAACTGCTATAAACATCCGCTTAAATTCAGGGCAAGAGTGAAACTTTGTTGCCTACAAACTGTAATTTGGTACTCAGATATAGGAAGTAATCCTGAGGATTGTGTGTGCAGAAAGTTGTGCTTTCTTCAGCTTAGCTGTTGTCATCTTGGCTCTGGGTTTATTTCTAGCTTCAAGGAACAGTCTCGGTTCTGTAAAGCATGGGCAGATCGTGGATTATTGCAGCAGTTAACTCTTCTTTTTTTTTGTCTCAGATCTTGAACGTGCTTTTAAATAGCAAAGGGTCGTAGGGATCATTCCTTGGGTTTTCCCCACATACCTGTGTTTCATACGTTTCCATTCTCTTAATTGAAACTCTGTCTTTAACAGAATGAAACACGGGAAATGAAATGTAACAGTTGCAGTGTAAGCGTGCCATCTCATCGCTGGCCTGCTGAAAGCTGTGGAGCAGATCCTGTGTCAGATGGTTATGGGAGAGCACAGCATGTTTGTGAAGCTCCTTGGAAGGGTAAGTTGATGCTGAATTTTTAATTGACCGCGTAGCTAAACAGAGTGAGACTTCTTAAAACCTTTCTGCAGTGTTCTGAGATGAATGAGTAAAACTGGTCCCTGGGGAAAGTTCATTCAAGTCGGAAATGAGAACTGGATGCAAACTCTCTTCTTGGTGTTCCTTTTCAGTTGCTACCTGTGGCCCGTCTGTTTGCAGTAGCCAGTCACCTGCTGTGACTCGCAGTGTCTTTGAAGAACTGCTGCAACCAATGTACCACCAACAGAGGTGAGGACAAACGAATCTGCTCAAGCCATTTCTACTGCTTTGTTGAAAACAGCTGGTTGTGATTCTGTGTGCAGCTGGGTATAACTGCGGTTCCCTAGAGAGCATTTACTGCACTTGAGGTCTGCTGGAGACAGGCAGAAAGTTCCATTATCAGCTGATCTTTGGGATGTGGGGTTTGGGAGAAACAGCCAGCAAGAGATGTTTTTAACGTGCTGGCACATGTCCTCTGCTCGTTGTCTGCCATGTTCTTTTCCCCACAGTAGTATGGGGACTTGCTGGTTTTGACTTTTTTGATACTAAAGGAAATGAGTCAGTTCACTTACGCTTCTCTCCAGTCTGTGTGTTCAGATACCATCCAAGTTTTGAACGTATGATTTCAGTTTAAACTGGTGAGAGTTGAGATCTAATTTTAAGGTGCACCTTGCTATGAAGAGTGCACGTTGCATGGGCTTCAGCCCCCTGATCCCTTTTTCTCCTTTTGCACGAGGAAGTAACGGTGTGTTTTTCTTTAGGCGCCTGTCTGTGGCATGAACGGAGCTGCACCTCAGCACGTAGACGTGCTCAGCAACAAGCGATCCACGCGCCGCCCCTGCACAGCACTTGTGCTGGTGTGTTTCCTCAAGGCACCTGTGGTGCACCTGTGTGTTTTGATGCTCCGTCTGCTGGAATCCTTTCTCCTCGTGGAGGTGATGATCGCTACAACTACGGCCTGCCCCAGGCGAGCGCAAATCCACCTCTGCCTGAACCAGGCTGTTTTACAAAACCTGCGTTTGCACCCACAGCTTTAAAACCTGCAGAGTCCTGTGTCGGTGCCGCACAGGACAAATTAGGATCCGCCTTTGCGAAAAAGGAAGGGCAGTGGGACTGTAACATCTCTTCAGTGAGAAATGAACCCACTGCCCCAAAATGTGTTGCCCTGCAGAACGCAAACAAAACTCGTTCAGCAGTATCTCTTCAAGAAGTTTCCTTTAAACTCGATGGGAAAACCCCAGCGTGTACCTCTCAGAATCTGGCAGATGCTGAAGCGAAGCCTGCAGAGGGAAGATGTAACTTCTCAGTGTGGATGCCTCCAGGCGGATTTAAATTTGGCATAGAGGAGTGCAATACAAATTGCGCTAAGAAAGATGATCCACCCAAGGAGCGTACAGCAGACTTGACAAACATGGATGGAAAAGACAAAAATGAACTGCCCTCAGGTGGTGGAGTTACACTCCAATCTCAAGAAACAGCAAACAGGGACAAGAGTGAGCACACCTGTGAGAAAGGCACGTGGATAACACCTCATGTTTCTGGTACGAACGCAGCCAAAGCATCTCCTTGTGGTGCAAACTCTGTAGCTGTGCTGGAGGAAGCTACCAGGGAACAAAGTGACCTCAGCCATGGTGGTGATGGTTCTGAGGCCGCTGTAGAGGCCTCAGAGGCTTTAAGCACCTCTGAAACGCCAAGAAAAACCGTGGTTTCTGCTCCAAAGTTTGTATTTAGGTCTGAATCTGTCAAGAGCGTTTTCAGTAACGAAAAGACATTCCCATCTGGCAATACCTCGGCCATCGGTTCCCCCTTTGGATTCGGCTTTAATCCTCCAGGAAAGAGCGCTGATGGAACTTCAACATCTCAGAAAGCAGGGCAGGAAAAACCGGGAGTGGCTGAAGCACCCAAAAGCTGCAGTGCAGCTCAGAAACCTTGGGAGAGCGAGGCATCCAAGCTGGCTCCTCCAGCACAAGATGGGCCCTCCAACTTCTCGTTCAAAATTCTGGAAGAAGGTGAGCGTTAATTGAACTAGTAATTTATTCAACTGTGCTGCTCATTAGTCAGTCGTTCATTAGTGCTAGTCACTGTCTGAGTTCTTCTGTCTTAATAGTATGTCGATTCTTTCAGTTCCAGTGCAGGTCTGTGATCTTCAAGTCCTAGACTTTCAACTTGAGTGGTACTGAGTTGTAGCTATTTGCACGTGAGAACAGAAACGTGCCTTATGCAGGATGCAGCGTTACTCTGCAGTGAGACAGGGAGTTGCGGGTAGGATTTTGGCATCTGTGCGAGGCGCTGTTTAAGATGTCAGGGTGAAGTGCTGAGTGCCTTTTTTGAGCTGAACTGGCAGTGAATGTGCGCAGGCCTCGCTCTGACTGGCCAGCTACGAGAGCAGCACGTGTGCTTCAGCTTCAACTCGAGTCATCCCTTCAACTCGGAGACATCCTGCTGCTCTGCCTCCATTCCTTTCCGGTAGCTTTACATCTTTAGCTTCAGCCTTGCATTGTCCTGTTTTTTCTTGTACTTCCCAGAAGAGATGTGAAATAAGTTCTGTTCAGTCGCTGTGTCATATCTTCTGGAATTTCACATGCTCAGAGCTCATTGGTAGTACAGCTGCTGCAGACAGCTTTCCATTTCTGACTGTCTTTTGCAGTCCTTGGTTTTGCTTTTCCTCTGTAGATGATTCCCGTATGGCTCTTCCTTGTAGCTGTGTTTTGTTTGGTGTAAGGCCGTCACTAATTCTTGTAACGGTATGAAAATGCTGACCTGTTCCTGGTCTGAGACTTGAATTTCAAAGCTGAAATTCAAGGTTTCAAAGGGAAGAGGAAAGTATAGTGCTACTGGAACCAACAGACTCTAACAGTGTTTCAACTGAGAAAACCTGTCATCTTCCATTTGGCCAGTCACCCTTTCTGAGGCTGTGAGTGTCTGTATAGTAATAAAAGGTGGCACATATTGGGCTACCGGAAATATAAGTAAATGTCAAAGGAAGCTGGTGTCTGTAGTGGCAGTGGCAAGTTTGAAATCTTCATTATTGCATGGAGGTTCTTGGATAGCAGCAGAATACCAAAGCATGGCGGATTTACAGTTCCTTAGTTATCCTGAATGAGTGTCCTTTTATCTAAGGATGCCATTTCAAAAGCTCTGAATGCAAGATGTTCTGAGTATCGTTAGGTTGCTTTATAATGTACGTGCCAGAAATGATCTCAGTATTTAGCTGTCTTATCAGCTGTTTTCCACTAATGTTTGTTCTTTGCAGCAGGCCCCCCAGTCAAACCTGAGCTGCAGAGGGAACGTGTTACTGCTGTGGAAACTAAACCTTCTGAGGAGAAGGCTGAAGGAGAAACTGCACAGGTCCCTTCCACACCTGTCTGTGGCGTGAGTAGCAGCGCGGAGGATGCCAGTCCAGAAGGCTCTCAGAAAGAAGTGAAAACTCAAGGGAAGAAAGTACGAGTCGAGTCTTTACAAAAGTTTAGGCAATAAATTTGCAGTATTATTCTTAGGCTATCTTCACTTAGTGAGAAATAAAGCATCCAGCAGATTGAAAACTGCTTGACTTGTTGGGCTGTGTCCCAAGTCTGTTCTGGCACTGGAACTAAGGCACAGATCTTAGGTTTCTCGGGGAGAGAAAGGAAACAGCTTTGCCTCCTAAAGTAGAAACGGCTTTGGCTAGTAGAATTCCTCCTAGCAGGTATGTAAGAGTGGAGGGATTTCAGAGCAGTTTCCAAGGGAAATGGTGCTCGTTTTGGAATCGCACTGCTCCAAAGGCACTTCAGTCTCTTGTCGAGTCAAGCTTGAGTGTGTCTTAAGAGTAATGAAGAGTTCTTGTTTGTTTTTTTTTCCCCAGTTGTTCGCTTCCCTTAATCCCTGTTACTTAGCTGCTCTGAAGCAGTAGTAGCTATAGGAACTGTAGGAAAGTTGGAGACAGAGAACTTACTATCATGATTTCTCTGTACTGCAGTTGTAATTATAAATGAAGAAATTTATCAGTTGCTGGGAGGGAGGGAGGGAGGGGAGAGGGGAAATGCGGCTTTATTGGAGGGAGCGGTTATTCTGAGTGTCCAGACTTAATGCAGTTTGAATGTTAGGCTCTCGTGGCTGATTTGCTTGTTCTTAGTCGTGCTGACTCAGTGTGTACAAGGAAGGAAGAATTACACACTGCAGCAACCAGTGAACAACAGCGGTATTTGTGCAGTCAGCTGCGAGCAGCGAAGAAGCAGAATGCACAGAAACTGCTCACGTATCACAGGATTTACCAGGAGGTGGTGATGCAGCTTTTTAGGAAGGAGAACTGTCAGCTCAAGTAGAGATGAGTTTAACTGGAAGTAGCCTTGTGTAGCTTTGTAAGGCTTAACACAGTTGTTTGTGTCTGGATTTCGTGTTTGACCCTAGTGTGCCTAATAGGATGAGAAGCTTGCAATGACTGTAATCTTCTAGTTTGGTCTCCTGTAAAGAACAGACCTTAATTGCAGGTTAGTGTAATGATTAAGCAAGACCGTGTTGCATTGCTAAAATGAATTTCAAACGCTGGAACTTGTTGGGCTCTTCCATTTTGAGAAGGCAGGGCTTTTCATTCACTTCACTGCATGATGAGTGTCGAGCTGAGGGTACAAAGCCACTGAAGAGAGGAAAACACTGAATAATTCTGCATTATCTGATGTCAGAATTGTAACAGTGCTGTAGGTGACAACAGCTTCTGGGGAAATCACGCATTACTGTGCTGTGTTTTAGGTGGAGGTAAAGTCTGGAGAAGAATGTGAAGGAATTGTCTTCAAAGAGAGGGCAGAACTTTACAGCTGGGCCAGAGATGCTGCTCAGCGGAAGGAGCGCGCTCTTGGAGAGCTGAAGGTCCTCTTCCGGACACAGCAGAAGTATTCCAGGACCCTCATGAGAAGGGACCAAGTTGTTGAGGTGCGTGCAAAGCATGTCATCGCCACAGAAATGAACTCCTTGCCCTCTGAAACATCAAACTGTTTGAATTTGGACAGCTACAGGTGATGCTGGTGAGTCGGTTGGGTGGTTTTTACAGTTCTTTTCGGTTTTGTTTGGCTTTGTTTGTTTGGCTTTGTTTTACCCTGGAGATCCTACAGAACAAAAGCTGCTGATCTCTGGCTGCAGTGAGTAGAGCTAAGGAAATCTCTTCTTGGGTTTGTTTTCAGACGGTGAAGTGGAAGTAGAGCGAGTTGCGGTCAGATGAGAAGTTCAAGAACTGGCTGATTCTTTCGAGAGGAGATTGAAGAATGCCAGCAAAGCTTGTCAGAGCTGCAGAAGGGCCAGCTCTCTCTGGCAGCGGAGCTGTCAAAGGACACCAGCCCTGTTGTTGTGTATTTTGACGTTTCTGCCAGCGATGAACCTTCAGGACACACAGCCACGGAGCTGCTTTCACACATTGTCCCTCGAACGGCTGAAAAGTTCAGGGCCCTGTGCACCGGGGAGAAAGGCTCGTGGATTCAAGAGTACCACGTTTCACAGGATAGTTAGTGACTTCCTATGTCAGGTAAGCTTAATGTGAAGGCTTTTCACAGAGAGAAAAAACCCACCTGGGCTGCAGCAGCGCATGGATCCTGCCTGAAAGTGGGCTTTTCCGGTTTTTGACTGTAGTGAGAGTAGCCAAAATCAGCAGGGCTGCTGTCAGCAGCGATGCCTCAAGCTTTCCCGACACTTCTAGAGACGATCACGTTTTATTCTTGGACAGCTGTGACTTCATGGGAACGCCACAGCCTGCATGTGAGACTTCATTTTGTTCATGCTGTTATCTGCCTGATCGCTCCTCTTTGACAGCTGTTTGATTTGTGGGCTCTTGAGAGCCAGCTTTCAGCCTTTGGCAGCAGCAGGAAGCGGAGCTCCCGACGTGTTGTAGGCAGCGTTTGCTCTGCTCAGGGGCCTTGGCTGCAGCGTGCGTGCAGAGAACAGCGTGCGTGTTTGGCATGGCTGTGCAGCAGAGAATAGAAATGGTAGTTTTCTCGTTTTTCAGTGCCTCCCAGGACAGGACTCTGTGGTAGATCAGAAATTGGTGTGCGTGTTGGATTTGCTGTTTAGCAGGTGCATTCTCCTGCTGCATCTCTGTGCATCTCTGTATCCTACTGTACTTTGACTGCAGGAGTTTTCTCGCAGTAGGGTCAAGGCCACCCAAACTCAGTTCTGTTGTGCTTTGAGTATGGAGCCCTTTCAAGGCTTGATTATAGACCTAGCAGAGTAGAAGCCAACGCTGTGTGAACGACAATTCAAGAGTGTCCTTTTCTAGAAGAAGAGCAAGGCAAAAGCGAGGACGTAATTCTAGCGATTCAGTTGCAGGCTTCTTTTAACTTTGTGTAGCAGGGCATTTTACATCCTGTTACTGTGTTTCCTACAGGTGAGTTCATTCTTGGTTGTGTGACTGCTATAAACAACCGCTGGTATCCAGAGTGCTTCTGCTGTGATATCTGCCAACAGGTATTGGCAGGTATTGGATTTGTCAAGAATGCTGGCAGGTGGGTCTTCACCCTTCCTTCTGTCACTGGTAATGATGAAAATGGAATGAAAGTTGGGAGGGATGTGCAGGGTTTGGTTCCTAAAGCTTTCCTGCTGAGATGGAGTAAGCGAAGTGTCTTTTATGAGGAAAAGGTCTTAGAATGCATCACAAAACTGAGAGTGGTATCTTAGAATGTGCACGTGAAATATTAACTACTTATCCACTTCGACACCAGATTTCCTGTCAAGTGTGTGTTTTGTGCTGGTGATGTTTCAGGATCAGTGGGATGATACAGTGCCACAGACCCTTAGAAACAAATCAGATGCAGAAGATTTGTAATTTTTAAACAGATTTTTATTTTCCTGACGTGGGTTCCCAGTATGAGTCCAGTTTATCACCGTTTTCACTACTAAATGCTCTCATTTCAGTGGGATCCTTCAGGGATTTTTTTTGAATAGACGTGTAGCTGTTGCTTTCATATCTCTAATGTGATACACACAGTTATGTAGAGAATTAGGGCCTGTTTTGCCATCCAGCTTCCGATCTAAATCTCTGAAGAGTCTGAGGGTAAAGCATGGGAGTGGGGCGGGATGGAAGACTGCAGTTTGCAGCACAGGGTGCTTCCTTAGGAAATAGGAAATCTGGGTGCCAACTTGCTTATGGCAGCAAAATGATTGACATTATTTTTCTGATACAGAGGGCAGAACATTGGTCTTCTTCAGCTGCCTCAGTCGTTGTCTTGCCTACATTCTTTGTTTTCAGTTGAGTTGCCTGAGCATGCTTTTCTTGTCAGCTTCCCCTCACCTCGTCTTGCCGGCTTCTGCAGCTGCAGAATACGGAGCTGCGTGTTTCTGCGTCCCCCAGCGATGCATGGATCAGGGGCAGTGCAGGATGTAGCACACGTTGTTAGTTGTTTGGTTCTTAGTACAGGGGAAGCTCTCATTTCGGTGTCATGGCAGAGGCTGGTTTGAAAAACAACCTGTAGTACTGTGTCAGTGCTATTGTCAGCTTACATTTTTCTTTCTCTGATGTTTGACATCATGGGGAAAATGCAGAGGCGTGCATTTTGCTTTGGGTTACGTTTATGTAAATCTAATGAAACCGGTGCTAAGAGAGCCAGGATGTAAGCCAGGCAATGAGTACAGCTTTCTGACCTGTTTGTGACGAGTTCAGTAGCTATTTTCAGAGAGATTTGATGCATCCTACTTAGCAGGCTTTTCTCGGGATCAATCAAGCTTGTTTAAAATCTGTACTTTTCTTCGTAGCATTTTGTTTGTGCAAAATGTGAAAAGCCATTCCTGGGTCGTGGTCATCAAGAGAGAAAAGGCTTGGCGTATTGTGAAACCCACTGCAGCCATCAGGTAAGGCTGCATGTTTTTGAAAATTGTGATTTTTAACCTCACAAACAGATGTTATTAATGGGAGCAGGAAAATCAGGGAGAGTCTGTTTTCTTAGGATCACCTGTGAGTGTAAAGCCTAATCAGTAGGTGTTCTGCTGCAGTCGGTTTGTGCGGGTCTCTCTGTAGGTAAGTTTTGCATTGCAGAAAGAAAACTGCAGGTAATTCACAAAGGATAGCTGGGCTAATCAGAATCTAATTGCTCTTCAAGCTTAGTGTTGCTTATCTTGAGCTGTTTCAAGCTTTTACGGATGTCTAAGATGGGAGCAGCTTGTGACACCCAGTTTTCCCCAAGCACATCAGGACGATCTGCCGCTCAGGAGCTGTGGTTTCACACAAAGCCTTTGGGTGGCGTGGACTTCCTTACAGCTGCAGTTCTCAGACGACCGTGCGTTAAGATGCGCTGCATCAAGCAGCTCTTCCATCCGGTTGCTGAAGACCAACAAAGACTGAACTTGGCAGAGGACAGCACCTAGCATTGAAAGAAGAGCTGTACGTAGTTGCACCGTTTCCCTCCAGCCTCCCTTGACTGTGCGGTCCAGGACCATAAGGATAGAGCTTTCTGCTTTGGAAGCCAGGTGCAAGGGTCACGTACGCATCTTTGCTTGGATAAATAAAGGAGGATTACATGTGGGAGTTGTAAGGCATCTGCAAATCACAGGTGGATCCTAATTTTGTCAGCGATGAGGGGCAGGTGATTGAAATATTGCTGGCATCCCTGCAGACAATAAATGCCATGTTTATCAATAGTACTAATACATGATTAGCAATAGTATTGCAGTCGTGATAGAGCAAGAACATGCAGCAGGCAAGAGTTGTGTGTTGATTGGATGTACAGATGTTCAGCTGGATGCTTACTAAACATGTGTATGTGACTCTTCATTGCTGGATTTCAAATGCTCAGGATTAGGGAAGCAGCAAAACAAAACTGTATTTGTAGAGTAGATGTAAAGAAATGCTTTCATCTTTAATACTATAAAGACATTTTGTGATTAGATGACGCAAGATTGAATTGGGAACCCAAATCAGATTTGCCATCATTCTCCTTTGTTTAAACTGACAGAAAACAGGAAAGCTATTGAGATACATTTGAGAAATTACTGTCAATAAAATCAATTAAAAGTTAGTTGTTTCTCCTTCCTCTTCAGCTGTGTGGTGATGTATGTTTCCACTGCAGTCGTGTGATTGATGGAGATGGTAAGCAGTTCTCTAGCTGTTTTCTTAGCTCAGTTACGTTTTGATGAAAGTTCTTTCTGAAAGTGGAAGGAAGCTCCTTTGTTGAATCCCTCACTGCTCCCATTAGACCACAAAGAGGCATTCTCTCTATCAGAAATCAGGATAGATGTGATTAGTCAGAGGCCAAATGGGAAGAAGACCTTACAGCAGCTGTTTTGTGATGATGGAAGATCAAACAGGAGCTAAAGAGAACTGTGGTCAGCTGGAAACCTTTTAGCAATAACCAAAGGCCAGGGATGCTGGGATGCAGAGGAGGCTTCCTGCCCCCAGCGGCTTTAAAAAGGGACACGTACAGCTGAGAGGATGAGCACATGGGCATCTCCCCGAATGGACTTAGTGATCACGACTGTCAAAATGTTTAGAAACCGAGCAGTTCAGGTGGGCTTTGTGAGGGATTATTTTTTTCAAGTGCCTCGCTTCCACTGTTTCAGTTTGGGTGCTGGAGATATTCGCCTGTCTGTCACAGGCACCTGTCTGTTATGTGGGAGGGACTCTGAGGCTGTAATCAGACAGCAGATGACGATGCGTGCCTTTCATCTTGAAACGCTCCCTTCTCTCTCTGAGCACACGTGTGCAGATTTGTCGATAACAGACAACTGCTGTCAACTCACCTGAAAGGTTTCTGACCCTGACAACGCACCGATGCAGGCGGGCCATTGCGCACGGTGATCTCTGAGGAATTGCAGACTGAGAAAGTATGCTTGTGAGCACCTGCCAGAGCACTCTTTGCAAAGTGCCCCAACGATATGGGCAGGTAGCGTCATTGTTATTAGTGACAATATCAATATGCAAATTCAGCACGCATACAAAATTTCCCGTGGCCTGGGCAAGAAGCCAAACGTACCTCATTTCCTGGAAAAAATAACACTTAGACTTCAGGTTGGAGAGCCCCATTGAGGAGCCTCGTTAGAGGTGGTTTGACAAGGACCACACTTGTAAATACAGTCACTGTACAAATGGCCTACTTCTGATAGTTTGTTCTTACACGCTGCATCTTTGTAAATCACACAGCATGGAATATCTGTGTGGAGTCGAATTCCCACTGGAAGAAACAAATAGACTCAGATCCAGTTGAATTTTGCTGTATTCCATTCAGAATAACCCATTAACTTCATATAAGCATTTGCATTTTATTTACTGTTTGTGCCTTATTCTGCTGGACTGACCATATGTAAGTGTTCCATTATATATACAATATATGTGGTTTTATTTTTCTTATTTTTGTGCAGAAACTATGTACGAGGTATTTTCAAAAGATAACAAAATTTGCCTTAATTATGCAGGATGCAAGAGGAATTTTGTTTCAAGTGTGAACGCCTGAGCTTGAAGTTTAGCTTCTAGGCTTCCCTGACTTCTGGAACAGCAGTGAAGATGCGTATTCCAGTTAACGGGCAATGTTACTTCTACAGTGTGAGTGTAAATATATGTGGTTTGATCCTACTGGGATCTGTTTCTTCAGCTGTCTTCAAGAACTGCGCTCACAAATGGTCAGAATTCACTGTAGGATGCTTGTGATTGTTTTGTACTATTAAGTTCTGTCCATGAGAGCTTGTTCTCCCTATTCTGTCAAAAATACTGTTAGTTAGGAATTCTTGATGGTACTGTGCTCTCAAGTATGCAAACCTTTTTTTTGTATTAGAGGCACAATTTTTATATCAATGCATCGTAGCAAGCCAGATTTCCTTTCCTCCTTATGGAAAACCAGATGCTTTCAAACATCTTTCCAGTGTCATGAATAAAGGCTCCGTTCTTAAAACCTGTATCCCCTCCGTTATGTGAAGGCTTGAGCGGGGTGGAAAAGCACCCAGGCAGCCTGCCTTCTTTTGTAACACTGTTGGGATTTTGGGCTGTGCCATGGGTTCAGTTGCTCGTAGTCAACAGCGATTCCTTGAAACTGTAATTCAGTTCAAGTGTGTTTGTTTTGTCTTGATTAGTTTTGCTTTTCCACGTGCCGCTGCCCACAGGCCCAGCCTTGCTGCTCAGAGAGCTGGGAACAATCCCTAACTTGAGGCTGCACAGCTCTGCCTCGCGAGGTTCCGTCCACCCCTCGCTGGCAGGGTGCAACCATCAGCCTCCCTGGGCTCTGTGGCAGTCCTGGGCCCTTCACACATCATGTTTCGTGCCGTTTGTTCAAGTTCTTGATAGTGTACGCTGTGCTATGCTGTGCTGTGTCTGATGCTCAGATGTGAACTAGAAGAAAGGGGGCTTGCTTGACTTGGTTAGAGTTAGTTTTTGGTTTGGGGTAGGGAAAGCTTAGGTTAGGGTTAGTGTTAGAGTTTGGTGTTAGTGTTGAGTTCTAGAGTTATGCTTGGGGTTAGGGTTTGGGCTAGGGTAGGGTTAGGGTTCGGTTAAGTTTGAGGGTAAGGGTTAGGGTTAGGTTCAGTGCTAGGTTTACATTTAGGGTTAGGATACAGCTGGGGTTAGGATTAAGGTTAGGATTAGGGTTAGTGTTTGTTTTGGGTTAGGGACTGGGTCAGGGTTAGGGTTGATGTTCAGGTTGGGTTAATATTAGTGTGAGGGTTAGTATTTGCAAAAAGGTTTAGAGCAAGGTTTCAGGTTTGCGTTAGAGTTAGGGTTAGGGTTAGAGTTTGGGGTTAATTTTGGGTAGTGTTAGGGTTAGGGATTGGGTTTGGTTGAGGGTTAAACTTATGGTAAGATTTAGGGTTAAGCTTAGGGTTAGGGTTTGGAATTAGGTTTAAGATTAATGTTGTGGCTAGGCTTAGAGTAAGGTTTAGAGTTAGGGTTAGGGTTATGTTTAGGGCAGGGTTTGGGTTAGGGTTTGGGTTAAAATTAGGGTTGTGGGCTAGGGTGTAGTATCCTCTCTACAGATTGTATTGTGATACACGATTGAACCATTTGCCATTTCACATTTAATCCTTAGGGGAACCGAGTAAATGGGAGTTTCACGTGTTCTCATGTTCAATACAGAACCAGCAGTGGCAGCAACGATGTCGAGACAATGACTTTCACAGGCATGAGAAGTAATGGAGATGTGCACAGTTCTTCCAGCCGCTGTGCAGAGCGAATCCAAACCAGCGCTCTTCTTTACAAGTCCCTTCATGCCTGTGAGGATTCTGTCAACGGTGGGTGTGCTTACAATAGAGACATGAGGTAAGCTCTGGGTTTTACTGAATCTTTCTATTATGATTCTACGATTACTTTTGGCCTTTTCGTTTTCCTTCTAGTTTTCTTTCATTGTTATTTTTTCCAGGCGTGTACCTGGACAAAGCCCAGCAGTTCCATGATACCATTGTGTCCGTGATGCTTTCCTAGTGAAGGGAGTTTCACCTGGATGATACCTCCTTGTACAGCCAAATGCACTGAAACAAATAGGAACCTTGCTGTTGTTCATTTCATGTGGCCATTTAAGTGGCCATTTTAATACAATGTATTTTAATCAGAGAGATGGCCAGTGTGATAAAGGAGAACAGAGGTGACAGTAATTGTTTCAATCTGGTGCTACAGCTGTAGCCAAGATCTTTATTGCACATAAGGATACAGCACTTCCTCTTCTGTCAAGTGAAATAAGTGGCACATTTCAACTGGTTCTAGAGCATCACTGTCCTCTAAAGCTGGTAGACTTTTCAGCTGTCCCTTGAAAGGCTGCTCAGCTGCAGTGCCAAGCATTTCTTTTCTGGTGTAGTTAGCTATAAATGTTCTACTTCTGCCGTTAGAGATCCGTGGACAGGTAGATCACATAGCTGTGTGGTGTTCATGGGTACATTGAGAAAGCATTGATGCTGCTTCCCTCGAGATGTCAGTCTCAGCAGATGGCCCTGCAATTAAACTTCTGCCACCAGAGAAATTTTTGCCTTTGTACTTTAACTTTCTGAACTCCAGAAAATTGGTGCACAATCGGTGATCAGCGCTATTCCAAGATACTGGGAAAGGTTTCACATCAGGAAATTAAGAAGATTGGATTGTTTCCCTTGATCTGAATTCTTTGCATCGTTCAGTGCACTGCAGAACGAATGGGTGGCTGCATGAAACAGGTGCAGTGAAAGTTAAACGACAGCTTTGGATGGAAAGGAATGGCAGTAGCTGCCGTCCTGAAATCATGGCTCTTATTAGATGAACGAGCCCTTTGCTCCTTCAATAGAGGCTTCCCAGATGTTGAAGCCTACATCCAGTTTCCAACTTCTTTCTTAAGGAAGATACTGGAAACGTTTTGTGTTTTCTTTGGTGTATAAGTTGTAGCTGGCCTTTTTGTCCCCTCCCAATTGTTTTTTAAGGAAGAAAATGAGGCAGATAATGTCTGTAAGGTTAGAAATCATCACTTCAGCCATTTGGCTTTTTTTTTTTTTTAATTAGTATGTATTTAAGTACTTCTGAGGATAAATATTCACATATTTCTGAACTGAACTGTGATTGTGGAAACTGTATTGCTTGTTTTCTACTCTCTTTCAGTGAATTACCTGGAGCAGGCATTTTGTTCCCTTTCCATGGACTTGAGGGCTGACAAAGGGGAGAACTTTCTTCTGGGATATCTACGGTATGCCTTCAGTCACTGATTTGGCTCTTTAGGTGCTGACAGACTGAGCTCAGACTGCAGCTCAGCAGTTGTCACCTACATCAATGCTTTCAGCTTCCTGGGGTCACTGGAGCTGAGAACTGACTGTCCTGACAGTGCAGCCTCCCAGAATACTGCATTGCAGCCACTCTTCCTCTCCTAACCCCAGAGCTGTACAGTCACCACCATCTGTGGCACCAGAACGCATCTTCAGCCGCCCCTCAGTCCGCAGCCCTCAGAATGCCTTGCATGCTGACCTCCACCTCTGTGTGCTCCAGCACCCACGAGAAGAGACTCCAGGATTAAACATGCTCACCTCTGTGACACCTCTGTTGTCACATCAGGACAACCCTATCGAGCCAGCTTTTCAGTTAACTCGACCCTTTGCACATCCTTCTGCCTCCAACCACCCCAAGGCTATCCCTGTCTTTGCCCTTGTTGGAAATACCCAAATAATTTATCAGGACGGTATTTCTGATAAAGCAGATTTTATTTGCAATTGCAAGGCCGGGCCTCCTGCAGGCAGGAGAGCGCCCTGAAAACAGCCTTACATCCTTTATGCCCTATTATTCCACGCAGATCTCTTTCTCCCCTGGTTCCTCATTGGCTGAGTGCTTCAGGTTCACAATCTTCCCGACACTCAACTGAACCTACGGATACTGGATGAACATCAGCTGTTGCAGCTGAGCACACATCGCTTATTAGTGACTTCTCACACTTGCTCACTCAACACTCGGTCGTAGTTTCTGGACTTCTGCTCGTCCCTGCGTAGAGATGAGCTTGGAAGGAGGACAAGGGGGATGCCTTGATGCCTGCCTGTTGCATCCCAGCCTACCCACAGAGCCAGGCAAGCCAGCCTTGTGTAGAGGCCCTGGCTCCTTTGATGTTTGTTAAGTCTGTTTCTCTTTTGCTGAGGGTCTCTTATCCAAACAGAACAGCCCTCAGTATGCTTTCTAGCCCATAATACCATACCTATACTATTTGCATCATTTAAAAACTATTGCAGTTTTGCAAGCTTAATTAATCACACAATTCAGCAGCTATATTTCTAAAGCACGTTACTAACAATACATTATTTCTACCTTTTCACAGCAACTATTTCTAAGGACAAGTTACAAAATACAAAAGCATTGTGCTCTGCTTCTTCAGATCAATTCCCCCTTTCTCACATCTAACGCAGAAGCAGCATTCCATCCCTACGCGCCCACGAGCACACAGCTGCCCCAGCTCTGCACCCCGTTCCTGCAGCAGGACAAGTTTTCCCGGCCGGCCAATTCAAAGCCGGGTTTGTGCAGAGCAGCGGCTGCTCCGAGGCTTCGGGAGCTCGGCGTGTGCCCGGTGTGCAGCGACACCGCCCGGCTCCGCGGAGCTGCAGCCCCTCATCCCCGCAGTGCGCCGAGCAACCGGGGGGAACCGGAAGGGAACCCGGGGGGAGCGCGGAGCGGAGCGGCTCTTCGCCCGCCGCTGCCGGGGATGGGAAGCGCTGATGGGCGGCGAAGTGCGGCGCGCAGCGCGGGACGGGCTGAGCCGCTCCGCCGCTCCCGGCCCCGCCGCCGTTACGTAAAGCCCCGAGAGGCGCCCGGCGGAGCCTCCAGATCTCCGCACCGCGGCACCCCGCAACTTCCTCGCGGCTCCGGAGCCGGCCTCCCCTGGCGCCACCGGGGCTCCCGCTCCAACTTCCCCGCCCGCCCGGCCGCGCACCCACCTGCCCGCGCCACGGCAGCCCTCGGGGCGGCCGCAGGGAGCGGACCGGAGCGCCGAGCTCCAGCGGCGTCGGCACCGCCGGAGGCGCGGCGGGAGGCGGGCCCACCGTCCCGGCCCGTGCCGGTCCACATCTGCTGAGAGGGGGAGGGAAAAAGCACAGCAGAGAGGGCCGCACCGGCTTTGGGAAGTCCGCGGGGAGGTGCGCGCGTGGGACTGCCGTGCGTCCGCCGTGCTCGCGGAAAGCGGCTGTCGGGGGCGGGCGTGTGGGGTGAGCATGGCCGCGCGCTGAGAGTCAAATGTCCCCGCACGGACGCCTCCGAGTGCTGGAGGGGCGCCTCCCGAACGCAGCAGAGGGCGGAGGTGGTGGGTGGGGGCAGCGCAAAGGCCCCGCCGTCGCTTCGCGCGGTGCGAGGCCCCGAAGTCAGGGCGGAAAGCGGCGGAGCGCCGCGGGGCTGCGGCGCATTGAGAGCCCGGCGCGGAGGGAGGGCCCGCGCGGCGCGTCCCGCTGGGAGCGGAGCGCTGCGGGGCCGGGAGGGCAGCGGTGCCGGGCGGATCCCCGCCTCCGCGCCGCTTCTGTGGGTGCGTGTCGAGCACCGCTCCTGCGCTTTGAGGGACTTTGCCGTCCCCAGCCTCGCACGTTCCTGCCTGGAACATCTCTCCCCCCCGCCCCCAAATACATCCCCCTAACGGCACTGCTGTCGCTTTTACAAA
Organism: Lagopus muta; assembly: GCF_023343835.1. Lineage (NCBI taxonomy): Eukaryota > Metazoa > Chordata > Aves > Galliformes > Phasianidae > Lagopus > Lagopus muta. Next base: position 559,895 of record NC_064462.1, read on the forward strand.
TTGTTCGTGGAGTTCTATTTTTTCCGTATTTTCCCTGAGAGGAAGAATTAGGAAGAGGCCGTAAACGCTTTCCAGGACGAATTAATAAAAACGAAGCGCTAATGGGGCAACGCATTTCAATACACGTCCCTGAGGTCCGCCTAAGGCAGCCAGGTTCTCTATTCCCCAGAGGAGCAGCAGGTGGGGGCAAAGAAGGGATGGGGAAACTTCAGCACTCGCACAGAGGAGTGGCGGGAGGCAGAGCTCCCTGCTGCCCACGCTGTTCTCAGCTCGGGGGCAGGCGGGCACCTCGCTCCCTGCTGCCCACAGAACACCCTTAAGCCCTAACCCGATTAGTGCCCGGCTAATTGCCTCTGTGTCAGGCAGCTGTTGGGGGACAAAACACGGCTTTCCCTCCCTCCTGCCCCAGTGTTTTGCTGGTGAGCACTCAGGCAGGATGCTGCCTGTGGAGAGGGAGAGCACTGCCTTGCACAAACAGCCTGCTGTCCAAACCCTGGCTCTACAGGCACCCAGCTCTGTGGGACCAAGGCAGCAGAGGGGAAGTGCTGCAGTGGGCTCTGCGTGTGTGAGTACGAAGCATCTCCCACGGTGTTTTCAGAGTACATTTGGAACAGACGTAGCAGCTGTTAGGCCAGGGCATTGCTCACCACTCCATGCACTGTCAAACAGGCAGAGATGGTCGTGCTGGCAGCCCCAGAGGAGAAGGAGGGCTCCTGCTCAGTGCTGGGCTGTGGGAGGACCCACAAAGTACAGCAGCAAACGGTTTGGCTGAGAGCATGGGACAGGACTCATGCCTTTCATGGCTGCACCCTGTGTCATCCAGCACTGCAGGCGTGGGCCAGCTGTGGGGACAGCAGCACTCGGTGTCAGCCTCCTGCAGCAGAAGGGCTGCTCAGAGAGCAGCACACGTGGGAGCATCGTGCACAGTGAGCAGCTGAAACACCCTGCATGGCTCTATGGAACCACAGAATGGTTTGAGACGGAAGGGACCCTCAAAGGTCATCTGGTCCAACTCCTCTGCAGTGAACAGGGGCGCCTGCAGCTCCACCAGGTGCTCAGAGCCCTGTCCAGCCTGATCTAGAATGTCTCCAGGGATGGGGCATCCAGCACCTCTGTGCGGTCTGTGCCAGTGCCTCACCTCCCTTACTGTGAACTTCTTCCTCATTTCCAATTTAATCTCTCCTCCTTGGGTTTGAAACCATTTCCCCGTGACCAATCCTGTCACAGCAGAACCTACTAAAGAGTCTGTCCCCTCCTTTCTTATAGCCCCCCTGAGATGCTCTCAGGTGTCCCCAGAGCCTTCTCTTCTCCATTCCCCAGCTCCTAGTAAGAGCAGTGTTCCATCTCTGGGCGTATTTCTGTGGCCCTTTTATGGACGCACTCCAGCAGGTCCGTGTCTGTCTGTACTGAGTGAGAACTCTGCACTCAGCTGCTGATCTCAGAGCTCCGGAGCGGTTCACCGCGAGTGCCGCTTTCGAGCCGTGAGTGCACAGTGCTTTTCCGTAGCTGGGAACGTGAGACATCACCCTCCTGCTTTCCTTCGAGGGAAGGGGCTTTTTTCGCAGCCCGGTTAGGACTTCTTCTGAACGTACAACTCCCTGTTTGGAGTTATGGAGAAGGGAGAGAGAAGGAAAAATGCAGTTGTCGCATTTCAGAATTTATTCACATGTTTTTATTCCATTTTCAACAGTTCCACGTTTACAACAGGAGTTACTTGTGAGTAATTAGCAACTGTTCTTATACTTACATCTGCTTCCTTATCTGTTATGCCATTCCAGAGATCTCTGTGACTGAAGGAGATGCTGAGATGAAGCATCTGATCATATTGCAAAGCCACCGGAAACTCAGGTGTGTCTATTTCTTTAGAAATGGAGTTTGTGTTATCACAGAATGATGCCTGAAGGCCGATTCAGAAAGAAATGAAATAATTATTGAGAGAAGAAGGGGAGGGAGGAGATGGGGAGGGGAGGGAAAGCAGAGGTGGATTTTTGGGATCTGTGCAGATGGAAAAACAACAGCAAATCACTCTTCTCATGTTTCAGCAGGAAAACATTCAGTGGAGAAACTGAAGTATCGTTGAATCAAAAAATGCTACAAATAGCTCTGAACTGAGAAGGTGTTTGATGCATTTCCCAGCAGTGCTAAATTCTCCTCAGGCTGATGCACAAAGAACTGTAAGGTTTTGTATTACCGAATGTCTGTTATCCTTTAAAAATATTCCTCTTATAGAGATCACGGTATCAGAACATTCGTGCTGGACTAATTTCTGTAGGCCTGATGTGACGTGACAGATTGCATATTGCTCATAGGCTGGAAATTAAGTCATTAACTAACTCAGAACTTCAGAAGTCCACAAAATGAGGTTCAAAGCAAATTGCTCCCACCAAGTAGCAGGGATGGGTAAGGGAGGCTTTGTCGAGAGAAGGGATGCTGGAAAAGATGTCCCCATGGAGTCCCTTCTCCTCATTATAACCTATCCACGTACTGACTTGCAGGCCTTTTTCACGTAGCTCGTAGTTGTCAATGTGAAAACAAGATGATAATTACTTCACTCAGATGCCGAATGAGCAACAAAATACAACTTCTAGAAATGGAAGAGACACTGCAAAGTAGTTAAATTGACAGAGAGAGGTCAAGTGCAAAGAGGTCCTGGTCGTTTCTGTTACACGATTAATATGAGGGAGTGTGTAAGAGATACACAAAAGAAATATCTCATTGGACATTAAGCCACCCAGAGCTGGGGAACAACGATAGGAGCTCTGCAGTGAGGACATGTATGCGTTCTGTGCAAGAAATTACAATTGGATTCTCTGCTATGCTTTAAGCTAGGTGTAAGAAATACCTGCTCACTGGAACTCAGCAGGCTTTCACAGGCATAAAATCGGTGCTGCGGGTGGAAGTGGGCTCTGAGAAACTATTCCTGAAGATACCAAATGCGGCAAAAGCTTTGATACCCGGAAACAAGACTGAGCTCTTGTCTTCCACATTCAATTTTCCTACAGTTATTTACAAAGTCATCTGAACTTCACCTTTCATTCTCACTATTATTTACAGAATTTGCAAGCACCAACCAAGTCTCTGTCAGAGTTAAAAGGGACATTTCTGAAAACACTGCAACACATCACAAGGGAAAGTAAAACCTAAATACAAAACGGGGTCTGAAAGACGGCCTCGGCCTTCGACGAGTTCATGGGATGTTTCCTTCCTCTTCTTAAGGAAGTACCAACCTTTTAAAATGTGGAATACATGAGCATTTCTTGCCCTTAACAAATGAACACGTATGACAGAGAGAAATGGAAACCAGGCCTGGGGGAAAGTTTGATCCCCAGTTGTTGGTAGACACACAGAATGCAGCACTGCTATAATCAGGCTGAGCCTGCTGGAGAAGAGATGTGTGGCACACCAACGACCGACAGCAGAGAAAGCTGAAAGGAATTACATTCATGGCAGTATGAAATGTGAAAGTCAAGGAAATAAACTGGGTGTTGTGTGACCTCCAGTGCAATATGTGGAGAACTAACACACTGAACCTAGTTGTAGTCATGTCGTAGCTAGACTGCATTAGGAGCTTATTCATTTCAATTCTCCTCTCTGTGGCTTTCTGCTCGACTTCTCTAAATGAAAATAGCAGAGCAACATGTGCAGATGTGGATTTGGAAAGGAAAGGGAAGTTTGCACCAGGCAAAGAAGACGAGCTCAGAATTTGCTACTCACACACCACTCGTGTATGACGACAGTGCATATTAGCATTATGGGATGCCAGCATCATAACGTAGCTTCCTTTAAAGAAATAAACAGCACTGTATCTACTGCAGGCTATTGTATGCTGTATTGTCCAGGAAACTAAAGTATTTATAGAGAAGCAATGATCCATGTGGAAACTTCTTGCCAGTGCCAGAAAAAGGGAAAGAGTGGTTCAAACTGCTTGAAGATGTAATTGCAGAGCCTTGGGTATAATGAGACCCCTTCAAGGAAAGCATGAACATCGGCTGCCATCTGTCTTAAAGAAGGTATTAAAAGTGGGAAAAGCTATGATGGGGGGAAGGAAAGGGAAGAGGGGGTGGGCATCTAACGGCCTGGCACGAATCTGATGGTGTGATCGTACTGAAGCCTTACATGTCTCAAGATCTGAGACATCATTTAAGTACTTTGGGACAGTTTATGCCCACTGCATTTTGTCCTCATCACCACAGTCTTGGAAAACAAGGTATTCCTTTTTGCAACGATCTTTTATTTCTGCTTGTCTTCAGGATAAACAACTGCCATTCTTCCATTTGTCTTTTTGAGGCTTCTACAAATCTTCCTTGTTATGACTCACCCATATGGTTAATATGGGTGGAATGATGCTAAAATGGCTTTCCATAAATGTGAAATATATTTCACAAGCTCCCTTCACGTGGTTAATTCACACGTAATTGTTGCTAACCTCTGGATAGCCAGAGAAAAAGAAAAAGAAAAAAAAAGATGATGAATTGATAACATTTCTATTAGATGTCGTGCATACCTTGGACAGGAAGGAGCCAATAAACCTGTGATGCTGTGACAGAGCACAGGAATCCCTATTTCGTCCACAGAGGCCTCTATCACCAACAGAAACAACGCTTTGCCTCTGCAGGGCTGCTGTGAAGGGCAGTGAGGAGCCCAGCTGTCTGACAGCACACCTGGGTGTCACTGATGAGCTCAGTTCACAGAGCGTACACAAGCGCTCCACTGTGCTAATGCTGGTTGTTAATTGCTATGTTATCTCTGGCTGGAAAGAAAGGAATTTTAGGGCCCTGCACCTTTTGGTAAGGCTGCTGTTACTGATCGCTGTGTCCCTTCTGCTCACACAGCTGAGTTGCCTTCACCTGCGCTCCCGAGGCTGACTCAGTGCTCGTCTCAGGGGATCAAGGAGAGGACGAGACGAGCCTGTATGGTGCAGAGCAGCTGTGGGGCAGGGATGGGGTGGGTGGTGACGCGACGGGGGAAGTGATGCTGGCGTGCAAAGGGTCAGAAAAACTGGGAAAGCATGGGACGAGGTGGAGAAAAAAGATGGGAAATGATGGGAAAGCAAGGGAAAAGAAGAGAAATAGGGAAGTGTGGGAAAAGGGGGGAAATTCTTGGAAGAGCTGGAAAAGTAATTCTTAAAAGCTGTGCAAAGAAAACACAGAAATCAAATCAAGGGAATTCAAAGCAAATAAAAGACAAGAAAAACAAATTAAAGAAAGAAAAGAAGAAGTGAGAGAGCATCACAAAGCAAAGCAGACAAAAGCAAAGCTGAGAAAAAAACAAAAACAGACAAGCAAAGCAAAGCAAAGCAAAGAAAAAAAAGCAACGCAAAGCAAAGAAGCATAAAGAAAAAAGCAAACCAAAGCAAAGACGAGGAGAAAAGAAAGAAAACACAGAAAACAACAGGGAAAGAAAAAGCAAATAGGAAAGAAAACCATGGCATAGCAAAGGAAACAACAGCAAAGCACAGCAAAGCATAGAAGAAAAAAACAAAGGCAACGGGAGGATTCTGGGAACTAGCAGACAGGAGGAGGAAGCGAGGCAGAAGGCCAGGCTGTGTCTGTGTGTCCGTCTCGCTGTTTCTCCCAGCTCAGCACTGACTGGGCAGCCTGCTGGACTACTGCTTCTGAGCCACCAGGAGATTCAGTGCAGACAGACACGTGGACGTGAAACCCTGCAGGCTGGAACAGCACAGAGCAGGTGTGTTCCACCAGCCATGCACAACCGCCCTGGTGCCATGGGCACAGCTCCCCCAGAGCTGCACGCCATCAGCAAGAAGCGTGACTCAGATACAGGCTGAACTAACTCATGACCCGTCATTTTCCAGGCATTCACATCCATATTCATTACGTTCCTGAGAGTTCATTAGCATGCAGACCCTCCCCCCATCGCGCCTGCACCGTGGGGGGAAGATTTGTGGTTTCCATCACGAAGGCTCCTGCTTTTCCTGGCTGCAAACTTCTGACCCTGCAGGAGGAGCAGCCCCCAGGCCCTGTGCACATCTCTCACCTCCCTGCCACACATCCTCAGGCTGTTCTCAAACCCTTATCGGCATGGCCTTCGTCCCTCTCGCTATCCCAGACCCAGTGTCTGCCATCCCTTACTTTGCTAACAACCTCCACATCCTTGCTTCTGTAAGCTCTCTCTAACTACCCCTATCCTCAGCCCCTGTGAAATCCTTTTCTCACCTTTCACTTCCTACTGTGGGGCCCTCCTCCCATCCTTCAGACTAAAGTGCAGAGAGGACACTGGCAAGAAGGCAGAGCAGAAATGGACTTTAGATGCAGGAATGAGGAGCAGTGAGGAGACAGAAGAAAGAAGAACAGAAGTGGAGTGCAGATAGAGAAGGAAGAGTAGTGAGAACAGACACAAAAGCAGAAGTGTAGATGCAGAATAAAGAGCAGTGAGGAAACAAAGCAGCATCGTAACAGGAATGCAGATGCAGATGAAAGAAGTGAATTCACGGCAAAGAAAACAGGAGAAGAGTTTAGATGCAGAAGAAATGAATCACAGAACTGTAGGCGTTGGAAGGGACCTCTGGAGATCATTGAGACCAACCCCCTGCCAAAGCAGGTTCCCCACACCAGGTCGCACAGGTTTGGAGAGAAAAGGAATAAAGAACAGCAGAAGAGGAGCAGTAATGCAGAAAAAAGAGGAGTGAGGATGCAAGGAAAACAGCAGAACTGCAGATGCAAATGAAAGAGTGAGGATAAATGGAAGAAAGAGCAGCCAAAGTGGAGAGCGGACACAGAAAGAAGACGTGTGTGAACACAGGGAAGAAAGGAATGCAGACAGAACCAAGAGGAGAGAGGGAAGAAAAAGTAGAAGAGGAAAGCAGATATAGAAGGAAGAAGCAAGGAGATAGGGAAGAAAAAACAACAGAGGAGGAGAGCAGATGAAGAAAAAACAGTGAAAATCAAAGAAAGTAAGAACAGAAGAAGAGGCGTGCAAGTGCACAAGAAAGAGCAGCACGCATACAAAGAAGAAAGAACAGCAGATGTGGAGAGCATACGCAGAAGGAAGTGAGGACAGAGGAAAGAAGGAACAGCAGAAGAGTAAAGCTGATGAAGACGAGTGAGGATGCAGGGAAAATACAGCAGAAGAGGAGTGCAGATGGAGAAATAGGAGCGAGGACACAGGAGGAGGAAGAGAAGAGGAGGACTGCAGCTGCAGAAGCAAGAGTAGTGAGGACAGAACAGCAGTAGAGGAGTGCAGCTCAGAAGAAAGGGCAGTGAGTAGACAGGAAAGACAAGCTACAGGAAGGGAGTGCAGATGGAAGAAAGTGCAACAAGGACAGGGGAAAACCAACAACAGTGGAGGGCAGATGCAGAACAAAGTGGAGTGAGAACTGATAGAAGACAGAAAAGGAGGAGTGCAGCTACGGAAGAAAAAGGAGAGAGTAGACAGGGAAGGAAGAGCTGCAGAAGGGGAACGCAGATGCAAGGGGAAAGTGAATTCACACGCAAGAAGACAGCAGAAGAGTGCAGATGCAGAAGAAAGAGGAGGTACGAGAAAGGGAAGAAAGAACAGCAGGAGTGCAGGTTAAAAAAACAGTGAGGATAAAGAGAAGAAAGGACAGCAGAACAGGAGTTCAGGTGCAGAAGAAAGAGGAGTGAGGTGACAGGGAAGAAATGAGAGCAGAACAGGAGTGCAGATACAGAACAAAGCAGTGAGGAGACAAAGAAAGACGACCAAGAGAGGAGTTTAATTATGCAGAAGGAAGAGGAGTGAGGATACAGGGAAGAAAGAACAGCAGAAGAGGAGAGAAAACGCAGGGGAAAAGGAAGAAAGGACACAAGGAAGAAAGAACAGAAGAAGAGTGTGGATACAAACAAAAGAGCAATGAGGATAGATAGAAGACTGAACAGCAGAAGAGATGCAGCAGAAAAAGGAATGACTAAACAGAGAAGAAAGAATAGCTGAATAGGTGTTCAGATACAAGTGAAAGAGCAGAGAGGACATGGGGAAGAAAGAATAGAAGAACTGGAGTACATATGCAAAAGAAAAGAAGAGAGAGGAAAGAAAGAGCAGAACAGTAAAGCTGACACAGCAGTGAGCAGTAAGGAGATGGGGAAGAAAAATGGTAGGAGTGCAAGTGTACAAGGAAGAACATTGTGGATACAGAAGAACGAACAGCAGATGGGGAGTGCACATGCAAAGAGCGAGGAAGCAAGGAACAGAACAGCAGAAGCAGAAAGAGGAGTGAGGATACAGGGAAGAAAGAACAGCAGAAGAGGAGGGACGCAGGTAAAAGAGCAGCGAGGATATAGGGGAGAAAGAAAAGCAGGAGTGTAAAGCTGATCATAGAATCATAGAATCATAGAATCACTAAGGTTAGAAAAGACCTAAAAGATCACCCAGTCCAACCGTTCACCTATTCCCAATAGCTCCTACTAAACCATGTCCCTCAACACAACATCCAGCCTTTCCTTGAACACCCCCAGGCTCGGTGATTCCACCACCTCCCTGGGCATCCATTCCAGTGCCTGACCACCCTTTCTGAAAAGTAATACTTCCTCATGTCCCAGCCTGAATCTCCCCTGCCGCAGCTTGAAACCATTCCCCCTGGTCCTATCACTAATGACACGAGAGCAGAGGCCGACCCCCAGCTCACTACAACCTCCCTTCAGGCAGTCACAGAGAGCAGTGAGGTCTCCCCTGAGCTCCTCTTCTCCAGGCTGAACATTCCCTGCTCCTTCAGCCTCTCCTCAGCAGCCCTGTGTTCCAGACCCCTCACCAGCTTCATTGCCCTCCTTTGAACACGTTCCAGGGCCTCGATGTCTTTCTTGCAGTGAGGGGCCCAAAACTGGACACAGTACTCGAGGTGCGGCCTCACCAGTGCTGAGCACAGGGCACAATCACCTCTCTGCTCCTGCTTGCAACACTGTTTCTCATGCAAGCCAGGATGCCATTGGCCTTCTTGGCCACCTGGGCACACTGCTGGCTCCTGTTCAGCCGAGCATCCATCAATACCCCCAGGTCCATTTCCTCTATGCAGTCCTCCAGCCACACCGCCCCAAGCCTGCAGCGTCGCCTGGGGTTGTTGTAGCCGAAGTGTAGGACCCGGCATTTGGCCTTGTTGAAACTCATCCCATTGGCTCCAGCCCAGCTCTCCAGCCTGTCCAGATCCCTCTGCAAGGCCTCGCTACCCCCAGGCAGATCCACACTTCCAGCCAATTTGGTGTCATCTGCAAATTTACTGCGGGTGCACTCGATGCCCTCATCCAGGTCATCAATCAAGATATTGAAGAGGACAGGCCCCAGCACCGACCCCTGGGGAACACCACTCACGACCGGTCGCCAGCTGGATTTCACTCCATTCACCACCACTCTCTGAGCTCGGCCCTCCAGCCAGCTCCTCACCCAGCCGAGAGTGCACCCATCCAAGCCTCGGGCTGCCAGCTTCTGCAGGAGAATGCTGTGGGAGACAGTGTCAAAGGCTTTGCTGAAGTGTAGGTAGACCACATCAACAGCCTTTCCCTCATCCACCAGATGGGTCACTAGATCATAGAAGGAGATCAGGTTGGTCAAACAGGACCTGCCCTTCATGAACCCATGCTGGCTAGGCCTGATCCCCCGCTCATCCCGCACATGCCGTGTGATCTGCTCCATAACCTTCCCTGGCACCGAGGTCAGGCTAACAGGCCTGTAGTTCCCCGGATCCTCCTTACGACCTTTCTTGTAAATGGAGTCACATTGGCAAGCCTCCAGTCTTCTGGGACCTCACCAGTGCACAAGGAGTGCTGACAGATGATGGAAAGCGGCTTGGCTGTCACCTCCGCCAGTTCCCTCAGCACTCTCGGGTGGATCTCATCTGGCCCCATCGACTTGTGGCAGGCCAGTTGGAGCAGTAGGTCTCTGACTGTTTCTTTCAGAATCACAGGGGGGTTAGTGTGCTCCCCAGCCGAGATTACCAGGTCAGAGAGAGGGGTATCCTGAGGATAACTGGTCTGACTTTTAAAGACAGACGTAAAGAAGGCATTCAGAACCTCTGCCTTTTCCTTATCCTCAGTGGTCACATTCCCAGCCTCATCCAGCAAAGAGTGGATATTCTCCTTTGTCCTCCTCTTACTGTTAATGTATTTATAAAAGAGTTTCTTATTCCTTTTCACACCAGCGGCTAGGTTAAATTCAAGCTGGGCTTTTGCCTTTCTGATTTCACCTCTACACATCCTAACAACTTCCCTGTATTCATTTTGAGTGGCCTGTCCCTCTTTCCACAGGCGGTAGATTCTCTTTTTCTCCCGGAGCCTCAGGAATAGCTCCCTATTCATCCACGCCGGTCTTCTTCCCCGCCGGCTCATTTTGCAGCTCAGGGGGACTGCCTGCTCCTGCGCCCTTAAGACTTCCTTCTTGAAGAGCAACCAGCTCTCTTGGACCCCTTTGCTCGCTAAGACTGAATGCCAGGGGACTGCCCCTATTAGTCCCCTGAACAATTCAAAGTCCGCCCTCCTGAAGTCCAAGGTAGCAGTATTACTATTCCCCCTCCAGGCTCCACCATGAATCACGAAGTCTATCATTTCATGATCACTCTGTCCAAGACAGCCTCCAACCTCCACATCTCCCACCAAACCTTCCCTGTTTGTGAACAGCAGGTCTAGTGGGGCAGTTCCTCTCGTGGGCTCTCTGACCAGCTGTATCAGGAAGTTGTCCTCTACGCATTCCAGAAACCTCCTAGACTGCTTCCTCTGTGCTGTGCTGTACTCCCAGCATACGTCAGGGAAGTTAAAGTCCCCCATGAGGACAAGGGCAGGCGACTGTACAGCTTGTGCCAGCTCCTTATAGAATACCTCGTCTGTTTCTTCATATTGATTTGGGGGTCTATAACAGACGCCCACCAGGGTGCCTGTCTTGTCAGCCCTTCCTCTGATCTTTACCCATAGGGATTCAACGTTATCGTCCCCAGTCATAATCTCAGTAGCGTAAAAGCATTCCCTAACGTAGAGAGCTACACCGCCACCCCGCCTTCCTTGCCTATCTTTCCTGAAGAGTTTATAGCCATCCATTGCAGCACTCCAATCATGGGAGCAATCCCACCACGTTTCCGTTATGGCAACTAGGTCATACTTTGCCTGCTGCACAATGGCTTCCAACTCTTCTTGTTTGTTGCCCATGCTGCGTGCATTAGTGTAGACGCACCTCAGCTGAGCCCCTCACCTCTCACCTAATCCCATTACCACTTCGCCAGGCTGCTCTCTAGCAGGCCTGGCTTTATCCCCCTCCCCCTTGCTATCTAGTTTAAAGCCCTCTCTACAAGTCCCGCCAGCTCCTGGGCAAGTATCCGTCTCCCTTTTGGAGACAAGCAAATGGTGTAGACAACAAAGGAGTGAGGATGCAGGGGAAAAACAGTAGAAGAGAAGTGCGGGTGGAGAAGAAAGAGGAGCGAGGGCACAACAATAAACAGCAGAAGAGGAGTGAAGATGCAGGTGAAAGAGCAGTGAGGAGAAGCAGTAAGAAAGATCAGAAGTAGTGGGCAGATGCAGACAAAACGGGAGAGAGGATAGGATAAAGAAAGCAAAGCCGAAGGGGAGTGCAGATGCAGAAAAAAAGGCAAGTGAGGATACAAGGAGGAAAGGAGAGCAGAAGAGGACTGCAGCTGCAGGTGAATGAGAAGTGAGAAGTCAGGGATGAAAGATGATGAGAGTGATGCAGAAAAATGAGAAGTGAGGTTCCAGGGGAGAAAGGACAGCAGAAGAGAACAGACGCAGAAGAAAGAGGAGAGTGGAGAGAGAGAAGGAAGGAAGAGCAGAAATGGGGTTCAGATGCAGAAGAAAGAGGAAGGGGGGAAGAAAGGAAAGCAGAAAAAGAGTGCAGATGGAGAAGACAGGAGAGAAGACAGGGAAGAAGTATGAGAAAATGATGACTGCAGATGCAGAGTAAAGAGCAGTGAGAAACTGGAAAACAAAGCAGCAAAAGAAAGAGGACTGAGGATTCGGGGAAGGAAGAACTGCAGAAAGGGAGCGTGAATGCAGAAGAACAAAATGAGTGAGGATAAATAGAAGACAGAACAGGAGTAGAGCAGCAAATGAAAGAGTGAGGATTAAAGGAGGAAAGAACAGCCTCCAGCAAAGTGGAGAGCAAACAGAGAAGGAAGATGTGTGAGGATACAGGGAAGGAAAGAACAGCAGAAGAGGAGAGCAGATGCAGAATACAAAGCAGTGAGGATACAGAGAAGAATGAACAGCACATGTGGAGTGCATATGCAGAAGAGGAGTGAGGAAACAAGGAAGAAAGAACAGCAGAAGAGGAGGGAGGATGCAAGGGAAAAAAAAACAAACAGGAGAGTGAGAATGCAGAGGAAAGAGCAGTGAGAATACAAGGCAGAAGAATCAGCCTTAGGAGAGTGCAGATGCACAAGTGAGGATAGAGGGAAGAAAGTACAGCAGAAGAGTAGTGCAGATGCAAATGACAGAGAGAAAAGGCAGGGGAAAAAAAAGCAGCAGAAGAGTGCAAATGGAGAAAGAGAGAAAAGAGAAGAAAACAGGAGAAGAGTGCAGAGACAGATGCAGAAGAAAAAGGAATGATTCTACAGGGAAGCAAGATGAGCAGGAAGAAAGAATAGCAGAAGAGGAGTTCAGATGCAGAAGAAAGAACAGGGAGGAAGCACAGAAAAATGAATGGGAGAAGAGTGCAGATGCAGATGAAAAACAAGTGAGGAGACTGTAAAGAAGATCAGAAGACGTGGGGAGATGCAGAAGAATGGAGTGAGGACAGAATGAAAAAAAGAACAGCTGAAGAGGAGTGCAGATACAGAAGAACGAGAAGTAGGGAAAAAGGAAAAAAGTCCAACAGAAGAGCAGTGTTGATGCAGAGGAAAGAGGAGTGAGGAGGCAGGGAATGAAGAACTGGAGAAGCAGAGGAAGAATGCAGAAGAAAGAGGAGAGAGGATAGAGCGAAAAAAAGAACGGCAGAAGAGGAGTGCAGATGAAGGAAGAGTGAGAATATGGAGAAGAAAAAATAGCCCAATAGGAGCCATGATGTGGAGAATTCATAGCCAGCTGAAGAGGAGCAAGGACAGAGGGAAGAATTACTCAAAGAGCAGAGGACAGCACAAAGAGAGAACTGCAGAGCAGATGAGCCGCTGCTGCAGGAGGATGAAATAATGCAGAAACAGGGCAGAGGAGTGAGGAGGAGAATAGGAAAAGAGCAGGAACAGGCAGGGGAGAACTGAGAGGAGGGAACAGAGGAGCAGGAAGTGCAGAAGGAGGAAGAGGAGAAATAACGGTGCAGAGAAAAGAAAGAAAAGTACAGGAAAAAAAATAGAGAGGAAGGCAGCAGAGAGGAGAAGTTAGAAAAGACAGAAAAGAGAAGGGAGGGAAGGGGTTTCAGGGAAGGGATTGCAAAGGTAGAAAGGAGGAGAAATAGACAAGAGAGAAGTTCAACCGAAGAAGAACTAAAGATAGAAGTGGGAAGTCACGTGCAGAGAGAAGAGGTGAGAGCAAATTCAGTCACTGACAGAAGAAGAAAAGGGAACCTTAGTAACTGTCAGTCTCTATTAAAGCTGGATTCTTTGCAGGACATGCCGTGGTTGTTCGGCTTTTGTTTTTTTGCATTGCTTGCATTCTTTTAGACAATTTAACAACTAAGAACGGTCAGGAACATTCTCAGAACGTTATTTGTGACGTCCCCTTAATCTCAGCTGCTCTGAAATACCCAACTGATACCAAGCGAGAGTCACCTCCTTCCAGGCACCCTGCAAATCCAGCTTCAAGTGTTTCACTTTTCAAAACTCACCTTCACGAAGGAACAAAGATGATCCCATACTTGGCTCAGAATCCTCCTCTGCCATCCAGCGCATCCATTTCCGAGCAGGACACCATCAGTGTGTTGTCATCTGTGCCCATGCCCTAACAAAGCAAAACAGCCACGGACAGCTGCCTACAGAGCCCTTGGAGCAATCCCCGACAGACACAGAGGCTGCAGGCGTCCGCACTCACTGACGTGCTGGGAGCTGATGTCTCTGGGCCCAGTGCACAGCAGCATTTCCTTCGATGCTTTCAGGCCTCCTGACAGCAAACCTCTGCTCCAAAGCGTCCTTTGGCCAAGGAATTTGTGCCACGAAGCACAGCGCTTTCTCACCTGACCGCATCCATAAAGCATAACATCAGGCAAACTGTGTCATCCTCCCAAGTGCTGCCATTCCTACACACTGCTGGCACTGCACAGGTAACAGCTGCCACTGACAACCAGGAGGGGCTTCTGTGGGGGCCAAGGCCAGAGGCGTGGCAACTGCAAACAGAGGCAAGAGCAGACACAGCTTGAAGTTACCTGAGAAACACAAAGGACTCAACCTAGTAAATCTCCACAGAACTGCTTACCCCATTCTGAGGAACAGGGCACACAAAAAAGCAGAGCTCCTTCCCTGCAGGCAGCCAGCCCTTCAATGAGCCTCCCCCTTAGGGAGGGGGGAACCAGGCTGCACCCCTTGGTCATGCAACTCAACAGCTTCCACTGCTCTCCACAGCACAACAGGCTTGGTTGGAGATCAAAGCCTGTGATGTAAAAAAAATAATAAAAGTTTTTGTGCTTCTTCCTCATCTGTGTTATCTGACTGCTGTTTGAACCCAGTGCACTTACAGGGTCTTGCAAATGACAGCTGGAAGCAGCTCCATACAGCACGCACAGCACCCTGCAAGCTCCAGGTGAGTGACAGCAGCCAAGGAGGCCTCTGGGCTCTGCAGGGTCCGAGTGTGGAGCATTGCACACAGGAACAGCTGAGCATCAAGTTGAAGGCACAGCTCCAGAACTAGCCAGCACAAAGAAGCACAGTGGCACAGCTCATTTCCCACACAGTAAGAGCCGTGACGAAAATGCACATCTGTTCAGCTTTCCTCTCCTGTCCCTGCCTTCTGCCCCATCAGACGGGAGGAACGGCCATGCTTCCACAGACATGTTCCTCTCACAGCCCGCACCCCTCGGCGTGGAGCATTCCCGGCTGCAGGACACAAACAACAGCTCTTGCCAGGCACCATCTGCCAACTGCCATCTTCCTCTGCATATCGCTCCTAGTCATTAGTTGAGAAAACACGATCCTGTTGGCAAACTTTGCTCGTTATACACTCATTAGAAAACCAAAAGCAGCTCCATCCCAAAAGTTATCCACTTCCAGAGTGCTAGGACTCCCATTTAGCACGCACGCTGCGGTTTTCAGCCTAGGCTTTTAGAAACAAAGCCAGAAAATTCCACACCGCTCAGTACAAAGCTATGCAATGATGAGAGTCACTCAAGCTCTGCCCAAAAGGGTGAAAAGCAGCATCAAAATATCTGAAGGAAGGGGGGACGATGAAGGAAGGCAGCACTGCAGAGAAGTCAGGAGAACACCTCTGCCTTCCGGGATCAGGCGGCCAGCGGAGCCTCTCTTCCCCCAGCAGAGACGCCTGCAGGCTGAGGGGCACACGCTCACTTTGCTCAGTGCTGCCCCGAGAAAGTCAGACGGCTCTATGGAGCTGCTCTCTAACTGCTCAGACAGTGTGGGCAGGGCCAGGATTGGTGCGTCCATTGCTTCTGTACCCTGCAGCATTCCCTGATGGAGCTGTGGGAGTTCTGACCCAGCGCCGCCAATGGAATAACGAGGAGGTGGTGGGATAACGAGGAGGTGGTGGGATAACCAGGAGGTGGAGCAGTGGCTCACTGGGTGCTGCTGGACAAATCAGGCCATGCGCTCCTTGTGAATGCAAAACTCCAATTGTTTATTGATGGACTGCAACCAGAGTGAAAGTTGGGCTGCTGCCACAAAGCCGCTGCCTGCTGATGCTCCTCCGCTCAGTCCTTCAGCTGCAGCTTCTCCATCATCTCCACAAGGCTGTTTATGGTGGAGAACTGGAAAGAAACAAGGCAAGTGTCAAAGCAGGACACCGCTTCCCCCAGTATTCCACAACCCCCTTCACGTCTGACAGACAGAGAACAAGAGCCGTGTCTGTGCTTGCCAAGGACTCACCTCTGCATGTGCAGCAGCAGCTCTGAGAGCAGCCTTCTTCATTTCTGCTCTCCTTTCTTTCTGTCGTCGTCGTCTTTCTATAGAGCAAGAGAAGAGAAATTCAGTTTGTCAATAGCAAAACCACGGAAACACGGGTACCACGAAAACAGACTGGGAAATCTCTCAGGAACGGGTATTTGCAGTGGGACGAGCAGAAGGCCAGCATGGATTTCATGGGAAAAGATAGGATTACACATTCTGGCACATCCTTTGGACTTGGTAGCCTTCTACTCTTTTCCCCTCCCTGCAGAAGGGAAGAAAAAGCAAAGCAAACCCCAAGCAAACTCCAAGTGCTTGACAAGGGAAGCACCTCACCAGGGCAGCTGCAGCACCTTCTTACCTCTTCGCTTTGAGGTCCGGAACCGCTCGGTCGGCACTGGGGCAGGCCCAGGCTGTGCTGATGGAGCTGGCACAGCACCTCTGCTCTGATGAGGGCTCTGAGCCTTCTCCCCATTGTGCTCCACTTTCACTTGTTTGTTGGCAGGACCCAGCTCTGCCTTCTGCTCCTCCTCTTCCACTGCCTTGCGCTTTCTTGCCACCATGATCTTGGAGAGGGAGCAGTTGGCAACTGCAGGAGCAGCTGTTCCCCCTCTGCTGGGACCTGCTGCTTCAGGAAGCCCTCCAGCCTGGAGAGGAGTTTTCATGGAGATTTCGCCATTTGGCTCAGCACCTCTCCCTGTTAGAAACAAGAAAGGGGAAGCAGCAACATTTAAGGACTCCAGCACTACATTCAGTCTGCAAAATAGGCCACGATACTAGGAAATCTCATCTCCAGTGTTCACAGCAATGCACCTTAGGATCTTGGGTGAACTGTGGGCTTGCATTGTCAATTGGGACAGGAAAGGTAATTGTAATCCCCAGGGATTAAGACCTCAAGCAACATGCAATGACAACAGGCCCAGGAAAGGGCAGACAGAAAGCCTAACTAGAAAGACAGGGCACCAAACCCAGATGCCTGCTGCGTGTCGTACCTCTCTTGGGTGCTGTGCCACTCTCCTTGCTCCTCCCCTGCCTCCCTGCAAGCCTGTTGTCATCAGCTCCTGACAGAAAGGAAACAAGACAGACATGAAGAGCATCTCTTTGCAGGAACATTTTAGCACAGCCAACCACAAACTTCTGCTCCTCAAGCGTAGTATTTTCAATTTGCCCTTCTGCTGCTACAATGGTCCGCCATTTCTGCAGTCAGCAGAGATCTGCAGTGCCCTTTCCCCTCTCCTCCATCACACGCCCCTTCACGCAGCCCTGTTTAGAGGCAGGTACCCACACCACAGCTCACAAGAGCTTCTTACCTGGGGAGGCTTTCCGTTTCCCCCCATGCCCAGCACCATTCCATGGACGCGCAGGCTCCATCCCTACAACAGATTGAGTGTTGGTTTCCCAGGAGCAGCGCTGTCCTCTTAGCCCACATCCACCCCCCAAAACCAAAAGACACTGTTCTACAGCCAAAACAGAAACTGATGTTTAAACTGCAGGGCGCTTACACAGAGCATTACTGCTCTCATTCCTGCTCAGGTGGCAGCAGAGGAACCCAGCTCTGCCTGACAGCTCTACAAAACGCTGCACAAGTTGAGACATGGATTTTTTGGTCTCTGAAGGGAATTCATTCAGCTCTGAGCGCCACCACTGACACACAGACTTCTGTCTTACTGCTGCCATCAGCTGTCACTGTCAGCCTCCCTAATGCTTCCACAATGGTTACTGGACATCCCTACAGCACTGCACCAACTCACAAGTAATACTCATTCTTCCATCCTTCATGACAGAGGACTGAAGAGACTCACTTTTGCATGGTGCTAAGGATGCTCCATCCCCATCGCGTCCCTCTGCGCGCTGCAAGGCCCAGCTGGCACTGGGGCAGCCTGCTGGCTGCTGCTCCCTAGCATGGGGAACAGCACGGCGCTGCTTCTGAGGAGAGAAAAAAGGAGGGCCCATGGATACAGGCACCAACGTTTGCAAAGAGATGCAGTGTTCCAGATCGTGCCAGAGAGCGCTGAGTGATCACTAAAGGAAACACTGGGAGCGCATTCACAACATCTGCACAAGCTGCAATTTCTGGGCATATCCAGCTTTCTTATCGTTCAGGTGCAGAAGACAGGCGCTCTCAGACATCACTTCAGGGGGTTGCACCAACACACCTGCAAACACCAGCATTATTCCAAGGGAAACAGTGTCTAGGGTTAGGGTTCAACACAGTTGCCACAGTTCAACCCATGCAAAATTACCGTGCGCAGCCTTAGCTCTTCACCATCATTTCTTCCCCACCCTGTACTGCTGCAGGCAGCTAGAACAAACTTCTCAGCAGAAACCCAGAGCAAACATGGCAAACCAGAACCAGGGACAGATGGCAGGAGGGCAGCGCCCGCTCTCGGCTCCCACCCTGCCCCAGCAGCTTAAGGAGCCTGGCAATGCTGTCCTTTTGCTGCACCGCACAAGCCAACTGGTTACTGAGCTCACTAAGGACCAGCAGGGCTCCCCCTGCTCCACCCCTGCCCCTCCAGAACCAGAGAAAGGAAGAAAACCCAAGTTAGAGAAACCCAGCCATACCTTTCCACGCGCAAAGCAGGAATGGCAACCGCGTCTGTGTCCCTGCTGGGACATGCTGGGGAATGTCTCAGAGGAAGCTCACGTTCCTGGGCTCCTCTCCACAGGGACTGACCCCTGCTGTTGGAAAGAGCTGGCTTCACTCTTCAACTGCCTCAGTCCCCAAAATCTCCTTTGGTAAACCAACCCTGAAGAAAGAACCTGCAGGGGAAAAATAGGAAAAAGCATTTTCACAGCTTTCTTCTGCTCTGCAGTTGAAGCTATCGGGCAGGGCAATACTCAAAACCAACTGCTAATGACAACTGTCTCCAAAATACATCCAGCTCCCGTACAGCTGCCATGAGTTCTGACAGCAAGCGTTCTTCTCCATCTCCTCCATAGTTTTGCACCTTGAAGCACACGGCTGGTGTTGCTGTCGTGAAGAAAACTCCTTTTGTCTCACCGCCAGCCTGGACAAGGGCTGACGCAGCGTGCCCAGCCCAGCCCAGCTTTCCTGCTGAGACACCCAGCACCAACCCCAGCTCACCTGGCCACTGCTCAGCCGCAGCTGGGCCCAGCTCTCACACACGCCGCAGCGCTGCTTCCAGTGGGCTCTCACAGGAAGATCTCTCCATGAAAGCACAGAGCTCGGTCTCAGTGTGCACCACGCTCACTACAGCACCAGCTCTGCTCCCAGCTGGGGCACAAACGCTCCCAGCCCGGCAACCACTGTGACCTCAGCAAGTGCCTGCATCACCGCTGGGCTTTCATCATAGACAAAGGAGTGGTCACCTCCCACATCCAAAGTTTAGGGAACCTTGAAGTAAAATACTTCAAGGAAATTGCACGCACAGATGGCATGTTTTGCTATTCTTTTACACAAAGCAGAAGGGCAAAATGGGAGATACGTGCAGCAGCATCAACACCCCACTTGCTAAAGGAATAGAAAGACAAATATCAAAAGTCAATACGTGATTCTGATACAAGGAGGGAAGCTAATTTTCATATCGCGTTTTATCATTTAAAACAGGCACTCACAGTGGGAAAATCGTAGGCCTCAAATTCTGACATAAAATAAAGCCACAGCCCTACCACGAAGGCTGGCTCATCAGCACCCATCACCACAGGAGCACCTGGCAACTCACGCAAAATGAGCCGTGCAGAGAAGACTGCTGCATTTCTTCTTCTCCTGCCCCAGAAATTTGTTTTCCTACCCTAAAAAGGAAAGGACAAAAAACCAGGCAGGGCGCAGGCAGGGCGCAGCGCGTGCTGAACCTGCAGAACATTTGACCCTCCCACCGTTCCTCCGAGAGCAATCCAAACCTTCCATATCCACTCCTGCTTTCACCACTGTTCTTACCAAAGCCCTTTTATCAGCTGGGGCTCCTCCCTGTCCTTTTCCACCGCCCTCCAGTGCCCGGCCGTCCCTTACTCATCTCATCAGGCTGCTTGGAGAACAGTGCCCCTGCCCTTCAATAGGGTGCAAGGTTCGGGGCAAGGACTCCCAGGGCTCTTCCTTGTTTTCTATGAGAGCTGATAGCCCTACAGCTTAGGAAATAGAATCATAGAATCACCAAGGTTGGAAAAGACATAAAAGATCATCCAGTCCAACCGTTCACCTCTTACCAACAGCTCCCACTAAACCATGTCCCTCAACACAACATCCAGCCTTTCCTTGAACACCCCCAGGCTTGGTGACTCCACCACCTCCCTGGGCATCCATTCCAGTGCCTGACCACCCTTTCTGAAAAGTAATACTTCCTCATGTCCAGCCTGAATCTTCCCTGCCGCAGCTTGAAACCATTCCCTCTGCTCCTATCACTAACGACATGAGAGCAGAGGCCGACCCCCAGCTCACTACAACCTCCCTTCAAGCAGTCACAGAGAGCAGTGAGGTCTGCCCTGAGCTCCTCTTCTCCAGGCTGAACATTCCCTGCTCCTTCAGCCTCTCCTCAGCAGCCCTGTGTTCCAGACCCCTCACCAGCTTCATTGCCCTCCTTTGAACACGTTCCAGGGCCTCGATGTCTTTCTTGCAGTGAGGGGCCCAAAACTGGACACAGTACTCGAGGTGCGGCCTCACCAGTACTGAGCACAGGGCACAATCACCTCTCTGCTCCTGCTGGCTGCACTGTTTCTGATGCAAGCCAGGATGCCATTGGCCTTCTTGGCCACCTGGGCACACTGCTGGCTCCTGTTCAGCCGAGCATCCATCAATACCCCCAGGTCCATTTCCTCTACGCCGTCCTCCAGCCACACCGCCCCAAGCCTGCAGCGTCGCCTGGGGTTGTTGTAGCCGAAGTGCAGGACCCGGCATTTGGCCTTGTTGAAACTCATCCCGTTGGCTCCAGCCCAGCTCTCCAGCCTGTCCAGATCCCTCTGCAAGGCCTCGCTACCCCCAGGCAGATCCACACTTCCAGCCAATTTGGTGTCATCTGCAAATTTACTGCGGGTGCACTCGATGCCCTCATCCAGGTCATCAATCAAGATATTGAAGAGGACAGGCCCCAGCACCGACCCCTGGGGAACACCACTCACGACCGGTCGCCAGCTGGATTTCACTCCATTCACCACCACTCTCTGAGCCCGGCCCTCCAGCCAGCTCCTCACCCAGCCGAGAGTGCACCCATCCAAGCCTCGGGCTGCCAGCTTCTGCAGGAGAATGCTGTGGGAGACAGTGTCAAAGGCTTTGCTGAAGTGTAGGTAGACCACATCAACAGCCTTTCCCTCATCCACCAGATGGGTCACTAGATCATAGAAGGAGATCAGGTTGGTCAAACAGGACCTGCCCTTCACGAACCCATGCTGGCTAGGCCTGATCCCCCGCTCATCCCGCACATGCCGTGTGATCTGCTCCATAACCTTCCCTGGCACCGAGGTCAGGCTGACAGGCCTGTAGTTCCCCGGATCCTCCTTACGACCTTTCTTGTAAATGGAGTCACATTGGCAAGGCTCCAGTCTTCTGGGACCTCACCAGTGCACAAGGAGCGCTGACAGATGATGGAAAGCGGCTCGGCTGTCACCTCCGCCAGTTCCCTCAGCACTCTCGGGTGGATCTCATCTGGCCCCATCGACTTGTGGCAGGCCAGTTGGAGCAGTAGGTCTCTGACTGTTTCTTTCAGAATCACAGGGGGATTAGTGTGGTCCCCAGCCAAGATTACCAGGTCAGAGAGAGGAGTATCCTGAGGATAACTGGTCTGACTTTTAAAGACAGACGTAAAGAAGGCATTCAGAACCTCTGCCTTTTCCTTATCCTCAGTGGTCACATTCCCAGCCTCATCCAGCAAAGAGTGGATGATATCTGGACCCTCTAGCCACACATCCCTCCATAGCCCACCTTATACCCCCATTCAGCCCCCCATAGCCCCTCCCAAACCCCCCGTGCTCCCCATAGCACTGTTTCCCCATAAGATCCTCACAGCCCTCTATTGCCCCAAATCCCCCATATACCCCAATTCCCCACCACAGCCCACGATATATCCATACGCCTCCCTATACCTCACAGCTTTCTGTAGCCCCCACTCCCCCATATCCCTCCCCAGCTCTCCACAGCTCCCTCTCCCCCCTCTATTTCCCCATTATCCCCCTATATCTCTCCCATAGCTCCCTATAGCCTCATATCCACCCCATATTCACAGCCCGTCCCGTATTTATCCCACTTCCCCACATCCCATCCTGTCTGCATCCGCATCCCAGTCCCACTCCCAGCCCCTCACCCCGCATGAAGCCAGGTTACGGCTGCCCAGGTGTCCCCTGTCCCGGTGCCGCTCACCGTTCCCCCAGCTCCGGCGCCTCTGTCCTCAGCACCGCGACGCTCGTGCCGCGGTTCCATCTCGGTGCTTCCGGACAGCTCCGGCGCACAGCAGCGGTGCCGCGCGGGGCGACCCGGGCTGCGGGAGTAGCAGCGCCTGAGGGGAAAGCGGGGCGGCTCCGACCCGGCTGCTAACGGCCGTTCCCGCGCGCCGCGTCTCAGCCAATGGGAGCCGGCGGCGCTGCTACTGACCAATGGGAGCCCGGAGGCAGGACAGAGCTGCACCGGACCAATGAGAGCCCGGGGGCGGGGAGGTGCGGGGCCGTTGATAGGAGGAGCACTGGCATGGGGCGGGGCGGTGATGGGGGCGGGACTTCAGGGTGCGCCCTATTGCTATAGGGGGTGGGAGATGGGATTGGGATTGACAGGTGGGAGATGGGGATGGGATGTGGGATTAGGATGTGAAATTTAGGATTGGGATGTGGGATATGGGATGGTTATGGAATGGGAGATCGGTAATTGGAATATATATGGGATGGGCCCTGGGTATGGGATTAGGTTGGGATGGATGTGGGATCAACAGGGGAAGAGTGTGGGATGGACTGGGGAAGAATATGGGGCTGGGGTGATAATGGGATGGATAAGTGTACGGGGACTGCTGAACCACAGCCTGAACCTCTGACCGGTCACCTGAGGCCAGCCCTGAGTCAGCCATGGGAGCACAGGTGAAGGCAATTCATCTGCGCTGCCGGGAGTGGTGGAGCCTGGCTGCACCCCTCCGAGACCCATTTAAGAGCTGACTGCCAGGGGAGAAGGATCCGTTCTGGTGATCCGCTCCACTGGAGTTTACCACATGAGCCTAAGGTAGGGTCAGTGTCCTTCTTTTCTGTTCTAGTATGACTGCATAAGCCGAGCTCTCGGGTATACTGTGTCATCTGTATATTCATTGATTGTATGATAATGTATGGAATGGATGTGGGGATATGGATTTAGGATGGATATGGAGTAGAAGATGGGGATAGGATGTGGGGGTATAGATATGGGATGGAATCAAGATGGTTATGGGGTGGATATGATGGATATGGGATGGGATTGCTATGAGAGGGGGTTGTAGTGGTTATAGGGCCATAGGGGCTATGGGGCCAGAATGCTGTAGTGACATCTGTCTGCAAAGTTCCCCCTGCAGTGTGAGATGTGGAGCTAAAACCTCAGGGAACACAGGCTTTGTTTGGACATCACGTTTTTGTAAGCATTGGGCGACTTTGCTCATCATCCTGCCACTCTGCTAGTTTGGCATGGCAGGAAATGGCAAATCTATTTTGCTCAGTTCTGTTTAGCAGCAGTTTAAGAAATAGGTGAAAAATTAAGCAGGGACCTGATGACAGATTTGCAGATGACAAGATTCACACTCGCTCACTGACGGGACATCCCGTATCAAACCATGAGTGCAGATACTCTCACGCGTGAACACACACGCAAACACGCAAAACAAGTGTGGACAAGTGAACTATCTCAGCACCTACTGCTGTGAAATGAATGCGTGTTGTTAAAACAGATAAGGAAGGAAGGAGGTGGATGGAAGAAGAGCAAGCTGGCTTCTGCTTACAATTTGCCTGCACCTGTTTACAGCAAATACAAGAAGCTGCCATTCCTCCTCAGGTTGTAATCCAGGCTGACTCCAGTGGGCTGACTTTGCCCTGGCCTCCATTGGCGGACAGCCTCGAGGATTTGGCAGTACCTGGGAGGCATCCCTACCAGAGGAGATGCCCATCACAACCTCCGCCACCTCTCTGGGCAACCCATCCCGGTGCTCCCCCACCCTTACCATAACAAAGGCTTCCACATGCCTGCATGGCACTTCCCGAGTTCAAGTTCTAGGCCGCTGCTCGCTGTCCCACCGCTGCACACCACCGAGAAGAGCCTGGCTTCATCCATGTTCCTCCCACCTGCCCTCAGGTATTGGTCAATGTTCACACTCGCTAAGAATCTCTAATTGCGGGGTCTGAGATGATGGAGATCTGCCGGGTGCTTTTCCATACTGGCCCCCTTGGATGGCCAAACCTGGTTCTTTCCCCCAGCTGCACAAACCTGAGCACTTGCTGAACTCACACATTCCAAACTACCCCCATGGGCCGTGATTTGTGTCCAGATGTACCAGGCTGCCAGGAGACGACTGACTCCAGGATTGGCCCCGGGCAATGGGACACGAGGCAGAAGGCAGGGACAATCAGGGCATCCCCTAACGCCCTTATTCACTGCCGTTTGCTACCCAGACGCAAGCAGGGGCGAAGTACAGAAGGAGAACCTTCACGTACTGGTCCTCCACCTTTTGTCCAAGTGCACCAAGCACTGGGAGGCCTGGCTGAAGGGGAGAACGTGGGGCGTGGGATTTGCACCGCCACAGCTGATACAGGCACTCCTGGGGCTAAGGACTGCCCCAGAAACCAGCACTCAGACTCCAAATGAGCCCAACACTGAGTTTTACCAAGCAGAGAAGGAAGAAGCACGAAGTTTAAGCCTTGCACACGGACAAACTTCTGTGCCAGAAGCTCTCGGTTCTTTTCACAGTGGAGGGGGGCAGCCAGAGGCAGGGAGTGGATGCATGGCACCTTGACTCTGATCAGCAAGGAAAGAAGGAGAAACAGAATGCAAACACGGCCAACTTCTACCAGTTCAAGTCTGCTTCAAGACTCTTGCAAAATCTCAGCTAGAAAAAGTGTCACCTCAACAAAAAAGAAAAAGAACAGTGCTGCTTGTTAGTTTTTAAAACTATTTTTAATATACGATAAAACCACGCAGTCGCACTGTCAGTCATCTCAGATCGTCCCAGGAGGAGCTCATCCACATCCTGCTCACACTTCACTTGAACATCAAGTGGAGCGGGGGGTCGTCTTGCAGATGGAGTGAGGCAAGAATTGCGACAGGATGTTGCTGAATTATGGACTCTTTGCATCGACTTAATCATCCGTTTCCAGCAGATCACAGAGCTCGGGAGGCATCGTTGTGTCCAGCTCATCATCTGAAACCTCTGTCACCAGACTGGAAGGGACCAGCCCTCTCGTGCCATCCGTCAGCTCTCCCAGAAACCAGCCGTCCTCATCCACATCTCCAAAGACATAAACGTGCTGCCCGGCGGTCAGAGGAAGCTCGCTTTCTGGGTCCTCATTGGGACCCTCAAAAGGATTGTAGCTATGGCGAGCTAAGAACCTTCGAACTATTGGTGATACTCGTCCTGGGGAACGGAGGGTGAAGGGCAAATGCTCTGCCGCTGATCCTCCGCTCTCACTTCCAGGGCCGTCCTCTGACGGGAAGCAGCACTCACCACTGTTCCCACGGACCTCTTTCATGGCTTGGAGTTCACGCTCCAGGTCTTCCAGACGAGTCTGAACACCTCTGGCCTCTGGGATGGCAGAACGGAACGGACTGGAACTATTGCTGAGGTTCTTGTTGGCTTGGGCAAGGATCTCTCTCGTTGCCTCTCCACTCTCCACTTCATCTCCAGCTGGAACTCCCTCCCAGCCGGTGTCAGGATGAGCTCGCTCTGCTGCTCTCTCTCCCCTCTTGCACACACTGAAAATGAGTTTCAGAAAGCACTACTCACTGACAAGAAATAAGGGCAAGCTTGGAAGACCTTGCGAATAAATCGTGATAGCATACTGCCAGCAGCTGATTCAGCTGCCCAGGATCCCGGCACCACAAGTGCTTCATTGCCACGTGCAGCAATGGAATGGTTGGGGGAAAAAGACAACTCACAGGCATGTGTTCCACGTCCGCGACGCAGCAACGCAGGCCAGCACCAGCGCAGACAGCAGCACAGCTGAGAGCAGCACCATCACTGCCACGTGGCGCTGCCGCACAGATCTGCCAGCAGCAGCCTTTGTGCTTTTCCCTGCATTCAGCCCTGGAAGAAACGACAACGTCCCACCTTACCTTCACCTCATTGCCCTCGGGCCGCTTCGTTCCCAAAAGGACAAAGCTCACAGCCCTCTGGGAACTGGGAGCGGTGAGAGGTGAGCAGCATCACACAGGCCTTCTCTGGCACACGGCTGGAACAACTCTGCACACCCCGCTGAGCTCAGCCATTTTCAGAGAGCCGCTCCTGGCCTCTTTTACAACACGTGCTCTGCGCTCACACGCTCGGGTTCGGCTGCTGACCTGATGTGCGAGAGCAGGCAGGAAGCGCCTGCTGGCACCCAGTGACTCTGGTGACACTGGACAGAAATCTCCTGGCATGCCAGTGGTTTGCGCTGCCTGTGTTCGTCCCTTTAGAAAGACATAGGACAGTCGGATGAGATGTGTTCTCACATCGCACATCTGAGCTGACCCAACCCCGAGCTCAGGCCAAGTCTGCTGGCCTCCGCCCCCCAAATCCACCTGCGACCTCCTCTGCTGCCACGGGCATTTGGGCACTCCCACGAATTGCAGGGTGCCTACCCTCTCACGCCTCCTGAGGAATCAACTCTTAAGCAAGGCCCTCACACGCTGTGCTGTGAGCATCACCAACCATCACATTCCACCATCACAGCCAGGCACCTTGCAGGCTGAAATTCAAGCTCCAATAGGAACACCTCCAGAATCGACATCTGCACATGGTTTCCAGCATTAGCAAAGGCAGCCATCCCTGCTCGGGATGCTCATCCTGCCTTGAATTAGCCCAGCTGCAGGCAGGGCTTTGTATTAACAGAATTGCCGCACTTGACATTTGCTGCCATCTGGGTCTCCACAAAGCAGCTCTGACAAGTAATGGTCGTGCTGGGGGAGCAGCTGCCCCTGGGTCTCAGCTGGATGCAGAAGTGGCAGCAGACCATCTCTGGTGCTCCCCAGTGCCTGCAAGGCATCGCTTGGAACAGCACTGCAGCACGGCTCTGAGCAATGCCCTCCTGCTGTGCAGGCTGCACACGGACATCAGGCCTCAGCTTCCCGAGTCTCAGTGAACAGACTGAAGTATACCCACCAGGAGCTGCCACTTCCATTTCCTTCAGCAGCTCTCTCGGATGGTAAGACCCCTGGGAGGACTTTCCTCTGTTGGATTCATCCTTTCCCCGTTCCAGACCTGCACGGAACACATGAAGTTAAATGCCATGAGCACGAGGTTTTGAAGACCATTGCTGAGTCAGCGCCATCGGTAAAACAAACCACCACCCCTGGGCATCCACCTGGGCTGCAGCGCAGAAACGAACCAGCGACTGAGCAAAGCCCTCCCTGGGGGCACTTCTGCAAGCCATGAAAGCCATTCAGTCATGCATAACAGCATCGCTGAACAGCAGAGCATACGGGGGAAGCAGTGCCATGAAGTGGCACTGAAGCGGGCAGTGAGAGCTCTCCAAGGAATTACAGAGCCGTGACTTACCCATGCCATCCGCCCAGGTTTCGGTCTTGGAACTCAGAGGGGAAGCTGGATCACCTCCTCCACTCACACCTGCAAACAAACGCAGCACAGAGCAACTCTAACTAATCCTCCCAATCGGAACGACGTGGGATGCAATCAAAGCAGGGGATTCCTTCGTGACACTGCTCTCTCCCTTCCACACAGGAGCACCTCGGAAACAGTTCCCAGGTACGCGCAGGGGCACCGCGATCCTACAGAACTTACACCGCGTGGGGCTGCCCAGAGGAACGCCCTCCTGGAGCTCAGCCCTCAGCTCGACTGCGTGGTGCCCGCTGGCTCTGCACAAGGCACCGGGAGCAGCTCAGGGCTGGAGCGGCCAGCAACGACAGCTTTGCGAGGCAGCGCGCTGCACTCTGCACACAGCCTGACCCGAACCTTCCCTCCTCTTCCACAGAGGAAGCAGGAAGTCACACGGAAAGAAAATTAAAGCCTGAGTGAAAACTAACAGCTCTCAGGGACTCAGCTGTGGGATCGCCCCGCATCTCAGGGACCGGATTGAAGCTGGGCTTTGGTCAGCCACTGCCTGGAGACATGGCTGGAATCCAGGACAGCTGAGAGACGTTCCCATGGCATGTGCCCACCTCTCTTCCTTACTGACCTGAGGTGATGGAAGGGGCTCAATTAATGGCATGGGGCAAAAGTTCCAAAGCTGCAGAGAGGCCCGGTGACCTGACGGCTGGTATTCCACAGCTTTCAAAACACTTTCCCCAGGCCACGGGAAACAATTCTCAGAGACCTCACAGCACAGCATTCAGCTCCTTCCAATTGTCTCACTGGGAGACCTCTGAGATACAGAGGCAAAGCCAACACGACGCCGAGAGCACAGAGCACCCAGGAAACAACAACACCCCATGCTTCCTGTGGAGAAGAACCCACTGGCCGGTGAAAAGCAGAACCCTTGCTGAACTATCAGCCACACATGAACAAATATCAAGGAAACGAAGCCTGGTGACTTACCTCCAGCATTCCCCTCAGGCTCATGGACAGGATTCCATTCTGATTCGCCAGCAGGGCCTGCAGGCACAAGTGTGATCAGACACAGGTGAGGAGAGCTTCCACTGCATGTGGGGGCCTCCTTTGTAACCCTGGGAGACCTGTAAGGTCTGGCCGTGGGTCAGGGAATGGCACAGCCCAAATATGAAGCTCTGGGCTCTCTCAGCTGAAGAGGGGCAGTGGTGACCTTCCCACCGAAATGTGGCAGCTCTCCCAGCAAAGAAACACTCAAGGCTCATCTGTGCAAGCCCTTCAAGGCACAGACAGACTTGGAAGACCTTGCACCCGAGTAAACTACGAGGGCATGAGTGTTTCTGCCTTCAAGGAAACAGACACAACTTACCTCTGGGTTGTCCCTCAGGCACAGGCGTGAAATCTGGATCCAGGAGGTCATCATCTAGAATCAAGAACAGACAAGAGAAGGTCCCACTGCACGGCGTGATCTCCTACCCCAGCAGTAACTGGATGTGGGCTGTGGGACGGGCTGGGAGAAGGACTCGGGTCCCGATTTCCAAAGTTGCAGAGCAGCCAGGATGAGCTGCAGGCTGGCACCTGGCAGGGCATACAAGACTCCCTCCAGGCCACGTGCCGCATCCCTCACGGACCGCACGGAAGAAGATGCAGCCCCTCGGGGCTTTCTTACTGGGAGGGCTCTGATGCACACAAAGGAAGGCTGCACTGAAGCCCTGGAGGAAAGCACATCTGTCTCCTCCTCTGGGCTGTGGGCCGGGGCTCTGTGTTGGAAACTGGGAGTCATCTATGGGGAGTACCACAAGCCTGGGACAGAAAACGCTCACGCGTCTCCAGCACACATCTTCTGAGCTCTCCCCAGGATGCCTCCCTCCCAGGATGAAGGCTGTGCTCCAGCCAGCAAGCAGCAGAGCCACGGCCCGACCTGGCGGCACGGCTGGAGCCAGGCCTGGGGAGCAGCGCTGCCACGGGCTCCTGCCCGGCTCCTGCAGTGCAGCCCGTCACCCCCTGCCCAAAGCCCCCAGCCCCTGCCCTGG
Source organism: Lagopus muta (assembly GCF_023343835.1). Classification (NCBI taxonomy): domain Eukaryota; kingdom Metazoa; phylum Chordata; class Aves; order Galliformes; family Phasianidae; genus Lagopus; species Lagopus muta. The sequence continues at coordinate 589,516 of NC_064462.1, forward strand.
AAGGCAGCCCAGGGAAGAGCGGCACAGGGCCGTGGGGACACAGCCCGACTTCTCGCCCCAGTGCTGCTCAGGTTTGGTCCCGTCTCTGCCCACCCACCTGCTCCCGGTGCTCGCCACGGAGCAGCGCAGGTCTCCATGAAGCACACGGCCATCAGGAGGAAGAGGAAGACAAGGCGGGCAGGGGCCATGGCCCCCCACACTCGCACCATGCTTCCACCACCACCGCCACAGCCACAGTGAGTCGCACAGAGCGAAGCCTGCGGCACAGCGTCACAGGCAGGCATTGTGAGCTCAGCACAGCAGAGGGGCACCGTGACCTCACAGCTCTGGGATGGCAGAGGCTCCCCGCGGGCTGCTCCGCTTGTGATGCACTGTGATTGTGGTGCACCAGGGCCGCTGCTTACATCACAGGAACGCAGAACAGCGGAATGAGTTGGGCTGCAAAGGACAGAACTTAGAAGCTCAACCCCGATGCCCTGGGCAGGAATGCCACCCACTGGGGCATGCTGCCCAGCCTGGCCTTGAACAGCTCCAGGGATGGAGCAACCAGAGCTTCGCTCAGCAAACTTTTACAGTGACACCACGAGGGCGTTATTTCCAGTTCGGTGCCCCCGTGACACCGCGGGCCATTGAGAAAGAGATGCCGTACGGAAATGGGGTCTGGATCAAGGATGCTATTGCACAAGTTGTCCATGCACGTGCAATGGGTAAAGCCTCTCCAGCATGGAGAACGATGGCTGAAATATAAACACAGGGAGGCTGACCTTCCCACAAACCCACCAAGTCAAGCGCCGTGTGCTCTCCTTTTTGTTGGTAGATCTGCAGTTTCATCAGTTTTCCTCCAGTTTTCCAGGACCTTGGCTAAGGACATCCCCCTCCTACACCAGATCTATTTCCCATTTTTAGCGTGCTTCCAAGCCTGAATTTAGGAGTGGAAACTGAAGGCTCGCTGGTTAGCACCTCCCATCCCCACAGTCCCAGTGAACTCACCCACTGCTGGCAGCCGGACGCTTTGGGGCAGGGCTCTGATGGCCAGCACCTGCAGGCTCCCACCCGGGGCTCCAGAAACCGTTGCAGCAGTGGCACTCCTGTCACCTTGTGCTGAAGGAATCGTGCTGCTGCCCCTCCAACATTCTCGGCTCAAGCTGTGACTTCTGCTTTCAGTGGATCAGTCTGTCCTTCACCCTCATTTATTTGCAGTTCTTGAGACTTACAGCTCAAGGTGAGCATCTCTGAAGAAGAACCTTGTTACTCTCAATCCCACAGTTTTTATGAGTTGCCACAACCCCATCCTTACACAGTCCCAACTCAAATTGGCCTTTTTAACCAATCCAGTTTTCTGTGCCTGGTGTCTCTCCCTCTTCATTCCCCCTCTCATCCGGTTATTTCCATGGATTAGATAAAGACATTTTGATCACAAAAGAGTGGCAGCTGGCCATGTCCACTGTGCCGTGGCCATTATTAATTGCCTTCAATCAAGCAGAGCTTTCAAGCAATACCTTAGAGAACAAAAGCAGCAACTCGGCATATTAGCGGGAAAGAAATCAAGCTTGACTTCCCCGTATAAAACAAGTCCAGAACACTGCATTAGAAAATACCCAGGCTCCTAAATCAACGGACCTGGGTGATTCAGAAAACAAAGCTTCAAGGTTGGATCTCAAAGCTCCACCTGAGACAAACCCCTTTGAAATCCAACCTATGATACCATAAAAATACAACACCAGGGCAACACACTGTGTTACTGGGCCTGACAAGGTCGCTACACCATTGCATACGGGTTTACAATCCTCCACAGAGGACACAATAAGACAAAAATAAAGATTAAAAGGAAAAACAATAATAAAATACAAAAAAAAGAACAAACAAAAAAATCCAAAGCAAACACAAAAAAGGAGAAATAGGAAAAAGAAGTAAAGGCAGCAATATACAAGGGCAACAAACATTGGAGAGAAAAGCAAAAGAGCAATAAAGAAAACGAAACCAAGTGAACAAAGGAAAGCAAACCAATGTGACCCAATGAAGAAAGAGACAATAAACAGAAACAAAAAGAACCGAAATCAACCAGCAGAACAGCAAAGAAATAGGATTCAGTTTGATGGCAAAGCAAAGGTGACGAGAGACTGCGGTGCAGCCAAAAGCTCAGCATCCGTGCTGGCAGGAGGAAAGGGCAGCTGCTGGGTGTGCTGCACCTCCAGCAGAGATGCACTTCGTCAGCCGGCGCCCGTGGAGGAGTCTGCAGCCGTAATGAGGACAAACATCTCTCTGGAGGAAGGGAAAGCGCTCGTCGTCGTGCCGAGGAGGAGCTCAGGGCAGCTACTGGGCATGGACGCTGCAGCCAGCAGAGGAAAAGCCTCGAGTCCGTCTCGAGGAAAGAGGCGAGGACACCCAGGAGGCGTGCAGCCGGCTGTGCCGTCGAGGAAGTGTGTGTTTCCTGATAGATGAAAAACTGAATATGAGCCAGCAGTGTGCTCTTGTGGCTCAGAGGGCAAATGGGATCCTGGGCTCCATCAAAAGAGGGGTGGCCAGCAGGGACAGGGAGGTGATCGTCCCCCTCTGCTCTGCTCTTGTGAGGCCCCATCTGTAGCACTGCGTCCAAGTGTGGAGCCCGCAGTTCAAAAAGGACAGGGAGCTGTTGGAGAGGGTCCAGAGGAGGGACACTAGGATGATCAGGGGATTGGAGCAGCTCCCCTATGAGGACAGGCTGAGGGAGCTGGGCTTGTTCAGCCTGGAGAAGAGAAGGCTGCGGGGTGACCTCATTGCAGCCTTTCAGTACCTACAGGGAGCCTACAAACAGGAGGGGAATCAACTCTTTGAAAGGGTTGATAGGTGTAGGACGAGGGGAAATGGTTTTAAGTTGAGGGAGGGGAGATTTAGGTTGGACATCAGGGGGAAATTCTTTACCCAGAGAGTGGTGAGGTGCTGGAACAGAGAGGCTGTGGATGCCCCATCCTTGGAGGTGTTCAAGGCCAGGTTGGATGGGGCCCTGGGCAGCCTGGTTTAGCATTAAATGTGGAGGTACCCCAGGATGCCATTGGCCCTCTTGGCCACAAGGGCACACTGCTGGCTCATGGCAACCTGTCGTCCACCAGGACACTCAGGTTTTGCTTCCAACTTCTTGCTGGCTTGGTCGGCATTGTGCCAATGGCTTTGCATCCTTTCTTCTTCATTATCAGGTCCCATTGGAGGAGCCAGAGGAGGATGGTGTGCCGCTTCCCGGAGACGCAGAAATGCTGTCCAGGCATCCGTGCTCCAGCGCTTGAGAAGATGTGGAGGAAGATGGCGTACCATAAACCAGATAAGCACAGTCAAAATCATAACACCATGACAGGAACCGTGTTTGAGAACAAGAGAAGAGCTGTAGGAGGATGGGGAGATGCTACTCCATCACATACAAATCCTAGCCAGCTACCTGTGCTCCAGCACACGGGAGGAGCTGTAGGAGGATGGGGAGATTCTACACCAACAGATACAAAGCTTAGCCAGCCACCTGTGATGCTGCACATGGGAAGAGCTGTAGAAGAATGTGGTGCTGGTACCCCAAGGAAGAGAAATCCTATCCGCCCAGCCGTGTCCCTGTGTAAGGGACGGGCTGTAGGGGGATCTAAAGCTTCTAACCAGACAGACACAAATTTTAGCCAGCCACCCATGGTTCTGCACAAGGGTGGAGCAGTAGGAGGATTGGGAGATTCTACTCCGACAAACCTTAGCCAGCTGTCTGTGCTCCAGAACACGAAAGGAACTGGAGCCGGATGGGGGGGCACTTCTCCGACAAATATTAACCTTAGCCAGCCATCTGTGATCCAGCACACGGAAGGAGCTGAAAAAGGATTGAGTGATGGCTACCCAGATAGACACAAATCCTAGCCAGCCCCAGCACATGGGAGGTGATGGACGAGGACGTGTTGTTCGTGCCCAGAGAAACACAAACCTTCTCCAGCCAGCCGTGCTGCAGCGCAAAGGAGGATCTGCAGGAGGACGGGGTGCTCCTGCAGCTGTTGTGCAGCCTCCTGTGCTCACAAAGAGCTCCTCAGGTGGCAGCTGCAATGGAGGAGGACTCTCTGGTGCCTCCGGGGTTGGAGCAGCAGGCAAGAAAGGCGCAGCGTCCTTGCAGAAAGCGAGCTCTGCGTTAAGCGGTGCAAACCCGGCTGATGAGCACAGAGATGGACAGCAGAGACTTGCGTAAGTGACGACCCTGATCCCTGGGAAGCACTCGCAACGAGCTGCTTAAGTGCTTACTGGCTTCCTGTGGATAATGGAGAGGATGCGTTCCGGGGGATGGAAGGTGGGACGTGGGGGGGACCATAGGAAGCACGGGGGTTTTGTTTCTCTTCCAGACCTGTTGTGATTTACTTGCGATAAAACGCTTTGTTGGACAACTGTGTGTCCAGCAGAGCGACTGCTGTGTCTTTCAAGATAGCTGTAGCATTCTTCAGCTGTTCCCTCTGAGCAGCGTCCTATGGAATTCATTGGCACAGCTTTGGCTATTTGAGTTTGACTTTGCTTTTTGCCCTTTGGCTTCTGACTGTGTAATTTCTTCTTTTGCTGTCATGTTGTGTTTCCTAGTGACTGGGTAGCAGAAGACATGGCAACCTGGGAATCTTCTGGACAGTGGATGTTTTCGTGTTACTGTCCTGAGAAGGGCAAGCCTAATGTTTCAGGTCAGTCCCGTTTTTAGGAGTGCTGCTACTGTTCAGGCTGCATTTCTATCCTTGTCCACACTGCTGTGCCTCAATGGAAGCACTGCAAGGTGAGGACGTGCCTTGTGATGCAACAGGTAGGGGCACTGGATTACGGTATTTCCTTGGTGTGTTTGCACCCCTGAAGTTGCACCAGGAGTCCTTTCTGTGTCTCCAAGTAGAGCTGACTGGTCCCAGGCAGTGTAGCAAGGGCAGTTTCTTCTGTAACTCTAGAGGGCAATTTTGTATTTGTGTTGTATTCCCTTTGGAGCATGCTGATTGTTTGCCTCCCTGCAGGCTTTCCAGAGATCTCCCCTGAGGAGCTGCGCCTGGGGTATGACACCTGCAGTGCCAAGGAGGGCACAGGACTCTACGTAAGTATTTGGAACAACTGAGCTTTCTGTGACGCGTTCAGGGTAGCAGTGGTTCCTGTGCTTCAGGTGGCCGCTCTTGACTCAGCGAATGCCCAACTCGAGGGGAACGTAAGAACGCCCTCATACCTTCACTGTTCTGTGCAGCGAGTAGAAAACAGCAGGAGCTGCTGGCCTGAAGGCTTTGCCATCACTGAGCAACCTGATGTGGCCATAGGTGTCCCTGTTCACTGCAGGGGAGTTGGGTCAGATGGCTTTAAAGGTCCCTCCTGACTCAAACAGGTCTATGATTCTCCCTGCCTCTTCCTGATAACTGTGTGGCACAGGCCTCACCAATGATGCAGGTACAAAACGTATTATCCAAAGCAGGAGTTTCTGCTCATGAAGTGGGGCAAGACCTGAATTGTCCAGTCTGAAATTTCCTTGCAGTAGCTCAGATCACTCTTGTTCCCCCTTTTAAAGAAGGAAAAAAAAGAAAGAAGAAAAAAAAAGACCCAAATAAGAAAAAACCAAAAGCCATGCTTAACAAAAGCATGTTTGTGTTTTCCCACGTTTAGATACACGCTGTCCATCAGTATGTGCAACAATGGAGAACCAGGCTGCAGGAGCTGAAGGCTTTAAATGCCTGGAGAACAGCATCGATGGTAAGAGTTAAGGAAAGGTAAAATACTTCTGTTCCTGATGTTGCTTTTCTCTTAAATTTGGAGTGAAGGTTTTTCTTAGGATTCCCATTTTAGGCAGAGCTCAGGGTTCAGACTTCAGCACAGATGATTGTTCCGTGCTCAGAGAGCAGACTGAGCCAAAGCAGCGATGCAGATAGAGTCACGGAACAAACTAGAGCAAGGGAGAGAAGAATGAGAGCTCCAGAGGTTCTGGTGATGGCAATTACTTTTTGCCAACAGATTCCTGCTTCTAGGCTGTTTGCAGACAGCAGCCTGAGAGCATTTTGTTTAAAGCTGCCATTGCTTGTGGCCAGCGTTTGGTTCAGTTTCTCAGTTACGTTCAGTTGGTCGGCACACGTGGGTTTTTGCTTTAAGCGTGGATTGAAAGATGCTTGCCTGTGTTGGAATGTAGTTTTCATGGATGTATTTGGAACTTTTTCAGCTACTTTGGAGAGAGAAAGCGGTCACTCCACCATTACCTTCTCTTGGACTGGGAGGACAGCAAGCACCAAGCCCTGGGTTCCCAAGTAAGTTTCTGCATAAGGAACCAGCGATTAAACAGGCGCTGATAAGCGTTCTTCTGCAGCACTGAAACGCAGCAGTGTTTCAGTATGGCAGGTGCACCCATCCTGAGCCTTCCCATCCATTTCCTCACTGCAGGCTCTCCAGCCAACAGCAGCGGTGCTGCCCGCTTGTCCTTGCAAATCCCAGCGTCTCATCTGGAAGCGCTCCAGCTGTGGGGAGCTCTGCTGCTGCCTCCAGTCCTCCTGCCCTTGGGGTGACGTCCTCCCACAGCTGTCCCCATTCCGTTGGGACTGGGGATTCTGCAGCTCCATCCGCAGCCTCACTTCACGCTCCTGGAACGGCCGCTGGCCGTGGACTTCTGGGCTTCCGGGCCCTGGGAGCCCTGCTGCAGCAAATCCTTCCAGCACCGCTCCGCTTGCTGTCGCTGCTCCCAAGGCAGCTACAGAACCTTCTCACCCGGGTGCAAGCAGTGCTTCGGCCGCACCGACTGCCGGTGCCTCTGCACACAGCGCCGCGTCCGCGCCTCTGCATCCACACGGCATCAGAGCAGGCAGCTCTGCACACCGAGGAGGGAACGAACGGCCGGAGAGCTGGAGCAGTTCAGAGCCAAGTTCACGCTAGGAAAGGTCCCTGAGACCACCACCTGCAGAGCTTTTATATGATAAGGATTTAAGTTAATTCTGAAGTTATATGTCTTAATTCCATAGGATTTAAGTTAATTCTGAAGTTATATGCCTTAATTAAATATAAATAAACGTATTATATTATTTATTTACATATGCCTTAATTAAATATAAATAATTATATTATATTATATTATTTACAGAATATGTAAATAAAAGTTATTCTGTGACTCTTCCAATAAAAAATGTTGTGATGGAGCAGTGAGCTGGAATGCTTTTCTGTGTCTTAAGTTCTCATTTAATCTCTTTAGTCTTCTGTAAATCAATGATGATGCAGGTGTTATAATTAAGAAGCATACAAGAGAGTTTGGCTAAGCAGGTCATTACACCACAAAGAAGAGATGAAGGGCTTACCCTTATCCTGGGCTCACTGGAAAACTCCAAAGGAGGGATCTCCAGAAAGAGATCCTTCCCTGCTGGCAGTCAGCTCTTCAGTAGGATACCTGGGACTAACAGGATTACTGAAACAATGCCTAAGTAATGCTGCACTTCCATGAACAGAGTGCAATCTGCCTCTGCTGACTTAGAAAGAAGAACACTGTTCTACGTCAGTTCTCCCCCATTTTTGAAAGAAATATTTTACCTTTAAAAGGCCTCATACTCCAGTGCTGTACCTGTACTTGGCTCCATGCTCAGCTTTCGGACACAGCTGACCACTCTTCTTTGCACTGCTCTCCCAGATCATACAGTCTGCAGTTTGGGTGCCATGAGTTGTACCTACGGTGGGATTCAGCCATCATTACACATCTCTAAGCTGAAGGCTCTTTCTTGGCCTCTGTCACTGTTCAGTGTCTGAGAGAGCTTCCAGCTGGCAGTTTCACATGTGCCTACACAAAGCTTTGAAAATCACTGCGTTTAGCTGAGTGTCTGACTGATGGAATGAGAGAATATTAAAGTCCAGGCAAGCATCAGACCCAAAGCACAAAAAGGCTCTTTCCAAACCAAGGAGCATCTGGAAGTCAAAACAGCTGATCTCTGAGTAATGCTGTGAACTCTGGGTGCAGCATTTCACAGATAGGACAACAAAATAACAAGACTTGCTACGATTTCTCTTTGTTCTGTACACTTGTCATCTTTGCCTGACTTTGAAAAATTGATGTGGTGAGAGGGATATTATTATTTGAAACTGAAATCAATCAGTGGTTAATAAACCATATCTTTTAGACTGCATCCTTTGGATTTTGCATACTACGGGAAGAAAAAACAAAACAGTTTCTGTGGGCAAAAGTCCACGCAAGAAGGACTTCTTACCATTCGCTTCAGCTCTTCTGCAGCACGTGGTGATTCTGTCCCTTTCACTGTGAAGAATTTTGTTCCCTGCAACCAAAATAAGAATCAATGGTTGCCAGCACCTAACAGAAATTTATTTGTTCTGTGGCACCGATGGATCACAACAAGGACATGTAGTAAGATTCTATGCAGCAATTAAGATGAGCTCTGGGAATGAAGTGTTTGGCAATGCACTTCAGGCTGATTACGAAACTGTAAGTAACAGAACCCAAAACTCCTGAGCAGGGAATTGTACCCTGTTCTCTGCACTACCCCTCCTAGTTTAAATGAGAGCCCTACCAGAAAATTGACTCAAAGCTCCTGCAACAACTAATGACTGCCATACATTCTACCAATTAACGGGGCTTGACACTAAATTCATCACAGAGAAATTGTGCTGAATAGGGGCTGTCACCACAAACTTGCAATTACTAAAATCAATAAAAGATTCCTATCAGAAAGATATTATTAACATTTTACCACTCCACTTTTAAGTAACTCATCACTCATAAAGTGAATGAACGCTGAACTGCTGCTGACAAATGACGTGCTTTCATATTCTGCATCTCAGTGAAATGTCCTCAGCTTTGATCACGGCTGTTGTTAATCCTGATGTTCAAGACTCTCCTTTGCCAGTCCTGGAAAGCAATTCCTGGAATCATTGCCCCTCAGAGCCAAATGAAGAATAATTCTACTTCTCGATTTTTAAGAAATCAGTACTGAGCTCGTTTTCCTAGACATCTCTTCCAAATTGGTAAAGACAACTTTGTATTCTAAAGGTAACAGAAAATGAAAATAAACCCAGTTGGAACTGTCTGACTTCTATTTAATGCCTATGACTTCCTCCTGGATTGCCACTCTCTTGCCCATCTCTCACTGTCTTCCTCTCCAAAAGCTCTGCAGCCATTTGGAGCATGAAAGAACACGGACTGAGAATGCCTCAGTGATGGTGAGGCAGCAAAACAGGTCACAGGACAGAGCCAGTGAGCGGATGAGTGGTGCTGCACCCCAGCCTGCCATCTAATTAGCAGCTCAGACAATGAAGATTTTGGAGCTTTGTCTTCGTACAAGAAAAGCAGTTGGCTTCCTTTTAGAAAAAAATATTTCCGTCACAATTTTTCTTTCCTTCCTGAAATCCTTACAGAAAAAACAAACTCAAACCGTACAGAAATAAGCTTCTCTGATACCTGATCTTCACTTTACTTACTGCCACTCAGTAGAGTGAGTACCAGAAGAGACCTCCTGACCAATGACTGATGTCCCATCCTTCCTCTACTCGCCATCCTTTCTTTCTTCTTTATTCCAAACCGTCACATTTACTCTGCCTAGCCATGGAGGATTTTGGACAACAGTCTGTTGGAACAACGTGCTTCAGATAGGCAGTTTCATTGTTTGCTTTGCTATAGAGTGGACAAGTTATTACAGTGATTTAGATCAACTCAAAAGAAAACACGCATGGGGAAAAGCCTGATCTCTGCAGACCATGGGGCCTTTCTTTGTGTCTGTTATTATAAGAAGATGATGCTGAGGTCACTCGCTCTAGGGTTTGCTATAGACATGAACAAGGAGTAAATTAAAATTAAACACAGTCAATATTCATGATTTAATTAGAATCAAGTCCAATTCATAATTCTAGGGAACACACTGGCATTGCTTTCCTCTACCGTTACGATGCTGCTCTCACAGATAGGAATCCAGAGCAAATAGGAAGGATTTGACAAGGACAGGGATCATCCTCCCTCTCTCTCAAAGTTTTCCAGAACAGCACGCAGAAAACTGTCCCTATTTCCATCTACAGCAAATTCTTTTTACCCTGTTAGGAAGATAGGAGCAAGGGAGAAATGATAACCAGGCAGGTGCTGCAACTAAAGCTCAGCCTGCCTTTTCATTTCATGCACATTTGATACCAGTTTTTGATCCAGTGACACAGTTGCAACTATCCAGGCAAAATCATCTCTCTGTCCTTGAGAAGTCCTTTAAACTACAGCTGTACTCCAGAGCCTTCTGCTGCACACAGTTTGCGTGGTATCATGAGTGGCTTCTGCAGTGGTCCAACACCACCAGCACACAACCAACCTGACACTGGTTGAGTAGAGCTTCAGACCATTTCCAAGCCACTCTTCACTTCTGTTTGTACGCTTTCCTAACGCTGTTCCCCTCTGTTAATAAATGTCACAATCAGGCTTGCAGTGCCTGAGCCATTGCCCCTAGCAGGAATGTGAAACACAATCAGCTCCACAGCAAGATCCATGCAAGGCTAGAGTATCTACATATCTGAAAACCTTTTGTTGATGCTCTGCACTGACCTCTGACTGCCTGTAAGACCATGCAGGTGAACTTCCAGCTAAAATGCCAGTCTTAAAAGGAATGACATTTTGGGACCAACAGGAGCAACTGTTGCTGGAGAGGCATGCTGTGACACAGCTGGACGCTGACAAAACCAGCCATGATGAGGAACGGAGGGGATGGCTGGAATACAGCAGGCACACTCACTGTGATGAGAGATGGCCCAGATGAGGCTGGGAGATGGACATGGGGGACAGATCACTCAGCACAGCCTGCTCTGTTGGCTCATCTGGCTCAGCAGGGATGGCCTCCTTTCCCACAACAGCAGCAGCAGAGGTTTCCTCCACCTTGACTTCCCCAGGTGGAGCTTCTTCAGCCTCAGTCTTTTGTTTTACGGATTTCTAAGTAAACAGTGGAAAATTTGTTGAGGAGCTCATGATGGTGGGGAGGGAAGAAGGGAATGGGAGCTCTGCCTGGCATTACAGTGCTGCTTCACTCCTAGCAGACTCAGTGCCAATGGCTTTGCCAGGAAGAGGACAGCCTTACATTACCAATGATCACCTACAGAGCATCTTCATTCTCAGTGTCCTGCACAGAAACTGAGTCAGCCCTACATCCCTCCCTTGCAAGGAAAGAGAGTGCTAGCTTCCTGAGTTATTGAAAGCAGCAGCAGAAGTGGGGGAGAAGTACTCAGTTTGCTCAGAAATGCTCTAGAAAGTGAGGGCAAAGTGAGGAGTGTCCCAAAGTATGATTTCAAACAGGATTTTTGAAATTATCCCCTATCCCCCTAATTCCACTAGTTCTCAGACAAAAAGATCCCTTCTCTGCTGAAAGTAAGAAACACGTTGCAGACTCCGTTTTCACATAGGCAAGTACTAACTGCACGAATTCTGACATTGAACATCATAGAATCATAGAATGGCTCAAATTGCAAGGCACCTAAAGACCATTCAGTTCCAATCCCCCTTCTATGGGTCACCATTAGATCAGGATGATCAGGACCAGAGGCATCCAGAGCTTTTCCAGGCAGCCTGTTCCAGTACCTCACCACCTTCTGAGTGAAAAAAGTCATCCCTAGTTTCTTTTAATGCTTATTGCATCCTGAGACCTCAGTCACCTACAAAGCTTCCGTTTATGGGCCACGCTTCTTCTGCAATTCTTACCCTCTACAATTCTGGCCTATGCTTATTCTTTAGGAAGCGTATCTGGTAAACATCACCAGTCCTGCAAGATGTTTGGTCCTGCAGCAAAACAGCAGAAGTGCTATTTCTGCTGGGGACAAAGCCTTGCAAACTGTATAACCAAGATGTTATAATTGCAATATAATCAAAAGAGTAAGGCAAAGCAAACAGGGATCACAAAAGAGAATAAGTAGAAGAGCTTACCCTTGGGTTGAGCTCACTAGAAGATATCAAAGAGGAGGATCTCCAGAAGAGATCCTTCCCCTCTGGTAGCCAGCTCTTAAAAGGTCCAGGAGGGGTGGAGCCTGGCTCCACCCCTTCCGGTAGCACAGGTGAATTGCCTTCACCTGTGCTCCTCTGGCTGACTCATGGCTCACCTCAGGTGATCAATCAGAGGTTCAGGCCGTGACTCAGCAGTTGCCATACACTCCACCCCTTCACGGCGTGAACCAATGATCAGGTTAACAAAAGGGTAAGCTTTCCCTAATACAGAGATCCGGTATATCGCGACGCTTATACAATTTTATCGCGACGTATGTTGGTACAGTTCAAGACAAGTGATGATTAGTGGATGTCCATACTCTTCTATGGGCCAGTGCTCGATGATGTGCCTGGAGGCATGAGGTCCTGAGGTGCAAGTCCATTCTATGTTCCATCAGTCCCATGCAGACCATCACCGGGTGTTGTACGTGATCTGACAGCAACACTGGAACGCTTGATGGCATTTTGTTCCTTCCGGTGGTCCTGAAGGCTCACAGACTCACGGGGAGTAATACAGATGTTTTACAGGTACCAGGAGGGGAAGGTCTGCTCTCCAGGGCAAGATACAGGCCGTATTTCTGTCTTGGGTCAACACTTCCGCTTGTACTGGGGCACGTCCTGGCCGCCTGTACCACACCTTTTTGCCGGATATCTGCGGCTGCATAACGATATCAGGCACCAAAGGAGGTGCCCTGATCTGCCACAGGGACATAATGGGGGTCCCTTTAGCAATAAAGATCGGAGTGTTGACCATAACATCAGTAGGCCATGTACCTATTACTGGAGGGACTACTGAGCCTCCCACCTCCAATAGTCTCCCCCAAGGTGCAAGTAGGCCACACCACTTGGGTCCTACCTGCACCTTCCAGGGCCATTTTATTTTATGGGTACCTGGCTCTAAGTTTTCAGGGGCAGGGAGCAGAAGATTATTTTCATTACCAATTTGGGGTCTTACCTGATGATCAGTGCCCGTAATTTGGATCCTAAGCGGGGTGGCCCATGTCGTCTGCAACATTCTCAGGGCACTGGGTCTGCCATCTCGAGGTCTTTCATTCAGGTCCCGCAGGGTTTCATACAGTCTTTTTGTCCACTCCTGCAAGGACTGGGAGTCTGTCTTCAGGGCAGCCTTAAGAATACCATTATAACGTTCGATGAGGCCTGCCCCTGTTGGATTATATGGCAGGTGGAATCGCCATTCGATGTTATTTTCTTCTGCCCAGCGCTGTATCGTTGCACCAGTAAAATGAGTCCCTTGGTCGCTCTCGATGACTTGAGGTGTCCCGTAGGCAGACATCAGTTTAGTGAGTGCCTTGATGGTATATGCCTGGTTTGCTTTCGGTACTGGATAGGCCTGCAGTAGCCCACTTGCAGTGTCGACACAGGTCAGGGCATATCTTGCCCCTTCGGAACGAGGAAGGGGCCCGATGTAATCGACCTGCCATCGCTGGAGAGGATTGTGTCCCCTAGCAAGATGGGCTGTTGTTTCGGGCAACGATCTCGGTCTCATCTTGGAGCAAGCGTCGCAATCCTGGCATGCCTGGACGATATCAGATAGTTGTATGGGCAGTCCCCATGCTTTAGCAGCTGCCCACATTGTCTTTTGTCCAGCATGCCGTAGCTTCTGATGTAGCCAGCGGGCGATGTTCTCAGATGGTGAATTCTCAATCCATCGAACTCGGGCCAATGTGTCGGCTTCATCGTTTCCCGGTGACTGTAGGGGCTGATGACCAGAAACATGGTAGACACGTACAGTCCTGTGTTTGACCGTATTCCATATATCTAACCACATGTCTTTGCCCCAGATCGGTCGGGCGTGGATAGTCCATTCCTGGGTGGCCCACTGTGCAATCCAGAGAGTGAGCCCCCGGTACACAGCCCAACTATCTGTGCAGATGTTCAGGATACCATCACCGGGTTCCTTGGTTATAACCATCCACACGGCTCGCAGTTCTGCCCATTGGCTGCTCTGACCATCCCCCTCATCGAACCAGATTGTCTCGGTGGAAGGATGGTATGCTATTGCTCTCCACTTGCTCGGGTTGCCCTTGCTGGACCCATCTGTGTACCAGGCATCTTCAGGGATAGGATATTTTCCCTCGTGAACGGGACTCTTCTCTGGTGGAGCGACCAGTATTTCTTTTGGTGCATCACTGTGATATGTAACTGGGCCTACGATCTTCTGAAGTTCTTCTTTCAAGGGGGATGAAGACAGACTGCTCCTTTGGCTGAGATAGGCGACCCATCGTGCCACTGTTTGTGCTTGGGCCACCCCTGTCTTAGGAAGGTGGGTCAGATCCTTCACCCACCCCTGAATTGGCAGAGTGGTCTTGACTATAACTGCAGCTGTCTGAGTTATTGGCTCTACTGCCTGTAATGCCGAATAGGCAGCCAATAACTGTTTTTCAATCATACTGTATCTTTCTTCTGCTCCGTGCCAAACCTGAGACCAGAAACCAATGGGGATCCGAACAGAACTCTGGCGCTGCCACAGGCCCCAACCGAAGCCGTCTTGAGTAACATGAACGTCCAACTCGGCTGGGAGGGTAGGATCGAATATACCCAATGCCTGAGCTTGTTTAACTGCCAGTTTTGCTTGTTGGAAAGCATCCTGTTCGGTTTTCCCCCAGTCCCATAGCTGCCCCTTTTTTGTGAGTCTGTATAATGGCCTTAGCAGCTGCGCTAGGTGAGGTATAAAGGAACGCCAATAACCCAATATACCTAGAAACTCTTGCAGCTGCTTTGATGTTGTAGGGACTGGAAATGCCTGAACCTTATCTATAACAGCACTGGGTAGCACTTTGGTCTTTCCTGACCAAACCACCCCCAGGAATTTTACGGACAGGCCTGGACCTTGCACCTTTTGGGGATTTATAGCCCATCCCCTTTGTTGCAAATAGGCAGTTAATGAATCAGCTGCCTGTCCAACTACCTCCAGTGAGTCGGATGTCAACAGGAGATCATCAATATAATGATATAGGTTAACATCATCAGGTTTTCTCCAGTCAGCCAGGTCACGCGCCACTAGATTATGACAATACGTTGGTGAATGCACGTACCCCTGTGGCAGGACCTGAAAGGTCCACTGCCTGCCTCCCCACGTAAACGCAAACTGATCTTGCGATTCCTCAGCAATTGGGATACTGAAGAATGCATTTGCTAGATCTAGGACACAATGATAGGTTTTTATCTCCCTACTCAATGTGTCCATTAGGGAAGCAATATTGGGTACGGCCGCATGAATAGGCGGCGTGACCTTATTTAATTCTCTGTAATCTACTGTCATCCTCCATGTGCCATCCGACTTTCGCACTGGCCATATGGGGGAGTTATACGGGCTGTGTGCAGGTCTTATAATGCCCACTTTTTCTAATTCCTGCACCGTTCTCGATATTTCATCTTGCCCACCCGGGAGTCTATACTGTCTAACATTAGTAATCTGGCGCGGTTTCGGCAGGCAAACAGGCTCATGTTTCGCATGGCCTCTTAATATTGCCTGCACCGCCCGGATACTGATACATCTTTGTCGAAGTCTGAACTCTCCCACAGTTGTTTGGAGAGCCAGACCCCATAGAATGTCTATGCCCAGGATGTATTCTTGGACTGGGGCAATAGACACCTTGTACTCCCGGGGTGGGAGACGCCCAACCCCCAATTTTAACCATGTTTGGGTGACAGGAATAGTCTGTCCCCCAAAACCACCAATCATCACTCTGTCGCCATGAAATTTTCCTGGATCTCCATAGATAATTGATGTTTCTGCTCCAGTATCCACTAATGCCATAACTCTCTGAATATTTTTTCGGGACCAATAAATTGTTAATTCTACATAGGGCCTCCGGTCCCGTCTGGAGGCCCTACGGGGACTAACACCCCTCGTCACTGCATGAATTGTGCTAGGGCCAGTTCTTTTGCTTCTGATGGCTCAGGCATTGTGGCCCGAGACACCTGAGGTGGCTTCTTTTTCCTGTTAGGAATAATAAAATCTTCTAGGTTCCATGTTGTTGTTGGAACCCTCTCTATAGCTCTTACCCTTGATTTCTTAGGGTAGCTCTGGAATTTTTGATTGTCCTTTAGTTGTCTCCAGAGCTGGAGAAGGACGTGGTTGGGCTGGCGGTCGATCTTAGCAAATTGGACCCCAGCCCGAATTAAATCATTAAACATTTGTTTTCGGGATACCCTTATGGGTCCCGATCGAGGAGCTCGAGTAGCCGGCATTCTGGTTTTATTTACCGGCAGGACCTCTGCTTCCTCCAAAAACCGAATATTGCGCCTAGTCCGCAGGCGTTCTGTTTCTCCCAAATCGGCAACTAACTGGGCAGCCTGCTGGACTACGGCTTCTGATGCTACAAGGGGATTTAATATCGAAACTAGGGTGCCGTACAGATGGGAGGGAGCTTGCTGTAGAATTAAATCTCTCATCCCTGCCGAAAATTTAACCATATCAGGGCCATCAAATGTATCTTCATAGATGGCCTCTCTTACACCCAGTTCACGGATATAGTTCTGAAGGTCCTCCATGGAGGACCACATACCTGTATGTAACGGTATGTCTGATTTATTCGGCCATACCATACGGCAGGCCGCCATTAACCATTCTAGTATGGAATGGTTTTCATCACGATATTGATTGCCCACGTATAACCTTTGCCTAAGAGCAGGATGGACAGTCATGGTGGCCAACTTAAATATTTCTGGGCCATTCACCACGACACTTTCTGCCCCAGAATCCCACAGTCTCAATAACCAAGCCGGCACACTTTCTCTGGGCTTCTGCCGAAATCGTTGTACTAAGTCCATTAATTCTGTTGCTGTGTATGGCCGAGCTGTCACATGTAAATGAGTCTGGGCAGGGGGCCATTGATCAGGCGGCACCCCTGCCGGTCTGTCCTGTACTTTTTTTGTTTTTTGGGTTATCACAGGACGGACCTCCAATGGATCAGTTTGAATTGGACATTCAAGGTCTGATTTGGATTTCTTGTTGTCCTGATCAACGAAGTCTGTTGATTCAGGAGCCTGGTCATCATTTATTGAAATATTACGAATTTGGCTTACAGGAAGATGTAGAATTGGCTTCTTCCCCGTTAAAACGCCAAGTTCGTGCTCTAACTTTTCAATGCGATCTTTCAAAAGCTGATTTTCAGTTTCTAAAGTATTATTTCTTGAGTCCGCATGATTTAAAGCGGTTAATAGTGGCCATGCCACCATGGAGGCAGCCAATTGTCTTTCTTTGGTAATGAGAATGTCCTTGCCAAGTCCTTGAAAATAGTCTGCCATGCGATATGGGGAGAGATTGCCCATAACACGTAAGGGACCCCATTTTTCAATGATGGCAGCTAACTCGTAATAGGGCGATCCCTCAAACCCTGGGATCTGCCCTGGAATCATTTTCTCCAGGGGAGTATTGTTCTCCCCCTTGACCCATTTATAGAAATTCCACAGGAAAGACATGTTAATTTTAGTATATTCAGCCTGCCTGGCTCGCCAAGTGTATAACCAAGATGTTATAATTGCAATATAATCAAAAGAGTAAGGCAAAGCAAACAGGGATCACAAAAGAGAATAAGTAGAAGAGCTTACCCTTGGGTTGAGCTCACTAGAAGATATCAAAGAGGAGGATCTCCAGAAGAGATCCTTCCCCTCTGGTAGCCAGCTCTTAAATAGGTCCAGGAGGGGTGCAGCCTGGCTCCACCCCTTCCGGCAGCACAGGTGAATTGCCTTCACCTGTGCTCCTCTGGCTGACTCATGGCTCACCTCAGGTGATTAATCAGAGGTTCAGGCCGTGACTCAGCAGTTGCCATACACAAACACACACAGCTAAAGGAGAGAGCTGCAAGCTGTGCTCAGCATATTCCAGCTATAAAGATGGCTGACTCAGCCAGATTAAATAACCCCAGTAGATCAATTTGCCATGAACACATTGCTCAGCATAACATGAACCTCAAATCTACGCAGCTGCTTTGCAGTTGATAAGATGCAGCTGGTCAGAAGGCCTTCTGTAATGAAGAGACATCTCTGAAATTCTTCAAAATACGAAAATCTGCTCCCTGACATTTGTCAGAAAACAACAACAAAACAAAACCAAACAGAAAAACCCACCTCCACACCAAAACACGTCCTTTCAATTCTTTCCTCATCTATTCCTTTAGCAGGCTTGTTTTTAGTGAGGTATAGAGAAATCTGCCTAAGCACCACCTTCAGGATTTGGCAAAGAATAAAGAAATGTTCATTATATTACACCACACTGTGCAGAAGTCTGTCCTGTGGGATAATTGTAATGAGAAACAAAAGGCAGATCTGTCCCAGGTCAGATGGCTAATGAGTTTCCTGGGCCTTAATACTGGAAGGAACTTTCAGGCTTAAAATCAGAGGTAATGTGTTAGAATGCAGATGGCACCGATGTGCTCTGAGTCACTTGTGCACAAGCAGTCTTTAGGCTACCTGCCATCTGAACTAGAAACACAAATACTCAGAATGCTCTCACGGTGCTCAGTGACCAAAGGCACATCAACAGACAGAATCACTCTTCTGCTCTCAGTAACGGCAGCGTTCACCCAGCAATGCTGCCACTCCATATCCTTCATTCAGGCTAACTGGATTCAGCAAGAGGAGCCCAGAAACCACCAAAGCATGATCGCTTTCAACAGTATTCCCCCCCTTAAAAGATGGTACCTACTAAAATGTGGAAGATAGATAAAGCTGCAGTGATATTAGAGGTATGTGTACCAACAGCACATGTGAGCACTTCCTGCTGTACCCTGGACCAAAGCACTCATTCTTGATTTTCTGAAGTGCAATAAATAAGTAAACTGGCTGTACCTTCATAAACTAAAAGTATCTAGGCATCCTGTTTTTCCTTTTTTGCAGTGCTATCCTAGTGAAAGACTTTCAGAAAGTACAGATTTACAGCTGCAATGGTATACCCACCTATTCTTTCAGGTCAAGATTTAATGATTTAGAGGATGGAAAACACCCATGTTTTTGTACAAAGGAGCAAATATTTTTGTACAAAGCAAAAAACAGTACCCTTTTTTTTACACACCATTTAGAAAAGAAGCCAAATCCACCACTTACAGAGTCTCTGTCACATTCTCATTTGATTGCACTGTAAATGCAGCGGCATCCTACCTATAGAAAATAAAAACAACACAGCAACAATATTTGGCATGGGATGTATCCAGTAAAGACCTGATTTTTATGGCTTACTCAGGCATAACCACCAATAGCTGAGCTTGGATGGAAAATCGATAATCTAAACAGGCATGAATGTCAATATTAAAGACCTTCCTTTTTCAAAAGTGTTCCACGACTCTAAAATGTTTCAAGTTGTTCAAACAGGTGAAGAATCCTTCACTGAATAGAAGCGAATTGCAAGGACTTTGCTTCAGGCACACTGCACTTCTGAACAGCGAATGCCAGAAGTTGATTTTGCCAGACTGCACTGCACAGGGAGTGCAGAGCTCGGAGCTCCTTACACATCCTCTGGACTCTGGGCTTTTATTTGCACAGCGCACACTGCTCAGGAATTAGAGAGGTGAAGCTTCGCATGCATTAACTAGAGAAAGTGGTGGCAGCTTTGTATTTTAGCCCTTCCTTCTGAATACTTTACTAATGTCAAAGGCCTGGAGCAAAATTAATAAGCACTGAAAGACTCGTTTTCAGCCTTGCAGATGCCCAGCTTTTTTGTGTGCATATGTAAACAGTGGTGTGCAGAGCATGCTGTGGGTAAGCCAGCCTCTGAAAGGTGCTGGAATTTAAGAAGGCCCCAGATTATCTGCATTATCACTTGGGATGGGGGCCCTGGGGTTTGAGACGTAAGCGTGCACTGCACTGCTGCAGTGCCTCGAGCAGATCCTCAGCATTATCACAGCACTAAATAAACAACTCAGATTGAACTCCCAGACTAAAACATACGATAGGTGAAAACAACATTGCAGAAACAAATAAAGTCATTTCATGTATAAATGCATAAATACACAGAGTCACTGAACAGGCGTGAAAGCTGTGAGGAAGCCATGCTTCACAGGTGTTTGGGAACTGCTGAGTCACAGCCTGAACCTCTGATTGATCACCGGAGACGAGCCACGAGTCAGCCAGAGGAGCACAGTGAAGGCAATCCACCTGTGCTGCCTGGCTCCACCCCTCCTAGACCTATTGAAGAGCTGGCTGCCAGTGGGGAAGGATCTCTTCTGGAGATCCCCTCTTCTGGGGGTTTTGTAAGTGAGCCTAGCATGCGGGTAAGCCTTCCGTTTATTCTCTCTTGTTATCTTAGTCTACTTTGCCTCACTCTCTTGTTCTTTTGTGATTATAACATCTTAATATCCATTGATTGTACAACAGGATTTTGAGATTGTTAGAAAAATCCAAAAAAGAGAGAAAGAAAAATACGAATCCAGTTCTTTCATTTGGAAAATAAGAAGACAGTCCTGCTAAGCTAGTGGGAGTTTTCCAATTAAATTCAGCTAGGCCAAGAGCGCCAAGAATATTAGCAGCCTTCTAGGAACATCCAGGAAGACTTTCTGAGGGCAGACAAGTTCAGGATTCGTGTCAGCAGGACATTACTGTGTAGCTGGTCTGCAGAGCAGAGTTTTCAAAACTGTACAGCCAGTCTTAATCTCCTCCCAACAAAACAGAAGAAAACACTCAAAATTTGCTTGTTTCTAACCTGTGCAAATCCATTAAATGCCGTGCTGGATGCCCAAGTAGAAGTGAAGATCAGAACAAGTCATCATTTGTTTAGTAAACAAGAACATGGGGAAAACATTTCTATTTGCAAAATAAAAATAGGCCAGACATAAAACAAAAGAAATAACAAAAGGAAGGGCAAGGCAGAAAGATACTTGATGACAGTGCAATTCGATAACAGATTTTACAGGCTTAAAGAGAACACCAAAACCAATAAAAAAAGCGCAGTGACTTCAGTATTTTTATAAAAAGAAAGAAGAAAAGACTGGAAATGCATTTTAAATTATACATGTAAAGTACAAAAGCTGTGAGACACCGTGTGCCTTCACAGTGTGAAGCTTCATTCACCTTCCTGAAATGCATTTCTGCCAGCCTGCTTCATTACATGACTGAAGGGCACCACACTATGAACAGCTGCATGACAACTTTCCAAGAAAAAATTGCAAGGACTTAGGAGGGGTAGCAGGAAACACACAGATGGACTGGTTTTAAACGACAAGGTTATGCTTGACCTAAGGAACTCTTTGTCTAGACTAGGCTACACACTGGGGTAGGTACCTCTGCTTTATCAGCCTCCATTTCCTGGTACAACAATCCGTATCTCCGGTTAGCAATTTCATCTTCAGATAAATCTGAGCTGTTAGTCCTGGCAGTGCGCTGCCAGCAGCTGATCTGGCCGTCCAGGATCCTGGCACTACAGATGCTTCATTGCCAAGTGCAGCAATCGGGTGTTTTGGGGAAAAGCCAACTCCCAGGTATTTCTGGCACATCCACATCACAGCACCACAGGCCAGCAGCATGCAGACAGCAGCACAGCTGAGAACATTACCATGGCTGTGACGTGGCACTTCTGCTCAGATTTGTGAACAGCAGCCTCTGTGCTTTCCTGCATTCATGCCTGGAAGAAACGAGACAATGTCCCACAGTCCCTTCACCTGCTACACAACTCTCTGGGAACTGCGAGTGGTGGGAGCTGAGCAGCGTCACAGAGGTCTGCACGTCCCCCCTCTGGCACGCCGCTGGAACAACTCTCCACACCCCACTGAGGTCAGCCATTTTCACAGGGCCGTCCCTGGCTTCTTTGACACGTGCTCTGTGCCCACACGCTCAGGTTTGGCTGCTGACCTGGTGTGCAAGGTTGCTGACCTGGTTAGTGATGCTGGATGAAATTACGCAGCACAGAAATTACCTGGCGTGCCAGCTGTTGACGCTGCCTGCGTTCCACTGTCCGAGACCGGCAGGGTGGGATGGCTGCCTTCCTGCAGTGCATCCTGCTCAGTTTCTTGGTCAGTTCCTTTAGAAAGAAAGCAGGACAGTAGGATTGGATGTGATGTGCTCTCATCGGGAACTGAGTTACTCCAATCCTGAGCTCAGGCAAAGTCTGCTGTCCCAGCCACCCACATCCACTGTCACCCCCTCCGTTGCCCAAGGACATTTGGGACCTCCCAGGAACTGGAGGGTGTCGACCCTCTCATGCCTCCTCAGCTCCTATGCAAGCCCCCTACGCCATGTGCTGCGGGCATCACCAACCACCACAGCCAGCTATCTGCAGGCTGAAATTCAAGCTCCAGCACAAGCACCTTCAGAATCAGCATCTCCAGCCCATGGCTTTCACCGCCTGGCACATCTCCAAGGCAGTTTCTCCCTCTGGGGAAGTCAGCAGTGCCCCCAAAGAGTTTGCTGTCTCAGTAAGTCTCTGCCCACTGCTTCTTCAGGAGGAAAGCCCCGAGGAAAAGCTTTGCCACAGAGCCCCATAAAACCCCATTGAGCCCCTCTTCATGGCCGAGCAGCTGGGAGCAATTGCTCCAGGTGCCCTGACTCAGGCTCACCCTCCTTTGTGCTCCAATCCTGCCAGAGCTGATGTGGGGGAGAGGGGCTCCCACCTTTGGCCTCTGCATGTTCTTTTTCGCACGGCCTGCCTAAGTGTGACTGCCGTCATCTCTTGTCTTTGAGGGAGCAGATGAGGATGAAGGTGAAACTCTCCTGGGGTTGGTTGTTTACGATGTGGACGGAGAGATCGCCCACACCTTCCACGCGCAGGTACGGCCAGTGCGTGCGGTGGGCTGCTGGGAGGGAAACCGTCCTCCTGCGGGTGTGGAGGGACGACTGCTGGCGGGAGGGAGGAGTGCAGCTGCCTTCCCCCATCAGCAGCGCCGCTCTGGCGTCCCACGGCAGCCCAGGGAGCGGAGCAGAGCAAGCCGGGGTTCTGTGGCTGGCAAAGGGAGCCGTGCGGATGTGCCGCGGCGCTTCCCGCTTTGTATCAGCAGGAGGAGCCCCGCAAAGCCTTCGGCCGTGCCAGATTGGAGGCGCGGAGCAACTGGGGAAACGCAGAACGCACCTGCGTGTGCCGAGTGGAAATTTACGGCAATTCGCAAAAGACAGCAGAGATTTTTAGTAGCAATAATGAGAATAAAAGCTCGGTTACTTTCTGCCCGCGCTGAGGGCGGTTACTGGAGCGGCGCGTTGGGGCCGTGTGACGTCATCACCCTGCGCCGCGAGGCCGAGCCGGCCGTGAGGAGGTAGTGCGGGGCCGCGCGATGCTCCAACGCCGCAGGGCAGCTCCGGGCTCCGAGCGCCGCTTCAGCTTCTACAAGTGGGTGTTCGCGGGGGCACCGGGGCGGGGGCCGCTCTGCGTTGGCCCCGTGGGGCCTCTGTGGTGTTCGGGGCCTCTGCTCGGTGTGGGGAGGTGCGCTGTGTCCCCGTCCCCCCCCAATCCAGGCTACATCGCTGCCTCGTTCCCCTCCACGGTTCGGCCATAAACTCCCCCAGTCCCTCTTTCTGACCCCCAGGGTCACACTGTCCCCCCAATCCCCCCCAACACTGACCTTTAGAGCCCCCCCAACTCCAGTTCCCCCATTCCTTTTCAACCCCCCCCCCCCCCCCGCCTCCCACCCAGTTCTCCATTTTTACTCCCGGGTCCCTTCCCCACCCTCACCTCATCCCTCCCCTCCTTATTCCCCCATTCTGATCCTCTGTCCCCCCTCCCAATACTCCCCTCAGTTCCTCTTGCCTCAGATCAGATGTCCACAACATAGACACCTCCCTGTGAGGTACCTCACTACTGCTAATTTGTGAGCCACTAATGCTCACATGTGGAGATTAAGGATAGGAAGGAGCTGTGCAGATGCAAATATCTGTTGAAATGTAGGCTGTTACTCCCAGAGCGTGGCAGGACATTCCCTTGTCCAACAACACCTGCACTGTCAGTAGATATCCACATCTGGGACAACCGAAGCTGTCCCTGCTGTGCATAATGGGGGCAGCCTATAAAGGGATTTAGCCGAACAAGTGGAGTCGTGTGCCACTGGAGCATGACTAAGCTTATTTCTTTCTCTTCTCCTTTATCACCTGTATTTTCTAGATCTTCCTTGACTGCAGTGGCTGTTGTGTCATGGACATTCCTGCGTGTCCTCAGCAGTTATCAGCAAGCTTGTCCCAGCTTTTGTGTCTTCTTGCAGGACTTTATTGGATACAGCTAGTGATAGATGGAGATAAAACGAGGGATTCTTTTGCAAACTGTATCCTTAAGTGACCAGATGTGAAAGAGCCTATGACTCACGTGCAGTACACCATGAAAAAGATTCTCTCATTTTGGTCAGTTGAGCTATTATAGGATAACATCATTAACTGTTGCGTGGTCTTGATCAGGCTGCTTCCCAACTGCTTGATCAAGGAGAGCAGGCAGAAGCCTTTTGTCAGCAATCTGAGGTGTCTGCAGATCAATGAGCAGCTGCCTATTTCACACACACACACAGAATCACAAGGTTGGAAATGACCTGCAAGATCATCTAGTCCAACCACCCTCCCATTCCTATTAGTACCACAAGCACCAAACCATCTCTCGTTGCTCCTCATCCAGGCACTTCTTGAACACTACCAGGGACGGCAACTCCACCACCTCCCTGGGCAGCCATTCCAGTGCCTGACCACCCTTTGAGAGAAAAAGTTTCTCCTAATATCCAACCTAAACCTCCTCTGGTACAACTTCTGGCCGTTTCCTCGGGTCCTACTATTTGCCTGGTAGAAGAGGCCAGACCTTTTTGTACCACAACCTCCCTTCAGGAAGTTGTAGAGTGCAGTGAGGTCTCCCCTGAGCCTCCTCTTCTCCAGACTGAACAATCCCAGCTCCCTCAGCCGCTCCTCATAAGACTTGTGCTCCAGACCCCTCACCAGTTTCGTTGCCCTTCTCTGGACACGTTCCAGGGCCTCAATGTCTTTCTTGTAGTGAGGGGCCCAAAACTGAACACAGTACTCGAGGTGCAGCCTCACCAGTGCTGAGTAGAGGGGGATGATCACCTCCCTGCTCCTGCTGGCCACACTATTTCTAATGCAGGCCAGGATGCCGTTGGCCCTCTTGGCCACCTGGGCACACTGTCGGCTCCTGTTCAGCCAAGCATCAACCAACACCCCCAGGTCCCTTTCCTCTTCACAATCATCCAACCACTCATCCATAAGCCTGTAACGCTGCATGGGGTTGTTGTGGCCAAAGTGCAGAACCCGACACTTGGCCTTGTTAAACCTCACCCCATTCACCTCAGCCCAGCGATCCAGCTTATCTAGATCCCTCTGCAGGGCCTCCCTGCCCTCAGGCAGATCGACACCACCTCCCAACTTGGTGTCATCTGCAAACTTACTCAGGGTACACTCAATCCCTTCATCTAAGTCGTCAATGAAGATATTACACAGGATGGGCCCCAGTACCGACCCTTGGGGGACACCACTTGTAACAGGTCTCCAGCTAGACTTCACTCCATTGACCACCACCCGTTGAGCATGGCCCTCCAGCCAGTTCCTTATCCAACGGAGGGTAAAACTGTCCAAGCCACGGGCAGCCAGTCTCCGCAGAAGGATACTGTGAGAGACCGTGTCAAAGGCTTTGCTGAAGTCCAGGTAGACTACATCAACTGCCTTTCCCTCATCTACCAGTCTGGTCACCCAGTCGTAGAAGGAGATGAGGTTGGTCAAACACGACCTGCCTTTCATGAACCCATGCTGGCTAGGCCTGATCCCGTGAACGCCGCGCACGAGCCGTGTGATCTCTCCCAGGAGGATTTGTTCCATGACCTTCCCTGGCACTGATGTCAGGCTGACAGGCCTGTAGTTCCCCGGATCCTCCTTACGGCCCTTCTTGTAGATGGGCGTCACATCAGCAAGCCTCCAATCCTCTGGAACCTCTCCAGTCAACCAGGAGCACTGGTAGAGCCGAGAGCGGCTTAGCAATCACCCCCGCCAACTCCCTCAGCACCCTAGGATGAAGCCCATCCGGTCCCATGGACTTGTGACTGTCCAGATGGAGGAGGAGCTCTCTAACTGTCTCCACCTCGATCTCCGGGGAGACATTCTGCGTGTCAGCCCAGATATCCAGATCAGGGCACAAAGTGCCCTGAAGATAGCTGGTCTGACTATTAAAGGCAGATGTAAAGAAGGCGTTGAGGACCTCAGCCTTCTCCTTGTCATCTGTGGTCACATTCCCCGCCGCATCAATTAAAGGATAGAGATTATCCTTGGTTTTTCTCTTGCCACTGATATATTTGTAAAAGGATTTCTTATTCTGCTTTATTGCAGTGGCCAATGTAAGTTCAAGATGGGCTTTCGCCTTCCGGACTTCCTCCCTGCATACCTTAGCAACTTCCTTGTAATCTCCCCTAGTAGCCTGTCCCTTCTTCCATAGGACATGGACTCTCTTTTTCTTCCTGAGTCTTGACAGTAATTCCCGGCTCATCCACACCGGTCTTCTCCCCCTATGGCTCGCCTTACAGTATTCAGGGACAGCCTGTTTTTGTGCCTTTAAGATTTCCATCTTGAGGAGTGTCCAGGCTTCCTGGACCCCTTTACCCTTAAGGAGCGACTCCCAAGGGACCCGTGCTACAAGCGTCCTGAGCAGGTCAAAGTCCGCCCTCTTGAGGTTCAAGATAGCAGTTTTGGTAGTCACCCTTCTGACATCTCCAAGAATAGAGAACTCTACAATTTCATGGTCGCTCTGCCCTAGACAGTCTCCAACCTTCACATCACCTACCAGACCTTCTTTGTTAGCAAAGAGCAGGTCAAGCAGGGCACCACCCCTGGTAGGCTCTCGTACCAGCTGTGTAAGGAAGCTATCTTCCACACACTCTAGAAACCTCTTGGACTGGAAGAGTGGACTATCTTGGACTATGGGAGCTGCAATTGCCCTGGCATTCTCTGGCCGAGCAGAACAACAGGCCACTGAGTTCAGCCAACTTCTTCACACAGCTGCTGGGGGGAAACACAGGCGATGCTCAGCTGGGTCTCACACTGGCCGACAGGGAGCTGGTCAGGGCTGTGACAGTCAGGGCAGCTTTGGCTGCTTTCACCTGACATGGACCTGATACTCACAGAGGAGTGTGAAGGCTCCAGCTGATAGAGTTTCCTTACAAGTAAAGGAGTAGACAGGGGTGGTGCGGGCCTACTGTTGTGTTAATAAGCACAGGAGCAGAGAGGGCTGATGTACCTCACGGCTTCTTTGCCTCTGTCTTCACCAGCAACGCTTCCCTGGCTTTCATGCCTGAAGGCAGGATTCCAGAGCACAACTGCCAAATGGTGGGAGAACTCCTCGACAGCAGCCCTGCCAAGAAGGTCTTGGGCTTCCCTGGGAGACAAAAAGCTTTACCTGTGTCAGCAGTGTGTGCTGGCAGCCCAGAAAGCCAACAGTATTCTGGACTGCAACAAAAGAGCGGTGGGCAGCAGGGCGAGGGAGGCAATCGTCCTTCTCTACTCTGCCTTCATGAGGCTCCATCTAAAGTACTGTGAATCCTCTTGTGGTGTCCTGGCCCATCTCGTGGCTTGGAAGATCATGGTGATCTTACTTCTGTCTCGTCAGCTGATGGCAGGTCACAGGAACGCTGGCGGGTTGGGTAGTGGGTGGTTGCTGAGATGATGGATCTCTGCTGAATGAGGCATCTGGAGGTGGGGGCTCTGGGGCCGGGCCGCTCCGCTCCAGGGCCGGGCCAGGTTTTCATTTCTTTATGTACTGCTGTGTTGCTGCAGCTGCCCTTCTGTATTGTTACTGCTTTTTTTGTTCGTGAATATTAAAACGTGTTATCTCCGTGTTGGTTGTCATCCTGCTCTCTTTTCTCTGTTTTGCAGGTCAGCTCGTGTTGGAAGTTGGTGGTGTCACTGTATGAATGAAGGTCAGTTCAGGAGCAGCTGCTGATGGAAGGAATGAAGTCCACGGTAATGAGCTGAAGCATCTCCTGGTAAGGTGTCAGAGCTGGCAGTAACGATTTCTGTCGTTGTGAAAAGCAGAGGGCTGGCTCATCCAAGTGCTTGCTGACTGATGTGTGAGAGCATCTGCCTTCTCCAACTGAACAATAAGAAAGCTGGATATGCTGAATCATTACAGCTTATGCAGAAGTTGTGAAAATGCTCTCAAATGTTTCCTTTAGTGATAAGCTGTGTCTTGGCACTGTGATGGTCCTGTCTATGATCTGGAGCACTGCATCTCTTGCAAGCCTTGTGTGCCCATTTCCATGAACCTTCCTTTCTTTCACTCTTCAGAAGAAGTGCTGGGTGCTTTTGGGGGAATCATGAAGGAGGCTGTCAGAAAGCCAGCTGTGATTTTCCTCACATGAAAGGATGCAATGGGAATGGACTGTCATTGCCACCAAGCAGAAGTGAGCTTCTTATGTCGTGAAAGATATAATCTAGATTATTGATTGAGCAGTTGCAGTGCGATAGGGGACGTGAAGTAACTGTTTGTGTGGGAGTTCAGGGAAGAGCCATGAGAAGTGAAATGGCAGTTTGTGTTTTGGCTGTCAAAATGGTGGAGCTTTACTGGAGTGAAAGGTGTGAGCTTTCTGTAGGCAGGCCCCGGATTTATTTCTGTAAGCAGGCCCCCTCTCAGATTGGTTTTTGCTTGCTGCTTGCTGTGCCTGCCTGCCTGCTCCCTGTGCTTGCTGCATCTGATACCAGTGGTGGTGGCCAGGCTCCCCAGGGCTGTGGGCCTGGTCCTGAGCTGCTGCAGCTTAAAGACCATCTGCGTTTGGGTTGTCCTTCCTGGAGCATCAGGTTGGACTTGGTGATCCTTGTGGATCCCTTACAATTTGGGATGTTCTGTGATTCTATGATCTTGGTGGTTTGCCTGGAAAATACCAGGTGATTTTTTTCCCTCATTTTTTCCTGGCATTTGAACTTGTAGTTTCACTTCTAAATGTGAGTGGAGTTGGATAAGGGGAGGGTAAGTTGCTTCTTTATTTGCTGTTCTCCCAGGTGGGTCTGTGTATTTAGTGCCCAAGTTGTGGTAGCTCTGTAACTGGGAATGTTCCTAATGGTCATAAAAAGTCTTTGCTGCCAGCACAGAATTTGGCCACAGGACTGCCTGCTGGATTAAGTTGTGTAGATTTGCTCCTTGAGATGGTCTGTTCTGTTTATTTTTTCCAAGACGTCAGGTTTTGAGGTCACTGAGATGTACGGATTAATCAATCACTTGCAGCTTGTTTGAGCTTGAAGCAGTTGAATCGTCCCACACAGCACTGTTAAATCAAACCTTATAATGGCTTTGGGATCGTAGCTCTGCGCTGTGCCCCTGGTGTGAATGTCTGTGCTGCAGGTGGCAGGTGGCCGCAAACGGCCGTGTCGTAGCACTGCGAGCGCCGGCCCCGTTCCTCCCCCGCATCCCCTCCCCTCCTCGGCACCGCGTGGGAAATGGCTGGGGTGGGATTCCGGGAGAGCTGGGGCGGCTCCGCCTGCAGAAGAGGAGGCTCGGGGCGATCCCGGGCGCGGCCACCGGTCCGCGCAGGGAGGCGCGGAGAGGACGGAGCCGGGCTGTGCCCGGCGGTGCCCAGCAGCTCCCGTGCTGCAGGGAGCTTCCCCAGGGTTGGGATCCAAAATTGCCCCTGAAGCTCAGCACCCAGCCGTGGTGTGCGCACCTCCTACGTGCCTCCCACCTCGCTGTGCCAGCAACAGAGCAGCCTGCCCCCAGCAGCCGCCCGCAGAAATGACTTTCCCTTTCTCCTGTGAGCCTCCCTGCAGGCTCCAGTGCTCCCACGCCCTTCTCCAGGGCCACCCCTGTTCCCAGAGAGCCTTGCCCAGGGCAGTGTGTTGGTGCTGGCCTGGCTGGCTGCTCCTGCTTTTCTCCCTGTGCTCCTTGCAGGGCCACGAGTTGGCAGGGCTGCTCTGCAGAGGCGGGGGCTGCGCTGCCCTGGACCCCAGGATGACCTTCCCTGGCTGTGCTGCTCCAGGGAGAAGCAGACTCAGCCGGCTGGGGATCTCTGCTGCTGAGTCCCTCTCCATCTGCCCTGATAAATCAGCAGCCAAGGACGGTGCTGGGCAGGACCCAGGGGTGCCTCTAAAGGCTCGACAGGCAACTGAGCAATGCAAGGAGTCACAGAATGACAGAATGATAGAATGCTTTACCTTACAGGTCATCTGGTCCAACCTCCCTGCAGTGAACTGGGACCCTACGCTGGGTCAGGCGCTCAGAGCCTGCTCCAGCCTCTCCCTGAATGCCTCCAAGGATTGAGCTTCCACCACCTCCCTGGGCAACATGTGCCACTGCCTCACCGCTCTTGTCATGAAAGACTTTTTCCTTTAATGCAATCTAAATCTCCCCTCTCTTACTCGGACACTATTTCCCCTTTCGTTACAACAGTTCCACCAGGGAGGCCAGCTCTGGCACAGCGGGGCACCCTGCCACGGCTTTGGGCAGAGTGGTGGAGATGCAGCCCAGGGCGAGGAGGGCGAGGCTGAGGAGGAAGAAGCGCATGGGGTGTGCAGGCGGTGGTCGAGGGCTGCGGCTGTGCTGATGAGGCCATTGCCCAGGCCATTTTGTCCAGATCTCAAGGCAAGGCCTCTTTATCCTCAAGCAGGTCTAAACTCCTCCCAGCTTAGCATCATCCACAAACTGATTGATACAACCAACAGATCTTTAGTGGAACCAACAGTAAAAACAAGATAGAGAAATGGCCTTAAAATGGAGCCCAGCAGAATTCAACAGGTTCATCAGACACACAGGGCAACTGTCAGGACAAAGTCACCGAATCCTCCAGTGCAGCCATGTTTTAGTTGTCAAGGGACATTCTAAGGCATGCATAGCCAAGGCTTTATGATGCCATGAGCCACCTCCCTGACAAAAGCTCGAGATCTGGGAAACCTGGCAACAGAACACCAGCTGTGATGCAAGGCAGCCAGCCAACAAAGGCACGCACTCAGGGGCCAGAACTCCAGCCAGCCAGCCAGCCAGCCAGCCAAGGAAGGCAGGCAGGGGCCAGGACTCCATCCAGCCAGCCAAGACAGGCAAGCAGGAACCAGGACTCCAGCCATCCAGCCAAGGCAGGCAGACATACAAGAGCCACGGTTCCAGCCAGCCAGCCAAGGCAGGTAGGTAAGAAACATGTCTACAGCCATCCAGCCAAGGCAGGCAGGTAGACAGGAGCCAGGACTCTAGGCACCCAGCCAAGGCAGGCAGGCAGAGGCCAGGACTGCAGCCAGCCTGCCAAGGCAGGCAGGCAAGGACCATGACTCCAGTCAGCCAGCCAAGGCAGGCAGG
This sequence comes from Lagopus muta, assembly GCF_023343835.1. Lineage (NCBI taxonomy): Eukaryota > Metazoa > Chordata > Aves > Galliformes > Phasianidae > Lagopus > Lagopus muta. Next base: position 620,616 of record NC_064462.1, read on the forward strand.
CAGGAGCCAGGACTCCAGTCAGCCAGCCAATGCAGGCAGGCAGGAGCCAGGACTGCAGCCAGCCAGCCAAGGCAGGCAAGCAAGGACCACGACTACAGGCTGCCAGACAAGGCAGGCAGGCAGTGGCCAGGACTGCAGCCAGCCAGACATGGCAGGCAAGGAGGGCCACGGTTCCATCAAGCCAGCCAAGGCAGGCAGGTAGGGGCCACAACCACAGCCAGCCAGCCAAAAGAGGAAGGCAGGGTCCACAGTTCCAGCTAGCCAGCCAAGGCAGGCAGGCAGGAGCCAGGACTCCAGCCATCCAGTCAAGGCAGGCAGGTAGGCAGGAGTCAGGACTCCAGCCAGACAGCGAAGGCAGGCAGGCAGGGGCTAGGACTGCAGCCATCCAGCCAAGGCAGGCAGGCAGGAGCCAGGAATCCAGCCAGCCAGACATGGCAGGCAAGCAAGGACCACGACTACAGGCTGCCAGACAAGGCAGGCAGGCAGTGGCCAGGACTGCAGCCAGCCAGACATGGCAGGCAAGGAGGGCCACGGTTCCATCAAGTCAGCCAAGGCAGGCAGGCAGGGGCCACAACCACAGCCAGCCAGCCAAAAGAGGCAGGCAGGCTCCACAGTTCCAGCTAGCCAGCCAAAGCAAGCAGGCAGGAGCCAGGACTCCAGCCATCCAGTCAAGGCAGGCAGGTAGGCAGGAGCCAGGACTCCAGCCAGCTAGCCAAGGCAGGCAGGCAGGAGCCAGGACTCCAGCCATCCAGCCAAGGCAGGCAGGCAGGAGCCAGGACTCCAGTCAGCCAGCCAAGGCAGGCAAGCAAGGACCACGACTACAGGCTGCCAGACAAGGCAGGCAGGCAGTGGCCAGGACTGCAGAAAGCCAGACATGGCAGGCAAGGAGGGCCACGGTTCCAGCAAGCTAGCCAAGGCAGGCAGGCAGCAACCAGGACTCCAGTCAGCCAGCCAAGGCAGGCAGGCAGGGGCCACAACCACAGCCAGCCAGCCTAGGCAGGCAGGCAGAGTCCACAGTTCCAGCCAGCCAGCCAAGGCAGGTAGGCAGGAGCCAGGACTCCAGCCATCCAGCTAAGGCAGGCAGGTAGGCAGGAGCCAGGACTCCAGCCAGCTAGCCAAGGCAGGCAGGCAGGAGCCAGGTCTCTAGTCAGCAAGCCAGGGCAGGCAGGCAGGAGCCAGGACTCCAGCCAGCCAGCCAAGGCAGGCAGGCAAGGACCATGACTCCAGTCACGCAGCCAAGGCAGGCAGGCGGGAGCCAGGACTCCAGCCAGCCAGACAAGGCAGGCAGGCAGGAGTCAGGACTCCAATCAGCTAGCCAAGGCAGGCAGGCAGGAGCCAGGACTCCAGCCAGCCAGCCAAGGCAGGCAAGCAAGGACCACGACTACAGGCTGCCAGACAAGTTAGGCAGGCAGTGGCCAGGACTCCACCCAGCCAGACAGGGCAGGCAAGGAGGGCTACGGTTCCAGACTGCCAGCCAGCCAAGGCAGGCAGGCAGGGGCCACAACCATAGCCAGCCAGCCAAAAGAGACAGGCAGGGTCGACAGTTCCAGCCAGCCAGCCAAGGCAGGCAGGCAGGAGCTAGGACTCCAGCCATCCAGTCAAGGCAGGCAGGTAGACAGGAGCCAGGACTCCAGTCAGCCAGCCATGGCAGGAAGACAGGACCCAGGACTCCAGTCAGCCAGCCAAGGTAGGCAGGCAGAGGCCAGGACTCCAGCCAGCCTGCCAAGGCAGGAAGGCAAGGACCATGACTCCACTCAACCAGCCAAGGCAGGCAGGCAGGAGCCAGGACTGCAGCCAGCCAGCCAAGGCAGGCAAGCAAGGACCACGACTACAGGTTGCCAGACAAGGCAGGCAGGCAGTGGCCAGGAATGCATCCAGCCAGACATGGCAGGCAAGGAGGGCCACGGTTCCATCAAGCCAGCCAAGGCAGGCAGGCAGGGGCCACAACCACAGCCAGCCAGCCAAAAGAGGAAGGCAGGGCCCACAGTTCCAGCTAGCCAGCCAAGGCAGGCAGGCAGGAGCCAGGACTCCAGCCATCCAGTCAAGGCAGGCAGGTAGGCAGGAGACAGGACTCCAGCCAGACAGCGAAGGCAGGCAGGCAGGGGCTAGGACTGCAGCCATCCAGCCAAGGCAGGCAGGCAGGAGCCAGGACTCCAGCCAGCCAGACATGGCTGGCAAGGAGGGCCACGGTTCCAGCAAGCCAGCCAAGGCAGGCAGGCAGGGGCCACAAACACAACCAGCCAGCCAAAAGTGGCAGGCAGGGTCCACAGTTCCAGCTAGCCAGCCAAGGCAGGCAGGCAGGAGCCAGGACTCCAGCCATCCAGTCAAGGCAGGCCGGAAGGAGTCAGGACTCCAGTCAGCCAGCAAAGGCTGGCAGGCAGGAGCCAGGACTCCAGTCAGCCAGCCAAGGCAGGCAAGCAAGGACCACGACTAGAGGCTGCAAGACAAGGCAGGCAGGCAGTGGCCAGCACTGCAGAAAGCCAGACATGGCAGGCAAGGAGGGCCACGGTTCCAGCAAGCCAGCCAAGGCAGGCAGGCAGGAGCCAGGGCTCCAGTCAGCTAGCCAAGGCAGGCAGACAGCAACCAGGACTCCAGTCAGCCAGGCAAGGCAGGCAGGCAGGAGCCAGGACTCCAGTCAGCCAGGCAAGGCAGGCAGGCAGGAACCAGGACTCCAGCCAGACAGCGAAGGCAGGCAGGCAACGACCATGACTCCAGTCAGCTAGCCAAGGCAGGCAGGCAGGGGCCCTGACTCCAGCCAGACAGCCAAGGCAGGCAATCAAGGACCACGACTACAGGCTGCCAGACAAGGCAGGCAGGCAGGGGCCAGGACTCCAGCCAGCCAGCCAAGGCAGGCAGGCAGGGGCCAGGACTCCATCCAGCCAGACATGGCAGGCAAGGAGGGCCACGGTTCCAGCAAGCCAGCCAAGGCAGGCAGGCAGGAGCCTGGACTCCAGCCAGCTAGCAAAGGCAAGCAGGCAGGAGCCAGGACTCCAGCCATCCAGTCAAGGCTGGCAGGTAGACAGGAGCCAGGACTCTAGCCACCCAGCAAAGGCAGGCAGGCAGGAGCCAGGACTCCAGTCAGCCAGCCATGGCAGTCAGGCAGGAGCCAGGACTCTAGCCACCCAGCAAAGGCAGGCAGGCAGGAGCCAGGACTGCAGTCAGCCAGCCAAGGCAGGCAGGCAGGAGCCAGGACTCCAGTCAGCCAGACAAGGATGGCAAGGAGGTCCACGGTTCCAGCCAGACAGCCAATGCAGGCAGGCAAGGACCACGACTCCAGCCAGCCAGCCAAGGCAGGCAGGGGCCAGGACTCAAGTCAGCCAGCCAAGGCAGGCCGGCATGAGTCAGGACTCCAGTCAGCTAGCCAAGGCAGGCAGGCAGGAGCCAGGACTACATCCACCCAGCCAAGGCAGGCAATCAAGGACCACGACTACAGGCTGCCAGAGAAGGCAGGCAGGCAGGGGCCAGGACTCCACCCAGCCAGACATGGCAGGCAAGGAGGGCCACAATTCCAGCAAGCCAGCCAAGGCAGGCAGGCAGGGGCCACAACCACAGCCAGCCAGCCAAAAGAGGCAGGTAGTGTCCACAGTTCCTGCTAGCCAGCCAAGGCAGGCAGGCAGGAGCCAGGACTCCAGCCACACAGCCAAGGCAGGCAGGCAGGAGCCAGGACTCCAATCAGCCAGACAAGGCAGGCAGGCAGGGGCCAGGACTCCAGCCAGCCTGCCAAGGCAGGCAGGCAAGGACCATGACTCCAGACAGCCAGCCAAGGTAGGCAGGCAGGAGCCAGGACTCCAGCCAGCTAGCCAATGCAGGCAGGAAGGAGCCAGGACTCCAGTCAGCAAGCCAATGCAGGCAGGCAGGAGCCAGGACTCCAGCCAGTTAGCCAGGCAGGCAGGCAGGAGTCAGGATTCCAGTCAGCCAGCCAAGGCAGGCAGGCAGGAGCTAGGACTCCAGCCAGCCAGCTATGGCAGGCAGGCAGGAGCCAGGACTCCAGCCAGGTAGCCAAGGCAGGCAGGCAGGAGCCAGGACTCCAGCCAGCCAGACATGGCAGGCAAGGTGGGCCACGGGTCCAACAAGCCAGCCAAGGCAGGCAGGCAGGGGCCACAACCACAGCCAGCCAGCCATGGCAGGCAGGCAGGAACCAGGACTCCACTCAGCCAGCCAAGGCATGCAGGCAGGAGCCAGGACTCCAGCCAGCCAGCCAAGGCAGGCAGGCAGGGGACACAGCCACAACCAGCCAGCAAAAAGTGGCAGGCAGGGTCCACAGTTCCAGCTAGCCAGCCAAGGCAGGCATGCTGGAGGCAGGACTCTAGCCAGCTAGCTAAGGCTGGCAGGCAGGAGCCAGGACTACAGTCAGCAAGCCAATGCAGGCAGGCAGGCAGGCAGGAGCCAGGACTACAGTCAGCCTGCCAAGGCAGGCAGGCAGTGGCCAGGACTCCAGCCAGCCAGCCAAGGCAGGCAAGCAAGGACCACGACTACAGGCTGCCAGCCAAGGCAGGCAGGCAGTGGCCAGGACTCCAGCCAGCCACACATGGCAGGCAGGCAGGAGCCAGGACTCCAGCCGTCCAGCCAAGGCAGGCAGGCTGGAGCCAGGACTCCTGCCATCCAGTCAAGGCAGGCAGGTAGGCAGGAGCCAGGACTCTAGCCACCCAGCCAAGGCAGCCAGGCAGGAGCCAGGACTCCAGCCATCCAGCCAAGGCAGGAAGGCACGAGCCAGGACTCCAGCCAGCCAGCCAAGGCAGGAAGGCAGGGGCCAGGACTCCAGCCAGCTAGCCAAGGCAGGCAGGCAGGAGCCAGGACTCCAGCCAGCCAGCCAAGGCAGGCAGGCAGGGGCCAGGACTCCAGTCAGCAAGCCAAGGCAGGCAGGCAGGGGCCAGGACTCCAGCCAGACAGCCAAGGCAGCCAGGCAGGAGCCAGGACTCCAGCCAGCCTACCACGGCAGGCAGGCAGGAGCCAGGACTCCAGCCAGGTAGCCAAGGCAGCCAGGCAGGAGCCAGGACTCCAGCCAGCAAGCCAAGGTAGGCAAGCAAGGACCACGAATACAGGCTGCCAGAGAAGGCAGGCAGGTAGTGGCCAGGACTCCAGCCAGCCAGACATGGCAAGTAGGCAGGAGCCAGGACTCCAGCCATCCATTCAAGGCAGGCAGGCAGGAGCCAGGACTCCAGCCAGCCAGCCAAGGCAGGCAGGCAGGAGCCCGGACTCCAGCCAGCCAGCCAAGGCAGGCAGGCAGGGGCCAGGACTCCAGTCAGCAAGCCAAGGCAGGCAGGCAGGAGCCAGGACTCCAGCCAGGTAGCCAAGGCAGGCAAGCAAGGACCACGACTACCGGCTGCCAGACAAGGCAGGCAGGCAGTGGCCAGGATCCCAGCCAGCCATGCATGGCAGGCAGGCAGGAGCCAGGACTGGAGGCATCCAGTCAAGGCAGGCAGGCAGGAGCCATGACTCCAGTCAGCAAGCCAATGCAGGCAGGCAGGAGCCAGGACTCCAGCCAGGTAGCCAAGGCAGGCAGGCAGGAGCCAGGACTCCAGCCAGCTAGCTGAGGCAGGCAGGCAGGAGCCAGGACTCCAGCCAGCCAGCCAAGGCAGGCAGGCAGGAGCCAGGACTCCAGTCAGCAAGACAATGCAGGCAGGCAAGAGCCAGGACTCCAGCCAGGTATCCAAGGCAGGCAGGCAGGAGCCAGGATTCCAGTCAGCCAGACAAGGCAGGCAGGCAGGAGCCAGGATTCTAGCCAACCAGCCAAGGCAGGCAAGGAAGGACCACGAATACAGGCTGCCAGCCAAGGCAGGCAGGCAGTGGCCAGGACTCCAGCCAGCCAGACATGGCAGGCAGGCAGGAGCCAGGACTCCAGCCATCCAGTCAAGGCAGGCAGGCAGGAGCCAGGACTCCAGCCAGCTAGCCAAGGCAGGCAGGCAGGAGCCAGGACTCCAGTCAGCAAGCCAATGCAGGCAGGCAAGAGCCAGGACTCCAGCCACGTAGCCAAGGCAGGCAGGCAGGGGCCACAGTTCCAGCTAGCCAGCCAAGGCAGGCAGGCAGGAGCCAGGACTCCAGCCTGCCAGCCAAGGCAGGCAATCAAGGACCACGACTACAGGCTGCCAGACAAGGCAGGCAGGCAGTGGCCAGGACTCCAGCCAGCCAGACATGGCAGGGAAGGAGGGCCACGGTTCCATCAAGGCAGCCAAGGCAGGCAGGCAGGAGCCAGGACTCCAGCCATCCAGTCAAGGCAGGCAGGTAGGCAGGAGCCAGGACTCTAGCCACCCAGCCAAGGCAGCCAGGCAGGAGCCAGGACTCCAGCCATCCAGCCAAGGCAGGAAGGCAGGAGCCAGGACTCCAGCCAGACAGCCAAGGCAGGCAGGCAGGGGCCCGGACTCCAGCCAGCCAGCCAAGGTAGGCAGGCAGGGACCAGGACTCCAGTCAGCCAGCCAAGGCAGGCAGGCAGGGGCCAGGACTCCAGCCAGCAAGCCAAGGCAGGCAAGCAAGGACCACGAATACAGGCTGCCAGACAAGGCAGGCAGGCAGTGGCCAGGACTCCAGCCATCCATTCAAGGCAGGCAGGCAGGAGCCAGGACTCCAGCCAGCTATCCAAGGCAGGCAGGCAGGAGCCAGGACTCCAGTCAGCAAGCCAAAGCAGGCAGGCAGGGGTCCGGACTCCAGCCAGCTAGCCAAGGCAGGCAGGCAGGAGCCAGGACTCCAGCCAGCCAGCCAAGGCAGGCAGGCAGGGGCCCGGACTCCAGCCAGCCAGCCAAGGCACGCAGGAAGGAGCCAGGACTCCAGCCGTCCAGCCAAGGCAGGAAGGCAGGAGACAGGACTCCAGCCAGCCAGCCAAGGCAGGCAGGCAGGGGCCCGGACGCCAGCCAGCCAGCCAAGGTAGGCAGGCAGGTGCCAGGACTCCAGTCAGCCAGCCAAGGCAGGCAGGCAGGGGCCAGGACTCCAGCCAGCCAGCCAAGGCAGGCAGGCAGGAGCCAGGACTCCAGTCAGCAAGCCAATGCAGGCAGGCAGGAGCCAGGACTCCAGCCACGTAGCCAAGGCAGCCGGGCAGGAGCCAGGACTCCAGCCAGCCAGCCAAGGCAGGCAAGCAAGGACCACGACTACAGGCTGCCAGACAAGGCAGGAAGGCAGTGGCCAGGATCCCAGCCAGCCATGCATGGCAGGCAGGCAGGAGCCAGGACTGGAGGCATCCAGTCAAGGCAGGCAGGCAGGAGCCATGACTCCAGTCAGCAAGCCAATGGAGGCAGGCAGTAGCCAGGACTCCAGCCAGGTAGCCAAAGCAGGCAGGAAGGGGCCCGGACTCCAGCCAGCTAGCCAAGGCAGGCAGGCAGGAGCCATGACTCCAGTCAGCAAGCCAATGCAGGCAGGCAGGAGCCAGGACTCCAGCCAGGTAGCCAAAGCAGGCAGGCAGGGGCCCGGACTCCAGCCAGCTAGCCAAGGCAGGCAGGCAGGAGCCAGGACTCCAGCCAGGTAGCCAAGGCAGGCAGGCAGGAGCCAGGACTCCAGTCAGCAAGACAATGCAGGCAGGCAGGAGCCAGTACTCCAGTCAGCCAGACAAGGCAGGCAGGCAGGAGCCAGGATTCTAGCCAGCCAGCCAAGGCAGGCAAGGAAGGACCACGTCTACAGGCTGCCAGACAAGGCAGGCAGGGAGTGGCCAGGACTCCAGCCAGCCAGACATGGCAGGCAAGGAGGGCCACGGTTCCAGCAAGCCAGCCAAAAGAGGCTGTCAGGTTCCACAGTTCCAGCTAGCCAGCCAAGGCAGACAGGCAGGAGCCAGGACTCTAGCCATCCAGTCAATGCAGGCAGGCAGGGGCCCGGACTCCAGCCAGCTAGCCAAGGCAGGCAGGCAGGAGCCAGGACTCCAGCCAGATAGCCAAGGCAGGCAGGCAGGAGCCAGGACTCCAGTCAGCAAGACAATGCAGGCAGGCAGGAGCCAGGACTCCAGTCAGCCAGCCAAGGCAGGCAAGCAAGGACCACGAATACAGGCTGCCAGACAAGGCAGGCAGGCAGTGGCCAGGACTCCAGCCAGCCAGACATGGCAGGCAGGCAGGAGCCAGGACTCCAGCCATCCATTCAAGGCAGGCAGGCAGGAGCCAGAACTCCAGCCAGCTAGCCAAGGCAGGCAGGCAGGAGCCAGGACTCCAGTCAGCAATCCAATGCAGGCAGGCAGTGGCCAGGACTCCAGCCAGGTAGCCAAGGCAGGCAGGCAGGAACCAGGACTCCAGCCAGCCAGCCAAGGCAGGCAGGCAGGGGCCCGGACTCCAGCCATCTAGCTAAGGCAGGAAGGCAGGAGCCAGGACTCCAGCCAGCCAGCCAAGGTAGGCAGGCAGGTGCCAGGACTCCAGTCAGCCAGCCAAGGCAGGCAGGCAGGGGCCAGGACTCCAGCCAGCCAGCCAAGGCAGGCAGGCAGGGGCCAGGACTCCAGCCAGCCAGACATGGCAGGCAGGCAGGAGCCAGGACTCCAGCCAGCTAGGCAAGGCAGGCAGGCAGGAGCCAGGACTCCAGCCAGCCTGCCAAGGCAGGCAAGCAAGGACCACGACTACAGGCTGCCAGACAAGGCAGGCAGGCAGTGGCCAGGACTCCAGCTAGCCAACCAAGGTAGGCAGGCAGGGGCCCAGACTCCAGCCAGCCAACCAATGTAGGCAGGCAGGGGCCAGGACTCCAGTCAGCCAGCCAAGGCAGGCAGGCAGGGGCCAGGACTCCAGCCAGCTAGCCAAGGCAGGCAGGCAGGAGCCAGGACTCCAGCCAGCCAGCCAAGGTAGGCAGGCAGGGGCCAGGATTCCAGTCAGCCAGCCAAGGCAGGCAGGCAGGGGCCAGGACTCCAGCCAGCTAGCCAAGGCAGGCAGGCAGGAGCCAGGACTCCAGCCAGCCAGCCAAGGCAGGGAGGCAGGAGCCAGGACTCCAGTCAGCAAGCCAAGGCAGGCAGGCAGGAGCCAGGACTCCAGCCAGCCAGCCAAGGCAGGCAGGCAGGGGCCAGGACTCCAGCCATCCAGTCAAGGCAGGCAGGCAGGAGCCAGGACTCTAGTCAGCAATCCAATGCAGGCAGGCAGGAGCCAGGACTCCAGCCAGGTAGCCAAGGCAGTCAGGCAGGAGCCAGGACTCCAGCCAGCCAGCCAAGGCAGGCAGGTAGGGGCCCGGACTCCAGCCAGCCAGCCAAGGCAGCCAGGCAGGAGCCAGGACAACAGCCAGCTAGCCAAGGCAGGAAGGCAGGAGCCAGGACTCCAGCCATCCAGCCAAGGCAGGCAGGCAGGAGCCAGGACTCCAGCCAGCCAGCCAAGGTAGGCAGGCAGGTGCCAGGACTCCAGTCAGCCAGCCAAGGCAGGCAGGCAGGTGCCAGGACTCCAGTCAGCCAGCCAAGGCAGGCAGGCAGGAGCCAGGACTCCAGCCAGGTAGCGAAGGCAGCCGGGCAGGAGCGAGGACTCCAGCCATCCAGCCAAGGCAGGAAGGCAGGAGCCAGGACTCCAGGCAGCCAGACAAGGCAGGCAGGCAGTGGCTAGGACTCCAGCCAGCCAACCAAGGCAGGCAGACAGGAGCCAGGACTCCAGCAAGCCAACCAAGGTAGGCAGGCAGGGGCCAGGACTCCAGTCAGCCAGCCAAGGCAGGCAGGCAGGGGCCAGGACTCCAGCCAGCTAGCCAAGGCAGGCAGGCAGGAGCCAGGACTCCAGCCAGCCAGACATGGCAGGCAAGGAGGGCCACGGTTCCATCAAGCCAGCCAAGGCAGGCAGGCAGGAGCCAGACACCAGCCATCCAGCCAAGGCAGGAAGGCAGGAGCCAGGACTCCAGCCAGCCAGCCAAGGCAGGCAGGCAGGGGCCCGGACTCCAGCCAGCCAGCCAAGGTAGGCAAGCAGGGGCCAGGACTCCAGTCAGCCAGCCAAGGCAGGCAGGCAGGGGCCAGGACTCCAGTCAGCCAGCCAATGCAGGCAGGCAGGAGCCAGGACTCCAGCCAGCAAGCCAAGGCAGACAAGCAAGGACCACGACTACAGGCTGCCAGACAAGGCAGGCAGGCAGTGGCCAGGACTACAGCCAGCCAGACATGGCAGGCAGGCAGGAGCCAGTACTCCAGTCAGCAAGCCAATGCAGGCAGGCAGGAGCCAGGACTCCAGCCAGGTAGCCAAGGCAGGCAGGCAGGGGCCCGGACTCCAGCCAGCCAGCCAAGGCAGGCAGGCAGGGGCCAGGATTCCAGCCAGCCAGCCAAGGCAGCCAGGCAGGAGCCAGGACTCCAGCAAGCCAGCCAAGGCAGGCAGGATGGAGCCAGGACTCCAGCCAGCTACCCAAGGCAGGTAGGCAGGAGCCTGGACTCCAGCCAGGTTGCCAAGGCAGGCAGGCAGGGGCCAGGACTCCAGCCAGCCAGCCAAGGTAGACAGGCAGGGGCCAGGACTCCAATCAGCCAGCCAAGGCAGGCAGGCAGTGGCCAGGACTCCAGCCAGCCAGACATGGCAGGCAGGCTGGAGCCAGGACTCCAGCCATCCAGTCAAGGCAGGCAGGTAGGCAGGAGCCAGGACTGGAGCCTTGAAGTCAAGGCAGGCAGGCAGGAGCCATGACTCCACTCAGCAACCCAATGCAGGCAGGCAGGAACCAGGACTCCAGCCAGGTAGCCAAGGCAGGCAGGCATGGGCCCGGACTCCAGCCAGCCAGCCAAGGCAGGCAGGCAGGAGCCAGGACTCCAGTCAGCTTGATAAGGCAGGCAGGCAGGAGCCAGGACTCCAGTCAGCAAGCCAATGCAGGCAGGCAGGAGCCAGGACTCCAGTCAGCCAGCCAAGGCAGGCAGGCAGGAGCCAGGACTCCAGCCAGCCAGCCAAGGCAGGCAGGCAGGAGCCAGGACTCCAGTCAGCAAGACAATGCAGGCAGGCAGGAACCAGGACACCAGCCAGGTATCTAAGGCAGGCAGGCAGGAGCCAGGATTCCAGTCAGCCTGACAAGGCAGGCAGGCAGGAGCCAGGACTCCAGCCAGCCAGCCAAGGCAGGCAGGCAGGAGCCAGGACTCCAGTCATCCAGCCAAGGCAGGCAGGCAGGGGCCACAACCACAGCCAGCCAGCCTAAGAGGCAGGCAGGGTGCACAGTTTCAACTAGCCAGCCAAGGCAGGCAGGCAGGAGCCAGGACTCCAGCCAGGTATCCAAGGCAGGCAGGGAGGAGCCAGCACTCCAGTCAGCATGCCAATGCAGGCAGGCAGGAGCCAGGACTCCAGCCAGGTAGCCAAGGCAGCCAGGCAGGAGCCAGGACTCCAGCCAGCCAGCCAAGGCAGCCAGGCAGGAGCCAGGACTCCAGCCAGCTAGCCAAGGCAGGCAGGCAGGGGCCCGGACTCCAGCCAGCTAGCCAAGGCAGTCAGGCGGGAGCCAGGACTCCAGTCAGCTTGCTAAGGCAGGCAGGCAGGAGCCAGGACTCCAGTCAGCAAGCCAATGCAGGCAGGCAGGGGCCAGGACTCCAGTCAGCAAGCCAATGCAGGCAGGCAGGAGCCAGGACTCCAGGCAGGTAGCCAAGGCAGGCAGGCAGGAGCCAGGACTCCAGCCAGCAAGCCAAGGCAGGCAAGGAGGGACCACGACTACAGACTGCCAGACAAGGCAGGCAGGCATTGGCCAGGACTCCAGCCAGCCAGACATGGCAGGCAGGCAGGAGCCAGGACTCCAGCCATCCAGCCAAGGCAGCCAGGCAGGAGCCAGGACTCCAGCCAGCCAGCCAAGGCAGGCAGGCAGGGGCCCGAACTCCAGCCAGCCAGCCAAGGTAGGCAGACAGGGGCCAGGACTCCTGTCAGCCAGCCAAGGCAGGCAGGCAGGGGCCAGGACTCCAGCCAGATAGCCAAGGCAGGCAGGCAGGAGCCAGGACTCCAGTCAGCAAGCCAAGGCAGGCAGGCAGGAGCCAGGACTCCAGCCAGCCTACCACGGCAGGCAGGCAGGAGCCAGGACTCCAGTCAGCAAGCCAATGCAGGCAGGTAGGAGCCAGGACTCCAGCCACCCAGCCAAGGCAGCCAGGCAGGAGCCAGGACTCCAGCCATCCAGCCAAGGCAGGAAGGCAGGAGCCAGGACTGCAGCCAGCCAGCCAAGGTAGGCAGGCAGGGGCCCGGACTCCAGCCAGCCAGCCAAGGTAGGCAGGCAGGGGCCAGGACCCCAGTCAGCCAGCCAAGGCAGGCAGGCAGGGGCCAGGACTCCAGCCAGCCTACCACGGCAGCCAGGCAGGAGCCAGGACTCCAGCCAGGTAGCCAAGGCAGGCAGGCAGGAGCCAGGACTCCCGCCAGGTAGCCAAGGCAGGCAGGCAGGAGCCAGGACTCCAGCCAGCCAGCCAAGGCAGGCAGGCAGGAGCCAGGACTCCAGGTAGCCAGCCAAGGCATGCAGGCAGGGGCCAGGACTCCAGCCAGCCAGCCAAGGCAGCCAGGCAGGAGCCAGGACTCCAGCCAGCCAGCCAAGGCAGGCGGGCAGGAGCCAGGTCTCCAGCCATCCAGCCAATGCAGGAAGGCAGGTGCCAGGACTCCAGCCATCCAGCCAATGCAGGCAGGCAGTGGCCCGGACTCCAGCCAGGAAGCCAAGGTAGGCAGGCAGGTGCCAGGACTCCAGTCAGCCATCCAAGGCAGGCAGGCAGTGGCCAGGACTCCAGCCAGGTAGCCAAGGCAGGCAGGCAGGAGCCAGGACTCCAGCCAGCCAGCCAAGGCAGGCAGGCAGTGGCCCGGACTCCAGCCAGCCAGCCAAGGCAGGAAGGCAGGAGCCAGGACTCCAGCCAGCTACCAAGGCAGGCAGGCAGGGGCCCGGCCTCCAGCCAGCCAGCCAAGGTAGGCAGGCAGGTGCCAGGACTCCAGTCAGACAGCCAAGGCAGGCAGGCAGGAGCCAGGACTCCAGACAGAAATCCAATGCAGGCAGGCAGGAGCCAGGACTCCAGCCGGGTAGCCAAGGCAGGCAGGCAGGAGCCAGGACTCCAGCCAGCAATCCAAGGCAGGCAAGCAAGGACCTCGACTACAGGCTGCCAGACAAGGCAGGCAGGCAGTGGCCAGGACTCCAGCCGGCCAGCCAAGGTAGGAAGGCAGGGAGCAGGACTCCAGTCAGCCAGCCAAGCCAGGCAGGCAGGGGCCAGGACTCCAGTCAGCAAGCCAATGCAGGCAGGCAGGAGCCAGGACTCCAGCCAGGTAGCCAAGGCAGGCAGGCAGGAGCCAGGACTCCAGCCAGCAAGCCAAGGCAGGCAAGCAAGGACCACGACTACAGGCTGCCAGACAAGGCAGGCAGGCAGTGGCCAGGACTGGAGCCAGCCAGTCATGGCAGGCAGGCAGTGGCCAGGACTCCAGCCAGCCAGACATGGCAGGCAGGCAGGAGCCAGGACTCCAGTCAGCAAGCCAATGCAGGCAGGCAGGAGCCAGGACTCCTGCCAGGTAGCCATGGCACGCAGGCAGGGGCCAGGATTGTAGCCAGGCAGTCAGGACAGGCAGGTAGGCAGGAGCCAGGACTCTAGCCACACAGCCAAGGCAGGCAGGCAGGAGCCAGGACTCCAGTCATCCAGCCAAGGCAGGCAGGCAGGAGCCAGGACTCCAGCCAGGTAGCCAAGGCAGGCAGGCAGGAGCCAGGACTCCAGTCATCCAGCCAAGGCAGGCAGGCAGGGGCCAGGATTGTAGCCAGGCAGTCAGGACAGGCAGGCAGGAGCCAGGACTCCAGTCAGCAAGCCAAGGCAGGCAGGCAGGAGCCAGGACTGCAGTCAGCAAGCCAATGCAGGCAGGCAGGAGCCAGGACTCCAGTCAGCAAGCCAATGCAGGCAGGTAGGAGCCAGGACTGCAGCCACCAGCCAAGGCAGCCAGGCAGGAGCCAGGACTCCAGCCAGCCAGCCAAGGCAGGCAGGCAGGAGCCAGGACTCCAGCCAGCCTACCACGGCAGCCAGGCAGGAGCCAGGACTCCAGCCAGCAAGCCAAGACAGGTAAGCAAGGACCACGACTACAGGCTGCCAGACAAGGCAGGCAGGCAGTGGCCAGGACTCCAGGCAGGCAGACATGGCAGGCAGGCAGGAGCCAGGACTCCAGCCAGGTAGCCAAGGCAGGCAGGCAGGAGCCAGGACTCCCGCCAGGTAGCCAAGGCAGGCAGGCAGGAGCCAGGACTCCAGCCATCCAGCCAATGCAGGCAGGCAGGAGCCAGGACTCCAGCCAGCCAGCCAAGGCAGGCAGGCAGGAGCCAGGACTCCAGCCAGCCAGCCAAGGCAGGCAGGCAGGAGCCAGGTCTCCAGCCATCCAGCCAAGGCAGGAAGGCAGGAGCCAGGACTCCAGCCATCCAGCCAAGGCAGGCAGGCAGTGGCCCGGACTCCAGCCAGGAAGCCAAGGTAGGCAGGCAGGTGCCAGGACTCCAGTCAGCCAGCCAAGGCAGGCAGGCAGGGGCCAGGACTCCAGCCAGCCAGCCAAGGCAGGCAGGCAGTGGACAGGACTCCAGCCAGCCAGCCAAGGCTGGCAGGCAGGGGCCCGGACTCCAGCCAGCCAGCCAAGGCAGGCAGGCAGGAGCCAGGACTCCAGCCAGAGAGCCAAGGCAGGCAGGCAGGGGCCCGGACTTTAGCCAGCCAGCCAAGGTACGCAGGCAGGGGCCAGGACTCCAGTCAGAGAGCCAAGGCAGGCAGGCAGTGGCCAGGACTCCAGCCAGGTAGCCAAGGCAGGCAGGTAGGAGCAAGGACTCCAGTCAGCCAGCCAAGGCAGGCAGGCAGGAGTCAGGACTCCAGTCAGCCAGCCATGGCAGGCAGGCAGGAGCCAGGACTCCAGCAAGCCAGCCAAGGCAGGCAGGCAAGAGCCAGGACTCCAGTCAGCCAGCCAAGGCAGGCAGGCATTGGCCAGGACTCCAGCCAGCCTGCCAAGGCAGGCAGGCCAGGACCATGACTCCAGTCAGCCAGCCAAGGCAGGCAGGCAAGAGTCAGGACTCCAGCCAGATAGCCAAGGTAGGAAGGAAGGAGCCAGGACTCCAGCCAGATAGACATGGCAGGCAGGCAGGAGCCAGGACTCCAGTCAGCCAGCCAAGGCAGGCAGGCAGGAGTCAGGACTCCAGTCAGCCAGCCATGGCAGGCAGGCAGGAGCCAGGACTCCAGCAAGCCAGCCAAGGCAGGCTGGCAGGGGCCCGGGCTCCAGCCAGCCAGCCAAGGCAGGCAGGCAGGTGCCAGGACTCCAGACAGCCTGCCAAAGCAGACAGGCAAGGACCATGACTCCAGTCAGCCAGCCAAGGCAGGCAAGCAGGAGCCAGGACTCCAGCCAGCTAGCCAAGGCAGACAGGCAGGAGTCAGGACTCCAGTCAGCCAGCCAAGGCAGGCAGGCAGGAGCCAGGACTGCAGTCAGCCAGCCAAGGCAGGCAGGCAGGAGCCAGGACTCCAGCCAGCTAGCCAAGGCAGGCAGGCAGGAGCCAGGACTCCCGTCAGCAAGCCAATGCAGGCAGGTAGGAGCCAGCACTCCAGCCAGCTAGCCAAGGCAGGCAGGCAGGAGCCAGGACTCCAGCCAGCCAGCCAAGGCTGGCAAGCAAGGACCACGACTACAGGCTGCCAGACAAGGCAGGCAGGCAGTGGCCAGGACTCCAGCCAGCCAGACATGGCAGGCAAGGAGGGCCACGGTTCCAGCCAAGGCAGGCAGGCAGGGGCCACAACCACAGCCAGCCAGCCAAAAGAGGCAGGCATGGTCCACAGTTCCAGCTAGCCAGCCAAGGCAGTCAGGCAGGAGCCAGGACTCCAGCCACTCAGCCATGGCAGGCAGTCAGGAGCGAGGAATCCAGCCAGCCAGCAATGGCAGGCAGGCAGGAGCTAGGACTCCAGTCAGCCAGCCATGGCAGGCAGGCAGGAGTCATGACTCCAGTAAGCCAGCCAAGGCAGGCAGGCAGGGGCCCGGACTCCAGCCAGCCTGCCAAGGCAGGCAGGCAAGGACCATAACTCCAGTCAGCCAGCCAAGGTAGGCAGTGAGGAGCCAGGACTCCAGCCAGCTAGCAAAGGCAGGCAGGAAGGATCCAGGACTCCAGTCAGCAAGCCAATGCAGGCAGGCAGGAGTCAGGACTCCAGTCAGCCAGCCAAGGCAGGCAGGCAGGAGCCAGGACTGCAGCCAGCCAGCCAAGGCAGGCAAGCAAGGACCACGACTACAGGCTGCCAGACAAGGCAGGCAGGCAGTGGCCAGGAGTCCAGCTAGCCAGACATGGCAGGCAAAGAGGGCCACGGTTCCAGCAAGCCAGCCAAGGCAGGCAGGCAGGAGCCAGGACTCCAGTCAGCAAGCCAATGCAGGCAGGCAGGAGCCAGGACTCCAGCCAACTAGCAAAGGCAGGCAGGCAGGCGCCAGGACTCCAGTCAGCAAGCCAATGCAGGCAGGCAAGGACCATGACTCCACTCAGCCAGCCAAGGCAGGCAGGCAGGAGTCAGGACTCCAGTCAGCCAGCCAAGGCAGGCAGGCAGGAGCCAGGACTCCAGTCAGCAAGCCAAGGCAGGCAGGCAGGAGCCAGGACTCCAGTCAGCAAGCCAAGGCAGGCAGGCAGGGGCCAGGACTCCAGTCAGCAAGCCAACGCAGGCAGGCAGGAGCCAGGACTCCAGACAGCAATCCAAGGCAGGCAAGGAAGGACCACGACTACAGGCTGTCAGACAAGGCAGGCAGGCAGTGGCCAGGACTACAGCCAGCCAGACATGGCAGGCAGGCAGGAGCCAGGACTCCAGCCAGGTAGCCAAGGCAGGCAGGCAGGAGCCAGGACTCCTGCCAGGTAGCCATGGCACGCAGGCAGGGGCCAGGATTCTAGCCAGGCAGTCAGGACAGGCAGGTAGGCAGGAGCCAGGACTCTAGCCACACAGCCAAGGCAGCCAGGCAGGAGCCAGGACTCCAGTCAGGTAGCCAAGGCAGGCAGGCAGGAGCCAGGACTCCAGTCATCCAGCCAAGGCAGGCAGGCAGGAGCCAGGACTCCAGCCAGGTAGCCAAGGCAGGCAGGCAGGAGCCAGGACTCCAGTCATCCAGCCAAGGCAGGCAGGCAGGGGCCACAACCACAGCCAGCCAGCCAAAAGAGGCAGGCAGGGTCCACAGTTTCAGCTAGCCAGCCAAGGCAGGCAGGCAGGGGCCCGGACTCCAGCCAGCCAGCCAAGGTAGGCAGACAGGGGCCAGGACTCCTGTCAGCCAGCCAAATCAGGCAGGCAGGGGCCAGGACTCCAGCCAGCCTACCACGGCAGGCAGGCAGGAGCCAGGACTCCAGTCAGCAAGCCAAGGCAGGCAGGCAGGAGCCAGGACTGCAGTCAGCAAGCCAATGCAGGCAGGCAGGAGCCAGGACTCCAGTCAGCAAGCCAATGCAGGCAGGTAGGAGCCAGGACTCCAGCCACCAGCCAATGCAGCCAGGCAGGAGCCAGGACTCCAGCCAGCCAGCCAAGGCCGGCAGGCAGGAGCCAGGACTCCAGCCAGCAAGCCAAGACAGGCAAGCAAGGAACACGACTACAGGCTGCCAGACAAGGCAGGCAGGCAGGAGCCAGGACTCCAGTCATCCAGCCAAGGCAGGCAGGCAGGAGCCAGGACTCCAGTCATCCAGCCAAGGCAGGCAGGCAGGGGCCACAACCACAGCCAGCCAGCCAAAAGAGGCAGGCAGGGTCCACAGTTTCAGCTAGCCAGCCAAGGCAGGCAGGCAGGAGCCAGGACTCCAGCCAGCCAGCCAAGGCAGGCAGGTAGGCAGGAGCCAGGACTCTAGCCACCCAGCCAAGGCAGCCAGGCAGGAGCCAGGACTCCAGCCATCCAGCCAAGGCAGGAAGGCAGGAGCCAGGACTCCAGCCAGCCAGCCAAGGCAGGCAGGCAGGGGCCTGAACTCCAGCCAGCCAGCCAAGGTAGGCAGACAGGGGCCAGGACTCCTGTCAGCCAGCCAAGGCAGGCAGGCAGGGGCCAGGACTCCAGCCAGATAGCCAAGGCAGGCAGGCAGGAGCCAGGACTCCAGTCAGCAAGCCAAGGCAGGCAGGCAGGAGCCAGGACTCCAGCCAGCCTACCACGGCAGGCAGGCAGGAGCCAGGACTCCAGTCAGCAAGCCAATGCAGGCAGGTAGGAGCCAGGACTCCAGCCACGCAGCCAAGGCAGCCAGGCAGGAGCCAGGACTCCAGCCATCCAGCCAAGGCAGGAAGGCAGGAGCCAGGACTGCAGCCAGCCAGACAAGGTAGGCAGGCAGGGGCCCGGACTCCAGCCAGCCAGCCAAGGTAGGCAGGCAGGGGCCAGGACCCCAGTCAGCCAGCCAAGGCAGGCAGGCAGGGGCCAGGACTCCAGCCAGCCAGCCAAGGCAGGCAGGCAGGAGCCAGGACTCCAGCCAGCCTACCACGGCAGCCAGGCAGGAGCCAGGACTCCAGCCAGCAAGCCAAGACAGGCAAGCAAGGAACACGACTACAGGCTGCCAGACAAGGCAGGCAGGCAGTGGCCAGGACTCCAGGCAGGCAGACATGGCAGGCAGGCAGGAGCCAGGACTCCAGCCAGGTAGCCAAGGCAGGCAGGCAGGAGCCAGGACTCCCGCCAGGTAGCCAAGGCAGGCAGGCAGGAGCCAGGACTCCAGCCATCCAGCCAAGGCAGGCAGGCAGGAGCCAGGACTCCAGCCAGCCAGCCAAGGCAGGCAGGCAGGAGCCAGGACTCCAGCCAGCCAGCCAAGGCAGGCAGGCAGGAGCCAGGACTCCAGCCAGCCAGCCAAGGCAGGCAGGCAGGAGCCAGGTCTCCAGCCATCCAGCCAAGGCAGGAAGGCAGGAGCCAGGACTCCAGCCATCCAGCCAAGGCAGGCAGGCAGTGGCCCGGACTCCAGCCAGGAAGCCAAGGTAGGCAGGCAGGTGCCAGGACTCCAGTCAGCCAGCCAAGGCAGGCAGGCAGGGGCCAGGACTCCAGCCAGGTATCCAAGGCAGGCAGGCAGTGGACAGGACTCCAGCCAGCCAGCCAAGGCTGGCAGGCAGGGGCCCGGACTCCAGCCAGCCAGCCAAGGCAGGCAGGCAGGAGCCAGGACTCCAGCCAGAGAGCCAAGGCAGGCAGGCAGGGGCCCGGACTCCAGCCAGCCAGCCAAGGTACGCAGGCAGGGGCCAGGACTCCAGTCAGAGAGCCAAGGCAGGCAGGCAGTGGCCAGGACTCCAGCCAGGTAGCCAAGGCAGGCAGGCAAGAGTCAGGACTCCAGCCAGATAGCCAAGGCAGGAAGGAAGGAGCCAGGACTCCAGTCAGCAAGCCAATGCAGGCAGGCAAGGACCATGACTCCACTCAGCCAGCCAAGGCAGGCAGGCAGGAGTCAGGACTCCAGTCAGCCAGCCAAGGCAGGCATGCAGGAGCCAGGACTCCAGCCAGCTAGCCAAGGCAGGCAGGCAGGAGCCAGGACTCCAGTCAGCAAGCCAAGGCAGGCAGGCAAGAGCCAGGACTCCAGTCAGCAAGCCAAGGCAGGCAGGCAGGAGCCAGGACTCCAGCCAGCCTACCACAGCAGGCAGGCAGGAGCCAGGACTCCAGCCAGCTAGCCAAGGCAGGCAGGCAGGGGCCAGGACTCCAGTCAGCAAGCCAACGCAGGCAGGCAGGAGCCAGGACTCCAGACAGCAATCCAAGGCAGGCAAGGAAGGACCACGACTACAGGCTGTCAGACAAGGCAGGCAGGCAGTGGCCAGGACTCCAGCCAGCCAGACATGGCAGGCAGGCAGGAGCCAGGACTCCAGCCATCCAGTCAAGGCAGGCAGGCAGGAGCCAGGACTCCAGTCAGCAAGCCAATGCAGGCAGGCAGGAGCCAGGACTCCAGTCAGCCAGCCAAGGCAGGCAGGCAGGGTCCCTAACTCCAGCCAGCCAGCCAAGGCAGGCAGGCAAGGGCCAGGACTCCAGCCAGCCAGCCAAGGCAGCCAGGCAGGAGCCAGGACTCCAGCAAGCCAGCCAAGGTAGGCAGGCAGGGGCCTGGGCTCCAGTCAGCCAGGCAAGACAGGCAGGCAGGGGCCAGGACTCCAGCCAGCTAGCCAAGGCAGGCAGGCAGTGGCCAGGACTCCAGACAGCAATCCAATGCAAGCAGGCAGGAGCCAAGACTCCAGCCGGGTAGCCAAGGCAGGCAGGCAGGAGCCAGGATTCTAGCCAGCCAGTCAAGGCAGGCAGGCAGGAGCCAGGACTCCAGCCAGGTAGCCAAGGCAGGCAGGCAGGAGCCAGGACTCCAGTCATCCAGCCAAGGCAGGCAGGCAGGGGACACAACCACAGCCAGCCAGCCGAAAGAGGCAGGCAGGGTCCATAGTTTCAGCTAGCCAGGCAAGGCAGCCAGGCAGGAGCCAGGACTCCAGCCATCCTTCCAAGGCAGGAAGGCAGGAGCCAGGACTCCAGCCAGCCAGCCAAGGCAGGCAGGCAGGGGCCCGGACTCCAGCCAGCCAGCCAAGGTAGGCAGGCAGGGGCCAGGACTCCAGTCAGCCAGCCAAGGCAGGCAGGCAGGGGCCAGGACTCCAGCCAGCTAGCCAAGGCAGGCAGGCAGGAGCCAGGACTCCAGCCAGCCAGCCAAGGCAGGCAGGCAGGAGCCAGGACTCCAGTCAGCAAGCCAAGGCAGTCAGGCAGGAGCCAGGACTCCAGCCAGCCAGCCAAGGCAGGCAGGCAGGAGCCAGGACTCCAGCCAGCCTACCACGGCAGGCAGGCAGGAGCCAGGACTCCAGTCAGCAAGCCAATGCAGGCAGGCAGGAGCCAGGACTCCAGCCAGGTAGCCAAGGCAGCCAGGCAGGAGCCAGGAATCCAGCCAGCCAGCCAAGGCAGGCAAGCAAGGACCACGAATACAGGCTGCCAGACAAGGCAGGCAGGCAGTGGCCAGGACTCCAGCCAGCCAGACATGGCAGGCAGGCAGGAGCCAGGACTCCAGCCATCCAGTCAAGGCAGGCAGGCAGGAGCCAGGACTCCAGCCAGGTAGCGAAGGCAGGCAGGTAGGAGCCAGGTCTTCAGCCAGCCAGCCAAGGCAGGCAGGCAGGGGCCCGGACTCCAGCTGGCCAGCCAAGGTAGGCAGGCAGGGGCCAGGACTCCAGTCAGCAAGCCAATGCAGGCAGGCAGGAGCCAGGACTCCAGCCAGGTAGCCAAGACAGCCAGGCAGGAGACAGGACTCCAGCCAGCCAGCCAAGGCAGGCAAGCAAGGACCACGACTACAGGCTGCCAGACAAGGCAGGCAGGCAGTGGCCAGGACTAGAGCCAGCCAGTCATGGCAGGCAGGCAGTGGCCAGGACTACAGCCAGCCAGACATGGCAGGCAGGCAGGAGCCAGGACTCCAGTCAGCCAGCCAAGGCAGGCAGGCAGGAGCCAGGACTCCAGCCAGGTAGCCAAGGCAGGCAGGCAGGAGCCAGGACTCCAGCAAGCCAGCCAAGGCAGGCAGGAAGGAGCCAGGACTCCAGCCAGCTAGCCAAGGCAGGCAGGCAGGAGCCAGGACTCCAGCCAGGTAGCCAAGTCAGGAAGGCAGGGGCCCGAACTCCATCCAGCCAGCCAAGGTAGGCAGGCAGGGGCCACAACCACAGCCAGCCAGCCAAAAGAGGCAGGCAGGGTCCACAGTTTCAGCTAGCCAGCCAAGGCAGGCAGGCAGGAGCCAGGACTCCAGCCAGCCAGCCAAGGCAGGCAGGTAGGCAGGAGCCAGGACTCTAGCCAGCCAGCCAAGGCAGGCAGGCAGGAGCCAGGACTCCAGCCATCCAGCCAAGGCAGGAAGGCAGGAGCCAGGACTCCTGTCAGCCAGCCAAGGCAGGCAGGCAGGGGCCAGGACTCCAGCCAGATAGCCAAGGCAGGCAGGCAGGAGCCAGGACTCCAGCCAGGTAGCCAAGGTAGGCAGGCAGGGGCCAGGACTCCAGTCAGCCAGCCAAGGCAGGCAGGCAGTGGCCAGGACTCCAGACAGCAATCCATTGCAAGCAGGCAGGAGCCAAGACTGCAGCAGGGTAGCCAAGGCAGGCATGCAGGAGCCAGGATTCTAGCCAGGCAGTCAAGGCAGGCAGGTAGGCAGGAGCCAGGACTCCAGCCATCCAGCCAAGGCAGGCAGGCAGTGGCCCGGACTCCAGCCAGGTATCCAAGGCAGGCAGGCAGGAGCCAGGACTCCAGCAAGCCAGCCAAGGCAAGCAGGAAGGAGCCAGGACTCCAGCCAGCTAGCCAAGGCAGGCAGGCAGGAGCCAGGACTCCAGCCAGGTAGCCAAGGCAGGCAGGCAGGAGCCAGGACTCCAGCCGGGTAGCCAGGGCAGGAAGGTAGGAGCCAGGATTCTAGCCAGGCAGTCAGGGCAGGCAGGTAGGCAGGAGCCAGGACTCTAGCCACACAGCCAAGGCAGCCAGGCAGGAGCCAGGACTCCAGCCAGGTAGCCAAGGCAGGCAGGCTGGAGCCAGGACTCCAGTCATCCAGCCAAGGCAGGCAGGCAGGGGCCACAACCACAGCCAGCCAGCCAAAAGAGGCAGGCAGGGTCCACAGTTTCAGCTAGCCAGCCAAGGCAGGCAGGCAGGGGCCCGGACTCCAGCCAGCCAGCCAAGGTAGGCAGACAGGGGCCAGGACTCCAGTTAGCCAGCCAAGGCAGGCAGGCAGGGGCCAGGACTCCAGCCAGCCTACCACGGCAGGCAGGCAGGAGCCAGGACTCCAGTCAGCAAGCCAAGGCAGGCAGGCAGGAGCCAGGACTCCAGTCAGCAAGCCAATGCAGGCAGGCAGGAGCCAGGACTCCAGTCAGCAAGCCAATGCAGGCAGGTAGGAGCCAGGACTCCAGCCACCCAGCCAAGGCAGCCAGGCAGGAGCCAGGACTCCAGCCATCCAGCCAAGGCAGGAAGGCAGGAGCCAGGACTGCAGCCAGCCAGCCAACTTAGGCAGGCAGGGGCCCGGACTCCAGCCATCCAGCCAATGCAGGCAGGCAGGGGCCAGGACTCCAGTCAGCCAGCCAAGTTAGGCAGGCAGGGGCCAGGACTCCAGTCAGCCAGCCAAGGCAGGCAGGCAGGGGCCAGGACTCCAGCCAGCCAGCCAAGGCAGGCAGGCAGGAGCCAGGACTCCAGCCTGCCTTCCACGGCAGCCAGGCAGGAGCCAGGACTCCAGCCAGCAAGCCATGACAGGCAAGCAAGGACCACGACTACAGGCTGCCAGACAAGGCAGGCAGGCAGTGGCCAGGACTCCAGCCAGCCAGTCATGGCAGGCAGGCAGGAGCTAGGACTCCAGTCATCCAGCCAAGGCAGGCAGGCAGGAGCCAGGACTCCCGCCAGGTAGCCAAGGCAGGCAGGCAGAAGCCAGGACTCCAGCCAGCCAGCCAAGGCAGGCAGGCAGGAGCCAGGAATCCAGCCAGCCAGCCAAGGCAGGCAGGCAGGGGCCAGGACTCCAGCCAGCCAGCCAAGGCAGGCAGGCAGGAGCCAGGTCTCCAGCCATCCAGCCAAGGCAGGAAGGCAGGAGCCAGGACTCCAGCCAGCCAGCCAAGGTAGGCAGGCAGTGGCCCGGACTCCAGCCAGGAAGCCAAGGTAGGCAGGCAGGTGCCAGGACTCCCGTCAGCCAGCCAAGGCAGGCAGGCAGGGGCCAGGACTCCAGCCAGGTAGCCATGGCAGGCAGGCAGTGGACAGAACTCCAGCCAGCCAGCCAAGGCAGGCAGGCAGGGGCCTGGACTCCAGCCGGGTAGCGAAGGTAGGCAGGCAGGTGCCAGGACTCCAGTCAGCCAGCCAAGGCAGGCAGGCAGTGGCCAGGACTCCAGCCGCGTAGCCAAGGCAGGCAGGCAGGAGCCAGGACTCCAGCCAGCAATACAAGGCAGGCAAGCAAGGACCTCGACTACAGGCTGCCAGACAAGGCAGGCAGGCAGTGGCCAGGACTCCGGCCAGCCGGACATGGCAGTCATGCAAGAGCCAGGACTCCAGCCATCCAGTCAAGGCAGGCAGGCAGGAGCCAGGACTCCAGCCAGCTAGCCAAGCCAGGCAGGCAGGAGCCAGGACTCCAGTCAGCAAGCCAATGCAGGCAGGCAGGAGCCAAGACTCCAGCCAGGTAGCCAAGGCAGGCAGGCAGGAGCCAGGACTCCAGTCAGCAAGACAAGGCAGGCAGGCAGGAGCCAGGACTCCAGTCAGCCAGACAAGGCAGCCAGGCAGGAGCAAGGACTCCAGTCAGCAAGCCAATGCAGGCAGGGAGGAGCCAGGACTCCAGCCAGCTAGCCAAGCCAGGCAGGCAGGAGCCAGGACTCCAGCCAGCCAGGCAAGGCAGGCAGGCAGGGGCCCGGACTCCAGCCAGCCAGCCAAGGCAGGCAGGCAGGGGCCAGGACTCCAGTCAGCCAACCAAGGCAGGCAGGCAGGAGCCAGGACTCCAGTCTGCAAGCCAATGCAGGCAGGCAGGAGCCAGGACTCCAGCCATCCAGCCAAGGCAGGCAGGCAGGGGCCCGGACTCCAGGCAGCCAGCCAAGGTAGGCAGGCAGGTGCCAGGACTACAATCAGCCAGCCAAGGCAGGCAGGCAGTGGCCAGGACTCCAGCCAGGTAGCCAAGGCAGGCAGGCAGGAGCCAGGACTCCAGCCAGCAATCCAAGGCAGGCAAGCAAGGACCTCGACTACAGGCTGCCAGACAAGGCAGGCAGGCAGTCGCCAGGACTCCAGCCAGCCGGACATGGCAGGCAGGCAAGAGCCAGGACTCCAGCCATCCAGTCAAGGCAGGCAGGCAGGAGCCAGGACTCCAGCCAGCTAGCCAAGGCAGGCAGGCAGGAGCCAGGACTCCAGTCAGCAAGCCAATGCAGGCAGGCAGGAGCCAGGACTCCAGCCAGGTAGCCAAGGCAGGCAGGCAGGAGCCAGGACTCCAGTCAGCCAGCCAAGGCAGGCAGGCAGGAGCCAAGACTCCAGCAAGCCAGCCAAGGCAGGCAGGCAGGAGCCAGGACTCCAGTCAGCAAGCCAAGGCAGGCAGGCAGGAGCCAGGACTCCAGCCAGGTAGCCAAGGCTGCCAGGCAGGAGCCAGGACTCCAGCCAGCAAGCCAAGGTAGGCAAGCAAGGACCACGACTACAGGCTGCCAGACAAGGCAGGCAGGCAGTGGCCAGGAATCCTGCCAGCCGGACATGGCAGGCAGGCAAGAGACAGGACTGCAGCCATCCAGTCAAGGCAGGCAGGCAGGAGCCAGGACTCCAGCCAGCTAGCCAAGGCAGGCAGGTAGGAGCCAGGACTCCAGTCAGCAAGCCAAGGCAGGCAGGCAGGAGCCAAGACTCCAGAAAGCCAGCCAAGGCAGGCAGGCAGGGGCCCGGACTCCAGCCAGCCAGCCAAGGCAGGCAGGCAGGGGCCAGGACTCCAGCCAGCCAGCCAAGGCAGGCAGGCAGGGGCACGGACTCCAGCCAGCCAAGGCAGGCAGGCAGGGGCCAGGACTCCAGCCAGCCAGGCAAGGCAGGCAGGCAGGAGCCAGGACTCCAGTCAGCAAGCCAAGGCAGGCAGGCAGGAGCCAGGACTCCAGCCAGTTAGCCAAGGCAGCCAGGCAGGAGCCAGGACTCCCACTAGCAAGCCAAGGCAGGCAAGCAAGGTCCACGACTCCAGCCAGCCAGCCAAGGCAGGCAGGCAGGGGCCCGGACTCCAGCCAGCCAACCAAGGCAGGCAGGCAGAGGCCAGGACTCCAGTCAGCCAGCCAAGGCAGGCAGGCAGGAGCCAAGACTCCAGCCAGCAAGCCAAGGCAGGCAGGCAGGTGCCAGGACTCCAGTCAGCAAGCCAAGGCAGGCAGGCAGGAGCCAGGACTCCAGCCAGCCAGCCAAGGCAGGCAGGCAGGAGCCAGGACTCCAGCCAGGTAGCCAAGGCAGGCAGGCAGGAGCCAGGACTCCAGCCAGCAAGCCAAGGCAGCCAGGCAGGAGCCAGGACTCCAGCCAGGTAGCCAAGGCAGCCAGGCAGGGCCAGGACTCCAGCCAGCAAGCCAAGGCAGGCAAGCAAGGACCACGACTACAGGCTGCCAGACAAGGCAGGCAGGCCGTGGCCAGGAATCCTGCCAGCCGGACATGGCAGGCAGGCAAGAGACAGGACTGCAGCCATCCAGACAAGGCAGGCAGGCAGGAGCCAGGACTCCAGCCAGCTAGCCTAGGCAGGCAGGTAGGAGCCAGGACTCCAGTCAGCAAGCCAATGCAGGCAGGCAGGAGCCAGGACTCCAGCCAGGTAGCCAAGGCAGGCAGGCAGGAGCCAGGACTCCAGAAAGCCAGCCAAGGCAGGCAGGCAGGGGCCCGGACTCCAGCCAGCCAGCCAAGGCAGGCAGGCAGGGGCCCAGACTCCAGGCAGCCAGCCAAGGCAGGCAGGCAGGAGCCAGGACTCCAGTCAGCCAACCAAGGCAGGCAGGCAGGAGCCAAGACTCCAGCCAGCCAGCCAAGGCAGGCAAGGAGGGCCACGGTTCCATCAAGCCAGCCAAGGCAGGCAGGCAGGGGCCACAACCACAGCCAGCCAGACAAAAGAGGCAGGCATGGTCCGCAGTTCCAGCTAGCCCGCCAAGGCAGGCAGGCAGGAGCCAGGACTCCAGCCATCCAGTCAAGGCAGGCAGGTAGGCAGGAGCCAGGACTCTAGCCACCCAGCCAAGGCAGGCAGGCATGAGCCAGGACTCCAGCCATCCAGCCAAGGCAGGAAGTCAGGAGCCAGGACTCCAGCCAGCCAGCCAAGGTAGGCAGGCAGGGGCCCGGACTCCAGACAGCCAGCCAAGGTAGGCAGGCAGGGGCCAGGACTCCAGTCAGCCAGCCAAGGCAGGTAGGCAGGGGCCAGGACTCCAGCCAGCCAGCCAAGGCAGGCAGGCAGGAGCCAGGACTCCAGCCAGCCTACCACGGCAGCCAGGCAGGAGCCAGGACTCCAGCCAGCCAGCCAAGGCAGGAAGGCAGGAGTCAGGACTCCAGCCAGCTAGCCAAGGCAGGCAGGCAGGGGCCCGGACTCCAGCCAGCCAGCCAAGGCAGGCAGGCAGGGGCCAGGACTCCAGCCAGCCAGCCAAGGCAGCCAGGCAGGAGTCAGGACTCCAGCCAGCCAGCCAAGGCAGGCAGGCCGGAGCCAGGACTCCAGCCATCCAGCCAAGGCAGGCAGGCAGGGGCCCGGACTCCAGGAAGCCAGCCAAGGTAGGCAGGCAGGTGCCAGGACTCCAGTCAGCCAGCCAATGCAGGCAGGCAGGAGCCAGGACTCCAGCCAGCCAGCCAAGGCAGGCAGGCAGG
This sequence comes from Lagopus muta, assembly GCF_023343835.1. Classification (NCBI taxonomy): domain Eukaryota; kingdom Metazoa; phylum Chordata; class Aves; order Galliformes; family Phasianidae; genus Lagopus; species Lagopus muta. Next base: position 647,576 of record NC_064462.1, read on the forward strand.
AGCCAGGACTCCAGTCAGCCAGCCAAGGCAGGCAGGCAGGAGCCAGGACTCCAGTCAGCTAGCCAATGCAGGCAGGCAGGAGCCAGGACTCCAGCCAGGTAGCCAAAGCAGGCAGGCAGGAGCCTGGACTCCAGTCAGCAAGCCAAGGCAGGCAGGCAGGAGCCAGGACTCCAGCCAGGTAGCCAAGGCAGGCAAGCAAGGACCACGACTACAGGCTGCCAGCGAACGCAGGCAGGCAGGGGCCCGGACTCCAGCCAGCCAGCCAAGGCAGGCAGGCAGTGGCCAGGACTCCAGCCAGCCAGCCAAGGTAGGCAGCCAGGAGCCAGGACTCCAGCCAGCCAGCCAAGGTAGGCAGCCAGGAGCCAGGACTCCAGCCAGCAATCCAAGGCAGGCAAGCAAGGACCTCGACTACAGGCTGCCAGGCAAGGCAGGCAGGCAGTGGCCAGGACTCCAGCCAGCCGGACATGGCTGGCAGGCAATAGCCAGGACTCCAGCCATCCAGTCAATGCAGGCAGGCAGGAGCCAGGACTCCAGCCAGCTAGCCAAGCCAGGCAGGCAGGAGCCAGGACTCCAGTCAGCTAGCCAATGCAGGCAGGCAGGAGCCAGGACTCCAGCCAGGTAGCCAAGGCAGGCAGGCAGGAGCCAGGACTCCAGTCAGCCAGCCAAGGCAGGCAGGCAGGAGCCAAGACTCCAGCCAGCCCGCCAAAGCAGGCAGGCAGGAGCCAGGACTCCAGTCAGCAAGCCAAGGCAGGCAGGCAGGAGCCAGGACTCCAGCCAGGTATCCAAGGCAGCCAGGCAGGAGCCAGGACTCCAGCCGGGTAGCCAAGGCAGGCAAGCAAGGACCACGACTACAGGCTGCCAGACAAGGCAGGCAGGCAGTGGCCAGGAATCCAGCCAGCCGGACATGGCAGGCAGGCATGAGCCAGGACTCCAGCCATCCTGTCAAGGCAGGCAGGCAGGAGCCAGGACTCCAGCCATCCAGCCAAGGCAGGAAGGCAGGATCCAGGACTCCAGCCATCCAGCCAAGTTAGGCAGGCAGGAGCCAGGACTCCAGCCAGCCAGCCAAGTTAGGCAGGCAGGAGCCAGGACTCCAGCCATCCAGCCAAGGCAGGCAGGCAGGGGCCCGGACTCCAGCCAGGCAGCCAAGGCAGGCAGGCAGGGGCCAGGACTCCAGCCAGCCAGCCAAGGCAGCCACGCAGGAGCCAGGACTCCAGCCAGCCAGCCAAGGCAGGCAGGCAGGGGCCCGGACTGCAGCCAGCCTGCCAAGGCAGGCAGGAAGGGGCCAGGACTCCAGCCAGCCAGCCAAGGCAGCCAGGCAGGAGTCAGGACTCCAGCCAGCCAGCCAAGGCAGGCAGGCAGGGGCCCGGACTCCAGCCAGCCAGCCAAGGCAGGCAGGCAGGGGCCAGGACTCCAGCCAGATAGCCAAGGCAGGCAGGCAGGAGTCAGGACTCCAGCCAGCTAGCCAAGGCAGGCAGGCAGGAGCCAGGACTCCAGCCAGCCAGCCAAGGCAGGCAGGCAGGAGCCAGGACTCCAGCCAGGTAGCCAAGGCAGGCAGGCAGGAGCCAGGACTCCAGCCAGCAAGCCAAGGCAGCCAGGCAGGAGCCAGGACTCCAGCCAGGTAGCCAAGGCAGCCAGGCAGGGCCAGGACTCCAGCCAGCAAGCCAAGGCAGGCAAGCAAGGACCACGACTACAGGCTGCCAGACAAGGCAGGCAGGCCGTGGCCAGGAATCCTGCCAGCCGGACATGGCAGGCAGGCAAGAGACAGGACTGCAGCCATCCAGACAAGGCAGGCAGGCAGGAGCCAGGACTCCAGCCAGCTAGCCTAGGCAGGCAGGTAGGAGCCAGGACTCCAGTCAGCAAGCCAATGCAGGCAGGCAGGAGCCAGGACTCCAGCCAGGTAGCCAAGGCAGGCAGGCAGGAGCCAGGACTCCAGAAAGCCAGCCAAGGCAGGCAGGCAGGGGCCCGGACTCCAGCCAGCCAGCCAAGGCAGGCAGGCAGGGGCCCAGACTCCAGGCAGCCAGCCAAGGCAGGCAGGCAGGAGCCAGGACTCCAGTCAGCCAACCAAGGCAGGCAGGCAGGAGCCAAGACTCCAGCCAGCCAGCCAAGGCAGGCAAGGAGGGCCACGGTTCCATCAAGCCAGCCAAGGCAGGCAGGCAGGGGCCACAACCACAGCCAGCCAGACAAAAGAGGCAGGCATGGTCCGCAGTTCCAGCTAGCCCGCCAAGGCAGGCAGGCAGGAGCCAGGACTCCAGCCATCCAGTCAAGGCAGGCAGGTAGGCAGGAGCCAGGACTCTAGCCACCCAGCCAAGGCAGGCAGGCATGAGCCAGGACTCCAGCCATCCAGCCAAGGCAGGAAGTCAGGAGCCAGGACTCCAGCCAGCCAGCCAAGGTAGGCAGGCAGGGGCCCGGACTCCAGACAGCCAGCCAAGGTAGGCAGGCAGGGGCCAGGACTCCAGTCAGCCAGCCAAGGCAGGTAGGCAGGGGCCAGGACTCCAGCCAGCCAGCCAAGGCAGGCAGGCAGGAGCCAGGACTCCAGCCAGCCTACCACGGCAGCCAGGCAGGAGCCAGGACTCCAGCCAGCCAGCCAAGGCAGGAAGGCAGGAGTCAGGACTCCAGCCAGCTAGCCAAGGCAGGCAGGCAGGGGCCCGGACTCCAGCCAGCCAGCCAAGGCAGGCAGGCAGGGGCCAGGACTCCAGCCAGCCAGCCAAGGCAGCCAGGCAGGAGTCAGGACTCCAGCCAGCCAGCCAAGGCAGGCAGGCCGGAGCCAGGACTCCAGCCATCCAGCCAAGGCAGGCAGGCAGGGGCCCGGACTCCAGGCAGCCAGCCAAGGTAGGCAGGCAGGTGCCAGGACTCCAGTCAGCCAGCCAATGCAGGCAGGCAGGAGCCAGGACTCCAGCCAGCCAGCCAAGGCAGGCAGGCAGGAGCCAGGACTCCAGTCAGCCAGCCAAGGCAGGCAGGCAGGAGCCAGGACTCCAGTCAGCTAGCCAATGCAGGCAGGCAGGAGCCAGGACTCCAGCCAGGTAGCCAAAGCAGGCAGGCAGGAGCCTGGACTCCAGTCAGCAAGCCAAGGCAGGCAGGCAGGAGCCAGGACTCCAGCCAGGTAGCCAAGGCAGGCAAGCAAGGACCACGACTACAGGCTGCCAGCGAACGCAGGCAGGCAGGGGCCCGGACTCCAGCCAGCCAGCCAAGGCAGGCAGGCAGTGGCCAGGACTCCAGCCAGCCAGCCAAGGTAGGCAGCCAGGAGCCAGGACTCCAGCCAGCCAGCCAAGGTAGGCAGCCAGGAGCCAGGACTCCAGCCAGCAATCCAAGGCAGGCAAGCAAGGACCTCGACTACAGGCTGCCAGGCAAGGCAGGCAGGCAGTGGCCAGGACTCCAGCCAGCCGGACATGGCTGGCAGGCAATAGCCAGGACTCCAGCCATCCAGTCAATGCAGGCAGGCAGGAGCCAGGACTCCAGCCAGCTAGCCAAGCCAGGCAGGCAGGAGCCAGGACTCCAGTCAGCTAGCCAATGCAGGCAGGCAGGAGCCAGGACTCCAGCCAGGTAGCCAAGGCAGGCAGGCAGGAGCCAGGACTCCAGTCAGCCAGCCAAGGCAGGCAGGCAGGAGCCAAGACTCCAGCCAGCCCGCCAAAGCAGGCAGGCAGGAGCCAGGACTCCAGTCAGCAAGCCAAGGCAGGCAGGCAGGAGCCAGGACTCCAGCCAGGTATCCAAGGCAGCCAGGCAGGAGCCAGGACTCCAGCCGGGTAGCCAAGGCAGGCAAGCAAGGACCACGACTACAGGCTGCCAGACAAGGCAGGCAGGCAGTGGCCAGGAATCCAGCCAGCCGGACATGGCAGGCAGGCATGAGCCAGGACTCCAGCCATCCTGTCAAGGCAGGCAGGCAGGAGCCAGGACTCCAGCCATCCAGCCAAGGCAGGAAGGCAGGAGCCAGGACTCCAGCCATCCAGCCAAGTTAGGCAGGCAGGAGCCAGGACTCCAGCCAGCCAGCCAAGTTAGGCAGGCAGGAGCCAGGACTCCAGCCATCCAGCCAAGGCAGGCAGGCAGGGGCCCGGACTCCAGCCAGGCAGCCAAGGCAGGCAGGCAGGGGCCAGGACTCCAGCCAGCCAGCCAAGGCAGCCACGCAGGAGCCAGGACTCCAGCCAGCCAGCCAAGGCAGGCAGGCAGGGGCCCGGACTGCAGCCAGCCTGCCAAGGCAGGCAGGAAGGGGCCAGGACTCCAGCCAGCCAGCCAAGGCAGCCAGGCAGGAGTCAGGACTCCAGCCAGCCAGCCAAGGCAGGCAGGCAGGGGCCCGGACTCCAGCCAGCCAGCCAAGGCAGGCAGGCAGGGGCCAGGACTCCAGCCATCCAGCCAAGGCAGGCAGGCAGGAGTCAGGACTCCAGCCAGCTAGCCAAGGCAGGCAGGCAGGGGCCCGGACTCCAGCCAGCCAGCCAAGGCAGGCAGGCAGGTGCCAGGACTCCAGTCAGCCAGCCAAGGCAGGCAGGCAGGGGCCAGGACTCCAGCCAGCCAGCCAAGGCAGGGAGGCAGTGGCCAGGGCTCCAGCCAGCCAGCGAAGGCAGGCAGGCAGGGGCCCGGACTCCAGCCAGCCAGCCAAGGCAGGCAGGCAGGGGCCAGGACTCCAGCCAGCAAGCCAAGGCAGCCAGGCAGGAGCCAGGACTCCAGCCAGCCAGACAAGGCAGGCAGGCCGGAGCCAGGACTCCAGCCATCCAGCCAAGGCAGGCAGGCAGGGGCCCGGACTCCAGCCAGCCAGCCAAGGCAGGCAGGCAGGGGCCAGGACTCCAGTCAGTAAGCCAAGGCAGCAAGGCAGGAGCCAGGACTCCAGCCAGCCAGCCAAGGCAGGCAGGCCGGAGGCAGGACTCCAGCCATCCAGCCAAGGCAGGCAGGCAGGGGCCCGGACTCCAGCCAGCCAGCCAAGGCAGGCAGGCAGGGGCCAGGACTCCAGTCAGTAAGCCAAGGCAGCAAGGCAGGAGCCAGGACTCCAGCCAGCCAGCCAAGGCAGGCAGGCCGGAGGCAGGACTCCAGCCATCCAGCCAAGGCAGGCAGGCAGGGGCCCGGACTCCAGGCAGCCAGCCAAGGTAGGCAGGCGGGTGCCAGGACTCCAGTCAGCCAGCCAAGGCAGGCAGGCAGGAGCCAGGACTCCAGCCAGCAATCCAAGGCAGGCAAGCAAGGACCTCGACTACAGGCTGCGAGACAAGGCAGGCAGGCAGTGGCCAGGACTCCAGCCAGCCGGACATGGCTGGCAGGCAATAGCCAGGACTCCAGCCATCCTGTCAATGCAGGCAGGCAGGAGCCAGGACTCCAGTCAGCTAGCCAATGCAGGCAGGCATGAGCCAGGACTCCAGCCAAATAGCCAAGGCAGGCAGGCAGGATCCAGGACTCCAGTCAGCCAGCCAAGGCAGGCAGGCAGGAGCAAAGACTCCAGCCAGCCCGTCAAAGCAGGCAGGCAGGAGCCAGGACTCCAGTCAGCAAGCCAAGGCAGGCAGGCAGGAGCCAGGACTCCAGCCAGGTAGCCAAGGCAGCCAGGCAGGAGCCAGGACTCCAGCCGGGTAGCCAAGGCAGGCAAGCAAGGACCACGACTACAGGCTGCCAGACAAGGCAGGCAGGCAGTGGCCAGGAATCCAGCGAGCCGGACATGGCAGGCAGGCAGGAGCCAGGACTCTAGCCACCCAGCCAAGGCAGGCAGGCAAGAGCCAGGACTCCCGCCAGGTAACCAAGGCAGGCAGGCAGGGGCCAGGACTCCAGTCAGCCAGCCAAGGCAGCCAGGCAGGAGCCAGGACTCCAGCCAGCTAGCCAAGGCAGGCAGGCAGGGGCCCGGACTCCAGGCAGCCAGCCAAGGTAGGCAGGCAGGAGCCAGGACTCCAGCCAGCCAGCCAAGGCAGGCAGGCAGGAGCCAGGACTCCAGCCAGCCATCCAAGGCAGGCAGGCAGGGCCTCGGACACCAGCCATCCAGCCAAGGCAGGAAGGCAGGAGCCAGGACTCCAGACAGCCAGCCAAGGCAGGCAGGCAGGAGCCAGGACTCCAGCCATGTAGCCAAGGCAGCCAGGCAGGAGCCAGGACTCCAGCCAGGTAGACAAGGCAGCCAGGCAGGAGCCAGGACTCCAGTCAGCTAGCCAATGCAGGCAGGCAGGAGCCAGGACTCCAGCCAGCCAGGCAAGGCAGGCAGGCAGGAGCCAGGACTCCAGTCAGCCAGCCAAGGCAGGCAGGCAGGAGCCAGGACTCCAGCCAGGTAGCCAAGGCAGCCAGGCAGGAGCCAGGACTCCCACTAGCAAGCCAAGGCAGGCAAGCAAGGTCCACGACTCCAGCCAGCCAGCCAAGGCAGGCAGGCAGGGGCCCGGACTCCAGCCAGCCAACCAAGGCAGGCAGGCAGAGGCCAGGACTCCAGTCAGCCAGCCAAGGCAGGCAGGCAGGAGCCAAGACTCCAGCCAGCAAGCCAAGGCAGGCAGGCAGGTGCCAGGACTCCAGTCAGCAAGCCAAGGCAGGCAGGCAGGAGCCAGGACTCCAGCCAGCCAGCCAAGGCAGGCAGGCAGGAGCCAGGACTCCAGCCAGGTAGCCAAGGCAGGCAGGCAGGAGCCAGGACTCCAGCCAGCAAGCCAAGGCAGCCAGGCAGGAGCCAGGACTCCAGCCAGGTAGCCAAGGCAGCCAGGCTGGAGCCAGGACTCCAGCCAGCAAGCCAAGGCAGGCAAGCAAGGACCACGACTACAGGCTGCCAGACAAGGCAGGCAGGCCGTGGCCAGGAATCCTGCCAGCCGGACATGGCAGGCAGGCAAGAGACAGGACTGCAGCCATCCAGACAAGGCAGGCAGGCAGGAGCCAGGACTCCAGCCAGCTAGCCAAGGCAGGCAGGTAGGAGCCAGGACTCCAGTCAGCAAGCCAATGCAGGCAGGCAGGAGCCAGGACTCCAGCCAGGTAGCCAAGGCAGGCAGGCAGGAGCCAGGACTCCAGAAAGCCAGCCAAGGCAGGCAGGCAGGGGCCCGGACTCCAGTCAGCCAACCAAGGCAGGCAGGCAGGAGCCAAGACTCCAGCCAGCCAGCCAAGGCAGGCAAGGAGGGCCACGGTTCCATCAAGCCAGCCAAGGCAGGCAGGCAGGGGCCACAACCACAGCCAGCCAGACAAAAGAGGCAGGCATGGTCCGCAGTTCCAGCTAGCCCGCCAAGGCAGGCAGGCAGGAGCCAGGACTCCAGCCATCCAGTCAAGGCAGGCAGGTAGGCAGGAGCCAGGACTCTAGCCACCCAGCCAAGGCAGCCAGGCAGGAGCCAGGACTCCAGCCATCCAGCCAAGGCAGGAAGTCAGGAGCCAGGACTGCAGCCAGCCAGCCAAGGTAGGCAGGCAGGGGCCCGGACTCCAGCCAGCCAGCCAAGGTAGGCAGGCAGGGGCCAGGACTCCAGTCAGCCAGCCAAGGCAGGTAGGCAGGGGCCAGGACTCCAGCCAGCCAGCCAAGGCAGGCAGGCAGGAGCCAGGACTCCAGCCAGCCTACCACGGGAGCCAGGCAGGAGCCAGGACTCCAGCCAGCCAGCCAAGGCAGGAAGACAGGAGTCAGGACTCCAGCCAGCTAGCCAAGGCAGGCAGGCAGGGGCCCGGACTCCAGCCAGGCAGCCAAGGCAGGCAGGCAGGGGCCAGGACTCCAGCCAGCCAGCCAAGGCAGGCAGGCAGGAGCCAGGACTCCAGCCAGCCAGCCAAGGCAGGCAGGCAGGAGCCAGGACTCCAGCCATCCAGCCAAGGCAGGCAGGCAGGAGCCAGGACTCCAGTCAGCCAGCCAAGGCAGGCAGGCAGGAGCCAGGACTCCAGTCAGCTAGCCAATGCAGGCAGGCAGGAGCCAGGACTCCAGCCAGGTAGCCAAAGCAGGCAGGCAGGAGCCTGGACTCCAGTCAGCAAGCCAAGGCAGGCAGGCAGGAGCCAGGACTCCAGCCAGGTAGCCAAGGCAGGCAAGCAAGGACCACGACTACAGGCTGCCAGCGAACGCAGGCAGGCAGGGGCCCGGACTCCAGCCAGCCAGCCAAGGCAGGCAGGCAGTGGCCAGGACTCCAGCCAGCCAACCAAGGTAGGCAGCCAGGAGCCAGGAATCCAGCCAGCCAGCCAAGGTAGGCAGCCAGGAGCCAGGACTCCAGCCAGCAATCCAAGGCAGGCAAGCAAGGACCTCGACTACAGGCTGCCAGACAAGGCAGGCAGGCAGTGGCCAGGACTCCAGCCAGCCGGACATGGCTGGCAGGCAATAGCCAGGACTCCAGCCATCCAGTCAATGCAGGCAGGCAGGAGCCAGGACTCCAGCCAGCTAGCCAAGCCAGGCAGGCAGGAGCCAGGACTCCAGTCAGCTAGCCAATGCAGGCAGGCAGGAGCCAGGACTCCAGCCAGGTAGCCAAGGCAGGCAGGCAGGAGCCAGGACTCCAGTCAGCCAGCCAAGGCAGGCAGGCAGGAGCCAAGACTCCAGCCAGCCCGCCAAAGCAGGCAGGCAGGAGCCAGGACTCCAGTCAGCAAGCCAAGGCAGGCAGGCAGGAGCCAGGACTCCAGCCAGGTATCCAAGGCAGCCAGGCAGGAGCCAGGACTCCAGCCGGGTAGCCAAGGCAGGCAAGCAAGGACCACGACTAAAGGCTGCCAGACAAGGCAGGCAGGCAGTGGCCAGGAATCCAGCCAGCCGGACATGGCAGGCAGGCATGAGCCAGGACTCCAGCCATCCTGTCAAGGCAGACAGGCAGGAGGCAGGACTCCAGCCATCCAGCCAAGGCAGGAAGGCAGGAGCCAGGACTCCAGCCATCCAGCCAAGTTAGGCAGGCAGGAGCCAGGACTCCAGCCATCCAGCCAAGGCAGGCAGGCAGGGGCCCGGACTCCAGCCAGGCAGCCAAGGCAGGCAGGCAGGGGCCAGGACTCCAGCCAGCCAGCCAAGGCAGCCACGCAGGAGCCAGGACTCCAGCCAGCCAGCCAAGGCAGGCAGGCAGGGGCCCGGACTGCAGCCAGCCTGCCAAGGCAGGCAGGCAGGGGCCAGGACTCCAGCCAGCCAGCCAAGGCAGCCAGGCAGGAGCCAGGACTCCAGCCAGCCAGCCAAGGCAGGCAGGCAGGAGCCAGGACTCCAGCCATCCAGCCAAGGCAGGCAGGCAGGGGCCCGGACTCCAGCCAGCCAGCCAAGGCAGGCAGGCAGGGGCCAGGACTCCAGCCATCCAGCCAAGGCAGGCAGGCAGGAGTCAGGACTCCAGCCAGCTAGCCAAGGCAGGCAGGCAGGGGCCCGGACTCCAGCCAGCCAGCCAAGGCAGGCAGGCAGGTGCCAGGACTCCAGTCAGCCAGCCAAGGCAGGCAGGCAGGGGCCAGGACTCCAGCCAGCCAGCCAAGGCAGGCAGGCAGTGGCCAGGGCTCCAGCCAGCCAGCGAAGGCAGGCAGGCAGGGGCCCGGACTCCAGCCAGCCAGCCAAGGCAGCCAGGCAGGAGCCAGGACTCCAGCCAGCCAGACAAGGCAGGCAGGCCGGAGGCAGGACTCCAGCCATCCAGCCAAGGCAGGCAGGCAGGGGCCCGGACTCCAGCCAGCCAGCCAAGGCAGGCAGGCAGGGGCCAGGACTCCAGTCAGCAAGCCAAGGCAGCCAGGCAGGAGCCAGGACTCCAGCCAGCCAGCCAAGGCAGGCAGGCCGGAGGCAGGACTCCAGCCATCCAGCCAAGGCAGGCAGGCAGGGGCCCGGACTCCAGGCAGCCAGCCAAGGTAGGCAGGCGGGTGCCAGGACTCCAGTCAGCCAGCCAAGGCAGGCAGGCAGGAGCCAGGACTCCAGCCAGCAATCCAAGGCAGGCAAGCAAGGACCTCGACTACAGGCTGCGAGACAAGGCAGGCAGGCAGTGGCCAGGACTCCAGCCAGCCGGACATGGCTGGCAGGCAATAGCCAGGACTCCAGCCATCCTGTCAATGCAGGCAGGCAGGAGCCAGGACTCCAGTCAGCTAGCCAATGCAGGCAGGCATGAGCCAGGACTCCAGCCAAATAGCCAAGGCAGGCAGGCAGGATCCAGGACTCCAGTCAGCCAGCCAAGGCAGGCAGGCAGGAGCAAAGACTCCAGCCAGCCCGCCAAAGCAGGCAGGCAGGAGCCAGGACTCCAGTCAGCAAGCCAAGGCAGGCAGGCAGGAGCCAGGACTCCAGCCAGGTAGCCAAGGCAGCCAGGCAGGAGCCAGGACTCCAGCCGGGTAGCCAAGGCAGGCAAGCAAGGACCACGACTACAGGCTGCCAGACAAGGCAGGCAGGCAGTGGCCAGGAATCCAGCCAGCCGGACATGGCAGGCAGGCAGGAGCCAGGACTCTAGCCATTCAGCCAAGGCAGGCAGGCAAGAGCCAGGACTCCCGCCAGGTAACCAAGGCAGGCAGGCAGGGGCAAGGACTCCAGTCAGCCAGCCAAGGCAGCCAGGCAGGAGCCAGGACTCCAGCCAGCTAGCCAAGGCAGGCAGGCAGGGGCCCGGACTCCAGGCAGCCAGCCAAGGTAGGCAGGCAGGAGCCAGGACTCCAGCCAGCCATCCAAGGCAGGCAGGCAGGGCCCCGGACACCAGCCATCCAGCCAAGGCAGGAAGGCAGGAGCCAGGACTCCAGACAGCCAGCCAAAGCAGGCAGGCAGGAGCCAGGACTCCAGCCAGGTAGCCAAGGCAGCCAGGCAGGAGCCAGGACTCCAGCCAGGTAGACAAGGCAGCCAGGCAGGAGCCAGGACTCCAGCCAGGTAGCCAAGGCACACAGCCAGGAGCCAGGACTCCAGAAAGCCAGCCAAGGTAGGCAGGCAGGTGCCAGGACTCCAGTCAGCCAGCCAAGGCAGGCAGGCAGTGGCCAGGACTCCAGCCAGGTAGCCAATGCAGGCAGGCAGGAGCCAGGACTCCAGTCAGCTAGCCAATGCAGGCAGGCAGGAGCCAGGACTCCAGCCAGCCAGGCAAGGCAGGCAGGCAGGAGCCAGGACTCCAGTCAGCCAGCCAAGGCAGGCAGGCAGGAGCCAGGACTCCAGTCAGCAAGCCAAGGCAGGCAGGCTGGAGCCAGGACTCCAGTCAGCTAGCCAATGCAGGCAGGCAGGAGCCAGGATTCCAGCCAGGTAGCCAAAGCAGGCAGGCAGGAGCCTGGACTCCAGTCAGCAAGCCAAGGCAGGCAGGCAGGAGACAGGACTCCAGCCAGGTAGCCAAGGCAGGCAAGCAAGGACCACGACTACAGGCTGCCAGCCAAGGCAGGCAGGCAGTGGCCAGGAATCCAGCCAGCCGGACATGGCAGGCAGGCATGAGCCAGGACTCCAGCCATCCTGTCAAGGCAGGCAGGCAGGAGCCAGGACTCCAGCCATCCAGCCAAGGCAGGAAGGCAGGAGTCAGGACTCCAGCCAGCTAGCCAAGGCAGGCAGGCAGGGGCCCGGACTCCAGCCAGCCAGCCAAGGCAGGCAGGCAGGGGCCAGGAGTCCAGCCAGCCAGCCAAGGCAGGCAGGCAGTGGCCAGGACTCCAGCCAGCCAGCGAAGGCAGGCAGGCAGGGGCCCGGACTCCAGCCAGCCAGCCAAGGCAGGCAGGCAGGGGCCCGGACTCCAGCCAGCCAGCCAAGGCAGCCAGGCAGGAGCCAGGACTCCAGCCAGCCAGCCAAGGCAGCCAGGCAGGAGCCAGGACTCCAGCCATCCAGCCAAGGCAGGCAGGCAGGGGCCCGGACTCCAGCCAGGCAGCCAAGGCAGGCAGGCAGGGGCCAGGACTCCAGCCAGCCAGCCAAGGCAGCCAGGCAGGAGCCAGGACTCCAGCCAGCCAGCCAAGGCAGGCAGGCAGGAGCCAGGACTCCAGAAAGCCAGCCAAGGCAGGCAGGCAGGGGCCCGGACTCCAGCCAGCCAGCCAAGGCAGGCAGGCAGGGGCCAGGACTCCAGCCAGCCAGCCAAGGCAGGCAGGCAGGAGCCAGGACTCCAGCCTGCCAGCCAAGGCAGGCAGGCAGTGGCCAGGACTCCAGCCAGCCAGCGAAGGCAGGCAGGCAGGGGCCCGAACTCCAGCCATCCAGTCAAGGCAGGCAGGCAGGGGCCAGGACTCCAGTCAGCAAAACAATGCAGGCAGGCAGGAGCCAGGACTCCAGCCAGCCAGCCAAGGCAGGCAGGCAGTGGCCAGGAATCCAGCCAGCCGGACATGGCAGGCAGGCAGGGGCCCGGACTCCAGCCAGGCAGCCAAGGCAGGCAGGCAGGGGCCAGGACTCCAGCCAGCCAGCCAAGGCAGCCAGGCAGTGGCCAGGACTCCAGCCAGCCAGCCAAGGCAGCCAGGCAGTGGCCAGGACTCCAGCCAGCCAGCGAAGGCAGGCAGGCAGGGGCCCGGACTCCAGCCAGCCAGCCAAGGCAGGCAGGCAGGGGCCAGGACTCCAGTCAGCCAGCCAAGGCAGCCAGGCAGGAGCCAGGACTCCAGCCAGCCAGCTAAGGCAGGCAGGCCGTGGCCAGGACTCCAGCCAGCTAGCCAAGCCAGGCAGGCAGGGGCCAGGACTCCAGTCATCAAAACAATGCAGGCAGGCAGGAGCCAGGACTCCAGCCATCCAGCCAAGGCAAGAAGGCAGGAGTCAGGACTCCAGCCAGCTAGCCAAGGCAGGCAGGCAGGGGCCCGGACTCCAGCCAGCCAGACAAGGCAGGCAGGCAGGGGCCAGGACTCCAGCCAGCCATCCAAGGCAGGCAGGCAGGGGCCAGGACTCCAGCCAGCCAGCGAAGGCAGGCAGGCAGGGGCCCGGACTCCAGCCAGCCAGCCAAGGCAGGCAGGCAGGGGCCAGGACTCCAGCCAGCCAGCCAAGGCAGGCAGGCAAGGACCACGACTACAGGCTGCCAGACAAGGCAGGCAGGCAGTGGCCAGGAATCCAGCCAGCCGGACATGGCAGGCAGGCATGAGCCAGGACTCCAGCCATCCTGTCAAGGCAGGCAGGCAGGAGCCAGGACTCCAGCCAGCTAGCCAAGGCAGGCAGGCAGGAGTCAGGACTCCAGTCAGCAATCCAATGCAGGCAGGCAGGAGCCAGGACTCCAGCCAGCCAGCCAAGGCAGGCAGGCAGTGGCCAGGACTCCAGCCAGCTAGCCAAGGCAGGCAGGCAGGGGCCAGGACTCCAGTCAGCAAAACAATGCAGGCAGGCAGGAGGCAGGACTCCAGCCAGGTATCCATGCCAGGCAGGCAGGAGCCAGGACTCCAGCCAGCCAGGCAAGGCAGGCAGGCAGGGGCCCGGACTCCAGCCAGCCAGCCAAGGCAGGTAGGCAGGGGGCAGAAATCCAGCCATCCAGTCAAGGCAGACAGGCAGGAGCCAGGACTCCAGCCAGCCAGCCAAGGCAGGCAGGCAGGGGCCCGGACTCCAGTCAGCCAGCCAAGGCAGGCAGGCAGGAGCCAGGACTCCAGTCAGCTAGCCAATGCAGGCAGGCAGGAGCCAGGACTCCAGCCAGCCAGGCAAGGCAGGCAGGCAGGAGCCAGGACTCCAGTCAGCCAGCCAAGGCAGGCAGGCAGGAGCCAGGACTCCAGTCAGCCAGCCAAGGCAGGCAGGCAGGAGCCAGGACTCCAGTCAGCTAGCCAATGCAGGCAGGCAGGAGCCAGGATTCCAGCCAGGTAGCCAAAGCAGGCAGGCAGGAGCCTGGACTCCAGTCAGCAAGCCAAGGCAGGCAGGCAGGAGACAGGACTCCAGCCAGGTAGCCAAGGCAGGCAAGCAAGGACCACGACTACAGGCTGCCAGCCAAGGCAGGCAGGCAGTGGCCAGGAATCCAGCCAGCCGGACATGGCAGGCAGGCATGAGCCAGGACTCCAGCCATCCTGTCAAGGCAGGCAGGCAGGAGCCAGGACTCCAGCCATCCAGCCAAGGCAGGAAGGCAGGAGTCAGGACTCCAGCCAGCTAGCCAAGGCAGGCAGGCAGGGGCCCGGACTCCAGCCAGCCAGCCAAGGCAGGCAGGCAGGGGCCAGGACTCCAGCCAGCCAGCCAAGGCAGGCAGGCAGTGGCCAGGACTCCAGCCAGCCAGCGAAGGCAGGCAGGCAGGGGCCCGGACTCCAGCCAGCCAGCCAAGGCAGGCAGGCAGGGGCCAGGACTCCAGCCAGCCAGCCAAGGCAGCCAGGCAGGAGCCAGGACTCCAGCCAGCCAGCCAAGGCAGGCAGGCAGGAGCCAGGACTCCAGCCATCCAGCCAAGGCAGGCAGGCAGGAGCCAGGACTCCAGCCAGCTAGCCAAGGCAGGCAGGCAGGAGCCAGGACTCCAGTCAGCAATCCAATGCAGGCAGGCAGGAGCCAGGACTCCAGAAAGCCAGCCAAGGCAGGCAGGCAGGGGCCCGGACTCCAGTCAGCCAGCCAAGGCAGCCAGGCAGGAGCCAGGACTCCAGCCAGCCAGCCAAGGCAGGCAGGCAGTGGCCAGGACTCCAGCCAGCTAGCCAAGGCAGGCAGGCAGGGGCCAGGACTCCAGTCAGCAAAACAATGCAGGCAGGCAGGAGGCAGGACTCCAGCCAGGTATCCAAGCCAGGCAGGCAGGAGCCAGGACTCCAGCCAGCCAGGCAAGGCAGGCAGGCAGGGGCCCGGACTCCAGCCAGCCAGCCAAGGCAGGTAGGCAGGGGCCAGAAATCCAGCCATCCAGTCAAGGCAGACAGGCAGGAGCCAGGACTCCAGCCAGCCAGCCAAGGCAGGCAGGCAGGGGCCCGGACTCCAGTCAGCCAGCCAAGGCAGGCAGGCAGGAGCCAGGACTCCAGTCAGCTAGCCAATGCAGGCAGGCAGGAGCCAGGACTCCAGCCAGCCAGGCAAGGCAGTCAGGCAGGAGCCAGGACTCCAGTCAGCCAGCCAAGGCAGGCAGGCAGGAGCCAGGACTCCAGTCAGCCAGCCAAGGCAGGCAGGCAGGAGCCAGGACTCCAGTCAGCTAGCCAATGCAGGCAGGCAGGAGCCAGGATTCCAGCCAGGTAGCCAAAGCAGGCAGGCAGGAGCCTGGACTCCAGTCAGCAAGCCAAGGCAGGCAGGCAGGAGACAGGACTCCAGCCAGGTAGCCAAGGCAGGCAAGCAAGGACCACGACTACAGGCTGCCAGCCAAGGCAGGCAGGCAGTGGCCAGGAATCCAGCCAGCCGGACATGGCAGGCAGGCATGAGCCAGGACTCCAGCCATCCTGTCAAGGCAGGCAGGCAGGAGCCAGGACTCCAGCCATCCAGCCAAGGCAGGAAGGCAGGAGTCAGGACTCCAGCCAGCTAGCCAAGGCAGGCAGGCAGGGGCCCGGACTCCAGCCAGCCAGCCAAGGCAGGCAGGCAGCGGCCAGGACTCCAGCCAGCCAGCGAAGGCAGGCAGGCAGGGGCCCGGACTCCAGCCAGCCAGCCATGGCAGGCAGGCAGGGGCCAGGACTCCAGCCAGCCAGCCAAGGCAGCCAGGCAGGAGCCAGGACTCCAGCCAGCCAGCCAAGGCAGGCAGGCAGGAGCCAGGACTCCAGCCATCCAGCCAAGGCAGGCAGGCAGGGGCCCGGACTCCAGCCAGGCAGCCAAGGCAGGCAGGCAGGGGCCAGGACTCCAGCCAGCCAGCCAAGGCAGCCAGGCAGGAGCCAGGACTCCAGCCAGCCAGCCAAGGCAGGCAGGCAGGAGCCAGGACTCCAGAAAGCCAGCCAAGGCAGGCAGGCAGGGGCCCGGACTCCAGCCAGCCAGCCAAGGCAGGCAGGCAGGGGCCAGGACTCCAGTCAGACAGCCAAGGCAGGCAGGCAGGAGCCAGGACTCCAGCCACCCAGCCAAGGCAGGCAGGCAGTGGTCAGGACTCCAGCCAGCTAGCCAAGGGAGGCAGGCAGGAGCCAGGACTCCAGACAGCAGTCCAATGCAGGCAGGCAGGAGCCCGGACTCCAGCCAGTCAGCCAAGGTAGGCAGGCAGGGGCCAGGACTCCAGTCAGCCAGCCAAGGCAGGCAAGGAGGGGCCAGGACTACAGCCAGCTAGCAAAGGCAGGCAGGCAGGAGCCAGGACTCCAGTAAGCAAGCCAAGGCAGGCAGGCAGGGGCCCGGACTCCAGCCAGCCAGCCAAGGTAGGCAGGCAGGTGCCAGGACTCCAGCCAGCCAGCCAAGGCAGGCAGGCCGTGGCCAGGACTCCAGCCAGCTAGCCAAGCCAGGCAGGCAGGGGCCAGGACTCCAGTCAGCAAAACAATGCAGGCAGGCAGGAGCCAGGAATCCAGCCAGCCGGACATGGCAGGCAGGCATGAGCCAGGACTCCAGACATCCTGTCAAGGCAGGCAGGCAGGAGCCAGGACTCCAGCCATCCAGCCAAGGCAGGAAGGCAGGAGTCAGGACTCCAGCCAGCTAGCCAAGGCAGGCAGGCAAAGGCCCGGACTCCAGCCAGCCAGCCAAGGCAGGCAGGCAGGGGCCAGGACTCCAGCCAGCCTACCACAGCAGGCAGGCAAGAGCCAGGACTCCAGTCAGCTAGCCAATGCAGGCAGGAAGGGGCCAGGACTCCAGCCATCCAGCCAAGGCAGGAAGGCAGGAGTCAGGACTCCAGCCAGCTAGCCAAGGCAGGCAGGCAGGGGCCCGGACTCCAGCCAGCCAGCCAAGGCAGGCAGGCAGGTGCCAGGACTCCAGTCAGCCATCCAAGGCAGGCAGGCAGGAGCCAGGACTCCAGCCAGCCAGCCAAGGCAGGCAGGCAGTGGCCAGGACTCCAGCCAGCCAGCGAAGGCAGGCAGGCAGGGGCCCGGACTCCAGCCAGCCAGGCAAGGCAGCCAGGCAGGAGCCAGGACTCCAGCCAGCCAGCCAAAGTAGACAGGCAGGGGCCCGGACTCCAGCCAGCCAGCCAAGGTAGACAGGCAGGGTCCAGGACTCCAGTCAGCCAGCCAAGGCAGCCAGGCAGGAGCCAGGACTCCAGCCAGCCAGCCAAGGCAGGCAGGCCGTGGCCAGGACTCCAGCCAGCTAGCCAAGCCAGGCAGGCAGGGGCCAGGACTCCAGTCAGCAAAACAGTGCAGGCAGGCAGGAGCCAGGACTCCAGCCAGCCAGCCAAGGCAGGCAGGCAGTGGCCAGGAATCCAGCCAGCCGGACATGGCAGGCAGGCATGAGCCAGGACTCCAGCCAGCCAGCCAAGGCAGGCAGGCAGTGGCCAGGACTCCAGCCAGCCAGCGAAGGCAGGCAGGCAGGGGCCCGGACTCCAGCCAGCCAGCCAAGGCAGCCAGGCAGGAGCCAGGACTCCAGCCAGCCAGCCAAGGCAGGCAGGCAGTGGCCAGGACTCCAGCCAGCTAGCCAAGGCAGGCAGGCAGGGGCCAGGACTCCAGTCAGCAAAACAATGCAGGCAGGCAGGAGGCAGGACTCCAGCCAGGTATCCAAGCCAGGCAGGCAGGAGCCAGGACTCCAGCCAGCCAGCAAAGGCAGGCAGGCAGGAGCCAGGACTCCAGCCAGGTAGCCAAGGCAGCCAGGCAGAAGCCAGGACTCCAGCCAGCAAGCCAAGGCAGCCAGGCAGGAGCCAGGACTCCAGCCAGGTAGCCAAGGCAGGCAGCTAGGAGCCAGGACTCCAGAAAGCCAGCCAAGGCAGGCAAGCAGGGGCCCGGACTCCAGCCAGCCAGCCAAGGCTGGCAGGCAGGGGCCAGGACTCCAGTCAGACAGCCAAGGCAGGCAGGCAGTGGTCAGGACTCCAGCCAGCCAGCCAAGGCAGGCAAGGAGGGGCCAGGACTACAGCCAGCTAGCAAAGGCAGGCAGGCAGGAGCCAGGACTCCAGCCAGCCAGCCAAGGCAGGCAGGCAGGAGCCAGGACTCCAGTAAGCAAGCCAAGGCAGGCAGGCAGGGGCCCGGACTCCAGGCAGCCTGCCAAGGTAGGCAGGCAGGTGCCAGGACTCCAGTCAGCCAGCCAAGGCAGGCAGGCAGTGGCCAGGACTCCAGCCAGGTAGCCAAGGCAGGCAGGCAGGAGCCAGGACTCCAGACAGAAATCCAATGCAGCCAGGCAGGAGCCAGGACTCCAGCCAGGTAGCCAAGGCAGGCAGGCAGGAGCCAGGACTCCAGCCAGCAATCCAAGGCAGGTAAGCAAGGACCTCGACTACAGGCTGCCAGACAAGGCAGGCAGGCAGTGGCCAGGACTCCAGCCAGCCGGACATGGCAGTCAGGCAAGAGCCAGGACTCCAGCCATCCAGTCAAGGCAGGCAGGCAGGAGCCAGGACTCCAGCCAGCTAGCCAAGGCAGGCAGGCAGGAGCCAGGACTCCAGTCAGCAAGACAATGCAGGCAGGCAGGAGCCAGGACTCCAGCAAGGTATCCAAGACAGGCAGGCATGGGCCAGGACTCCAGTCAGCCAGCCAAGGCAGGCAGGCAGGAGCCAAGACTCCAGCCAGCCAGACAAGGCAGGCAGACAGGAGCCAGGACTCCAGTCAGCAAGCCAAGTTAGGCAGGCAGGAGCAAGGACTCCAGCCAGGTAGCCAAGGCAGCCAGGCAGGAGCCAGGACTCCAGCCAGCTAGCCAAGGCAGGCAGGCAGGAGCCAGGACTCCAGCCAGCTAGCCAATGCAGGCAGGCAGGAGCCAGGAATCCAGCCAGGTAGCCAAGGCAGGCAGGCAGGAGCCAGGACTCCAGAAAGCCAGCCAAGGCAGGCAGGCAGGGGCCCGGACTCCAGCCAGCCAGCCAAGGCAGGCAGGCAGGGGCCAGGACTCCAGCCAGCCAGCCAAGGCAGGCAGGCAGGGGCCAGGACTCCAGTCAGCCAGCCAAGGCAGGCAGGCAGGAGCCAAGACTCCAGCCAGCCAGGCAAGGCAGGCAGGCAGGAGCCAGGACTCCAGTCAGCAAGCCAAGGCAGGCAGGCAGGAGCCAGGACTCCAGCCAGCCAGCAAAGGCAGGCAGGCAGGAGCCAGGACTCCAGCCAGGTAGCCAAGGCAGCCAGGCAGGAGCCAGGACTTCAGCCAGCAAGCCAAGGCAGCCAGGCAGGAGCCAGGACTCCAGCCAGGTAGCCAAGGCAGGCAGCCAGGAGCCAGGACTCCAGAAAGCCAGCCAAGGCAGGCAGGCAGGGGCCCGGACTCCAGCCAGCCAGCCAAGGCTGGCAGGCAGGGGCCAGGACTCCAGTCAGCCAGCCAAGGCAGGCAGGCAGGAGCCAGGACTCCAGCCACCCAGCCAAGGCAGGCAGGCAGTGGTCAGGACTCCAGCCAGCTAGCCAAGGCAGGCAGGCAGGAGCCAGGACTCCAGACAGCAATCCAATGCAGGCAGGCAGGGGCCCGGACTCCAGCCAGGTAGCCAAGGCAGGCAGGCAGGAGCCAGGACTCCAGCCAGCTAGCCAAGGCAGGCAGGCAGGAGCCAGGACTCCAGAAAGCCAGCCAAGGCAGGCAGGCAGGGTCCCGGACTCCAGCCAGCCAGCCAAGGCAGCCAGGCAGGGGCCCGGACTCCAGCCACCAGCCAAGCTAGGCAGGCAGGAGCCAGGACTCCAGTCAGCAAGCCAATGCAGGCAGGCAGGAGCCAGGACTCCAGCCAGGTAGCCAAGGCAGGCAGGCAGGAGCCAGGACTCCAGCCAGCCAGCCAAGGCAGGCAGGCAGGGGCCCGGACTCCAGCCAGCCAGCCAAGGCAGGCAGGCAGGGGCCAGGACTCCAGTCAGCAAGCCAAGGCAGGCAGGCAGGAGCCAGGACTCCAGTCAGCAAGCCAAGGCAGGCAGGCAGGAGCCAGGACTCCAGCCAGCCAGCCAAGGCAGGCAGGCAGGAGCCAGGATTCCAGCCAGCAAGCCAAGGCAGGCAAGCAAGGACCACGACTACAGGCTGCCAGCCAAGGCAGGCAGGCAGTGGCCAGGAATCCAGCCAGCCGGACATGGCAGGCAGGCAAGAGCCAGGACTCCAGCCATCCAGTCAAGGCAGGCAGGCAGGAGCCAGGACTCAAGCCACCTAGCCAAGGCAGGCAGGCAGGAGCCAGGACTCCAGTCAGCAAGTCAATGCAGGCAGGCAACAGCCATGACTCCAGCCAGGTAGCCAAGGCAGGCAGGCAGGAGCCAGGACTCCAGCCAGCCAGCAAAGGCAGGCAGGCACGAGCCAGGACTCCAGCCAGGTAGCCAAGGCAGCCAGGCAGGAGCCAGGACAACAGCCAGGTAGCCAAGGCAGCCAGGCAGGAGCCAGGACTCCAGCCAGGTAGCCGAGGCAGGCAGCCAGGAGCCAGGACTCCAGAAAGCCAGCCAAGGCAGGCAGGCAGGGGCCCGGCATCCAGCCAGCCAGCCAAGGCTGGCAGGCAGGGGCCAGGACTCCAGCCACCCAGCCAAGGCAGGCAGGCAGGAGCCAGGACTCCAGACAGCAATCCAAGGCAGGCAGGCAGGGGCCCGGACTCCAGCCAGTCAGCCAAGGTAGGCAGGCAGGGGCCAGGACTCCAGTCAGCCAGCCAAGGCAGGCAAGGAGGGGCCAGGACTACAGCCAGCTAGCAAAGGCAGGCAGGCAGGAGCCAGGACTCCAGCCAGCCAGCCAAGGCAGGCAGGCAGGGGCCCGGACTCCAGCCAGCCAGCCAAGGCAGGCAGGCAGGGGCCAGGACTCCAGCCAGCTAGCCAAGGCAGGCAGGCAGGAGCCAGGACTCCAGCCAGCCAGACATGGCAGGCAAGGAGGGCCACGGTTCCATCAAGCCAGCCAAGGCAGGCAGGCAGGAGCCAGACACCAGCCATCCAGCCAAGGCAGGAAGGCAGGAGCCAGGACTCCAGCCAGCCAGCCAAGGCAGGCAGGCAGGGGCCCGGACTCCAGCCAGCCAGCCAAGGTAGGCAAGCAGGGGCCAGGACTCCAGTCAGCCAGCCATGGCAGGCAGGCAGGGGCCAGGACTCCAGTCAGCCAGCCAATGCAGGCAGGCAGGAGCCAGGACTCCAGCCAGCAAGCCAAGGCAGACAAGCAAGGACCACGACTACAGGCTGCCAGACAAGGCAGGCAGGCAGTGTCCAGGACTACAGCCAGCCAGACATGGCAGGCAGGCAGGAGCCAGTACTCCAGTCAGCAAGCCAATGCAGGCAGGCAGGAGCCAGGACTCCTGCCAGGTAGCCAAGGCAGGCTGGCAGGAGCCAGGACTCCAGCCAGGTAGCCAAGGCAGGCAGGCAGGGGCCCGGACTCCAGCCAGCCAGCCAAGGCAGGCAGGCAGGGGCCAGGATTCCAGCCAGCCAGCCAAGGCAGCCAGGCAGGAGCCAGGACTCCAGCAAGCCAGCCAAGGCAGGCAGGATGGAGCCAGGACTCCAGCCAGCTACCCAAGGCAGGTAGGCAGGAGCCTGGACTCCAGCCAGGTTGCCAAGGCAGGCAGGCAGGGGCCAGGACTCCAGCCAGGTAGCGAAGGCAGGCAGGCAGGAGCCAGGACTCCAGTCATCCAGCCAAGGCAGGCAGGCAGGAGCCATGACTCCACTCAGCAAGCCAATGCAGGCAGGCAGGAGCCAGGACTCCAGCCAGCCAGCCAAGGCAGGCAGGCAGGAGCCAGGACTCCAGTCAGCCAGCCAAGGCAGGCAGGCAGGAGCCAGGACTCCAGCCAGCCAGCCAAGGTAGACAGGCAGGGGCCAGGACTCCAGCCAGCCAACCAAGGCAGGCAGGCAGGGTCCCGGACTCCAGCCAGCCAGCCAAGGTAGACAGGCAGGGGCCAGGACTCCAATCAGCCAGCCAAGGCAGGCAGGCAGTGGCCAGGACTCCAGCCAGCCAGACATGGCAGGCAGGCTGGAGCCAGGACTCCAGCCGTCCAGTCAAAGCAGGCAGGTAGGCAGGAGCCAGGACTGGAGCCTTCCAGTCAAGGCAGGCAGGCAGGAGCCATGACTCCACTCAGCAACCCAATGCAGGCAGGCAGGAACCAGTACTCCAGCCAGGTAGCCAAGGCAGGCAGGCATGGGCCCGGACTCCAGCCAGCTAGCCAAGGCAGGCAGGCGGGAGCCAGGACTCCAGTCAGCTTGATAAGGCAGGCAGGCAGGAGCCAGGACTCCAGTCAGCAAGCCAATGCAGGCAGGCAGGAGCCAGGACTCCAGTCAGCCAGCCAAGGCAGGCAGGCAGGAGCCAGGACTCCAGCCAGCCAGCCAAGGCAGGCAGGCAGGAGCCAGGACTCCAGTCAGCAAGACAATGCAGGCAGGCAGGAACCAGGACACCAGCCAGGTATCCAAGGCAGGCAGGGAGGAGCCAGCACTCCAGTCAGCATGCCAATGCAGGCAGGCAGGAGCCAGGACTCCAGCCAGGTAGCCAAGGCAGCCAGGCAGGAGCCAGGACTCCAGCCAGCCAGCCAAGGCAGCCAGGCAGGAGCCAGGACTCCAGCCAGCTAGCCAAGGCAGGCAGGCAGGGGCCCGGACTCCAGCCAGCTAGCCAAGGCAGTCAGGCGGGAGCCAGGACTCCAGTCAGCTTGCTAAGGCAGGCAGGCAGGAGCCAGGACTCCAGTCAGCAAGCCAATGCAGGCAGGCAGGGGCCAGGACTCCAGTCAGCAAGCCAATGCAGGCAGGCAGGAGCCAGGACTCCAGGCAGGTAGCCAAGGCAGGCAGGCAGGAGCCAGGACTCCAGCCAGCAAGCCAAGGCAGGCAAGGAGGGACCACGACTACAGACTGCCAGACAAGGCAGGCAGGCATTGGCCAGGACTCCAGCCAGCCAGACATGGCAGGCAGGCAGGAGCCAGGACTCCAGCCATCCAGTCAAGGCAGGCAGGCAGGAGCCAGGACTCCAGCCAGCCAGCCAAGGCAGGCAGGTAGGCAGGAGCCAGGACTCTAGCCACCCAGCCAAGGCAGCCAGGCAGGAGCCAGGACTCCAGCCAGCCAGCCAAGGCAGGCAGGCAGGGGCCCGAACTCCAGCCAGCCAGCCAAGGTAGGCAGACAGGGGCCAGGACTCCTGTCAGCCAGCCAAGGCAGGCAGGCAGGGGCCAGGACTCCAGCCAGATAGCCAAGGCAGGCAGGCAGGAGCCAGGACTCCAGTCAGCAAGCCAAGGCAGGCAGGCAGGAGCCAGGACTCCAGCCAGCCTACCACGGCAGGCAGGCAGGAGCCAGGACTCCAGTCAGCAAGCCAATGCAGGCAGGTAGGAGCCAGGACTCCAGCCACCCAGCCAAGGCAGCCAGGCAGGAGCCAGGACTCCAGCCATCCAGCCAAGGCAGGAAGGCAGGAGCCAGGACTGCAGCCAGCCAGCCAAGGTAGGCAGGCAGGGGCCCGGACTCCAGCCAGCCAGCCAAGGTAGGCAGGCAGGGGCCAGGACCCCAGTATGCCAGCCAAGGCAGGCAGGCAGGGGCCAGGACTCCAGCCAGCCAGCCAAGGCAGGCAGGCAGGAGCCAGGACTCCAGCCAGCCAGCCAAGGCAGGCAGGCAGGAGCCAGGACTCCAGCCAGCCTACCACGGCAGCCAGGCAGGAGCCAGGACTCCAGCCAGCAAGCCAAGACAGGCAAGCAAGGAACACGACTACAGGCTGCCAGCCAAGGCAGGCAGGCAGTGGCCAGGACTCCAGCCAGCCAGACATGGCAGGCAGGCAGGAGCCAGGACTCCAGCCAGGTAGCCAAGGCAGGCAGGCAGGAGCCAGGACTCCCGCCAGGTAGCCAAGGCAGGCAGGCAGGAGCCAGGACTCCAGCCAGCCAGCCAAGGCAGGCAGGCAGGAGCCAGGACTCCAGCCAGCCAGCCAAGGCAGGCAGGCAGGGGCCAGGACTCCAGCCAGCCAGCGAAGGCAGCCAGGCAGGAGCCAGGACTCCAGCCAGCCAGCCAAGGCAGGCGGGCAGGAGCCAGGTCTCCAGCCATCCAGCCAATGCAGGCAGGCAGTGGCCCGGACTCCAGCCAGGAAGCCAAGGTAGGCAGGCAGGAGCCAGGACTCCAGCCAGCCAGCCAAGGCAGGCAGGCAGTGGCCCGGACTCCAGCCAGGTAGCCAAGGCAGGCAGGCAGGAGCCAGGACTCCAGCCAGCCAGCCAAGGCAGGCAGGCAGGGGCCCGGACTCCAGCCAGCCAGCCAAGGCAGGAAGGCAGGAGCCAGGACTCCAGCCAGCTACCAAGGCAGGCAGGCAGGGGCCCGGCCTCCAGCCAGCCAGCCAAGGTAGGCAGGCAGGTGCCAGGACTCCAGTCAGCCAGCCAAGGCAGGCAGGCAGGAGCCAGGACTTCAGCCAGGTAGCCAAGGCAGGCAGGCAGGAGCCAGGACTCCAGACAGAAATCCAATGCAGGCAGGCAGGAGCCAGGACTCCAGCCGGGTAGCCAAGGAAGGCAGTCAGGAGCCAGGACTCCAGCCAGCAATCCAAGGCAGGCAAGCAAGGATCTCGACTACAGGCTGCCAGACAAGGCAGGCAGGCAGTGGCCAGGACTCCAGCCGGCCAGCCAAGGTAGGAAGGCAGGGAGCAGGACTCCAGTCAGCCAGCCAAGCCAGGCAGGCAGGGGCCAGGACTCCAGTCAGCAAGCCAATGCAGGCAGGCAGGAGCCAGGACTCCAGCCAGCAAGCCAAGGCAGGCAGGCAGGAGCCAGGACTCCAGCCAGCAAGCCAAGGCAGGCAAGCAAGGACCACGACTACAGGCTGCCAGACAAGGCAGGCAGGCAGTGGCCAGGACTGGAGCCAGCCAGTCATGGCAGGCAGGCAGTGGCCAGGACTACAGCCAGCCAGACATGGCAGGCAGGCAGGAGCCAGGACTCCTGCCAGGTAGCCATGGCACGCAGGCAGGGGCCAGGATTCTAGCCAGGCAGTCAGGACAGGCAGGTAGGCAGGAGCCAGGACTCTAGCCACACAGCCAAGGCAGCCAGGCAGGAGCCAGGACTCCAGTCAGGTAGCCAAGGCAGGCAGGCAGGAGCCAGGACTCCAGTCATCCAGCCAAGGCAGGCAGGCAGGAGCCAGGACTCCAGCCAGGTAGCCAAGGCAGGCAGGCAGGAGCCAGGACTCCAGTCATCCAGCCAAGGCAGGCAGGCAGGGGCCACAACCACAGCCAGCCAGCCAAAAGAGGCAGGCAGGGTCCACAGTTTCAGCTAGCCAGCCAAGGCAGGCAGGCAGGGGCCCGGACTCCAGCCAGCCAGCCAAGGTAGGCAGACAGGGGCCAGGACTCCTGTCAGCCAGCCAAATCAGGCAGGCAGGGGCCAGGACTCCAGCCAGCCTACCACGGCAGGCAGGCAGGAGCCAGGACTCCAGTCAGCAAGCCAAGGCAGGCAGGCAGGAGCCAGGACTGCAGTCAGCAAGCCAATGCAGGCAGGCAGGAGCCAGGACTCCAGTCAGCAAGCCAATGCAGGCAGGTAGGAGCCAGGACTCCAGCCACCAGCCAAGGCAGGCAGGCAGGAGCCAGGACTCCAGCCAGCCAGCCAAGGCAGGCAGGCAGGAGCCAGGACTCCAGCCAGCCTACCACGGCAGCCAGGCAGGAGCCAGGACTCCAGCCAGCAAGCCAAGACAGGCAAGCAAGGAACACGACTACAGGCTGCCAGACAAGGCAGGCAGGCAGGAGCCAGGACTCCAGTCATCCAGCCAAGGCAGGCAGGCAGGAGCCAGGACTCCAGTCATCCAGCCAAGGCAGGCAGGCAGGGGCCACAACCACAGCCAGCCAGCCAAAAGAGGCAGGCAGGGTCCACAGTTTCAGCTAGCCAGCCAAGGCAGGCAGGCAGGAGCCAGGACTCCAGCCAGCCAGCCAAGGCAGGCAGGTAGGCAGGAGCCAGGACTCTAGCCACCCAGCCAAGGCAGCCAGGCAGGAGCCAGGACTCCAGCCATCCAGCCAAGGCAGGAAGGCAGGAGCCAGGACTCCAGCCAGCCAGCCAAGGCAGGCAGGCAGGGGCCTGAACTCCAGCCAGCCAGCCAAGGTAGGCAGACAGGGGCCAGGACTCCTGTCAGCCAGCCAAGGCAGGCAGGCAGGGGCCAGGACTCCAGCCAGATAGCCAAGGCAGGCAGGCAGGAGCCAGGACTCCAGTCAGCAAGCCAAGGCAGGCAGGCAGGAGCCAGGACTCCAGCCAGCCTACCACGGCAGGCAGGCAGGAGCCAGGACTCCAGTCAGCAAGCCAATGCAGGCAGGTAGGAGCCAGGACTCCAGCCACGCAGCCAAGGCAGGCAGGCAGGGGCCAGGACTCCAGCCATCCAGCCAAGGCAGGAAGGCAGGAGCCAGGACTGCAGCCAGCCAGCCAAGGTAGGCAGGCAGGGGCCCGGACTCCAGCCAGCCAGCCAAGGTAGGCAGGCAGGGGCCAGGACCCCAGTCAGCCAGCCAAGGCAGGCAGGCAGGGGCCAGGACTCCAGCCAGCCAGCCAAGGCAGGCAGGCAGGAGCCAGGACTCCAGCCAGCCTACCACGGCAGCCAGGCAGGAGCCAGGACTCCAGCCAGCAAGCCAAGACAGGCAAGCAAGGAACACGACTACAGGCTGCCAGACAAGGCAGGCAGGCAGTGGCCAGGACTCCAGCCAGCCAGACATGGCAGGCAGGCAGGAGCCAGGACTCCAGCCAGGTAGCCAAGGCAGGCAGGCAGGAGCCAGGACTCCCGCCAGGTAGCCAAGGCAGGCAGGCAGGAGCCAGGACTCCAGCCAGCCAGCCAAGACAGGCAGGCAGGAGCCAGGACTCCAGGTAGCCAGCCAAGGCATGCAGGCAGGGGCCAGGACTCCAGCCAGCCAGCCAAGGCAGCCAGGCAGGAGCCAGGACTCCAGCCAGCCAGCCAAGGCAGGCGGGCAGGAGCCAGGTCTCCAGCCATCCAGCCAATGCAGGAAGGCAGGTGCCAGGACTCCAGCCATCCAGCCAATGCAGGCAGGCAGTGGCCCGGACTCCAGCCAGCCAGCCAAGGTAGGCAGGCAGGTGCCAGGACTCCAGTCAGACAGCCAATGCAGGCAGGTAGGAGCCAGGACTCCAGCCAGGTAGCCAAGGCAGGCAGGCAGGAGCCAGGACTCCAGACAGAAATCCAATGCAGGCAGGCAGGAGCCAGGACTCCAGCCGGGTAGCCAAGGCAGGCAGGCAGGAGCCAGGACTCCAGCCAGCAATCCAAGGCAGGCAAGCAAGGACCTCGACTACAGGCTGCCAGACAAGGCAGGCAGGCAGTGGCCAGGACTCCAGCCGGCCAGCCAAGGTAGGAAGGCAGGGAGCAGGACTCCAGTCAGCCAGCCAAGCCAGGCAGGCAGGGGCCAGGACTCCAGTCAGCAAGCCAATGCAGGCAGGCAGGAGCCAGGACTCCAGCCAGGTAGCCAAGGCAGGCAGGCAGGAGCCAGGAGTCCAGCCAGCAAGCCAAGGCAGGCAAGCAAGGACCACGACTACAGGCTGCCAGACAAGGCAGGCAGGCAGTGGCCAGGACTGGAGCCAGCCAGTCATGGCAGGCAGGCAGTGGCCAGGACTCCAGCCAGCCAGACATGGCAGGCAGGCAGGAGCCAGGACTCCAGTCAGCAAGCCAATGCAGGCAGGCAGGAGCCAGGACTCCTGCCAGGTAGCCATGGCACGCAGGCAGGGGCCAGGATTGTAGCCAGGCAGTCAGGACAGGCAGGTAGGCAGGAGCCAGGACTCTAGCCACACAGCCACGGCAGCCAGGCAGGAGCCAGGACTCCAGTCAGGTAGCCAAGGCAGGCAGGCAGGAGCCAGGACTCCAGTCATCCAGCCAAGGCAGGCAGGCAGGAGCCAGGACTCCAGCCAGGTAGCCAAGGCAGGCAGGCAGGAGCCAGGACTCCAGTCATCCAGCCAAGGCAGGCAGGCAGGGGCCAGGACTCCAGCCAGCCTACCACGGCAGGCAGGCAGGAGCCAGGACTCCAGTCAGCAAGCCAAGGCAGGCAGGCAGGAGCCAGGACTGCAGTCAGCAAGCCAATGCAGGCAGGCAGGAGCCAGGACTCCAGTCAGCAAGCCAATGCAGGCAGGTAGGAGCCAGGACTGCAGCCACCAGCCAAGGCAGCCAGGCAGGAGCCAGGACTCCAGCCAGCCTACCACGGCAGCCAGGCAGGAGCCAGGACTCCAGCCAGCAAGCCAAGACAGGTAAGCAAGGACCACGACTACAGGCTGCCAGACAAGGCAGGCAGGCAGTGGCCAGGACTCCAGGCAGGCAGACATGGCAGGCAGGCAGGAGCCAGGACTCCAGCCAGGTAGCCAAGGCAGGCAGGCAGGAGCCAGGACTCCCGCCAGGTAGCCAAGGCAGGCAGGCAGGAGCCAGGACTCCAGCCATCCAGCCAAGGCAGGCAGGCAGGAGCCAGGACTCCAGCCAGCCAGCCAAGGCAGGCAGGCAGGAGCCAGGACTCCAGCCAGCCAGCCAAGGCAGGCAGGCAGGAGCCAGGACTCCAGCCAGCCAGCCAAGGCAGGCAGGCAGGAGCCAGGTCTCCAGCCATCCAGCCAAGGCAGGAAGGCAGGAGCCAGGACTCCAGCCATCCAGCCAAGGCAGGCAGGCAGTGGCCCGGACTCCAGCCAGGAAGCCAAGGCAGGCAGGCAGGAGCCAGGACTCCAGCCAGCCAGCCAAGGCTGGCAGGCAGGGGCCCGGACTCCAGCCAGCCAGCCAAGGCAGGCAGGCAGGAGCCAGGACTCCAGCCAGCCAGCAAAGGCAGGCAGGCAGGGGCCCGGACTCCAGCCAGCCAGCCAAGGTACGCAGGCAGGGGCCAGGACTCCAGTCAGAGAGCCAAGGCAGGCAGGCAGTGGCCAGGACTCCAGCCAGGTAGCCAAGGCAGGCAGGTAGGAGCAAGGACTCCAGTCAGCCAGCCAAGGCAGGCAGGCAGGAGTCAGGACTCCAGTCAGCCAGCCATGGCAGGCAGGCAGGAGCCAGGACTCCAGCAAGCCAGCCAAGGCAGGCAGGCAGGAGCCAGGACTCCAGTCAGCCAGCCAAGGCAGGCAGGCATTGGCCAGGACTCCAGCCAGCCTGCCAAGGCAGGCAGGCCAGGACCATGACTCCAGTCAGCCAGCCAAGGCAGGCAGGCAGGAGCCAGGACTCCAGCCAGCTAGCCAAGGCAGGCAGGCAAGAGTCAGGACTCCAGCCAGATAGCCAAGGCAGGAAGGAAGGAGCCAGGACTCCAGTCAGCAAGCCAATGCAGGCAGGCAAGGACCATGACTCCACTCAGCCAGCCAAGGCAGGCAGGCAGGAGTCAGGACTCCAGTCAGCCAGCCAAGGCAGGCATGCAGGAGCCAGGACTCCAGCCAGCTAGCCAAGGCAGGCAGGCAGGAGCCAGGACTCCAGTCAGCAAGCCAAGGCAGGCAGGCAGGAGCCAGGACTCCAGTCAGCAAGCCAAGGCAGGCAGGCAGGAGCCAGGACTCCAGCCAGCCTACCACAGCAGGCAGGCAGGAGCCAGGACTCCAGCCAGCTAGCCAAGGCAGGCAGGCAGGGGCCAGGACTCCAGTCAGCAAGCCAACGCAGGCAGGCAGGAGCCAGGACTCCAGACAGCAATCCAAGGCAGGCAAGGAAGGACCACGACTACAGGCTGTCAGACAAGGCAGGCAGGCAGTGGCCAGGACTCCAGCCAGCCAGACATGGCAGGCAGGCAGGAGCCAGGACTCCAGCCATCCAGTCAAGGCAGGCAGGCAGGAGCCAGGACTCCAGTCAGCAAGCCAATGCAGGCAGGCAGGAGCCAGGACTCCAGTCAGCCAGCCAAGGCAGGCAGGCAGGGTCCCTAACTCCAGCCAGCCAGCCAAGGCAGGCAGGCAAGGGCCAGGACTCCAGCCAGCCAGCCAAGGCAGCCAGGCAGGAGCCAGGACTCCAGCAAGCCAGCCAAGGTAGGCAGGCAGGGGCCTGGGCTCCAGTCAGCCAGGCAAGACAGGCAGGCAGGGGCCAGGACTCCAGCCAGCTAGCCAAGGCAGGCAGGCAGTGGCCAGGACTCCAGACAGCAATCCAATGCAAGCAGGCAGGAGCCAAGACTCCAGCCGGGTAGCCAAGGCAGGCAGGCAGGAGCCAGGATTCTAGCCAGCCAGTCAAGGCAGGCAGGTAGGCAGGAGCCAGGACTCTAGCCACCCAGCCAAGGCAGGCAGGCAGGAGCCAGGACTCCAGCCAGGTAGCCAAGGCAGGCAGGCAGGAGCCAGGACTCCAGTCATCCAGCCAAGGCAGGCAGGCAGGGGACACAACCACAGCCAGCCAGCCGAAAGAGGCAGGCAGGGTCCATAGTTTCAGCTAGCCAGGCAAGGCAGCCAGGCAGGAGCCAGGACTCCAGCCATCCTTCCAAGGCAGGAAGGCAGGAGCCAGGACTCCAGCCAGCCAGCCAAGGCAGGCAGGCAGGGGCCCGGACTCCAGCCAGCCAGCCAAGGTAGGCAGGCAGGGGCCAGGACTCCAGTCAGCCAGCCAAGGCAGGCAGGCAGGGGCCAGGACTCCAGCCAGCTAGCCAAGGCAGGCAGGCAGGAGCCAGGACTCCAGCCAGCCAGCCAAGGCAGGCAGGCAGGAGCCAGGACTCCAGTCAGCAAGCCAAGGCAGTCAGGCAGGAGCCAGGACTCCAGCCAGCCAGCCAAGGCAGGCAGGCAGGAGCCAGGACTCCAGCCAGCCTACCACGGCAGGCAGGCAGGAGCCAGGACTCCAGTCAGCAAGCCAATGCAGGCAGGCAGGAGCCAGGACTCCAGCCAGGTAGCCAAGGCAGCCAGGCAGGAGCCAGGAATCCAGCCAGCCAGCCAAGGCAGGCAAGCAAGGACCACGAATACAGGCTGCCAGACAAGGCAGGCAGGCAGTGGCCAGGACTCCAGCCAGCCAGACATGGCAGGCAGGCAGGAGCCAGGACTCCAGCCATCCAGTCAAGGCAGGCAGGCAGGGGCCAGGACTCCAGCCAGATAGCCAAGGCAGGCAGGCAGGAGCCAGGACTCCAGCCAGGTAGCCAAGGTAGGCAGGCAGGGGCCAGGACTCCAGTCAGCCAGCCAAGGCAGGCAGGCAGTGGCCAGTACTCCAGACAGCAATCCATTGCAAGCAGGCAGGAGCCAAGACTGCAGCAGGGTAGCCAAGGCAGGCATGCAGGAGCCAGGATTCTAGCCAGGCAGTCAAGGCAGGCAGGTAGGCAGGAGCCAGGACTCCAGCCATCCAGCCAAGGCAGGCAGGCAGTGGCCCGGACTCCAGCCAGGTATCCAAGGCAGGCAGGCAGGAGCCAGGACTCCAGCCAGCCAGCCAAGGCAGCCAGGCAGGAGCCAGGACTCCAGCAAGCCAGCCAAGGCAAGCAGGAAGGAGCCAGGACTCCAGCCAGCTAGCCAAGGCAGGCAGGCAGGAGCCAGGACTCCAGCCAGGTAGCCAAGGCAGGCAGGCAGGAGCCAGGACTCCAGCCGGGTAGCCAGGGCAGGAAGGTAGGAGCCAGGATTCTAGCCAGGCAGTCAGGGCAGGCAGGTAGGCAGGAGCCAGGACTCTAGCCACACAGCCAAGGCAGCCAGGCAGGAGCCAGGACTCCAGCCAGGTAGCCAAGGCAGGCAGGCTGGAGCCAGGACTCCAGTCATCCAGCCAAGGCAGGCAGGCAGGGGCCACAACCACAGCCAGCCAGCCAAAAGAGGCAGGCAGGGTCCACAGTTTCAGCTAGCCAGCCAAGGCAGGCAGGCAGGGGCCCGGACTCCAGCCAGCCAGCCAAGGTAGGCAGACAGGGGCCAGGACTCCAGTTAGCCAGCCAAGGCAGGCAGGCAGGGGCCAGGACTCCAGCCAGCCTACCACGGCAGGCAGGCAGGAGCCAGGACTCCAGTCAGCAAGCCAAGGCAGGCAGGCAGGAGCCAGGACTCCAGTCAGCAAGCCAATGCAGGCAGGCAGGAGCCAGGACTCCAGTCAGCAAGCCAATGCAGGCAGGTAGGAGCCAGGACTCCAGCCATCCAGCCAAGGCAGGAAGGCAGGAGCCAGGACTGCAGCCAGCCAGCCAACTTAGGCAGGCAGGGGCCCGGACTCCAGCCAGCCAGCCAAGGTAGGCAGGCAGGGGCCAGGACTCCAGTCAGCCAGCCAAGTTAGGCAGGCAGGGGCCAGGACTCCAGTCAGCCAGCCAAGGCAGGGAGGCAGGGGCCAGGACTCCAGCCAGCCAGCCAAGGCAGGCAGGCAGGAGCCAGGACTCCAGCCTGCCTTCCACGGCAGCCAGGCAGGAGCCAGGACTCCAGCCAGCAAGCCATGACAGGCAAGCAAGGACCACGACTACAGGCTGCCAGACAAGGCAGGCAGGCAGTGGCCAGGACTCCAGCCAGCCAGTCATGGCAGGCAGGCAGGAGCTAGGACTCCAGTCATCCAGCCAAGGCAGGCAGGCAGGAGCCAGGACTCCCGCCAGGTAGCCAAGGCAGGCAGGCAGAAGCCAGGACTCCAGCCAGCCAGCCAAGGCAGGCAGGCAGGAGCCAGGAATCCAGCCAGCCAGCCAAGGCAGGCAGGCAGGGGCCAGGACTCCAGCCAGCCAGCCAAGGCAGTCAGGCAGGAGCCAGGACTCCAGCCAGCCAGCCAAGGCAGGACGGCAGGAGCCAGGACTCCAGCCAGCCAGCCAAGGTAGGCAGGCAGTGGCCCGGACTCCAGCCAGGAAGCCAAGGTAGGCAGGCAGGTGCCAGGACTCCCGTCAGCCAGCCAAGGCAGGCAGGCAGGGGCCAGGACTCCAGCCAGGTAGCCATGGCAGGCAGGCAGTGGACAGAACTCCAGCCAGCCAGCCAAGGCAGGCAGGCAGGGGCCTGGACTCCAGCCGGGTAGCGAAGGTAGGCAGGCAGGTGCCAGGACTCCAGTCAGCCAGCCAAGGCAGGCAGGCAGTGGCCAGGACTCCAGTCATCCAGCCAAGGCAGGCAGGCAGGAGCCAGGACTCCAGACAGAAATCCAATGCAGGCAGGCAGGAGCCAGGACTCCAGCCGCGTAGCCAAGCCAGGCAGGCAGGAGCCAGGACTCCAGCCAGCAATACAAGGCAGGCAAGCAAGGACCTCGACTACAGGCTGCCAGACAAGGCAGGCAGGCAGTGGCCAGGACTCCGGCCAGCCGGACATGGCAGTCATGCAAGAGCCAGGACTCCAGCCATCCAGTCAAGGCAGGCAGGCAGGAGCCAGGACTCCAGCCAGCTAGCCAAGCCAGGCAGGCAGGAGCCAGGACTCCAGTCAGCAAGCCAATGCAGGCAGGCAGGAGCCAAGACTCCAGCCAGGTAGCCAAGGCAGGCAGGCAGGAGCCAGGACTCCAGTCAGCAAGACAAGGCAGGCAGGCAGGAGCCAGGACTCCAGTCAGCCAGACAAGGCAGCCAGGCAGGAGCAAGGACTCCAGTCAGCAAGCCAATGCAGGCAGGGAGGAGCCAGGACTCCAGCCAGCTAGCCAAGCCAGGCAGGCAGGAGCCAGGACTCCAGCCAGCCAGGCAAGGCAGGCAGGCAGGGGCCCGGACTCCAGCCAGCCAGCCAAGGCAGGCAGGCAGGGGCCAGGACTCCAGTCAGCCAACCAAGGCAGGCAGGCAGGAGCTAAGACTCCAGCCAGCCAGCCAAGGCAGGCAAGGAGGGCCACGGTTCCATCAAGCCAGCCAAGGCAGGCAGGCAGGGGCCACAACCACAGCCAGCCAGACAAAAGAGGCAGGCATGGTCCGCAGTTCCAGCTAGCCCGCCAAGGCAGGCAGGCAGGAGCCAGGACTCCAGCCATCCAGTCAAGGCAGGCAGGTAGGCAGGAGCCAGGACTCTAGCCACCCAGCCAAGGCAGCCAGGCCGGAGCCAGGACTCCAGCCATCCAGCCAAGGCAGGAAGTCAGGAGCCAGGACTCCAGCCAGCCAGCCAAGGTAGGCAGGCAGGGGCCCGGACTCCAGCCAGCCAGCCAAGGCAGGCAGGCAGGGGCCAGGACTCCAACCAGCCAGCCAAGGCATGCAGGCAGGAGCCAGGACTCCAGCCATCCAGCCAAGGCAGGCAGGCAGGGGCCCGGACTCCAGGCAGCCAGCCAAGGTAGGCAGGCAGGTGCCAGGACTACAATCAGCCAGCCAAGGCAGGCAGGCAGTGGCCAGGACTCCAGCCAGGTAGCCAAGGCAGGCAGGCAGGAGCCAGGACTCCAGCCAGCAATCCAAGGCAGGCAAGCAAGGACCTCGACTACAGGCTGCCAGACAAGGCAGGCAGGCAGTCGCCAGGACTCCAGCCAGCCGGACATGGCAGGCAGGCAAGAGCCAGGACTCCAGCCATCCAGTCAAGGCAGGCAGGCAGGAGCCAGGACTCCAGCCAGCTAGCCAAGCCAGGCAGGCAGGAGCCAGGACTCCAGTCAGCAAGCCAATGCAGGCAGGCAGGAGCCAGGACTCCAGTCAGCCAGCCAAGGCAGGCAGGCAGGAGCCAAGACTCCAGCAAGCCAGCCAAGGCAGGCAGGCAGGAGCCAGGACTCCAGTCAGCAAGCCAAGGCAGGCAGGCAGGAGCCAGGACTCCAGCCAGGTAGCCAAGGCTGCCAGGCAGGAGCCAGGACTCCAGCCAGCAAGCCAAGGTAGGCAAGCAAGGACCACGACTACAGGCTGCCAGACAAGGCAGGCAGGCAGTGGCCAGGAATCCTGCCAGCCGGACATGGCAGGCAGGCAAGAGACAGGACTGCAGCCATCCAGTCAAGGCAGGCAGGCAGGAGCCAGGACTCCAGCCAGCTAGCCAAGGCAGGCAGGTAGGAGCCAGGACTCCAGTCAGCAAGCCAAGGCAGGCAGGCAGGAGCCAAGACTCCAGAAAGCCAGCCAAGGCAGGCAGGCAGGGGCCCGGACTCCAGCCAGCCAGCCAAGGCAGGCAGGCAGGGGCCAGGACTCCAGCCAGCCAGCCAAGGCAGGCAGGCAGGGGCACGGACTCCAGCCAGCCAAGGCAGGCAGGCAGGGGCCAGGACTCCAGCCAGCCAGGCAAGGCAGGCAGGCAGGAGCCAGGACTCCAGTCAGCAAGCCAAGGCAGGCAGGCAGGAGCCAGGACTCCAGCCAGTTAGCCAAGGCAGCCAGGCAGGAGCCAGGACTCCCACTAGCAAGCCAAGGCAGGCAAGCAAGGTCCACGACTCCAGCCAGCCAGCCAAGGCAGGCAGGCAGGGGCCCGGACTCCAGCCAGCCAACCAAGGCAGGCAGGCAGAGGCCAGGACTCCAGTCAGCCAGCCAAGGCAGGCAGGCAGGAGCCAAGACTCCAGTCAGCAAGCCAAGGCAGGCAGGCAGGAGCCAGGACTCCAGCCAGCCAGCCAAGGCAGGCAGGCAGGAGCCAGGACTCCAGCCAGGTAGCCAAGGCAGGCAGGCAGGAGCCAGGACTCCAGCCAGCAAGCCAAGGCAGCCAGGCAGGAGCCAGGACTCCAGCCAGGTAGCCAAGGCAGCCAGGCAGGGCCAGGACTCCAGCCAGCAAGCCAAGGCAGGCAAGCAAGGACCACGACTACAGGCTGCCAGACAAGGCAGGCAGGCCGTGGCCAGGAATCCTGCCAGCCGGACATGGCAGGCAGGCAAGAGACAGGACTGCAGCCATCCAGACAAGGCAGGCAGGCAGGAGCCAGGACTCCAGTCAGCAAGCCAATGCAGGCAGGCAGGAGCCAGGACTCCAGCCAGGTAGCCAAGGCAGGCAGGCAGGAGCCAGGACTCCAGAAAGCCAGCCAAGGCAGGCAGGCAGGGGCCCGGACTCCAGC
This sequence comes from Lagopus muta, assembly GCF_023343835.1. NCBI lineage: Eukaryota > Metazoa > Chordata > Aves > Galliformes > Phasianidae > Lagopus > Lagopus muta. The sequence continues at coordinate 682,700 of NC_064462.1, forward strand.
CAGCCAGCCAAGGCAGGCAGGCAGGGGCCCAGACTCCAGGCAGCCAGCCAAGGCAGGCAGGCAGGAGCCAGGACTCCAGTCAGCCAACCAAGGCAGGCAGGCAGGAGCCAAGACTCCAGCCAGCCAGCCAAGGCAGGCAAGGAGGGCCACGGTTCCATCAAGCCAGCCAAGGCAGGCAGGCAGGGGCCACAACCACAGCCAGCCAGACAAAAGAGGCAGGCATGGTCCGCAGTTCCAGCTAGCCCGCCAAGGCAGGCAGGCAGGAGCCAGGACTCCAGCCATCCAGTCAAGGCAGGCAGGTAGGCAGGAGCCAGGACTCTAGCCACCCAGCCAAGGCAGGCAGGCATGAGCCAGGACTCCAGCCATCCAGCCAAGGCAGGAAGTCAGGAGCCAGGACTCCAGCCAGCCAGCCAAGGTAGGCAGGCAGGGGCCCGGACTCCAGACAGCCAGCCAAGGTAGGCAGGCAGGGGCCAGGACTCCAGTCAGCCAGCCAAGGCAGGTAGGCAGGGGCCAGGACTCCAGCCAGCCAGCCAAGGCAGGCAGGCAGGAGCCAGGACTCCAGCCAGCCTACCACGGCAGCCAGGCAGGAGCCAGGACTCCAGCCAGCCAGCCAAGGCAGGAAGGCAGGAGTCAGGACTCCAGCCAGCTAGCCAAGGCAGGCAGGCAGGGGCCCGGACTCCAGCCAGCCAGCCAAGGCAGGCAGGCAGGGGCCAGGACTCCAGCCAGCCAGCCAAGGCAGCCAGGCAGGAGTCAGGACTCCAGCCAGCCAGCCAAGGCAGGCAGGCCGGAGCCAGGACTCCAGCCATCCAGCCAAGGCAGGCAGGCAGGGGCCCGGACTCCAGGCAGCCAGCCAAGGTAGGCAGGCAGGTGCCAGGACTCCAGTCAGCCAGCCAATGCAGGCAGGCAGGAGCCAGGACTCCAGCCAGCCAGCCAAGACAGGCAGGCAGGAGCCAGGACTCCAGTCAGCCAGCCAAGGCAGGCAGGCAGGAGCCAGGACTCCAGCCAGGTAGCCAAAGCAGGCAGGCAGGAGCCTGGACTCCAGTCAGCAAGCCAAGGCAGGCAGGCAGGAGCCAGGACTCCAGCCAGGTAGCCAAGGCAGGCAAGCAAGGACCACGACTACAGGCTGCCAGCGAACGCAGGCAGGCAGGGGCCCGGACTCCAGCCAGCCAGCCAAGGCAGGCAGGCAGTGGCCAGGACTCCAGCCAGCCAGCCAAGGTAGGCAGCCAGGAGCCAGGACTCCAGCCAGCCAGCCAAGGTAGGCAGCCAGGAGCCAGGACTCCAGCCAGCAATCCAAGGCAGGCAAGCAAGGACCTCGACTACAGGCTGCCAGACAAGGCAGGCAGGCAGAGGCCAGGACTCCAGTCAGCCAGCCAAGGCAGGCAGGCAGGAGCCAAGACTCCAGCCAGCCCGCCAAAGCAGGCAGGCAGGAGCCAGGACTCCAGTCAGCAAGCCAAGGCAGGCAGGCAGGAGCCAGGACTCCAGCCAGGTATCCAAGGCAGCCAGGCAGGAGCCAGGACTCCAGCCGGGTAGCCAAGGCAGGCAAGCAAGGACCACGACTACAGGCTGCCAGACAAGGCAGGCAGGCAGTGGCCAGGAATCCAGCCAGCCGGACATGGCAGGCAGGCATGAGCCAGGACTCCAGCCATCCTGTCAAGGCAGGCAGGCAGGAGCCAGGACTCCAGCCATCCAGCCAAGGCAGGAAGGCAGGAGCCAGGACTCCAGCCATCCAGCCAAGTTAGGCAGGCAGGAGCCAGGACTCCAGCCAGCCAGCCAAGTTAGGCAGGCAGGAGCCAGGACTCCAGCCATCCAGCCAAGGCAGGCAGGCAGGGGCCCGGACTCCAGCCAGGCAGCCAAGGCAGGCAGGCAGGGGCCAGGACTCCAGCCAGCCAGCCAAGGCAGCCACGCAGGAGCCAGGACTCCAGCCAGCCAGCCAAGGCAGGCAGGCAGGGGCCCGGACTGCAGCCAGCCTGCCAAGGCAGGCAGGCAGGGGCCAGGACTCCAGCCAGCCAGCCAAGGCAGCCAGGCAGGAGTCAGGACTCCAGCCAGCCAGCCAAGGCAGGCAGGCAGGGGCCCGGACTCCAGCCAGCCAGCCAAGGCAGGCAGGCAGGGGCCAGGACTCCAGCCATCCAGCCAAGGCAGGCAGGCAGGAGTCAGGACTCCAGCCAGCTAGCCAAGGCAGGCAGGCAGGGGCCCGGACTCCAGCCAGCCAGCCAAGGCAGGCAGGCAGGTGCCAGGACTCCAGCCAGCCAGCCAAGGCAGGCAGGCAGGGGCCAGGACTCCAGCCAGCAAGCCAAGGCAGCCAGGCAGGAGCCAGGACTCCAGCCAGCCAGACAAGGCAGGCAGGCCGGAGCCAGGACTCCAGCCATCCAGCCAAGGCAGGCAGGCAGGGGCCAGGACTCCAGTCAGCAAGCCAAGGCAGCCAGGCAGGAGCCAGGACTCCAGCCAGCCAGCCAAGGCAGGCAGGCCGGAGGCAGGACTCCAGCCATCCAGCCAAGGCAGGCAGGCAGGGGCCCGGACTCCAGGCAGCCAGCCAAGGTAGGCAGGCGGGTGCCAGGACTCCAGTCAGCCAGCCAAGGCAGGCAGGCAGGAGCCAGGACTCCAGCCAGCAATCCAAGGCAGGCAAGCAAGGACCTCGACTACAGGCTGCGAGACAAGGCAGGCAGGCAGTGGCCAGGACTCCAGCCAGCCGGACATGGCTGGCAGGCAATAGCCAGGACTCCAGCCATCCTGTCAATGCAGGCAGGCAGGAGCCAGGACTCCAGTCAGCTAGCCAATGCAGGCAGGCATGAGCCAGGACTCCAGCCAAATAGCCAAGGCAGGCAGGCAGGATCCAGGACTCCAGTCAGCCAGCCAAGGCAGGCAGGCAGGAGCAAAGACTCCAGCCAGCCCGCCAAAGCAGGCAGGCAGGAGCCAGGACTCCAGTCAGCAAGCCAAGGCAGGCAGGCAGGAGCCAGGACTCCAGCCAGGTAGCCAAGGCAGCCAGGCAGGAGCCAGGACTCCAGCCGGGTAGCCAAGGCAGGCAAGCAAGGACCACGACTACAGGCTGCCAGACAAGGCAGGCAGGCAGTGGCCAGGAATCCAGCCAGCCGGACATGGCAGGCAGGCAGGAGCCAGGACTCTAGCCACCCAGCCAAGGCAGGCAGGCAAGAGCCAGGACTCCCGCCAGGTAACCAAGGCAGGCAGGCAGGGGCCAGGACTCCAGTCAGCCAGCCAAGGCAGCCAGGCAGGAGCCAGGACTCCAGCCAGCTAGCCAAGGCAGGCAGGCAGGGGCCCGGACTCCAGGCAGCCAGCCAAGGTAGGCAGGCTGGAGCCAGGACTCCAGCCAGCCATCCAAGGCAGGCAGGCAGGGCCCCGGACACCAGCCATCCAGCCAAGGCAGGAAGGCAGGAGCCAGGACTCCAGACAGCCAGCCAAGGCAGGCAGGCAGGAGCCAGGACTCCAGCCAGGTAGCCAAGGCAGCCAGGCAGGAGCCAGGACTCCAGCCAGGTAGACAAGGCAGCCAGGCAGGAGCCAGGACTCCAGCCAGGTAGCCAAGGCACACAGCCAGGAGCCAGGACTCCAGAAAGCCAGCCAAGGTAGGCAGGCAGGTGCCAGGACTCCAGTCAGCCAACCAAGGCAGGCAGGCAGTGGCCAGGACTCCAGCCAGGTAGCCAAGGCAGGCAGGCAGGAGCCAGGACTCCAGTCAGCTAGCCAATGCAGGCAGGCAGGAGCCAGGACTCCAGCCAGCCAGGCAAGGCAGGCAGGCAGGAGCCAGGACTCCAGTCAGCCAGCCAAGGCAGGCAGGCAGGAGCCAGGACTCCAGTCAGCCAGCCAAGGCAGGCAGGCAGGAGCCAGGACTCCAGTCAGCTAGCCAATGCAGGCAGGCAGGAGCCAGGATTCCAGCCAGGTAGCCAAAGCAGGCAGGCAGGAGCCTGGACTCCAGTCAGCAAGCCAAGGCAGGCAGGCAGGAGACAGGACTCCAGCCAGGTAGCCAAGGCAGGCAAGCAAGGACCACGACTACAGGCTGCCAGCCAAGGCAGGCAGGCAGTGGCCAGGAATCCAGCCAGCCGGACATGGCAGGCAGGCATGAGCCAGGACTCCAGCCATCCTGTCAAGGCAGGCAGGCAGGAGCCAGGACTCCAGCCATCCAGCCAAGGCAGGAAGGCAGGAGTCAGGACTCCAGCCAGCTAGCCAAGGCAGGCAGGCAGGGGCCCGGACTCCAGCCAGCCAGCCAAGGCAGGCAGGCAGGGGCCAGGACTCCAGCCAGCCAGCCAAGGCAGGCAGGCAGTGGCCAGGACTCCAGCCAGCCAGCGAAGGCAGGCAGGCAGGGGCCCGGACTCCAGCCAGCCAGCCAAGGCAGGCAGGCAGGGGCCCGGACTCCAGCCAGCCAGCCAAGGCAGGCAGGCAGGGGCCCGGACTCCAGCCAGCCAGCCAAGGCAGCCAGGCAGGAGCCAGGACTCCAGCCAGCCAGCCAAGGCAGCCAGGCAGGAGCCAGGACTCCAGCCATCCAGCCAAGGCAGGCAGGCAGGGGCCCGGACTCCAGCCAGGCAGCCAAGGCAGGCAGGCAGGGGCCAGGACTCCAGCCAGCCAGCCAAGGCAGCCAGGCAGGAGCCAGGACTCCAGCCAGCCAGCCAAGGCAGGCAGGCAGGAGCCAGGACTCCAGAAAGCCAGCCAAGGCAGGCAGGCAGGGGCCCGGACTCCAGCCAGCCAGCCAAGGCAGGCAGGCAGGGGCCAGGACTCCAGCCATCCAGCCAAGGCAGGAAGGCAGGAGTCAGGACTCCAGCCAGCTAGCCAAGGCAGGCAGGCAGGGGCCCGGACTCCAGCCAGCCAGCCAACGCATGCAGGCAGGTGCCAGGACTCCAGTCAGCCAGCCAAGGCAGGCAGGCAGGAGCCAGGACTCCAGCCTGCCAGCCAAGGCAGGCAGGCAGTGGCCAGGACTCCAGCCAGCCAGCGAAGGCAGGCAGGCAGGGGCCCGAACTCCAGCCATCCAGTCAAGGCAGGCAGGCAGGGGCCAGGACTCCAGTCAGCAAAACAATGCAGGCAGGCAGGAGCCAGGACTCCAGCCAGCCAGCCAAGGCAGGCAGGCAGTGGCCAGGAATCCAGCCAGCCGGACATGGCAGGCAGGCAGGGGCCCGGACTCCAGCCAGGCAGCCAAGGCAGGCAGGCAGGGGCCAGGACTCCAGCCAGCCAGCCAAGGCAGCCAGGCAGGAGCCAGGACTCCAGCCAGCCAGCCAAGGCAGGCAGGCAGTGGCCAGGACTCCAGCCAGCCAGCGAAGGCAGGCAGGCAGGGGCCCGGACTCCAGCCAGCCAGCTAAGGCAGGCAGGCAGGGGCCAGGACTCCAGTCAGCCAGCCAAGGCAGCCAGGCAGGAGCCAGGACTCCAGCCAGCCAGCTAAGGCAGGCAGGCCGTGGCCAGGACTCCAGCCAGCTAGCCAAGCCAGGCAGGCAGGGGCCAGGACTCCAGTCATCAAAACAATGCAGGCAGGCAGGAGCCAGGACTCCAGCCATCCAGCCAAGGCAAGAAGGCAGGAGTCAGGACTCCAGCCAGCTAGCCAAGGCAGGCAGGCAGGGGCCCGGACTCCAGCCAGCCAGCCAAGGCAGGCAGGCAGGGGCCAGGACTCCAGCCAGCCAGCCAAGGCAGGCAGGCAGTGGCCAGGACTCCAGCCAGCCAGCGAAGGCAGGCAGGCAGGGGCCCGGACTCCAGCCAGCCAGCCAAGGCAGGCAGGCAGGGGCCAGGACTCCAGCCAGCCAGCCAAGGCAGGCAGGCAAGGACCACGACTACAGGCTGCCAGACAAGGCAGGCAGGCAGTGGCCAGGAATCCAGCCAGCCGGACATGGCAGGCAGGCATGAGCCAGGACTCCAGCCAGCTAGCCAAGGCAGGCAGGCAGGAGCCAGGACTCCAGTCAGCAATCCAATGCAGGCAGGCAGGAGCCAGGACTCCAGAAAGCCAGCCAAGGCAGGCAGGCAGGGGCCAGGACTCCAGCCAGCCAGCCAAGGCAGGCAGGCAGTGGCCAGGACTCCAGCCAGCCAGCGAAGGCAGGCAGGCAGGGGCCCGGACTCCAGCCAGCCAGCCAAGGCAGGCAGGCAGGGGCCCGGACTCCAGCCAGCCAGCCAAGGCAGGCAGGCAGGGGCCCGGACTCCAGCCAGCCAGCCAAGGCAGCCAGGCAGGAGCCAGGACTCCAGCCAGCCAGCCAAGGCAGCCAGGCAGGAGCCAGGACTCCAGCCATCCAGCCAAGGCAGGCAGGCAGGGGCCCGGACTCCAGCCAGGCAGCCAAGGCAGGCAGGCAGGGGCCAGGACTCCAGCCAGCCAGCCAAGGCAGCCAGGCAGGAGCCAGGACTCCAGCCAGCCAGCCAAGGCAGGCAGGCAGGAGCCAGGACTCCAGAAAGCCAGCCAAGGCAGGCAGGCAGGGGCCCGGACTCCAGCCAGCCAGCCAAGGCAGGCAGGCAGGGGCCAGGACTCCAGCCATCCAGCCAAGGCAGGAAGGCAGGAGTCAGGACTCCAGCCAGCTAGCCAAGGCAGGCAGGCAGGGGCCCGGACTCCAGCCAGCCAGCCAACGCATGCAGGCAGGTGCCAGGACTCCAGTCAGCCAGCCAAGGCAGGCAGGCAGGAGCCAGGACTCCAGCCTGCCAGCCAAGGCAGGCAGGCAGTGGCCAGGACTCCAGCCAGCCAGCGAAGGCAGGCAGGCAGGGGCCCGAACTCCAGCCATCCAGTCAAGGCAGGCAGGCAGGGGCCAGGACTCCAGTCAGCAAAACAATGCAGGCAGGCAGGAGCCAGGACTCCAGCCAGCCAGCCAAGGCAGGCAGGCAGTGGCCAGGAATCCAGCCAGCCGGACATGGCAGGCAGGCAGGGGCCCGGACTCCAGCCAGGCAGCCAAGGCAGGCAGGCAGGGGCCAGGACTCCAGCCAGCCAGCCAAGGCAGCCAGGCAGGAGCCAGGACTCCAGCCAGCCAGCCAAGGCAGGCAGGCAGTGGCCAGGACTCCAGCCAGCCAGCGAAGGCAGGCAGGCAGGGGCCCGGACTCCAGCCAGCCAGCCAAGGCAGGCAGGCAGGGGCCAGGACTCCAGTCAGCCAGCCAAGGCAGCCAGGCAGGAGCCAGGACTCCAGCCAGCCAGCTAAGGCAGGCAGGCCGTGGCCAGGACTCCAGCCAGCTAGCCAAGCCAGGCAGGCAGGGGCCAGGACTCCAGTCATCAAAACAATGCAGGCAGGCAGGAGCCAGGACTCCAGCCATCCAGCCAAGGCAAGAAGGCAGGAGTCAGGACTCCAGCCAGCTAGCCAAGGCAGGCAGGCAGGGGCCCGGACTCCAGCCAGCCAGCCAAGGCAGGCAGGCAGGGGCCAGGACTCCAGCCAGCCAGCCAAGGCAGGCAGGCAGTGGCCAGGACTCCAGCCAGCCAGCGAAGGCAGGCAGGCAGGGGCCCGGACTCCAGCCAGCCAGCCAAGGCAGGCAGGCAGGGGCCAGGACTCCAGCCAGCCAGCCAAGGCAGGCAGGCAAGGACCACGACTACAGGCTGCCAGACAAGGCAGGCAGGCAGTGGCCAGGAATCCAGCCAGCCGGACATGGCAGGCAGGCATGAGCCAGGACTCCAGCCAGCTAGCCAAGGCAGGCAGGCAGGAGCCAGGACTCCAGTCAGCAATCCAATGCAGGCAGGCAGGAGCCAGGACTCCAGAAAGCCAGCCAAGGCAGGCAGGCAGGGGCCCGGACTCCAGTCAGCCAGCCAAGGCAGCCAGGCAGGAGCCAGGACTCCAGCCAGCCAGCCAAGGCAGGCAGGCAGTGGCCAGGACTCCAGCCAGCCAGCCAAGGCAGGCAGGCAGGGGCCAGGACTCCAGTCAGCAAAACAATGCAGGCAGGCAGGAGGCAGGACTCCAGCCAGGTATCCAAGCCAGGCAGGCAGGAGCCAGGACTCCAGCCAGCCAGGCAAGGCAGGCAGGCAGGGGCCCGGACTCCAGCCAGCCAGCCAAGGCAGGTAGGCAGGGGCCAGAAATCCAGCCAGGTAGCCAAGGCAGGCAGCTAGGAGCCAGGACTCCAGAAAGCCAGCCAAGGCAGGCAAGCAGGGGCCCGGACTCCAGCCAGCCAGCCAAGGCTGGCAGGCAGGGGCCAGGACTCCAGTCAGACAGCCAAGGCAGGCAGGCAGGAGCCAGGACTCCAGCCACCCAGCCAAGGCAGGCAGGCAGTGGTCAGGACTCCAGCCAGCTAGCCAAGGGAGGCAGGCAGGAGCCAGGACTCCAGACAGCAGTCCAATACAGGCAGGCAGGAGCCCGGACTCCAGCCAGTCAGCCAAGGTAGGCAGGCAGGGGCCAGGACTCCAGTCAGCCAGCCAAGGCAGGCAAGGAGGGGCCAGGACTACAGCCAGCTAGCAAAGGCAGGCAGGCAGGAGCCAGGACTCCAGTAAGCAAGCCAAGGCAGGCAGGCAGGGGCCCGGACTCCAGCCAGCCAGCCAAGGTAGGCAGGCAGGTGCCAGGACTCCAGCCAGCCAGCCAAGGCAGGCAGGCCGTGGCCAGGACTCCAGCCAGCTAGCCAAGCCAGGCAGGCAGGGGCCAGGACTCCAGTCAGCAAAACAATGCAGGCAGGCAGGAGCCAGGAATCCAGCCAGCCGGACATGGCAGGCAGGCATGAGCCAGGACTCCAGACATCCTGTCAAGGCAGGCAGGCAGGAGCCAGGACTCCAGCCATCCAGCCAAGGCAGGAAGGCAGGAGTCAGGACTCCAGCCAGCTAGCCAAGGCAGGCAGGCAAAGGCCCGGACTCTAGCCAGCCAGCCAAGGCAGGCAGGCAGGGGCCAGGACTCCAGCCAGCCTACCACAGCAGGCAGGCAAGAGCCAGGACTCCAGTCAGCTAGCCAATGCAGGCAGGAAGGGGCCAGGACTCCAGCCATCCAGCCAAGGCAGGAAGGCAGGAGTCAGGACTCCAGCCAGCTAGCCAAGGCAGGCAGGCAGGGGCCCGGACTCCAGCCAGCCAGCCAAGGCAGGCAGGCAGGTGCCAGGACTCCAGTCAGCCAGCCAAGGCAGGCAGGCAGGAGCCAGGACTCCAGCCAGCCAGCCAAGGCAGGCAGGCAGTGGCCAGGACTCCAGCCAGCCAGCGAAGGCAGGCAGGCAGGGGCCCGGACTCCAGCCAGCCAGGCAAGGCAGCCAGGCAGGAGCCAGGACTCCAGCCAGCCAGCCAAGGCAGGCAGGCAGGGGCCAGGACTCCAGCCAGCCAGCGAAGGCAGGCAGGCAGGGGCCCGGACTCCAGCCAGCCAGCCAAGGCAGCCAGGCAGGAGCCAGGACTCCAGCCAGCCAGCTAAGGCAGGCAGGCCGTGGCCAGGACTCCAGCCAGCTAGCCAAGCCAGGCAGGCAGGGGCCAGGACTCCAGTCATCAAAACAATGCAGGCAGGCAGGAGCCAGGACTCCAGCCATCCAGCCAAGGCAAGAAGGCAGGAGTCAGGACTCCAGCCAGCTAGCCAAGGCAGGCAGGCAGGGGCCCGGACTCCAGCCAGCCAGCCAAGGCAGGCAGGCAGGGGCCAGGACTCCAGCCAGCCAGCCAAGGCAGGCAGGCAGTGGCCAGGACTCCAGCCAGCCAGCGAAGGCAGGCAGGCAGGGGCCCGGACTCCAGCCAGCCAGCCAAGGCAGGCAGGCAAGGACCACGACTACAGGCTGCCAGACAAGGCAGGCAGGCAGTGGCCAGGAATCCAGCCAGCCGGACATGGCAGGCAGGCATGAGCCAGGACTCCAGCCAGCTAGCCAAGGCAGGCAGGCAGGAGCCAGGACTCCAGTCAGCAATCCAATGCAGGCAGGCAGGAGCCAGGACTCCAGAAAGCCAGCCAAGGCAGGCAGGCAGGGGCCCGGACTCCAGTCAGCCAGCCAAGGCAGCCAGGCAGGAGCCAGGACTCCAGCCAGCCAGCCAAGGCAGGCAGGCAGTGGCCAGGACTCCAGCCAGCTAGCCAAGGCAGGCAGGCAGGGGCCAGGACTCCAGTCAGCAAAACAATGCAGGCAGGCAGGAGGCAGGACTCCAGCCAGGTATCCAAGCCAGGCAGGCAGGAGCCAGGACTCCAGCCAGCCAGGCAAGGCAGGCAGGCAGGGGCCCGGACTCCAGCCAGCCAGCCAAGGCAGGTAGGCAGGGGCCAGAAATCCAGCCAGGTAGCCAAGGCAGGCAGCTAGGAGCCAGGACTCCAGAAAGCCAGCCAAGGCAGGCAAGCAGGGGCCCGGACTCCAGCCAGCCAGCCAAGGCTGGCAGGCAGGGGCCAGGACTCCAGTCAGACAGCCAAGGCAGGCAGGCAGGAGCCAGGACTCCAGCCACCCAGCCAAGGCAGGCAGGCAGTGGTCAGGACTCCAGCCAGCTAGCCAAGGGAGGCAGGCAGGAGCCAGGACTCCAGACAGCAGTCCAATACAGGCAGGCAGGAGCCCGGACTCCAGCCAGTCAGCCAAGGTAGGCAGGCAGGGGCCAGGACTCCAGTCAGCCAGCCAAGGCAGGCAAGGAGGGGCCAGGACTACAGCCAGCTAGCAAAGGCAGGCAGGCAGGAGCCAGGACTCCAGTAAGCAAGCCAAGGCAGGCAGGCAGGGGCCCGGACTCCAGCCAGCCAGCCAAGGTAGGCAGGCAGGTGCCAGGACTCCAGCCAGCCAGCCAAGGCAGGCAGGCCGTGGCCAGGACTCCAGCCAGCTAGCCAAGCCAGGCAGGCAGGGGCCAGGACTCCAGTCAGCAAAACAATGCAGGCAGGCAGGAGCCAGGAATCCAGCCAGCCGGACATGGCAGGCAGGCATGAGCCAGGACTCCAGACATCCTGTCAAGGCAGGCAGGCAGGAGCCAGGACTCCAGCCATCCAGCCAAGGCAGGAAGGCAGGAGTCAGGACTCCAGCCAGCTAGCCAAGGCAGGCAGGCAAAGGCCCGGACTCTAGCCAGCCAGCCAAGGCAGGCAGGCAGGGGCCAGGACTCCAGCCAGCCTACCACAGCAGGCAGGCAAGAGCCAGGACTCCAGTCAGCTAGCCAATGCAGGCAGGAAGGGGCCAGGACTCCAGCCATCCAGCCAAGGCAGGAAGGCAGGAGTCAGGACTCCAGCCAGCTAGCCAAGGCAGGCAGGCAGGGGCCCGGACTCCAGCCAGCCAGCCAAGGCAGGCAGGCAGGTGCCAGGACTCCAGTCAGCCAGCCAAGGCAGGCAGGCAGGAGCCAGGACTCCAGCCAGCCAGCCAAGGCAGGCAGGCAGTGGCCAGGACTCCAGCCAGCCAGCGAAGGCAGGCAGGCAGGGGCCCGGACTCCAGCCAGCCAGGCAAGGCAGCCAGGCAGGAGCCAGGACTCCAGCCAGCCAGCCAAGGCAGCCAGGCAGGGGCCCGGACTCCAGCCAGCCAGCCAAGGTAGACAGGCAGGGGCCAGGACTCCAGTCAGCCAGCCAAGGCAGCCAGGCAGGAGCCAGGACTCCAGCCAGCCAGCCAAGGCAGGCAGGCCGTGGCCAGGACTCCAGCCAGCTAGCCAAGCCAGGCAGGCAGGGGCCAGGACTCCAGTCAGCAAAACAGTGCAGGCAGGCAGGAGCCAGGACTCCAGCCAGCCAGCCAAGGCAGGCAGGCAGTGGCCACGAATCCAGCCAGCCGGACATGGCAGGCAGGCATGAGCCAGGACTCCAGCCAGCCAGCCAAGGCAGGCAGGCAGTGGCCAGGACTCCAGCCAGCCAGCGAAGGCAGGCAGGCAGGGGCCCGGACTCCAGCCAGCCAGCCAAGGCAGCCAGGCAGGAGCCAGGACTCCAGCCAGCCAGCCAAGGCAGGCAGGCAGTGGCCAGGACTCCAGCCAGCTAGCCAAGGCAGGCAGGCAGGGGCCAGGACTCCAGTCAGCAAAACAATGCAGGCAGGCAGGAGGCAGGACTCCAGCCAGGTATCCAAGCCAGGCAGGCAGGAGCCAGGACTCCAGCCAGCCAGCAAAGGCAGGCAGGCAGGAGCCAGGACTCCAGCCAGCAAGCCAAGGCAGCCAGGCAGGAGCCAGGACTCCAGCCAGGTAGCCAAGGCAGGCAGCTAGGAGCCAGGACTCCAGAAAGCCAGCCAAGGCAGGCAAGCAGGGGCCCGGACTCCAGCCAGCCAGCCAAGGCTGGCAGGCAGGGGCCAGGACTCCAGTCAGACAGCCAAGGCAGGCAGGCAGTGGTCAGGACTCCAGCCAGCTAGCCAAGGGAGGCAGGCAGGAGCCAGGACTCCAGACAGCAGTCCAATGCAGGCAGGCAGGAGCCCGGACTCCAGCCAGTCAGCCAAGGCAGGCAAGGAGGGGCCAGGACTACAGCCAGCTAGCAAAGGCAGGCAGGCAGGAGCCAGGACTCCAGCCAGCCAGCCAAGGCAGGCAAGGAGGGGCCAGGACTACAGCCAGCTAGCAAAGGCAGGCAGGCAGGAGCCAGGACTCCAGCCAGCCAGCCAAGGCAGGCAGGCAGGAGCCAGGACTCCAGTAAGCAAGCCAAGGCAGGCAGGCAGGGGCCCGGACTCCAGGCAGCCTGCCAAGGTAGGCAGGCAGGTGCCAGGACTCCAGTCAGCCAGCCAAGGCAGGCAGGCAGTGGCCAGGACTCCAGCCAGGTAGCCAAGGCAGGCAGGCAGGAGCCAGGACTCCAGACAGAAATCCAATGCAGCCAGGCAGGAGCCAGGACTCCAGCCAGGTAGCCAAGGCAGGCAGGCAGGAGCCAGGACTCCAGCCAGCAATCCAAGGCAGGTAAGCAAGGACCTCGACTACAGGCTGCCAGACAAGGCAGGCAGGCAGTGGCCAGGACTCCAGCCAGCCGGACATGGCAGTCAGGCAAGAGCCAGGACTCCAGCCATCCAGTCAAGGCAGGCAGGCAGGAGCCAGGACTCCAGCCAGCTAGCCAAGGCAGGCAGGCAGGAGCCAGGACTCCAGTCAGCAAGACAATGCAGGCAGGCAGGAGCCAGGACTCCAGCAAGGTATCCAAGACAGGCAGGCATGGGCCAGGACTCCAGTCAGCCAGCCAAGGCAGGCAGGCAGGAGCCAAGACTCCAGCCAGCCAGACAAGGCAGGCAGACAGGAGCCAGGACTCCAGTCAGCAAGCCAAGTTAGGCAGGCAGGAGCAAGGACTCCAGCCAGGTAGCCAAGGCAGCCAGGCAGGAGCCAGGACTCCAGCCAGCTAGCCAAGGCAGGCAGGCAGGAGCCAGGACTCCAGCCAGCTAGCCAATGCAGGCAGGCAGGAGCCAGGAATCCAGCCAGGTAGCCAAGGCAGGCAGGCAGGAGCCAGGACTCCAGAAAGCCAGCCAAGGCAGGCAGGCAGGGGCCAGGACTCCAGCCAGCCAGCCAAGGCAGGCAGGCAGGGGCCAGGACTCCAGTCAGCCAGCCAAGGCAGGCAGGCAGGAGCCAAGACTCCAGCCAGCCAGGCAAGGCAGGCAGGCAGGAGCCAGGACTCCAGTCAGCAAGCCAAGGCAGGCAGGCAGGAGCCAGGACTCCAGCCAGCCAGCAAAGGCAGGCAGGCAGGAGCCAGGACTCCAGCCAGGTAGCCAAGGCAGCCAGGCAGGAGCCAGGACTTCAGCCAGAAAGCCAAGGCAGCCAGGCAGGAGCCAGGACTCCAGAAAGCCAGCCAAGGCAGGCAGGCAGGGGCCCGGACTCCAGCCAGCCAGCCAAGGCTGGCAGGCAGGGGCCAGGACTCCAGTCAGCCAGCCAAGGCAGGCAGGCAGGAGCCAGGACTCCAGCCACCCAGCCAAGGCAGGCAGGCAGTGGTCAGGACTCCAGCCAGCTAGCCAAGGCAGGCAGGCAGGAGCCAGGACTCCAGACAGCAATCCAATGCAGGCAGGCAGGGGCCCGGACTCCAGCCAGGTAGCCAAGGCAGGCAGGCAGGAGCCAGGACTCCAGCCAGCTAGCCAAGGCAGGCAGGCAGGAGCCAGGACTCCAGAAAGCCAGCCAAGGCAGGCAGGCAGGGGCCCGGACTCCAGCCACCAGCCAAGCTAGGCAGGCAGGAGCCAGGACTCCAGTCAGCAAGCCATTGCAGGCAGGCAGGAGCCAGGACTCCAGCCAGGTAGCCAAGGCAGGCAGGCAGGAGCCAGGACTCCAGCCAGCCAGCCAAGGCAGGCAGGCAGGGGCCCGGACTCCAGCCAGCCAGCCAAGGCAGGCAGGCAGGGGCCAGGACTCCAGTCAGCAAGCCAAGGCAGGCAGGCAGGAGCCAGGACTCCAGTCAGCAAGCCAAGGCAGGCAGGCAGGAGCCAGGACTCCAGCCAGCCAGCCAAGGCAGGCAGGCAGGAGCCAGGATTCCAGCCAGCAAGCCAAGGCAGGCAAGCAAGGACCACGACTACAGGCTGCCAGCCAAGGCAGGCAGGCAGTGGCCAGGAATCCAGCCAGCCGGACATGGCAGGCAGGCAAGAGCCAGGACTCCAGCCATCCAGTCAAGGCAGGCAGGCAGGAGCCAGGACTCCAGTCAGCAAGTCAATGCAGGCAGGCAACAGCCATGACTCCAGCCAGGTAGCCAAGGCAGGCAGGCAGGAGCCAGGACTCCAGCCAGCCAGCAAAGGCAGGCAGGCACGAGCCAGGACTCCAGCCATCCAGCCAAGGCAGCCAGGCAGGAGCCAGGACAACAGCCAGGTAGCCAAGGCAGCCAGGCAGGAGCCAGGACTCCAGCCAGGTAGCCGAGGCAGGCAGCCAGGAGCCAGGACTCCAGAAAGCCAGCCAAGGCAGGCAGGCAGGGGCCCGGCATCCAGCCAGCCAGCCAAGGCTGGCAGGCAGGGGCCAGGACTCCAGCCACCCAGCCAAGGCAGGCAGGCAGGAGCCAGGACTCCAGACAGCAATCCAAGGCAGGCAGGCAGGGGCCCGGACTCCAGCCAGTCAGCCAAGGTAGGCAGGCAGGGGCCAGGACTCCAGTCAGCCAGCCAAGGCAGGCAAGGAGGGGCCAGGACTACAGCCAGCTAGCAAAGGCAGGCAGGCAGGAGCCAGGACTCCAGCCAGCCAGCCAAGGCAGGCAGGCAGGGGCCCGGACTCCAGCCAGCCAGCCAAGGCAGGCAGGCAGTGGCCAGGACTCCAGCCAGGTAGCCAAGGCAGGCAGGCAGGAGCCAGGACTCCAGACAGAAATCCAGTGCAGCCAGGCAGGAGCCAGGACTCCAGCCAGCAATCCAAGGCAGGTAAGCAAGGACCTCGACTACAGGCTGCCAGACAAGGCAGGCAGGCAGTGGCCAGGACTCCAGCCAGCCGGACATGGCAGTCAGGCAAGAGCCAGGACTCCAGCCATCCAGTCAAGGCAGGCAGGCAGGAGCCAGGACTCCAGCCAGCTAGCCAAGCCAGGCAGGCAGGAGCCAGGACTCCAGTCAGCAAGCCAATGCAGGCAGGCAAGAGCCAGGACTCCAGCCAGGTAGCCAAGGCAGGCAGGCAGGAGCCAGGACTCCAGCAAGGTATCCAAGACAGGCAGGCAGGGGCCAGGACTCCAGTCAGCCAGCCAAGGCAGGCAGGCAGGAGCGAGGACTCCAGCCAGGTAGCCAAGGCAGCCAGGCAGGAGCCAGGACTCCAGTCAGCAAGCCAATGCAGGCAGGCAGGAGCCCGGACTCCAGCCAGCCAGCTAAGGCTGGCAGGCAGGGGCCAGGACTCCAGTCAGCCAGCCAAGGCAGGCAGGCAGGAGCCAGGACTCCAGCCAGCCAAGGCAGGCAGGCAGGCAGGGGCCAGGACTCCAGTCAGCCAGCCAAGGCAGGCAGGCAGGATCCAAGACTCCAGCCAGCCAGGCAAGGCAGGCAGGCAGGAGCCAGGACTCCAGTCAGCAAGCCAAGGCAGGCAGGCAGGAGCCAGGACTCCAGCCAGGTAGCCAAGGCAGCCAGGCAGGAGCCAGGACTCCCACTAGCAAGCCAAGGCAGGCAAGCAAGGACCACGACTACAGGCTGCCAGCCAAGGTAGGCAGGCAGGTGCCAGGACTCCAGTCAGCCAGCCAAGGCAGGCAGGCAGGTGCCAGGACTCCAGTCAGCCAGCCAAGGCAGGCAGGCAGGTGCCAGGACTCCAGTCAGCCAGCCAAGGCAGGCAGGCAGGGGCCCGGACTCCAGCCAGCCAGCCAAGGCAGGCAGGCAGGAGCCAGGACTCCAGTCAGCAAGCCAATGCAGGCAGGCAGGAGCCAGGACTCCAGCCAGGTATCCAAGGCAGGCAGGCAAGAGCCAGGACTCCAGTCAGCCAGCCAAGGCAGGCAGGCAGGAGACAAGACTTCAGCCAGCCAGCCAAGGCAGGCAGGCAGGAGCCAGGACTCCAGCCAGCAAGCCAAGGCAGGCAGGCAGGAGCCAGGACTCCAGCCAGCAAGCCAATGCAGGCAGGCAGGAGCCAGGACTCCAGAAAGCCAGCCAAGGCAGGCAGGCAGGGTCCCGGACTCCAGCCAGCCAGCCAAGGCAGGCAGGCAGGGGCCCAGACTCCAGCCAGCCAGCCAAGCTAGGCAGGCAGGAGCCAGGACTCCAGTCAGCAAGCCAATGCAGACAGGCAGGAGCCAGGACTCCAGCCAGGTAGCCAAGGCAGGCAGGCAGGAGCCAGGACTCCAGCCAGCCAGCCAAGGCAGGCAGGCAGGAGCCAGGACTCCAGCCAGCCAGCCAAGGCAGGCAGGCAGGGGCCAGGACTCCAGTCAGCCAGCCAAGGCAGGCAGGCAGGAGCCAAGATTCCAGCCAGCCAGCCAAGGCAGGCAGGCAGGAGCCAGGACTCCAGTCAGCAAGCCAAGGCAGGCAGGCAGGAGCCAGGACTCCAGCCAGCCAGCCAAGGCAGGCAGGCAGGAGCCAGGACTCCAGCCAGGTAGCCAAGGCAGCCAGGCAGGAGCCAGGACTCCAGCCAGCAAGCCAAGGCAGGCAAGCAAGGACCACGACTACAGGCTGCCAGCCAAGGCAGGCAGGCAATGGCCAGGAATCCAGCCAGCCGGACATGGCAGGCAGGCAAGAGCCAGGACTCCAGCCATCCAGTCAAGGCAGGCAGGCAGGAGCCAGGACTCCAGCCACCTAGCCAAGGCAGGCAGGCAGGAGCCAGGACTCCAGTCAGCAAGTCAATGCAGGCAGGCAACAGCCAGGACTCCAGCCAGGTAGCCAAGGCAGGCAGGCAGGAGCCAGGACTCCAGCCAGCCAGCCAAGGCAGCCAGGCAGGGGCCCGGACTCCAGCCAGCCAGCCAAGGCAGGTAGGCAGGGGCCAGAACTCCAGTCAGCAAGCCAAGGCAGCCAGGCAGGAGCCAGGACTCCAGCCATCCAGTCAAGGCAGGCAGGCAGGAGCCAGGACTCCAGCCAGCTAGCCAAGCCAGGCAGGCAGGAGCCAGGACTCCATTCAGCAAGCCAATGCAGGCAGGCAGGAGCCAGAACTCCAGCCAGGTAGCCAAGGCAGGCAGGCAGGAGCCAGGACTCCAGTCAGCAAGCCAAGGCAGCCAGGCAGGAGCCAGGACACCAGCCAGCCAGCCAAGGCAGGCAGGCAGGAGCAAGGACTCCAGCCAGGTAGCCAAGGCAGGCAGGCAGGAGCCAGGACTCCAGCCAGCCAGCCAAGCCAGGCAGGCAGGAGCCAGGACTCCAGTCCGCAAGCCAATGCAGGCAGGCAGGAGCCAGGACTCCAGCCAGCAAGCCAAGGCAGGCAAGCAAGGACCACGACTACAGGCTGCCAGCCAAGGCAGGCAGGCAGTGGCCAGGAATCCAGCCATCCAGTCAAGGCAAACAGGCAGGAGCCAGGACTCCAGCCAGCTAGCCAAGCCAGGCAGGCAGGAGCCAGGACTCCAGTCAGCAAGCCAATGCAGGCAGGCAGGAGCCAGAACTCCAGCCAGGTAGCCAAGGCAGGCAGGCAGGAGCCAGGACTCCAGCCACCCAGCCAAGGCAGGCAGGCAGTGGTCTGGAATCCAGCCAGCTAGCCAAGGCAGGCAGACAGGAGCCAGGACTACAGCCAGCTAGCCAAGGCAGGCAGGCAGGAGCCAGGACTCCAGCCAGCCAGCCAAGGCAGGCAGGCAGGAGCCAGGACTCCAGCCAGCCAGCCAAGGCAGGCAGGCAGGAGCCAGGACTCCAGCCAGCCAGCCAAGGTAGGCAGGCAGGAGCCAGGACTCCAGCCAGCCAGCCAAGGCAGCCAGGCAGGAGCCAGGACTCCAGCCAGCAAGACAAGGCAGGCAAGCTAGGACCACGACTACAGGCTGCCAGACAGGGCAGGCAGGCAGTGGCCAGGACTCCAGCCAGCCAGATATGGCAGGCAGGCAGGAGCCAGGACTCCAGCCAGCTAGCCAAGGCAGGCAGGCAGGAGCCAGGACTCCAGTCAGCCAGCCAAGGCAGGCAGGCAGGGGCCCGGTATCCAGCCAGCCAGCCAAGGCAGGCAGGCAGGGGTCAGGACTCCAGCCAGGTTGCCAAGGCAGGCAGGCAGGAGCCAGGACTCCAGCCATCCAGCCAAGGCAGGAAGGAAGGAGCCAGGACTCCAGCCAGCCAGCCAAGGCAGGCAGGCAGGAGCCAGGACTCCAGACAGCAATCAAGTGCAGGCAGGCAGGGGCCCGGACTCCAGCCAGCCAGCCAAGGTAGGCAGGCAGTGGCCAGGACTCCTGTCAGTCAGGCAAGGCAGGCAGGCAGGGGCCAGGACTCCAGCGAGCTAGCCAAGGCAGGCAGGCAGGAGCCAGGACTCCAGCCAGCCTACCACGGCAGCAAGGCAGGAGCCAGGACTCCAGCCGGCAAGCAAAGGCAGGCAAGCAAGGACCACGACTACAGGCTGCCAGACAACGCAGGCAGGCAGTGGCCAGGACTCCAGCCAGCCAGACATGGCAGGCAGGCAGGAGCCAGGACTCCAGCCAGCAAGCCAATGCATGCAGGCAGGAGCCAGGACTCCAGCCAGTTAGCCAAGGCAGGCAGGCAAGAGCCAGGACTCCAGCCAGCTAGCCAAGGCAGCCAGGCAGGAGCCAGGACTCCAGCCAGGAAGCCAAGGCAGGCAGGCAGGAGCCAAGACTCCAGCCAGCCAGCCAAGGCAGGCAGGCAGGGGCCCGGACTCCAGCCAGCCAGCCAAGCCAGGCAGGCAGGGGCCAGGACTCCAGTCAGCCAGCCAAGGCAGGCAGGCAGGAGCCAAGACTCCAGCCAGCCAGACACGGCAGGCAGGCAGGAGCCAGGACTCCAGTCAGCAAGCCAAGGCAGCCAGGCAGGAGCCAGGACACCAGCCAGCCAGCCAAGGCAGGCAGGCAGGAGCAAGGACTCCAGCCAGGTAGCCAAGGCAGCCAGGCAGGAGCCAGGACTCCAGCCAGCCAGCCAAGCCAGGCAGGCAGGAGCCAGGACTCCAGTCCGCAAGCCAATGCAGGCAGGCAGGAGCCAGGACTCCAGCCAGCAAGCCAAGGCAGGCAAGCAAGGACCACGACTACAGGCTGCCAGCCAAGGCAGGCAGGCAGTGGCCAGGAATCCAGCCAGCCGGACATGGCAGGCAGGCAAGAGCCAGGACTCCAGCCATCCAGTCAAGGCAGGCAGGCAGGAGCCAGGACTCCAGCCACCTAGCCAAGGCAGGCAGGCAGGAGCCAGGACTCCAGTCAGCAAGTCAATGCAGGCAGGCAACAGCCAGGACTCCAGCCAGGTAGCCAAGGCAGGCAGGCAGGAGCCAGGACTCCAGCCAGCCAGCCAAGGCAGCCAGGCAGGGGCCCGGACTCCAGCCAGCCAGCCAAGGCAGGTAGGCAGGGGCCAGAACTCCAGTCAGCAAGCCAAGGCAGCCAGGCAGGAGCCAGGACTCCAGCCATCCAGTCAAGGCAGGCAGGCAGGAGCCAGGACTCCAGCCAGCTAGCCAAGCCAGGCAGGCAGGAGCCAGGACTCCAGTCAGCAAGCCAATGCAGGCAGGCAGGAGCCAGAACTCCAGCCAGGTAGCCAAGGCAGGCAGGCAGGAGCCAAGACTCCAGCCAGCCAGCCAAGGCAGGCAGGCAGGGGCCCGGACTCCAGCCAGCCACCCAAGCCAGGCAGGCAGGGGCCAGGACTCCAGTCAGCCAGCCAAGGCAGGCAGGCAGGAGCCAAGACTCCAGCCAGCCAGACACGGCAGGCAGGCAGGAGCCAGGACTCCAGTCAGCAAGCCAAGGCAGCCAGGCAGGAGCCAGGACACCAGCCAGCCAGCCAAGGCAGGCAGGCAGGAGCAAGGACTCCAGCCAGGTAGCCAAGGCAGCCAGGCAGGAGCCAGGACTCCAGCCAGCAAGCCAAGGCATCCAGGCAGGAGCCAGGACTCCAGCCAGCAAGCCAAGGCAGGCAGGCAGTGGTCTGGAATCCAGCCAGCTAGCCAAGGCAGGCAGACAGGAGCCAGGACTACAGCCAGCTAGCCAAGGCAGGCAGGCAGGAGCCAGGACTCCAGCCAGCCAGCCAAGGCAGGCAGGCAGGAGCCAGGACTCCCGTAAGCAAGCCAAGGTAGGCAGGCAGGAGCCAGGACTCCAGCCAGCCAGCCAAGGCAGCCAGGCAGGAGCCAGGACTCCAGCCAGCAAGCCAAGGCAGGCAAGCTAGGACCACGACTACAGGCTGCCAGACAGGGCAGGCAGGCAGTGGCCAGGACTCCAGCCAGCTAGCCAAGGCAGGCAGGCAGGAGCCAGGACTCCAGTCAGCCAGCCAAGGCAGGCAGGCAGGGGCCCGGTATCCAGCCAGCCAGCCAAGGCAGGCAGGCAGGAGCCAGGACTCCAGCCAGGTAGCCAAGGCAGGCAGGCAGGAGCCAGGACTCCAGCCATCCAGCCAAGGCAGGAAGGAAGGAGCCAGGACTCCAGCCAGCCAGCCAAGGCAGGCAGGCAGGAGCCAGGACTCCAGACAGCAATCAAGTGCAGGCAGGCAGGGGCCCGGACTCCAGCCAGCCAGCCAAGGTAGGCAGGCAGTGGCCAGGACTCCTGTCAGCCAGCCAAGGCAGGCAGGCAGGGGCCAGGACTCCAGCCAGCTAGCCAAGGCAGGCAAGCAAGGACCACGACTACAGGCTGCCAGACAACGCAGGCAGGCAGTGGCCAGGACTCCAGCCAGCCAGACATGGCAGGCAGGCAGGAGCCAGGACTCCAGCCAGCTAGCCAAGGCAGGCAGGCAGGAGCCAGGACTCCAGTCAGCAAGCCAATGCATGCAGGCAGGAGCCAGGACTCCAGCCAGTTAGCCAAGGCAGGCAGGCAAGAGCCAGGACTCCAGCCAGCTAGCCAAGGCAGCCAGGCAGGAGCCAGGACTCCAGCCAGGAAGCCAAGGCAGGCAGGCAGGAGCCAGGACTCCAGCCATCCAGCCAAGGCATGAAGGCAGAAGCCAGGACTCCAGCCAGCCAGCCAAGGCAGGCAGGGAGGGTCCCGGACTCCAGCCAGCCAGCCAAGGCAGGCAGGCAGGGGCCAGGACTCCAGCCAGGTAGCCAAGGCAGGCAGGCAGGAGCCAGGACTCCAGCCAGGTAGCCAAGGCAGCCAGGCAGGAGCCAGGACTCCAGACAGCAATCGAATGCAGGCAGGCAGGAGCCAGGACTCCAGCAGGGTAGCCAAGGCAGGCAGGCAAGAGCCAGGACTCCCGCCAGGTAACCAAGGCCGGCAGGCAGGAGCCAGGACTCCAGTCATCCAGCCAAGGCAGGCAGGCAGGGGCCACAACCACAGCCAGCCAGCCAAAAGAGGCAGGCAGGGTCCACAGTTTCAGCTAGCCAGCCAAGGCAGGCAGGCAGGAGCCAGGACTCCAGCCAGGTATCCAAGGCAGGGAGGCAGGAACCAGGACTCCAGTCAGCAAGCCAATGCAGGCAGGCAGGAGCCAGGACTCCAGCCAGGTAGCCAAGACAGCCAGGCAGGAGCCAGGACTCCAGCCAGCCAGCCAAGGCAGGCAAGCAAGGACCACGATTAGAGGCTGCCAGACAAGGCAGGCAGGCAGTGGCCAGGACTACAGCCAGCCAGACATGGCAGACAAGGACGGCCACGGTTCCAACAAGCAAGCCAAGGCAGGCAGGCAGGGGCCACAAGCACAGCCAGCAAGACAAAAGAGGCAGGCAGGGTCCACAGTTCCAGCTAGCCAGCCAAGGCAGGCAGGCAGGAGCCAGGACTCCAGCCATCCAGTCAAGGCAGGCAGGTAGGCAGGAGCCAGGACTCTAGCCACCCAGCCAAGGCAGCCAGGCAGGAGCCAGGACTCCAGCCATCCAGCCAAGGCAGTAAGGCAGGGGCCCGGACTCCAGCCAGCCAGCCAAGGTAGGCAGGCAGGGGCCAGGACTCCTGTCAGCAAGCCAAGGCAGGCAGGCAGGAGCCAGGACTCCAGTCAGCAAGCCAAGGCAGCCAGGCAGGAGCCAGGACTCCAGCCAGCCAGCCAAGGCAGGCAAGCAAGGACCACGACTACAGGCTGCCAGACAAGGCAGGCAGGCAGTGGCCAGGACTCCAGCCAGCCAGACATGGCAGGCAGGCAGGAGCCAGGACTCCAGCCAGCTAGCCAAGGCAGGCAGGCAGGAGCCAGGACTCCAGCCAGCCAGCCAAGGCAGGCAGGCAGGAGCCAGGACTCCAGCCAGCCTACCACGGCAGCCAGGCAGGAGCCAGGACTCCAGCCAGCAAGCCAAGGCAGGCAAGCAAGGACCACGACTACAGGCTGCCAGACAAGGCAGGCAGGCAAGAGCCAGGACTCCAGCCAGCTAGCCAAGCCAGGCAGGCAGGAGCCAGGACTCCAGTCAGCATGCCCATGCAGGCAGGCAGGAGCCAGGACTCTAGCCAGGTAGCCAAGGCAGGCAGGCAGGAGCCAGGACTCCAGTAAGCAACCCAAGGCAGGCAGGCAGGAGCCAGGACTCCAGCCAGCCAGCCAAGGCAGGCAGGCAGGAGCCAGGACTCCAGCCAGCCTACCACGGCAGCCAGGCAGGAGCCAGGACTCCAGCCAGCAAGCCAAGTCAGGCAATCTAGGACCACGACTACAGGCTGCCAGACAAGGCAGGCAGGCAGTGGCCAGGACTCCAGCCAGCCAGACATGGCAGGCAGGCAGG
This sequence comes from Lagopus muta, assembly GCF_023343835.1. NCBI lineage: Eukaryota > Metazoa > Chordata > Aves > Galliformes > Phasianidae > Lagopus > Lagopus muta. The sequence goes on from NC_064462.1 coordinate 705,450, forward strand.
AGCCAGGACTCCAGCCAGCTAGACAAGGCAGGCAGGCAGGAGCCAGGACTCCAGTCCGCAAGCCAATGCAGGCAGGCAGGAGCCAGGACTCCAGCCAGGTAGCCAAGGCAGGCAGGCAGGAGCCAGGACTCCAGCCAGCCAGCCAAGGCAGGCAGGCAGGGGCCAGGACTCCAGCCAGCCAGCCAAGGCAGGCATGCAGGGGCCAGGACTCCAGCCAGGTAGCCAAGGCAGGCAGGCAGGAGCCAGGACTCCAGACAGCAATCCAATGCAGGCAGGCAGGAGCCAGGACTCCAGCCAGCCAGCCAAGGCAGGCAGGCAGGAGCCAGGACTCCAGTCAGCCAGACATAGCAGGCAAGGAGGGCCACGGTTCCAGCAAGCCAGCCAAGGCAGGCAGGCAGGGGCCACAACCACAGCCAGCCAGCCAAAAGAGGCAGGCAGGGTCCACAGTTTCAGCTAGCCAGCCAAGGCAGGCAGGCAGGAGCCAGGACTCCTGTCAGCCAGCCAAGGCAGGCAGGCAGGGGCCAGGACTCCAGCTAGCCAGCCAAGGCAGGCAGGCAGGAGCCAGGGCTCCAGCCAGCCAGTCAAGGCAGGCAGGTAGGCAGGAGCCAGGACTCTAGCCACCCAGCCAAGGCAGCCAGGCAGGAGCCAGGACTCCAGCCATCCAGCCAAGGCAGGAAGGCAGGGGCCCGGACTCCAGCCAGCCAGCCAAGGCAGGCAGGCAGTGGCCAGGACTCCAGCCAGCCAGACATGGCAGGCAGGCAGGAGCCAGGACTCCAGCCAGCTAGGCAAGGCAGGCAGGCAGGAGCCAGGACTCCAGTCAGCAAGCCAATGCAGGCAGGCAGGAGCCAGGACTCCAGCCAGCCAGCCAAGGCAGGCAGGCAGGAGCCAGGACTCCAGCCAGCCAGCCAAGGCAGGCAGGCAGGGGACCGGACTCCAGCCAGCCAGCCAAGGCAGGCAAGCAAGGACCACAATTACAGGCTGCCAGACAAGGCTGGCATGCACTGGCCAGGACTCCAGCCAGCCAGACATGGCAGGCAGGCAGGAGCCAGGACTCCAGCCAGCTAGGCAAGGCAGGCAGGCAGGAGCCAGGACTCCAGTCAGCCTACCACGGCAGCCAGGCAGGAGCCAGGACTCCAGCCAGCTAGCCAAGCCAGGCAGGCAGGAGCCAGGACTCTAGCCAGGTAGCCAAGGCAGGCAGGCAGGAGCCAGGACTCCAGGCAGCCAGCCAAGGAAGGCAAGCAAGGACCACGTCAACAGGCTGCCAGACAAGGCAGGCAGGCAGGAGCCAGGACTCCAGCCATCCAGTCAAGGCAGGCAGGCAGGAGCCAGGACTCCAGTAAGCAACCCAAGGCAGGCAGGCAGGGGCCCGGACTCCATCCAGCCAGCCAAGGCTGGCAGGCAGGAGCCAGGACTCCAGCCAGCAAGCCAAGGCAGGCAATCTAGGACCACGTCAACAGGCTGCCAGACAAGGCAGGCAGGCAGTGGCCAGGACTCCAGCCAGCCAGACATGGCAGGCAGGCAGGAGCCAGGACTCCAGCCAGCTAGACAAGGCAGGCAGGCAGGAGCCAGGACTCCAGTCCGCAAGCCAATGCAGGCAGGCAGGAGCCAGGACTCCAGCCAGCTAGCCAAGGCAGGCAGGCAGGAGCCAGGACTCCAGCCAGCCAGCCAAGGCAGGCAGGCAGGAGCCAGGACTCCAGTCAGCAAGCCAAGGCAGGCAGGCAGGAGCCAGGACTCCAGCCATCCAGCCAAGGCAGGCAAGCATGGACCACGACTACAGGCTGCCAGACAAGGCAGGCAGGCAGTGGCCAGGACTCCAGCCAGCCAGACATGGCAGGCAGGCAGGAGCCAGGACTCCAGCCAGCTAGGCAAGGCAGGCAGGCAGGAGCCAGGACTCCAATCAGCAAGCCAATGCAGGCAGGCAGGAGCCAGGACTCCAGCCAGCCAGCCAGGGCAGGCAGGCAGGAGCCAGGACTCCAGCCGGGTAGCCAAGGCAGGCAGGCAGGAGCCAGGACTCCAGCCAGCCAGCCAAGGCAGGCAAGCAAGGACCACGAATACAGGCTGCCAGACGAGGCAGGCAAGCAGTGGCCAGGACTCCAGCCGGCCAGACATGGCAGGCAAGGAGGGCCACGGTTCCAACAAGCCAGCCATGGCAGGCAGGCAGGGGCCACAACCACAGCCAGCCAGCCAAAAGAGGCAGGCAGGGTCCACAGTTCCAGCTAGCCAGCCAAGGCAGGCAGGCAGGAGCCAGGACTCCAGCCAGCCAGTCAAGGCAGGCAGGTAGGCAGGTGCCATGAGAACAGCCACCCAGCCAAGGCAGGCAGGCAGGAGCCAGGACTCCAGCCAGCTAGCTAAGCCAGGCAGGCAGGAGCCAGGACTCCAGCCAGCCAGCCAAGGCAGGCAGGCAGGAGCCAGGACTCCAGTCAGCCAGCCAAGGCAGGCAGGCAGGGGCCCGGACTCCAGCCAGCCAGCCAAGGCAGGCAGGCAGGAGCCAGGACTCCAGCCAGCCAGCCAAGGCAGGCAGGCAGGAGCCAGGACTCCAGCCAGGTAGCCAAGGCAGCCAGGCAGGAGCCAGGACTCCAGCCAGCCAGCCAAGGCAGGCAAGCAAGGACCACGACTATAGGCTGCCAGCCAAGCCAGGCAGGCAGTGGCCAGGACTCCAGCCATCCAGTCTAGGCAGGCAGGCAGGAGCCAGGACTCCAGTCAGCACGCCAAAGCAGGCAGGCAGGAGCCAGGACTCCAGCCAGGTAGCCAAGGCAGGCAGGCAGGAGCCAGGACTCCAGAAAGCCAGCCATGGCAGTCAGGCAGTGGCCCGGACTCCAGCCAGCCAGCCAAGGCATGCAGGCAGGGGCCAGGACTCCAGCCAGCCAGCCAAGGCAGGCAGGCAGGAGCCAGGACTCCAGCCAGCCAGCCAAGGAAGGCAGGCAGGAGCCAGGACCCCAGCCATCCAGCCCAGGCAGGAAGGCAGGAGCCAGGACTCCAGCCAGCAAGCCAAGGCAGGCAGGCAGGGGCCAGGACTCCAGACAGCCAGCCAAGGCAGGCAGGCAGGGGCCAGGACTCCAGACAGCAATCCAATGCAGGCAGGCAGGAGCCAGGACTCCAGCCAGGTAGCCAAGGCAGCCAGGCAGGAGCCAGGACTCCAGCCAGCAAGCCAAGGCAGGCAAGCAAGGACCACGACTACAGGCTGCCAGAGAAGGCAGGCAGGCAGTGGCCAGGACTCCAGCCAGCCGGACATGGCAGGCAGGCAAGAGCCAGCACTCCAGCCATCCAGTCAAGGCAGGCAGGCAGGAGCTAGGATTCCAGCCAGCTAGCCAAGGCAGGCAGGCAGGAGCCAGGACTCCAGTCAGGAAACCAATGCAGGCAGGCAGGATCCAGGAATCCAGCCAGGTAGCCAAGGCAGGCAGGCAGGGGCGCGGACTCCAGCCAGCCAGCCAAGGCAGGCAGGCAGGGACCAGAACTCCAGCCGGCCAGCCAAGGCAGCCAGGCAGGATCCAGGACTCCAGCCAGGTAGCCAAGGCAGCCAGGCAGGAGCCAGGACTCCAGTCAGCAATCCAAAGCAGGCAGGCAGGAGCCAGGACTCCAGCCAGACAGCAAAGGCAGGCAGGAAGGAGCCAGGACTCCAGCCAGGTAGCCAAGGCAGCCAGGCAGGAGCCAGGACTCCAGCCAGCAAGCCAAGGCAGGCAAGCAAGGACCACGACTACAGGCTGCCAGACAAGGCAGGCAGGCAGTGGCCAGGACTCCAGCCAGCCAGACATGGCAGGCAAGTAAGGCCACGGTTCCAACAAGCCATCCAAGGCAGGCAGGCAGGGGCCACAACCACAGCCAGCAAGACAAAAGGGGCAGGCAGGGTCCACAGTTCCAGCTAGCCAGCCAAGGCAGGCAGGCAGGAGCCAGGACTCCAGCCAGCCAGTCAAGGCAGGCAGGTAGGCAGGAGCCAGGACTCTAGCCAACCAGCCAAGGCAGGCAGGCAGGAGCCAGGACTCCAGACATCCAGTAAAGGCAGGCAGGCAAGCTGGAGCCAGGACTCCAGCCAGCCAGCCAAGGCAGGCAGGCAGGAGCCAGAACTCCAGCCAGCCTGCCAAGGCAGACAGGCAAGGACAATGACTGCAGTCAGCCAGCCAAGGCAGGCAGGCAGGAGCCAGGACTCCAGTCAGCAAGCCAAGGCAGGCAGGCAGGAGCCAGGACTCCAGCCAGCTAGCCAAGGCAGGCAGGCAGGACCCAGGACTCCAGCCAGCCAGCCAAGGCAGGCAAGCAAGGACCACGACTACAGGCTGCCAGACAAGGCAGGCAGGCAGTGGCCAGGACTCCAGCCAGCCAGACATGGCCGGCAAGGAGGGCCACGGTTCCAGCTAGCCAGCCAAAAGAGGCAGGCCGGGTCCACACTTCCAGCTAGCCAGCCAAGGCAGGCAGGCAGGAGCCAGGACTCTAGCCACCCAGCCAAGGCAGGAAGGCAGTGGCCAGGACTCCAGTCACCCAGCCAAGGCAGGCAGGCAGGAGCCAGGACTCCAGCCATCCAGTAAAGGCAGGCAGGTAGGCAGGAGCCAGGACTCTAGCCACCCAGCCAAGGCAGGCAGGCAGGGGCCAGGACTCCAGCCAGCCTGCCAAGGCAGACAGGCAAGGACCATGACTCCAGTTAGCCAACCAAGGCAGGCAGGCAGGAGCCAGGACTCCAGCCAGGTAGGCAAGGCAGGCAGGCAGGGGCCAGGACTCCAGCCAGCCTGCCAAGGCAGGCAGGCAAGGACCATGACTCCAGTCAGCCAACCAAGGCAGGCAGGCAGTGGCCAGGACTCCAGTCACCTAGCCAAGGCAGGCAGGCAGGAGCCAGGACTCCAGCCATCCAGTCAAGGCAGGCAGGTAGGCAGGAGCCAGGACTCTAGCTACCCAGCCAAGGCAGGCAGGCAGGAGCCAGGACTCCAGCCAGCCAGCCAAGGCAGGGAAGCAAGAACCATGACTACAGGCTGCCAGACAAGGCAGGCAGGCAGTGGCCAGGACTCCAGCCAGCCAGACATGGCAGGCAAGGAGGGCAAGGGTTCCAGCAAGCCAGCCAAGGCAGGCAGGCAGGGGCCACAACCGCAGCCAGCCAGCCAACGCAGGCTGACAAAGTCCACAGTTCCAGCCAGCCAGCCAAGGCAGGCAGGCAGGAGCCAGGAATCCAGACATCCAGTCAAGGCAGGCAGGTATGCAGGAGCTGGGAGTCTAGCCACCCAGCCAAGGCAGGCAGCCAGGGGCCAGGACTCCAGCCAGCCAGCCAAGGGAGGCAGGCAGGAGTCAGGACTCCAGTCAGCCAGCCAAGGCAGGCAGGCAGGATCCAGGACTCCAGCCAGCCAGCCAATGCAGGCAGGCATGAGCCAGGACTCCAGCCAGCCAGCCAAGGCAGGCAGGCAGGATGCAGGACTCCAGCCAGGCAGCCAATGCAGGCAGGCAGCAGCCAGGACTCCAGCCAGCCAGCCAACGCAAGCCGGCAGAGTCCACAGTTCCAGCCAGCCAGCCAAGGCAGGCAGGCAGGGGCCAGTACTTCAGCCAGCCTGCCAAGGCAGACAGGCAAGTAGCATGACTGCAGTCAACCAGCCAAGGCAGGCAGGCAGGAGCCAGGACTCCAGCCAGCCAGCCAAGGCAGGCAGGCAGGAGTCAGGACTCCAGTCAGCCAGCCAAGGCAGGTAGGCAGGAGCCATGACTCCAGCCTGCCAGCGAAGGCAGGCAAGCAAGGACCACGAATACAGGCTGCCAGACAAGGCAGGCAGGCATTGGCCAGGACTGCAGCCAGCCAGACATGGCAGGCAAGGAGGGCAAGGGTTCCAGCAAGCCAGCCAAGGCAGGCAGGCAGGGGCCACAACCACAGCCAGCCAGCCAAAAGAGGCAGGCAGGGTCCACAGTTTCAGCTAGCCAGCCAAGGCAGGCAGGCAGGAGCCAGGACTCCAGGCAGCCAGCCAAGGCAGGCAGGCAGGAGCCAGGACTCCAGCCAGCCAGCCAAGGCAGGCAGGCAGAGTCCACAGTTCCAGCCAGCCAGCCAAGGCAGGCAGGAAGGATCTAGGACTCCAGCGAGCTAGCCAAGGCAGGCAGGCAGGAGCCAGGACTCCAGCCAGCCATCCAATGCAGGCAGGCAGGAGCCAGGACTGCAGCCATCCAGCCAAGGCAGTCATGCAGGAGCCATGACTCTAGCCAGCTAGCCACGGCAGGCAGGATGTGGTCCGGAAGTGGCTGTGATGCCAGCCAGGATGCAAAATAATGAAATAAACAAACAAACAAAAAAAAGAATTAAACAATCCTTGTTCATGCCTGGTTTCTCAATACTCAATACGATTCTCAATACGGCAGATTCTCCCTATAACAACTTTTCAGAGACACAACTAGTTGGGTGTTTTTTGTCTTCTTTTTGTTTGTTTGTTTGTGTGTTTTTGTTTTGTTTTGGTATATGTTAAGGCACTGTCTAAATCAAGTCACTTTCTTGGAGTGGGTCCAGATGAGGGCCAATAAGATGATGAGAGGGCTGGAGCACCTCTCCTATGCAGAAAGGTTGAAGGAACTGGGCTTGTTTAGCCTGGAGAAGAGAAGGCTCCAGGTCCTTCCAGTCCTTGAGGGGAGCGTATAAAGAGGAGGGGAATGGCTGATTATGAGGGTCGCAGTGCTAGGACAAAGGGGAATGGTCTTGTTGGAAATATCCAAGTCATGTTTGTCAGGACGGTATCTCTGATAAAAGCAGATCTTATTCACGATTGCAATGGCGGTGTCCCGCAAGCAGCAGCGCCTATGGACACGACATGACAGCCTTTAGACCCTGCTTTCTCCCCCTTGCCTCCCCCCTCCCCTGTTTCCCCACTGGCTGGGTACTCCAGGTTCACAACCTTATCAGAAGGTTGACATTTGCTATTTACTTGTTAATTTATTTGTTACCTGGTGTCAGTCAACAGCCATCCTGTTGTTTCCAAGCTGTCTTGGTGCTCTCCTGGTCCTGTTGATATGATATTCCTTAAAGTCTTCGTTGAACAAAGAGCGCTGGGGATGATGCCAGGCCTTCCGATGTCTCTCGAGGCGCTTCCTCGGGCTGCCATCACTGTTCTCTGGTTTGCTCTCGTTCAGGATATTCTTGCAGTGTGTATGACAAAATATACATCTATACACCTCTATACAGAGTGTGCGTGCCTGGGAAGGTTCGTCCAGAGGATCAGTGATGTAAACTTATCCACCTCTGGAGCCCTCCTTTGGACACTCTCTCCTAGCATCTCATGGAGTGGCAGCCCAAGCTGCCCCCAGCGCTGGAGACGAGGCCGCACAGCGCAGAGCAGAGCGGGACAGCCGCTTCCCTGGCCTGACGCAGTGCTGGGCCTGACGCAGCCCAGGGTACGGTTGACCCTTGTGACTGCCAGGCGCACTGCCGGCTCAGATTCCATTGGCCATCAAACCAGATCCCTTTTTGCCAGGCTGCGCTCCAGAACTTCCCCCCTCATGTCTGCACACAGAGCCAGGGCACCCCGTCCCAGGTGCAGAACCCAGCGCTTGCCCTTCTTCGTGCAGATGGGAACCACCCCCATTTTGTCCAGATCTCAAGGCAAGGCCTCTTTATCCTCAAGGAGGTCTAAACTCCTCCCAGCTTAGCATCATCCACAAACTGATTGATACAACCAACAGATCTTTAGTGGAACCAACAGTAAAAACAAGATAGAGAAATGGCCTTAAAATGGAGCCCAGCAGAATTCAACAGGTTCATCACACACACAGGGCAACTGTCAGGACAAAGTCACCGAATCCTCCAGTGCAGCCATGTTTAAGTTGTCAAGGGACATTCTAAGCCATGCATAGCCAAGGCTTTATGATGCCATGAGCCACCTCCGTGACAAAAGCTCTAGATCTGGGAAACCTGGCAACAGAACACCAGCTGTGATGCAAGGAAGCCAGCCAACAAAGGCACGCAGGCAGGGGCCAGAACTCCAGCCAGCCAGCCAGCCAGCCAGCCAAGGCAGGCAGGCATGGACAATGACTACAGCCAGCCAGCCAAGGCAGGCAAGAAAGGACCAGGAATACAGGGTGCCAGACAAGGCAGGCAGACAGTGGCCAGGATTCCAGCCAGCCAGCCAAGGCAGGCAGGTAGGCAGGAGCCAGGACTCCAGCCAGCCAGCCAAGACAGGCAGGCAGGGGCTAGGACTGCAGCCATCCAGCCTAGGCAGGGATGCAGGAGCCATGACTCCAGCCAGCTAGCCAAGGCAGGCAGGCAGGTTCCACGTTTCCAGCCAGCCAGCCAAGGCAGGCAGGCAGGAGTCAGGACTCCAGTCAGCCAGCCAAGGCTGGCAGGCAGGAGCCAGCACTCCAGCCAGACAGCAGAGGCAGGCAAGCAAGGACCACGACTACAGGCTGCCAGCCAAGGCAGGCAGGCAGTGGCCAGGACTCCAGCCAGCCAGAAATGGCAGGCAAGGAGGGCCACGGTTCCAGCAAGCCAGCCAAGGCAGGCAGGCAGGGGCCACAACCACAGCCAGCCAGCCAAAAGAGGCAGGCAGGGTCCACAGTTCCAGCCAGCCAGCCAAGGCAGGCAGGCAGGAGCCAGTACTCCAGCCAGCCAGCCAAGGCAGGCAGGCAGGGGCTAGGACTGCAGCCATGCAGCCAAGGGAGTCATGCAGGAGCCTTGACTCTAGCCAGCAAGCCAAGGCAGGCACGCAGGGTCCACGGTTCCAGCCAGCCAGCCAAGGCAGGCAGGTAGACAGGAGCCAGGACTCTAGCCAGCCAGGCAATGCAGGCAGGCAGGAGCCAGGACTGCAGCCATCCAGCCAAGGAAGGTATGCAGAAGCCATGACTCCAGCCAGCTACCAAGGCAGGCAGGCAGGGGCCACGGTTCCAGACTGCCAGCATGCCAAGGCAGGCAGGCAGGGGCCAGGACTCCAGCCAGCCAGCCAACGCAGACAGGCAGGCAAGATCCATTGTTCCAGCAATTCAGCCAAGGGAGGCAGGCAGCAACCAGGACTCCATCCAGTCAGCAAAAGCAGGCAGGCAGAGGCCATAACTCCATCCAGCCAGCCAAGACAGACAGGCAGGAGCCAGGACTCCAGTCAGCCAGCCAAGGCAGGCAGGCAGTGGCTAGGACTCCAGCAAGCCAGCCAAGGCAGGCAGGCAGGAGCCAGGACTCCAGCCAGCCAGCCGAGGCAGGCAGGCAGGGGCTAGGACTGCAGCCATCCAGCCAAGGCAGTCATGCAGGAGCCTTGACTCTAGCCAGCTAGCCAAGGCAGGCAAGCAAGGACCACGGTTCCAGCCAGCCAGCCAAGACAGGCAGGTAGGCAGGAGCCAGGACTCCAGTCAGCCAGCCAAGGCAGGCAGGCAAGAGCCAGGACAGCAGCCATCCAGCCAAAGCAGGTATGCAGGAGCCATGACTGCAGCCAGCGAGCCAAGGTAGGCAGGCAGGGGCCACGGTTCCAGACTGCCAGCCAGCCAAGGCAGACAGGCAGGCAAGGTCCATTGTTCCAGCAAGCCAGGCAAGGGAGGCAGGCAGCAACCAGGAATCCATCTAGTCAGCAAAAGCAGGCAGGCAGAGGCCATGACTCCATCCAGCCAGCCAAGGTAGGCAGGCAGGAGCCAGGAATCCAGTCAGCCAACCAAGGCAGGCAGGCAGGGGCCCGGACTACCGCCAGCCTGCCAAGGCAGGCAGGCAAGGACCATGACTCCACTCTGCCAGCCAAGGCAGGCAGGCAGAAGCCAGGACCCCAGCCAGCTAGCCAAGGCAGGCAGGCAGGAGCCAGGACTCCAGCCAGCCAGACATGGCTGGCAAGGAGGGCCACGGTTCGAGCAAGCCAGCCAAGGCAAGCAGGCAGGGGCCACAACCACAGCCACCCAGCCACGGCAGCCAGGCAAGGACCACGACTCCAGCCAGCCAGTCAATTCAGGCAGGCAGGACCAGGACTACAAACATCCAGCCAAGGTAGGTAAGCAGGAGCCATGACTCCAGCCAGCTAGCCAAGGTAGGAAGGCAGGGGCCACGGTTCCAGACTGCCAGCCAGCCTAGGCAGGCAGGCAGGGGCCCGGATTCCAGCCAGCCAGCCAAGGCATGCAGGCAGGAGCCAGGACTCCAGTCAGCCAGCCAAGGCAGGCAAACAGGGGCCACGACTCCAGCCAGCCAGCCAGACAAGGAAGGCAGGCAGGGGCCAGGAATCCAGCCAGCAAGCCAAGGCAGGCAGGCAAGAACCACGACTACAGCCAGCAAGCCAAGGCAGGCAGGCAAGGACCACGACTCCAGCCAGCCAGCCAAGGCAGGCAGGCAGGAGCCAGGACGCCAGCCATCCAAACAAGGCAGGCAGGGGCCACGGCTCCAGCCAGCCAGCCATGGCAGCCAGGAAAGGAATATGACTCCAGCAAGCCAGGAATGGCAGGAACGCAGGGCCACGACTCCAGCATGACAGCCAGGGCAGGCAGGCAGGGCCACAGTTCCAGCTAGCCAGCCAAGGCAGGCAAGGAGAGCCATGGTTCCAGCAAACCAGCCAGGGCAGGCACGCAGGGTCCACGGTTCCAGCCAGCCAGCCAAGGCAGGCAGGCAGGGGCCATGACTCCATCCAGCCAGCCAAGGCAGGCAGGCAGGGGCCCGAACTCCAGCCACCCAGCCATGGCAGGCAAGCAGGGGCCAGGACTCCAGCCAGCCAGGCATGGCAGGCAGGCAGGAGCCAGGACTCCACTCAGCCAGCCAAGGCAGGCAGGCAGGAGCCAGGACTCCAGCCAGCCAGCCAAGGCAGGCAAGCAATGACCACGACTACCGGCAGCCAGATAAGGTAGGCATGCAGTGGCCAGGACTCCAGCCAGCCAGACATGGCAGGCAAGGAGGGCCACGGTTCCAGCAAGCCAGCCAAGGCAGGCAGGCAGGGGCGACAACCACAGCCAGCCAGCCAAAAGAGGCAGGCAGGGTCCACAGTTCCAGCTAGCCAGCCAAGGCAGGCAGGCAGGAACCAGGACTCCAGCGATCCAGCCAAGACAGGCAGATAGGCAGGAGCCAGGACTCCAGTCAGCCAGCCAAGGCAGGCAGGCAGGAGCCAGGACTCCAGTCAGCCAGCTAAGGCAGGCAGGCAGGAGCCAGGACTCCAGTCAGCCAGCTAAGGCAGGCAGGCAGGAGCCAGGACTCCAGTCAGCCAGCCAAGGCAGGCAAACAGGGGCCACGACACCAGCCAGCCAGCCAAGGCAGGCAAACAGGGGCCACGACACCAGCCAGCCAGCCAGCCAAGGAAGGCAGGCAGGGGCCAGGACTCCAGCCAGCCAGCCAAGGCAGGCAGGAATGGGTAGGACTCCAGGCAGCCAGCCATGGCAGGCAGGTAGGCAGGGGCCAGGACTCCTGCCAGCCAGCCATGGCAGGCAGGCAGGAGCTAGGACTGCAGCCAGTCAGCCATGGAAGGCAGGCAGGAGCCAGGACTACACCCACCCAGCCAAGGCAGGCAAGCAAGGACCACTAATACAGGCAGCCAGCCAAGGCAGGCAGGCAGTGGCCAGGACTCCAGCCAGACAGACATGGCAGGCAAGGAGGGCCACGGTTCCAGCAAGCCAGCCTAGGCTGGCAGGCAGGGGCGACAACCACAGCCAGCCAGCCAAAAGAGGCAGGCAGGGTCCACAGTTCCAGCTAGCCAGCCAAGGCAGGCAGGCAGGAGCCAGGACTCCAGCCAGCTAGCCAAGGCAGGCAGGCAGGAGCCAGGACTCCAGCCACCCAGCCATTGCAGGCAAGCAAGGACCACGACTACAGGCTGCCAGACAAGGCAGGCAGGCAGTGGCCAGGACTCCAGCCACCCAGCCAAGGCAGGCAGGCAGTGGCCAGGACTCCAGCCAGACAGACATGGCAGGCAAGGAGGGCCACGGTTCCAGCAAGCCAGCCTAGGCAGGCAGGCAGGGGTGACAACCACAGCCAGCCAGCCAAAAGAGGCAGGCAGGGTCCACAGTTCCAGCTAGCCAGCCAAGGCAGGCAGGCAGGAGCCAGGACTCCAGCCAGCTAGCCAAGGCAGGCAGGCAGGAGCCAGGACTCCAGCCAGGTAGCCAAGGCAGGCAGGCAGGAGCCAGGACTCCAGCCAGCCTGCCAAGGCAGGCAGGCAAGGACTATGACTCCAGTCAGCCAGCCAAGGAAGGCAGGCAGGAGCCAGGACTCCAGCCAGCTAGCCAACGCAGGCAGGTAGGAGACAGGACTCCAGCCAGCCAGCCAAGGCAGGCAGGCAGGAGCCAGGACTCCAGACAGCCAGCCAAGCCAGGCAGGCAGGGGCCAGGACTCCAGTCAGCCAGCCAAGGCAGGCAGGCAGGAGCCAGAATTCCAGTCAGCCAGCCAAAGCAGGCAGGCAGGGGCCAGGACTCCAGCCAGCCAAACAATGCAGTCAGGCAAGGACCATGACTCCAGTCAGCCAGCCAAGGCAGGCAGGCAGGAGCCAGGACTTCAGCCAGCCAGCCAAGGCAGGCAAGCTAGGACCACGACTACAGGCAGCCAGACAAGGCAGGCAGGCAGTGGCCAGGAATCCAGCCAGCCAGACATGGCAGGCAAGGAGGGCCACGGTTTCAGCAAGCCTGCCAAGGCATGCAGACAGGGGCCACAACTACAGCCAGCCAGCCAAGGCAGGCAGGCAGGGTCCACAGTTCCACCAAGTCAGCCAAGGCAGGCAGGCAGGAGCCAGGACTCCAGTCAGCAAGCCAATGCAGGCAGGCAGGAGCCAGGACTCCAGCCATCCAGTCAAGGCTGGCAGGCAGGCAGGAGCCAGGACAGCAGCCATCCAGCCAAAGCAGGTATGCAGGAGCCAGGACTCCAGCCAGGTAGCCAAGGCAGGCAGGCAGGAGCCAGGACTCCAGAAAGCCAGCCATGGCAGTCAGGCAGTGGCCCGGACTCCAGCCAGCCAGCCAAGGCATGCAGGCAGGGGCCAGGACTCCAGCCAGCCAGCCAAGGCAGGCAGGCAGGAGCCAGGACTCCAGCCAGCCAGCCAAGGAAGGCAGGCAGGAGCCAGGACCCCAGCCATCCAGCCCAGGCAGGAAGGCAGGAGCCAGGACTCCAGCCAGCAAGCCAAGGCAGGCAGGCAGGGGCCAGGACTCCAGACAGCCAGCCAAGGCAGGCAGGCAGGGGCCAGGACTCCAGACAGCAATCCAATGCAGGCAGGCAGGAGCCAGGACTCCAGCCGGGTAGCCAAGGCAGCCAGGCAGGAGCCAGGACTCCAGCCAGCAAGCCAAGGCAGGCAAGCAAGGACCACGACTACAGGCTGCCAGCCAAGGCAGGCAGGCAGTGGCCAGGAATCCAGCCAGCCGGACATGGCAGGCAGGCAAGAGCCAGCACTCCAGCCATCCAGTCAAGGCAGGCAGGCAGGAGCTAGGATTCCAGCCAGCTAGCCAAGGCAGGCAGGCAGGAGCCAGGACTCCAGTCAGGAAACCAATGCAGGCAGGCAGGATCCAGGAATCCAGCCAGGTAGCCAAGGCAGGCAGGCAGGGGCCCGGACTCCAGCCAGCCAGCCAAGGCAGGCAGGCAGGGACCAGAACTCCAGCCGGCCAGCCAAGGCAGCCAGGCAGGATCCAGGACTCCAGCCAGGTAGCCAAGGCAGCCAGGCAGGAGCCAGGACTCCAGTCAGCAATCCAAAGCAGGCAGGCAGGAGCCAGGACTCCAGCCAGACAGCAAAGGCAGGCAGGCAGGAGCCAGGACTCCAGCCAGGTAGCCAAGGCAGCCAGGCAGGAGCCAGGACTCCAGCCAGCAAGCCAAGGCAGGCAAGCAAGGACCACGACTACAGGCTGCCAGACAAGGCAGGCAGGCAGTGGCCAGGACTCCAGCCAGCCAGACATGGCAGGCAAGTAAGGCCACGGTTCCAACAAGCCATCCAAGGCAGGCAGGCAGGGGCCACAACCACAGCCAGCAAGACAAAAGGGGCAGGCAGGGTCCACAGTTCCAGCTAGCCAGCCAAGGCAGGCAGGCAGGAGCCAGGACTCCAGCCAGCCAGTCAAGGCAGGCAGGTAGGCAGGAGCCAGGACTCCAGACATCCAGTAAAGGCAGGCAGGCAAGCTGGAGCCAGGACTCCAGCCAGCCAGCCAAGGCAGGCAGGCAGGAGCCAGAACTCCAGCCAGCCTGCCAAGGCAGACAGGCAAGGACAATGACTGCAGTCAGCCAGCCAAGGCAGGCAGGCAGGAGCCAGGACTCCAGTCAGCAAGCCAAGGCAGGCAGGCAGGAGCCAGGACTCCAGCCAGCTAGCCAAGGCAGGCAGGCAGGACCCAGGACTCCAGCCAGCCAGCCAAGGCAGGTAGGCAAGGACCACGACTACAGGCTGCCAGACAAGGCAGGCAGGCAGTGGCCAGGACTCCAGCCAGCCAGACATGGCCGGCAAGGAGGGCCACGGTTCCAGCTAGCCAGCCAAAAGAGGCAGGCCGGGTCCACACTTCCAGCTAGCCAGCCAAGGCAGGCAGGCAGGAGCCAGGACTCTAGCCACCCAGCCAAGGCAGGAAGGCAGTGGCCAGGACTCCAGTCACCCAGCCAAGGCAGGCAGGCAGGAGCCAGGACTCCAGCCATCCAGTAAAGGCAGGCAGGTAGGCAGGAGCCAGGACTCTAGCCACCCAGCCAAGGCAGGCAGGCAGGGGCCAGGACTCCAGCCAGCCTGCCAAGGCAGACAGGCAAGGACCATGACTCCAGTTAGCCAACCAAGGCAGGCAGGCAGGAGCCAGGACTCCAGCCAGGTAGGCAAGGCAGGCAGGCAGGGGCCAGGACTCCAGCCAGCCTGCCAAGGCAGGCAGGCAAGGACCATGACTCCAGTCAGCCAACCAAGGCAGGCAGGCAGTGGCCAGGACTCCAGTCACCTAGCCAATGCAGGCAGGCAGGAGCCAGGACTCCAGCCATCCAGTCAAGGCAGGCAGGTAGGCAGGAGCCAGGACTCTAGCTACCCAGCCAAGGCAGGCAGGCAGGAGCCAGGACTCCAGCCAGCCAGCCAAGGCAGGGAAGCAAGAACCATGACTACAGGCTGCCAGACAAGGCAGGCAGGCAGTGGCCAGGACTCCAGCCAGCCAGACATGGCAGGCAAGGAGGGCAAGGGTTCCAGCAAGCCAGCCAAGGCAGGCAGGCAGGGGCCACAACCGCAGCCAGCCAGCCAACGCAGGCTGACAAAGTCCACAGTTCCAGCCAGCCAGCCAAGGCAGGCAGGCAGGAGCCAGGAATCCAGACATCCAGTCAAGGCAGGCAGGTATGCAGGAGCTGGGAGTCTAGCCACCCAGCCAAGGCAGGCAGCCAGGGGCCAGGACTCCAGCCAGCCAGCCAAGGGAGGCAGGCAGGAGTCAGGACTCCAGTCAGCCAGCCAAGGCAGGCAGGCAGGATCCAGGACTCCAGCCAGCCAGCCAATGCAGGCAGGCATGAGCCAGGACTCCAGCCAGCCAGCCAAGGCAGGCAGGCAGGATGCAGGACTCCAGCCAGGCAGCCAATGCAGGCAGGCAGCAGCCAGGACTCCAGCCAGCCAGCCAACGCAAGCCGGCAGAGTCCACAGTTCCAGCCAGCCAGCCAAGGCAGGCAGGCAGGGGCCAGTACTTCAGCCAGCCTGCCAAGGCAGACAGGCAAGTAGCATGACTGCAGTCAACCAGCCAAGGCAGGCAGGCAGGAGCCAGGACTCCAGCCAGCCAGCCAAGGCAGGCAGGCAGGAGTCAGGACTCCAGTCAGCCAGCCAAGGCAGGTAGGCAGGAGCCATGACTCCAGCCTGCCAGCGAAGGCAGGCAAGCAAGGACCACGAATACAGGCTGCCAGACAAGGCAGGCAGGCATTGGCCAGGACTGCAGCCAGCCAGACATGGCAGGCAAGGAGGGCAAGGGTTCCAGCAAGCCAGCCAAGGCAGGCAGGCAGGGGCCACAACCACAGCCAGCCAGCCAAAAGAGGCAGGCAGGGTCCACAGTTTCAGCTAGCCAGCCAAGGCAGGCAGGCAGGAGCCAGGACTCCAGGCAGCCAGCCAAGGCAGGCAGGCAGGAGCCAGGACTCCAGCCAGCCAGCCAAGGCAGGCAGGCAGAGTCCACAGTTCCAGCCAGCCAGCCAAGGCAGGCAGGAAGGATCTAGGACTCCAGCGAGCTAGCCAAGGCAGGCAGGCAGGAGCCAGGACTCCAGCCAGCCATCCAATGCAGGCAGGCAGGAGCCAGGACTGCAGCCATCCAGCCAAGGCAGTCATGCAGGAGCCATGACTCTAGCCAGCTAGCCACGGCAGGCAGGATGTGGTCCGGAAGTGGCTGTGATGCCAGCCAGGATGCAAAATAATGAAATAAACAAACAAACAAAAAAAAGAATTAAACAATCCTTGTTCATGCCTGGTTTCTCAATACTCAATACGATTCTCAATACGGCAGATTCTCCCTATAACAACTTTTCAGAGACACAACTAGTTGGGTGTTTTTTGTCTTCTTTTTGTTTGTTTGTTTGTGTGTTTTTGTTTTGTTTTGGTATATGTTAAGGCACTGTCTAAATCGAGTCACTTTCTTGGAGTGGGTCCAGATGAGGGCCAATAAGATGATGAGAGGGCTGGAGCACCTCTCCTATGCAGAAAGGTTGAAGGAACTGGGCTTGTTTAGCCTGGAGAAGAGAAGGCTCCAGGTCCTTCCAGTCCTTGAGGGGAGCGTATAAAGAGGAGGGGAATGGCTGATTATGAGGGTCGCAGTGCTAGGACAAAGGGGAATGGTCTTGTTGGAAATATCCAAGTCATGTTTGTCAGGACGGTATCTCTGATAAAAGCAGATCTTATTCACGATTGCAATGGCGGTGTCCCGCAAGCAGCAGCGCCTATGGACACGACATGACAGCCTTTAGACCCTGCTTTCTCCCCCTTGCCTCCCCCCTCCCCTGTTTCCCCACTGGCTGGGTACTCCAGGTTCACAACCTTATCAGAAGGTTGACATTTGCTATTTACTTGTTAATTTATTTGTTACCTGGTGTCAGTCAACAGCCATCCTGTTGTTTCCAAGCTGTCTTGGTGCTCTCCTGGTCCTGTTGATATGATATTCCTTAAAGTCTTCGTTGAACAAAGAGCGCTGGGGATGATGCCAGGCCTTCCGATGTCTCTCGAGGCGCTTCCTCGGGCTGCCATCACTGTTCTCTGGTTTGCTCTCGTTCAGGATATTCTTGCAGTGTGTATGACAAAATATACATCTATACACCTCTATACAGAGTGTGCGTGCCTGGGAAGGTTCGTCCAGAGGATCAGTGATGTAAACTTATCCACCTCTGGAGCCCTCCTTTGGACACTCTCTCCTAGCATCTCATGGAGTGGCAGCCCAAGCTGCCCCCAGCGCTGGAGACGAGGCCGCACAGCGCAGAGCAGAGCGGGACAGCCGCTTCCCTGGCCTGACGCAGTGCTGGGCCTGACGCAGCCCAGGGTACGGTTGACCCTTGTGACTGCCAGGCGCACTGCCGGCTCAGATTCCATTGGCCATCAAACCAGATCCCTTTTTGCCAGGCTGCGCTCCAGAACTTCCCCCCTCATGTCTGCACACAGAGCCAGGGCACCCCGTCCCAGGTGCAGAACCCAGCGCTTGCCCTTCTTCGTGCAGATGGGAACCACCCCCATTTTGTCCAGATCTCAAGGCAAGGCCTCTTTATCCTCAAGGAGGTCTAAACTCCTCCCAGCTTAGCATCATCCACAAACTGATTGATACAACCAACAGATCTTTAGTGGAACCAACAGTAAAAACAAGATAGAGAAATGGCCTTAAAATGGAGCCCAGCAGAATTCAACAGGTTCATCACACACACAGGGCAACTGTCAGGACAAAGTCACCGAATCCTCCAGTGCAGCCATGTTTAAGTTGTCAAGGGACATTCTAAGCCATGCATAGCCAAGGCTTTATGATGCCATGAGCCACCTCCGTGACAAAAGCTCTAGATCTGGGAAACCTGGCAACAGAACACCAGCTGTGATGCAAGGAAGCCAGCCAACAAAGGCACGCAGGCAGGGGCCAGAACTCCAGCCAGCCAGCCAGCCAGCCAGCCAAGGCAGGCAGGCATGGACAATGACTACAGCCAGCCAGCCAAGGCAGGCAAGAAAGGACCAGGAATACAGGGTGCCAGACAAGGCAGGCAGACAGTGGCCAGGATTCCAGCCAGCCAGCCAAGGCAGGCAGGTAGGCAGGAGCCAGGACTCCAGCCAGCCAGCCAAGACAGGCAGGCAGGGGCTAGGACTGCAGCCATCCAGCCTAGGCAGGGATGCAGGAGCCATGACTCCAGCCAGCTAGCCAAGGCAGGCAGGCAGGTTCCACGTTTCCAGCCAGCCAGCCAAGGCAGGCAGGCAGGAGTCAGGACTCCAGTCAGCCAGCCAAGGCTGGCAGGCAGGAGCCAGCACTCCAGCCAGACAGCAGAGGCAGGCAAGCAAGGACCACGACTACAGGCTGCCAGCCAAGGCAGGCAGGCAGTGGCCAGGACTCCAGCCAGCCAGAAATGGCAGGCAAGGAGGGCCACGGTTCCAGCAAGCCAGCCAAGGCAGGCAGGCAGGGGCCACAACCACAGCCAGCCAGCCAAAAGAGGCAGGCAGGGTCCACAGTTCCAGCCAGCCAGCCAAGGCAGGCAGGCAGGGGCTAGGACTGCAGCCATGCAGCCAAGGGAGTCATGCAGGAGCCTTGACTCTAGCCAGCAAGCCAAGGCAGGCACGCAGGGTCCACGGTTCCAGCCAGCCAGCCAAGGCAGGCAGGTAGACAGGAGCCAGGACTCTAGCCAGCCAGGCAATGCAGGCAGGCAGGAGCCAGGACTGCAGCCATCCAGCCAAGGAAGGTATGCAGAAGCCATGACTCCAGCCAGCTACCAAGGCAGGCAGGCAGGGGCCACGGTTCCAGACTGCCAGCATGCCAAGGCAGGCAGGCAGGGGCCAGGACTCCAGCCAGCCAGCCAACGCAGACAGGCAGGCAAGATCCATTGTTCCAGCAATTCAGCCAAGGGAGGCAGGCAGCAACCAGGACTCCATCCAGTCAGCAAAAGCAGGCAGGCAGAGGCCATAACTCCATCCAGCCAGCCAAGACAGACAGGCAGGAGCCAGGACTCCAGTCAGCCAGCCAAGGCAGGCAGGCAGTGGCTAGGACTCCAGCAAGCCAGCCAAGGCAGGCAGGCAGGAGCCAGGACTCCAGTAAGCTAGCCAAGGCAGGCAGGCAGGAGCCAGGACTCCAGTCAGCCAGCCAAGGCAGGCAAGTAGGGGCCATGACTCCAGCCAGCCAGACATGGAAGGCAGGCAGGGTCCATGGTTCAAGCCAGCCAGCCGTGGCATGCAGGCAGGAGCCAGGAATTAAGCAAGCCAGCCAAGGCAGGGAGGCAGGGGCAAGGACTACAACCTCCTAGCTAAACCGGGCAGGCAGTGGCCCGGACTCCCGCCTGCTAGACAAGGTAGGCAGGCAGGGGCCCGGACTCCAGCCGTCCAGCCAAGGCATGGAGGCAGGAGCCAGGACTCCAGCCAGCCAGCCAAGGCATTCAGGCATGAGCCATTACTCCAGTCAACCAGCCAAGGCAGGCAGGCAGGAGCCAGGACTCCAGTCAGCCAGTCAAGGCAGGCAGGCATGGGTAGGACTCCAGCCAGCCAGCCAAGGCAGGCAGGCATGGGTAGGACTCCAGGCAGCCAGCCATGGCAGGCAGGTAGGCATTGGCCAGGACTCTAACCAGCCAGCCAAGGCACGCAAGCTAGGACCACGAGAACAGGCAGCCAGATAAGGCAGGCAGGCAGTGGCCAGGACTCCAGCCAGCCAGACATGGCAGGCAAGGAGGACCACGGTTCCAGCAAGCCAGCCAAGGCAGGCAGGCAGGGGCCACAACCACAGCCAGCCAGCCAAAAGAGGCAGGCAGGGTCCACAGTTCCAGCTAGCCAGCCAAGGCAGGCAGGCAGGAGCCAGGACTCCAGCCAGCCAGCCGAGGCAGGCAGGCAGGGGCTAGGACTGCAGCCATCCAGCCAAGGCAGTCATGCAGGAGCCTTGACTCTAGCCAGCTAGCCAAGGCAGGCAAGCAAGGACCACGGTTCCAGCCAGCCAGCCAAGACAGGCAGGTAGGCAGGAGCCAGGACTCCAGTCAGCCAGCCAAGGCAGGCAGGCAAGAGCCAGGACAGCAGCCATCCAGCCAAAGCAGGTATGCAGGAGCCATGACTGCAGCCAGCGAGCCAAGGTAGGCAGGCAGGGGCCACGGTTCCAGACTGCCAGCCAGCCAAGGCAGACAGGCAGGCAAGGTCCATTGTTCCAGCAAGCCAGGCAAGGGAGGCAGGCAGCAACCAGGAATCCATCTAGTCAGCAAAAGCAGGCAGGCAGAGGCCATGACTCCATCCAGCCAGCCAAGGTAGGCAGGCAGGAGCCAGGAATCCAGTCAGCCAACCAAGGCAGGCAGGCAGGGGCCCGGACTACCGCCAGCCTGCCAAGGCAGGCAGGCAAGGACCATGACTCCACTCTGCCAGCCAAGGCAGGCAGGCAGAAGCCAGGACCCCAGCCAGCTAGCCAAGGCAGGCAGGCAGGAGCCAGGACTCCAGCCAGCCAGACATGGCTGGCAAGGAGGGCCACGGTTCGAGCAAGCCAGCCAAGGCAAGCAGGCAGGGGCCACAACCACAGCCACCCAGCCACGGCAGCCAGGCAAGGACCACGACTCCAGCCAGCCAGTCAATTCAGGCAGGCAGGACCAGGACTACAAACATCCAGCCAAGGTAGGTAAGCAGGAGCCATGACTCCAGCCAGCTAGCCAAGGTAGGAAGGCAGGGGCCACGGTTCCAGACTGCCAGCCAGCCTAGGCAGGCAGGCAGGGGCCCGGATTCCAGCCAGCCAGCCAAGGCATGCAGGCAGGAGCCAGGACTCCAGTCAGCCAGCCAAGGCAGGCAAACAGGGGCCACGACTCCAGCCAGCCAGCCAGACAAGGAAGGCAGGCAGGGGCCAGGAATCCAGCCAGCAAGCCAAGGCAGGCAGGCAAGGACCACGACTACAGCCAGCAAGCCAAGGCAGGCAGGCAAGGACCACGACTCCAGCCAGCCAGCCAAGGCAGGCAGGCAGGAGCCAGGACGCCAGCCATCCAAACAAGGCAGGCAGGGGCCACGGCTCCAGCCAGCCAGCCATGGCAGCCAGGAAAGGAATATGACTCCAGCAAGCCAGGAATGGCAGGAACGCAGGGCCACGACTCCAGCATGACAGCCAGGGCAGGCAGGCAGGGCCACAGTTCCAGCTAGCCAGCCAAGGCAGGCAAGGAGAGCCATGGTTCCAGCAAACCAGCCAGGGCAGGCACGCAGGGTCCACGGTTCCAGCCAGCCAGCCAAGGCAGGCAGGCAGGGGCCATGACTCCATCCAGCCAGCCAAGGCAGGCAGGCAGGGGCCCGAACTCCAGCCACCCAGCCATGGCAGGCAAGCAGGGGCCAGGACTCCAGCCAGCCAGGCATGGCAGGCAGGCAGGAGCCAGGACTCCACTCAGCCAGCCAAGGCAGGCAGGCAGGAGCCAGGACTCCAGCCAGCCAGCCAAGGCAGGCAAGCAATGACCACGACTACCGGCAGCCAGATAAGGTAGGCATGCAGTGGCCAGGACTCCAGCCAGCCAGACATGGCAGGCAAGGAGGGCCACGGTTCAAGCAAGCCAGCCAAGGCAGGCAGGCAGGGGCGACAACCACAGCCAGCCAGCCAAAAGAGGCAGGCAGGGTCCACAGTTCCAGCTAGCCAGCCAAGGCAGGCAGATAGGCAGGAGCCAGGACTCCAGTCAGCCAGCCAAGGCAGGCAGGCAGGAGCCAGGACTCCAGTCAGCCAGCTAAGGCAGGCAGGCAGGAGCCAGGACTCCAGTCAGCCAGCTAAGGCAGGCAGGCAGGAGCCAGGACTCCAGTCAGCCAGCCAAGGCAGGCAAACAGGGGCCACGACACCAGCCAGCCAGCCAAGGCAGGCAAACAGGGGCCACGACACCAGCCAGCCAGCCAGCCAAGGAAGGCAGGCAGGGGCCAGGACTCCAGCCAGCCAGCCAAGGCAGGCAGGAATGGGTAGGACTCCAGGCAGCCAGCCATGGCAGGCAGGTAGGCAGGGGCCAGGACTCCTGCCAGCCAGCCATGGCAGGCAGGCAGGAGCTAGGACTGCAGCCAGTCAGCCATGGAAGGCAGGCAGGAGCCAGGACTACACCCACCCAGCCAAGGCAGGCAAGCAAGGACCACTAATACAGGCAGCCAGCCAAGGCAGGCAGGCAGTGGCCAGGACTCCAGCCAGACAGACATGGCAGGCAAGGAGGGCCACGGTTCCAGCAAGCCAGCCTAGGCTGGCAGGCAGGGGCGACAACCACAGCCAGCCAGCCAAAAGAGGCAGGCAGGGTCCACAGTTCCAGCTAGCCAGCCAAGGCAGGCAGGCAGGAGCCAGGACTCCAGCCAGCTAGCCAAGGCAGGCAGGCAGGAGCCAGGACTCCAGCCACCCAGCCATTGCAGGCAAGCAAGGACCACGACTACAGGCTGCCAGACAAGGCAGGCAGGCAGTGGCCAGGACTCCAGCCAGCCAGACATGGCAGGCAAGGAGGGCCACGATTCCAGCAAGCCAGCCTAGGCAGGCAGGCTGGGGGCACAACCACAGCCAGCAAGACAAAAGAGGCAGGCAGGGTCCACAGTTCCAGCTAGCCAGCCAAGGCAGGCAGGCAGGAGCCAGGACTCCAGCCACCCAGCCAAGGCAGGCAGGCAGTGGCCAGGACTCCAGCCAGACAGACATGGCAGGCAAGGAGGGCCACGGTTCCAGCAAGCCAGCCTAGGCAGGCAGGCAGGGGTGACAACCACAGCCAGCCAGCCAAAAGAGGCAGGCAGGGTCCACAGTTCCAGCTAGCCAGCCAAGGCAGGCAGGCAGGAGCCAGGACTCCAGCCAGCTAGCCAAGGCAGGCAGGCAGGAGCCAGGACTCCAGCCAGGTAGCCAAGGCAGGCAGGCAGGAGCCAGGACTCCAGCCAGCCTGCCAAGGCAGGCAGGCAAGGACTATGACTCCAGTCAGCCAGCCAAGGAAGGCAGGCAGGAGCCAGGACTCCAGCCAGCTAGCCAACGCAGGCAGGTAGGAGACAGGACTCCAGCCAGCCAGCCAAGGCAGGCAGGCAGGAGCCAGGACTCCAGACAGCCAGCCAAGCCAGGCAGGCAGGGGCCAGGACTCCAGTCAGCCAGCCAAGGCAGGCAGGCAGGAGCCAGAATTCCAGTCAGCCAGCCAAAGCAGGCAGGCAGGGGCCAGGACTCCAGCCAGCCAAACAATGCAGTCAGGCAAGGACCATGACTCCAGTCAGCCAGCCAAGGCAGGCAGGCAGGAGCCAGGACTCCAGCCAGCTAGCCAAGGCAGGCAGGCAGGAGCCAGGACTTCAGCCAGCCAGCCAAGGCAGGCAAGCTAGGACCACGACTACAGGCAGCCAGACAAGGCAGGCAGGCAGTGGCCAGGAATCCAGCCAGCCAGACATGGCAGGCAAGGAGGGCCACGGTTTCAGCAAGCCTGCCAAGGCATGCAGACAGGGGCCACAACTACAGCCAGCCAGCCAAGGCAGGCAGGCAGGGTCCACAGTTCCACCAAGTCAGCCAAGGCAGGCAGGCAGGAGCCAGGACTCCAGACAGCTAGCCAAGGCAGGCAGGCAGGAGCCAGGACTCCAGTCAGCAAGCCAATGCAGGCAGGCAGGAGCCAGGACTCCAGCCATCCAGTCAAGGCTGGCAGGCAGGCAGGAGCCAGGACAGCAGCCATCCAGCCAAAGCAGGTATGCAGGAGCCATGACTGCAGCCAGCGAGCCAAGGTAGGCAGGCAGGGACCACGGTTCCAGACTGCCAGGCAGCCAAGGCATACAGGAAGGCAAGGTCCATTTTTACAGCAAGCCAGCCAAGGGAGGCAGGCAGCAACCAGGACTCCATGTAGTCAGCAAAAGCAGGCAGGCAGAGGCCATGACTCCATCCAGCCAGCCAAGGTAGGCAGGCAGGAGCCAGGAATCCAGTCAGCCAGCCAAGGCAGGCAGGCAGGGGCCCGGAGTCCCGCCACTCTGCCAAGGCAGGCAGGCAAGGACCATGACTCCACTCTGCCAGCCAAGGCAGGCAGGCGGGAGCCAGGAATCCAGCCAGACAGACATGGCAGGCAAGGAGGGCCACGGTTTCAGCAAGCCAGCCAAGGCAGGCAGGCAGGGGCCACAACCACAGCCAGCCAGCCAAAAGAGGCAGGCAGGGTCCACAGTTCCAGCCACCCAGCTAAGGCATGCAGGCAGGAGCCAGGTATCCAGCCAGCCAGCCAAGGCAGGCAGGTAGGGGCCAGGACTCCAGTCAGCCAGCCAAGGCAGGCAGGTAGGGGCCAGGACTCCAGCCAGCCGGTCAAGGCAGGCAGGCAGGAGCCAGGACTCCAGCCACCCAGCCATGGCAGGCAGGCAGGAGCCAGGACTCCAGCCAGCCTGCCAAGGCTGGCAGGCAAGGACCATGACTCCACTCAGCCAGCCAAGGCAGGCAGGCAGGAGCCAGGACTCCAGCCAGCTAGCCAACGCAGGCAGGTAGGAGCCAGGACTCCAGCCAGCTAGCCAAGGCAGGCAGGCAGGAGCCAGGCCTCCAGCCAGCCAGCCAAGGCAGGCAGGCAAGGACCACGAATACAGGCTGCCAGACAAGGCAGGCAGGCAGTGGCCAGGACTCCCGCCAGCCAGACATGGCAGGCAAGGAGGGCCACGGTTCCAGCAAGCCAGCCAAGGCAGGCAGGCAGGGGCCACAACCACAGCCAGCCAGCCAAAAGAGGCAGGCAGGGTCCACAGTTCCCGCTAGCCAGCCAAGGCAGGCAGGCAGGAGCCAGGACTCCAGCCATCCAGTCAAGGCAGGCAGGTAGGCAGGAGCCAGGACTCCAGTCAGCCAGCCAAGGAAGGCAGGCAGGAGCCAGGACTACAGCCACCCAGCCAAGGCAGGCAAGCAAGTACCACTAATACAGGCTGCCAGGCAAGGCAGGCAGGCAGTGGCCAGGACTCTAGCCAGCCAGACATGGCAGGTAAGGAGGGCCACGGTTCCAGCAAGAAATGTTCATTATATTACACCACACTGTGCAGAAGTCTGTCCTGTGGGATAATTGTAATGAGAAACAAAAGGCAGATCTGTCCCAGGTCAGATGGCTAATGAGTTTCCTGGGCCTTTATACTGGAAGGAACTTTCAGGCTTAAAATCACAGGTAATGTGTTCCAATGCAGATGGCACCGATGTGCTCTGAGTCACTTGTGCACAAGCAGTCTTTAGGCTACCTGCCATCTGAACTAGAAACACAAATACTCAGAATGCTCTCACGGTGCTCAGTGACCAAAGGCACATCAACAGACAGAATCACTCTTCTGCTCTCAGTAACGGCAGCGTTCACCCAGCAATGCTGCCACTCCATATCCTTCATTCAGGCTAACTGGATTCAGCAAGAGGAGCCCAGAAACCACCAAAGCATGATGCTTTCAACAGTATTCCCCCCCTTAAAAGATGGTACCTACTAAAATGTGGAAGATAGATAAAGCTGCAGTGATATTAGAGGTATGTGTACCAACAGCACATGTGAGCACTTCCTGCTGTACCCTGGACCAAAGCACTCATTCTTGATTTTCTGAAGTGCAATAAATAAGTAAACTGACTGTACCTTCATAAACTAAAAGTATCTAGGCATCCTGTTTTTCCTTTTTTGCAGTGCTATCCTAGTGAAAGACTTTCAGAAAGTACAGATTCACAGCTGCAATGGTATACCCACCTATTCTTTCAGGTCAAGATTTAATGATTTAGAGGATGGAAAACACCCATGTTTTTGTACAAAGGAGCAAATATTTTTGTACAAAGCAAAAAACAGTACCCTTTTTTTTTACACACCATTTAGAAAAGAAGCCAAATCCACCACTTACAGAGTCTCTGTCACATTCTCATTTGATTGCACTGTAAATGCAGCGGCATCCTACCTATAGAAAATAAAAACAACACAGCAACAATATTTGGCATGGGATGTATCCAGTAAAGACCTGATTTTTATGGCTTACTCAGGCATAACCACCAATAGGTGAGCTTGGATGGAAAATCGATAATCTAAACAGGCATGAATGTCAATATTAAAGACCTTCCTTTTTCAAAAGTGTTCCACGACTCTAAAATGTTTCAAGTTGTTCAAACAGGTGAAGAATCCTTCACTGAATAGAAGCGAATTGCAAGGACTTTGCTTCAGGCACACTGCACTTCTGAACAGCGAATGCCAGAAGTTGATTTTGCCAGACTGCACTGCACAGGGAGTGCAGAGCTCGGAGCTCCTTACACATCCTCTGGACTCTGGGCTTTTATTTGCACAGCGCACACTGCTCAGGAATTAGAGAGGTGAAGCTTCGCATGCATTAACTAGAGAAAGTGGTGGCAGCTTTGTATTTTAGCCCTTCCTTCTGAATACTTTACTAATGTCAAAGGCCTGGAGCAAAATTAATAAGCACTGAAAGACTCGTTTTCAGCCTTGCAGATGCCCAGCTTTTTTGTGTGCATATGTAAACAGTGGTGTGCAGAGCATGCTGTGGGTAAGCCAGCCTCTGAAAGGTGCTGGAATTTAAGAAGGCCCCAGATTATCTGCATTATCACTTGGGATGGGGGCCCTGGGGTTTGAGACGTAAGCGTGCACTGCACTGCTGCAGCGCCTCGAGCAGATCCTCAGCATTATCACAGCACTAAATAAACAACTCAGATTGAACTCCCAGACTAAAACATACGATAGGTGAAAGCAACATTGCAGAAACAAATAAAGTCATTTCATGTATAAATGCATAAATACACAGAGTCACTGAACAGGTGTGAAAGCTGTGAGGAAGCCATGCTTCACAGGTGTTTGGGAACTGCTGAGTCACAGCCTGAACCTCTGATTGATCACCGGAGACGAGCCACGAGTCAGCCAGAGGAGCACAGTGAAGGCAATCCACCTGTGCTGCCTGGCTCCACCCCTCCTAGACCTATTGAAGAGCTGGCTGCCAGTGGGGAAGGATCTCTTCTGGAGATCCCCTCTTCTGGGGGTTTTGTAAGTGAGCCTAGCATGCGGGTAAGCCTTCCGTTTATTCTCTCTTGTTATCTTAGTCTACTTTGCCTCACTCTCTTGTTCTTTTGTGATTATAACATCTTAATATCCATTGATTGTACAACCGGATTTTGAGATTGTTAGAAAAATCCAAAAAAGAGAGAAAGAAAAATACGAATCCAGTTCTTTCATTTGGAAAATAAGAAGACAGTCCTGCTAAGCTAGTGGGAGTTTTCCAATTAAATTCAGCTAGGCCAAGAGCGCCAAGAATATTAGCAGCCTTCTAGGAACATCCAGGAAGACTTTCTGAGGGCAGACAAGTTCAGGATTCGTGTCAGCAGGACATTACTGTGTAGCTGGTCTGCAGAGCAGAGTTTTCAAAACTGTACAGCCAGTCTTAATCTCCTCCCAACAAAACAGAAGAAAACACTCAAAATTTGCTTGTTTCTAACCTGTGCAAATCCATTAAATGCCGTGCTGGATGCCCAAGTAGAAGTGAAGATCAGAACAAGTCATCATTTGTTTAGTAAACAAGAACATGGGGAAAACATTTCTATTTGCAAAATAAAAATAGGCCAGACATAAAACAAAAGAAATAACAAAAGGAAGGGCAAGGCAGAAAGATACTTGATGACAGTGCAATTCGATAACAGATTTTACAGGCTTAAAGAGAACACCAAAACCAATAAAAAAAGCGCAGTGACTTCAGTATTTTTATAAAAAGAAAGAAGAAAAGACTGGAAATGCATTTTAAATTATACATGTAAAGTACAAAAGCTGTGAGACACCGTGTGCCTTCACAGTGTGAAGCTTCATTCACCTTCCTGAAATGCATTTCTGCCAGCCTGCTTCATTACATGACTGAAGGGCACCACACTATGAACAGCTGCATGACAACTTTCCAAGAAAAAATTGCAAGGACTTAGGAGGGGTAGCAGGAAACACACAGATGGACTGGTTTTAAACGACAAGGTTATGCTTGACCTAAGGAACTCTTTGTCTAGACTAGGCTACACACTGGGGTAGGTACCTCTGCTTTATCAGCCTCCATTTCCTGGTACAACAATCCGTATCTCCGGTTAGCAATTTCATCTTCAGATAAATCTGAGCTGTTAGTCCTGGCAGTGCGCTGCCAGCAGCTGATCTGGCCGTCCAGGATCCTGGCACTACAGATGCTTCATTGCCAAGTGCAGCAATCGGGTGTTTTGGGGAAAAGCCAACTCCCAGGTATTTCTGGCACATCCACATCACAGCACCACAGGCCAGCAGCATGCAGACAGCAGCACAGCTGAGAACATTACCATGGCTGTGACGTGGCACTTCTGCTCAGATTTGTGAACAGCAGCCTCTGTGCTTTCCTGCATTCATGCCTGGAAGAAACGAGACAATGTCCCACAGTCCCTTCACCTGCTACACAACTCTCTGGGAACTGCGAGTGGTGGGAGCTGAGCAGCGTCACAGAGGTCTGCACGTCCCCCCTCTGGCACGCCGCTGGAACAACTCTCCACACCCCACTGAGGTCAGCCATTTTCACAGGGCCGTCCCTGGCTTCTTTGACACGTGCTCTGTGCCCACACGCTCAGGTTTGGCTGCTGACCTGGTGTGCAAGGTTGCTGACCTGGTTAGTGATGCTGGATGAAATTACGCAGCACAGAAATTACCTGGCGTGCCAGCTGTTGACGCTGCCTGCGTTCCACTGTCCGAGACCGGCAGGGTGGGATGGCTGCCTTCCTGCAGTGCATCCTGCTCAGTTTCTTGGTCAGTTCCTTTAGAAAGAAAGCAGGACAGTAGGATTGGATGTGATGTGCTCTCATCGGGAACTGAGTTACTCCAATCCTGAGCTCAGGCAAAGTCTGCTGTCCCAGCCACCCACATCCACTGTCACCCCCTCCGTTGCCCAAGGACATTTGGGACCTCCCAGGAACTGGAGGGTGTCGACCCTCTCATGCCTCCTCAGCTCCTATGCAAGCCCCCTACGCCATGTGCTGCGGGCATCACCAACCACCACAGCCAGCTATCTGCAGGCTGAAATTCAAGCTCCAGCACAAGCACCTTCAGAATCAGCATCTCCAGCCCATGGCTTTCACCGCCTGGCACATCTCCAAGGCAGTTTCTCCCTCTGGGGAAGTCAGCAGTGCCCCCAAAGAGTTTGCTGTCTCAGTAAGTCTCTGCCCACTGCTTCTTCAGGAGGAAAGCCCCGAGGAAAAGCTTTGCCACAGAGCCCCATAAAACCCCATTGAGCCCCTCTTCATGGCCGAGCAGCTGGGAGCAATTGCTCCAGGTGCCCTGACTCAGGCTCACCCTCCTTTGTGCTCCAATCCTGCCAGAGCTGATGTGGGGGAGAGGGGCTCCCACCTTTGGCCTCTGCATGTTCTTTTTCGCACGGCCTGCCTAAGTGTGACTGCCGTCATCTCTTGTCTTTGAGGGAGCAGATGAGGATGAAGGTGAAACTCTCCTGGGGTTGGTTGTTTACGATGTGGACGGAGAGATCGCCCACACCTTCCACGCGCAGGTACGGCCAGTGCGTGCGGTGGGCTGCTGGGAGGGAAACCGTCCTCCTGCGGGTGTGGAGGGACGACTGCTGGCGGGAGGGAGGAGTGCAGCTGCCTTCCCCCATCAGCAGCGCCGCTCTGGCGTCCCACGGCAGCCCAGGGAGCGGAGCAGAGCAAGCCGGGGTTCTGTGGCTGGCAAAGGGAGCCGTGCGGATGTGCCGCGGCGCTTCCCGCTTTGTATCAGCAGGAGGAGCCCCGCAAAGCCTTCGGCCGTGCCAGATTGGAGGCGCGGAGCAACTGGGGAAACGCAGAACGCACCTGCGTGTGCCGAGTGGAAATTTACGGCAATTCGCAAAAGACAGCAGAGATTTTTAGTAGCAATAATGAGAATAAAAGCTCGGTTACTTTCTGCCCGCGCTGAGGGCGGTTACTGGAGCGGCGCGTTGGGGCCGTGTGACGTCATCACCCTGCGCCGCGAGGCCGAGCCGGCCGTGAGGAGGTAGTGCGGGGCCGCGCGATGCTCCAACGCCGCAGGGCAGCTCCGGGCTCCGAGCGCCGCTTCAGCTTCTACAAGTGGGTGTTCGCGGGGGCACCGGGGCGGGGGCCGCTCTGCGTTGGCCCCGTGGGGCCTCTGTGGTGTTCGGGGCCTCTGCTCGGTGTGGGGAGGTGCGCTGTGTCCCCGTCCCCCCCCAATCCAGGCTACATCGCTGCCTCGTTCCCCTCCACGGTTCGGCCATAAACTCCCCCAGTCCCTCTTTCTGACCCCCAGGGTCACACTGTCCCCCCAATCCCCCCCAACACTGACCTTTAGAGCCCCCCCAACTCCAGTTCCCCCATTCCTTTTCAACCCCCCCCCCCCCCCCGCCTCCCACCCAGTTCTCCATTTTTACTCCCGGGTCCCTTCCCCACCCTCACCTCATCCCTCCCCTCCTTATTCCCCCATTCTGATCCTCTGTCCCCCCTCCCAATACTCCCCTCAGTTCCTCTTGCCTCAGATCAGATGTCCACAACATAGACACCTCCCTGTGAGGTACCTCACTACTGCTAATTTGTGAGCCACTAATGCTCACATGTGGAGATTAAGGATAGGAAGGAGCTGTGCAGATGCAAATATCTGTTGAAATGTAGGCTGTTACTCCCAGAGCGTGGCAGGACATTCCCTTGTCCAACAACACCTGCACTGTCAGTAGATATCCACATCTGGGACAACCGAAGCTGTCCCTGCTGTGCATAATGGGGGCAGCCTATAAAGGGATTTAGCCGAACAAGTGGAGTCGTGTGCCACTGGAGCATGACTAAGCTTATTTCTTTCTCTTCTCCTTTATCACCTGTATTTTCTAGATCTTCCTTGACTGCAGTGGCTGTTGTGTCATGGACATTCCTGCGTGTCCTCAGCAGTTATCAGCAAGCTTGTCCCAGCTTTTGTGTCTTCTTGCAGGACTTTATTGGATACAGCTAGTGATAGATGGAGATAAAACGAGGGATTCTTTTGCAAACTGTATCCTTAAGTGACCAGATGTGAAAGAGCCTATGACTCACGTGCAGTACACCATGAAAAAGATTCTCTCATTTTGGTCAGTTGAGCTATTATAGGATAACATCATTAACTGTTGCGTGGTCTTGATCAGGCTGCTTCCCAACTGCTTGATCAAGGAGAGCAGGCAGAAGCCTTTTGTCAGCAATCTGAGGTGTCTGCAGATCAATGAGCAGCTGCCTATTTCACACACACACACAGAATCACAAGGTTGGAAATGACCTGCAAGATCATCTAGTCCAACCACCCTCCCATTCCTATTAGTACCACAAGCACCAAACCATCTCTCGTTGCTCCTCATCCAGGCACTTCTTGAACACTACCAGGGACGGCAACTCCACCACCTCCCTGGGCAGCCATTCCAGTGCCTGACCACCCTTTGAGAGAAAAAGTTTCTCCTAATATCCAACCTAAACCTCCTCTGGTACAACTTCTGGCCGTTTCCTCGGGTCCTACTATTTGCCTGGTAGAAGAGGCCAGACCTTTTTGTACCACAACCTCCCTTCAGGAAGTTGTAGAGTGCAGTGAGGTCTCCCCTGAGCCTCCTCTTCTCCAGACTGAACAATCCCAGCTCCCTCAGCCGCTCCTCATAAGACTTGTGCTCCAGACCCCTCACCAGTTTCGTTGCCCTTCTCTGGACACGTTCCAGGGCCTCAATGTCTTTCTTGTAGTGAGGGGCCCAAAACTGAACACAGTACTCGAGGTGCAGCCTCACCAGTGCTGAGTAGAGGGGGATGATCACCTCCCTGCTCCTGCTGGCCACACTATTTCTAATGCAGGCCAGGATGCCGTTGGCCCTCTTGGCCACCTGGGCACACTGTCGGCTCCTGTTCAGCCAAGCATCAACCAACACCCCCAGGTCCCTTTCCTCTTCACAATCATCCAACCACTCATCCATAAGCCTGTAACGCTGCATGGGGTTGTTGTGGCCAAAGTGCAGAACCCGACACTTGGCCTTGTTAAACCTCACCCCATTCACCTCAGCCCAGCGATCCAGCTTATCTAGATCCCTCTGCAGGGCCTCCCTGCCCTCAGGCAGATCGACACCACCTCCCAACTTGGTGTCATCTGCAAACTTACTCAGGGTACACTCAATCCCTTCATCTAAGTCGTCAATGAAGATATTACACAGGATGGGCCCCAGTACCGACCCTTGGGGGACACCACTTGTAACAGGTCTCCAGCTAGACTTCACTCCATTGACCACCACCCGTTGAGCATGGCCCTCCAGCCAGTTCCTTATCCAACGGAGGGTAAAACTGTCCAAGCCACGGGCAGCCAGTCTCCGCAGAAGGATACTGTGAGAGACCGTGTCAAAGGCTTTGCTGAAGTCCAGGTAGACTACATCAACTGCCTTTCCCTCATCTACCAGTCTGGTCACCCAGTCGTAGAAGGAGATGAGGTTGGTCAAACACGACCTGCCTTTCATGAACCCATGCTGGCTAGGCCTGATCCCGTGAACGCCGCGCACGAGCCGTGTGATCTCTCCCAGGAGGATTTGTTCCATGACCTTCCCTGGCACTGATGTCAGGCTGACAGGCCTGTAGTTCCCCGGATCCTCCTTACGGCCCTTCTTGTAGATGGGCGTCACATCAGCAAGCCTCCAATCCTCTGGAACCTCTCCAGTCAACCAGGAGCACTGGTAGAGCCGAGAGCGGCTTAGCAATCACCCCCGCCAACTCCCTCAGCACCCTAGGATGAAGCCCATCCGGTCCCATGGACTTGTGACTGTCCAGATGGAGGAGGAGCTCTCTAACTGTCTCCACCTCGATCTCCGGGGAGACATTCTGCGTGTCAGCCCAGATATCCAGATCAGGGCACAAAGTGCCCTGAAGATAGCTGGTCTGACTATTAAAGGCAGATGTAAAGAAGGCGTTGAGGACCTCAGCCTTCTCCTTGTCATCTGTGGTCACATTCCCCGCCGCATCAATTAAAGGATAGAGATTATCCTTGGTTTTTCTCTTGCCACTGATATATTTGTAAAAGGATTTCTTATTCTGCTTTATTGCAGTGGCCAATGTAAGTTCAAGATGGGCTTTCGCCTTCCGGACTTCCTCCCTGCATACCTTAGCAACTTCCTTGTAATCTCCCCTAGTAGCCTGTCCCTTCTTCCATAGGACATGGACTCTCTTTTTCTTCCTGAGTCTTGACAGTAATTCCCGGCTCATCCACACCGGTCTTCTCCCCCTATGGCTCGCCTTACAGTATTCAGGGACAGCCTGTTTTTGTGCCTTTAAGATTTCCATCTTGAGGAGTGTCCAGGCTTCCTGGACCCCTTTACCCTTAAGGAGCGACTCCCAAGGGACCCGTGCTACAAGCGTCCTGAGCAGGTCAAAGTCCGCCCTCTTGAGGTTCAAGATAGCAGTTTTGGTAGTCACCCTTCTGACATCTCCAAGAATAGAGAACTCTACAATTTCATGGTCGCTCTGCCCTAGACAGTCTCCAACCTTCACATCACCTACCAGACCTTCTTTGTTAGCAAAGAGCAGGTCAAGCAGGGCACCACCCCTGGTAGGCTCTCGTACCAGCTGTGTAAGGAAGCTATCTTCCACACACTCTAGAAACCTCTTGGACTGGAAGAGTGGACTATCTTGGACTATGGGAGCTGCAATTGCCCTGGCATTCTCTGGCCGAGCAGAACAACAGGCCACTGAGTTCAGCCAACTTCTTCACACAGCTGCTGGGGGGAAACACAGGCGATGCTCAGCTGGGTCTCACACTGGCCGACAGGGAGCTGGTCAGGGCTGTGACAGTCAGGGCAGCTTTGGCTGCTTTCACCTGACATGGACCTGATACTCACAGAGGAGTGTGAAGGCTCCAGCTGATAGAGTTTCCTTACAAGTAAAGGAGTAGACAGGGGTGGTGCGGGCCTACTGTTGTGTTAATAAGCACAGGAGCAGAGAGGGCTGATGTACCTCACGGCTTCTTTGCCTCTGTCTTCACCAGCAACGCTTCCCTGGCTTTCATGCCTGAAGGCAGGATTCCAGAGCACAACTGCCAAATGGTGGGAGAACTCCTCGACAGCAGCCCTGCCAAGAAGGTCTTGGGCTTCCCTGGGAGACAAAAAGCTTTACCTGTGTCAGCAGTGTGTGCTGGCAGCCCAGAAAGCCAACAGTATTCTGGACTGCAACAAAAGAGCGGTGGGCAGCAGGGCGAGGGAGGCAATCGTCCTTCTCTACTCTGCCTTCATGAGGCTCCATCTAAAGTACTGTGAATCCTCTTGTGGTGTCCTGGCCCATCTCGTGGCTTGGAAGATCATGGTGATCTTACTTCTGTCTCGTCAGCTGATGGCAGGTCACAGGAACGCTGGCGGGTTGGGTAGTGGGTGGTTGCTGAGATGATGGATCTCTGCTGAATGAGGCATCTGGAGGTGGGGGCTCTGGGGCCGGGCCGCTCCGCTCCAGGGCCGGGCCAGGTTTTCATTTCTTTATGTACTGCTGTGTTGCTGCAGCTGCCCTTCTGTATTGTTACTGCTTTTTTTGTTCGTGAATATTAAAACGTGTTATCTCCGTGTTGGTTGTCATCCTGCTCTCTTTTCTCTGTTTTGCAGGTCAGCTCGTGTTGGAAGTTGGTGGTGTCACTGTATGAATGAAGGTCAGTTCAGGAGCAGCTGCTGATGGAAGGAATGAAGTCCACGGTAATGAGCTGAAGCATCTCCTGGTAAGGTGTCAGAGCTGGCAGTAACGATTTCTGTCGTTGTGAAAAGCAGAGGGCTGGCTCATCCAAGTGCTTGCTGACTGATGTGTGAGAGCATCTGCCTTCTCCAACTGAACAATAAGAAAGCTGGATATGCTGAATCATTACAGCTTATGCAGAAGTTGTGAAAATGCTCTCAAATGTTTCCTTTAGTGATAAGCTGTGTCTTGGCACTGTGATGGTCCTGTCTATGATCTGGAGCACTGCATCTCTTGCAAGCCTTGTGTGCCCATTTCCATGAACCTTCCTTTCTTTCACTCTTCAGAAGAAGTGCTGGGTGCTTTTGGGGGAATCATGAAGGAGGCTGTCAGAAAGCCAGCTGTGATTTTCCTCACATGAAAGGATGCAATGGGAATGGACTGTCATTGCCACCAAGCAGAAGTGAGCTTCTTATGTCGTGAAAGATATAATCTAGATTATTGATTGAGCAGTTGCAGTGCGATAGGGGACGTGAAGTAACTGTTTGTGTGGGAGTTCAGGGAAGAGCCATGAGAAGTGAAATGGCAGTTTGTGTTTTGGCTGTCAAAATGGTGGAGCTTTACTGGAGTGAAAGGTGTGAGCTTTCTGTAGGCAGGCCCCGGATTTATTTCTGTAAGCAGGCCCCCTCTCAGATTGGTTTTTGCTTGCTGCTTGCTGTGCCTGCCTGCCTGCTCCCTGTGCTTGCTGCATCTGATACCAGTGGTGGTGGCCAGGCTCCCCAGGGCTGTGGGCCTGGTCCTGAGCTGCTGCAGCTTAAAGACCATCTGCGTTTGGGTTGTCCTTCCTGGAGCATCAGGTTGGACTTGGTGATCCTTGTGGATCCCTTACAATTTGGGATGTTCTGTGATTCTATGATCTTGGTGGTTTGCCTGGAAAATACCAGGTGATTTTTTTCCCTCATTTTTTCCTGGCATTTGAACTTGTAGTTTCACTTCTAAATGTGAGTGGAGTTGGATAAGGGGAGGGTAAGTTGCTTCTTTATTTGCTGTTCTCCCAGGTGGGTCTGTGTATTTAGTGCCCAAGTTGTGGTAGCTCTGTAACTGGGAATGTTCCTAATGGTCATAAAAAGTCTTTGCTGCCAGCACAGAATTTGGCCACAGGACTGCCTGCTGGATTAAGTTGTGTAGATTTGCTCCTTGAGATGGTCTGTTCTGTTTATTTTTTCCAAGACGTCAGGTTTTGAGGTCACTGAGATGTACGGATTAATCAATCACTTGCAGCTTGTTTGAGCTTGAAGCAGTTGAATCGTCCCACACAGCACTGTTAAATCAAACCTTATAATGGCTTTGGGATCGTAGCTCTGCGCTGTGCCCCTGGTGTGAATGTCTGTGCTGCAGGTGGCATCCGTCCTGTCGTTCCACTGTGCCCCTCATTGGCAGCAGGTATCACCCTCAGCTTTCTACCTCACACAGCAGAGATTTGGTCACTTTCCAGTTTCTCTGTGGCACCCCCTGTGCTGTTAGTTCTCTTTCTGTGTTGGTGTCCTGTCTAGTCTTCAGCTTGCCCCAGGATGCCAGGCCAGCTGAAAAGAATTTTCAACTTGTATCCATCCTGATATTTTTATGTACTGTCCTTTGTCTTGATGAGGAACACCCTGCAGTCTTCTGAAGAAATCACCATTTCAGACGTGCGTATCGCTTACCTGTATAGCCAATTACTGCTCTCAAGGCTCTTGTTCTCTAATGCGTTCAGTTCAGGATCAGTCCCTGTCCTTTGTCCTCCCTGCTTTGCTGTCCTGTATGGATTTACCTAAGGTTTTTCTTCAGCCTGCTTTCCTTTCAGTTCTGACAACGATTCAACGTTTCCCGTTCGTTTCTCGGCGCTTCTGCCCGCGGTCGTTTCTGCAGCTCCAATAAGCCGCCCCGTCCCCGTGCCCTCCGCCGGGTAAGGACGGGGCGGCGCAAACGGCCGTGTCGTAGCACTGCGAGCGCCGGCCCCGTTCCTCCCCCGCATCCCCTCCCCTCCTCGGCACCGCGTGGGAAATGGCTGGGGTGGGATTCCGGGAGAGCTGGGGCGGCTCCGCCTGCAGAAGAGGAGGCTCGGGGCGATCCCGGGCGCGGCCACCGGTCCGCGCAGGGAGGCGCGGAGAGGACGGAGCCGGGCTGTGCCCGGCGGTGCCCAGCAGCTCCCGTGCTGCAGGGAGCTTCCCCAGGGTTGGGATCCAAAATTGCCCCTGAAGCTCAGCACCCAGCCGTGGTGTGCGCACCTCCTACGTGCCTCCCACCTCGCTGTGCCAGCAACAGAGCAGCCTGCCCCCAGCAGCCGCCCGCAGAAATGACTTTCCCTTTCTCCTGTGAGCCTCCCTGCAGGCTCCAGTGCTCCCACGCCCTTCTCCAGGGCCACCCCTGTTCCCAGAGAGCCTTGCCCAGGGCAGTGTGTTGGTGCTGGCCTGGCTGGCTGCTCCTGCTTTTCTCCCTGTGCTCCTTGCAGGGCCACGAGTTGGCAGGGCTGCTCTGCAGAGGCGGGGGCTGCGCTGCCCTGGACCCCAGGATGACCTTCCCTGGCTGTGCTGCTCCAGGGAGAAGCAGACTCAGCTGGCTGGGGATCTCTGCTGCTGAGTCCCTCTCCATCTGCCCTGATAAATCAGCAGCCAAGGACGGTGCTGGGCAGGACCCAGGGGTGCCTCTAAAGGCTCGACAGGCAACTGAGCAATGCAAGGAGTCACAGAATGACAGAATGATAGAATGCTTTACCTTACAGGTCATCTGGTCCAACCTCCCTGCAGTGAACTGGGACCCTACGCTGGGTCAGGCGCTCAGAGCCTGCTCCAGCCTCTCCCTGAATGCCTCCAAGGATTGA
This sequence comes from Lagopus muta, assembly GCF_023343835.1. Classification (NCBI taxonomy): domain Eukaryota; kingdom Metazoa; phylum Chordata; class Aves; order Galliformes; family Phasianidae; genus Lagopus; species Lagopus muta. The sequence goes on from NC_064462.1 coordinate 742,804, forward strand.
GCTTCCACCACCTCCCTGGGCAACATGTGCCACTGCCTCACCGCTCTTGTCATGAAAGACTTTTTCCTTTAATGCAATCTAAATCTCCCCTCTCTTACTCGGACACTATTTCCCCTTTCGTTACAACAGTTCCACCAGGGAGGCCAGCTCTGGCACAGCGGGGCACCCTGCCACGGCTTTGGGCAGAGTGGTGGAGATGCAGCCCAGGGCGAGGAGGGCGAGGCTGAGGAGGAAGAAGCGCATGGGGTGTGCAGGCGGTGGTCGAGGGCTGCGGCTGTGCTGATGAGGCCATTGCCCAGGCCATTTTGTCCAGATCTCAAGGCAAGGCCTCTTTATCCTCAAGCAGGTCTAAACTCCTCCCAGCTTAGCATCATCCACAAACTGATTGATACAACCAACAGATCTTTAGTGGAACCAACAGTAAAAACAAGATAGAGAAATGGCCTTAAAATGGAGCCCAGCAGAATTCAACAGGTTCATCAGACACACAGGGCAACTGTCAGGACAAAGTCACCGAATCCTCCAGTGCAGCCATGTTTTAGTTGTCAAGGGACATTCTAAGGCATGCATAGCCAAGGCTTTATGATGCCATGAGCCACCTCCCTGACAAAAGCTCGAGATCTGGGAAACCTGGCAACAGAACACCAGCTGTGATGCAAGGCAGCCAGCCAACAAAGGCACGCACTCAGGGGCCAGAACTCCAGCCAGCCAGCCAGCCAGCCAGCCAAGGAAGGCAGGCAGGGGCCAGGACTCCATCCAGCCAGCCAAGACAGGCAAGCAGGAACCAGGACTCCAGCCATCCAGCCAAGGCAGGCAGACATACAAGAGCCACGGTTCCAGCCAGCCAGCCAAGGCAGGTAGGTAAGAAACATGTCTACAGCCATCCAGCCAAGGCAGGCAGGTAGACAGGAGCCAGGACTCTAGGCACCCAGCCAAGGCAGGCAGGCAGAGGCCAGGACTGCAGCCAGCCTGCCAAGGCAGGCAGGCAAGGACCATGACTCCAGTCAGCCAGCCAAGGCAGGCAGGCAGGAGCCAGGACTCCAGTCAGCCAGCCAATGCAGGCAGGCAGGAGCCAGGACTGCAGCCAGCCAGCCAAGGCAGGCAAGCAAGGACCACGACTACAGGCTGCCAGACAAGGCAGGCAGGCAGTGGCCAGGACTGCAGCCAGCCAGACATGGCAGGCAAGGAGGGCCACGGTTCCATCAAGCCAGCCAAGGCAGGCAGGTAGGGGCCACAACCACAGCCAGCCAGCCAAAAGAGGAAGGCAGGGTCCACAGTTCCAGCTAGCCAGCCAAGGCAGGCAGGCAGGAGCCAGGACTCCAGCCATCCAGTCAAGGCAGGCAGGTAGGCAGGAGTCAGGACTCCAGCCAGACAGCGAAGGCAGGCAGGCAGGGGCTAGGACTGCAGCCATCCAGCCAAGGCAGGCAGGCAGGAGCCAGGAATCCAGCCAGCCAGACATGGCAGGCAAGCAAGGACCACGACTACAGGCTGCCAGACAAGGCAGGCAGGCAGTGGCCAGGACTGCAGCCAGCCAGACATGGCAGGCAAGGAGGGCCACGGTTCCATCAAGTCAGCCAAGGCAGGCAGGCAGGGGCCACAACCACAGCCAGCCAGCCAAAAGAGGCAGGCAGGCTCCACAGTTCCAGCTAGCCAGCCAAAGCAAGCAGGCAGGAGCCAGGACTCCAGCCATCCAGTCAAGGCAAGCAGGTAGGCAGGAGCCAGGACTCCAGCCAGCTAGCCAAGGCAGGCAGGCAGGAGCCAGGACTCCAGCCATCCAGCCAAGGCAGGCAGGCAGGAGCCAGGACTCCAGTCAGCCAGCCAAGGCAGGCAAGCAAGGACCACGACTACAGGCTGCCAGACAAGGCAGGCAGGCAGTGGCCAGGACTGCAGAAAGCCAGACATGGCAGGCAAGGAGGGCCACGGTTCCAGCAAGCTAGCCAAGGCAGGCAGGCAGCAACCAGGACTCCAGTCAGCCAGCCAAGGCAGGCAGGCAGGGGCCACAACCACAGCCAGCCAGCCTAGGCAGGCAGGCAGAGTCCACAGTTCCAGCCAGCCAGCCAAGGCAGGTAGGCAGGAGCCAGGACTCCAGCCATCCAGCTAAGGCAGGCAGGTAGGCAGGAGCCAGGACTCCAGCCAGCTAGCCAAGGCAGGCAGGCAGGAGCCAGGTCTCTAGTCAGCAAGCCAGGGCAGGCAGGCAGGAGCCAGGACTCCAGCCAGCCAGCCAAGGCAGGCAGGCAAGGACCATGACTCCAGTCACGCAGCCAAGGCAGGCAGGCGGGAGCCAGGACTCCAGCCAGCCAGACAAGGCAGGCAGGCAGGGGTCAGGACTCCAATCAGCTAGCCAAGGCAGGCAGGCAGGAGCCAGGACTCCAGCCAGCCAGCCAAGGCAGGCAAGCAAGGACCACGACTACAGGCTGCCAGACAAGTTAGGCAGGCAGTGGCCAGGACTCCACCCAGCCAGACAGGGCAGGCAAGGAGGGCTACGGTTCCAGACTGCCAGCCAGCCAAGGCAGGCAGGCAGGGGCCACAACCATAGCCAGCCAGCCAAAAGAGACAGGCAGGGTCGACAGTTCCAGCCAGCCAGCCAAGGCAGGCAGGCAGGAGCTAGGACTCCAGCCATCCAGTCAAGGCAGGCAGGTAGACAGGAGCCAGGACTCCAGTCAGCCAGCCATGGCAGGAAGACAGGACCCAGGACTCCAGTCAGCCAGCCAAGGTAGGCAGGCAGAGGCCAGGACTCCAGCCAGCCTGCCAAGGCAGGAAGGCAAGGACCATGACTCCACTCAACCAGCCAAGGCAGGCAGGCAGGAGCCAGGACTGCAGCCAGCCAGCCAAGGCAGGCAAGCAAGGACCACGACTACAGGTTGCCAGACAAGGCAGGCAGGCAGTGGCCAGGAATGCATCCAGCCAGACATGGCAGGCAAGGAGGGCCACGGTTCCATCAAGCCAGCCAAGGCAGGCAGGCAGGGGCCACAACCACAGCCAGCCAGCCAAAAGAGGAAGGCAGGGCCCACAGTTCCAGCTAGCCAGCCAAGGCAGGCAGGCAGGAGCCAGGACTCCAGCCATCCAGTCAAGGCAGGCAGGTAGGCAGGAGACAGGACTCCAGCCAGACAGCGAAGGCAGGCAGGCAGGGGCTAGGACTGCAGCCATCCAGCCAAGGCAGGCAGGCAGGAGCCAGGACTCCAGCCAGCCAGACATGGCTGGCAAGGAGGGCCACGGTTCCAGCAAGCCAGCCAAGGCAGGCAGGCAGGGGCCACAAACACAACCAGCCAGCCAAAAGTGGCAGGCAGGGTCCACAGTTCCAGCTAGCCAGCCAAGGCAGGCAGGCAGGAGCCAGGACTCCAGCCATCCAGTCAAGGCAGGCCGGAAGGAGTCAGGACTCCAGTCAGCCAGCAAAGGCTGGCAGGCAGGAGCCAGGACTCCAGTCAGCCAGCCAAGGCAGGCAAGCAAGGACCACGACTAGAGGCTGCAAGACAAGGCAGGCAGGCAGTGGCCAGCACTGCAGAAAGCCAGACATGGCAGGCAAGGAGGGCCACGGTTCCAGCAAGCCAGCCAAGGCAGGCAGGCAGGAGCCAGGGCTCCAGTCAGCTAGCCAAGGCAGGCAGACAGCAACCAGGACTCCAGTCAGCCAGGCAAGGCAGGCAGGCAGGAGCCAGGACTCCAGTCAGCCAGCCAAGGCAGGCAGGCAGGAACCAGGACTCCAGCCAGACAGCGAAGGCAGGCAGGCAACGACCATGACTCCAGTCAGCTAGCCAAGGCAGGCAGGCAGGGGCCCTGACTCCAGCCAGACAGCCAAGGCAGGCAATCAAGGACCACGACTACAGGCTGCCAGCCAAGGCAGGCAGGCAGGGGCCAGGACTCCAGCCAGCCAGACATGGCAGGCAAGGAGGGCCACGGTTCCAGCAAGCCAGCCAAGGCAGGCAGGCAGGAGCCTGGACTCCAGCCAGCTAGCAAAGGCAAGCAGGCAGGAGCCAGGACTCCAGCCATCCAGTCAAGGCTGGCAGGTAGACAGGAGCCAGGACTCTAGCCACCCAGCAAAGGCAGGCAGGCAGGAGCCAGGACTCCAGTCAGCCAGCCATGGCAGTCAGGCAGGAGCCAGGACTCTAGCCACCCAGCAAAGGCAGGCAGGCAGGAGCCAGGACTGCAGTCAGCCAGCCAAGGCAGGCAGGCAGGAGCCAGGACTCCAGTCAGCCAGACAAGGATGGCAAGGAGGTCCACGGTTCCAGCCAGACAGCCAATGCAGGCAGGCAAGGACCACGACTCCAGCCAGCCAGCCAAGGCAGGCAGGGGCCAGGACTCAAGTCAGCCAGCCAAGGCAGGCCGGCATGAGTCAGGACTCCAGTCAGCTAGCCAAGGCAGGCAGGCAGGAGCCAGGACTACATCCACCCAGCCAAGGCAGGCAATCAAGGACCACGACTACAGGCTGCCAGAGAAGGCAGGCAGGCAGGGGCCAGGACTCCACCCAGCCAGACATGGCAGGCAAGGAGGGCCACAATTCCAGCAAGCCAGCCAAGGCAGGCAGGCAGGGGCCACAACCACAGCCAGCCAGCCAAAAGAGGCAGGTAGTGTCCACAGTTCCTGCTAGCCAGCCAAGGCAGGCAGGCAGGAGCCAGGACTCCAGCCACACAGCCAAGGCAGGCAGGCAGGAGCCAGGACTCCAATCAGCCAGACAAGGCAGGCAGGCAGGGGCCAGGACTCCAGCCAGCCTGCCAAGGCAGGCAGGCAAGGACCATGACTCCAGACAGCCAGCCAAGGTAGGCAGGCAGGAGCCAGGACTCCAGCCAGCTAGCCAATGCAGGCAGGAAGGAGCCAGGACTCCAGTCAGCAAGCCAATGCAGGCAGGCAGGAGCCAGGACTCCAGCCAGTTAGCCAGGCAGGCAGGCAGGAGTCAGGATTCCAGTCAGCCAGCCAAGGCAGGCAGGCAGGAGCTAGGACTCCAGCCAGCCAGCTATGGCAGGCAGGCAGGAGCCAGGACTCCAGCCAGGTAGCCAAGGCAGGCAGGCAGGAGCCAGGACTCCAGCCAGCCAGACATGGCAGGCAAGGTGGGCCACGGGTCCAACAAGCCAGCCAAGGCAGGCAGGCAGGGGCCACAACCACAGCCAGCCAGCCATGGCAGGCAGGCAGGAACCAGGACTCCACTCAGCCAGCCAAGGCATGCAGGCAGGAGCCAGGACTCCAGCCAGCCAGCCAAGGCAGGCAGGCAGGGGACACAGCCACAACCAGCCAGCAAAAAGTGGCAGGCAGGGTCCACAGTTCCAGCTAGCCAGCCAAGGCAGGCATGCTGGAGGCAGGACTCTAGCCAGCTAGCTAAGGCTGGCAGGCAGGAGCCAGGACTACAGTCAGCAAGCCAATGCAGGCAGGCAGGCAGGCAGGAGCCAGGACTACAGTCAGCCTGCCAAGGCAGGCAGGCAGTGGCCAGGACTCCAGCCAGCCAGCCAAGGCAGGCAAGCAAGGACCACGACTACAGGCTGCCAGCCAAGGCAGGCAGGCAGTGGCCAGGACTCCAGCCAGCCACACATGGCAGGCAGGCAGGAGCCAGGACTCCAGCCGTCCAGCCAAGGCAGGCAGGCTGGAGCCAGGACTCCTGCCATCCAGTCAAGGCAGGCAGGTAGGCAGGAGCCAGGACTCTAGCCACCCAGCCAAGGCAGCCAGGCAGGAGCCAGGACTCCAGCCATCCAGCCAAGGCAGGAAGGCACGAGCCAGGACTCCAGCCAGCCAGCCAAGGCAGGAAGGCAGGGGCCAGGACTCCAGCCAGCTAGCCAAGGCAGGCAGGCAGGAGCCAGGACTCCAGCCAGCCAGCCAAGGCAGGCAGGCAGGGGCCAGGACTCCAGTCAGCAAGCCAAGGCAGGCAGGCAGGGGCCAGGACTCCAGCCAGACAGCCAAGGCAGCCAGGCAGGAGCCAGGACTCCAGCCAGCCTACCACGGCAGGCAGGCAGGAGCCAGGACTCCAGCCAGGTAGCCAAGGCAGCCAGGCAGGAGCCAGGACTCCAGCCAGCAAGCCAAGGTAGGCAAGCAAGGACCACGAATACAGGCTGCCAGAGAAGGCAGGCAGGTAGTGGCCAGGACTCCAGCCAGCCAGACATGGCAAGTAGGCAGGAGCCAGGACTCCAGCCATCCATTCAAGGCAGGCAGGCAGGAGCCAGGACTCCAGCCAGCCAGCCAAGGCAGGCAGGCAGGAGCCCGGACTCCAGCCAGCCAGCCAAGGCAGGCAGGCAGGGGCCAGGACTCCAGTCAGCAAGCCAAGGCAGGCAGGCAGGAGCCAGGACTCCAGCCAGGTAGCCAAGGCAGGCAAGCAAGGACCACGACTACCGGCTGCCAGACAAGGCAGGCAGGCAGTGGCCAGGATCCCAGCCAGCCATGCATGGCAGGCAGGCAGGAGCCAGGACTGGAGGCATCCAGTCAAGGCAGGCAGGCAGGAGCCATGACTCCAGTCAGCAAGCCAATGCAGGCAGGCAGGAGCCAGGACTCCAGCCAGGTAGCCAAGGCAGGCAGGCAGGAGCCAGGACTCCAGCCAGCTAGCTGAGGCAGGCAGGCAGGAGCCAGGACTCCAGCCAGCCAGCCAAGGCAGGCAGGCAGGAGCCAGGACTCCAGTCAGCAAGACAATGCAGGCAGGCAAGAGCCAGGACTCCAGCCAGGTATCCAAGGCAGGCAGGCAGGAGCCAGGATTCCAGTCAGCCAGACAAGGCAGGCAGGCAGGAGCCAGGATTCTAGCCAACCAGCCAAGGCAGGCAAGGAAGGACCACGAATACAGGCTGCCAGCCAAGGCAGGCAGGCAGTGGCCAGGACTCCAGCCAGCCAGACATGGCAGGCAGGCAGGAGCCAGGACTCCAGCCATCCAGTCAAGGCAGGCAGGCAGGAGCCAGGACTCCAGCCAGCTAGCCAAGGCAGGCAGGCAGGAGCCAGGACTCCAGTCAGCAAGCCAATGCAGGCAGGCAAGAGCCAGGACTCCAGCCACGTAGCCAAGGCAGGCAGGCAGGGGCCACAGTTCCAGCTAGCCAGCCAAGGCAGGCAGGCAGGAGCCAGGACTCCAGCCTGCCAGCCAAGGCAGGCAATCAAGGACCACGACTACAGGCTGCCAGACAAGGCAGGCAGGCAGTGGCCAGGACTCCAGCCAGCCAGACATGGCAGGGAAGGAGGGCCACGGTTCCATCAAGGCAGCCAAGGCAGGCAGGCAGGAGCCAGGACTCCAGCCATCCAGTCAAGGCAGGCAGGTAGGCAGGAGCCAGGACTCTAGCCACCCAGCCAAGGCAGCCAGGCAGGAGCCAGGACTCCAGCCATCCAGCCAAGGCAGGAAGGCAGGAGCCAGGACTCCAGCCAGACAGCCAAGGCAGGCAGGCAGGGGCCCGGACTCCAGCCAGCCAGCCAAGGTAGGCAGGCAGGGACCAGGACTCCAGTCAGCCAGCCAAGGCAGGCAGGCAGGGGCCAGGACTCCAGCCAGCAAGCCAAGGCAGGCAAGCAAGGACCACGAATACAGGCTGCCAGACAAGGCAGGCAGGCAGTGGCCAGGACTCCAGCCATCCATTCAAGGCAGGCAGGCAGGAGCCAGGACTCCAGCCAGCTATCCAAGGCAGGCAGGCAGGAGCCAGGACTCCAGTCAGCAAGCCAAAGCAGGCAGGCAGGGGTCCGGACTCCAGCCAGCTAGCCAAGGCAGGCAGGCAGGAGCCAGGACTCCAGCCAGCCAGCCAAGGCAGGCAGGCAGGGGCCCGGACTCCAGCCAGCCAGCCAAGGCACGCAGGAAGGAGCCAGGACTCCAGCCGTCCAGCCAAGGCAGGAAGGCAGGAGACAGGACTCCAGCCAGCCAGCCAAGGCAGGCAGGCAGGGGCCCGGACGCCAGCCAGCCAGCCAAGGTAGGCAGGCAGGTGCCAGGACTCCAGTCAGCCAGCCAAGGCAGGCAGGCAGGGGCCAGGACTCCAGCCAGCCAGCCAAGGCAGGCAGGCAGGAGCCAGGACTCCAGTCAGCAAGCCAATGCAGGCAGGCAGGAGCCAGGACTCCAGCCACGTAGCCAAGGCAGCCGGGCAGGAGCCAGGACTCCAGCCAGCCAGCCAAGGCAGGCAAGCAAGGACCACGACTACAGGCTGCCAGACAAGGCAGGAAGGCAGTGGCCAGGATCCCAGCCAGCCATGCATGGCAGGCAGGCAGGAGCCAGGACTGGAGGCATCCAGTCAAGGCAGGCAGGCAGGAGCCATGACTCCAGTCAGCAAGCCAATGGAGGCAGGCAGTAGCCAGGACTCCAGCCAGGTAGCCAAAGCAGGCAGGAAGGGGCCCGGACTCCAGCCAGCTAGCCAAGGCAGGCAGGCAGGAGCCATGACTCCAGTCAGCAAGCCAATGCAGGCAGGCAGGAGCCAGGACTCCAGCCAGGTAGCCAAAGCAGGCAGGCAGGGGCCCGGACTCCAGCCAGCTAGCCAAGGCAGGCAGGCAGGAGCCAGGACTCCAGCCAGGTAGCCAAGGCAGGCAGGCAGGAGCCAGGACTCCAGTCAGCAAGACAATGCAGGCAGGCAGGAGCCAGTACTCCAGTCAGCCAGACAAGGCAGGCAGGCAGGAGCCAGGATTCTAGCCAGCCAGCCAAGGCAGGCAAGGAAGGACCACGTCTACAGGCTGCCAGACAAGGCAGGCAGGGAGTGGCCAGGACTCCAGCCAGCCAGACATGGCAGGCAAGGAGGGCCACGGTTCCAGCAAGCCAGCCAAAAGAGGCTGTCAGGTTCCACAGTTCCAGCTAGCCAGCCAAGGCAGACAGGCAGGAGCCAGGACTCTAGCCATCCAGTCAATGCAGGCAGGCAGGGGCCCGGACTCCAGCCAGCTAGCCAAGGCAGGCAGGCAGGAGCCAGGACTCCAGCCAGATAGCCAAGGCAGGCAGGCAGGAGCCAGGACTCCAGTCAGCAAGACAATGCAGGCAGGCAGGAGCCAGGACTCCAGTCAGCCAGCCAAGGCAGGCAAGCAAGGACCACGAATACAGGCTGCCAGACAAGGCAGGCAGGCAGTGGCCAGGACTCCAGCCAGCCAGACATGGCAGGCAGGCAGGAGCCAGGACTCCAGCCATCCATTCAAGGCAGGCAGGCAGGAGCCAGAACTCCAGCCAGCTAGCCAAGGCAGGCAGGCAGGAGCCAGGACTCCAGTCAGCAATCCAATGCAGGCAGGCAGTGGCCAGGACTCCAGCCAGGTAGCCAAGGCAGGCAGGCAGGAACCAGGACTCCAGCCAGCCAGCCAAGGCAGGCAGGCAGGGGCCCGGACTCCAGCCATCTAGCTAAGGCAGGAAGGCAGGAGCCAGGACTCCAGCCAGCCAGCCAAGGTAGGCAGGCAGGTGCCAGGACTCCAGTCAGCCAGCCAAGGCAGGCAGGCAGGGGCCAGGACTCCAGCCAGCCAGCCAAGGCAGGCAGGCAGGGGCCAGGACTCCAGCCAGCCAGACATGGCAGGCAGGCAGGAGCCAGGACTCCAGCCAGCTAGGCAAGGCAGGCAGGCAGGAGCCAGGACTCCAGCCAGCCTGCCAAGGCAGGCAAGCAAGGACCACGACTACAGGCTGCCAGACAAGGCAGGCAGGCAGTGGCCAGGACTCCAGCTAGCCAACCAAGGTAGGCAGGCAGGGGCCCAGACTCCAGCCAGCCAACCAATGTAGGCAGGCAGGGGCCAGGACTCCAGTCAGCCAGCCAAGGCAGGCAGGCAGGGGCCAGGACTCCAGCCAGCTAGCCAAGGCAGGCAGGCAGGAGCCAGGACTCCAGCCAGCCAGCCAAGGTAGGCAGGCAGGGGCCAGGATTCCAGTCAGCCAGCCAAGGCAGGCAGGCAGGGGCCAGGACTCCAGCCAGCTAGCCAAGGCAGGCAGGCAGGAGCCAGGACTCCAGCCAGCCAGCCAAGGCAGGGAGGCAGGAGCCAGGACTCCAGTCAGCAAGCCAAGGCAGGCAGGCAGGAGCCAGGACTCCAGCCAGCCAGCCAAGGCAGGCAGGCAGGGGCCAGGACTCCAGCCATCCAGTCAAGGCAGGCAGGCAGGAGCCAGGACTCTAGTCAGCAATCCAATGCAGGCAGGCAGGAGCCAGGACTCCAGCCAGGTAGCCAAGGCAGTCAGGCAGGAGCCAGGACTCCAGCCAGCCAGCCAAGGCAGGCAGGTAGGGGCCCGGACTCCAGCCAGCCAGCCAAGGCAGCCAGGCAGGAGCCAGGACAACAGCCAGCTAGCCAAGGCAGGAAGGCAGGAGCCAGGACTCCAGCCATCCAGCCAAGGCAGGCAGGCAGGAGCCAGGACTCCAGCCAGCCAGCCAAGGTAGGCAGGCAGGTGCCAGGACTCCAGTCAGCCAGCCAAGGCAGGCAGGCAGGTGCCAGGACTCCAGTCAGCCAGCCAAGGCAGGCAGGCAGGAGCCAGGACTCCAGCCAGGTAGCGAAGGCAGCCGGGCAGGAGCGAGGACTCCAGCCATCCAGCCAAGGCAGGAAGGCAGGAGCCAGGACTCCAGGCAGCCAGACAAGGCAGGCAGGCAGTGGCTAGGACTCCAGCCAGCCAACCAAGGCAGGCAGACAGGAGCCAGGACTCCAGCAAGCCAACCAAGGTAGGCAGGCAGGGGCCAGGACTCCAGTCAGCCAGCCAAGGCAGGCAGGCAGGGGCCAGGACTCCAGCCAGCTAGCCAAGGCAGGCAGGCAGGAGCCAGGACTCCAGCCAGCCAGACATGGCAGGCAAGGAGGGCCACGGTTCCATCAAGCCAGCCAAGGCAGGCAGGCAGGAGCCAGACACCAGCCATCCAGCCAAGGCAGGAAGGCAGGAGCCAGGACTCCAGCCAGCCAGCCAAGGCAGGCAGGCAGGGGCCCGGACTCCAGCCAGCCAGCCAAGGTAGGCAAGCAGGGGCCAGGACTCCAGTCAGCCAGCCAAGGCAGGCAGGCAGGGGCCAGGACTCCAGTCAGCCAGCCAATGCAGGCAGGCAGGAGCCAGGACTCCAGCCAGCAAGCCAAGGCAGACAAGCAAGGACCACGACTACAGGCTGCCAGACAAGGCAGGCAGGCAGTGGCCAGGACTACAGCCAGCCAGACATGGCAGGCAGGCAGGAGCCAGTACTCCAGTCAGCAAGCCAATGCAGGCAGGCAGGAGCCAGGACTCCAGCCAGGTAGCCAAGGCAGGCAGGCAGGGGCCCGGACTCCAGCCAGCCAGCCAAGGCAGGCAGGCAGGGGCCAGGATTCCAGCCAGCCAGCCAAGGCAGCCAGGCAGGAGCCAGGACTCCAGCAAGCCAGCCAAGGCAGGCAGGATGGAGCCAGGACTCCAGCCAGCTACCCAAGGCAGGTAGGCAGGAGCCTGGACTCCAGCCAGGTTGCCAAGGCAGGCAGGCAGGGGCCAGGACTCCAGCCAGCCAGCCAAGGTAGACAGGCAGGGGCCAGGACTCCAATCAGCCAGCCAAGGCAGGCAGGCAGTGGCCAGGACTCCAGCCAGCCAGACATGGCAGGCAGGCTGGAGCCAGGACTCCAGCCATCCAGTCAAGGCAGGCAGGTAGGCAGGAGCCAGGACTGGAGCCTTGAAGTCAAGGCAGGCAGGCAGGAGCCATGACTCCACTCAGCAACCCAATGCAGGCAGGCAGGAACCAGGACTCCAGCCAGGTAGCCAAGGCAGGCAGGCATGGGCCCGGATTCCAGCCAGCCAGCCAAGGCAGGCAGGCAGGAGCCAGGACTCCAGTCAGCTTGATAAGGCAGGCAGGCAGGAGCCAGGACTCCAGTCAGCAAGCCAATGCAGGCAGGCAGGAGCCAGGACTCCAGTCAGCCAGCCAAGGCAGGCAGGCAGGAGCCAGGACTCCAGCCAGCCAGCCAAGGCAGGCAGGCAGGAGCCAGGACTCCAGTCAGCAAGACAATGCAGGCAGGCAGGAACCAGGACACCAGCCAGGTATCTAAGGCAGGCAGGCAGGAGCCAGGATTCCAGTCAGCCTGACAAGGCAGGCAGGCAGGAGCCAGGACTCCAGCCAGCCAGCCAAGGCAGGCAGGCAGGAGCCAGGACTCCAGTCATCCAGCCAAGGCAGGCAGGCAGGGGCCACAACCACAGCCAGCCAGCCTAAGAGGCAGGCAGGGTGCACAGTTTCAACTAGCCAGCCAAGGCAGGCAGGCAGGAGCCAGGACTCCAGCCAGGTATCCAAGGCAGGCAGGGAGGAGCCAGCACTCCAGTCAGCATGCCAATGCAGGCAGGCAGGAGCCAGGACTCCAGCCAGGTAGCCAAGGCAGCCAGGCAGGAGCCAGGACTCCAGCCAGCCAGCCAAGGCAGCCAGGCAGGAGCCAGGACTCCAGCCAGCTAGCCAAGGCAGGCAGGCAGGGGCCCGGACTCCAGCCAGCTAGCCAAGGCAGTCAGGCGGGAGCCAGGACTCCAGTCAGCTTGCTAAGGCAGGCAGGCAGGAGCCAGGACTCCAGTCAGCAAGCCAATGCAGGCAGGCAGGGGCCAGGACTCCAGTCAGCAAGCCAATGCAGGCAGGCAGGAGCCAGGACTCCAGGCAGGTAGCCAAGGCAGGCAGGCAGGAGCCAGGACTCCAGCCAGCAAGCCAAGGCAGGCAAGGAGGGACCACGACTACAGACTGCCAGACAAGGCAGGCAGGCATTGGCCAGGACTCCAGCCAGCCAGACATGGCAGGCAGGCAGGAGCCAGGACTCCAGCCATCCAGCCAAGGCAGCCAGGCAGGAGCCAGGACTCCAGCCAGCCAGCCAAGGCAGGCAGGCAGGGGCCCGAACTCCAGCCAGCCAGCCAAGGTAGGCAGACAGGGGCCAGGACTCCTGTCAGCCAGCCAAGGCAGGCAGGCAGGGGCCAGGACTCCAGCCAGATAGCCAAGGCAGGCAGGCAGGAGCCAGGACTCCAGTCAGCAAGCCAAGGCAGGCAGGCAGGAGCCAGGACTCCAGCCAGCCTACCACGGCAGGCAGGCAGGAGCCAGGACTCCAGTCAGCAAGCCAATGCAGGCAGGTAGGAGCCAGGACTCCAGCCACCCAGCCAAGGCAGCCAGGCAGGAGCCAGGACTCCAGCCATCCAGCCAAGGCAGGAAGGCAGGAGCCAGGACTGCAGCCAGCCAGCCAAGGTAGGCAGGCAGGGGCCCGGACTCCAGCCAGCCAGCCAAGGTAGGCAGGCAGGGGCCAGGACCCCAGTCAGCCAGCCAAGGCAGGCAGGCAGGGGCCAGGACTCCAGCCAGCCTACCACGGCAGCCAGGCAGGAGCCAGGACTCCAGCCAGGTAGCCAAGGCAGGCAGGCAGGAGCCAGGACTCCCGCCAGGTAGCCAAGGCAGGCAGGCAGGAGCCAGGACTCCAGCCAGCCAGCCAAGGCAGGCAGGCAGGAGCCAGGACTCCAGGTAGCCAGCCAAGGCATGCAGGCAGGGGCCAGGACTCCAGCCAGCCAGCCAAGGCAGCCAGGCAGGAGCCAGGACTCCAGCCAGCCAGCCAAGGCAGGCGGGCAGGAGCCAGGTCTCCAGCCATCCAGCCAATGCAGGAAGGCAGGTGCCAGGACTCCAGCCATCCAGCCAATGCAGGCAGGCAGTGGCCCGGACTCCAGCCAGGAAGCCAAGGTAGGCAGGCAGGTGCCAGGACTCCAGTCAGCCATCCAAGGCAGGCAGGCAGTGGCCAGGACTCCAGCCAGGTAGCCAAGGCAGGCAGGCAGGAGCCAGGACTCCAGCCAGCCAGCCAAGGCAGGCAGGCAGTGGCCCGGACTCCAGCCAGCCAGCCAAGGCAGGAAGGCAGGAGCCAGGACTCCAGCCAGCTACCAAGGCAGGCAGGCAGGGGCCCGGCCTCCAGCCAGCCAGCCAAGGTAGGCAGGCAGGTGCCAGGACTCCAGTCAGACAGCCAAGGCAGGCAGGCAGGAGCCAGGACTCCAGACAGAAATCCAATGCAGGCAGGCAGGAGCCAGGACTCCAGCCGGGTAGCCAAGGCAGGCAGGCAGGAGCCAGGACTCCAGCCAGCAATCCAAGGCAGGCAAGCAAGGACCTCGACTACAGGCTGCCAGACAAGGCAGGCAGGCAGTGGCCAGGACTCCAGCCGGCCAGCCAAGGTAGGAAGGCAGGGAGCAGGACTCCAGTCAGCCAGCCAAGCCAGGCAGGCAGGGGCCAGGACTCCAGTCAGCAAGCCAATGCAGGCAGGCAGGAGCCAGGACTCCAGCCAGGTAGCCAAGGCAGGCAGGCAGGAGCCAGGACTCCAGCCAGCAAGCCAAGGCAGGCAAGCAAGGACCACGACTACAGGCTGCCAGACAAGGCAGGCAGGCAGTGGCCAGGACTGGAGCCAGCCAGTCATGGCAGGCAGGCAGTGGCCAGGACTCCAGCCAGCCAGACATGGCAGGCAGGCAGGAGCCAGGACTCCAGTCAGCAAGCCAATGCAGGCAGGCAGGAGCCAGGACTCCTGCCAGGTAGCCATGGCACGCAGGCAGGGGCCAGGATTGTAGCCAGGCAGTCAGGACAGGCAGGTAGGCAGGAGCCAGGACTCTAGCCACACAGCCAAGGCAGGCAGGCAGGAGCCAGGACTCCAGTCATCCAGCCAAGGCAGGCAGGCAGGAGCCAGGACTCCAGCCAGGTAGCCAAGGCAGGCAGGCAGGAGCCAGGACTCCAGTCATCCAGCCAAGGCAGGCAGGCAGGGGCCAGGATTGTAGCCAGGCAGTCAGGACAGGCAGGCAGGAGCCAGGACTCCAGTCAGCAAGCCAAGGCAGGCAGGCAGGAGCCAGGACTGCAGTCAGCAAGCCAATGCAGGCAGGCAGGAGCCAGGACTCCAGTCAGCAAGCCAATGCAGGCAGGTAGGAGCCAGGACTGCAGCCACCAGCCAAGGCAGCCAGGCAGGAGCCAGGACTCCAGCCAGCCAGCCAAGGCAGGCAGGCAGGAGCCAGGACTCCAGCCAGCCTACCACGGCAGCCAGGCAGGAGCCAGGACTCCAGCCAGCAAGCCAAGACAGGTAAGCAAGGACCACGACTACAGGCTGCCAGACAAGGCAGGCAGGCAGTGGCCAGGACTCCAGGCAGGCAGACATGGCAGGCAGGCAGGAGCCAGGACTCCAGCCAGGTAGCCAAGGCAGGCAGGCAGGAGCCAGGACTCCCGCCAGGTAGCCAAGGCAGGCAGGCAGGAGCCAGGACTCCAGCCATCCAGCCAATGCAGGCAGGCAGGAGCCAGGACTCCAGCCAGCCAGCCAAGGCAGGCAGGCAGGAGCCAGGACTCCAGCCAGCCAGCCAAGGCAGGCAGGCAGGAGCCAGGTCTCCAGCCATCCAGCCAAGGCAGGAAGGCAGGAGCCAGGACTCCAGCCATCCAGCCAAGGCAGGCAGGCAGTGGCCCGGACTCCAGCCAGGAAGCCAAGGTAGGCAGGCAGGTGCCAGGACTCCAGTCAGCCAGCCAAGGCAGGCAGGCAGGGGCCAGGACTCCAGCCAGCCAGCCAAGGCAGGCAGGCAGTGGACAGGACTCCAGCCAGCCAGCCAAGGCTGGCAGGCAGGGGCCCGGACTCCAGCCAGCCAGCCAAGGCAGGCAGGCAGGAGCCAGGACTCCAGCCAGAGAGCCAAGGCAGGCAGGCAGGGGCCCGGACTCCAGCCAGCCAGCCAAGGTACGCAGGCAGGGGCCAGGACTCCAGTCAGAGAGCCAAGGCAGGCAGGCAGTGGCCAGGACTCCAGCCAGGTAGCCAAGGCAGGCAGGTAGGAGCAAGGACTCCAGTCAGCCAGCCAAGGCAGGCAGGCAGGAGTCAGGACTCCAGTCAGCCAGCCATGGCAGGCAGGCAGGAGCCAGGACTCCAGCAAGCCAGCCAAGGCAGGCAGGCAAGAGCCAGGACTCCAGTCAGCCAGCCAAGGCAGGCAGGCATTGGCCAGGACTCCAGCCAGCCTGCCAAGGCAGGCAGGCCAGGACCATGACTCCAGTCAGCCAGCCAAGGCAGGCAGGCAAGAGTCAGGACTCCAGCCAGATAGCCAAGGTAGGAAGGAAGGAGCCAGGACTCCAGCCAGATAGACATGGCAGGCAGGCAGGAGCCAGGACTCCAGTCAGCCAGCCAAGGCAGGCAGGCAGGAGTCAGGACTCCAGTCAGCCAGCCATGGCAGGCAGGCAGGAGCCAGGACTCCAGCAAGCCAGCCAAGGCAGGCTGGCAGGGGCCCGGGCTCCAGCCAGCCAGCCAAGGCAGGCAGGCAGGTGCCAGGACTCCAGACAGCCTGCCAAAGCAGACAGGCAAGGACCATGACTCCAGTCAGCCAGCCAAGGCAGGCAAGCAGGAGCCAGGACTCCAGCCAGCTAGCCAAGGCAGACAGGCAGGAGTCAGGACTCCAGTCAGCCAGCCAAGGCAGGCAGGCAGGAGCCAGGACTCCAGTCAGCCAGCCAAGGCAGGCAGGCAGGAGCCAGGACTGCAGTCAGCCAGCCAAGGCAGGCAGGCAGGAGCCAGGACTCCAGCCAGCTAGCCAAGGCAGGCAGGCAGGAGCCAGGACTCCCGTCAGCAAGCCAATGCAGGCAGGTAGGAGCCAGCACTCCAGCCAGCTAGCCAAGGCAGGCAGGCAGGAGCCAGGACTCCAGCCAGCCAGCCAAGGCTGGCAAGCAAGGACCACGACTACAGGCTGCCAGACAAGGCAGGCAGGCAGTGGCCAGGACTCCAGCCAGCCAGACATGGCAGGCAAGGAGGGCCACGGTTCCAGCCAAGGCAGGCAGGCAGGGGCCACAACCACAGCCAGCCAGCCAAAAGAGGCAGGCATGGTCCACAGTTCCAGCTAGCCAGCCAAGGCAGTCAGGCAGGAGCCAGGACTCCAGCCACTCAGCCATGGCAGGCAGTCAGGAGCGAGGAATCCAGCCAGCCAGCAATGGCAGGCAGGCAGGAGCTAGGACTCCAGTCAGCCAGCCATGGCAGGCAGGCAGGAGTCATGACTCCAGTAAGCCAGCCAAGGCAGGCAGGCAGGGGCCCGGACTCCAGCCAGCCTGCCAAGGCAGGCAGGCAAGGACCATAACTCCAGTCAGCCAGCCAAGGTAGGCAGTGAGGAGCCAGGACTCCAGCCAGCTAGCAAAGGCAGGCAGGAAGGATCCAGGACTCCAGTCAGCAAGCCAATGCAGGCAGGCAGGAGTCAGGACTCCAGTCAGCCAGCCAAGGCAGGCAGGCAGGAGCCAGGACTGCAGCCAGCCAGCCAAGGCAGGCAAGCAAGGACCACGACTACAGGCTGCCAGACAAGGCAGGCAGGCAGTGGCCAGGAGTCCAGCTAGCCAGACATGGCAGGCAAAGAGGGCCACGGTTCCAGCAAGCCAGCCAAGGCAGGCAGGCAGGAGCCAGGACTCCAGTCAGCAAGCCAATGCAGGCAGGCAGGAGCCAGGACTCCAGCCAACTAGCAAAGGCAGGCAGGCAGGCGCCAGGACTCCAGTCAGCAAGCCAATGCAGGCAGGCAAGGACCATGACTCCACTCAGCCAGCCAAGGCAGGCAGGCAGGAGTCAGGACTCCAGTCAGCCAGCCAAGGCAGGCAGGCAGGAGCCAGGACTCCAGTCAGCAAGCCAAGGCAGGCAGGCAGGAGCCAGGACTCCAGTCAGCAAGCCAAGGCAGGCAGGCAGGAGCCAGGACTCCAGCCAGCCTACCACAGCAGGCAGGCAGGAGCCAGGACTCCAGCCAGCTAGCCAAGGCAGGCAGGCAGGGGCCAGGACTCCAGTCAGCAAGCCAACGCAGGCAGGCAGGAGCCAGGACTCCAGACAGCAATCCAAGGCAGGCAAGGAAGGACCACGACTACAGGCTGTCAGACAAGGCAGGCAGGCAGTGGCCAGGACTACAGCCAGCCAGACATGGCAGGCAGGCAGGAGCCAGGACTCCAGCCAGGTAGCCAAGGCAGGCAGGCAGGAGCCAGGACTCCTGCCAGGTAGCCATGGCACGCAGGCAGGGGCCAGGATTCTAGCCAGGCAGTCAGGACAGGCAGGTAGGCAGGAGCCAGGACTCTAGCCACACAGCCAAGGCAGCCAGGCAGGAGCCAGGACTCCAGTCAGGTAGCCAAGGCAGGCAGGCAGGAGCCAGGACTCCAGTCATCCAGCCAAGGCAGGCAGGCAGGAGCCAGGACTCCAGCCAGGTAGCCAAGGCAGGCAGGCAGGAGCCAGGACTCCAGTCATCCAGCCAAGGCAGGCAGGCAGGGGCCACAACCACAGCCAGCCAGCCAAAAGAGGCAGGCAGGGTCCACAGTTTCAGCTAGCCAGCCAAGGCAGGCAGGCAGGGGCCCGGACTCCAGCCAGCCAGCCAAGGTAGGCAGACAGGGGCCAGGACTCCTGTCAGCCAGCCAAATCAGGCAGGCAGGGGCCAGGACTCCAGCCAGCAAGCCAAGGCAGGCAGGCAGGAGCCAGGACTGCAGTCAGCAAGCCAATGCAGGCAGGCAGGAGCCAGGACTCCAGTCAGCAAGCCAATGCAGGCAGGTAGGAGCCAGGACTCCAGCCACCAGCCAATGCAGCCAGGCAGGAGCCAGGACTCCAGCCAGCCAGCCAAGGCCGGCAGGCAGGAGCCAGGACTCCAGCCAGCAAGCCAAGACAGGCAAGCAAGGAACACGACTACAGGCTGCCAGACAAGGCAGGCAGGCAGGAGCCAGGACTCCAGTCATCCAGCCAAGGCAGGCAGGCAGGAGCCAGGACTCCAGTCATCCAGCCAAGGCAGGCAGGCAGGGGCCACAACCACAGCCAGCCAGCCAAAAGAGGCAGGCAGGGTCCACAGTTTCAGCTAGCCAGCCAAGGCAGGCAGGCAGGAGCCAGGACTCCAGCCAGCCAGCCAAGGCAGGCAGGTAGGCAGGAGCCAGGACTCTAGCCACCCAGCCAAGGCAGCCAGGCAGGAGCCAGGACTCCAGCCATCCAGCCAAGGCAGGAAGGCAGGAGCCAGGACTCCAGCCAGCCAGCCAAGGCAGGCAGGCAGGGGCCTGAACTCCAGCCAGCCAGCCAAGGTAGGCAGACAGGGGCCAGGACTCCTGTCAGCCAGCCAAGGCAGGCAGGCAGGGGCCAGGACTCCAGCCAGATAGCCAAGGCAGGCAGGCAGGAGCCAGGACTCCAGTCATCAATCCAAGGCAGGCAGGCAGGAGCCAGGACTCCAGCCAGCCTACCACGGCAGGCAGGCAGGAGCCAGGACTCCAGTCAGCAAGCCAATGCAGGCAGGTAGGAGCCAGGACTCCAGCCACGCAGCCAAGGCAGCCAGGCAGGAGCCAGGACTCCAGCCATCCAGCCAAGGCAGGAAGGCAGGAGCCAGGACTGCAGCCAGCCAGACAAGGTAGGCAGGCAGGGGCCCGGACTCCAGCCAGCCAGCCAAGGTAGGCAGGCAGGGGCCAGGACCCCAGTCAGCCAGCCAAGGCAGGCAGGCAGGGGCCAGGACTCCAGCCAGCCAGCCAAGGCAGGCAGGCAGGAGCCAGGACTCCAGCCAGCCTACCACGGCAGCCAGGCAGGAGCCAGGACTCCAGCCAGCAAGCCAAGACAGGCAAGCAAGGAACACGACTACAGGCTGCCAGACAAGGCAGGCAGGCAGTGGCCAGGACTCCAGCCAGCCAGACATGGCAGGTAGGCAGGAGCCAGGACTCCAGCCAGGTAGCCAAGGCAGGCAGGCAGGAGCCAGGACTCCCACCAGGTAGCCAAGGCAGGCAGGCAGGAGCCAGGACTCCAGCCAGCCAGCCAAGACAGGCAGGCAGGAGCCAGGACTCCAGGTAGCCAGCCAAGGCATGCAGGCAGGGGCCAGGACTCCAGCCAGCCAGCCAAGGCAGCCAGGCAGGAGCCAGGACTCCAGCCAGCCAGCCAAGGCAGGCGGGCAGGAGCCAGGTCTCCAGCCATCCAGCCAATGCAGGAAGGCAGGTGCCAGGACTCCAGCCATCCAGCCAATGCAGGCAGGCAGTGGCCCGGACTCCAGCCAGGAAGCCAAGGTAGGCAGGCAGGTGCCAGGACTCCAGTCAGCCATCCAAGGCAGGCAGGCAGCGGCCAGGACTCCAGCCAGGTAGCCAAGGCAGGCAGGCAGGAGCCAGGACTCCAGCCAGCCAGCCAAGGCAGGCAGGCAGTGGCCCGGACTCCAGCCAGCCAGCCAAGGCAGGAAGGCAGGAGCCAGGACTCCAGCCAGCTACCAAGGCAGGCAGGCAGGGGCCCGGCCTCCAGCCAGCCAGCCAAGGTAGGCAGGCAGGTGCCAGGACTCCAGTCAGACAGCCAATGCAGGCAGGCAGGAGCCAGGACTCCAGCCAGGTAGCCAAGGCAGGCAGGCAGGAGCCAGGACTCCAGACAGAAATCCAATGCAGGCAGGCAGGAGCCAGGACTCCAGCCGGGTAGCCAAGGCAGGCAGGCAGGAGCCAGGACTCCAGCCAGCAATCCAAGGCAGGCAAGCAAGGACCTCGACTACAGGCTGCCAGACAAGGCAGGCAGGCAGTGGCCAGGACTCCAGCCGGCCAGCCAAGGTAGGAAGGCAGGGAGCAGGACTCCAGTCAGCCAGCCAAGCCAGGCAGGCAGGGGCCAGGACTCCAGTCAGCAAGCCAATGCAGGCAGGCAGGAGCCAGGACTCCAGCCAGGTAGCCAAGGCAGGCAGGCAGGAGCCAGGAGTCCAGCCAGCAAGCCAAGGCAGGCAAGCAAGGACCACGACTACAGGCTGCCAGACAAGGCAGGCAGGCAGTGGCCAGGACTGGAGCCAGCCAGTCATGGCAGGCAGGCAGTGGCCAGGACTCCAGCCAGCCAGACATGGCAGGCAGGCAGGAGCCAGGACTCCAGTCATCCAGCCAAGGCAGGCAGGCAGGGGCCAGGACTCCAGCCAGCCTACCACGGCAGGCAGGCAGGAGCCAGGACTCCAGTCAGCAAGCCAAGGCAGGCAGGCAGGAGCCAGGACTGCAGTCAGCAAGCCAATGCAGGCAGGCAGGAGCCAGGACTCCAGTCAGCAAGCCAATGCAGGCAGGTAGGAGCCAGGAGTGCAGCCACCAGCCAAGGCAGCCAGGCAGGAGCCAGGACTCCAGCCAGCCAGCCAAGGCAGGCAGGCAGGAGCCAGGACTCCAGCCAGCCTACCACGGCAGCCAGGCAGGAGCCAGGACTCCAGCCAGCAAGCCAAGACAGGTAAGCAAGGACCACGACTACAGGCTGCCAGACAAGGCAGGCAGGCAGTGGCCAGGACTCCAGGCAGGCAGACATGGCAGGCAGGCAGGAGCCAGGACTCCAGCCAGGTAGCCAAGGCAGGCAGGCAGGAGCCAGGACTCCCGCCAGGTAGCCAAGGCAGGCAGGCAGGAGCCAGGACTCCAGCCATCCAGCCAAGGCAGGCAGGCAGGAGCCAGGACTCCAGCCAGCCAGCCAAGGCAGGCAGGCAGGAGCCAGGACTCCAGCCAGCCAGCCAAGGCAGGCAGGCAGGAGCCAGGACTCCAGCCAGCCAGCCAAGGCAGGCAGGCAGGAGCCAGGTCTCCAGCCATCCAGCCAAGGCAGGAAGGCAGGAGCCAGGACTCCAGCCATCCAGCCAAGGCAGGCAGGCAGTGGCCCGGACTCCAGCCAGGAAGCCAAGGTAGGCAGGCAGGTGCCAGGACTCCAGTCAGCCAGCCAAGGCAGGCAGGCAGGGGCCAGGACTCCAGCCAGGTATCCAAGGCAGGCAGGCAGTGGACAGGACTCCAGCCAGCCAGCCAAGGCTGGCAGGCAGGGGCCCGGACTCCAGCCAGCCAGCCAAGGCAGGCAGGCAGGAGCCAGGACTCCAGCCAGAGAGCCAAGGCAGGCAGGCAGGGGCCCGGACTCCAGCCAGCCAGCCAAGGTACGCAGGCAGGGGCCAGGACTCCAGTCAGAGAGCCAAGGCAGGCAGGCAGTGGCCAGGACTCCAGCCAGGTAGCCAAGGCAGGCAGGCAAGAGTCAGGACTCCAGCCAGATAGCCAAGGCAGGAAGGAAGGAGCCAGGACTCCAGTCAGCAAGCCAATGCAGGCAGGCAAGGACCATGACTCCACTCAGCCAGCCAAGGCAGGCAGGCAGGAGTCAGGACTCCAGTCAGCCAGCCAAGGCAGGCATGCAGGAGCCAGGACTCCAGCCAGCTAGCCAAGGCAGGCAGGCAGGAGCCAGGACTCCAGTCAGCAAGCCAAGGCAGGCAGGCAAGAGCCAGGACTCCAGTCAGCAAGCCAAGGTAGGCAGGCAGGAGCCAGGACTCCAGCCAGCCTACCACAGCAGGCAGGCAGGAGCCAGGACTCCAGCCAGCTAGCCAAGGCAGGCAGGCAGGGGCCAGGACTCCAGTCAGCAAGCCAACGCAGGCAGGCAGGAGCCAGGACTCCAGACAGCAATCCAAGGCAGGCAAGGAAGGACCACGACTACAGGCTGTCAGACAAGGCAGGCAGGCAGTGGCCAGGACTCCAGCCAGCCAGACATGGCAGGCAGGCAGGAGCCAGGACTCCAGCCATCCAGTCAAGGCAGGCAGGCAGGAGCCAGGACTCCAGTCAGCAAGCCAATGCAGGCAGGCAGGAGCCAGGACTCCAGTCAGCCAGCCAAGGCAGGCAGGCAGGGTCCCTAACTCCAGCCAGCCAGCCAAGGCAGGCAGGCAAGGGCCAGGACTCCAGCCAGCCAGCCAAGGCAGCCAGGCAGGAGCCAGGACTCCAGCAAGCCAGCCAAGGTAGGCAGGCAGGGGCCTGGGCTCCAGTCAGCCAGGCAAGACAGGCAGGCAGGGGCCAGGACTCCAGCCAGCTAGCCAAGGCAGGCAGGCAGTGGCCAGGACTCCAGACAGCAATCCAATGCAAGCAGGCAGGAGCCAAGACTCCAGCCGGGTAGCCAAGGCAGGCAGGCAGGAGCCAGGATTCTAGCCAGCCAGTCAAGGCAGGCAGGCAGGAGCCAGGACTCCAGCCAGGTAGCCAAGGCAGGCAGGCAGGAGCCAGGACTCCAGTCATCCAGCCAAGGCAGGCAGGCAGGGGACACAACCACAGCCAGCCAGCCGAAAGAGGCAGGCAGGGTCCATAGTTTCAGCTAGCCAGGCAAGGCAGCCAGGCAGGAGCCAGGACTCCAGCCATCCTTCCAAGGCAGGAAGGCAGGAGCCAGGACTCCAGCCAGCCAGCCAAGGCAGGCAGGCAGGGGCCCGGACTCCAGCCAGCCAGCCAAGGTAGGCAGGCAGGGGCCAGGACTCCAGTCAGCCAGCCAAGGCAGGCAGGCAGGGGCCAGGACTCCAGCCAGCTAGCCAAGGCAGGCAGGCAGGAGCCAGGACTCCAGCCAGCCAGCCAAGGCAGGCAGGCAGGAGCCAGGACTCCAGTCAGCAAGCCAAGGCAGTCAGGCAGGAGCCAGGACTCCAGCCAGCCAGCCAAGGCAGGCAGGCAGGAGCCAGGACTCCAGCCAGCCTACCACGGCAGGCAGGCAGGAGCCAGGACTCCAGTCAGCAAGCCAATGCAGGCAGGCAGGAGCCAGGACTCCAGCCAGGTAGCCAAGGCAGCCAGGCAGGAGCCAGGAATCCAGCCAGCCAGCCAAGGCAGGCAAGCAAGGACCACGAATACAGGCTGCCAGACAAGGCAGGCAGGCAGTGGCCAGGACTCCAGCCAGCCAGACATGGCAGGCAGGCAGGAGCCAGGACTCCAGCCATCCAGTCAAGGCAGGCAGGCAGGAGCCAGGACTCCAGCCAGGTATCGAAGGCAGGCAGGTAGGAGCCAGGTCTTCAGCCAGCCAGCCAAGGCAGGCAGGCAGGGGCCCGGACTCGTGCTGGCCAGCCAAGGTAGGCAGGCAGGGGCCAGGACTCCAGTCAGCAAGCCAATGCAGGCAGGCAGGAGCCAGGACTCCAGCCAGGTAGCCAAGACAGCCAGGCAGGAGACAGGACTCCAGCCAGCCAGCCAAGGCAGTCAAGCATGGACCACGACTACAGGCTGCCAGACAAGGCAGGCAGGCAGTGGCCAGGACTAGAGCCAGCCAGTCATGGCAGGCAGGCAGTGGCCAGGACTACAGCCAGCCAGACATGGCAGGCAGGCAGGAGCCAGGACTCCAGTCAGCCAGCCAAGGCAGGCAGGCAGGAGCCAGGACTCCAGCCAGGTAGCCAAGGCAGGCAGGCAGGAGCCAGGACTCCAGCAAGCCAGCCAAGGCAGGCAGGAAGGAGCCAGGACTCCAGCCAGCTAGCCAAGGCAGGCAGGCAGGAGCCAGGACTCCAGCCAGGTAGCCAAGTCAGGAAGGCAGGGGCCCGAACTCCAGCCAGCCAGCCAAGGTAGGCAGGCAGGGGCCACAACCACAGCCAGCCAGCCAAAAGAGGCAGGCAGGGTCCACAGTTTCAGCTAGCCAGCCAAGGCAGGCAGGCAGGAGCCAGGACTCCAGCCAGCCAGCCAAGGCAGGCAGGTAGGCAGGAGCCAGGACTCTAGCCAGCCAGCCAAGGCAGGCAGGCAGGAGCCAGGACTCCAGCCATCCAGCCAAGGCAGGAAGGCAGGAGCCAGGACTCCTGTCAGCCAGCCAAGGCAGGCAGGCAGGGGCCAGGACTCCAGCCAGATAGCCAAGGCAGGCAGGCAGGAGCCAGGACTCCAGCCAGGTAGCCAAGGTAGGCAGGCAGGGGCCAGGACTCCAGTCAGCCAGCCAAGGCAGGCAGGCAGTGGCCAGGACTCCAGACAGCAATCCATTGCAAGCAGGCAGGAGCCAAGACTGCAGCAGGGTAGCCAAGGCAGGCATGCAGGAGCCAGGATTCTAGCCAGGCAGTCAAGGCAGGCAGGTAGGCAGGAGCCAGGACTCCAGCCATCCAGCCAAGGCAGGCAGGCAGTGGCCCGGACTCCAGCCAGGTATCCAAGGCAGGCAGGCAGGAGCCAGGACTCCAGCAAGCCAGCCAAGGCAAGCAGGAAGGAGCCAGGACTCCAGCCAGCTAGCCAAGGCAGGCAGGCAGGAGCCAGGACTCCAGCCAGGTAGCCAAGGCAGGCAGGCAGGAGCCAGGACTCCAGCCGGGTAGCCAGGGCAGGAAGGTAGGAGCCAGGATTCTAGCCAGGCAGTCAGGGCAGGCAGGTAGGCAGGAGCCAGGACTCTAGCCACACAGCCAAGGCAGCCAGGCAGGAGCCAGGACTCCAGCCAGGTAGCCAAGGCAGGCAGGCTGGAGCCAGGACTCCAGTCATCCAGCCAAGGCAGGCAGGCAGGGGCCACAACCACAGCCAGCCAGCCAAAAGAGGCAGGCAGGGTCCACAGTTTCAGCTAGCCAGCCAAGGCAGGCAGGCAGGGGCCCGGACTCCAGCCAGCCAGCCAAGGTAGGCAGACAGGGGCCAGGACTCCAGTTAGCCAGCCAAGGCAGGCAGGCAGGGGCCAGGACTCCAGCCAGCCTACCACGGCAGGCAGGCAGGAGCCAGGACTCCAGTCAGCAAGCCAAGGCAGGCAGGCAGGAGCCAGGACTCCAGTCAGCAAGCCAATGCAGGCAGGCAGGAGCCAGGACTCCAGTCAGCAAGCCAATGCAGGCAGGTAGGAGCCAGGACTCCAGCCACCCAGCCAAGGCAGCCAGGCAGGAGCCAGGACTCCAGCCATCCAGCCAAGGCAGGAAGGCAGGAGCC
Organism: Lagopus muta; assembly: GCF_023343835.1. NCBI lineage: Eukaryota > Metazoa > Chordata > Aves > Galliformes > Phasianidae > Lagopus > Lagopus muta. The sequence goes on from NC_064462.1 coordinate 768,114, forward strand.
AGGACTGCAGCCAGCCAGCCAACTTAGGCAGGCAGGGGCCAGGACTCCAGTCAGCCAGCCAAGGCAGGCAGGCAGGGGCCAGGACTCCAGCCAGCCAGCCAAGGCAGGCAGGCAGGAGCCAGGACTCCAGCCTGCCTTCCACGGCAGCCAGGCAGGAGCCAGGACTCCAGCCAGCAAGCCATGACAGGCAAGCAAGGACCACGACTACAGGCTGCCAGACAAGGCAGGCAGGCAGTGGCCAGGACTCCAGCCAGCCAGTCATGGCAGGCAGGCAGGAGCTAGGACTCCAGTCATCCAGCCAAGGCAGGCAGGCAGGAGCCAGGACTCCCGCCAGGTAGCCAAGGCAGGCAGGCAGAAGCCAGGACTCCAGCCAGCCAGCCAAGGCAGGCAGGCAGGAGCCAGGAATCCAGCCAGCCAGCCAAGGCAGGCAGGCAGGGGCCAGGACTCCAGCCAGCCAGCCAAGGCAGGCAGGCAGGAGCCAGGTCTCCAGCCATCCAGCCAAGGCAGGAAGGCAGGAGCCAGGACTCCAGCCAGCCAGCCAAGGTAGGCAGGCAGTGGCCCGGACTCCAGCCAGGAAGCCAAGGTAGGCAGGCAGGTGCCAGGACTCCCGTCAGCCAGCCAAGGCAGGCAGGCAGGGGCCAGGACTCCAGCCAGGTAGCCATGGCAGGCAGGCAGTGGACAGAACTCCAGCCAGCCAGCCAAGGCAGGCAGGCAGGGGCCTGGACTCCAGCCGGGTAGCGAAGGTAGGCAGGCAGGTGCCAGGACTCCAGTCAGCCAGCCAAGGCAGGCAGGCAGTGGCCAGGACTCCAGCCGCGTAGCCAAGGCAGGCAGGCAGGAGCCAGGACTCCAGCCAGCAATACAAGGCAGGCAAGCAAGGACCTCGACTACAGGCTGCCAGACAAGGCAGGCAGGCAGGTGCCAGGACTCCAGCCAGGTAGCCATGGCAGGCAGGCAGTGGACAGAACTCCAGCCATCCAGCCAAGGCAGGCAGGCAGGGGCCCGGACTCCAGGCAGCCAGCCAAGGTAGGCAGGCAGGTGCCAGGACTCCAGTCAGCCAGCCAATGCAGGCAGGCAGGAGCCAGGACTCCAGCCAGCCAGCCAAGGCAGGCAGGCAGGAGCCAGGACTCCAGTCAGCCAGCCAAGGCAGGCAGGCAGGAGCCAGGACTCCAGTCAGCTAGCCAATGCAGGCAGGCAGGAGCCAGGACTCCAGCCAGGTAGCCAAAGCAGGCAGGCAGGAGCCTGGACTCCAGTCAGCAAGCCAAGGCAGGCAGGCAGGAGCCAGGACTCCAGCCAGGTAGCCAAGGCAGGCAAGCAAGGACCACGACTACAGGCTGCCAGCGAACGCAGGCAGGCAGGGGCCCGGACTCCAGCCAGCCAGCCAAGGCAGGCAGGCAGTGGCCAGGACTCCAGCCAGCCAGCCAAGGTAGGCAGCCAGGAGCCAGGACTCCAGCCAGCCAGCCAAGGTAGGCAGCCAGGAGCCAGGACTCCAGCCAGCAATCCAAGGCAGGCAAGCAAGGACCTCGACTACAGGCTGCCAGGCAAGGCAGGCAGGCAGTGGCCAGGACTCCAGCCAGCCGGACATGGCTGGCAGGCAATAGCCAGGACTCCAGCCATCCAGTCAATGCAGGCAGGCAGGAGCCAGGACTCCAGCCAGCTAGCCAAGCCAGGCAGGCAGGAGCCAGGACTCCAGTCAGCTAGCCAATGCAGGCAGGCAGGAGCCAGGACTCCAGCCAGGTAGCCAAGGCAGGCAGGCAGGAGCCAGGACTCCAGTCAGCCAGCCAAGGCAGGCAGGCAGGAGCCAAGACTCCAGCCAGCCCGCCAAAGCAGGCAGGCAGGAGCCAGGACTCCAGTCAGCAAGCCAAGGCAGGCAGGCAGGAGCCAGGACTCCAGCCAGGTATCCAAGGCAGCCAGGCAGGAGCCAGGACTCCAGCCGGGTAGCCAAGGCAGGCAAGCAAGGACCACGACTACAGGCTGCCAGACAAGGCAGGCAGGCAGTGGCCAGGAATCCAGCCAGCCGGACATGGCAGGCAGGCATGAGCCAGGACTCCAGCCATCCTGTCAAGGCAGGCAGGCAGGAGCCAGGACTCCAGCCATCCAGCCAAGGCAGGAAGGCAGGAGCCAGGACTCCAGCCATCCAGCCAAGTTAGGCAGGCAGGAGCCAGGACTCCAGCCAGCCAGCCAAGTTAGGCAGGCAGGAGCCAGGACTCCAGCCATCCAGCCAAGGCAGGCAGGCAGGGGCCCGGACTCCAGCCAGGCAGCCAAGGCAGGCAGGCAGGGGCCAGGACTCCAGCCAGCCAGCCAAGGCAGCCACGCAGGAGCCAGGACTCCAGCCAGCCAGCCAAGGCAGGCAGGCAGGGGCCCGGACTGCAGCCAGCCTGCCAAGGCAGGCAGGAAGGGGCCAGGACTCCAGCCAGCCAGCCAAGGCAGCCAGGCAGGAGTCAGGACTCCAGCCAGCCAGCCAAGGCAGGCAGGCAGGGGCCCGGACTCCAGCCAGCCAGCCAAGGCAGGCAGGCAGGGGCCAGGACTCCAGCCATCCAGCCAAGGCAGGCAGGCAGGAGTCAGGACTCCAGCCAGCTAGCCAAGGCAGGCAGGCAGGGGCCCGGACTCCAGCCAGCCAGCCAAGGCAGGCAGGCAGGTGCCAGGACTCCAGTCAGCCAGCCAAGGCAGGCAGGCAGGGGCCAGGACTCCAGCCAGCCAGCCAAGGCAGGGAGGCAGTGGCCAGGGCTCCAGCCAGCCAGCGAAGGCAGGCAGGCAGGGGCCCGGACTCCAGCCAGCCAGCCAAGGCAGGCAGGCAGGGGCCAGGACTCCAGCCAGCAAGCCAAGGCAGCCAGGCAGGAGCCAGGACTCCAGCCAGCCAGACAAGGCAGGCAGGCCGGAGCCAGGACTCCAGCCATCCAGCCAAGGCAGGCAGGCAGGGGCCCGGACTCCAGCCAGCCAGCCAAGGCAGGCAGGCAGGGGCCAGGACTCCAGTCAGTAAGCCAAGGCAGCAAGGCAGGAGCCAGGACTCCAGCCAGCCAGCCAAGGCAGGCAGGCCGGAGGCAGGACTCCAGCCATCCAGCCAAGGCAGGCAGGCAGGGGCCCGGACTCCAGGCAGCCAGCCAAGGTAGGCAGGCGGGTGCCAGGACTCCAGTCAGCCAGCCAAGGCAGGCAGGCAGGAGCCAGGACTCCAGCCAGCAATCCAAGGCAGGCAAGCAAGGACCTCGACTACAGGCTGCGAGACAAGGCAGGCAGGCAGTGGCCAGGACTCCAGCCAGCCGGACATGGCTGGCAGGCAATAGCCAGGACTCCAGCCATCCTGTCAATGCAGGCAGGCAGGAGCCAGGACTCCAGTCAGCTAGCCAATGCAGGCAGGCATGAGCCAGGACTCCAGCCAAATAGCCAAGGCAGGCAGGCAGGATCCAGGACTCCAGTCAGCCAGCCAAGGCAGGCAGGCAGGAGCCAGGACTCCAGCCAGGTAGCCAAGGCAGCCAGGCAGGAGCCAGGACTCCAGCCGGGTAGCCAAGGCAGGCAAGCAAGGACCACGACTACAGGCTGCCAGACAAGGCAGGCAGGCAGTGGCCAGGAATCCAGCCAGCCGGACATGGCAGGCAGGCAGGAGCCAGGACTCTAGCCAGGTAACCAAGGCAGGCAGGCAGGGGCCAGGACTCCAGTCAGCCAGCCAAGGCAGCCAGGCAGGAGCCAGGACTCCAGCCAGCTAGCCAAGGCAGGCAGGCAGGGGCCCGGACTCCAGGCAGCCAGCCAAGGTAGGCAGGCAGGAGCCAGGACTCCAGCCAGCCAGCCAAGGCAGGCAGGCAGGAGCCAGGACTCCAGCCAGCCATCCAAGGCAGGCAGGCAGGGCCTCGGACACCAGCCATCCAGCCAAGGCAGGAAGGCAGGAGCCAGGACTCCAGACAGCCAGCCAAGGCAGGCAGGCAGGAGCCAGGACTCCAGCCATGTAGCCAAGGCAGCCAGGCAGGAGCCAGGACTCCAGCCAGGTAGACAAGGCAGCCAGGCAGGAGCCAGGACTCCAGCCAGGTAGCCAAGGCAGGCAGCCAGGAGCCAGGACTCCAGAAAGCCAGCCAAGGTAGGCAGGCAGGTGCCAGGACTCCAGTCAGCCAGCCAAGGCAGGCAGGCAGTGGCCAGGACTCCAGCCAGGTAGCCAAGGCAGGCAGGCAGGAGCCAGGACTCCAGTCAGCTAGCCAATGCAGGCAGGCAGGAGCCAGGACTCCAGCCAGCCAGGCAAGGCAGGCAGGCAGGAGCCAGGACTCCAGTCAGCCAGCCAAGGCAGGCAGGCAGGAGCCAGGACTCCAGCCAGGTAGCCAAGGCAGCCAGGCAGGAGCCAGGACTCCCACTAGCAAGCCAAGGCAGGCAAGCAAGGTCCACGACTCCAGCCAGCCAGCCAAGGCAGGCAGGCAGGGGCCCGGACTCCAGCCAGCCAACCAAGGCAGGCAGGCAGAGGCCAGGACTCCAGTCAGCCAGCCAAGGCAGGCAGGCAGGAGCCAAGACTCCAGCCAGCAAGCCAAGGCAGGCAGGCAGGTGCCAGGACTCCAGTCAGCAAGCCAAGGCAGGCAGGCAGGAGCCAGGACTCCAGCCAGCCAGCCAAGGCAGGCAGGCAGGAGCCAGGACTCCAGCCAGGTAGCCAAGGCAGGCAGGCAGGAGCCAGGACTCCAGCCAGCAAGCCAAGGCAGCCAGGCAGGAGCCAGGACTCCAGCCAGGTAGCCAAGGCAGCCAGGCTGGAGCCAGGACTCCAGCCAGCAAGCCAAGGCAGGCAAGCAAGGACCACGACTACAGGCTGCCAGACAAGGCAGGCAGGCCGTGGCCAGGAATCCTGCCAGCCGGACATGGCAGGCAGGCAAGAGACAGGACTGCAGCCATCCAGACAAGGCAGGCAGGCAGGAGCCAGGACTCCAGCCAGCTAGCCAAGGCAGGCAGGTAGGAGCCAGGACTCCAGTCAGCAAGCCAATGCAGGCAGGCAGGAGCCAGGACTCCAGCCAGGTAGCCAAGGCAGGCAGGCAGGAGCCAGGACTCCAGAAAGCCAGCCAAGGCAGGCAGGCAGGGGCCCGGACTCCAGTCAGCCAACCAAGGCAGGCAGGCAGGAGCCAAGACTCCAGCCAGCCAGCCAAGGCAGGCAAGGAGGGCCACGGTTCCATCAAGCCAGCCAAGGCAGGCAGGCAGGGGCCACAACCACAGCCAGCCAGACAAAAGAGGCAGGCATGGTCCGCAGTTCCAGCTAGCCCGCCAAGGCAGGCAGGCAGGAGCCAGGACTCCAGCCATCCAGTCAAGGCAGGCAGGTAGGCAGGAGCCAGGACTCTAGCCACCCAGCCAAGGCAGCCAGGCAGGAGCCAGGACTCCAGCCATCCAGCCAAGGCAGGAAGTCAGGAGCCAGGACTGCAGCCAGCCAGCCAAGGTAGGCAGGCAGGGGCCCGGACTCCAGCCAGCCAGCCAAGGTAGGCAGGCAGGAGCCAGGACTCCAGCCAGCCTACCACGGGAGCCAGGCAGGAGCCAGGACTCCAGCCAGCCAGCCAAGGCAGGAAGACAGGAGTCAGGACTCCAGCCAGCTAGCCAAGGCAGGCAGGCAGGGGCCCGGACTCCAGCCAGGCAGCCAAGGCAGGCAGGCAGGGGCCAGGACTCCAGCCAGCCAGCCAAGGCAGGCAGGCAGGAGCCAGGACTCCAGCCAGCCAGCCAAGGCAGGCAGGCAGGAGCCAGGACTCCAGCCATCCAGCCAAGGCAGGCAGGCAGGAGCCAGGACTCCAGTCAGCCAGCCAAGGCAGGCAGGCAGGAGCCAGGACTCCAGTCAGCTAGCCAATGCAGGCAGGCAGGAGCCAGGACTCCAGCCAGGTAGCCAAAGCAGGCAGGCAGGAGCCTGGACTCCAGTCAGCAAGCCAAGGCAGGCAGGCAGGAGCCAGGACTCCAGCCAGGTAGCCAAGGCAGGCAAGCAAGGACCAGGACTACAGGCTGCCAGCGAACGCAGGCAGGCAGGGGCCCGGACTCCAGCCAGCCAGCCAAGGCAGGCAGGCAGTGGCCAGGACTCCAGCCAGCCAACCAAGGTAGGCAGCCAGGAGCCAGGAATCCAGCCAGCCAGCCAAGGTAGGCAGCCAGGAGCCAGGACTCCAGCCAGCAATCCAAGGCAGGCAAGCAAGGACCTCGACTACAGGCTGCCAGACAAGGCAGGCAGGCAGTGGCCAGGACTCCAGCCAGCCGGACATGGCTGGCAGGCAATAGCCAGGACTCCAGCCATCCAGTCAATGCAGGCAGGCAGGAGCCAGGACTCCAGCCAGCTAGCCAAGCCAGGCAGGCAGGAGCCAGGACTCCAGTCAGCTAGCCAATGCAGGCAGGCAGGAGCCAGGACTCCAGCCAGGTAGCCAAGGCAGGCAGGCAGGAGCCAGGACTCCAGTCAGCCAGCCAAGGCAGGCAGGCAGGAGCCAAGACTCCAGCCAGCCCGCCAAAGCAGGCAGGCAGGAGCCAGGACTCCAGTCAGCAAGCCAAGGCAGGCAGGCAGGAGCCAGGACTCCAGCCAGGTATCCAAGGCAGCCAGGCAGGAGCCAGGACTCCAGCCGGGTAGCCAAGGCAGGCAAGCAAGGACCACGACTAAAGGCTGCCAGACAAGGCAGGCAGGCAGTGGCCAGGAATCCAGCCAGCCGGACATGGCAGGCAGGCATGAGCCAGGACTCCAGCCATCCTGTCAAGGCAGACAGGCAGGAGGCAGGACTCCAGCCATCCAGCCAAGGCAGGCAGGCAGGGGCCCGGACTCCAGCCAGGCAGCCAAGGCAGGCAGGCAGGGGCCAGGACTCCAGCCAGCCAGCCAAGGCAGCCACGCAGGAGCCAGGACTCCAGCCAGCCAGCCAAGGCAGGCAGGCAGGGGCCCGGACTGCAGCCAGCCTGCCAAGGCAGGCAGGCAGGGGCCAGGACTCCAGCCAGCCAGCCAAGGCAGCCAGGCAGGAGCCAGGACTCCAGCCAGCCAGCCAAGGCAGGCAGGCAGGAGCCAGGACTCCAGCCATCCAGCCAAGGCAGGCAGGCAGGGGCCCGGACTCCAGCCAGCCAGCCAAGGCAGGCAGGCAGGGGCCAGGACTCCAGCCATCCAGCCAAGGCAGGCAGGCAGGAGTCAGGACTCCAGCCAGCTAGCCAAGGCAGGCAGGCAGGGGCCCGGACTCCAGCCAGCCAGCCAAGGCAGGCAGGCAGGTGCCAGGACTCCAGTCAGCCAGCCAAGGCAGGCAGGCAGGGGCCAGGACTCCAGCCAGCCAGCCAAGGCAGGCAGGCAGTGGCCAGGGCTCCAGCCAGCCAGCGAAGGCAGGCAGGCAGGGGCCCGGACTCCAGCCAGCCAGCCAAGGCAGCCAGGCAGGAGCCAGGACTCCAGCCAGCCAGACAAGGCAGGCAGGCCGGAGCCAGGACTCCAGCCATCCAGCCAAGGCAGGCAGGCAGGGGCCCGGACTCCAGCCAGCCAGCCAAGGCAGGCAGGCAGGGGCCAGGACTCCAGTCAGCAAGCCAAGGCAGCCAGGCAGGAGCCAGGACTCCAGCCAGCCAGCCAAGGCAGGCAGGCCGGAGGCAGGACTCCAGCCATCCAGCCAAGGCAGGCAGGCAGGAGCCAGGACTCCAGCCATCCAGCCAAGGCAGGCAGGCAGGGGCCCGGACTCCAGCCAGGCAGCCAAGGCAGGCAGGCAGGGGCCAGGACTCCAGCCAGCCAGCCAAGGCAGCCACGCAGGAGCCAGGACTCCAGCCAGCCAGCCAAGGCAGGCAGGCAGGGGCCCGGACTGCAGCCAGCCTGCCAAGGCAGGCAGGCAGGGGCCAGGACTCCAGCCAGCCAGCCAAGGCAGCCAGGCAGGAGCCAGGACTCCAGCCAGCCAGCCAAGGCAGGCAGGCAGGAGCCAGGACTCCAGCCATCCAGCCAAGGCAGGCAGGCAGGGGCCCGGACTCCAGCCAGCCAGCCAAGGCAGGCAGGCAGGAGCCAGGACTCCAGCCATCCAGCCAAGGCAGGCAGGCAGGGGCCCGGACTCCAGCCAGGCAGCCAAGGCAGGCAGGCAGGGGCCAGGACTCCAGCCAGCCAGCCAAGGCAGCCACGCAGGAGCCAGGACTCCAGCCAGCCAGCCAAGGCAGGCAGGCAGGGGCCCGGACTGCAGCCAGCCTGCCAAGGCAGGCAGGCAGGGGCCAGGACTCCAGCCAGCCAGCCAAGGCAGCCAGGCAGGAGCCAGGACTCCAGCCAGCCAGCCAAGGCAGGCAGGCAGGAGCCAGGACTCCAGCCATCCAGCCAAGGCAGGCAGGCAGGGGCCCGGACTCCAGCCATCCAGCCAAGGCAGGCAGGCAGGGGCCAGGACTCCAGCCATCCAGCCAAGGCAGGCAGGCAGGAGTCAGGACTCCAGCCAGCTAGCCAAGGCAGGCAGGCAGGGGCCCGGACTCCAGCCAGCCAGCCAAGGCAGGCAGGCAGGTGCCAGGACTCCAGTCAGCCAGCCAAGGCAGGCAGGCAGGGGCCAGGACTCCAGCCAGCCAGCCAAGGCAGGCAGGCAGTGGCCAGGGCTCCAGCCAGCCAGCGAAGGCAGGCAGGCAGGGGCCCGGACTCCAGCCAGCCAGCCAAGGCAGCCAGGCAGGAGCCAGGACTCCAGCCAGCCAGACAAGGCAGGCAGGCCGGAGCCAGGACTCCAGCCATCCAGCCAAGGCAGGCAGGCAGGGGCCCGGACTCCAGCCAGGCAGCCAAGGCAGGCAGGCAGGGGCCAGGACTCCAGCCAGCCAGCCAAGGCAGCCACGCAGGAGCCAGGACTCCAGCCAGCCAGCCAAGGCAGGCAGGCAGGGGCCCGGACTGCAGCCAGCCTGCCAAGGCAGGCAGGCAGGGGCCAGGACTCCAGCCAGCCAGCCAAGGCAGCCAGGCAGGAGCCAGGACTCCAGCCAGCCAGCCAAGGCAGGCAGGCAGGAGCCAGGACTCCAGCCATCCAGCCAAGGCAGGCAGGCAGGGGCCCGGACTCCAGCCAGCCAGCCAAGGCAGGCAGGCAGGGGCCAGGACTCCAGCCATCCAGCCAAGGCAGGCAGGCAGGAGTCAGGACTCCAGCCAGCTAGCCAAGGCAGGCAGGCAGGGGCCCGGACTCCAGCCAGCCAGCCAAGGCAGGCAGGCAGGTGCCAGGACTCCAGTCAGCCAGCCAAGGCAGGCAGGCAGGGGCCAGGACTCCAGCCAGCCAGCCAAGGCAGGCAGGCAGTGGCCAGGGCTCCAGCCAGCCAGCGAAGGCAGGCAGGCAGGGGCCCGGACTCCAGCCAGCCAGCCAAGGCAGCCAGGCAGGAGCCAGGACTCCAGCCAGCCAGACAAGGCAGGCAGGCCGGAGCCAGGACTCCAGCCATCCAGCCAAGGCAGGCAGGCAGGGGCCCGGACTCCAGCCAGCCAGCCAAGGCAGGCAGGCAGGGGCCAGGACTCCAGTCAGCAAGCCAAGGCAGCCAGGCAGGAGCCAGGACTCCAGCCAGCCAGCCAAGGCAGGCAGGCCGGAGGCAGGACTCCAGCCATCCAGCCAAGGCAGGCAGGCAGGAGCCAGGACTCCAGCCATCCAGCCAAGGCAGGCAGGCAGGGGCCCGGACTCCAGCCAGGCAGCCAAGGCAGGCAGGCAGGGGCCAGGACTCCAGCCAGCCAGCCAAGGCAGCCACGCAGGAGCCAGGACTCCAGCCAGCCAGCCAAGGCAGGCAGGCAGGGGCCCGGACTGCAGCCAGCCTGCCAAGGCAGGCAGGCAGGGGCCAGGACTCCAGCCAGCCAGCCAAGGCAGCCAGGCAGGAGCCAGGACTCCAGCCAGCCAGCCAAGGCAGGCAGGCAGGAGCCAGGACTCCAGCCATCCAGCCAAGGCAGGCAGGCAGGGGCCCGGACTCCAGCCAGCCAGCCAAGGCAGGCAGGCAGGAGCCAGGACTCCAGCCATCCAGCCAAGGCAGGCAGGCAGGGGCCCGGACTCCAGCCAGGCAGCCAAGGCAGGCAGGCAGGGGCCAGGACTCCAGCCAGCCAGCCAAGGCAGCCACGCAGGAGCCAGGACTCCAGCCAGCCAGCCAAGGCAGGCAGGCAGGGGCCCGGACTGCAGCCAGCCTGCCAAGGCAGGCAGGCAGGGGCCAGGACTCCAGCCAGCCAGCCAAGGCAGCCAGGCAGGAGCCAGGACTCCAGCCAGCCAGCCAAGGCAGGCAGGCAGGAGCCAGGACTCCAGCCATCCAGCCAAGGCAGGCAGGCAGGGGCCCGGACTCCAGCCATCCAGCCAAGGCAGGCAGGCAGGGGCCAGGACTCCAGCCATCCAGCCAAGGCAGGCAGGCAGGAGTCAGGACTCCAGCCAGCTAGCCAAGGCAGGCAGGCAGGGGCCCGGACTCCAGCCAGCCAGCCAAGGCAGGCAGGCAGGTGCCAGGACTCCAGTCAGCCAGCCAAGGCAGGCAGGCAGGGGCCAGGACTCCAGCCAGCCAGCCAAGGCAGGCAGGCAGTGGCCAGGGCTCCAGCCAGCCAGCGAAGGCAGGCAGGCAGGGGCCCGGACTCCAGCCAGCCAGCCAAGGCAGCCAGGCAGGAGCCAGGACTCCAGCCAGCCAGACAAGGCAGGCAGGCCGGAGCCAGGACTCCAGCCATCCAGCCAAGGCAGGCAGGCAGGGGCCCGGACTCCAGCCAGCCAGCCAAGGCAGGCAGGCAGGGGCCAGGACTCCAGTCAGCAAGCCAAGGCAGCCAGGCAGGAGCCAGGACTCCAGCCAGCCAGCCAAGGCAGGCAGGCCGGAGGCAGGACTCCAGCCATCCAGCCAAGGCAGGCAGGCAGTGGCCCGGACTCCAGGCAGCCAGCCAAGGTAGGCAGGCGGGTGCCAGGACTCCAGTCAGCCAGCCAAGGCAGGCAGGCAGGAGCCAGGACTCCAGCCAGCAATCCAAGGCAGGCAAGCAAGGACCTCGACTACAGGCTGCGAGACAAGGCAGGCAGGCAGTGGCCAGGACTCCAGCCAGCCGGACATGGCTGGCAGGCAATAGCCAGGACTCCAGCCATCCTGTCAATGCAGGCAGGCAGGAGCCAGGACTCCAGTCAGCTAGCCAATGCAGGCAGGCATGAGCCAGGACTCCAGCCAAATAGCCAAGGCAGGCAGGCAGGATCCAGGACTCCAGTCAGCCAGCCAAGGCAGGCAGGCAGGAGCAAAGACTCCAGCCAGCCCGCCAAAGCAGGCAGGCAGGAGCCAGGACTCCAGTCAGCAAGCCAAGGCAGGCAGGCAGGAGCCAGGACTCCAGCCAGGTAGCCAAGGCAGCCAGGCAGGAGCCAGGACTCCAGCCGGGTAGCCAAGGCAGGCAAGCAAGGACCACGACTACAGGCTGCCAGACAAGGCAGGCAGGCAGTGGCCAGGAATCCAGCCAGCCGGACATGGCAGGCAGGCAGGAGCCAGGACTCTAGCCATTCAGCCAAGGCAGGCAGGCAAGAGCCAGGACTCCCGCCAGGTAACCAAGGCAGGCAGGCAGGGGCCAGGACTCCAGTCAGCCAGCCAAGGCAGCCAGGCAGGAGCCAGGACTCCAGCCAGCTAGCCAAGGCAGGCAGGCAGGGGCCCGGACTCCAGGCAGCCAGCCAAGGTAGGCAGGCAGGAGCCAGGACTCCAGCCAGCCATCCAAGGCAGGCAGGCAGGGCCCCGGACACCAGCCATCCAGCCAAGGCAGGAAGGCAGGAGCCAGGACTCCAGACAGCCAGCCAAGGCAGGCAGGCAGGAGCCAGGACTCCAGCCAGGTAGCCAAGGCAGCCAGGCAGGAGCCAGGACTCCAGCCAGGTAGACAAGGCAGCCAGGCAGGAGCCAGGACTCCAGCCAGGTAGCCAAGGCACACAGCCAGGAGCCAGGACTCCAGAAAGCCAGCCAAGGTAGGCAGGCAGGTGCCAGGACTCCAGTCAGCCAGCCAAGGCAGGCAGGCAGTGGCCAGGACTCCAGCCAGGTAGCCAATGCAGGCAGGCAGGAGCCAGGACTCCAGTCAGCTAGCCAATGCAGGCAGGCAGGAGCCAGGACTCCAGCCAGCCAGGCAAGGCAGGCAGGCAGGAGCCAGGACTCCAGTCAGCCAGCCAAGGCAGGCAGGCAGGAGCCAGGACTCCAGTCAGCAAGCCAAGGCAGGCAGGCAGGAGCCAGGACTCCAGTCAGCTAGCCAATGCAGGCAGGCAGGAGCCAGGATTCCAGCCAGGTAGCCAAAGCAGGCAGGCAGGAGCCTGGACTCCAGTCAGCAAGCCAAGGCAGGCAGGCAGGAGACAGGACTCCAGCCAGGTAGCCAAGGCAGGCAAGCAAGGACCACGACTACAGGCTGCCAGCCAAGGCAGGCAGGCAGTGGCCAGGAATCCAGCCAGCCGGACATGGCAGGCAGGCATGAGCCAGGACTCCAGCCATCCTGTCAAGGCAGGCAGGCAGGAGCCAGGACTCCAGCCATCCAGCCAAGGCAGGAAGGCAGGGGCCCGGACTCCAGCCAGCCAGCCAAGGCAGGCAGGCAGGGGCCAGGAGTCCAGCCAGCCAGCCAAGGCAGGCAGGCAGTGGCCAGGACTCCAGCCAGCCAGCGAAGGCAGGCAGGCAGGGGCCCGGACTCCAGCCAGCCAGCCAAGGCAGGCAGGCAGGGGCCCGGACTCCAGCCAGCCAGCCAAGGCAGCCAGGCAGGAGCCAGGACTCCAGCCAGCCAGCCAAGGCAGCCAGGCAGGAGCCAGGACTCCAGCCATCCAGCCAAGGCAGGCAGGCAGGGGCCCGGACTCCAGCCAGGCAGCCAAGGCAGGCAGGCAGGGGCCAGGACTCCAGCCAGCCAGCCAAGGCAGCCAGGCAGGAGCCAGGACTCCAGCCAGCCAGCCAAGGCAGGCAGGCAGGAGCCAGGACTCCAGAAAGCCAGCCAAGGCAGGCAGGCAGGGGCCCGGACTCCAGCCAGCCAGCCAAGGCAGGCAGGCAGGGGCCAGGACTCCAGCCAGCCAGCCAAGGCAGGCAGGCAGGAGCCAGGACTCCAGCCTGCCAGCCAAGGCAGGCAGGCAGTGGCCAGGACTCCAGCCAGCCAGCGAAGGCAGGCAGGCAGGGGCCCGAACTCCAGCCATCCAGTCAAGGCAGGCAGGCAGGGGCCAGGACTCCAGTCAGCAAAACAATGCAGGCAGGCAGGAGCCAGGACTCCAGCCAGCCAGCCAAGGCAGGCAGGCAGTGGCCAGGAATCCAGCCAGCCGGACATGGCAGGCAGGCAGGGGCCCGGACTCCAGCCAGGCAGCCAAGGCAGGCAGGCAGGGGCCAGGACTCCAGCCAGCCAGCCAAGGCAGCCAGGCAGTGGCCAGGACTCCAGCCAGCCAGCCAAGGCAGCCAGGCAGTGGCCAGGACTCCAGCCAGCCAGCGAAGGCAGGCAGGCAGGGGCCCGGACTCCAGCCAGCCAGCCAAGGCAGGCAGGCAGGGGCCAGGACTCCAGTCAGCCAGCCAAGGCAGCCAGGCAGGAGCCAGGACTCCAGCCAGCCAGCTAAGGCAGGCAGGCCGTGGCCAGGACTCCAGCCAGCTAGCCAAGCCAGGCAGGCAGGGGCCAGGACTCCAGTCATCAAAACAATGCAGGCAGGCAGGAGCCAGGACTCCAGCCATCCAGCCAAGGCAAGAAGGCAGGAGTCAGGACTCCAGCCAGCTAGCCAAGGCAGGCAGGCAGGGGCCCGGACTCCAGCCAGCCATCCAAGGCAGGCAGGCAGTGGCCAGGAATCCAGCCAGCCGGACATGGCAGGCAGGCATGAGCCAGGACTCCAGCCATCCTGTCAAGGCAGGCAGGCAGGAGCCAGGACTCCAGCCAGCTAGCCAAGGCAGGCAGGCAGGAGTCAGGACTCCAGTCAGCAATCCAATGCAGGCAGGCAGGAGCCAGGACTCCAGCCAGCCAGCCAAGGCAGGCAGGCAGTGGCCAGGACTCCAGCCAGCTAGCCAAGGCAGGCAGGCAGGGGCCAGGACTCCAGTCAGCAAAACAATGCAGGCAGGCAGGAGGCAGGACTCCAGCCAGGTATCCATGCCAGGCAGGCAGGAGCCAGGACTCCAGCCAGCCAGGCAAGGCAGGCAGGCAGGGGCCCGGACTCCAGCCAGCCAGCCAAGGCAGGTAGGCAGGGGGCAGAAATCCAGCCATCCAGTCAAGGCAGACAGGCAGGAGCCAGGACTCCAGCCAGCCAGCCAAGGCAGGCAGGCAGGGGCCCGGACTCCAGTCAGCCAGCCAAGGCAGGCAGGCAGGAGCCAGGACTCCAGTCAGCTAGCCAATGCAGGCAGGCAGGAGCCAGGACTCCAGCCAGCCAGGCAAGGCAGGCAGGCAGGAGCCAGGACTCCAGTCAGCCAGCCAAGGCAGGCAGGCAGGAGCCAGGACTCCAGTCAGCCAGCCAAGGCAGGCAGGCAGGAGCCAGGACTCCAGTCAGCTAGCCAATGCAGGCAGGCAGGAGCCAGGATTCCAGCCAGGTAGCCAAAGCAGGCAGGCAGGAGCCTGGACTCCAGTCAGCAAGCCAAGGCAGGCAGGCAGGAGACAGGACTCCAGCCAGGTAGCCAAGGCAGGCAAGCAAGGACCACGACTACAGGCTGCCAGCCAAGGCAGGCAGGCAGTGGCCAGGAATCCAGCCAGCCGGACATGGCAGGCAGGCATGAGCCAGGACTCCAGCCATCCTGTCAAGGCAGGCAGGCAGGAGCCAGGACTCCAGCCATCCAGCCAAGGCAGGAAGGCAGGAGTCAGGACTCCAGCCAGCTAGCCAAGGCAGGCAGGCAGGGGCCCGGACTCCAGCCAGCCAGCCAAGGCAGGCAGGCAGGGGCCAGGACTCCAGCCAGCCAGCCAAGGCAGGCAGGCAGTGGCCAGGACTCCAGCCAGCCAGCGAAGGCAGGCAGGCAGGGGCCCGGACTCCAGCCAGCCAGCCAAGGCAGGCAGGCAGGGGCCAGGACTCCAGCCAGCCAGCCAAGGCAGCCAGGCAGGAGCCAGGACTCCAGCCAGCCAGCCAAGGCAGGCAGGCAGGAGCCAGGACTCCAGCCATCCAGCCAAGGCAGGCAGGCAGGAGCCAGGACTCCAGCCAGCTAGCCAAGGCAGGCAGGCAGGAGCCAGGACTCCAGTCAGCAATCCAATGCAGGCAGGCAGGAGCCAGGACTCCAGAAAGCCAGCCAAGGCAGGCAGGCAGGGGCCCGGACTCCAGTCAGCCAGCCAAGGCAGCCAGGCAGGAGCCAGGACTCCAGCCAGCCAGCCAAGGCAGGCAGGCAGTGGCCAGGACTCCAGCCAGCTAGCCAAGGCAGGCAGGCAGGGGCCAGGACTCCAGTCAGCAAAACAATGCAGGCAGGCAGGAGGCAGGACTCCAGCCAGGTATCCAAGCCAGGCAGGCAGGAGCCAGGACTCCAGCCAGCCAGGCAAGGCAGGCAGGCAGGGGCCCGGACTCCAGCCAGCCAGCCAAGGCAGGTAGGCAGGGGCCAGAAATCCAGCCATCCAGTCAAGGCAGACAGGCAGGAGCCAGGACTCCAGCCAGCCAGCCAAGGCAGGCAGGCAGGGGCCCGGACTCCAGTCAGCCAGCCAAGGCAGGCAGGCAGGAGCCAGGACTCCAGTCAGCTAGCCAATGCAGGCAGGCAGGAGCCAGGACTCCAGCCAGCCAGGCAAGGCAGTCAGGCAGGAGCCAGGACTCCAGTCAGCCAGCCAAGGCAGGCAGGCAGGAGCCAGGACTCCAGTCAGCCAGCCAAGGCAGGCAGGCAGGAGCCAGGACTCCAGTCAGCTAGCCAATGCAGGCAGGCAGGAGCCAGGATTCCAGCCAGGTAGCCAAAGCAGGCAGGCAGGAGCCTGGACTCCAGTCAGCAAGCCAAGGCAGGCAGGCAGGAGACAGGACTCCAGCCAGGTAGCCAAGGCAGGCAAGCAAGGACCACGACTACAGGCTGCCAGCCAAGGCAGGCAGGCAGTGGCCAGGAATCCAGCCAGCCGGACATGGCAGGCAGGCATGAGCCAGGACTCCAGCCATCCTGTCAAGGCAGGCAGGCAGGAGCCAGGACTCCAGCCATCCAGCCAAGGCAGGAAGGCAGGAGTCAGGACTCCAGCCAGCTAGCCAAGGCAGGCAGGCAGGGGCCCGGACTCCAGCCAGCCAGCCAAGGCAGGCAGGCAGCGGCCAGGACTCCAGCCAGCCAGCGAAGGCAGGCAGGCAGGGGCCCGGACTCCAGCCAGCCAGCCATGGCAGGCAGGCAGGGGCCAGGACTCCAGCCAGCCAGCCAAGGCAGCCAGGCAGGAGCCAGGACTCCAGCCAGCCAGCCAAGGCAGGCAGGCAGGAGCCAGGACTCCAGCCATCCAGCCAAGGCAGGCAGGCAGGGGCCCGGACTCCAGCCAGGCAGCCAAGGCAGGCAGGCAGGGGCCAGGACTCCAGAAAGCCAGCCAAGGCAGGCAGGCAGGGGCCCGGACTCCAGCCAGCCAGCCAAGGCAGGCAGGCAGGGGCCAGGACTCCAGTCAGACAGCCAAGGCAGGCAGGCAGGAGCCAGGACTCCAGCCACCCAGCCAAGGCAGGCAGGCAGTGGTCAGGACTCCAGCCAGCTAGCCAAGGGAGGCAGGCAGGAGCCAGGACTCCAGACAGCAGTCCAATGCAGGCAGGCAGGAGCCCGGACTCCAGCCAGTCAGCCAAGGTAGGCAGGCAGGGGCCAGGACTCCAGTCAGCCAGCCAAGGCAGGCAAGGAGGGGCCAGGACTACAGCCAGCTAGCAAAGGCAGGCAGGCAGGAGCCAGGACTCCAGTAAGCAAGCCAAGGCAGGCAGGCAGGGGCCCGGACTCCAGCCAGCCAGCCAAGGTAGGCAGGCAGGTGCCAGGACTCCAGCCAGCCAGCCAAGGCAGGCAGGCCGTGGCCAGGACTCCAGCCAGCTAGCCAAGCCAGGCAGGCAGGGGCCAGGACTCCAGTCAGCAAAACAATGCAGGCAGGCAGGAGCCAGGAATCCAGCCAGCCGGACATGGCAGGCAGGCATGAGCCAGGACTCCAGACATCCTGTCAAGGCAGGCAGGCAGGAGCCAGGACTCCAGCCATCCAGCCAAGGCAGGAAGGCAGGAGTCAGGACTCCAGCCAGCTAGCCAAGGCAGGCAGGCAAAGGCCCGGACTCCAGCCAGCCAGCCAAGGCAGGCAGGCAGGGGCCAGGACTCCAGCCAGCCTACCACAGCAGGCAGGCAAGAGCCAGGACTCCAGTCAGCTAGCCAATGCAGGCAGGAAGGGGCCAGGACTCCAGCCATCCAGCCAAGGCAGGAAGGCAGGAGTCAGGACTCCAGCCAGCTAGCCAAGGCAGGCAGGCAGGGGCCCGGACTCCAGCCAGCCAGCCAAGGCAGGCAGGCAGGTGCCAGGACTCCAGTCAGCCATCCAAGGCAGGCAGGCAGGAGCCAGGACTCCAGCCAGCCAGCCAAGGCAGGCAGGCAGTGGCCAGGACTCCAGCCAGCCAGCGAAGGCAGGCAGGCAGGGGCCCGGACTCCAGCCAGCCAGGCAAGGCAGCCAGGCAGGAGCCAGGACTCCAGCCAGCCAGCCAAAGTAGACAGGCAGGGGCCCGGACTCCAGCCAGCCAGCCAAGGTAGACAGGCAGGGGCCAGGACTCCTGTCAGCCAGCCAAGGCAGCCAGGCAGGAGCCAGGACTCCAGCCAGCCAGCCAAGGCAGGCAGGCCGTGGCCAGGACTCCAGCCAGCTAGCCAAGCCAGGCAGGCAGGGGCCAGGACTCCAGTCAGCAAAACAGTGCAGGCAGGCAGGAGCCAGGACTCCAGCCAGCCAGCCAAGGCAGGCAGGCAGTGGCCAGGAATCCAGCCAGCCGGACATGGCAGGCAGGCATGAGCCAGGACTCCAGCCAGCCAGCCAAGGCAGGCAGGCAGTGGCCAGGACTCCAGCCAGCCAGCGAAGGCAGGCAGGCAGGGGCCCGGACTCCAGCCAGCCAGCCAAGGCAGCCAGGCAGGAGCCAGGACTCCAGCCAGCCAGCCAAGGCAGGCAGGCAGTGGCCAGGACTCCAGCCAGCTAGCCAAGGCAGGCAGGCAGGGGCCAGGACTCCAGTCAGCAAAACAATGCAGGCAGGCAGGAGGCAGGACTCCAGCCAGGTATCCAAGCCAGGCAGGCAGGAGCCAGGACTCCAGCCAGCCAGCAAAGGCAGGCAGGCAGGAGCCAGGACTCCAGCCAGGTAGCCAAGGCAGCCAGGCAGAAGCCAGGACTCCAGCCAGCAAGCCAAGGCAGCCAGGCAGGAGCCAGGACTCCAGCCAGGTAGCCAAGGCAGGCAGCTAGGAGCCAGGACTCCAGAAAGCCAGCCAAGGCAGGCAAGCAGGGGCCCGGACTCCAGCCAGCCAGCCAAGGCTGGCAGGCAGGGGCCAGGACTCCAGTCAGACAGCCAAGGCAGGCAGGCAGTGGTCAGGACTCCAGCCAGCCAGCCAAGGCAGGCAAGGAGGGGCCAGGACTACAGCCAGCTAGCAAAGGCAGGCAGGCAGGAGCCAGGACTCCAGCCAGCCAGCCAAGGCAGGCAGGCAGGAGCCAGGACTCCAGTAAGCAAGCCAAGGCAGGCAGGCAGGGGCCCGGACTCCAGGCAGCCTGCCAAGGTAGGCAGGCAGGTGCCAGGACTCCAGTCAGCCAGCCAAGGCAGGCAGGCAGTGGCCAGGACTCCAGCCAGGTAGCCAAGGCAGGCAGGCAGGAGCCAGGACTCCAGACAGAAATCCAATGCAGCCAGGCAGGAGCCAGGACTCCAGCCAGGTAGCCAAGGCAGGCAGGCAGGAGCCAGGACTCCAGCCAGCAATCCAAGGCAGGTAAGCAAGGACCTCGACTACAGGCTGCCAGACAAGGCAGGCAGGCAGTGGCCAGGACTCCAGCCAGCCGGACATGGCAGTCAGGCAAGAGCCAGGACTCCAGCCATCCAGTCAAGGCAGGCAGGCAGGAGCCAGGACTCCAGCCAGCTAGCCAAGGCAGGCAGGCAGGAGCCAGGACTCCAGTCAGCAAGACAATGCAGGCAGGCAGGAGCCAGGACTCCAGCAAGGTATCCAAGACAGGCAGGCATGGGCCAGGACTCCAGTCAGCCAGCCAAGGCAGGCAGGCAGGAGCCAAGACTCCAGCCAGCCAGACAAGGCAGGCAGACAGGAGCCAGGACTCCAGTCAGCAAGCCAAGTTAGGCAGGCAGGAGCAAGGACTCCAGCCAGGTAGCCAAGGCAGGCAGGCAGGAGCCAGGACTCCAGCCAGCTAGCCAATGCAGGCAGGCAGGAGCCAGGAATCCAGCCAGGTAGCCAAGGCAGGCAGGCAGGAGCCAGGACTCCAGAAAGCCAGCCAAGGCAGGCAGGCAGGGGCCCGGACTCCAGCCAGCCAGCCAAGGCAGGCAGGCAGGGGCCAGGACTCCAGCCAGCCAGCCAAGGCAGGCAGGCAGGGGCCAGGACTCCAGTCAGCCAGCCAAGGCAGGCAGGCAGGAGCCAAGACTCCAGCCAGCCAGGCAAGGCAGGCAGGCAGGAGCCAGGACTCCAGTCAGCAAGCCAAGGCAGGCAGGCAGGAGCCAGGACTCCAGCCAGCCAGCAAAGGCAGGCAGGCAGGAGCCAGGACTCCAGCCAGGTAGCCAAGGCAGCCAGGCAGGAGCCAGGACTTCAGCCAGCAAGCCAAGGCAGCCAGGCAGGAGCCAGGACTCCAGCCAGGTAGCCAAGGCAGGCAGCCAGGAGCCAGGACTCCAGAAAGCCAGCCAAGGCAGGCAGGCAGGGGCCCGGACTCCAGCCAGCCAGCCAAGGCTGGCAGGCAGGGGCCAGGACTCCAGTCAGCCAGCCAAGGCAGGCAGGCAGGAGCCAGGACTCCAGCCACCCAGCCAAGGCAGGCAGGCAGTGGTCAGGACTCCAGCCAGCTAGCCAAGGCAGGCAGGCAGGAGCCAGGACTCCAGACAGCAATCCAATGCAGGCAGGCAGGGGCCCGGACTCCAGCCAGGTAGCCAAGGCAGGCAGGCAGGAGCCAGGACTCCAGCCAGCTAGCCAAGGCAGGCAGGCAGGAGCCAGGACTCCAGAAAGCCAGCCAAGGCAGGCAGGCAGGGTCCCGGACTCCAGCCAGCCAGCCAAGGCAGCCAGGCAGGGGCCCGGACTCCAGCCACCAGCCAAGCTAGGCAGGCAGGAGCCAGGACTCCAGTCAGCAAGCCAATGCAGGCAGGCAGGAGCCAGGACTCCAGCCAGGTAGCCAAGGCAGGCAGGCAGGAGCCAGGACTCCAGCCAGCCAGCCAAGGCAGGCAGGCAGGGGCCCGGACTCCAGCCAGCCAGCCAAGGCAGGCAGGCAGGGGCCAGGACTCCAGTCAGCAAGCCAAGGCAGGCAGGCAGGAGCCAGGACTCCAGTCAGCAAGCCAAGGCAGGCAGGCAGGAGCCAGGACTCCAGCCAGCCAGCCAAGGCAGGCAGGCAGGAGCCAGGATTCCAGCCAGCAAGCCAAGGCAGGCAAGCAAGGACCACGACTACAGGCTGCCAGCCAAGGCAGGCAGGCAGTGGCCAGGAATCCAGCCAGCCGGACATGGCAGGCAGGCAAGAGCCAGGACTCCAGCCATCCAGTCAAGGCAGGCAGGCAGGAGCCAGGACTCAAGCCACCTAGCCAAGGCAGGCAGGCAGGAGCCAGGACTCCAGTCAGCAAGTCAATGCAGGCAGGCAACAGCCATGACTCCAGCCAGGTAGCCAAGGCAGGCAGGCAGGAGCCAGGACTCCAGCCAGCCAGCAAAGGCAGGCAGGCACGAGCCAGGACTCCAGCCAGGTAGCCAAGGCAGCCAGGCAGGAGCCAGGACAACAGCCAGGTAGCCAAGGCAGCCAGGCAGGAGCCAGGACTCCAGCCAGGTAGCCGAGGCAGGCAGCCAGGAGCCAGGACTCCAGAAAGCCAGCCAAGGCAGGCAGGCAGGGGCCCGGCATCCAGCCAGCCAGCCAAGGCTGGCAGGCAGGGGCCAGGACTCCAGCCACCCAGCCAAGGCAGGCAGGCAGGAGCCAGGACTCCAGACAGCAATCCAAGGCAGGCAGGCAGGGGCCCGGACTCCAGCCAGTCAGCCAAGGTAGGCAGGCAGGGGCCAGGACTCCAGTCAGCCAGCCAAGGCAGGCAAGGAGGGGCCAGGACTACAGCCAGCTAGCAAAGGCAGGCAGGCAGGAGCCAGGACTCCAGCCAGCCAGCCAAGGCAGGCAGGCAGGGGCCCGGACTCCAGCCAGCCAGCCAAGGCAGGCAGGCAGGGGCCAGGACTCCAGCCAGCTAGCCAAGGCAGGCAGGCAGGAGCCAGGACTCCAGCCAGCCAGACATGGCAGGCAAGGAGGGCCACGGTTCCATCAAGCCAGCCAAGGCAGGCAGGCAGGAGCCAGACACCAGCCATCCAGCCAAGGCAGGAAGGCAGGAGCCAGGACTCCAGCCAGCCAGCCAAGGCAGGCAGGCAGGGGCCTGGACTCCAGCCAGCCAGCCAAGGTAGGCAAGCAGGGGCCAGGACTCCAGTCAGCCAGCCAAGGCAGGCAGGCAGGGGCCAGGACTCCAGTCAGCCAGCCAATGCAGGCAGGCAGGAGCCAGGACTCCAGCCAGCAAGCCAAGGCAGACAAGCAAGGACCACGACTACAGGCTGCCAGACAAGGCAGGCAGGCAGTGGCCAGGACTACAGCCAGCC
Source organism: Lagopus muta (assembly GCF_023343835.1). Lineage (NCBI taxonomy): Eukaryota > Metazoa > Chordata > Aves > Galliformes > Phasianidae > Lagopus > Lagopus muta. Next base: position 789,570 of record NC_064462.1, read on the forward strand.
AGACATGGCAGGCAGGCAGGAGCCAGTACTCCAGTCAGCAAGCCAATGCAGGCAGGCAGGAGCCAGGACTCCTGCCAGGTAGCCAAGGCAGGCTGGCAGGAGCCAGGACTCCAGCCAGGTAGCCAAGGCAGGCAGGCAGGGGCCCGGACTCCAGCCAGCCAGCCAAGGCAGGCAGGCAGGGGCCAGGATTCCAGCCAGCCAGCCAAGGCAGCCAGGCAGGAGCCAGGACTCCAGCAAGCCAGCCAAGGCAGGCAGGATGGAGCCAGGACTCCAGCCAGCTACCCAAGGCAGGTAGGCAGGAGCCTGGACTCCAGCCAGGTTGCCAAGGCAGGCAGGCAGGGGCCAGGACTCCAGCCAGGTAGCGAAGGCAGGCAGGCAGGAGCCATGACTCCACTCAGCAAGCCAATGCAGGCAGGCAGGAGCCAGGACTCCAGCCAGCCAGCCAAGGCAGGCAGGCAGGAGCCAGGACTCCAGTCAGCCAGCCAAGGCAGGCAGGCAGGAGCCAGGACTCCAGCCAGCCAGCCAAGGTAGACAGGCAGGGGCCAGGACTCCAGCCAGCCAACCAAGGCAGGCAGGCAGGGTCCCGGACTCCAGCCAGCCAGCCAAGGTAGACAGGCAGGGGCCAGGACTCCAATCAGCCAGCCAAGGCAGGCAGGCAGTGGCCAGGACTCCAGCCAGCCAGACATGGCAGGCAGGCTGGAGCCAGGACTCCAGCCGTCCAGTCAAAGCAGGCAGGTAGGCAGGAGCCAGGACTGGAGCCTTCCAGTCAAGGCAGGCAGGCAGGAGCCATGACTCCACTCAGCAACCCAATGCAGGCAGGCAGGAACCAGTACTCCAGCCAGGTAGCCAAGGCAGGCAGGCATGGGCCCGGACTCCAGCCAGCTAGCCAAGGCAGGCAGGCGGGAGCCAGGACTCCAGTCAGCTTGATAAGGCAGGCAGGCAGGAGCCAGGACTCCAGTCAGCAAGCCAATGCAGGCAGGCAGGAGCCAGGACTCCAGTCAGCCAGCCAAGGCAGGCAGGCAGGAGCCAGGACTCCAGCCAGCCAGCCAAGGCAGGCAGGCAGGAGCCAGGACTCCAGTCAGCAAGACAATGCAGGCAGGCAGGAACCAGGACACCAGCCAGGTATCCAAGGCAGGCAGGGAGGAGCCAGCACTCCAGTCAGCATGCCAATGCAGGCAGGCAGGAGCCAGGACTCCAGCCAGGTAGCCAAGGCAGCCAGGCAGGAGCCAGGACTCCAGCCAGCCAGCCAAGGCAGCCAGGCAGGAGCCAGGACTCCAGCCAGCTAGCCAAGGCAGGCAGGCAGGGGCCCGGACTCCAGCCAGCTAGCCAAGGCAGTCAGGCGGGAGCCAGGACTCCAGTCAGCTTGCTAAGGCAGGCAGGCAGGAGCCAGGACTCCAGTCAGCAAGCCAATGCAGGCAGGCAGGGGCCAGGACTCCAGTCAGCAAGCCAATGCAGGCAGGCAGGAGCCAGGACTCCAGGCAGGTAGCCAAGGCAGGCAGGCAGGAGCCAGGACTCCAGCCAGCAAGCCAAGGCAGGCAAGGAGGGACCACGACTACAGACTGCCAGACAAGGCAGGCAGGCATTGGCCAGGACTCCAGCCAGCCAGCCAAGGCAGGCAGGTAGGCAGGAGCCAGGACTCCAGCCATCCAGTCAAGGCAGGCAGGCAGGAGCCAGGACTCCAGCCAGCCAGCCAAGGCAGGCAGGTAGGCAGGAGCCAGGACTCTAGCCACCCAGCCAAGGCAGCCAGGCAGGAGCCAGGACTCCAGCCAGCCAGCCAAGGCAGGCAGGCAGGGGCCCGAACTCCAGCCAGCCAGCCAAGGTAGGCAGACAGGGGCCAGGACTCCTGTCAGCCAGCCAAGGCAGGCAGGCAGGGGCCAGGACTCCAGCCAGATAGCCAAGGCAGGCAGGCAGGAGCCAGGACTCCAGTCAGCAAGCCAAGGCAGGCAGGCAGGAGCCAGGACTCCAGCCAGCCTACCAAGGCAGGCAGGCAGGAGCCAGGACTCCAGGCAGCAAGCCAATGCAGGCAGGTAGGAGCCAGGACTCCAGCCACCCAGCCAAGGCAGCCAGGCAGGAGCCAGGACTCCAGCCATCCAGCCAAGGCAGGAAGGCAGGAGCCAGGACTGCAGCCAGCCAGCCAAGGTAGGCAGGCAGGGGCCCGGACTCCAGCCAGCCAGCCAAGGTAGGCAGGCAGGGGCCAGGACCCCAGTATGCCAGCCAAGGCAGGCAGGCAGGGGCCAGGACTCCAGCCAGCCAGCCAAGGCAGGCAGGCAGGAGCCAGGACTCCAGCCAGCCAGCCAAGGCAGGCAGGCAGGAGCCAGGACTCCAGCCAGCCTACCACGGCAGCCAGGCAGGAGCCAGGACTCCAGCCAGCAAGCCAAGACAGGCAAGCAAGGAACACGACTACAGGCTGCCAGACAAGGCAGGCAGGCAGTGGCCAGGACTCCAGCCAGCCAGACATGGCAGGCAGGCAGGAGCCAGGACTCCAGCCAGGTAGCCAAGGCAGGCAGGCAGGAGCCAGGACTCCCGCCAGGTAGCCAAGGCAGGCAGGCAGGAGCCAGGACTCCAGCCAGCCAGCCAAGGCAGGCAGGCAGGAGCCAGGACTCCAGCCAGCCAGCCAAGGCAGGCAGGCAGGGGCCAGGACTCCAGCCAGCCAGCGAAGGCAGCCAGGCAGGAGCCAGGACTCCAGCCAGCCAGCCAAGGCAGGCGGGCAGGAGCCAGGTCTCCAGCCATCCAGCCAATGCAGGCAGGCAGTGGCCCGGACTCCAGCCAGGAAGCCAAGGTAGGCAGGCAGGTGCCAGGACTCCAGTCAGCCAGCCAAGGCAGGCAGGCAGCGGCCAGGACTCCAGCCAGGTAGCCAAGGCAGGCAGGCAGGAGCCAGGACTCCAGCCAGCCAGCCAAGGCAGGCAGGCAGGGGCCCGGACTCCAGCCAGCCAGCCAAGGCAGGAAGGCAGGAGCCAGGACTCCAGCCAGCTACCAAGGCAGGCAGGCAGGGGCCCGGCCTCCAGCCAGCCAGCCAAGGTAGGCAGGCAGGTGCCAGGACTCCAGTCAGCCAGCCAAGGCAGGCAGGCAGGAGCCAGGACTTCAGCCAGGTAGCCAAGGCAGGCAGGCAGGAGCCAGGACTCCAGACAGAAATCCAATGCAGGCAGGCAGGAGCCAGGACTCCAGCCGGGTAGCCAAGGAAGGCAGTCAGGAGCCAGGACTCCAGCCAGCAATCCAAGGCAGGCAAGCAAGGATCTCGACTACAGGCTGCCAGACAAGGCAGGCAGGCAGTGGCCAGGACTCCAGCCGGCCAGCCAAGGTAGGAAGGCAGGGAGCAGGACTCCAGTCAGCCAGCCAAGCCAGGCAGGCAGGGGCCAGGACTCCAGTCAGCAAGCCAATGCAGGCAGGCAGGAGCCAGGACTCCAGCCAGCAAGCCAAGGCAGGCAAGCAAGGACCACGACTACAGGCTGCCAGACAAGGCAGGCAGGCAGTGGCCAGGACTGGAGCCAGCCAGTCATGGCAGGCAGGCAGTGGCCAGGACTACAGCCAGCCAGACATGGCAGGCAGGCAGGAGCCAGGACTCCTGCCAGGTAGCCATGGCACGCAGGCAGGGGCCAGGATTCTAGCCAGGCAGTCAGGACAGGCAGGTAGGCAGGAGCCAGGACTCTAGCCACACAGCCAAGGCAGCCAGGCAGGAGCCAGGACTCCAGTCAGGTAGCCAAGGCAGGCAGGCAGGAGCCAGGACTCCAGTCATCCAGCCAAGGCAGGCAGGCAGGAGCCAGGACTCCAGCCAGGTAGCCAAGGCAGGCAGGCAGGAGCCAGGACTCCAGTCATCCAGCCAAGGCAGGCAGGCAGGGGCCACAACCACAGCCAGCCAGCCAAAAGAGGCAGGCAGGGTCCACAGTTTCAGCTAGCCAGCCAAGGCAGGCAGGCAGGGGCCCGGACTCCAGCCAGCCAGCCAAGGTAGGCAGACAGGGGCCAGGACTCCTGTCAGCCAGCCAAATCAGGCAGGCAGGGGCCAGGACTCCAGCCAGCCTACCACGGCAGGCAGGCAGGAGCCAGGACTCCAGTCAGCAAGCCAAGGCAGGCAGGCAGGAGCCAGGACTGCAGTCAGCAAGCCAATGCAGGCAGGCAGGAGCCAGGACTCCAGTCAGCAAGCCAATGCAGGCAGGTAGGAGCCAGGACTCCAGCCACCAGCCAAGGCAGGCAGGCAGGAGCCAGGACTCCAGCCAGCCAGCCAAGGCAGGCAGGCAGGAGCCAGGACTCCAGCCAGCCTACCACGGCAGCCAGGCAGGAGCCAGGACTCCAGCCAGCAAGCCAAGACAGGCAAGCAAGGAACACGACTACAGGCTGCCAGACAAGGCAGGCAGGCAGGAGCCAGGACTCCAGTCATCCAGCCAAGGCAGGCAGGCAGGAGCCAGGACTCCAGTCATCCAGCCAAGGCAGGCAGGCAGGGGCCACAACCACAGCCAGCCAGCCAAAAGAGGCAGGCAGGGTCCACAGTTTCAGCTAGCCAGCCAAGGCAGGCAGGCAGGAGCCAGGACTCCAGCCAGCCAGCCAAGGCAGGCAGGTAGGCAGGAGCCAGGACTCTAGCCACCCAGCCAAGGCAGCCAGGCAGGAGCCAGGACTCCAGCCATCCAGCCAAGGCAGGAAGGCAGGAGCCAGGACTCCAGCCAGCCAGCCAAGGCAGGCAGGCAGGGGCCTGAACTCCAGCCAGCCAGCCAAGGTAGGCAGACAGGGGCCAGGACTCCTGTCAGCCAGCCAAGGCAGGCAGGCAGGGGCCAGGACTCCAGCCAGATAGCCAAGGCAGGCAGGCAGGAGCCAGGACTCCAGTCAGCAAGCCAAGGCAGGCAGGCAGGAGCCAGGACTCCAGCCAGCCTACCACGGCAGGCAGGCAGGAGCCAGGACTCCAGTCAGCAAGCCAATGCAGGCAGGTAGGAGCCAGGACTCCAGCCACGCAGCCAAGGCAGGCAGGCAGGGGCCAGGACTCCAGCCATCCAGCCAAGGCAGGAAGGCAGGAGCCAGGACTGCAGCCAGCCAGCCAAGGTAGGCAGGCAGGGGCCCGGACTCCAGCCAGCCAGCCAAGGTAGGCAGGCAGGGGCCAGGACCCCAGTCAGCCAGCCAAGGCAGGCAGGCAGGGGCCAGGACTCCAGCCAGCCAGCCAAGGCAGGCAGGCAGGAGCCAGGACTCCAGCCAGCCTACCACGGCAGCCAGGCAGGAGCCAGGACTCCAGCCAGCAAGCCAAGACAGGCAAGCAAGGAACACGACTACAGGCTGCCAGACAAGGCAGGCAGGCAGTGGCCAGGACTCCAGCCAGCCAGACATGGCAGGCAGGCAGGAGCCAGGACTCCAGCCAGGTAGCCAAGGCAGGCAGGCAGGAGCCAGGACTCCCGCCAGGTAGCCAAGGCAGGCAGGCAGGAGCCAGGACTCCAGCCAGCCAGCCAAGACAGGCAGGCAGGAGCCAGGACTCCAGGTAGCCAGCCAAGGCATGCAGGCAGGGGCCAGGACTCCAGCCAGCCAGCCAAGGCAGCCAGGCAGGAGCCAGGACTCCAGCCAGCCAGCCAAGGCAGGCGGGCAGGAGCCAGGTCTCCAGCCATCCAGCCAATGCAGGAAGGCAGGTGCCAGGACTCCAGCCATCCAGCCAATGCAGGCAGGCAGTGGCCCGGACTCCAGCCAGGAAGCCAAGGTAGGCAGGCAGGTGCCAGGACTCCAGTCAGCCATCCAAGGCAGGCAGGCAGCGGCCAGGACTCCAGCCAGGTAGCCAAGGCAGGCAGGCAGGAGCCAGGACTCCAGCCAGCCAGCCAAGGCAGGCAGGCAGTGGCCCGGACTCCAGCCAGCCAGCCAAGGCAGGAAGGCAGGAGCCAGGACTCCAGCCAGCTACCAAGGCAGGCAGGCAGGGGCCCGGCCTCCAGCCAGCCAGCCAAGGTAGGCAGGCAGGTGCCAGGACTCCAGTCAGACAGCCAATGCAGGCAGGTAGGAGCCAAGACTCCAGCCAGCCAGCCAAGGCAGGCAGGCAGGAGCCAGGACTCCAGACAGAAATCCAATGCAGGCAGGCAGGAGCCAGGACTCCAGCCGGGTAGCCAAGGCAGGCAGGCAGGAGCCAGGACTCCAGCCAGCAATCCAAGGCAGGCAAGCAAGGACCTCGACTACAGGCTGCCAGACAAGGCAGGCAGGCAGTGGCCAGGACTCCAGCCGGCCAGCCAAGGTAGGAAGGCAGGGAGCAGGACTCCAGTCAGCCAGCCAAGCCAGGCAGGCAGGGGCCAGGACTCCAGTCAGCAAGCCAATGCAGGCAGGCAGGAGCCAGGACTCCAGCCAGGTAGCCAAGGCAGGCAGGCAGGAGCCAGGAGTCCAGCCAGCAAGCCAAGGCAGGCAAGCAAGGACCACGACTACAGGCTGCCAGACAAGGCAGGCAGGCAGTGGCCAGGACTGGAGCCAGCCAGTCATGGCAGGCAGGCAGTGGCCAGGACTCCAGCCAGCCAGACATGGCAGGCAGGCAGGAGCCAGGACTCCAGTCAGCAAGCCAATGCAGGCAGGCAGGAGCCAGGACTCCTGCCAGGTAGCCATGGCACGCAGGCAGGGGCCAGGATTGTAGCCAGGCAGTCAGGACAGGCAGGTAGGCAGGAGCCAGGACTCTAGCCACACAGCCACGGCAGCCAGGCAGGAGCCAGGACTCCAGTCAGGTAGCCAAGGCAGGCAGGCAGGAGCCAGGACTCCAGTCATCCAGCCAAGGCAGGCAGGCAGGAGCCAGGACTCCAGCCAGGTAGCCAAGGCAGGCAGGCAGGAGCCAGGACTCCAGTCATCCAGCCAAGGCAGGCAGGCAGGGGCCAGGACTCCAGCCAGCCTACCACGGCAGGCAGGCAGGAGCCAGGACTCCAGTCAGCAAGCCAAGGCAGGCAGGCAGGAGCCAGGACTGCAGTCAGCAAGCCAATGCAGGCAGGCAGGAGCCAGGACTCCAGTCAGCAAGCCAATGCAGGCAGGTAGGAGCCAGGACTGCAGCCACCAACCAAGGCAGCCAGGCAGGAGCCAGGACTCCAGCCAGCCTACCACGGCAGCCAGGCAGGAGCCAGGACTCCAGCCAGCAAGCCAAGACAGGTAAGCAAGGACCACGACTACAGGCTGCCAGACAAGGCAGGCAGGCAGTGGCCAGGACTCCAGGCAGGCAGACATGGCAGGCAGGCAGGAGCCAGGACTCCAGCCAGGTAGCCAAGGCAGGCAGGCAGGAGCCAGGACTCCCGCCAGGTAGCCAAGGCAGGCAGGCAGGAGCCAGGACTCCAGCCATCCAGCCAAGGCAGGCAGGCAGGAGCCAGGACTCCAGCCAGCCAGCCAAGGCAGGCAGGCAGGAGCCAGGACTCCAGCCAGCCAGCCAAGGCAGGCAGGCAGGAGCCAGGACTCCAGCCAGCCAGCCAAGGCAGGCAGGCAGGAGCCAGGTCTCCAGCCATCCAGCCAAGGCAGGAAGGCAGGAGCCAGGACTCCAGCCATCCAGCCAAGGCAGGCAGGCAGTGGCCCGGACTCCAGCCAGGAAGCCAAGGCAGGCAGGCAGGAGCCAGGACTCCAGCCAGCCAGCCAAGGCTGGCAGGCAGGGGCCCGGACTCCAGCCAGCCAGCCAAGGCAGGCAGGCAGGAGCCAGGACTCCAGCCAGCCAGCAAAGGCAGGCAGGCAGGGGCCCGGACTCCAGCCAGCCAGCCAAGGTACGCAGGCAGGGGCCAGGACTCCAGTCAGAGAGCCAAGGCAGGCAGGCAGTGGCCAGGACTCCAGCCAGGTAGCCAAGGCAGGCAGGTAGGAGCAAGGACTCCAGTCAGCCAGCCAAGGCAGGCAGGCAGGAGTCAGGACTCCAGTCAGCCAGCCATGGCAGGCAGGCAGGAGCCAGGACTCCAGCAAGCCAGCCAAGGCAGGCAGGCAGGAGCCAGGACTCCAGTCAGCCAGCCAAGGCAGGCAGGCATTGGCCAGGACTCCAGCCAGACTGCCAAGGCAGGCAGGCCAGGACCATGACTCCAGTCAGCCAGCCAAGGCAGGCAGGCAGGAGCCAGGACTCCAGCCAGCTAGCCAAGGCAGGCAGGCAAGAGTCAGGACTCCAGCCAGATAGCCAAGGCAGGAAGGAAGGAGCCAGGACTCCAGTCAGCAAGCCAATGCAGGCAGGCAAGGACCATGACTCCACTCAGCCAGCCAAGGCAGGCAGGCAGGAGTCAGGACTCCAGTCAGCCAGCCAAGGCAGGCATGCAGGAGCCAGGACTCCAGCCAGCTAGCCAAGGCAGGCAGGCAGGAGCCAGGACTCCAGTCAGCAAGCCAAGGCAGGCAGGCAGGAGCCAGGACTCCAGTCAGCAAGCCAAGGCAGGCAGGCAGGAGCCAGGACTCCAGCCAGCCTACCACAGCAGGCAGGCAGGAGCCAGGACTCCAGCCAGCTAGCCAAGGCAGGCAGGCAGGGGCCAGGACTCCAGTCAGCAAGCCAACGCAGGCAGGCAGGAGCCAGGACTCCAGACAGCAATCCAAGGCAGGCAAGGAAGGACCACGACTACAGGCTGTCAGACAAGGCAGGCAGGCAGTGGCCAGGACTCCAGCCAGCCAGACATGGCAGGCAGGCAGGAGCCAGGACTCCAGCCATCCAGTCAAGGCAGGCAGGCAGGAGCCAGGACTCCAGCCAGGTAGCCAAGGCAGGCAGGCAGGAGCCAGGACTCCAGCCGGGTAGCCAGGGCAGGAAGGTAGGAGCCAGGATTCTAGCCAGGCAGTCAGGGCAGGCAGGTAGGCAGGAGCCAGGACTCTAGCCACACAGCCAAGGCAGCCAGGCAGGAGCCAGGACTCCAGCCAGGTAGCCAAGGCAGGCAGGCTGGAGCCAGGACTCCAGTCATCCAGCCAAGGCAGGCAGGCAGGGGCCACAACCACAGCCAGCCAGCCAAAAGAGGCAGGCAGGGTCCACAGTTTCAGCTAGCCAGCCAAGGCAGGCAGGCAGGGGCCCGGACTCCAGCCAGCCAGCCAAGGTAGGCAGACAGGGGCCAGGACTCCAGTTAGCCAGCCAAGGCAGGCAGGCAGGGGCCAGGACTCCAGCCAGCCTACCACGGCAGGCAGGCAGGAGCCAGGACTCCAGTCAGCAAGCCAAGGCAGGCAGGCAGGAGCCAGGACTCCAGTCAGCAAGCCAATGCAGGCAGGCAGGAGCCAGGACTCCAGTCAGCAAGCCAATGCAGGCAGGTAGGAGCCAGGACTCCAGCCATCCAGCCAAGGCAGGAAGGCAGGAGCCAGGACTGCAGCCAGCCAGCCAACTTAGGCAGGCAGGGGCCCGGACTCCAGCCAGCCAGCCAAGGTAGGCAGGCAGGGGCCAGGACTCCAGTCAGCCAGCCAAGTTAGGCAGGCAGGGGCCAGGACTCCAGTCAGCCAGCCAAGGCAGGGAGGCAGGGGCCAGGACTCCAGCCAGCCAGCCAAGGCAGGCAGGCAGGAGCCAGGACTCCAGCCTGCCTTCCACGGCAGCCAGGCAGGAGCCAGGACTCCAGCCAGCAAGCCATGACAGGCAAGCAAGGACCACGACTACAGGCTGCCAGACAAGGCAGGCAGGCAGTGGCCAGGACTCCAGCCAGCCAGTCATGGCAGGCAGGCAGGAGCTAGGACTCCAGTCATCCAGCCAAGGCAGGCAGGCAGGAGCCAGGACTCCCGCCAGGTAGCCAAGGCAGGCAGGCAGAAGCCAGGACTCCAGCCAGCCAGCCAAGGCAGGCAGGCAGGAGCCAGGAATCCAGCCAGCCAGCCAAGGCAGGCAGGCAGGGGCCAGGACTCCAGCCAGCCAGCCAAGGCAGTCAGGCAGGAGCCAGGACTCCAGCCAGCCAGCCAAGGCAGGCAGGCAGGAGCCAGGTCTCCAGCCATCCAGCCAAGGCAGGAAGGCAGGAGCCAGGACTCCAGCCAGCCAGCCAAGGTAGGCAGGCAGTGGCCCGGACTCCAGCCAGGAAGCCAAGGTAGGCAGGCAGGTGCCAGGACTCCCGTCAGCCAGCCAAGGCAGGCAGGCAGGGGCTAGGACTCCAGCCAGGTAGCCATGGCAGGCAGGCAGTGGACAGAACTCCAGCCAGCCAGCCAAGGCAGGCAGGCAGGGGCCTGGACTCCAGCCGGGTAGCGAAGGTAGGCAGGCAGGTGCCAGGACTCCAGCCAGCCAGCCAAGGCAGGCGGGCAGGAGCCAGGTCTCCAGCCATCCAGCCAATGCAGGAAGGCAGGTGCCAGGACTCCAGCCATCCAGCCAATGCAGGCAGGCAGTGGCCCGGACTCCAGCCAGGAAGCCAAGGTAGGCAGGCAGGTGCCAGGACTCCAGTCAGCCATCCAAGGCAGGCAGGCAGCGGCCAGGACTCCAGCCAGGTAGCCAAGGCAGGCAGGCAGGAGCCAGGACTCCAGCCAGCCAGCCAAGGCAGGCAGGCAGTGGCCCGGACTCCAGCCAGCCAGCCAAGGCAGGAAGGCAGGAGCCAGGACTCCAGCCAGCTACCAAGGCAGGCAGGCAGGGGCCCGGCCTCCAGCCAGCCAGCCAAGGTAGGCAGGCAGGTGCCAGGACTCCAGTCAGACAGCCAATGCAGGCAGGTAGGAGCCAAGACTCCAGCCAGCCAGCCAAGGCAGGCAGGCAGGAGCCAGGACTCCAGACAGAAATCCAATGCAGGCAGGCAGGAGCCAGGACTCCAGCCGGGTAGCCAAGGCAGGCAGGCAGGAGCCAGGACTCCAGCCAGCAATCCAAGGCAGGCAAGCAAGGACCTCGACTACAGGCTGCCAGACAAGGCAGGCAGGCAGTGGCCAGGACTCCAGCCGGCCAGCCAAGGTAGGAAGGCAGGGAGCAGGACTCCAGTCAGCCAGCCAAGCCAGGCAGGCAGGGGCCAGGACTCCAGTCAGCAAGCCAATGCAGGCAGGCAGGAGCCAGGACTCCAGCCAGGTAGCCAAGGCAGGCAGGCAGGAGCCAGGAGTCCAGCCAGCAAGCCAAGGCAGGCAAGCAAGGACCACGACTACAGGCTGCCAGACAAGGCAGGCAGGCAGTGGCCAGGACTGGAGCCAGCCAGTCATGGCAGGCAGGCAGTGGCCAGGACTCCAGCCAGCCAGACATGGCAGGCAGGCAGGAGCCAGGACTCCAGTCAGCAAGCCAATGCAGGCAGGCAGGAGCCAGGACTCCTGCCAGGTAGCCATGGCACGCAGGCAGGGGCCAGGATTGTAGCCAGGCAGTCAGGACAGGCAGGTAGGCAGGAGCCAGGACTCTAGCCACACAGCCACGGCAGCCAGGCAGGAGCCAGGACTCCAGTCAGGTAGCCAAGGCAGGCAGGCAGGAGCCAGGACTCCAGTCATCCAGCCAAGGCAGGCAGGCAGGAGCCAGGACTCCAGCCAGGTAGCCAAGGCAGGCAGGCAGGAGCCAGGACTCCAGTCATCCAGCCAAGGCAGGCAGGCAGGGGCCAGGACTCCAGCCAGCCTACCACGGCAGGCAGGCAGGAGCCAGGACTCCAGTCAGCAAGCCAAGGCAGGCAGGCAGGAGCCAGGACTGCAGTCAGCAAGCCAATGCAGGCAGGCAGGAGCCAGGACTCCAGTCAGCAAGCCAATGCAGGCAGGTAGGAGCCAGGACTGCAGCCACCAGCCAAGGCAGCCAGGCAGGAGCCAGGACTCCAGCCAGCCTACCACGGCAGCCAGGCAGGAGCCAGGACTCCAGCCAGCAAGCCAAGACAGGTAAGCAAGGACCACGACTACAGGCTGCCAGACAAGGCAGGCAGGCAGTGGCCAGGACTCCAGGCAGGCAGACATGGCAGGCAGGCAGGAGCCAGGACTCCAGCCAGGTAGCCAAGGCAGGCAGGCAGGAGCCAGGACTCCCGCCAGGTAGCCAAGGCAGGCAGGCAGGAGCCAGGACTCCAGCCATCCAGCCAAGGCAGGCAGGCAGGAGCCAGGACTCCAGCCAGCCAGCCAAGGCAGGCAGGCAGGAGCCAGGACTCCAGCCAGCCAGCCAAGGCAGGCAGGCAGGAGCCAGGACTCCAGCCAGCCAGCCAAGGCAGGCAGGCAGGAGCCAGGTCTCCAGCCATCCAGCCAAGGCAGGAAGGCAGGAGCCAGGACTCCAGCCATCCAGCCAAGGCAGGCAGGCAGTGGCCCGGACTCCAGCCAGGAAGCCAAGGCAGGCAGGCAGGAGCCAGGACTCCAGCCAGCCAGCCAAGGCTGGCAGGCAGGGGCCCGGACTCCAGCCAGCCAGCCAAGGCAGGCAGGCAGGAGCCAGGACTCCAGCCAGCCAGCAAAGGCAGGCAGGCAGGGGCCCGGACTCCAGCCAGCCAGCCAAGGTACGCAGGCAGGGGCCAGGACTCCAGTCAGAGAGCCAAGGCAGGCAGGCAGTGGCCAGGACTCCAGCCAGGTAGCCAAGGCAGGCAGGTAGGAGCAAGGACTCCAGTCAGCCAGCCAAGGCAGGCAGGCAGGAGTCAGGACTCCAGTCAGCCAGCCATGGCAGGCAGGCAGGAGCCAGGACTCCAGCAAGCCAGCCAAGGCAGGCAGGCAGGAGCCAGGACTCCAGTCAGCCAGCCAAGGCAGGCAGGCATTGGCCAGGACTCCAGCCAGCCTGCCAAGGCAGGCAGGCCAGGACCATGACTCCAGTCAGCCAGCCAAGGCAGGCAGGCAGGAGCCAGGACTCCAGCCAGCTAGCCAAGGCAGGCAGGCAAGAGTCAGGACTCCAGCCAGATAGCCAAGGCAGGAAGGAAGGAGCCAGGACTCCAGTCAGCAAGCCAATGCAGGCAGGCAAGGACCATGACTCCACTCAGCCAGCCAAGGCAGGCAGGCAGGAGTCAGGACTCCAGACAGCCAGCCAAGGCAGGCATGCAGGAGCCAGGACTCCAGCCAGCTAGCCAAGGCAGGCAGGCAGGAGCCAGGACTCCAGTCAGCAAGCCAAGGCAGGCAGGCAGGAGCCAGGACTCCAGTCAGCAAGCCAAGGCAGGCAGGCAGGAGCCAGGACTCCAGCCAGCCTACCACAGCAGGCAGGCAGGAGCCAGGACTCCAGCCAGCTAGCCAAGGCAGGCAGGCAGGGGCCAGGACTCCAGTCAGCAAGCCAACGCAGGCAGGCAGGAGCCAGGACTCCAGACAGCAATCCAAGGCAGGCAAGGAAGGACCACGACTACAGGCTGTCAGACAAGGCAGGCAGGCAGTGGCCAGGACTCCAGCCAGCCAGACATGGCAGGCAGGCAGGAGCCAGGACTCCAGCCATCCAGTCAAGGCAGGCAGGCAGGAGCCAGGACTCCAGTCAGCAAGCCAAGGCAGGCAGGCAGGAGCCAGGACTCCAGTCAGCCAGCCAAGGCAGGCAGGCAGGGTCCCTAACTCCAGCCAGCCAGCCAAGGCAGGCAGGCAAGGGCCAGGACTCCAGCCAGCCAGCCAAGGCAGCCAGGCAGGAGCCAGGACTCCAGCAAGCCAGCCAAGGTAGGCAGGCAGGGGCCTGGGCTCCAGTCAGCCAGGCAAGACAGGCAGGCAGGGGCCAGGACTCCAGCCAGCTAGCCAAGGCAGGCAGGCAGTGGCCAGGACTCCAGACAGCAATCCAATGCAAGCAGGCAGGAGCCAAGACTCCAGCCGGGTAGCCAAGGCAGGCAGGCAGGAGCCAGGATTCTAGCCAGCCAGTCAAGGCAGGCAGGTAGGCAGGAGCCAGGACTCTAGCCACCCAGCCAAGGCAGGCAGGCAGGAGCCAGGACTCCAGCCAGGTAGCCAAGGCAGGCAGGCAGGAGCCAGGACTCCAGTCATCCAGCCAAGGCAGGCAGGCAGGGGACACAACCACAGCCAGCCAGCCGAAAGAGGCAGGCAGGGTCCATAGTTTCAGCTAGCCAGGCAAGGCAGCCAGGCAGGAGCCAGGACTCCAGCCATCCTTCCAAGGCAGGAAGGCAGGAGCCAGGACTCCAGCCAGCCAGCCAAGGCAGGCAGGCAGGGGCCCGGACTCCAGCCAGCCAGCCAAGGTAGGCAGGCAGGGGCCAGGACTCCAGTCAGCCAGCCAAGGCAGGCAGGCAGGGGCCAGGACTCCAGCCAGCTAGCCAAGGCAGGCAGGCAGGAGCCAGGACTCCAGCCAGCCAGCCAAGGCAGGCAGGCAGGAGCCAGGACTCCAGTCAGCAAGCCAAGGCAGTCAGGCAGGAGCCAGGACTCCAGCCAGCCAGCCAAGGCAGGCAGGCAGGAGCCAGGACTCCAGCCAGCCTACCACGGCAGGCAGGCAGGAGCCAGGACTCCAGTCAGCAAGCCAATGCAGGCAGGCAGGAGCCAGGACTCCAGCCAGGTAGCCAAGGCAGCCAGGCAGGAGCCAGGAATCCAGCCAGCCAGCCAAGGCAGGCAAGCAAGGACCACGAATACAGGCTGCCAGACAAGGCAGGCAGGCAGTGGCCAGGACTCCAGCCAGCCAGACATGGCAGGCAGGCAGGAGCCAGGACTCCAGCCATCCAGTCAAGGCAGGCAGGCAGGGGCCAGGACTCCAGCCAGATAGCCAAGGCAGGCAGGCAGGAGCCAGGACTCCAGCCAGGTAGCCAAGGTAGGCAGGCAGGGGCCAGGACTCCAGTCAGCCAGCCAAGGCAGGCAGGCAGTGGCCAGTACTCCAGACAGCAATCCATTGCAAGCAGGCAGGAGCCAAGACTGCAGCAGGGTAGCCAAGGCAGGCATTCAGGAGCCAGGATTCTAGCCAGGCAGTCAAGGCAGGCAGGTAGGCAGGAGCCAGGACTCCAGCCATCCAGCCAAGGCAGGCAGGCAGTGGCCCGGACTCCAGCCAGGTATCCAAGGCAGGCAGGCAGGAGCCAGGACTCCAGCCAGCCAGCCAAGGCAGCCAGGCAGGAGCCAGGACTCCAGCCAGCTAGCCAAGGCAGGCAGGCAGGAGCCAGGACTCCAGCCAGGTAGCCAAGGCAGGCAGGCAGGAGCCAGGACTCCAGCCGGGTAGCCAGGGCAGGAAGGTAGGAGCCAGGATTCTAGCCAGGCAGTCAGGGCAGGCAGGTAGGCAGGAGCCAGGACTCTAGCCACACAGCCAAGGCAGCCAGGCAGGAGCCAGGACTCCAGCCAGGTAGCCAAGGCAGGCAGGCTGGAGCCAGGACTCCAGTCATCCAGCCAAGGCAGGCAGGCAGGGGCCACAACCACAGCCAGCCAGCCAAAAGAGGCAGGCAGGGTCCACAGTTTCAGCTAGCCAGCCAAGGCAGGCAGGCAGGGGCCCGGACTCCAGCCAGCCAGCCAAGGTAGGCAGACAGGGGCCAGGACTCCAGTTAGCCAGCCAAGGCAGGCAGGCAGGGGCCAGGACTCCAGCCAGCCTACCACGGCAGGCAGGCAGGAGCCAGGACTCCAGTCAGCAAGCCAAGGCAGGCAGGCAGGAGCCAGGACTCCAGTCAGCAAGCCAATGCAGGCAGGCAGGAGCCAGGACTCCAGTCAGCAAGCCAATGCAGGCAGGTAGGAGCCAGGACTCCAGCCATCCAGCCAAGGCAGGAAGGCAGGAGCCAGGACTGCAGCCAGCCAGCCAACTTAGGCAGGCAGGGGCCCGGACTCCAGCCAGCCAGCCAAGGTAGGCAGGCAGGGGCCAGGACTCCAGTCAGCCAGCCAAGTTAGGCAGGCAGGGGCCAGGACTCCAGTCAGCCAGCCAAGGCAGGGAGGCAGGGGCCAGGACTCCAGCCAGCCAGCCAAGGCAGGCAGGCAGGAGCCAGGACTCCAGCCTGCCTTCCACGGCAGCCAGGCAGGAGCCAGGACTCCAGCCAGCAAGCCATGACAGGCAAGCAAGGACCACGACTACAGGCTGCCAGACAAGGCAGGCAGGCAGTGGCCAGGACTCCAGCCAGCCAGTCATGGCAGGCAGGCAGGAGCTAGGACTCCAGTCATCCAGCCAAGGCAGGCAGGCAGGAGCCAGGACTCCCGCCAGGTAGCCAAGGCAGGCAGGCAGAAGCCAGGACTCCAGCCAGCCAGCCAAGGCAGGCAGGCAGGAGCCAGGAATCCAGCCAGCCAGCCAAGGCAGGCAGGCAGGGGCCAGGACTCCAGCCAGCCAGCCAAGGCAGTCAGGCAGGAGCCAGGACTCCAGCCAGCCAGCCAAGGCAGGCAGGCAGGAGCCAGGTCTCCAGCCATCCAGCCAAAGCAGGAAGGCAGGAGCCAGGACTCCAGCCAGCCAGCCAAGGTAGGCAGGCAGTGGCCCGGACTCCAGCCAGGAAGCCAAGGTAGGCAGGCAGGTGCCAGGACTCCCGTCAGCCAGCCAAGGCAGGCAGGCAGGGGCTAGGACTCCAGCCAGGTAGCCATGGCAGGCAGGCAGTGGACAGAACTCCAGCCAGCCAGCCAAGGCAGGCAGGCAGGGGCCTGGACTCCAGCCGGGTAGCGAAGGTAGGCAGGCAGGTGCCAGGACTCCAGTCAGCCAGCCAAGGCAGGCAGGCAGTGGCCAGGACTCCAGTCATCCAGCCAAGGCAGGCAGGCAGGAGCCAGGACTCCAGACAGAAATCCAATGCAGGCAGGCAGGAGCCAGGACTCCAGCCGCGTAGCCAAGGCAGGCAGGCAGGAGCCAGGACTCCAGCCAGCAATACAAGGCAGGCAAGCAAGGACCTCGACTACAGGCTGCCAGACAAGGCAGGCAGGCAGTGGCCAGGACTCCGGCCAGCCGGACATGGCAGTCATGCAAGAGCCAGGACTCCAGCCATCCAGTCAAGGCAGGCAGGCAGGAGCCAGGACTCCAGCCAGCTAGCCAAGCCAGGCAGGCAGGAGCCAGGACTCCAGTCAGCAAGCCAATGCAGGCAGGCAGGAGCCAAGACTCCAGCCAGGTAGCCAAGGCAGGCAGGCAGGAGCCAGGACTCCAGTCAGCAAGACAAGGCAGGCAGGCAGGAGCCAGGACTCCAGTCAGCCAGACAAGGCAGCCAGGCAGGAGCAAGGACTCCAGTCAGCAAGCCAATGCAGGCAGGGAGGAGCCAGGACTCCAGCCAGCTAGCCAAGCCAGGCAGGCAGGAGCCAGGACTCCAGCCAGCCAGGCAAGGCAGGCAGGCAGGGGCCCGGACTCCAGCCAGCCAGCCAAGGCAGGCAGGCAGGGGCCAGGACTCCAGTCAGCCAACCAAGGCAGGCAGGCAGGAGCTAAGACTCCAGCCAGCCAGCCAAGGCAGGCAAGGAGGGCCACGGTTCCATCAAGCCAGCCAAGGCAGGCAGGCAGGGGCCACAACCACAGCCAGCCAGACAAAAGAGGCAGGCATGGTCCGCAGTTCCAGCTAGCCCGCCAAGGCAGGCAGGCAGGAGCCAGGACTCCAGCCATCCAGTCAAGGCAGGCAGGTAGGCAGGAGCCAGGACTCTAGCCACCCAGCCAAGGCAGCCAGGCCGGAGCCAGGACTCCAGCCATCCAGCCAAGGCAGGAAGTCAGGAGCCAGGACTCCAGCCAGCCAGCCAAGGTAGGCAGGCAGGGGCCCGGACTCCAGCCAGCCAGCCAATGCAGGCAGGCAGGGGCCAGGACTCCAACCAGCCAGCCAAGGCATGCAGGCAGGAGCCAGGACTCCAGCCATCCAGCCAAGGCAGGCAGGCAGGGGCCCGGACTCCAGGCAGCCAGCCAAGGTAGGCAGGCAGGTGCCAGGACTACAATCAGCCAGCCAAGGCAGGCAGGCAGTGGCCAGGACTCCAGCCAGGTAGCCAAGGCAGGCAGGCAGGAGCCAGGACTCCAGCCAGCAATCCAAGGCAGGCAAGCAAGGACCTCGACTACAGGCTGCCAGACAAGGCAGGCAGGCAGTCGCCAGGACTCCAGCCAGCCGGACATGGCAGGCAGGCAAGAGCCAGGACTCCAGCCATCCAGTCAAGGCAGGCAGGCAGGAGCCAGGACTCCAGCCAGCTAGCCAAGCCAGGCAGGCAGGAGCCAGGACTCCAGTCAGCAAGCCAATGCAGGCAGGCAGGAGCCAGGACTCCAGTCAGCCAGCCAAGGCAGGCAGGCAGGAGCCAAGACTCCAGCAAGCCAGCCAAGGCAGGCAGGCAGGAGCCAGGACTCCAGTCAGCAAGCCAAGGCAGGCAGGCAGGAGCCAGGACTCCAGCCAGGTAGCCAAGGCTGCCAGGCAGGAGCCAGGACTCCAGCCAGCAAGCCAAGGTAGGCAAGCAAGGACCACGACTACAGGCTGCCAGACAAGGCAGGCAGGCAGTGGCCAGGAATCCTGCCAGCCGGACATGGCAGGCAGGCAAGAGACAGGACTGCAGCCATCCAGTCAAGGCAGGCAGGCAGGAGCCAGGACTCCAGCCAGCTAGCCAAGGCAGGCAGGTAGGAGCCAGGACTCCAGTCAGCAAGCCAAGGCAGGCAGGCAGGGGCCCGGACTCCAGCCAGCCAGCCAAGGCAGGCAGGCAGGGGCCAGGACTCCAGCCAGCCAGCCAAGGCAGGCAGGCAGGGGCACGGACTCCAGCCAGCCAAGGCAGGCAGGCAGGGGCCAGGACTCCAGCCAGCCAGGCAAGGCAGGCAGGCAGGAGCCAGGACTCCAGTCAGCAAGCCAAGGCAGGCAGGCAGGAGCCAGGACTCCAGCCAGTTAGCCAAGGCAGCCAGGCAGGAGCCAGGACTCCCACTAGCAAGCCAAGGCAGGCAAGCAAGGTCCACGACTCCAGCCAGCCAGCCAAGGCAGGCAGGCAGGGGCCCGGACTCCAGCCAGCCAACCAAGGCAGGCAGGCAGAGGCCAGGACTCCAGTCAGCCAGCCAAGGCAGGCAGGCAGGAGCCAAGACTCCAGTCAGCAAGCCAAGGCAGGCAGGCAGGAGCCAGGACTCCAGCCAGCCAGCCAAGGCAGGCAGGCAGGAGCCAGGACTCCAGCCAGGTAGCCAAGGCAGGCAGGCAGGAGCCAGGACTCCAGCCAGCAAGCCAAGGCAGCCAGGCAGGAGCCAGGACTCCAGCCAGGTAGCCAAGGCAGCCAGGCAGGGCCAGGACTCCAGCCAGCAAGCCAAGGCAGGCAAGCAAGGACCACGACTACAGGCTGCCAGACAAGGCAGGCAGGCCGTGGCCAGGAATCCTGCCAGCCGGACATGGCAGGCAGGCAAGAGACAGGACTGCAGCCATCCAGACAAGGCAGGCAGGCAGGAGCCAGGACTCCAGTCAGCAAGCCAATGCAGGCAGGCAGGAGCCAGGACTCCAGCCAGGTAGCCAAGGCAGGCAGGCAGGAGCCAGGACTCCAGAAAGCCAGCCAAGGCAGGCAGGCAGGGGCCCGGACTCCAGCCAGCCAGCCAAGGCAGGCAGGCAGGGGCCCAGACTCCAGGCAGCCAGCCAAGGCAGGCAGGCAGGAGCCAGGACTCCAGTCAGCCAACCAAGGCAGGCAGGCAGGAGCCAAGACTCCAGCCAGCCAGCCAAGGCAGGCAAGGAGGGCCACGGTTCCATCAAGCCAGCCAAGGCAGGCAGGCAGGGGCCACAACCACAGCCAGCCAGACAAAAGAGGCAGGCATGGTCCGCAGTTCCAGCTAGCCCGCCAAGGCAGGCAGGCAGGAGCCAGGACTCCAGCCATCCAGTCAAGGCAGGCAGGTAGGCAGGAGCCAGGACTCTAGCCACCCAGCCAAGGCAGGCAGGCATGAGCCAGGACTCCAGCCATCCAGCCAAGGCAGGAAGTCAGGAGCCAGGACTCCAGCCAGCCAGCCAAGGTAGGCAGGCAGGGGCCCGGACTCCAGACAGCCAGCCAAGGTAGGCAGGCAGGGGCCAGGACTCCAGTCAGCCAGCCAAGGCAGGTAGGCAGGGGCCAGGACTCCAGCCAGCCAGCCAAGGCAGGCAGGCAGGAGCCAGGACTCCAGCCAGCCTACCACGGCAGCCAGGCAGGAGCCAGGACTCCAGCCAGCCAGCCAAGGCAGGAAGGCAGGAGTCAGGACTCCAGCCAGCTAGCCAAGGCAGGCAGGCAGGGGCCCGGACTCCAGCCAGCCAGCCAAGGCAGGCAGGCAGGGGCCAGGACTCCAGCCAGCCAGCCAAGGCAGCCAGGCAGGGGCCCGGACTCCAGGCAGCCAGCCAAGGTAGGCAGGCAGGTGCCAGGACTCCAGTCAGCCAGCCAATGCAGGCAGGCAGGAGCCAGGACTCCAGCCAGCCAGCCAAGACAGGCAGGCAGGAGCCAGGACTCCAGTCAGCCAGCCAAGGCAGGCAGGCAGGAGCCAGGACTCCAGTCAGCTAGCCAATGCAGGCAGGCAGGAGCCAGGACTCCAGCCAGGTAGCCAAAGCAGGCAGGCAGGAGCCTGGACTCCAGTCAGCAAGCCAAGGCAGGCAGGCAGGAGCCAGGACTCCAGCCAGGTAGCCAAGGCAGGCAAGCAAGGACCACGACTACAGGCTGCCAGCGAACGCAGGCAGGCAGGGGCCCGGACTCCAGCCAGCCAGCCAAGGCAGGCAGGCAGTGGCCAGGACTCCAGCCAGCCAGCCAAGGTAGGCAGCCAGGAGCCAGGACTCCAGCCAGCCAGCCAAGGTAGGCAGCCAGGAGCCAGGACTCCAGCCAGCAATCCAAGGCAGGCAAGCAAGGACCTCGACTACAGGCTGCCAGACAAGGCAGGCAGGCAGAGGCCAGGACTCCAGTCAGCCAGCCAAGGCAGGCAGGCAGGAGCCAAGACTCCAGCCAGCCCGCCAAAGCAGGCAGGCAGGAGCCAGGACTCCAGTCAGCAAGCCAAGGCAGGCAGGCAGGAGCCAGGACTCCAGCCAGGTATCCAAGGCAGCCAGGCAGGAGCCAGGACTCCAGCCGGGTAGCCAAGGCAGGCAAGCAAGGACCACGACTACAGGCTGCCAGACAAGGCAGGCAGGCAGTGGCCAGGAATCCAGCCAGCCGGACATGGCAGGCAGGCATGAGCCAGGACTCCAGCCATCCTGTCAAGGCAGGCAGGCAGGAGCCAGGACTCCAGCCATCCAGCCAAGGCAGGAAGGCAGGAGCCAGGACTCCAGCCATCCAGCCAAGTTAGGCAGGCAGGAGCCAGGACTCCAGCCAGCCAGCCAAGTTAGGCAGGCAGGAGCCAGGACTCCAGCCATCCAGCCAAGGCAGGCAGGCAGGGGCCCGGACTCCAGCCAGGCAGCCAAGGCAGGCAGGCAGGGGCCAGGACTCCAGCCAGCCAGCCAAGGCAGCCACGCAGGAGCCAGGACTCCAGCCAGCCAGCCAAGGCAGGCAGGCAGGGGCCCGGACTGCAGCCAGCCTGCCAAGGCAGGCAGGCAGGGGCCAGGACTCCAGCCAGCCAGCCAAGGCAGCCAGGCAGGAGTCAGGACTCCAGCCAGCCAGCCAAGGCAGGCAGGCAGGGGCCCGGACTCCAGCCAGCCAGCCAAGGCAGGCAGGCAGGGGCCAGGACTCCAGCCATCCAGCCAAGGCAGGCAGGCAGGAGTCAGGACTCCAGCCAGCTAGCCAAGGCAGGCAGGCAGGGGCCCGGACTCCAGCCAGCCAGCCAAGGCAGGCAGGCAGGTGCCAGGACTCCAGTCAGCCAGCCAAGGCAGGCAGGCAGGGGCCAGGACTCCAGCCAGCCAGCCAAGGCAGGGAGGCAGTGGCCAGGGCTCCAGCCAGCCAGCGAAGGCAGGCAGGCAGGGGCCCGGACTCCAGCCAGCCAGCCAAGGCAGGCAGGCAGGGGCCAGGACTCCAGCCAGCAAGCCAAGGCAGCCAGGCAGGAGCCAGGACTCCAGCCAGCCAGACAAGGCAGGCAGGCCGGAGCCAGGACTCCAGCCATCCAGCCAAGGCAGGCAGGCAGGGGCCAGGACTCCAGTCAGCAAGCCAAGGCAGCCAGGCAGGAGCCAGGACTCCAGCCAGCCAGCCAAGGCAGGCAGGCCGGAGGCAGGACTCCAGCCATCCAGCCAAGGCAGGCAGGCAGGGGCCCGGACTCCAGGCAGCCAGCCAAGGTAGGCAGGCGGGTGCCAGGACTCCAGTCAGCCAGCCAAGGCAGGCAGGCAGGAGCCAGGACTCCAGCCAGCAATCCAAGGCAGGCAAGCAAGGACCTCGACTACAGGCTGCGAGACAAGGCAGGCAGGCAGTGGCCAGGACTCCAGCCAGCCGGACATGGCTGGCAGGCAATAGCCAGGACTCCAGCCATCCTGTCAATGCAGGCAGGCAGGAGCCAGGACTCCAGTCAGCTAGCCAATGCAGGCAGGCATGAGCCAGGACTCCAGCCAAATAGCCAAGGCAGGCAGGCAGGATCCAGGACTCCAGTCAGCCAGCCAAGGCAGGCAGGCAGGAGCAAAGACTCCAGCCAGCCCGCCAAAGCAGGCAGGCAGGAGCCAGGACTCCAGTCAGCAAGCCAAGGCAGGCAGGCAGGAGCCAGGACTCCAGCCAGGTAGCCAAGGCAGCCAGGCAGGAGCCAGGACTCCAGCCGGGTAGCCAAGGCAGGCAAGCAAGGACCACGACTACAGGCTGCCAGACAAGGCAGGCAGGCAGTGGCCAGGAATCCAGCCAGCCGGACATGGCAGGCAGGCAGGAGCCAGGACTCTAGCCACCCAGCCAAGGCAGGCAGGCAAGAGCCAGGACTCCCGCCAGGTAACCAAGGCAGGCAGGCAGGGGCCAGGACTCCAGTCAGCCAGCCAAGGCAGCCAGGCAGGAGCCAGGACTCCAGCCAGCTAGCCAAGGCAGGCAGGCAGGGGCCCGGACTCCAGGCAGCCAGCCAAGGTAGGCAGGCAGGAGCCAGGACTCCAGCCAGCCATCCAAGGCAGGCAGGCAGGGCCCCGGACACCAGCCATCCAGCCAAGGCAGGAAGGCAGGAGCCAGGACTCCAGACAGCCAGCCAAGGCAGGCAGGCAGGAGCCAGGACTCCAGCCAGGTAGCCAAGGCAGCCAGGCAGGAGCCAGGACTCCAGCCAGGTAGACAAGGCAGCCAGGCAGGAGCCAGGACTCCAGCCAGGTAGCCAAGGCACACAGCCAGGAGCCAGGACTCCAGAAAGCCAGCCAAGGTAGGCAGGCAGGTGCCAGGACTCCAGTCAGCCAACCAAGGCAGGCAGGCAGTGGCCAGGACTCCAGCCAGGTAGCCAAGGCAGGCAGGCAGGAGCCAGGACTCCAGTCAGCTAGCCAATGCAGGCAGGCAGGAGCCAGGACTCCAGCCAGCCAGGCAAGGCAGGCAGGCAGGAGCCAGGACTCCAGTCAGCCAGCCAAGGCAGGCAGGCAGGAGCCAGGACTCCAGTCAGCCAGCCAAGGCAGGCAGGCAGGAGCCAGGACTCCAGTCAGCTAGCCAATGCAGGCAGGCAGGAGCCAGGATTCCAGCCAGGTAGCCAAAGCAGGCAGGCAGGAGCCTGGACTCCAGTCAGCAAGCCAAGGCAGGCAGGCAGGAGACAGGACTCCAGCCAGGTAGCCAAGGCAGGCAAGCAAGGACCACGACTACAGGCTGCCAGCCAAGGCAGGCAGGCAGTGGCCAGGAATCCAGCCAGCCGGACATGGCAGGCAGGCATGAGCCAGGACTCCAGCCATCCTGTCAAGGCAGGCAGGCAGGAGCCAGGACTCCAGCCATCCAGCCAAGGCAGGAAGGCAGGAGTCAGGACTCCAGCCAGCTAGCCAAGGCAGGCAGGCAGGGGCCCGGACTCCAGCCAGCCAGCCAAGGCAGGCAGGCAGGGGCCAGGACTCCAGCCAGCCAGCCAAGGCAGGCAGGCAGTGGCCAGGACTCCAGCCAGCCAGCGAAGGCAGGCAGGCAGGGGCCCGGACTCCAGCCAGCCAGCCAAGGCAGGCAGGCAGGGGCCCGGACTCCAGCCAGCCAGCCAAGGCAGGCAGGCAGGGGCCCGGACTCCAGCCAGCCAGCCAAGGCAGCCAGGCAGGAGCCAGGACTCCAGCCAGCCAGCCAAGGCAGCCAGGCAGGAGCCAGGACTCCAGCCATCCAGCCAAGGCAGGCAGGCAGGGGCCCGGACTCCAGCCAGGCAGCCAAGGCAGGCAGGCAGGGGCCAGGACTCCAGCCAGCCAGCCAAGGCAGCCAGGCAGGAGCCAGGACTCCAGCCAGCCAGCCAAGGCAGGCAGGCAGGAGCCAGGACTCCAGAAAGCCAGCCAAGGCAGGCAGGCAGGGGCCCGGACTCCAGCCAGCCAGCCAAGGCAGGCAGGCAGGGGCCAGGACTCCAGCCATCCAGCCAAGGCAGGAAGGCAGGAGTCAGGACTCCAGCCAGCTAGCCAAGGCAGGCAGGCAGGGGCCCGGACTCCAGCCAGCCAGCCAACGCATGCAGGCAGGTGCCAGGACTCCAGTCAGCCAGCCAAGGCAGGCAGGCAGGAGCCAGGACTCCAGCCTGCCAGCCAAGGCAGGCAGGCAGTGGCCAGGACTCCAGCCAGCCAGCGAAGGCAGGCAGGCAGGGGCCCGAACTCCAGCCATCCAGTCAAGGCAGGCAGGCAGGGGCCAGGACTCCAGTCAGCCAGCCAAGGCAGGCAGGCAGTGGCCAGGAATCCAGCCAGCCGGACATGGCAGGCAGGCAGGGGCCCGGACTCCAGCCAGGCAGCCAAGGCAGGCAGGCAGGGGCCAGGACTCCAGCCAGCCAGCCAAGGCAGCCAGGCAGGAGCCAGGACTCCAGCCAGCCAGCCAAGGCAGGCAGGCAGTGGCCAGGACTCCAGCCAGCCAGCGAAGGCAGGCAGGCAGGGGCCCGGACTCCAGCCAGCCAGCCAAGGCAGGCAGGCAGGGGCCAGGACTCCAGTCAGCCAGCCAAGGCAGCCAGGCAGGAGCCAGGACTCCAGCCAGCCAGCTAAGGCAGGCAGGCCGTGGCCAGGACTCCAGCCAGCTAGCCAAGCCAGGCAGGCAGGGGCCAGGACTCCAGTCATCAAAACAATGCAGGCAGGCAGGAGCCAGGACTCCAGCCATCCAGCCAAGGCAAGAAGGCAGGAGTCAGGACTCCAGCCAGCTAGCCAAGGCAGGCAGGCAGGGGCCCGGACTCCAGCCAGCCAGCCAAGGCAGGCAGGCAGGGGCCAGGACTCCAGCCAGCCAGCCAAGGCAGGCAGGCAGTGGCCAGGACTCCAGCCAGCCAGCGAAGGCAGGCAGGCAGGGGCCCGGACTCCAGCCAGCCAGCCAAGGCAGGCAGGCAGGGGCCAGGACTCCAGCCAGCCAGCCAAGGCAGGCAGGCAAGGACCACGACTACAGGCTGCCAGACAAGGCAGGCAGGCAGTGGCCAGGAATCCAGCCAGCCGGACATGGCAGGCAGGCATGAGCCAGGACTCCAGCCAGCTAGCCAAGGCAGGCAGGCAGGAGCCAGGACTCCAGTCAGCAATCCAATGCAGGCAGGCAGGAGCCAGGACTCCAGAAAGCCAGCCAAGGCAGGCAGGCAGGGGCCCGGACTCCAGTCAGCCAGCCAAGGCAGCCAGGCAGGAGCCAGGACTCCAGCCAGCCAGCCAAGGCAGGCAGGCAGTGGCCAGGACTCCAGCCAGCTAGCCAAGGCAGGCAGGCAGGGGCCAGGACTCCAGTCAGCAAAACAATGCAGGCAGGCAGGAGGCAGGACTCCAGCCAGGTATCCAAGCCAGGCAGGCAGGAGCCAGGACTCCAGCCAGCCAGGCAAGGCAGGCAGGCAGGGGCCCGGACTCCAGCCAGCCAGCCAAGGCAGGTAGGCAGGGGCCAGAAATCCAGCCAGGTAGCCAAGGCAGGCAGCTAGGAGCCAGGACTCCAGAAAGCCAGCCAAGGCAGGCAAGCAGGGGCCCGGACTCCAGCCAGCCAGCCAAGGCTGGCAGGCAGGGGCCAGGACTCCAGTCAGACAGCCAAGGCAGGCAGGCAGGAGCCAGGACTCCAGCCACCCAGCCAAGGCAGGCAGGCAGTGGTCAGGACTCCAGCCAGCTAGCCAAGGGAGGCAGGCAGGAGCCAGGACTCCAGACAGCAGTCCAATACAGGCAGGCAGGAGCCCGGACTCCAGCCAGTCAGCCAAGGTAGGCAGGCAGGGGCCAGGACTCCAGTCAGCCAGCCAAGGCAGGCAAGGAGGGGCCAGGACTACAGCCAGCTAGCAAAGGCAGGCAGGCAGGAGCCAGGACTCCAGTAAGCAAGCCAAGGCAGGCAGGCAGGGGCCCGGACTCCAGCCAGCCAGCCAAGGTAGGCAGGCAGGTGCCAGGACTCCAGCCAGCCAGCCAAGGCAGGCAGGCCGTGGCCAGGACTCCAGCCAGCTAGCCAAGCCAGGCAGGCAGGGGCCAGGACTCCAGTCAGCAAAACAATGCAGGCAGGCAGGAGCCAGGAATCCAGCCAGCCGGACATGGCAGGCAGGCATGAGCCAGGACTCCAGACATCCTGTCAAGGCAGGCAGGCAGGAGCCAGGACTCCAGCCATCCAGCCAAGGCAGGAAGGCAGGAGTCAGGACTCCAGCCAGCTAGCCAAGGCAGGCAGGCAAAGGCCCGGACTCTAGCCAGCCAGCCAAGGCAGGCAGGCAGGGGCCAGGACTCCAGCCAGCCTACCACAGCAGGCAGGCAAGAGCCAGGACTCCAGTCAGCTAGCCAATGCAGGCAGGAAGGGGCCAGGACTCCAGCCATCCAGCCAAGGCAGGAAGGCAGGAGTCAGGACTCCAGCCAGCTAGCCAAGGCAGGCAGGCAGGGGCCCGGACTCCAGCCAGCCAGCCAAGGCAGGCAGGCAGGTGCCAGGACTCCAGTCAGCCAGCCAAGGCAGGCAGGCAGGAGCCAGGACTCCAGCCAGCCAGCCAAGGCAGGCAGGCAGTGGCCAGGACTCCAGCCAGCCAGCGAAGGCAGGCAGGCAGGGGCCCGGACTCCAGCCAGCCAGGCAAGGCAGCCAGGCAGGAGCCAGGACTCCAGCCAGCCAGCCAAGGCAGGAAGGCAGGGGCCAGGACTCCAGCCAGCCAGCGAAGGCAGGCAGGCAGGGGCCCGGACTCCAGCCAGCCAGCCAAGGCAGGCAGGCAGGGGCCAGGACTCCAGTCAGCCAGCCAAGGCAGCCAGGCAGGAGCCAGGACTCCAGCCAGCCAGCTAAGGCAGGCAGGCCGTGGCCAGGACTCCAGCCAGCTAGCCAAGCCAGGCAGGCAGGGGCCAGGACTCCAGTCATCAAAACAATGCAGGCAGGCAGGAGCCAGGACTCCAGCCATCCAGCCAAGGCAAGAAGGCAGGAGTCAGGACTCCAGCCAGCTAGCCAAGGCAGGCAGGCAGGGGCCCGGACTCCAGCCAGCCAGCCAAGGCAGGCAGGCAGGAGCCAGGACTCCAGCCAGCCAGCCAAGGCAGGCAGGCAGTGGCCAGGACTCCAGCCAGCCAGCGAAGGCAGGCAGGCAGGGGCCCGGACTCCAGCCAGCCAGCCAAGGCAGGCAGGCAAGGACCACGACTACAGGCTGCCAGACAAGGCAGGCAGGCAGTGGCCAGGAATCCAGCCAGCCGGACATGGCAGGCAGGCATGAGCCAGGACTCCAGCCAGCTAGCCAAGGCAGGCAGGCAGGAGCCAGGACTCCAGTCAGCAATCCAATGCAGGCAGGCAGGAGCCAGGACTCCAGAAAGCCAGCCAAGGCAGGCAGGCAGGGGCCCGGACTCCAGTCAGCCAGCCAAGGCAGCCAGGCAGGAGCCAGGACTCCAGCCAGCCAGCCAAGGCAGGCAGGCAGTGGCCAGGACTCCAGCCAGCTAGCCAAGGCAGGCAGGCAGGGGCCAGGACTCCAGTCAGCAAAACAATGCAGGCAGGCAGGAGGCAGGACTCCAGCCAGGTATCCAAGCCAGGCAGGCAGGAGCCAGGACTCCAGCCAGCCAGGCAAGGCAGGCAGGCAGGGGCCCGGACTCCAGCCAGCCAGCCAAGGCAGGTAGGCAGGGGCCAGAAATCCAGCCAGGTAGCCAAGGCAGGCAGCTAGGAGCCAGGACTCCAGAAAGCCAGCCAAGGCAGGCAAGCAGGGGCCCGGACTCCAGCCAGCCAGCCAAGGCTGGCAGGCAGGGGCCAGGACTCCAGTCAGACAGCCAAGGCAGGCAGGCAGGAGCCAGGACTCCAGCCACCCAGCCAAGGCAGGCAGGCAGTGGTCAGGACTCCAGCCAGCTAGCCAAGGGAGGCAGGCAGGAGCCAGGACTCCAGACAGCAGTCCAATACAGGCAGGCAGGAGCCCGGACTCCAGCCAGTCAGCCAAGGTAGGCAGGCAGGGGCCAGGACTCCAGTCAGCCAGCCAAGGCAGGCAAGGAGGGGCCAGGACTACAGCCAGCTAGCAAAGGCAGGCAGGCAGGAGCCAGGACTCCAGTAAGCAAGCCAAGGCAGGCAGGCAGGGGCCCGGACTCCAGCCAGCCAGCCAAGGTAGGCAGGCAGGTGCCAGGACTCCAGCCAGCCAGCCAAGGCAGGCAGGCCGTGGCCAGGACTCCAGCCAGCTAGCCAAGCCAGGCAGGCAGGGGCCAGGACTCCAGTCAGCAAAACAATGCAGGCAGGCAGGAGCCAGGAATCCAGCCAGCCGGACATGGCAGGCAGGCATGAGCCAGGACTCCAGACATCCTGTCAAGGCAGGCAGGCAGGAGCCAGGACTCCAGCCATCCAGCCAAGGCAGGAAGGCAGGAGTCAGGACTCCAGCCAGCTAGCCAAGGCAGGCAGGCAAAGGCCCGGACTCTAGCCAGCCAGCCAAGGCAGGCAGGCAGGGGCCAGGACTCCAGCCAGCCTACCACAGCAGGCAGG
This sequence comes from Lagopus muta, assembly GCF_023343835.1. Lineage (NCBI taxonomy): Eukaryota > Metazoa > Chordata > Aves > Galliformes > Phasianidae > Lagopus > Lagopus muta. The sequence goes on from NC_064462.1 coordinate 817,905, forward strand.
CAAGAGCCAGGACTCCAGTCAGCTAGCCAATGCAGGCAGGAAGGGGCCAGGACTCCAGCCATCCAGCCAAGGCAGGAAGGCAGGAGTCAGGACTCCAGCCAGCTAGCCAAGGCAGGCAGGCAGGGGCCCGGACTCCAGCCAGCCAGCCAAGGCAGGCAGGCAGGTGCCAGGACTCCAGTCAGCCAGCCAAGGCAGGCAGGCAGGAGCCAGGACTCCAGCCAGCCAGCCAAGGCAGGCAGGCAGTGGCCAGGACTCCAGCCAGCCAGCGAAGGCAGGCAGGCAGGGGCCCGGACTCCAGCCAGCCAGGCAAGGCAGCCAGGCAGGAGCCAGGACTCCAGCCAGCCAGCCAAGGCAGCCAGGCAGGGGCCCGGACTCCAGCCAGCCAGCCAAGGTAGACAGGCAGGGGCCAGGACTCCAGTCAGCCAGCCAAGGCAGCCAGGCAGGAGCCAGGACTCCAGCCAGCCAGCCAAGGCAGGCAGGCCGTGGCCAGGACTCCAGCCAGCTAGACAAGCCAGGCAGGCAGGGGCCAGGACTCCAGTCAGCAAAACAATGCAGGCAGGCAGGAGCCAGGACTCCAGCCAGCCAGCCAAGGCAGGCAGGCAGTGGCCAGGAATCCAGCCAGCCGGACATGGCAGGGAGGCAGGGGCCCGGACTCCAGCCATCCAGCCAAGGCAGGAAGGCAGGAGTCAGGACTCCAGCCAGCTAGCCAAGGCAGGCAGGCAGGGGCCCGGACTCCAGCCAGCCAGCCAGCCAAGGCAGGCAGGCAGGTGCCAGGACTCCAGTCAGCCAGCCAAGGCAGGCAGGCAGGAGCCAGGACTCCAGCCAGCCAGCCAAGGCAGGCAGGCAGTGGCCAGGACTCCAGCCAGCCAGCGAAGGCAGGCAGGCAGGGGCCCGGACTCCAGCCAGCCAGGCAAGGCAGCCAGGCAGGAGCCAGGACTCCAGCCAGCCAGCCAAGGCAGCCAGGCAGGGGCCCGGACTCCAGCCAGCCAGCCAAGGTAGACAGGCAGGGGCCAGGACTCCAGTCAGCCAGCCAAGGCAGCCAGGCAGGAGCCAGGACTCCAGCCAGCCAGCCAAGGCAGGCAGGCCGTGGCCAGGACTCCAGCCAGCTAGCCAAGCCAGGCAGGCAGGGGCCAGGACTCCAGTCAGCAAAACAGTGCAGGCAGGCAGGAGCCAGGACTCCAGCCAGCCAGCCAAGGCAGGCAGGCAGTGGCCACGAATCCAGCCAGCCGGACATGGCAGGCAGGCATGAGCCAGGACTCCAGCCAGCCAGCCAAGGCAGGCAGGCAGTGGCCAGGACTCCAGCCAGCCAGCGAAGGCAGGCAGGCAGGGGCCCGGACTCCAGCCAGCCAGCCAAGGCAGCCAGGCAGGAGCCAGGACTCCAGCCAGCCAGCCAAGGCAGGCAGGCAGTGGCCAGGACTCCAGCCAGCTAGCCAAGGCAGGCAGGCAGGGGCCAGGACTCCAGTCAGCAAAACAATGCAGGCAGGCAGGAGGCAGGACTCCAGCCAGGTATCCAAGCCAGGCAGGCAGGAGCCAGGACTCCAGCCAGCCAGCAAAGGCAGGCAGGCAGGAGCCAGGACTCCAGCCAGCAAGCCAAGGCAGCCAGGCAGGAGCCAGGACTCCAGCCAGGTAGCCAAGGCAGGCAGCTAGGAGCCAGGACTCCAGAAAGCCAGCCAAGGCAGGCAAGCAGGGGCCCGGACTCCAGCCAGCCAGCCAAGGCTGGCAGGCAGGGGCCAGGACTCCAGTCAGACAGCCAAGGCAGGCAGGCAGTGGTCAGGACTCCAGCCAGCTAGCCAAGGGAGGCAGGCAGGAGCCAGGACTCCAGACAGCAGTCCAATGCAGGCAGGCAGGAGCCCGGACTCCAGCCAGTCAGCCAAGGCAGGCAAGGAGGGGCCAGGACTACAGCCAGCTAGCAAAGGCAGGCAGGCAGGAGCCAGGACTCCAGCCAGCCAGCCAAGGCAGGCAAGGAGGGGCCAGGACTACAGCCAGCTAGCAAAGGCAGGCAGGCAGGAGCCAGGACTCCAGCCAGCCAGCCAAGGCAGGCAGGCAGGAGCCAGGACTCCAGTAAGCAAGCCAAGGCAGGCAGGCAGGGGCCCGGACTCCAGGCAGCCTGCCAAGGTAGGCAGGCAGGTGCCAGGACTCCAGTCAGCCAGCCAAGGCAGGCAGGCAGTGGCCAGGACTCCAGCCAGGTAGCCAAGGCAGGCAGGCAGGAGCCAGGACTCCAGACAGAAATCCAATGCAGCCAGGCAGGAGCCAGGACTCCAGCCAGGTAGCCAAGGCAGGCAGGCAGGAGCCAGGACTCCAGCCAGCAATCCAAGGCAGGTAAGCAAGGACCTCGACTACAGGCTGCCAGACAAGGCAGGCAGGCAGTGGCCAGGACTCCAGCCAGCCGGACATGGCAGTCAGGCAAGAGCCAGGACTCCAGCCATCCAGTCAAGGCAGGCAGGCAGGAGCCAGGACTCCAGCCAGCTAGCCAAGGCAGGCAGGCAGGAGCCAGGACTCCAGTCAGCAAGACAATGCAGGCAGGCAGGAGCCAGGAATCCAGCAAGGTATCCAAGACAGGCAGGCATGGGCCAGGACTCCAGTCAGCCAGCCAAGGCAGGCAGGCAGGAGCCAAGACTCCAGCCAGCCAGACAAGGCAGGCAGACAGGAGCCAGGACTCCAGTCAGCAAGCCAAGTTAGGCAGGCAGGAGCAAGGACTCCAGCCAGGTAGCCAAGGCAGCCAGGCAGGAGCCAGGACTCCAGCCAGCTAGCCAAGGCAGGCAGGCAGGAGCCAGGACTCCAGCCAGCTAGCCAATGCAGGCAGGCAGGAGCCAGGAATCCAGCCAGGTAGCCAAGGCAGGCAGGCAGGAGCCAGGACTCCAGAAAGCCAGCCAAGGCAGGCAGGCAGGGGCCAGGACTCCAGCCAGCCAGCCAAGGCAGGCAGGCAGGGGCCAGGACTCCAGTCAGCCAGCCAAGGCAGGCAGGCAGGAGCCAAGACTCCAGCCAGCCAGGCAAGGCAGGCAGGCAGGAGCCAGGACTCCAGTCAGCAAGCCAAGGCAGGCAGGCAGGAGCCAGGACTCCAGCCAGCCAGCAAAGGCAGGCAGGCAGGAGCCAGGACTCCAGCCAGGTAGCCAAGGCAGCCAGGCAGGAGCCAGGACTTCAGCCAGAAAGCCAAGGCAGCCAGGCAGGAGCCAGGACTCCAGAAAGCCAGCCAAGGCAGGCAGGCAGGGGCCCGGACTCCAGCCAGCCAGCCAAGGCTGGCAGGCAGGGGCCAGGACTCCAGTCAGCCAGCCAAGGCAGGCAGGCAGGAGCCAGGACTCCAGCCACCCAGCCAAGGCAGGCAGGCAGTGGTCAGGACTCCAGCCAGCTAGCCAAGGCAGGCAGGCAGGAGCCAGGACTCCAGACAGCAATCCAATGCAGGCAGGCAGGGGCCCGGACTCCAGCCAGGTAGCCAAGGCAGGCAGGCAGGAGCCAGGACTCCAGCCAGCTAGCCAAGGCAGGCAGGCAGGAGCCAGGACTCCAGAAAGCCAGCCAAGGCAGGCAGGCAGGGGCCCGGACTCCAGCCACCAGCCAAGCTAGGCAGGCAGGAGCCAGGACTCCAGTCAGCAAGCCATTGCAGGCAGGCAGGAGCCAGGACTCCAGCCAGGTAGCCAAGGCAGGCAGGCAGGAGCCAGGACTCCAGCCAGCCAGCCAAGGCAGGCAGGCAGGGGCCCGGACTCCAGCCAGCCAGCCAAGGCAGGCAGGCAGGGGCCAGGACTCCAGTCAGCAAGCCAAGGCAGGCAGGCAGGAGCCAGGACTCCAGTCAGCAAGCCAAGGCAGGCAGGCAGGAGCCAGGACTCCAGCCAGCCAGCCAAGGCAGGCAGGCAGGAGCCAGGATTCCAGCCAGCAAGCCAAGGCAGGCAAGCAAGGACCACGACTACAGGCTGCCAGCCAAGGCAGGCAGGCAGTGGCCAGGAATCCAGCCAGCCGGACATGGCAGGCAGGCAAGAGCCAGGACTCCAGCCATCCAGTCAAGGCAGGCAGGCAGGAGCCAGGACTCAAGCCACCTAGCCAAGGCAGGCAGGCAGGAGCCAGGACTCCAGTCAGCAAGTCAATGCAGGCAGGCAACAGCCATGACTCCAGCCAGGTAGCCAAGGCAGGCAGGCAGGAGCCAGGACTCCAGCCAGCCAGCAAAGGCAGGCAGGCACGAGCCAGGACTCCAGCCAGGTAGCCAAGGCAGCCAGGCAGGAGCCAGGACAACAGCCAGGTAGCCAAGGCAGCCAGGCAGGAGCCAGGACTCCAGCCAGGTAGCCGAGGCAGGCAGCCAGGAGCCAGGACTCCAGAAAGCCAGCCAAGGCAGGCAGGCAGGGGCCCGGCATCCAGCCAGCCAGCCAAGGCTGGCAGGCAGGGGCCAGGACTCCAGCCACCCAGCCAAGGCAGGCAGGCAGGAGCCAGGACTCCAGACAGCAATCCAAGGCAGGCAGGCAGGGGCCCGGACTCCAGCCAGTCAGCCAAGGTAGGCAGGCAGGGGCCAGGACTCCAGTCAGCCAGCCAAGGCAGGCAAGGAGGGGCCAGGACTACAGCCAGCTAGCAAAGGCAGGCAGGCAGGAGCCAGGACTCCAGCCAGCCAGCCAAAGCAGGCAGGCAGGGGCCCGGACTCCAGCCAGCCAGCCAAGGCAGGCAGGCAGTGGCCAGGACTCCAGCCAGGTAGCCAAGGCAGGCAGGCAGGAGCCAGGACTCCAGACAGAAATCCAGTGCAGCCAGGCAGGAGCCAGGACTCCAGCCAGCAATCCAAGGCAGGTAAGCAAGGACCTCGACTACAGGCTGCCAGACAAGGCAGGCAGGCAGTGGCCAGGACTCCAGCCAGCCGGACATGGCAGTCAGGCAAGAGCCAGGACTCCAGCCATCCAGTCAAGGCAGGCAGGCAGGAGCCAGGACTCCAGCCAGCTAGCCAAGCCAGGCAGGCAGGAGCCAGGACTCCAGTCAGCAAGCCAATGCAGGCAGGCAAGAGCCAGGACTCCAGCCAGGTAGCCAAGGCAGGCAGGCAGGAGCCAGGACTCCAGCAAGGTATCCAAGACAGGCAGGCAGGGGCCAGGACTCCAGTCAGCCAGCCAAGGCAGGCAGGCAGGAGCGAGGACTCCAGCCAGGTAGCCAAGGCAGCCAGGCAGGAGCCAGGACTCCAGTCAGCAAGCCAATGCAGGCAGGCAGGAGCCCGGACTCCAGCCAGCCAGCTAAGGCTGGCAGGCAGGGGCCAGGACTCCAGTCAGCCAGCCAAGGCAGGCAGGCAGGAGCCAGGACTCCAGCCAGCCAAGGCAGGCAGGCAGGCAGGGGCCAGGACTCCAGTCAGCCAGCCAAGGCAGGCAGGCAGGATCCAAGACTCCAGCCAGCCAGGCAAGGCAGGCAGGCAGGAGCCAGGACTCCAGTCAGCAAGCCAAGGCAGGCAGGCAGGAGCCAGGACTCCAGCCAGGTAGCCAAGGCAGCCAGGCAGGAGCCAGGACTCCCACTAGCAAGCCAAGGCAGGCAAGCAAGGACCACGACTACAGGCTGCCAGCCAAGGTAGGCAGGCAGGTGCCAGGACTCCAGTCAGCCAGCCAAGGCAGGCAGGCAGGGGCCAGGACTCCAGTCAGCCAGCCAAGGCAGGCAGGCAGTGGCCAGGACTCCAGCCAGCCAGCCAAGGCAGGCAGGCAGGGGCCCGGACTCCAGCCAGCCAGCCAAGGCAGGCAGGCAGGAGCCAGGACTCCAGTCAGCAAGCCAATGCAGGCAGGCAGGAGCCAGGACTCCAGCCAGGTATCCAAGGCAGGCAGGCAAGAGCCAGGACTCCAGTCAGCCAGCCAAGGCAGGCAGGCAGGAGACAAGACTTCAGCCAGCCAGCCAAGGCAGGCAGGCAGGAGCCAGGACTCCAGCCAGCTAGCCAAGGCAGGCAGGCAGGAGCCAGGACTCCAGCCAGCAAGCCAATGCAGGCAGGCAGGAGCCAGGACTCCAGAAAGCCAGCCAAGGCAGGCAGGCAGGGTCCCGGACTCCAGCCAGCCAGCCAAGGCAGGCAGGCAGGGGCCCAGACTCCAGCCAGCCAGCCAAGCTAGGCAGGCAGGAGCCAGGACTCCAGTCAGCAAGCCAATGCAGACAGGCAGGAGCCAGGACTCCAGCCAGGTAGCCAAGGCAGGCAGGCAGGAGCCAGGACTCCAGCCAGCCAGCCAAGGCAGGCAGGCAGGAGCCAGGACTCCAGCCAGCCAGCCAAGGCAGGCAGGCAGGGGCCAGGACTCCAGTCAGCCAGCCAAGGCAGGCAGGCAGGAGCCAAGATTCCAGCCAGCCAGCCAAGGCAGGCAGGCAGGAGCCAGGACTCCAGTCAGCAAGCCAAGGCAGGCAGGCAGGAGCCAGGACTCCAGCCAGCCAGCCAAGGCAGGCAGGCAGGAGCCAGGACTCCAGCCAGGTAGCCAAGGCAGCCAGGCAGGAGCCAGGACTCCAGCCAGCAAGCCAAGGCAGGCAAGCAAGGACCACGACTACAGGCTGCCAGCCAAGGCAGGCAGGCAATGGCCAGGAATCCAGCCAGCCGGACATGGCAGGCAGGCAAGAGCCAGGACTCCAGCCATCCAGTCAAGGCAGGCAGGCAGGAGCCAGGACTCCAGCCACCTAGCCAAGGCAGGCAGGCAGGAGCCAGGACTCCAGTCAGCAAGTCAATGCAGGCAGGCAACAGCCAGGACTCCAGCCAGGTAGCCAAGGCAGGCAGGCAGGAGCCAGGACTCCAGCCAGCCAGCCAAGGCAGCCAGGCAGGGGCCCGGACTCCAGCCAGCCAGCCAAGGCAGGTAGGCAGGGGCCAGAACTCCAGTCAGCAAGCCAAGGCAGCCAGGCAGGAGCCAGGACTCCAGCCAGCTAGCCAAGCCAGGCAGGCAGGAGCCAGGACTCCATTCAGCAAGCCAATGCAGGCAGGCAGGAGCCAGAACTCCAGCCAGGTAGCCAAGGCAGGCAGGCAGGAGCCAAGACTCCAGCCAGCCAGCCAAGGCAGGCAGGCAGGGGCCCGGACTCCAGCCAGCCAGCCAAGCCAGGCAGGCAGGGGCCAGGACTCCAGTCAGCCAGCCAAGGCAGGCAGGCAGGAGCCAAGACTCCAGCCAGCCAGACACGGCAGGCAGGCAGGAGCCAGGACTCCAGTCAGCAAGCCAAGGCAGCCAGGCAGGAGCCAGGACACCAGCCAGCCAGCCAAGGCAGGCAGGCAGGAGCAAGGACTCCAGCCAGGTAGCCAAGGCAGGCAGGCAGGAGCCAGGACTCCAGCCAGCCAGCCAAGCCAGGCAGGCAGGAGCCAGGACTCCAGTCCGCAAGCCAATGCAGGCAGGCAGGAGCCAGGACTCCAGCCAGCAAGCCAAGGCAGGCAAGCAAGGACCACGACTACAGGCTGCCAGCCAAGGCAGGCAGGCAGTGGCCAGGAATCCAGCCATCCAGTCAAGGCAAACAGGCAGGAGCCAGGACTCCAGCCAGCTAGCCAAGCCAGGCAGGCAGGAGCCAGGACTCCAGTCAGCAAGCCAATGCAGGCAGGCAGGAGCCAGAACTCCAGCCAGGTAGCCAAGGCAGGCAGGCAGGAGCCAGGACTCCAGCCACCCAGCCAAGGCAGGCAGGCAGTGGTCTGGAATCCAGCCAGCTAGCCAAGGCAGGCAGACAGGAGCCAGGACTACAGCCAGCTAGCCAAGGCAGGCAGGCAGGAGCCAGGACTCCAGCCAGCCAGCCAAGGCAGGCAGGCAGGAGCCAGGACTCCAGCCAGCCAGCCAAGGCAGGCAGGCAGGAGCCAGGACTCCAGCCAGCCAGCCAAGGTAGGCAGGCAGGAGCCAGGACTCCAGCCAGCCAGCCAAGGCAGCCAGGCAGGAGCCAGGACTCCAGCCAGCAAGACAAGGCAGGCAAGCTAGGACCACGACTACAGGCTGCCAGACAGGGCAGGCAGGCAGTGGCCAGGACTCCAGCCAGCCAGATATGGCAGGCAGGCAGGAGCCAGGACTCCAGCCAGCTAGCCAAGGCAGGCAGGCAGGAGCCAGGACTCCAGTCAGCCAGCCAAGGCAGGCAGGCAGGGGCCCGGTATCCAGCCAGCCAGCCAAGGCAGGCAGGCAGGGGTCAGGACTCCAGCCAGGTTGCCAAGGCAGGCAGGCAGGAGCCAGGACTCCAGCCATCCAGCCAAGGCAGGAAGGAAGGAGCCAGGACTCCAGCCAGCCAGCCAAGGCAGGCAGGCAGGAGCCAGGACTCCAGACAGCAATCAAGTGCAGGCAGGCAGGGGCCCGGACTCCAGCCAGCCAGCCAAGGTAGGCAGGCAGTGGCCAGGACTCCTGTCAGCCAGGCAAGGCAGGCAGGCAGGGGCCAGGACTCCAGCGAGCTAGCCAAGGCAGCCAGGCAGGAGCCAGGAATCCAGCCAGCCAGCCAAGGCAGGCAGGCAGGAGCCAGGACTCCAGCCAGCCTACCACGGCAGCAAGGCAGGAGCCAGGACTCCAGCCGGCAAGCAAAGGCAGGCAAGCAAGGACCACGACTACAGGCTGCCAGACAACGCAGGCAGGCAGTGGCCAGGACTCCAGCCAGCCAGACATGGCAGGCAGGCAGGAGCCAGGACTCCAGCCAGCAAGCCAATGCATGCAGGCAGGAGCCAGGACTCCAGCCAGTTAGCCAAGGCAGGCAGGCAAGAGCCAGGACTCCAGCCAGCTAGCCAAGGCAGCCAGGCAGGAGCCAGGACTCCAGCCAGGAAGCCAAGGCAGGCAGGCAGGAGCCAAGACTCCAGCCAGCCAGCCAAGGCAGGCAGGCAGGGGCCCGGACTCCAGCCAGCCAGCCAAGCCAGGCAGGCAGGGGCCAGGACTCCAGTCAGCCAGCCAAGGCAGGCAGGCAGGAGCCAAGACTCCAGCCAGCCAGACACGGCAGGCAGGCAGGAGCCAGGACTCCAGTCAGCAAGCCAAGGCAGCCAGGCAGGAGCCAGGACTCCAGCCAGCCAGCCAAGCCAGGCAGGCAGGAGCCAGGACTCCAGTCCGCAAGCCAATGCAGGCAGGCAGGAGCCAGGACTCCAGCCAGCAAGCCAAGGCAGGCAAGCAAGGACCACGACTACAGGCTGCCAGCCAAGGCAGGCAGGCAGTGGCCAGGAATCCAGCCAGCCGGACATGGCAGGCAGGCAAGAGCCAGGACTCCAGCCACCTAGCCAAGGCAGGCAGGCAGGAGCCAGGACTCCAGTCAGCAAGTCAATGCAGGCAGGCAACAGCCAGGACTCCAGCCAGGTAGCCAAGGCAGGCAGGCAGGAGCCAGGACTCCAGCCAGCCAGCCAAGGCAGCCAGGCAGGGGCCCGGACTCCAGCCAGCCAGCCAAGGCAGGTAGGCAGGGGCCAGAACTCCAGTCAGCAAGCCAAGGCAGCCAGGCAGGAGCCAGGACTCCAGCCATCCAGTCAAGGCAGGCAGGCAGGAGCCAGGACTCCAGCCAGCTAGCCAAGCCAGGCAGGCAGGAGCCAGGACTCCAGTCAGCAAGCCAATGCAGGCAGGCAGGAGCCAGAACTCCAGCCAGGTAGCCAAGGCAGGCAGGCAGGAGCCAAGACTCCAGCCAGCCAGCCAAGGCAGGCAGGCAGGGGCCCGGACTCCAGCCAGCCACCCAAGCCAGGCAGGCAGAGGCCAGGACTCCAGTCAGCCAGCCAAGGCAGGCAGGCAGGAGCCAAGACTCCAGCCAGCCAGACACGGCAGGCAGGCAGGAGCCAGGACTCCAGTCAGCAAGCCAAGGCAGCCAGGCAGGAGCCAGGACACCAGCCAGCCAGCCAAGGCAGGCAGGCAGGAGCAAGGACTCCAGCCAGGTAGCCAAGGCAGCCAGGCAGGAGCCAGGACTCCAGCCAGCAAGCCAAGGCATCCAGGCAGGAGCCAGGACTCCAGCCAGCAAGCCAAGGCAGGCAGGCAGTGGTCTGGAATCCAGCCAGCTAGCCAAGGCAGGCAGACAGGAGCCAGGACTACAGCCAGCTAGCCAAGGCAGGCAGGCAGGAGCCAGGACTCCAGCCAGCCAGCCAAGGCAGGCAGGCAGGAGCCAGGACTCCCGTAAGCAAGCCAAGGTAGGCAGGCAGGAGCCAGGACTCCAGCCAGCCAGCCAAGGCAGCCAGGCAGGAGCCAGGACTCCAGCCAGCAAGCCAAGGCAGGCAAGCTAGGACCACGACTACAGGCTGCCAGACAGGGCAGGCAGGCAGTGGCCAGGACTCCAGCCAGCTAGCCAAGGCAGGCAGGCAGGAGCCAGGACTCCAGTCAGCCAGCCAAGGCAGGCAGGCAGGGGCCCGGTATCCAGCCAGCCAGCCAAGGCAGGCAGGCAGGAGCCAGGACTCCAGCCAGGTAGCCAAGGCAGGCAGGCAGGAGCCAGGACTCCAGCCATCCAGCCAAGGCAGGAAGGAAGGAGCCAGGACTCCAGCCAGCCAGCCAAGGCAGGCAGGCAGGAGCCAGGACTCCAGACAGCAATCAAGTGCAGGCAGGCAGGGGCCCGGACTCCAGCCAGCCAGCCAAGGTAGGCAGGCAGTGGCCAGGACTCCTGTCAGCCAGCCAAGGCAGGCAGGCAGGGGCCAGGACTCCAGCCAGCTAGCCAAGGCAGGCAAGCAAGGACCACGACTACAGGCTGCCAGACAACGCAGGCAGGCAGTGGCCAGGACTCCAGTCAGCCAGGCAAGGAAGGCAGGCAGGAGCCAGGACTCCAGTCAGCCAGCCAAGGCAGGCAGGCAGAAGCCAGGACTCCAGCCAGCCAGAAAAGGCAGGCAGGCAGGAGACAGGACTCCAACCAGCCAGACATGGCAGGCAAGGAGGGCCACGGTTTCAGCAAGCCAGCCATGGCAGGCAGGCAGGGGCCACAACCACAGCCAGCCATCCAGCCAAGGCAGGCAGGTAGGCAGGAGCCAGGACTCTAGCCACCCAGCCAAGGAAGGCAGGCAGGAGCCAGGACTCCATCCAGCCAGCCAAGGCAGGCAGGTGGACAGGAGCCAGGACTCTAGCCAGCCAGCCAAGGCAGGCAGGCAGGAGCCAGGATTCCAGCCAGCCAGCCATGGCAGGCAGGAAGGAGCCAGAACTCCAGCCAGCCAGACAAGGCAGGCAGGAAGACAGGAGCCAGGACTCTATCCACCCAGCCAAGGCAGGCAGGCAGGAGCCAGGACTCCAGTCAGCAAGTGAATGCAGGCAGGCAGGAGCCAGGACTCCAGTCAGCCAGCCAAGGCAGGCAGGCAAGGACCATGAATCTAGTCAGCGAGCCAAGAAAGGCAGGCAGGAGCCAGGATTCCAGCCAGCTAGCCATGGCAGGCAGGCAGGAGCCAGGACTCCAGCCAGCCAGGCAAGGCAGGCAGGCAGGGGCCAGGACTCCAGCCAGCCTGCCAAGGCAGGCAGGCAAGGACCATGACTCCAGTCAGCCAGCCAAGGCAGGCAGGCAGGAGCCAGGACTCCAGACAGCCAGACATGGCAGGCAAGGAGGGCCACGGTTCCAGCAAGCCAGCCAAGGCAGGCAGGCAGGAGCCAGGACTCCAGTCAGCTAGCCAAGGCAGGCAGGCAGGAGCCAGGACTCCAGCCAGCCTGCCAAGGCAGGCAGGCAAGGACCATGACTCCAGTCAGCCAGCCAAGGCAGGCAGGCAAGGACCATGACTCCAGCCAGCCAGCCAAGGCAGGCAGGCAGGGGCCAGGACTCCAGCCAGCCTTCCACGGCAGGCAGGCATGGGCCAGGACTCCAGTCAGCCAGCCAAGGCAGGCAGGCAGGAGCCAGGACTCCAGTCAGCCAGCCAAGGCAGGCAGGCAGGAGCCAGGACTCCAGTCAGCCAGACAAGGTAGGCAAGGAGGGCCACTGTTCCAGCCAGACAGCCAATGCAGGCAGGCAAGGACCACGACTCCAGCCAGCCAGCCAAGGCAGACAGGCAGGAGCCAGGACTCCAGCCAGCCAGCCATGGCAGGCAGGCAGGAGCCAGGACTCGAGTCAGCCAGCCAAGGCAGGCAGGCAGGGGCCAGGACTCCAGCCAGCCAGCCAAGGCAGGCAGGCAGGAGCCAGGACTCGAGTCAGCCAGCCAAGGCAGGCAGGCAGGAGCCAGGACTCCAGTCAGAAAGCGAATGCAGGCAGGCAGGAGCCAGGACTCCAGCCAGCCTGCCAAGTCAGACAGGCAAGGACCATGACTCCAGTCAGCCAGGCAAGGAAGGCAGGCAGGAGCCAGGACTCCAGTCAGCCAGCCAAGGCAGGCAGGCAGGAGCCAGGACTCCAGCCAGCCAGACAAGGCAGACAGGCAAGGACCATGACTCCAGTCAGCCAGCCAAGGCAGGCAGGCAGGTGGCAGGACTCCAGTCAGCCAGCCAAGGCAGGAAGGCAGGAGCCAGGACTGCAGTCAGCCAGCCAAGGCAGGAAGGCAAGGACCATGACTGCAGTCTGCCAGCCAAGGCAGGCAGGCAGGAGCCAGGACTCCAGTCAGCCAGCCAAGGCAGGCAGGAAGGAGCCAGAACTCCAGCCAGCCAGCCAAGGCAGGCAGGAAGACAGGAGCCAGGACTCTATCCACCCAGCCAAGGCAGTCAGGCAGGAGCCAGGACTCCAGTCAGCAAGTGAATGCAGGCAGGCAGGAGCCAGGACTCAAGCCGGCCTGCCAAGTCAGACGGGCAGGGGCCAGGACTCCAGTCAGCCAGCCAAGGAAGGCAGGCAGGAGTCAGGACTCCAGGCAGCCTGCCAAGGCAGGCAGGCAGGAGCCAGGACTCCAGTCAGCCAGCCATGGCAGGCAGGCAGGAGGCAGGACTCCAGCCAGTCAGCCAACGCAGGCAAGGAAGGACCACGACTACAGGCTGCCAGACAAGGCCGGCAGGTAGTGCCCAGGACTCCAGCCAGCCAGACATGGCAGGCAAGGAGGGCCACGGTTTCAGCAAGCCAGCCATGGCAGGCAGGTAGGGGCCACAACCACAGCCAGCCATCCAGCCAAGGCAGGCAGGTAGGCAGGAGCCAGGACTCTAGCCACCCAGCCAAGGAAGGCAGGCAGGAGCCAGGACTCCAGCCAGCCAGCCAAGGCAGGCAGGAAGACTGGAGCCAGGACTCTAGCCAGCCAGCCAATGCAGGCAGGCAGGAGCCAGGATTCCAGCCAGCCAGCCATGGCAGGCAGGCAGGAGCCAGGACTCCAGTCAGCAAGTGAATGCAGGCAGGCAGGAGCCAGGACTCAAGCCGGCCTGCCAAGTCAGACGGGCAGGGGCCAGGACTCCAGTCAGCCAGCCAAGGAAGGCAGGCAGGAGTCAGGACTCCAGTCAGCCTGCCAAGGCAGGTAGGCATGGGCCATGACTCCAGTCAGCCAGCCAAGGCAGGCAGGCAGGAGCCAGGACTCCAGTCAGCCAGCCAATGCAGGCAGGCAGGAGCCAGGACTCCAGTCAGCCAGCCAAGGCAGGCAAGCAAGGACCACGACTACAGGCTGCCTGACAATGCAGGCAGGCAGGAGCCAGGACTCCAGTCAGAAAGCGAATGCAGGCAGGCAGGAGCCAGGACTCCAGCCAGCCTGCCAAGTCAGACAGGCAGGAGCCAGGACTCCAGTCAGCCAGCCAAGGAAGGCAGGCAGGAGCCAGGATTCCAGCCAGCTAGCCATGGCAGGCAGGCAGGAGCCAGGACTCCAGCCAGCTAGCCAAGGCAGGCAGGCAGGAGTCAGGACTCCAGTCAGCCAGCCAAGGCAGGCAGGCAGGGGCCAGGACTCCATCCCGCCTGCCAAGGCAGGCAGGCAAGGACCATGACTCCAGTCAGCCAGCCAAGGCCGGTAGGCAGGAGCCAGGACTCCAGCCAGCCAGACACGGCAGGCAAGGAGGGCCACGGTTTCAGCAAGCCAGCCATGGCAGGCAGGCAGGGGCCACAACCACAGCCAGCCATCCAGCCAAGGCAGGCAGGAGCCAGGACTCTAGCCACCCAGCCAAGGCAGGCAGGCAGGAGCCAGGACTCCAGCCAGCTAGCCAAGGCAGGCAGGCAGGAGGCAGGACTCCCGTCAGCAAGCCAATGCATGCAGGCAGGCAGGCAGGAGCCAGGACTCCAGCCAGCTAGCCAAGGCATGCAGGCAGGAGCCAGGACTCCAGCCAGACAGCCAATGCAGGCAGGCAAGGACCACGACTCCAGCCAGCCAGCCAAGGCAGACAGGCAGGAGCCAGGACTCCAGCCAGCCAGCCATGGCAGGCAGGCAGGAGCCAGGACTCTAGCCACCCAGCCAAGGCAGGCAGGCAGGAGCCAGGACTCCAGTCAGCCAGCCAAGGCAGGCAGGCAAGGACCATGACTCCAATCAGCCAGCCAAGGAAGGCAGGCAGGAGCCAGGATTCCAGCCAGCCAGCCAAGGCAGGCAGGCAGGGGCCAGGACTCCAGTCAGCTAGCCAAGGCAGGCAGGCAGGAGGCAGGACTCCAGTCAGCCAGCCATGGCAGGCAGGCAGGAGCCAGGACTCCAGTCAGCTAGCGAATGCAGGCAGGCAGGAGCCATGACTCCAGCCAGCTAGCCAAGGCAGGCAGGCAGCAGTCAGGACTCCAGTCCGCCAGCCAAGGTAGGCAGGCAGGAGCCAGGACTCCAGCCAGCCAGCCAAGGCAGGCAAGCAAGGACCATGACTACAGGCGGCCAGACAAGGCAGGGAGGCAGTGCGCAGAACTCCAGCCAGCCAGACATGGCAGGCAAGGAGGGCCACGTTTCCAGCAAGCCTGCAAAGGCAGGAAGGCAGGAGCCAGGACTCCAGTCAGCTAGCCAAGGCCGGCAGGCAGGAGCCAGGACTCCAGTCAGCCTCCCATGGCAGGCAGGCAGGAGCCAGGACTCCAGCCAGCCAGCCAAGGCAGGCAGGCAGGGGCCAGGACTCCAGCCAGCCATACAAGGCAGGCAGGCAAGGACCATGACTCCAGTCAGCCAGCCAACGCAGGCGGGCAGGAGTCAGGACTCCAGTCACCCAGCCAAGGCAGGCAGGCAGGGGCCAGGACTCCAGCCAGCCAGACAAGGCAGGCAGGCAAGGCCCATGACTCCATTCAGCCAGCCAAGGCAGGCAGGCAGGAGCCAGGACTCCAGTCAGCCAGACAAGGCAGACAGGCAAGGACCATGACTCCAGTCAGCCAGCCAAGGCAGGCAGGCAGGAGCCAGGACTCCAGTCAGCCAGCCGAGGCAGGCAGGCAGGAGCCAGGACTCCAGTCAGCCAGCCAGGGCAGGCAGGCAGAAGCCAGGACTCCAGTCAGCAAACGAATGCAGGCAGGCACGAGCCAGGACTCCAGCCAGCCTGTCAAGTCAAACAGGGAAGGACCATGACTCCAGTCAGCCAGCCAAGGCAGGCAGGCAGGAGCCAGGACTCCAGTCAGCAAGCCAATGCAGGCAGGCAGGAGCCAGGACTCCAGCCAGCTAGCCAAGGCAGGCAGGCAGGAGTCAGAACTCCAGTCAGCCAGACAAGGCCGGCAGGCAGGAGCCAGGACTCCAGCCAGCCAGCCAAGGCAGGCAGGCAGGAGCCAGGACTCCAGTCAGCAAGCGAATGCAGGCAGGCAGGAGCCAGGACTCCAGTCAGCTAGCCAAGGCAGGCAGGCAGGAGCCAGGACTCCAGTCAGCCAGCCATGGCAGGAAGGCAGGAGCCAGGACTCCAGCCAGCCAGACAAGGCAGGCAGGCAAGGACCATGACTCCAGTCAGCCAGCCAAGGCAGGCAGGCAGGGGCCAGGACTCCAGCCAGCCAGACAAGGCAGACAGGCAAGGACCATGACTCCAGCCAGCCAGCCAAGGTAGGCAGGCAGGAGCCAGGACTCCAGTCAGCCAGCCAAGGCAGGCAGGCAGGAGCCAGGACTCCAGTCAGCCAGACAAGGCAGGCAGGCAGGAGCCAGGACTCCAGCCAGCCAGACAAGGCAGGAAAGGACGGCCACGGTTCCAGCCAGACAGCCAATGCAGGCAGGCAAGGACCTCGAATCCAGCCAGCCAGCCAAGGCAGACAGGCAGGAGCCAGGACTCCAGCCAGCCAGCCAAGGCAGGCAGGCAGGGGCCAGGAATCCAGCCAGCCTGCCAAGGCAGGCAGGCAAGGACCATGACTCCAGTGATCCAGCCAAGGCAGGCAGGCAGGGGCCGGGACTCCAGCCAGCCTGCCAAGGCAGGCAGGCAAGGACCATGACTCCATTCAGCCAGCCAAGGCAGGCGGGCTGGAGTCAGGACTCCAGCCATCCAGCCAAGGCAGGCAGGCAGGGGCCAGGACTCCAGCCAGCCAGACAAGGCAGGCAGGCAAGGACCTTGACTCCAGCCAGCCAGCCTAGATAGGCAGGCAGGAGCCAGGACTCCAGCCAGCCAGCCAAGGCAGGCAGGCAGGAGCCAGGACTGCAGTCAGCCAGCCAATGCAGGCAAGCAAGGACCACGACTACAGGCTGCCAGACAAGGCAGGCAGGCAGTGGCCAGGACTCCAGCCAGCCAGACAAGGCAGGCAAGGAGGGCGACGGTTCCAGCCAGACAGCCAATGCAGGCAGGCAAGGATCACGAATCCAGCCAGCCAGCCAAGGCAGGCAGGCAGGGGCCAGGACTCCAGCCAGCCAGCCAAGGCAGGCAGGCAAGGACCAGGACTCCAGTCAGCCAGCCAAGGCAGGCAGGCATGAGGAAGGACTCCAGTCAGCCAGCCCAGGCAGGAAGGCAGGAGCCAGGACTCCAGTCAGCCAGCCAAGGCAGGCAGGCAGGAGTCAGGACTCCAGTCAGCCAGCCAAGGCAGGCAGGCAGGGGCCAGGACTCCAGCCCGCCTGCCAAGGCAGGCAGGCAAGGACCATGACTCCAGTCAGCCAGCCAAGGCAGGCAGGCAGGAGCCAGGACTCCAGCCAGCCAGCCAATGCAGGCAAGCAAGGACCATGACTCCAGTGAGCCAGCCAAGGCAGGCAGGCAGGGGCCGGGACTCCAGCCAGCCTGCCAAGGCAGGCAGGCAAGGACCATGACTCCATTCAGCCAGCCAAGGCAGGCAGGCAGGAGCCAGGATTCCAGTCAGCTAGCCAAGGCAGGCAGGCAGGAGCCAGGACTCCAGTCAGCCAGCCAAGGCAGGCGGGCAGGAGCCAGGATTCCAGCCAGCCAGCCAAGGCAGGCAGGCAGGAGCCAGGACTCCAGCCAGCCAGACATGGCAGGCAAGGAGGGCCACGGTTCCAGCCAGCCAGCCAAGGCAGGCAGGCAGGAGCCAGGACTCCAGCCAGCTAGCCAAGGCAGGCAGGCAGGAGCCAGGACTGCAGCCAGCCAGACAAGGCAGGAAAGGACGGCCACGGTTCCAGCCAGACAGCCAATGCAGGAAGGCAAGGACCACGAATCCAGTCAGCCAGCCAAGGCAGACAGGCAGGAGCCAGGACTCCAGCCAGCCAGCCATGGCAGGCACGCAGCAGCCAGGACTCCAGCCAGCCAGCCAAGGCAGGCAGGCAGGGGCCAGGAATCCAGCCAGGCTGCCAAGGCAGGCAGGCAAGGACCATGACTCCAGTCAGCCAGCCAAGGCAGGCAGGCAGGAGGCAGGACTCCAGCCAGCTAGCCAAGGCAGGCAGGCAGGAGACAGGACTCCAGTCAGCCAGCCAATGCAGGCAGGCAGGAGTCAGGACTCCAGTCAGCCAGCCAAGGCAGGCAGGCAGGAGTCCGGACTCCAGTCAGCCAGACAAGGCAGGCAGGCAGCGGCCCAGAGTCCAGCCAGCCAGCCAAGGCAGGCCGGCAGGAGTCAGGAGTCCAGTCAGCTAGCCAAGGCAGGCAGGCAGGAGCCAGGACTCCAGTCAGCCAGCCAAGGCAGGCAGGCAGGAGCCAGGACTCCAGCCAGCCAGCCAAGGCAGGCGGGCTGGAGTCAGGACTCCAGTCAGACAGCCAAGGCAGGCAGGCAGGGGCCAGGACTTTAGCTAGCCAGACAAGGCAGACAGGCAAGGACCATGACTCCAGTCAGCCAGCCAAGGCATGCAGGCAGGAGCCAGGACTCCAGTCAGCCAGCGAAGGCAGGCAGGCAGGAGCCAGGACTCCAGCCAGCCAGCCAAGGCAGGCAGGCAGAAGCCAGGACTCCAGTCAGCCAGCCAAGGCAGGCAGGCAGGGGCCCGGACTCCAGCCAGCCAAGGCAGGCAGGCAAGGACCACGACTACAGGCTGCCAGTCAAGGCAGGCGGGCAGGAGTCAGGACTCCAGTCAGCCAGCCATCGCAGGCAGGCAGGAGCCAGGACTCCAGGCAGGCAGCCAAGGCAGGCAGGCAGGAGCCAGGACTCCAGCCAGCCAGCCAAGGCAGGCAGGCAGGAGCCAGGACTCCAGTCAGCAAGCGAATGCTGGCAGGCAGGAGCCAGGAGTCCAGTCAGCCAGCCAAGGCAGGCAGGCAGGGGCCAGGACTCCAGTCAGCCAGCCAGGGCAGGCAGGCAGGAGCCAGGACTCCAGTCAGGCAGCCAAGGCAGGCAGGCAGGAGCCAGGACTCCAGCCAGCCAGCCAAGGCAGGCAGGCAGGAGCCAGGACTCCAGTCAGCAAGCGAATGCTGGCAGGCAGGAGCCAGGAGTCCAGTCAGCTAGCCAAGGCAGGCAGGCAGGAGCCAGGACTCCAGTCAGCTAGCCAAGGCAGGCAGGCAGGAGCCAGGACTCCAGTTAGCCAGCCAAGGCAGGCAGGCAGGAGCCAGGACTCCAGCCAGCCAGACATGGCAGGCAAGGAGGGCCACGGTTCCAGCCAGCCAGCCAAGGCAGGCAGGCAGGAGCCAGGACTCCAGCCAGCTAGCCAAGGCAGGCAGGCAGGAGCCAGGACTGCAGCCAGCCAGACAAGGCAGGAAAGGACGGCCACGGTTCCAGCCAGACAGCCAATGCAGGAAGGCAAGGACCACGAATCCAGTCAGCCAGCCAAGGCAGACAGGCAGGAGCCAGGACTCCAGCCAGCCAGCCATGGCAGGCACGCAGCAGCCAGGACTCCAGCCAGCCAGCCAAGGCAGGCAGGCAGGGGCCAGGAATCCAGCCAGGCTGCCAAGGCAGGCAGGCAAGGACCATGACTCCAGTCAGCCAGCCAAGGCAGGCAGGCAGGAGGCAGGACTCCAGCCAGCTAGCCAAGGCAGGCAGGCAGGAGACAGGACTCCAGTCAGCCAGCCAATGCAGGCAGGCAGGAGTCAGAACTCCAGTCAGCCAGCCAAGGCAGGCAGGCAGGAGTCCGGACTCCAGTCAGCCAGACAAGGCAGGCAGGCAGCGGCCCAGAGTCCAGCCAGCCAGCCAAGGCAGGCCGGCAGGAGTCAGGAGTCCAGTCAGCTAGCCAAGGCAGGCAGGCAGGAGCCAGGACTCCAGTCAGCCAGCCAAGGCAGGCAGGCAGGAGCCAGGACTCCAGCCAGCCAGACAAGGCAGGCGGGCTGGAGTCAGGACTCCAGTCAGACAGCCAAGGCAGACAGGCAAGGACCATGACTCCAGTCAGCCAGCCAAGGCATGCAGGCAGGAGCCAGGACTCCAGTCAGCCAGCGAAGGCAGGCAGGCAGGAGCCAGGACTCCAGCCAGCCAGCCAAGGCAGGCAGGCAGAAGCCAGGACTCCAGTCAGCCAGCCAAGGCAGGCAGGCACGAGCCAGGACTCCAGCCAGCCAGCCAAGGCAGGCAGGCAAGGACCACGACTACAGGCTGCCAGTCAAGGCAGGCGGGCAGGAGTCAGGACTCCAGTCAGCCAGCCATCGCAGGCAGGCAGGAGCCAGGACTCCAGGCAGGCAGCCAAGGCAGGCAGGCAGGAGCCAGGACTCCAGCCAGCCAGCCAAGGCAGGCAGGCAGGAGCCAGGACTCCAGTCAGCAAGCGAATGCTGGCAGGCAGGAGCCAGGAGTCCAGTCAGCTAGCCAAGGCAGGCAGGCAGGAGCCAGGACTCCAGTCAGCTAGCCAAGGCAGGCAGGCAGGAGCCAGGACTCCAGTCAGCCAGCCAAGGCAGGCAGGCAGGAGCCAGGACTCCAGCCAACCAGAAAAGGTGGCAGGCAGGAGCCAGGACTCCAGCCAGCCAGACATGGCAGGCAAGGAGGGCCACGGTTTCAGCAAGCCAGCCATGGCAGGCAGGCAGGGGCCACAACCACAGCCAGCCATCCAGCCAAGGCAGGCAGGTAGGCAGGAGCCAGGACTCCAGTCAGCCAGCCAAGGCAGGCAGGCAGGGGCCCGGACTCCAGCCAGCCAGCCAGCAAAGGCAGGCAGGCAGAGGCCAGGACTCCAGTCAGCAACCCAATGCAGGCGGGCAGGAGTCAGGAGTCCAGTCAGCCAGCCAAGGCAGGCAGGCAGGGGCCAGGACTCCAGTCAGCCAGCCAAGGCAGGCAGGCAGGAGCCAGGACTCCAGCCAGCCAGCCAAGGCAGGCGGGCAGGAGTCAGGACTCCAGTCAGACAGCCAAGGCAGGCAGGCAGGGGCCAGGAGTCCAGCCAGCCAGACAAGGCAGACGGGCAAGGACCATGACTCCAGCCAGCCAGCCAAGGTAGGCAGGCAGGAGCCAGGACTCCAGTCAGCCAGCCAAGGCAGGCAGGCAGGAGCCAGGACTCCAGTCAGCCAGCCATGGCAGGCAAGCAAGGACCACGACTACAGGCTGCCAGACAAGGCAGGCAGGCAGTGGCCAGGATTCCAGCCAGCCAGACAAGGCAGGCAAGGAGGGCTACGGTTCCAGCCAGGCAGCCATTGCAGGCAGGCAAGGACCACGAATCCAGCCATCCAGCCAATGCAGGCAGGCAGGAGCCAGGATTCCAGCCAGCCAGCCATGGCAGGCAGGCAGGAGCCAGGACTCCAGTCAGCCAGCCAAGGCAGGCAGGCAGAAGCCAGGACTCCAGCCAGCCAGCCAAGGCAGGCAGGCACGAGCCAGGACTCCAGCCAGCCAGCCAAGGCAGGCAGGCACGAGCCAGGACTCCAGCCAGCCAGCCAAGGCAGGCAGGCAAGGACCACGACTACAGGCTGCCAGTCAAGGCAGGCGGGCAGGAGTCAGAACTCCAGTCAGCCAGCCAAGGCAGGCAGGCAGGAGCCAGGACTCCAGCCAGCCAGAAAAGGCTGGCAGGCAGGAGTCAGAACTCCAGTCAGCCAGCCAAGGCAGGCAGGCAGGAGCCAGGACTCCAGCCAGCCAGAAAAGGCTGGCAGGCAGGAGCCAGGACTCCAGCCAGCCAGCCAAGGCAGGCAAGCAAGGACCATGACTACAGGCGGCCAGACAAGGCAGGCAGGCAGTGGGCAGGAGTCCAGGCAGCCAGAGATGGCAGGCAAAGAGGGCCACCGTTCCAGCAAGCCAGCCAAGGCAGGCAGGCAGGAGCCAGGACTCCAGTCAGCCAGCCATGGCAGGCAGGCAGGAGCCAGGACTCCAGTCAGCCAGCCAAGGCAGGCAGGCAGGAGCCAGGACTCCAGCCAGCCAGCCAAGGTAGGCAGGCAGGAGCCAGGACTTTAGTCAGCAAGCGAATGCTGGCAGGTAGGAGCCAGGAGTCCAGTCAGCCAGCCAAGGCAGGCAGGCAGGGGCCAGGACTCCAGCCAACCAGAAAAGGCTGGCAGGCAGGAGCCAGGACTCCAGCCAGCCAGACATGGCAGGCAAGGAGGGCCACGGTTTCAGCAAGCCAGCCATGGCAGGCAGGCAGGGGCCACAACCACAGCCAGCCATCCAGCCAAGGCAGGCAGGTAGGCAGGAGCCAGGACTCTAGCCACACAGCCAAGGCAGGCAGGCAGGAGCCAGGACTCCAGCCAGCCAGCCAAGGCAGGCAGGCAGGAGCCAGGACTCCAGTCAGCAAGCGAATGCTGGCAGGCAGGAGCCAGGAGTCCAGTCAGCTAGCCAAGGCAGGCAGGCAGGAGCCAGGACTCCAGTCAGCTAGCCAAGGCAGGCAGGCAGGAGCCAGGACTCCAGTTAGCCAGCCAAGGCAGGCAGGCAGGAGCCAGGACTCCAGCCAGCCAGACATGGCAGGCGGGCAGGAGTCAGGACTCCAGTCAGCCAGCCAAGGCAGGCAGGCAGGGGCCAGGACTCCAGCCAGCCTGCCAAGGCAGGCAGGCAAGGACCATGACTCCAGCCAGCCAGCCAAGGTAGGCAGGCAGGAGCCAGGACTCCAGTCAGCCAGCCAAGGCAGGCAGGCAGGAGCCAGGATTCCAGCCAGCCAGACAAGGCAGGCAAGGAGGGCCACGGTTCCAGCCAGGCAGCCAATGCAGGCAGGCAAGGACCACGAATCCAGCCAGCCAGCCAATGCAGGCAGGCAGGAGCCAGGACTCCAGCCAGCCAGCCATGGCAGGCAGGCAGGAGCCAGGACTCCAGTCAGCCAGCCAAGGCAGGCAGGCAGGAGCCAGGACTCCAGCCAGCCAGCCAAGGCAGGCAGGCAGGAGCCAGGACTCCAGTCAGCAAGCGAATGCTGGCAGGCAGGAGCCAGGACTCCAGTCAGCCAGCCAAGGCAGGCAGGCAGGGGCCAGGACTCCAGTCAGCCAGCCAAGGCAGGCAGGCAGGGGCTAGGACTCCAGCCAGACAGACAAGTCAGACAGGGAAGGACCATGACTCCAGCCAACCAGCCAAGGTAGGCAGGCAGGAGCCAGGACTCCAGTCAGCCAGCCAAGGCAGGCAGGCAGGAGCCAGGACTCCAGTCAGCCAGCCAAGGCAGGCAGGCAAGGACCACGACTACAGGCTGCCAGACAAGGCAGGCAGGCTGTGGCCAGGATTCCAGCCAGCCAGACAAGGCAGGCAAGGAGGGCCACGGTTCCAGCCAGGCAGCCAATGCAGGCAGGCAAGGACCACGAATCCAGCCAGCCAGCCAAGGCAGGCAGGCAGGAGCCAGGACTCCAGCCAGCCAGCCAAGGCAGGCAGGCAGGAGTCAGGACTCCAGTCAGCCAGCCAAGGCAGGCAGGCAGAGGCCAGGACTCCAGCCAGCCAGACAAGGCAGACAGGCAAGGACCATGACTCCAGTCAGCCAGCCAAGGCATGCAGGCAGGAGCCAGGACTCCAGTCAGCAAGCCAATGCAGGCAGGCAGGAGTCAGGACTCCAGTCAGCCAGCCAAGGCAGGCAGGCAGGGGCCCGGACTCCAGCCAGCCAGCCAGCAAAGGCAGGCAGGCAGAGGCCAGGACTCCAGTCAGCCAGCCAATGCAGGCAGGCAGGAGCCAGGACTCCAGCCAGCCAGCCAAGGCAGGCAGGCAGAAGCCAGGACTCCAGTCAGCCAGCCAAGGCAGGCAGGCACGAGCCAGGACTCCAGCCAGCCAGACAAGGCAGGCGGGCAGGAGTCAGGACTCCAGTCAGCCAGCCAAGGCAGGCAGGCAGGGGCCAGGACTCCAGCCAGCCTGCCAAGGCAGGCAGGCAAGGACCATGACTCCAGCCAGCCAGCCAAGGTAGGCAGGCAGGAGCCAGGACTCCAGTCAGCCAGCCAAGGCAGGCAGGCAGGAGCCAGGACTCCAGTCAGCCAGCCAATGCAGGCAAGCAAGGACCACGACTACAGGCTGCCAGACAAGGCAGGCAGGCAGTGGCCAGGATTCCAGCCAGCCAGACAAGGCAGGCAAGGAGGGCCACGGTTCCAGCCAGGCAGCCAATGCAGGCAGGCAAGGACCACGAATCCAGCCAGCCAGCCAATGCAGGCAGGCAGGAGCCAGGACTCCAGTCAGCCAGCCAAGGCAGGCAGGCAGGAGCCAGGACTCCAGCCAGCCGCCAAGGCAGGCAGGCAGAAGCCAGGACTCCAGTCAGCCAGCCAAGGCAGGCAGGCACGAGCCAGGACTCCAGCCAGATAACCAAGTCAGACAGGGAAGGACCATAACTCCAGTCAGCCAGCAATGGCAGGCAGGCAGGAGCCAGGACTCCAGTCAGCCAGCCATGGCAGGCAGGCAGGAGCCTGGACTCCAGTCAGGCAGCCAAGGAAGGCAGGCAGGAGCCAGGACTCCAGCCAGCCAGCCAAGGCAGGCAGGCAGGAGCCAGGACTCCAGTCAGCAAGCGAATGCTGGCAGGCAGGAGCCAGGAGTCCAGTCAGCCAGCCAAGGCAGGCAGGCAGGGGCCAGGACTCCAGTCAGCCAGCCAAGGCAGGCAGGCAGGAGCCAGGACTCCAGCCAGCCAGACAAGGAAGACAGGCAAGGACCATGACTCCAGTCAGCCAGCCAATGCAGGCGGGCAGGAGCCAGGACTCCAGCCAGCCAGCCAAGGCAGGCAGGCAGAAGCCAGGACTCCAGTCAGCCAGCCAAGGCAGGCAGGCACGAGCCAGGACTCCAGCCAGCTTGCCAAGTCAGACAGGGAAGGACCATGACTCCAGTCAGCCAGCAAAGGCAGGCAGGCAGGAGTCAGAACTCCAGTCAGCCAGCCAAGGCAGGCAAGCAAGGACCATGACTACAGGCAGCCAGACAAGGCAGGCAGGCAGTGGGCAGGAGTCCAGGCAGCCAGACATGGCAGGCAAAGAGGGCCACCGTTCCAGCAAGCCAGCCAAGGCAGGCAGGCAGGAGCCAGGACTCCAGTCAGGCAGCCAAGGCAGGCAGGCAGGAGCCAGGACTCCAGTCAGCAAGCGAATGCTGGCAGGCAGGAGCCAGGAGTCCAGTCAGCCAGCCAAGGCAGGCAGGCAGGGGCCAGGACTCCAGTCAGCCTGCCAAGGCAGGCAGGCAGGAGGCAGGACTCCCGTCAGCAAGCCAATGCAGGCAGGCAGGAGCCAGGACTCCAGCCAGCTAGCCAAGGCAGGCAGGCAGGAGCCAGGACTCCAGTCAGCCAGCCAAGGCAGGCAGGCAGGAGCCAGGACTCCAGCCAACCAGAAAAGGCTGGCAGGCAGGAGCCAGGACTCCAGCCAGCCAGACATGGCAGGCAAGGAGGGCCACGGTTCCAGCCAGACAGCCAATGCAGGCAGGCAAGGACCATGAATCCAGCCAGCCAGCCAAGGCAGACAGGCAGGAGCCAGGACTCCAGTCAGCCAGCCATGGCAGGCAGGCAGGAGCCAGGACTCCAGCCAGCCAGCCAAGGCAGGCAGGCAGGGGCCAGGACTCCAGTCAGCTAGCCAAGGCAGGCAGGCAAGGACCATGACTCCAGTCAGCCAGCCAAGGCAGGCAGTCAGGAGGCAGGACTCCAGTCAGCCAGCGAAGGCAGGAAGGCAGGAGCCAGGACTCCAGTCAGCCAGCCAAGGCAGGCAGGCAGGAGTCAGGACTCCAGCCAGCCAGCCAAGGCAGGCAGGCAGGAGCCAGGACTCCAGTCAGCCAGCCAAGGCAGGCAGGCAGGGGCCAGGACTCCAGTCAGCCAGCCAAGGCAGGCAGGCAGGAGCCAGGACTCCAGCCAGCCTGCCAAGGCAGGCAGGCAGGAGGCAGGACTCCCGTCAGCAAGCCAATGCAGGCAGGCAGGAGCCAGGACTCCAGCCAGCTAGCCAAGGCAGGCAGGCAGGAGCCAGGACTCCAGTCAGCCAGCCAAGGCAGGCAGGTGGACAGGAGCCAGGACTCTAGCCACCCAGCCAAGGCAGGCAGGCAGGAGTCCGGACTCCAGTCAGCCAGACAAGGCAGGCAGGCAGTGGCCCAGAGTCCTGCCAGCCAGCCAAGGCAGGCCGGAAGGAGTCAGGACTCCAGTCAGCCAGCCAAGGCAGGCAGGCAGGGGCCCGGACTCCAGCCAGCCAGTCAGCCAGCAAAGGCAGGCAGGTAGAGGCCAGGACTCCAGTCAGCAACCCAATGCAGGCGGGCAGGAGTCAGGAGTCCAGTCAGCCAGCCAAGGCAGGCAGGCAGGGGCCAGGACTCCAGCCAGCCAGACAAGGCAGACAGGCAAGGACCATGACTCCAGCCAGCCAGCCAAGGTAGGCAGGCAGGAGCCAGGACTCCAGTCATCCAGCCAAGGCAGGCAGGCTGTGGCCAGGATTCCAGCCAGCCAGACAAGGCAGGCAGGCAGGAGCCAGGACTCCAGCCAGCCAGCCAAGGCAGGCAGGCAGAAGCCAGGACTCCAGTCAGCCAGCCAAGGCAGGCAGGCAGGAGTCAGAACTCCAGTCAGCCAGCCAAGGCAGGCAGGCAGGAGCCAGGACTCCAGCCAGCCAGAAAAGGCTGGCAGGCAGGAGCCAGGACTCCAGCCAGCCAGCCAAGGCAGGCAAGCAAGGACCATGACTACAGGCGGCCAGACAAGGCAGGCAGGCAGTGGGCAGGAGTCCAGGCAGCCAGACATGGCAGGCAAAGAGGGCCACCGTTCCAGCAAGCCAGCCAAGGCAGGCAGGCAGGAGCCAGGACTCCAGTCAGGCAGCCATGGCAGGCAGGCAGGAGCCAGGACTCCAGTCAGGCAGCCAAGGCAGGCAGGCAGGAGGCAGGACTCCCGTCAGCAAGCCAATGCAGGCAGGCAAGGACCATGACTCCAGTCAGCCAGCCAAGGCATGCAGGCAGGAGCCAGGACTCCAGCCAGCTAGCCAAGGCAGGCAGGCAGGAGTCAGGACTCCAGTCAGCCAGACAAGGCAGGCAGGCAGCGGCCCGGAGTCCAGCCAGCCGGCCAAGGCAGGCAGGCAGGGGCCAGGACTCCAGCCATCCAGCCAAGGCAGGCAGGCAGGGGCCAGGACTGCATTCAGCCAGCCAAGGTAGGCAGGCAGGAGCCAGGACTCCAGGCAGCCAGCCAATGCAGGCAAGCAAGGACCACGACTACAGGCTGCCAGACAAGGCAGACAGTCAGTGGCCAGGACTCCAGCCAGCCAGACAATGTAGGCAAGGAGGGCCACGGTTCCAGCCAGACAGCCAATGCAGGCAGGCAAGGACCACGACTCCAAACAGCCAGCCAAGGCAGACAGGCAGGAGCCAGGACTCCAGCCAGCCAGCCAAGGCAGGCAAGCAAGGACCACGACTACAGGCGGCCAGACAAGGCAGGCAGGCAGTGGCCAGGACTCCAGGCAGCCAGACATGGCAGGCAAGGAGGGCCACGGTTCCAGCAAGCCAGCCATGGCAGACAGGCAGGAGCCAGGACTCCAGTCAGCCAGCCAAGGCAGGCAGGCAGGGGCCAGGACTCCAGCCAGCCTGCCAAGGCAGGCAGGGAAGGTCCATGACTCCAGTCAGCCAGCCAAGGCAGGCGGGCAGGAGTCAGGACTCCAGCCATCCAGCCAAGGCAGGCAGGCAGGGGCCAGGACTCCAGCCAGCCAGACAAGGCAGACAGGCAAGGACCATGACTCCAGTCAGCCAGCCAAGGCATGCAGGCAGGAGCCAGGACTCCAGTCAGCAAGCCAATGCAGGCAGGCAGGAGTCAGGACTCCAGTCAGCCAGCCAAGGCAGGCAGGCAGGGGCCAGGACTCCAGCCAGCCAGACAAGGCAGGCAGGCAGGGGCCCGGACTCCAGCCAGCCAGCCAGCCAGCAAAGGCAGGCAGGCAGAGGCCAGGACTCCAGTCAGCAACCCAATGCAGGCGGGCAGGAGTCAGGAGTCCAGTCAGCCAGCCAAGGCAGGCAGGCAGGGGCCAGGACTCCAGTCAGCCAGCAAAGGCAGGCAGGCACGAGCCAGGACTCCAGCCACCCAGCCAAGGCAGGTGGGCAGGAGTCAGGACTCCAGTCAGACAGCCAATGC
This sequence comes from Lagopus muta, assembly GCF_023343835.1. NCBI lineage: Eukaryota > Metazoa > Chordata > Aves > Galliformes > Phasianidae > Lagopus > Lagopus muta. Next base: position 845,155 of record NC_064462.1, read on the forward strand.
AGGCAAGCAAGGACCACGACTACAGGCTGCCAGACAAGGCAGGCAGGCAGTGGCCAGGATTCCAGCCAGCCAGACAAGGCAGGCAAGGAGGGCCACGTTTCCAGCCAGGCAGCCAATGCAGGCAGGCAAGGACCACGAATCCAGCCAGCCAGCCAATGCAGGCAGGCAGGAGCCAGGACTCCAGCCAGCCAGCCATGGCAGGCAGGCAGGAGCCCGGACTCCAGTCAGCCAGCCAAGGCAGGCAGGCAGGAGCCAGGACTCCAGCCAGCCAGCCAAGGCAGGCAGGCAGAAGCCAGGACTGCTGTCAGCCAGCCAAGGCAGGCAGGCACGAGCCAGGACTCCAGCCAGCTTGCCAAGTCAGACAGGGAAGGACCATGACTCCAGTCAGCCAGCCAAGGCAGGCAGGCAGGAGGCAGGACTCCAGTCAGCCAGCCAAGGCAGGCGGGAAGGAGCCAGGACTCCAGCCAGCCAGAAAAGGCTGGCAGGCAGGAGCCAGGACTCCAGCCAGCCAGCCAAGGCAGGCAAGCAAGGACCATGACTACAGGCGGCCAGACAAGGCAGGCAGGCAGTGGGCAGGAGTCCAGGCAGCCAGACATGGCAGGCAAAGAGGGCCACCGTTCCAGCAAGCCAGCCAAGGCAGGCAGGCAGGAGCCAGGACTCCAGTCAGGCAGCCATGGCAGGCAGGCAGGAGCCAGGACTCCAGTCAGGCAGCCAAGGCAGGCAGGCAGGAGCCAGGAGTCCAGTCAGCCAGCCAAGGCAGGCAGGCAGGAGCCAGGACTCCAGTCAGCCAGCCAAGGCAGGCAGGCAGGAGCCAGGACTCCAGCCAGCCTGCCAAGGCAGGCAGGCAGGAGGCAGGACTCCCGTCAGCCAGCCAATGCAGGCAGGCAGGAGCCAGGACTCCAGCCAGCTAGCCAAGGCAGGCAGGCAGGAGCCAGGACTCCAGCCAACCAGAAAAGGCTGGCAGGCAGGAGCCAGGACTCCAGCCAGCCAGACATAGCAGGCAAGGAGGGCCACGGTTTCAGCAAGCCAGCCATGGCAGGCAGGCAGGGGCCACAACCACAGCCAGCCATCCAGCCAAGGCAGGCAGGTAGGCAGGAGCCAGGACTCTAGCCACCCATCCAAGGCAGGCAGGCAGGAGCAAGGACTCCAGCCAGCCAGCCATGGCAGGCAGGCAGGAGCCAGGACTCCAGCCAGCAAGTCAATGCAGGCAGGCAGGAGCCAGGACTCCAGCCAGCCAGCCAAGGCAGACAGGCAAGGACCATGACTCCAGTCAGCCAGCCAAGGCATGCAGGCAGGAGCCAGGACTCCAGCCAGCTAGCCAAGGCAGGCAGGCAGGAGTCAGCACTCCAGTCAGCCAGACAAGGCAGGCAGGCAGCGGCCCGGAGTCCAGCCAGCCAGCCAAGGCAGGCAGGCAGGAGTCAGGACTCCAGCCATCCAGCCAAGGCAGGCAGGCAGGGGCCAGGACTCCATTCAACCAGCCAAGGTAGGCAGGCAGGAGCCAGGACTCCAGGCAGCCAGCCAATGCAGGCAAGCAAGGACCACGACTACAGGCTGCCAGACAAGGCAGACAGTCAGTGGCCAGGACTCCAGCCAGCCAGACAATGTAGGCAAGGAGGGCCACGGTTCCAGCCAGACAGCCAATGCAGGCAGGCAAGGACCACGACTCCAGCCAGCCAGCGAAGGCAGACAGGCAGGAGCCAGGACTCCAGCCAGCCAGCCAAGGCAGGCAAGCAAGGACCACGACTACAGGCGGCCAGACAAGGCAGGCAGGCAGTGGCCAGGACTCCAGGCAGCCAGACATGGCAGGCAAGGAGGGCCACGGTTCCAGCAAGCCAGCCAAGGCAGGCAGGCAGGAGCCAGGATTCCAATAGGCTAGCCAAGGCAGGCAGGCAGGAGCCAGGACTCCAGCCATCCAGCCAAGGCAGGCAGGCAGGGGCCAGGACTCCAGCCAGCCAGACAAGGCAGACAGGCAAGGACCATGACTCCAGTAAGCCAGCCAAGGCATGCAGGCAGGAGCCAGGACTCCAGTCAGCAAGCCAATGCAGGCAGGCAGGAGCCAGGACTCCAGTCAGCCAGCCAAGGCAGGCAGGCAGTGGCCAGGATTCCAGCCTGCCAGACAAGGCAGGCAAGGACGGCCATGTTTCCAGCCAGGCAGCCAATGCAGGCAGGCAAGGACCACGAATCCAGCCAGCCAGCCAATGTAGGCAGGCAGGAGCCACGACTCCAGCCAGCCAGCCATGGCAGGCAGGCAGGAGCACGGACTCCAGTCAGCCAGCCAAGGCAGGCAGGCAGGAGCCAGGACTCCAGCCAGCCAGCCAAGGCAGGCAGGCACGAGCCAGGACTCCAGCCAGCTTGCCAAGTCAGACAGGGAAGGACCATGACTCCAGTCAGCCAGCCAAGGCAGGCAGGCAGGAGGCAGGACTCCAGTCAGCCAGCCAAGGCAGGCGGGAAGGAGCCAGGACTCCAGTCAGCCAGCCAAGGCAGGCAGGCAGGAGTCAGGACTCCAGTCAGCCAGCCAAGGCAGGCAGGCAGGGGCCAGGACTCCAGCCCGCCTGCCAAGGCAGGCAGGCAAGGACCATGACTCCAGTCAGCCAGCCAAGGCAGGCAGGCAGGAGCCAGGACTCCAGTCAGCCAGCCAAGGCAGGCAGGCAAGGACCATGACTCCAGTCAGCCAGCCAAGGCAGGCAAGCAGGGGCCAGGACTCCAGTCAGCCAGCCAAGGCAGGCAGGCAAGGACCATGACTCCAGTCAGCCAGCCAAGGCAGGCAGGCAGGAGGCAGGACTCCAGTCAGCCAGCCAAGGCAGGAAGGCAGGAGCCAGGACTCCAGTCAGCCAGCCAAGGCAGGCAGGCAGGAGTCAGGACGCAAGCCCGCCTGCCAAGGCAGGCAGGCAAGGACCATGACTCCAGTGAGCCAGCCAAGGCAGGCAGGCAGGGGCCGGGACTCCAGCCAGCCTGCTAAGGCAGGCAGGCAAGGACCATGACTCCATTCAGCCAGCCAAGGCAGGCAGGCAGGAGCCAGGACTCCAGCCAGCAAGTCAATGCAGGCAGGCAGGAGCCAGGACTCCAGCCAGCCAGCCAAGGCAGACAGGCAAGGACCATGACTCCAGTCAGCCAGCCAAGGCAGGCAGTCAGTGGCCAGGACTCCAGCCAGCCAGACAATGTAGGCAAGGAGGGCCAAGGTTCCAGCCAGACAGCCAATGCAGGCAGGCAAGGACCACGACTCCAGCCAGCCAGCGAAGGCAGACAGGCAGTGGCCAGGAATCCAGGCAGCCAGACATGGCAGGCAAGGAGGGCCACGGTTCCAGCAAGCCAGACAAGGCAGGCAGGCAGGAGCCAGGATTCCAGTCAGCCAGCCATGGCAGACAGGCAGGAGCCAGGACTCTAGTCAGCCAGCCAAGGCAGGCAGGCAAGGTCCATGACTCCAGTCAGCCAGCCAAGGCAGGCAGGCAAGGACCATGACTCCATTCAGCCAGCCAAGACAGGCTGGCAGGACCCAGGATTCCACTCAGCCAGCCAAGGCAGGCAAGCACGAGTCAGGACTCCAGGCAACCAGCCAAGGCAGGCAGGCAGAGGCCAGGACTCCAGTAAGCTAGCCAAGGCAGGCAGGCAGGAGCCAGGACTCTAGCCAGCCAGCCAATGCAGGCAGGCAGGAGCCAGGACTCCAGTCAGCCAGCCAATGCAGGCAGGCAGGAGCCAGGACTCCAGTAAGCTAGCCAAGGCAGGCAGGCAGGAGCCAGGACTCAAGCAAGGACCACGACTACAGGTTGCCAAACAAGGCAGGCAGGCAGGGGCCACAACCACAGCCAGCCAGCCAAGGCAGGCAGGCAGGACCCAGGAACTCCAGCCACGAAGCCAAGGCAGGCAGGCAGGAGCCAGGACTCAAGCAAGGACCACGACTACAGGCTGCCAGACAAGGCAGGCAGGCAGTGGCCAGGACTCCAGCCAGCCAGACATGGCAGGCAAGGAGGGCCACGGTTCCAGCAAGCCAGCCAAGGCAGGCAGGCAGGGGCCACAACCACAGCCAGCCAGCCAAAAGAGGCAGGCAGGGTCCACAGTTCCAGCTAGCCAGCCAAGGCAGGTAGGCAGGACCCAGGACTCCAGCCACCCAGCCAAGGCAGGCAGGCAGGAGCCAGGACTCCAGCCAGCTAGGCATGGCAGGCAGGAGCCAGGACTCCAGTCAGCCAGCCAAGGCAGGCAGGCAGGAGTCAGGACTCCAGTCAGCCAGCCAAGGCAGGCAGGCAGGAGCCAGGACTCCAGTCAGCCAGCCAAGGCAGGCAGGCAGCGGCCACAACCTCAGCCAGCCAGCCAAAAGAGGCAGGTAGGGGCCACAGTTCCAGCTAGCCAGCCAAGGCAGGCAGGCAGGACCCAGGACTCCAGCCATCCAGTCAGGGCAGGCAGGCAGTCAGGAGCCACGACTCAAGCCACCCAGTAAATGCAGGCAGGCAAGGACCAGGACTCCAGTCAGCCAGCCAAGGCAGGCAGGCAGGAGTCAGGACTCCAGTCAGCCAGCCAAGGCAGGCAGGCAGGAGTCAGGACTCCAGTCAGCCAGCCAAGGCAGGCAGGCAGGGGCTACGACTGCAGCCATCCAGCCAAGGCAGGCAGGCAGGGGCCAGGTCTCCAGCCAGCCTGCCAAGGCAGGCAGGCAAGGACCATGACTCCACTCAACCAGCCAAGGCAGGCAGGCAGGAGCCAGGACTCCAGCCCGCCAGCCAAGGCAGGCAGGCAGGAGTCAGGACTCCAGTCAGCCAGCCAAGGCAGGCAGGCAGGAGTCAGGACTCCAGTCAGCCAGCCAAGGCAGGCAGGCAGGAGCCAGGACTACAGCCACCCAGCCAAGGCAGGCAAGCAAGGACCACGACCACAGGCCGCCAGACAAGGCAGGCAGGCAGGGGCCACAACAACAGCCAGCAAGCCAAGGCAGGCAGGTAGGCAGGAGCCAGGACTGCAACCAGCCAGCCAAGGCAGACAGTCAGTGGCCAGGACTCCAGCCAGCCTGCCATGGCAGGCAGGCAGGAGCCAGGACTCCAGTCAGCCAGCCAAGGCAGGCAGGCAAGGACCATGACTCCACTCAGCCAGCCAAGGCAGGCAGGCAGGAGCCAGGACTCCAGTCAGGAAGCCAATGCAGGCAGGCAGGAGCCAGGACTCCAGTCAGCCAGCCAAGGCAGGCAAGCAAGCACCACGACTACAGGCTCTCAGCGATGGCAGGCAGGCAGGGGCCACAACCACAGCCAGCGAGCCAAGGCAGGCAGGCAGTGGCCAGGACTCCAGCCAGCCAGACATGGCAGGCAAGGAGGGCCACGGTTCCTGCAAGCCAGCCAAGGCAGGCAGGCAGGGGCCACAACCACAGCCAGCCATCCAAAAGAGGCAGGCAGGGTCCACAGTTCCAGCTAGCCAGCCATGGCAGGCAGGCAGGAGACAGGACTCCAGCCAGCCAGCCAAGGCAGGCAGGCAGGGGCCAGGACTCCAGTCAGCCTGCCAAGGCTGGCAGGCAAGGACCATGACTCCAGTCAGCCAGCCAATGCAGGCAAGCAAGGACCACGACTACAGGCTGCCAGACAAGGCAGGCAGGCTGTGGCCAGGATTCCAGCCAGCCAGACAAGGCAGGCAAGGAGGGCCACGGTTCCAGCCTGGCAGCCAATGCAGGCAGGCAAGGACCACGAATCCAGCCAGCCAGCCAATGCAGGCAGGCAGGAGCCAGGAATCCAGACAGCCAGCCATGGCAGGCAGGCAGGAGCCAGGACTCCAGTCAGCCAGCCAAGGCAGGCAGGCAGGAGCCAGGACTCCAGCCAGCCAGCCAAGGCAGGCAGGCAGAAGCCAGGACTCCAGTCAGCCAGACAAGGCAGGCAGGCACGAGCCAGGACTCCAGCCAGCTGGCCAAGTCAGACAGGGAAGGACCATGACTCCAGTCAGCCAGCAAAGGCAGGCAGGCAGGAGTCAGAACTCCAGTCAGCCAGCCAAGGCAGGCAGGCAGGAGCCAGGACTCCAGCCAGCCAGAAAAGGCAGGCAGGCAGGGGCCAGGACACCAGCCAGCCAGCCAAGGCAGGCAAGCAAGGACCATGACTACAGGCAGCCAGACAAGGCAGGCAGGCTGTGGGCAGGAGTCCAGGCAGCCAGACATGGCAGGCAAAGAGGGCCACCGTTCCAGCAAGCCAGCCAAGGCAGGCAGGCAGGAGCCAGGACTCCAGTCAGCCAGCCATGGCAGGCAGGCAGGAGCCAGGACTCCAGTCAGGCAGCCAAGGCAGGCAGGCAGGAGCCAGGACTCCAGTCAGCAAGCGAATGCTGGCAGGCAGGAGCCAGAAGTCCAGTCAGCCAGCCAAGGCAGGCAGGAAGGGGCCAGGACTCCAGTCAGCCAGCCAAGGCAGGCAGGCAGGAGCCAGGACTCCAGCCAGCCAGCCATGGCAGGCAGGCAGGAGCCAGGACTCCAGTCAGCCAGCCAAGGCATGCAGGCAGGAGGCAGGACTCCCGTCAGCAAGCCAATGCAGGCAGGCAGGAGCCAGGACTCCAGCCAGCCAGCCAAGGCAGGCAGGCAGGAGCCAGGATTCCAGCCAGCCAGCCATGGCAGGCAGGCAGGAGCCAGGACTCCAGTCAGCCAGCCAAGGCAGGCAGGAAGGAGCCAGAACTCCAGCCAGCCAGCCAAGGCAGGCAGGAAGACAGGAGCCAGGACTCTAGCCAACCAGCCAAGGCAGGCAGGCAGGAGCAAGGACTCCAGCCAGCCAGCCATGGCAGGCAGGCAGGAGCCAGGACTCCAGTCAGCCAGCCATGGCAGGCAGGCAGGAGCCAGGACTCCAGCCAGCCAGCCAAGGCAGGCAGGCAGGGGCCAGGACTCCAGTCAGCTAGCCAAGGCAGGCAGGCAAGGACCATGACTCCAGTCAGCCAGCCAAGGCAGGCAGGCAGGAGGCAGGACTCCAGTCAGCCAGCCAAGGCAGGAAGGCAGGAGCCAGGACTCCAGTCAGCCAGCCAAGGCAGGCAGGCAGGAGTCAGGACTCCAGCCATCCAGCCAAGGCAGGCAGGCAGGGGCCAGGACTGCATTCAGCCAGCCAAGGTAGGCAGGCAGGAGCCAGGACTCCAGGCAGCCAGCCAATGCAGGCAAGCAAGGACCACGACTACAGGCTGCCAGACAAGGCAGACAGTCAGTGGCCAGGACTCCAGCCAGCCAGACAATGTAGGCAAGGAGGGCCACGGTTCCAGCCAGACAGCCAATGCAGGCAGGCAAGGACCACGACTCCAGCCAGCCAGCGAAGGCAGACAGGCAGGAGCCAGGACTCCAGCCAGCCAGACAAGGCAGGCAAGGAAGGACCACGACTACAGGCGGCCAGACAAGGCAGGCAGGCAGTGGCCAGGACTCCAGGCAGCCAGACATGGCAGGCAAGGAGGGCCACGGTTCCAGCAAGCCAGCCATGGCAGACAGGCAGGAGCCAGGACTCCAGTCAGCCAGCCAAGGCAGGCAGGCAGGGGCCAGGACTCCAGCCAGCCTGCCAAGGCAGGCAGGCAAGGTCCATGACTCCAGTCAGCCAGCCAAGGCAGGCAGGCAGGGGCCAGGACTCCAGCCAGCCAGACAAGGCAGACAGGCAAGGACCATGACTCCAGTCAGCCAGCCAAGGCATGCAGGCAGGAGCCAGGACTCCAGTCAGCAAGCCAATGCAGGCAGGCAGGAGTCAGGACTCCAGTCAGCCAGCCAAGGCAGGCAGGCAGGGGCCCGGACTCCAGCCAGCCAGCCAAGGCAGGCAGGCAGGAGCCAGGACTCCAGCCACCCAGCCAAGGCAGGTGGGCAGGAGTCAGGACTCCAGTCAGACAGCCAATGCAGGCAAGCAAGGACCACGACTACAGGCTGCAAGACAAGGCAGGCAGGCAGTGGCCAGGATTCCAGCCAGCCAGACAAGGCAGGCAAGGAGGGCCACGTTTCCAGCCAGGCAGCCAATGCAGGCAGGCAAGGACCACGAATCCAGCCAGCCAGCCAATGCAGGCAGGCAGGAGCCAGGACTCCAGCCAGCTTGCCAAGTCAGACAGGGAAGGACCATGACTCCAGTCAGCCAGCAAAGGCAGGCAGGCAGGAGTCAGAACTCCAGTCAGCCAGCCAAGGCAGGCAGGCAGGAGCCAGGACTCCAGCCAGCCAGAAAAGGCTGGCAGGCAGGAGCCAGGACTCCAGCCAGCCAGCCAAGGCAGGCAAGCAAGGACCATGACTACAGGCGGCCAGACAAGGCAGGCAGGCAGTGGGCAGGAGTCCAGGCAGCCAGACATGGCAGGCAAAGAGGGCCACCGTTCCAGCAAGCCAGCCAAGGCAGGCAGGCAGGAGCCAGGACTCCAGTCAGCCAGCCATGGCAGGCAGGCAGGAGCCAGGACTCCAGCCAGCCAGCCAAGGCAGGCAGGCAGGAGCCAGGACTCCAGTCAGCAAGCGAATGCTGGCAGGCAGGAGCCAGGAGTCCAGTCAGCCAGCCAAGGCAGGCAGGCAGGAGCCAGGACTCCAGTCAGCCAGCCAAGGCAGGCAGGCAGGAGCCAGGACTCCCGTCAGCAAGCCAATGCAGGCAGGCAGGAGCCAGGACTCCAGCCAGCTAGCCAAGGCAGGCAGGCAGGAGCCAGGACTCCAGTCAGCCAGCCAAGGCAGGCAGGCAGGAGCCAGGACTCCAGCGAACCAGAAAAGGCTGGCAGGCAGGAGCCAGGACTCCAGCCAGCCAGACATAGCAGGCAAGGAGGGCCACGGTTTCAGCAAGCCAGCCATGGCAGGCAGGCAGGGGCCACAACCACAGCCAGCCATCCAGCCAAGGCAGGCAGGTAGGCAGGAGCCAGGACTCTAGCCACCCAGCCAAGGCAGGCAGGCAGGAGTTAGGATTCCAGCCAGCCAGCCAAGGCAGGCAGGTGGACAGGAGCCAGGACTCTAGCCACCCAGCCAAGGCAGGCAGGCAGGAGCCAGGATTCCAGCCAGCCAGCCATGGCAGGCAGGCAGGAGCCAGGACTCCAGTCAGCCAGCCAAGGCAGGCAGGAAGGAGCCAGAACTCCAGCCAGCCAGACATGGCAGGCAAGGAGGGCCAAGGTTCCAGCAAGCCAGCCAAGGCAGGCAGGCAGCGGCCACAACCACAGCCAGGCAGCCAAGGCATGCAGGCAGAGTCCAGAGTTCCAGCCTGACAGCCAAGGCAGGCAGGCAGAAGCCAGGACTCCAGCCGTCCTGCCAAGGCAGGCAGGTAGGGACCAGGACTCCAGCCGTCCTGCCAAGGCAGGCAGGTAGGGGCCATGACTCCAGCCAGCTAGCCATGGCAGGCAGGCAGGAGCCAGGACTCCAGCCAGCCAGCCAAGGCAGGCAGGCAGGGGCCCTGACTCCAGCCAGCTAGCCAAAGCAGGCTGGCAGGAGCCAGGACTCCAGTCAGCCAGCCAAAGCAGGCAGGCAGGAGCCAGGACTCCAGCCAGCCGGCCAAGGCAGGCAGGCAGGAGCCAGGACTCCAGTCAGCAAGCCAATGCAGGCAGGCAAAAGCCAGGACTCCAGCCACCTAGCCAAGGCAGGCATGCAGGAGCCAGGACTCCAGTCAGCCAGCCAAGGCAGGCAGGCAGGAGCCAGGACTCCAGTCAGCCAGCCTAGGCAGGCAAGCAAGGACCACAAATACAGGCTGCTATAAAAGGCAGGCAGGCAGGGGCCAGGACTCCAGCCAGGCGGACAAGGCAGGCAAGGAGGGCCCGGGTTCCAGCCAGACAGCCAATGCAGGCAGGCAAGGTCCACGACCCCAGCCAGCCTGCCAAGGCAGGCAGGCAGGAGCCAGGACTCCAGCCGTCCTGCCAAGGCAGGCAGGTAGGGGCCAGGACTCCAGCCATCCAGCCAAGGCATGGAGGCAGGAGGCAGGAGTCCATCCAGCTAGCCATTACTTTCTGGCAGGAGCCAGGACTCCAGCCAGCCAGCCAAGGCATTCAGGCAGGAGACATTACTCCAGTCTCCCAGCCAGGGCAGGCAGGCAGGGGCCACAACTACAGCTAGCCAGCCAAGGCAGGCAGGCAGGAGCCAGGACTCTAGCCAGCTAGCCAAGGCATGCATGCAGGGACCATGACTCCAGCCAGCTAGCAAAGGCAGGCATACAGGGGGCAGGACTACAGCCAGCCAGCCAAGGCATGCAGGCAGGAGCCAGGACTCCAGTCAGCCAGCCAAGGCAGGCAATTAGGGGCCATGACTCCAGCCAGACAGACATGGAAGGCAGGCAGGGTCCATGGTTCCAGCCAGCCAGCCGTGGCTTGCAGGCAGGAGCCAGGAATTTAGCAAGCCAGCCAAGGCAGGGAGGCAGGGGAAGGACTCCAACCACCTAGCTAAACCGGGCAGGCAGTGGCCCGGAATCCAGCCTGCTAGCCAATGTAGGCAGGCAGGGGCCAGGACACCAGCCATCCAGCCAAGGCATGGAGGCAGGAGCCAGGACTCCAGTCAGCCAGCCAAGGCAGGCAGGCAGGAGTCAGGACTCCAGTCAGCCAGCCAAGGCAGGCAGGCAAGGACCAAGACTCCAGTCAGCCAGCCAAGGCAGGCAGGCAGGAGCCAGGACTCCAGCCATCCAGCCAAGGCAGGCAGGTAGACAGGAGCCAGGGCTCTAGGTACCCATCCAAGGCAGGCAGGCAGGAGGCAGGACTCCAGCCAGCCAGCCATGGCAGGCAGGCAGGAGGCAGGACTCCAGTCAGCCTGCCAAGGCAGGCAGGCAGGAGCCAGTACTCCACTCAGCGAGCCAAGGCAGGCAGGCAGCAGCCAGGACTCCAGCCAGCCAGCCAAGGCAGGGAGGCAGGAGCCAGGACCCAGCCATCCAGCGAAGGCAGGCAGGTAGGGAGGAGTCAGGACCCCAGTCAGCCAGCCAAGGCAGGCAGGCAGGAGCCAGGACTCCAGTCAGGAAGCCAATGCAGTCAGGCAGTAGCCAGGACTCCAGTCAGCCAGCCAAGGCAGGCAGGCAGGGAACCGGACTCCAGCCAGCCAGCCAAGGCAGGCCGGCAGGAGTCTGGACTCCAGTCAGCAAGCCAATGCAGGCAGGTAGGAGCCAGGACTCCAGCCAGCCAGCCAAGGCAGGCAGGCAGGAGCCAGGACTCCAGCCAGCCAGCCAAGGCAGGCAGGCAGGAGCCAGGACTGCAGCCTGCCAGCCAAGGCAGGCAGGCAGTGGCCAGGACTCCAGCCAGCTAGCCAAGTCAGGCAGGCAGGGGCCACAACCACAGCCAGCCAGCCAAAAGAGGCAGGCAGGGTCCACAGTTCCAGCTTGCCAGCCAAGGCAGGCAGGCAGGACCCAGGACTCCAGCCATCCAGTCAAGGCAGGCAGGTAGGCAGGAGCCAGGACTCCAGCCAGCCAGCAATGGCAGGGAGGCAGGAGCCAGGACTCCAGCCAGCCAGCTATGGCAGGGAGGCAGGAGCCAGGACTCCAGCCAGCCAGCCAAGGCAGGCAGGATGTGGTTTGGAAGTGGCTGTGATGCCAGCCAGGATGCAAAATAATGAAATAAACAAACAAACAAAAAAAAGAATTAAACAATCCTTGTTCATGCCTGGTTTCTCAATACTCAATACGATTCTCAATACGGCAGATTCTCCCCATAACAACTTTTCAGAGACACAACTAGTTGAGTGTTTTTTGTCTTCTTTTTGTTTGTTTGTTTGTGTGTTTTTGTTTTGTTTTGTTTTGGTATATGTTAAGGCACTGTCTAAATCAAGTCACTTTCTTGGAGTGGGTCCAGATGAGGGCCAGTAAGATGATGAGAGGGCTGGAGCACCTCTCCTATGCAGAAAGGTTGAAGGAACTGGGCTTGTTTAGCCTGGAGAAGAGAAGGCTCCAGGTCCTTCCAGTCCTTGAGGGGAGCGTATAAAGAGGAGGGGAATGGCTGATTATGAGGGTCGCAGTGCTAGGACAAAGGGGAATGGTCTTGTTGGAAATATCCAAGTCATGTTTGTCAGGACGGTATCTCTGATAAAAGCAGATCTTATTCGCGATTGCAATGGCGGCGTCCCGCAAGCAGCAGCGCCTATGGACACGACATGACAGCCTTTAGACCCTGCTTTCTCCCCCTTGCCTCCCCCCTCCCCTGTTTCCCCACTGGCTGGGTACTCCAGGTTCACAACCTTATCAGAAGGTTGACATTTGCTATTTACTTGTTAATTTATTTGTTACCTGGTGTCAGTCAGCAGCCATCCTGTTGTTTCCAAGCTGTCTTGGTGCTCTCCTGGTCCTGTTGATATGATATTCCTTAAAGTCTTCGTTGAACAAAGAGCGCTGGGGATGATGCCAGGCCTTCCGATGTCTCTCGAGGTGCTTCCTCGGGCTGCCATCACTGTTCTCTGGTTTGCTCTCGTTCAGGATATTCTTGCAGTGTGTATGACAAAATATACATCTATACACCTCTATACAGAGTGTGCGTGCCTGGGAAGGTTCGTCCAGAGGATCAGTGATGTAAACTTATCCACCTCTGGAGCTCTCCTTTGGACACTCTCTCCTAGCATCTCATGGAGTGGCAGCCCAAGCTGCCCCCAGCGCTGGAGACAAGGCCGCACAGCGCAGAGCAGAGCGGGACAGCCGCTTCCCTGGCCTGGCAGTGCTGGGCCTGACGCAGCCCAGGGTACGGTTGACCCTTGTGACTGCCAGGCGCACTGCCGGCTCAGATTCCATTGGCCATCAAACCAGATCCCTTTTTACCAGGCTGCGCTCCAGAACTTCCCCCCTCATGTCTGCACACAGAGCCAGGGCACCCCGTCCCAGGTGCAGAACCCAGCGCTTGCCCTTCTTCGTGCAGAAGGGAACCACCCCCATTTTGTCCAGATCTCAAGGCAAGGCCTCTTTATCCTCAAGGAGGTCTAAACTCCTCCCAGCTTAGCATCATCCACAAACTGATTGATACAACCAACAGATCTTTAGTGGAACCAACAGTAAAAACAAGATAGAGAAATGGCCTTAAAATGGAGCCCAGCAGACTCCCAGTGGTGACACACAGGGCAACTGTCAGGACAAAGTCACCGAATCCTCCAGTGCAGCCATGTTTTAGTTGTCAAGGGACATTCTAAGGAATGCATAGCCAAGGCTTTATGATGCCATGAGCCACCTCCCTGACAAAAGCTCTAGATCTGGGAAACCTGGCAACAGAACACCAGCTGTGATGCAAGGCAGCCAGCCAACAAAGGCACGCAGTCAGGGGCCAGAACTCCAGCCAGCCAGCCAGCCAGCCAGCCAAGGAAGGCAGGCAGGGGCCAGGACTCCATCCAGCCAGACAAGGCAGGCAGGCAGAGGCCATGACTCCATCCAGCCAGGCAAGACAGGCAGGCAGGGGCCATGACTACAGCCAGCCAGCCAAGGCGGGCAGGCAGGATCCACAGTTCCAGCCAGCCAGCCAAAGCAGGCAGGCAGGAGACAGGACTCCAGCCAGCCAGCCAAGGCAGGCAAGCAGGAGCCAGGACTCCAGCCAGCCAGCCAAGGCAGGCAGGCATACAAGAGCCACGGTTCCAGCCAGCCAGCCAAGGCAGGTAGGTACGAAACATGTCTCCAGCCATCCAGCCAAGGCAGGCAGGAAGGCATGGACCATGACTACAGCCAGCCAGCCAAGGCAGGCAAGCAAGGACCACGACTACAGGCAGCCAGACAAGGCAGGCAGGCAGTGGCCAGGACTCCAGCCAGCCAGCCAAGGCAAGGACAGCCACGGTTCCAGCAAGCCAGCCAAGGCAGGCAGGCAGGGGCCACAACCACAGCCAGCCAGCCAAGACAGGCAGGCAGGGTCCACAGTTCCAGCCAGACATCCAAGGCAGGCAGGCAGGAGCCAGGACTCCAGCCATCCAGCCAAGGCAGGCAGGCAGGAGCCAGGACTCCAGCCAGCCAGCCAAGGCAGGCAGGCAGGGGCTAGGACTGCAGCCATCCAGCCTAGGCAGGGATGCAGGAGCCATGACTCCAGCCAGCTAGCCAAGGCAGGCAAGCAGGGTCCACGGTTCCAGCCAGCGAGCCAAGACAGACAGGCAGGCAAGGTCCATTGTTCCAGCAAGCCAGCCAAGGGAGGCAGGCAGCAACCAGGACTCCAGCCAGCCAGCCAAGGCAGGCAGGCAGGAGCCAGGACTCCAGTCAGCCAGCCAAGGCAGGCAGGCAGGAGCCAGGACTCCAGCCAGCCAGCCAAGGCAGGCAGGCAGGGGCCAGGACTCCAACCAGCCAGCCATGGCAGGCAGGCAGGTAGGGGCCAGGACTACAGACAGCCAGCCAAGGCAGGCAAGCAAGGACCACGATTACAGGCAGCCAGACAAGGCAGGCAGGCAGTGGCCAGGACTCCAGCCAGCCAGACATGGCAGGCAAGGAGGGCCACGGTTCCAACAAGCCAGCCAAGGCAGGCAGGCAGGGGCCACAACCACAGCCAGCCAGCCAAAAGAGGCAGGCAGGGTCCACAGTTCCATCCAGCTAGCCAAGTCAGGCAGGCAGAGTCCACGGTTCCAGCCAGCCAGCCAAGGCAGGCAGGCAGGCAGGAGCCAGGACTGCAGCCATCCAGCCAAGGAAGGTATGCAGAAGCCATGACTCCAGCCAGCTAGCCAAGGTAGGCAGGCAGGGGCCACGGTTCCAGACTGCCAGCCAGCCAAGGCAGGCAGGCAGGGGCCAGGACTCCAGCCTGCTAGCCAATGTAGGCAGGCATGGGCCAGGACTCCAGCAATCCAGCCAAGGCATGGAGGCAGGAGGCAGGAGTCCAGCCAGCTAGCCATTACTTTCAGGCAGGAGCCAGGACTCCAGCCAGCCAGCCAGCCAGCCAAGGCATTCAGGCAGGAGACATTACTCCAGTCACCCAGCCAGGGCAGGCAGGCAGGGGCCACAACTACAGCTAGCCAGCCAAGGCAGGCAGGCAGGAGCCAGGACTCCAGCCAGCTAGCCAAGGCATGCATGCAGGGACCATGATTCCAGCCACCTAGCAAAGGCAGGCATGCAGGGGGCAGGACTCCATCCCGACAGCCAAGGCAGGCAGGCAAAGACCACAACTCCAGCCAGCCAATCAAGGCAGACTGACTGGGGCCTAGACTCCAGCCAGGCAGCCAAGGCAGGCAGGCAGGAGCCAGGACTCCAGTCAGCCAGCCAAGGCAGGCAAGTAGGGGCCATGACTCCAGCCAGCCAGACATGGAAGGCAGGCAGGGTCCATGGTTCCAGCCAGCCAGCCGTGGCTTGCAGGCAGGAGCCAGGAATTTAGCAAGCGAGCCAAGGCAGGGAGGCAGGGGCAAGGACTCCAACCACCTAGCTAAACCGGGCAGGCAGTGGCCCGGACTCCAGCCTGCTAGCCAATGTAGGCAGGCAGGGGCCAGGACACCAGCCATCCAGCCAAGGCATGGAGGCAGGAGCCAGGACTCCAGTCAGCCAGCCAAGGCAGGCAGGCAGGGGCCAAGACTCCAGCCAGCCTGACAAGACAGGCAGGCAAGGACCAAGACTCCACTCAACCAGCCAAGGCAGGCAGGCAGGAGCCAGGACTCCAGTCAGCTAGCCAAGGCAGGGAGGCAGGAGCCAGGACCCAGCCATCCAACGAAGGCAGGCAGGTAGGCAGGAGCCAGGACCCCAGTCAGCCAGCCAAGGAAGGCAGGCAGGGGCCAGGACACCAGTCAGCCAGCCAAGGCAGGCAGGCAGGAGCCAGGACTCCAGTCAGTCAGCCAAGGCTGACAGGCAGGAGCCAGGACTCCAGTCAGCTAGCCAAGGCAGGCAGGCAGGAGCCAGGACACCAGTCAGCCAGCCAAGGCAGACAGGCAGGAGCCAGGACTCCAGTCAGCTAGCCAAGGCAGGCGGGCAGGAGCCAGGACTCCAGTCAGCCAGCCAAGGCAGGCAGGCAGGAGGCAGGACTCCAGTCAGCCAGCCAAGGCAGGCAGGCAGGGGCCCGGACTCCAGCAAAACAGTCAAGGCAGGCAGGCAGGGACCACATCCACAGCCAGCCAGCCAAGGCAGGCAGTTAGAGTCCACAGTTCCAGCCAGCCAGCCAAGGCAGGCAGGTAGGCAGGAGCCAGGACTCGAACCAGCCAGCCAAGGCAGGCAGGCAGGGGCTAGGACTGCAGCCAACCAGCCAAGGCGGGCAGGTAGGCAGGAGCCAGGACACCAGGCATCCAGCCAAGGCAGGCAGGTAGGCAGGAGCCAGGACTCCAGTAAGCCAGCCAAGGCAGGAAGGCAGGGGCCAGGACTCCAGCCAGCCAGCCAAGGCAGGCAGGCAAGGACCATGACTCCACTCAGCCAGCCATGGCAGGAAGGCAGGGGCCAGGACTCCAGCCAGCCAGCCAAGGCAGGCAGGCAAGGACCATGACTCCACTCAGCCAGCCAAGGCAGGCAGGCAGGAGCCAGGACTCCAGTCAGCTAGCGAAGGCAGGCAGGCAGGAGCCAGGACTGCAGCCAGCAAGGCAAGGCAGGCAGGCAAGGACCATGACTCCACTCAGCCAGCCAAGGCAGGCAGGCAGGAGCCAGGACTCCAGCCATCCAGCCAAGGCACGCAGGTAGGCAGTAGCCAGGACTCCAACCAGCCAGCCAAGGCAGGCAGGCAGCAGCCAGGACTACAGCCACCAAGCCAAGGCAGTCAAGCAAGGACCACGACTACAGTCTGCCAGACAAGGCAGGCAGTCAGGGGCCAGGACACCAGCCAGCCAGCCAAGGCAGGCAGGCAGAGTCCACAGTTCCAGCCTGCCTGCCAAGGCAGCGAGGCAGGAGCCAGGACTCCAGCCAACTAGCCAAGGCAGGCAGGCAGGAGCCAGGACTCAAGTCAGCAAGCCAATGCAGGCAGGCAAGGAGCCAGGACTCCAGCCAGCCAGCCAAGGCAGGCAAGCAAGGAACACGACTACAGTCTACCAGACAAGGCAGGCAGGCAGGAGCCAGGACTCCAGTCAGCCAGCCAAGGCAGGCAGGCAGGAGGCAGGACTCCAGTCAGCCAGCCAAGGCAGGCAGGCAGGGGCCCGGACTCCAGCAAAACAGTCAAGGCAGGCAGGCAGGGACCACATCCACAGCCAGCCAGCCAAGACAGGCAGTTAGAGTCCACAGTTCCAGCCAGCCAGCCAAGGCAGGCAGGTAGGCAGGAGCCAGGACTCCAGGCATCCAGCCAAGGCAGGCAGGTAGGCAGGAGCCAGTACTCCAGTAAGCCAGCCAAGGCAGGCAGGCAGGAGCCAGGACTCCAGCCAGCCAGCCAAGGCAGGCAGGCAGGAGCCAGGACTCCAGTCAGCCGGCCACGGAAGGCAAGTAGGGGCCATGACTCCAGCCAGCCAGACATTGAAGGCAGGCAGGGTCCATGGTTCCAGCCAGCCAGCTGTGGCTTCCAGGCAGGAGCCAGGAATTTAGCAAGCCAGCCAAGGCAGGGAGGCAGGGGCAAGGACTCCAACCACCTAGCTAAACCGGGCAGGCAGTGGCCCGGACTCCAGCCTGCTAGCCAATGTAGGCAGGCAGGGGCCAGGACTCCAGCCAGCTAGCCATAACAGGCAGGCATGCAGAGCCAGGACTCCAGCCAGCCAGCCAAGGCAGGCAGGTAGGCTGGGGCCAGGACTCTAGCCAGTCTGCCAAGGCAGGCAGGCAAGGAGCATGACTCCACTCAGCCAGCCAAGGCAGACAGGCAGGAGCCAGGACTCCAGCCAGCCGGCCAAGGCAGGCAGGCAGGAGGCAGGACTCCAGTCAGCCAGCCAAGGCAGGCAGGCAGGAGCCAGGACTCCAGTCAGCTAGCAAAGGCAGACAGGCAGGAGCCAGGACTCTACCCAGCTAGCCAAGGCAGGCAGGCAGGGGCCAGGACTCCAGCCAGCTAGCCAAGGCAAGCAGGCAGGAGCCAGGACTCCAACCAGCCAGCCAAGGCAAGCAGGCAGGAGCCAGGACTCCAGCCATCCAGCGAATGCAGGCAGGTAGGCAGGAGCCAGGACTCCAGTCAGCCAGCCAAGGCAGGCAGGCAGTACCCAGGACCCAAACCAGCCAGCAAAGGCAGGCAGGCAGGAGTCAGGACTCCAGTCAGTCAGCCAAGGCAGGCAGGCAGGAGCCAGGACTCCAGACATCCAGTCAAGGCAGGCAGGTAGACAGGAGCCAGGACTCTAGCCACCCAGCAAAGGCAGGCAGGCAGGAGCCAGGACTCCAGTCAGCCAGCCAAGGCAGGCAGGCAGGGGCAGGACTCCAGCCAGCTAGCAAGGCAGGCAGGCAGGAGCCAGGACTCCAGTCAGCCAGCCATGGCAGGCAGGCAGGAGCCAGGACTACAGCCACCAAGCCAAGGCAGTCAAGCAAGGACCACGACTACAGTCTGCCAGACAAGGCAGGCAGTCAGGGGCAGGAATCCAGCCAGCCAGCCAAGGCAGGCAGGCAGAGTCCACAGTTCCAGCCTGCCAGCCAAGGCAGCGAGGCAGGAGCCAGGACTCCTGCCGTCCAGCCAAGGCAGGCAGGCAGGGGCCAGGAATCCAGTCAGTCAGCCAAGGCAGGCAGGCAGGGGCCAGGAATCCAGTCAGTCAGCCAAGGCAGGCAGGCAGGGGCCAGGCCTCCAGCCAGGTAGCCAAGGCTGGCAGGCAGGAGTCAGCACTCCAGCCAGCCAGCCAAGGCAGGCAAGCAAGGACCACAACTACAGGCTGCCAGACAAGGCAGGCAGGCAGTGGCCAGGACTCCAGCCAGCCAAACATGGCACGCAAGGAGGGCCACCGTTCCAGGAAGACAGCCAAGGCAGGCATGCAAGGACCATAATACCAGCCAGCCAATCAAGGCAGGCAGGGAGGCGCCAGGACTCCAGCCAGCCATCCAAGGCAGGCAGGCAGGAGTAATGACTCCAGTCAGTCAGCCAAGGCAGGCAGGCAGCAGCCAGGACTCCAGTCAGTAAGCCAATGCAGACAGGCAGCAGCCAGGACTCCAGTCAGTAAGCCAATGCAGACAGGCAGGAGCCAGGACTCCAGACATCCAGTCAAGGCAGGCAGGTAGACAGGAGCCAGGACTCTAGCCACCCAGCAAAGGCAGGCAGGCAGGAGCCAGGACTCCAGTCAGCCAGCCATGGCAGGCAGGCAGGAGCCAGGACTCCAGTCAGCCTGCCAAGGCAGGCATGCAGGAGCCAGGACTCCAGCCAGCCAGCCAAGGCAGGCAGGCAGGAGCCAGGACTCCAGCCAGCTAGCCAAGACAGGCAGGCAGGAGCCAGGACTCCAACCAGCCAGCCAAGGCAGGCATGCAGGAGCCAGGACTCCAGTCAGCCAGCCAAGACAGGCAGGCAGGAGCCAGGACTCCAGTCAGCCTGCCAAGCCAGGCAGGCAGGGGCCAGGACTTCAGCCAGCCAGCCAAGGCAGGCAGGCAGGAGCCAGGACTCCAGTCAGCCAGCCAAGGCAGGCAGGCAGGAGCCAGGACTCCAGCCAGCCAGCCAAGGCAGGCAGGCAGGAGCCAGGACTCCAGCCAGCCAGCCAAGGCAGGCAGGCAGGGGCTAGGACTGCAGCCATCCAGCCAAGGCAGGAAAGTATGGGCCATGACTCCAGCCAGCCAGACATGGAACTCAAGGAGGGCCACGTTTCCATCAAGCCAGCCAAGGCAGGCAGGCAGGGGTCACGGTTCCAGCCATCTAGCCAAGGCAGGCAGGCAGGGGCCACAACCAGAGCCAGCCAGCCAAAAGAGGCAGGCAGGGTCCACAGTTCCAGCTAGCCAGCAAAGTGAGGCAGGCAGGAGCCAGGACTCCAGCCAGCCAGCCATGGCAGGCATGCAGGAGCCAGGACTCCAGCCAGCCAGCCAAGGCAGGCAAGCAAGGACCACGAATACAGGCTGCCAGCCAAGGCAGGCCGGCAGGATCCAGGACTGCAGCCAGCCAGCCAAGGCAGGAAAGTATGGGCCATGACTCCAGCCAGCCAGACATGGAAGGCAGGCAGGGTCCATGGTTCCAACCAGCCAGCCGTGGCATGCAGGCAGGAGCCAGGAATTTAGCAAGCCAGCCAAGGCAGGGTGTCAGGGGCCAGGACTCCAGGCATCGAGCCAAGGCAGGCAGGCAAGGTCCATAGCTCCAGCCATCCAACCATGGCAGGGAAGCAGGGCCACAGTTCCAGCAAGCCAGCCAAGGCATGCATGCAGGGACCATGACTCCAGCCAGCTAGCAAAGGCAGGCAGGCAGGGGTCAGGACTCCAGTCAACCAGACATGGCAGGCAGGCAGGAGCCAGGACTCCAGTCAGCCAGCCAAGGCAGGCAGGCAGGAGCCAGGACTCCAGCCAGCTAGCAAGGCAGGCAGGCAGGAGCCAGGACTCCAATCAGCCAGCCAAGACAGGCAGGCAGGAGCCAGGACTCCAGCCAGCCAGCCAAGGCAGGCAGGCAGGAGCCAGGACTACAGCCACCCAGACAAGGCAGGCAAGCAAGGACCACGACTACAGCCAGCCAGCCAAGGCTGGCAGGCAGAGTCCACAGTTCCAGCCAGCCAGCCAAGGCAGGCAGGCAGGAGCCAGGACTCCAGCCATCCAGTCCAGGCAGGCAGGCAGGCAGGAGCCAGGACTCCAGGCAGCCAAGGCTAGCAGGCAGGCAGGAGCCAGGACTCCAGTCAGCCAGCCAAGGCAGGCAGGCAGGGGCCAGGAGTCCAGCCAGCCAAGGCAGGCAGGCAGGAGCCAGGACTCCAGTCAGCAAGCGAAGGCAGGCAGGCAGCAGCCAGGACTCCAGCCAGCCAGCCAAGGCAGACAGGCAGGAGCCAGGACTCCAGGCAGCCAGCCAAGGCAGGCAGGCAGGGGCTAGGACTGCAGCCATCCAGCCAAGGCAGGAAAGTATGGGCCATGACTCCAGCCAGCCAGACATGGAACTCAAGGAGGGCCACGTTTCCATCAAGCCAGCCAAGGCAGGCAGGCAGGGGTCACGGTTCCAGCCAGCTAGCCAAGGCAGGCAGGCAGGGGCCACAACCAGAGCCAGCCAGCCAAAAGAGGCAGGCAGGGTCCACAGTTCCAGCTAGCCAGCAAAGTGAGGCAGGCAGGAGCCAGGACTCCAGCCAGCCAGCCATGGCAGGCATGCAGGAGCCAGGACTCCAGCCAGCCAGCCAAGGCAGGCAAGCAAGGACCACGAATACAGGCTGCCAGCCAAGGCAGGCCGGCAGGATCCAGGACTGCAGCCAGCCAGCCAAGGCAGGAAAGTATGGGCCATGACTCCAGCCAGCCAGACATGGAAGGCAGGCAGGGTCCATGGTTCCAACCAGCCAGCCGTGGCATGCAGGCAGGAGCCAGGAATTTAGCAAGCCAGCCAAGGCAGGGTGTCAGGGGCCAGGACTCCAGGCATCGAGCCAAGGCAGGCAGGCAAGGTCCATAGCTCCAGCCATCCAACCATGGCAGGGAAGCAGGGCCACAGTTCCAGCAAGCCAGCCAAGGCATGCATGCAGGGACCATGACTCCAGCTAGCTAGCAAAGGCAGGCAGGCAGGGTCCAGGACTCCAGCCAGCCAATCAAGGCAGGCAGGCAGGACCAGGACTACAGACATCCAGCAAAGGCAGATATGCAGGAGCCATGACTCCAGTCAGCCAGCCAAGGCAGGCAGGCAGGGGCCAGGATTCCAGCCAGCCAGCCAAGGCAGGCAAGCAAAGACCACGACTACAGGCAGCCAGACAAAACAGGTAGGCAGTGGCCAGGACTCCAGCCAGCCAGCCATGGCAGGCAAGGAGGGCCACGGTTCCAGCAAGCCAGCCAAGGCAGGCAGGCAGGAGCCAGGACTACAGTCAGCTAGCCAAGATAGGCAGGCAGGCAGGGGCCAGGATTCCAGCCACCCAGCCAAGGCAGGCAGACAGGGCCCACGACTCCAGCCAGCCAGCCAAGGTAGGCAGGCACAAGTCAGGACTCCAGCCAGCCAGCCAAGGTAGGCAGGCAAAAGCCAGGACTACAGGCTGCCAGCCAAGGCAGGCAGGCAGGGGCCACGACTCCAGTCAGCCAAACAAGGCAGGCAGGCAGGGGCCAGGACTCCAGCCAGCCAGGGGCCGAGTTGATTCAAAATTCCACTGATGCTCCTAAAGCACTCAAAGTGCGTTTGGGGGGCAGTGATAAAGCGGCTCTGACCGATTCGTCATTAACGTGCGTTATGCGGCAATCCAGGCCTCCTTGGCCTGCATGAATTCAGTTTCACCACCGCGTTCCATCTCTCTTCAGCGCGGCAGTGGAGCCGGAGACCCACTCAACATGGTGCCGCTGTGTTACCGCACCGCATCCCGTTCCTACCTTCCTCCCGTCATGCACTGCGCCACAACAGCCGTTCCGGTTTCGGCGCTGCGGTGATTGGTTCATCCTCTCCCCCGGCCGGAAGTGAGCCTTCCGACAGCGACGTTCGAACCCGGCGTGCTGCCGGCCGGGCCGCGCTCTGTGCAGCTGCCGGCTGTCCCGCTCGCATTCGGCCCGTCGTAGCGCTGTTCCGGTCTGCGGCGGAGGCCTGGGTCCCCCTGGAAAGGAGGTTGGAGGGCTGGGAGTAGCGCTCCGTGTGTCTGCGCTGAGGCGGCGGCGCTCCTCGGGCGGAGCGGCCTGCAGAAAGGCCGGGCTGCGCTGTGCCGGAGCGGAGCGCGGGGTGGGATCGAAGCTGAGGCGGTCCTGCTAAGGGACAGAGCGCTGCTGGGCCGCTTAGGCGTATAGGGAGTGGCTCTAGCTGCTTCCTAACGAGGTTCAGCAAGGCCGAGTGCCGGGTCCTGCACGTTGGCCACAGTAACCCCCATGCAGCGTTACAGGCTTGGGGCTGAGTGGCTGGTTGACTGTTAAGAGGAAAGGGACCTGGGGGTGCTTGTCTGAACACGAGCCAGCAGCGTGCCCAGGTGGCCAAGAGGGCCTGCGGCCTCCTGGCCTGCATTAGAAATAGTGTGGCCAGCAGGAGCTGTACTCAGCTGTGGTGAGGCCGCACCTCGAGTATTGTGTTTGGTTTTCGGCCCCTCACTGCAAGAGAGACATTGAGGCCTGGAGTGTGTCCCGAGAAGGGCAACGAAACTGGTGAGGGGTCTGGAGCACAAGTCTTATGAACAGCGGCTGAGGGAGCTGGGATTGTTCAGTGTGCAGAAGAGGAGGCTCAGGGGAGACCTCATTGCACACTACAACTTCCTGAAGCTCCTTGTGATGAGGAGGGGTTTGGCCTCTTCTCCCAGGCAACAAACAGGACTGGAGGAAACGGCCCCAGGTTGTACCAGAAGAGGTTTAGGTTAGACATAAGGAAGAGCTTTTTCTCTCAGAGAGGGAAAGAGAATTAGGATAGGCTACTGGCTGCGCAGAGAGGTGGCGGGGTTGCCGTCCCTGGCAGCGTCCAAGAGGCGTCTGGATGAGGAGCTGCGAGATCTGGTTCAGTGCTTGTGGGAGCAGTGGTGATGGGAGGGCGGTTGGGACTAGATGATCTTGCAGGTGGTTTTCAACCTTGTGATTCTATGATTCTAAAGCTGTAGTCCAGCCCTGCTGCTGCTCTGTGGCACGAAGCTCTGAGCAGTGCTCTGTACTGTTAGCGTAAGGGAAGTCTGAGCCTTGCAGTGTGATTCACAGTCAACTTTTAGCATTTTTGTTTTGAATTTTAGGTGGTTTTGCAGAGGTGAAACTCGGACGGCATCTTTTTACTGGTGGAAAAAGTTGGAGCAAAAATCATGGACCAAGTTGCTTTAGGGGTAAGCCAAAAGGTATTTAAATATGATGACACCTTCTGTTGGAGTTGTGGAGTTCTCGAGAACACAGAGAGGTGGTACATAGAAATGTAGCCTACTTTTGAAAGATGCTGTAGGAGTGGAAAAAGTTCAGCAGAACACCACAAATCTTGTTCCTCGTTGTTCAGAGGGCAATGTTCTCTGGCTGGAGGAAGTTCAACAGTACTACAGCAACTTTAACAAAATGCTAGTAAAATTACTGGATATTTTACCTTTCAGCTTTCTCTGATCTGTGTTTTACAATTCCTATGGGAGTGATGTCAGCCATTGCTGAGTTGATGCTGAATTGTGTACTGTCACATACAGGCTTTGACATCTTATGTTACACAGTAGTCAGATGTGGTACCTGGTGTGCCAAATTAGTTAGCAATTTCATAGCTTGCTTTTATGGTCTCTTAAGGATGACTTGCCTCGTGTTGGAACAGGAGTTGGTGCCATGAAGAACTGAAGTCAGCAAGATGTTTGCCAATTGTATCATGTAACAGAGACATCAAAGAAAATATTCATGGTCTTGGAGGTAAGAAATAGTGCTTGTGCCACGCTTAAGGCTACTGTTTTTATCTTTAGCAGCAGACAATACTATAGAAATGAAGCTGAAATGAAATGATTCTTAAATATCTCAGTGGTGAATGGGTTCAAGATTCATTGGTTTTAAAATGAAGAATGCAATGTTCTATATTCTGTCTTTCTGTAAAAGGCACTAATCAGCATTCACAGTAAGGGAACTGGTTTTAATTCCTAACTCACACTTCAGTTTTTAAAGTAGCATCTGCAAGGTCTGCAGGACACCAGAGCCCCCACGTTGTTGCCATCTCCTGAGTGATTTATGCCACCCACGACATTGAGTGCAGTGCCTCAGTTACCAGATTGGAGGCAAGGGTCAGATTGTGTAGCTTGTGTGGTGTGCCACAGTGCTGGCCCATGGCATAACTGGAGCACTCTGTACTGCTCTGAGCACGGGGAATGGTGTCCTGTGCTTGCTGTGCTCTCACTGCTGCTTATTTTTCTCGGATGCATTCTAAATACGTTGTCAGATAACTTTACCTTTCTCATTAAAGCACTGTCCTGGAGGGAAGCTGTTTGATTATATTGTTTCTAAGGACCACCTTTCAGAAGAGGAAGCTCGAGTCTTTTTTCGACAGACTGTTTCAGCACTTGCTTATGTTCCCAGTCAGGGTCATGCCCACAGAGACCTCAAACCAGTAAGTCTGAACTGTATTCAGTCTTTCATAAATAACAATGAGCGTGTTTTTATTTTTCCATTGGGAGAGAAAGTTGTCCCTTTGTGGTTGTGGTTTATTTAACCTGGCAGGTGCCTGAGCATCACGCAGTGCTTCACTCAATCCACTCCTTTCCAGTGAATTGCAGGAGGTAATGGAAGGGGGAAGAAAACCACACAAAGTAGAACTCATGGGTTGAGATAAAATTATTTACTGAGGTAGAGGAAGGGAAAAGGATAACAGTTCTGATGAATGCAAAAGCAATTGCTCACCACCTACCAATCAATGTCCAGTTAGGCTCCTCGTAGTAGAAGAGATTTACATGAACTTCTACGCCCTTCAGAACTCCTTCCACACCATGTCATATGGTGTGGGATATCCCTTTGGCCAGTTTAAGTCAGCTGTCCTAATTCTGTTCCCTCTCACTTCCTTGGGCTCTCAGCTGAGAATGACTTTGGCTCTGTGCAACACTGCCTAGCAGTAACTACAGGTGTCAGCGTGCAGTGTGCTCCAGTTTTGTGCCTCAAGGAAGAGTGGTCCTTCAAACAAACAGTGGCTATGCAGAGTATGGGATGAGGTGCATGCCTTGGCTCCATCCAGTGGGTTTTCTGTCACTGAAGGCTTTAAGCATGGGTTAGATACTGGAAGGTTTGAGTCTTTCTACACAAGTAGGTTAGAACTTTGCATTTCTTAAGTTGCTGATATCGCCGAGTAAAGCAAATCATTACAGCACAAGCATTTTCCTAGGCATCTTATGAAATCCTCATATCTAAAGAATCTTTCCCCTCTGAAAAATAAAGCATTGCCTATACTTTTTGCAAGGAACTGGCTTCCAGCTGAAAAGCTGGTGGATTCACAGGCTCAGACAGTAACTTGGAATGGAGGTGACTTCTAGAGATTTGTGCCTGAACCTGCTGCTCCGAGAATCCTGACACCAAGTTTCTCAGAGCTTTTTCGTTTTCATGCTCAACCTCTCCCAAGGATGAGGCTGCATGCTCTCTGTGGGCAATCTGTTCAATGCTTGAGCAGTTTTGTTTCCTTCTGTCCAGTCTGCTGTTTCCATGAATGACTGTTTTCGGTCACTATCCCACCATGACCTGCTGTACGGATTCTCAGGAATCTGTCTTCCTTTCTTCATGCCTCCCTAGTGGGCGTTTAGAAGTTGCCATGAGGTTCCTCTGCACTCTGAACAAACCTCTTTCTCCCCAGTTTCTCTTCTCTGAGTGGGAGCTTCAGCTCCCTGCACTGACTGGAGGCCATCCACAAAGCTTGCTTCAGGTTGTTATCTTTCCCAGCCAAAAACTAACTACAGTATTGTAAATGTGGTCCAATGAGTGTGCAGCAGGGGTGACTTGTCCTGGTCTGGTTGTGCTGCTTTTGAATGCAGCCCATTATCCTGTTGTGCTTTTTTTTCTGTCAACACACACTGCTGGCTTGCATTCATCTTGTGGTCTTTCACCACTTGTCCTCCTAGTCCCCGGGCCCTTTCTAACCCACCTAGGGTATGGGAACTTGTTAGCAGTCAGTGAAAATCTCTGAGAGACAGAGACAGAGAGACAGAGAAAGAGAGACAGAGACAGAGAGAGAGAGCTAACCACTGACCACATGAAGAAATAACAGAAGAGAAAATATGTTTCCTTGAGCATTCAGGTGAAAATAATTCCTGACTGCTTTTTCATTCACCAGGAAGATCCGCTGATTGATGAGAAACATGTTTCTCATAATTTGAAGCTGACAGACTTTGGACTCTGTACAAAGCCAAAGGTAAGAGTATCTGAAATCAAATATAATGTGCCCCCAAGTAATGCATGTTTTTCTACAGTATGCAACAGGGACTTGCCCAAACACCCTACATTCAAGCTGTCTCTGTGGTTGACATGCAGTTGCATCTTGCTTGGAAGGGCCTTAGCTGTGTGAGAGTGAACAGATTGCTCAGAAGCACACTCAGATTCTTTTCTCTACCCAGACTTCCTATTTTCACAGTCTAACTGTAGATAATCTTGTACGTGTATCACCTGTCTTATGCAAGGGCCTGCCATAGGAGCACTGGGCTGGCATGCCATTATCTCTTCAAAGGAACTGTGTGTAGATTGAGATTATGGATAAAACCAAAGAGTTTTGCAGGTGACAAACAGATCCTGTGGTTGCATATGCTTGAACTGAATTGTTTCTTGATCTTAAAATGGCTTGCTAGGAGCCTTTACTTAACATGCCAGATGGGTGCTGGTGAGAAAGAATTCAATGGGAAGAGTGCCTTCCTGATTCAAAGAGAATTACTTATCCTCAAATCGCTTTTCCTGGCCAAATTTAGAGCCTCTCGCAGGTAATCAAGACCAACAGGCTGTTGTCCCAGTGGTATAATGTCATCTTGCTCTGACCTGTTTAGCACAAAACCCAAGTAGAGTAATAGGATACTCTGAATAAGGAAGTATTCTACCAGTTGTTCTTTGTCAAGTTTGTAAAGTGATTGCATGAAATTGCTCTAAATGACCAGCGAGCCTCAAACACAACAGCTCTTGCATGACTTCTTTCTCAGTTTGGTGTTTGCACAGACAGTTCATCTTAGTAGGTGATCAGCTGAGGAAAATAATGCATCATGCCAAGGATACATCAGATAAGTGAGCAGCTTGGGATCTGTGTATTTGTACAGTGCTCATGGTCTTAGACAATATTTGCTTAGTGAGGTCACCTATTGAATGAAAGCCAAATATGTAGTGAATGAAAGTATGCCCAGGAGAAGAAGCCTCTGAGGCTTCTGAAGTGTCACTGCAGAAAGCATGGACTCTGTTAAAGCAAACTCTTCTGTTTTCTGTGTTATTCCAGGGAGGCCTTGATGACCGCCTGAACACGTGCTGTGGAAGCCCAGCATGTGCAGCACCAGAGCTAATCCAGGGCAAAGCCTATATTGGCTCAGAGGTATGCAGACCAGAGTTTGTTTTGCACCTCTCCCCTCTTTCCCTCCCCAGAGAGCGATTAAAGGCAGTGCAGCTCAGATACGCTCACTTGGTTCCCCTCCTGAATTCTGCTGGGTTGCGTTGCTCAGTAGCTCTCAGAAGCTGTCAATGGCCACAGACTGAAAAGTGCAATGGGCCGCAGTTCACACAGCTGGCTGGTTTGTCTCTGGCTGATCCTCATCTGTCTCCACCAATTGTTCCCTACTTTGGGGCTCTGTAAAACAGCAACTTCAGAGATCTCCTACTATTAGTAAGTTTTTGAAACAGCAATTTGCTCTGCTTATTGTCCATCATTGGTCAAACTCTTGTGCGGTCTCAGGATCTTACATGTTTTGTTAGACTTGTCTTTAGCTTCCAAGTTGTGTTGAAGACTTGCTTCCACTGTGATGCTCAATGTACTAAAAATTGAGAGATGAAAACGTGAAGAGTTTTTCCAGCCTTGATTTCATGTCTAGAACTTTGGAACCCACTACTTGCAGTTGTTCAACTGGTCTGGTTTGAAATGCCCTGGTGCTTGTTGAATTGCTCTGCTGTTAAAGATGGAGCAATTCTTTCGGGTACCATTGCACCGCTGTTGATGGCTTCTAATTCTTGCTTTCTTTGTTTTCCACAGACTGCTTTTCAAGCCTCCTTTTTCTTTACAGTCAAAGTGAGAATTGCACTGTGAGGTGTAGAGCCTTGTTGTGCCTGTACATAAAGAGAACAGCAGCAGAGCCTCACAGCTGACTGCTGGCAGCTCTCGTTGTAGCCAGTAGCACATAACTGTGCCAAATCCTTTGTGATGGGTTTGATTTCATTTTTGCCAGTGAAATCCTTGTAGGTATAAGGTACTGCAGAAGGGTGATGAGCTAAGATGGAGATACTGGTTTTCGTGGTGCTTTAAGTTGAGCGGAAGAGCAATTGAATTAGGGTCATATGCTTTGTCTGGAGCCATAAGGTTTTTTTCCTGGGGGAAAGAGCCAGCTTTTCATAGGCTGCATGTGGCCTTTGGCAAGGGCAGACAATGCAGTCTGTCAGTAAGGCATTTTAGGTGCTTCAGGTTTGTAAACTTGTCCTTTTATTTTTCAGGCAGATTTTTGGAGCATGGGTGCACTGCGGTACGCTCTGCTGTGTGGGTTTCTTCCTTTTGACGATGGCAGTGTGATGGCACTCTACAGCAGGATAACAGGAGGTATCGATGGTGCTAGAATACACTGAGAAGGGAAATAGCTGAGCATGACGAGAGGCCTTGCTTTTCTGATGGCAGAACATGCTGAGCTGTGCTGTGTGTGGAAAGGCCTGTCTGCTGAATATTGTCCCCTTTTTTGCTGCTTTGTCTACCAGTATTTTGTGGGTTTGGTTCTGCACTTGGTTGGCCTATGCGGCGCTGTAGCCTGATTATATAACATGGTAGCATGCAGAGTTTGAGGAGAAGTGTTTGCTTGCCAATGGGCTAATTTCTGTATCTGGTTCTTCAACTGGCTGCTCCCTGTACTACCTGTAGTAAAAATAGAAATACATCGTTTGATTTACCAGAAATGAATGTTATGGAATGCCAGCTCTTCTCCTGTCTAGGAAGAGCACAGTTCTGCAGCTGCTATCAGAATTTCCTCTTCCAGAACCAGGAGGAAATGTAGGACCCCACTGATTGCCTTTGAATTCAGCAGTTCGTTCTGTTTCCTTTCAGAGCGCACAACAACCTGAGCGTGTGAATCAAGTGACACGGCTTTTCAGGCTGGTGTGAACTGTGTTGTGCACTGAGCCTTTGTCCCTTTGTAATTAGGACGTTGTCCATGTCTGCAGGACTGCAGAAAATCCTTTGTGCTAATCACTACCCCAATTTGCAGAACGTGGCAAATGGAAAATGATCCAACTGCTTC
The DNA here is from genome assembly GCF_023343835.1 of Lagopus muta. NCBI lineage: Eukaryota > Metazoa > Chordata > Aves > Galliformes > Phasianidae > Lagopus > Lagopus muta. Next base: position 874,688 of record NC_064462.1, read on the forward strand.
AGGTGCACATTTCCTTAAAATTGTGGATAGTTTTGGACTGCGAGTCTGTAAGCAGAATGGAGCTCTTAAAGCTGTCCAAGATTGTTTCTGCACCATTTAGTTCTATCTGTCTGATGCACACAGGAGCTGAGGGCTGCAGTGCTTGAACTGGTGGAACTTGTTTAAGTGAACTGGGATGAGCAAGTTTCAGAACTGAGTCAGAATGCAGTAAAAAATGGATACTCTCACAAGTATTAAGATACTGCCTTGCTATTTCTGCACTGAATTTGTTTTGATTTTATGTGGCTGTGATCTGAAAAGTGCTTGGAATGCAGACACCAAGGCATTGTTGTGTCATTGACTGTCACACGTTACAGATCCTGAGATATCCTGGAATCTAAAACTCAGAACTGGTTTAAGTCTACTGCTTGAATCCAATCACAGCATCTGTGTTCAGTGTTCTTTTCCCTGCTCCACATCACTTCATTTGGGAAATACTTAAGGAAATTGACTATGTGCCATAACTGCTGTTAGAACAAAGTATTTCTGGTGTGCTGTTGGGCATTTTGTAGCTCTTGTGAGCAGTTTCCCTTCCAGCATTGCCCTCAGCCAAGCACGTGTGAATTTTTACCATTACATTTGTTCAAGCTGTTCTTAAAGCAGAGTTTGTAATCTCTGTTCCTACGCTTTGAAAGGAAAGAGATGTCAATATCATCCAAATAATTTAATAGTTCCTTTTGAGCTAGTTGTTGAAGGTTCATTCTCAATCCTCTCTTATTTTAGTGAAGAAAATAACTTTTTTATTGCAGAGAGGAAAAGACACTGTTCCAAAATGGCTTTCCCCTAGCAGCACGCTGCTACTTGACCAACTGCTGCAGGTAAAAGGGCTGCTTCTATTCAGATTGATGTACAAAATGCTGTTGCATCAGCTCAAAGCATTGATGGAGTGCTTAGAAAATATGCGGTGTTTAAACAAGTTAAACTGCTCCACACCTGATGTCCTTGAAGAAAAGGTTAGCATTGCCTTGTGCTGAAAATTCTCCAATAGTCACGTAGTACTAGTTAATGGTTATAGAAATGATTGCAGTTTTAATAACTACACAGTCTTCAAGCAGCTTGCATTTGGATGTTCTTAATTGTGCTGTGTAATTAAAAGTGATCTGTACACAAAAGCTGTTTCTCCAAGGAAGCTGAACGTACTGAGTGTGCCTTTGGGCTGTATCTACGCAGTCTCACATACAAAATGCTCGTGGAACATTTACTGTAACCATAGGTGCTGTAACTGTTCTTCACAGCTCAGGTGTTTGACCTTCCTTCTGGTGAAGGGAATAAATACTGCTGGTCTCTATTTGTGCTTCCAGGCACCTTGAAGTTGTTAGGAAAAGAATAACTGTCTGCAGTTCTTCTCGGTGATGTAAGTAACAGCTTGAATGTTGCTGCCCACTAGGCAGACCCAAAGAAGCAGATGACAGTTAAACTCCTGTGAAATCACCCTTGGCTCATGCAAGGTTATTCTGGTGCTGTTCAGTGGCAAAGTAAATACCCAGTAAGTACACGCACTCGAAGAAGCCTAAGTATGTTCTGGAGTCTTTCCTGGACCACTGGCATCCTCTCAGAAAGGGAGTGATAACACATTTCTTCAGAGGCTGCTGACAAGTGGTGACTCTCCGGGGTCCATTTTGGCACCTTCAACACCTTTGTCAGTGACAGAGAGAATGGACCTAGAGAGCACCTTCAGAAAGCTTGCAGGCAGCCCCGTGCTGAGAGGTGCGGTGGATCAAACAGGAGGTAGGGATGTCTCATCCTGGTGGCATTCAGGGCCGGGTTGGATGAGGCCCCGGACAGTTTGATCTGGTGAGTTGCAGCTCTGCAACTTGGAGCTTGATGGTCTTTAAGGTCCCTTCCAACTCAAGCCGTTCTATGATTCTCTGGAACTGTGCTTGTGCTCCTTATCTCTCAATTGTCTGACCTGTGTGAGAGGTTGGGGTAGCGGGGTTGGGGTGGGAATTGGGGGTGCGAGGGAGATTCTTGCTGCAGATACTGAGAAGTTGCTGTGTATTTGCAGCCAATGGCTGCTGCTGGCCTCTGGGTGCCACTGTTTCTCTGAAGAACAGCTGTGCTGATGGTACACCACCATGTGCTGTGCATGCCGTGCAACTGAATAATTAAGAGGGGACAGAGGTGTAACTTGTGCTCTAGTGAAAATCTCATCTGCTGACAGGCTTTTGTACTTGAATGCAGAACCTGTTGCCACAGAGGGACCAGTTGCTGAAGCGTGGTGACTCTTTCTGTTTACTCCTTGCAGTATTTAGCCCTGATGCTAACTATTTAAAATAGAAAATCTGAAATGGTGGCTAACTATTGGCTTGATTGGTGCATATCAGAAGACTATCATGGTGATAGTGGCTCTGTGAGATGACTTGGAAGCTGTTTCTTCAGTACAGGTCTTGTTCTTGCAGCTGGGGCACCTTGATGAAGACTGTGCAACAGAACTTGCTGTGTTTCACAACCAGAGCAGAGAGAGTATATTGGCATTAATATCAGAGGTAATGAATGTATGTAACTCATTGTATTTAAGCTCACTACTGCAGTAAATAACCTTTCTGTATTAACAGACTCTAATGCTTGCTTCTTCTCAAACGTGAAATCTTTCATACCTTTCAGAGCTAAGGTACCCCCGCTGAACTCCATAGTCTATCTGTAGCTAATAACTACATTTCTGAAGTTCACACTATTTGTCTGCTTTAATTTTGTTTCCTAAGCCTTTCTGTTATTTTGTACCATGTTAAAATCCTGATGAATCTCTGGAAGTCCAGATAGACTCAAAACAGGAACTTATGGATGCACAGCAGGTGTCAGGTGCTGGCTGAACTCACTGCTCTGAAATGTTTCATTAATAAGTGGAAAATATCAACTCCTCGCTCAGACAACGAAACAAGTTTTGGGAATTACAGCTCACAAACTCTTAAAGAAATGAATCCATCCCAGTAGCTTTTGAAAATGAATGAGAAAAGCTAAACTGAGTGCTTGTAGAAATATTGTATCAGTGTTACTAATGACATTCCAAGCTGCAGAAGAGATTTAAAACACGATGTGTACTCTGGCTTTAACCTGAATCTGAAAACTGTTTCTTGAAATTGAATTGTCTTTCTATTAAATAGAAAGTGGTAGAACTTGGAAGGATTGTTAAGATTTCCAGATAACTTTAGTAGGAATAGATATAAAATGTAAGTTTTACCTAGGGGAGACATTTCTACTTTTTTCAGGTGCAGAAAATAATGAGAACAATCTAGCTACAAGGGGAAGAAGTTCTTCCATGTTAGTCTGTGATATTTTCACAGTCCTTTATCAGAGGACTTCTAATGCCTTATAAGTAATTCAAGCTCATTGTGCTACACTGTGAGTCTATCAAGCAATTTACCCATCGTTCTCATAGCAGTCAAAAAGCTGCTGAAAACCAAGTTGAATGTTGATGCTCCTTGGAGCTGGGCTGAAATATGACCCCCAAAAATGGGAGTCCAGCTGAAATACTGTGCAAAGTGCATTAATAGGAGCTTTGCCATTCACTCCAGTAGAGCCATTCTGGCACCAGCTTTACTTTTCACTTTCAGCAATTGTACTGCTCTCAAGCAAAAACAAGAGCAGTCTGCTTCTCTATCTTAAACTTGTTGTGTGAGCAGCTAAGGTCTGAAACTAGCCTGATGTGATCAGACATGAAGGTTGCACGTCAAGGGGAAAATATTCCAGACATGCAGAAACGTTCAGAACACTAAGCTTTCTTTGTACTGACAACTTCTCTGAAGAGATCTAAATACTCTTGTTTTCAGGTGGAATCGTGACCAGATGTCACAGCCTATCTCTTGCTTCAATCCAGGAAGGTTCGTGGCAAGCGCATCCACTTAAGGATTCCATCACAAACGACGTGCAGTACAACACAGCCAGCAAGCCAGGGGTAAGTGTTAGAGTTCAGCACAACATTCTGGTAAAAACACTGCTGTGTGCTAAAGCTCAGCCTGGGTAAACAGCCTGGTGGCCTCAACATCTGTAAGAGAGATGTGTGCAGCCAGTCTTGGTCGTCAGATCTTGTTCTATGATAAGGCCCCCCACTTTGTGTATGAAGGCAGAGGATGTAATCCTTCTAGATTTCAGGGAGGCCTTTGATCCTGTCCCTCGTGGCATCCTTCCAGACAAGTCATCCAAATGTGAGATGGACAGGTACAGGCTATACTGAGTGGCTCCGTGGCAGAGCTCAAAGAGTCACAGTGAATGGGGCTCCCATTGACTTGGACGCAGGAGAGGCGTGCATCCTCTGCAGGTTTTCTTAAACAGCTGATGATATTTAACTGGGAAGTGCTGGAGGCACCCTGGAGGGATGGGAGACCTTGCAGAAGAATCTAGATAGATCAGAGCGTTAGGCAATCAGCAGAGGAAAATGCCAGACATTGTACCAGCAATGGAATAGGAACAAACATACAGATGAGGAGACAAGTGTCTGGAGAGCAGTACTAGGACAGGGTCTAGAGGTGGTGGGGACAGCAAGTTTAACATGAGCCAGTGGTGTGCCCTGGCAGCCAGGAGGAGGGGAACAAAGCTGCTAACAGGACTGGAAGGTGTGTGCTCTGGGGAGAGGCTGAGGGCACTTGCATTGCCTAGTCCAGAGAAGAAAAGGCCAGGAGATGACCTCTTTGCTCTCTGCATCTCCCTGAAGAGGGGAGAGCAGAGGAAGGTGCTGTGTTTACCTGGGAACCAATGACAGGACGATCAGGAATGGCCCAGAGCTGCATCAGGGGAAGTTCAGACCAGACAATAGGAAACATTTATTTACTGTTAGTGTGGTCAGCTGCTGATACAGGCTTCTTAGGCTGGTGGTTGATTCCCCACCAAAAAAAATCAAAGCCATACAGAGTTGAAGTTAGGCAAACAACTCGAGGTGATTGCTCTTGAAGAAGGACCTTGCACAGAGAAATGCCCTTTTGCTGCATGTTCCCCGTCGGCCATGAAGACCAATAGTACTATTGAGGTTGGAGATCTTCCTGCTCTGGATTGGTTCCTTTCATTGTCTCTTGGTGGATTGTTTTCTCCAATCTTCAGGACTGTGAGATCTGCCAATGCTTGCAGAGTCTCAATTTAGTCTTTCTTACTTCCTTATCTTGCAGTTAGAGTAAGCTCTGTGGCTTTCTTTACTTGCAGCTGGGTGAAAGTCCAGCAGTCTGTTTCCTCAGGCTTCAGCAGATTTAATTGCATCTTCTAAGCAAGTTCTGTGCAAGATTATTCTATTCAAGTAGCACAACAAATTAGAGAACAAGAATAGCCTTATGAATATAGAATCATAGAATGGTATGGATTGGAAGGGACCTTTAAGATTATCTAGTATCTATAGGCAGGGAATACCTCCCCCTAGATCAGGCTGCTCAAAAGTCCTATCCAGCCTGGCTTTGAATGCTTGGAAGGAGGAGGCATTCACAACCTTGCTGGACAACCTGTTGCAGTGTCTCACCATCCCCACTGTAAAAAGTTTCTTCCTAATATGTAGTCTAAATCTACCCTTTTCCAGTTTAAGCCATTTCCCCTTGTCCTGTCACTACCTGGCCTCATAAAAAGTCCCTCCCCAGTTTTCCTGTAGGGCCCTTCTGGTACTGGGAGGCCACTACAAGGTCTCCTTGGAGCCTTCTCTTCTCCACATCGATGAGCTCCAGCTCTCTCAGCCTTTCCCTACAGGTGAGGTGTTTCAGCCCTCTGATCATCTTTGTGGCCCTCCTCTGGACCTGCTTAACAACTCCGTGTCCTTGTGCTGAGGGCTGCAGAACTGGACGCAGTACTGCAGATGGTGTGTCAGTGAGAGCAGAGCAGAGGGGCAGCATCACCTCCCTTGAACTGCTGGTCACAGAATCACAGAATTGCAAGGTTGGAAACGACCTGCAAGATCATCTAGTGCAACCACCCTCCCATTCCTATTAGTGCCACAAGCTACTAAACCATATCTCGTAGCTAATAATAATGTGATTTCTGTGATCACAGTGAGTTAGTCTTTCACACCCAGATCATTAGTCTTTCTGGGTTCAGCAACAGTGAAGTTGCTCTATCTATCTAGCTGGCACTTGTGACATGGGTGCCAGGTAGGTCTGGTTAGTGCTGCTATTGAAAAAATGCATTATGCCCTCACATACGATGATGAAAATCACGTAACACAGCAGCCTACCAGTCCTTCCACAGTAGTCAGAACAAACTTCACCTGCCTGCCTGAAGATAAGGCATCTGAATACATGCTCAACCTGCCAAAATACATGAACAGCAAATGCCTCTAATTAGAACTGGTCTCATGTGAAGACAAGAAAGTGAGAGAATGTAACCTTTCACATAACCTGGCATTGTTCAGCCTGGGGAAGAGATGGCTCAGGAAGATCTTATTGTGAGTGAATACCTGGGCTGAGGATGCAAAGAAGGTGCAGCCAGGCTCTTTTCATTGGTGCCCAGTTGCAGGACATGGGCAGAAACTGGACTGCAAGAGATTCTGTCTAAACATCAGGAAAAAATTCTGTGTGTGGGTGACCAAGCACTGTCACACGTTGGCCAGAAATGTTGTGGAGTTTCCCTCCTTGGAGATTTTCAAAAGCTGACAGAAATAGTTTGGGGCAGCCTGCTTTAGGTGACCCTGCTTGGGCAAGAACGTAGGACCAGGTGAGCTGCGAAGTCCCTGCCAACCCAGTGTGTGATTCTGTGAATTTGATGGCACAAGAGTATGCGTAACACCACCTTATTGGAAACAGTTTTATGTGTAAGGAAATTCCAAAAAAATCATTATGGCCTACATTTCTTCTGAAACACAATAGTCACGATATCCTGCTCAGGCATTCATATTGTAATGGAACGTGATTTCAGTTACAGAATAGAGATTGCCCATAGCTAGCAGCCCTCTGGAAAGGGCTTTTTAGTAAGTCATCATAGAGCTTCCCTAGATCTGCTGTTTCTGCTTTCACTAGCAATGAGACACGTGATCGTTGTGACATCTATGAACACAGGTCAGGAGACACTTATCTGTCAGTAGAACGTAGCTTCCAAAAATGCCTCCTTTCTATCTCAGGACTGATAAGGTAGCTGTATGCAGTATTGGCAAAGTGGTATGAAATAAGTCCATGGGAAGGATGTTCCTGAAATCATAATGAGCTGTTAGAAACAAAAGATGTTTTGAGACCACAGTCATGTGTGGTGTGAGATGTGAAGGTTAGCAATCTTGACTGAAATACTGAATTCCATGATTCAGTAAAGAACTTTTGCCTGGGCTTCCTCATAGGCTTCCAAACACTGCTTCAAGCAGTGCTGCAGATTGCACAGTTATATGTTTTGGATATGACTTGTTTACCTTTCTATGAGCCACTTTCAGACCTCACGGCATTCTGTTCTTCAGTTCTTTCCAGGCTGTTATTTGACTTTTGTTGAAAAGAGCTTGTGGTCCAAGTCTCCAAATGGAAGGCTCTGAGATGCTGCTCTTGTTGACACAGGTTGTAAAAGATGACTGGAGCTTTAAGAATAATTTCCCTTCTGCTACTGATATGAATGTCAAATCCACAATTACAATATTAAGAGCATGATATAAAATTGGGGCTGTTGGCATGTGGACTTCCATTAGCTGTTAGCCATAGTTAGGAACTTGCAAAGCAATCATATTTAGATTTTACTGGTATTATTTTTTTCTGATGAAACCTTCCTTTTAATCCTGCAGAAGAATCTCAACTGAACACTTCTTTTCAGTCTGAAAAGGCTGTGACATCTGAAGATGTGCCAGGTTGCAGCCATGTGCCACATGCATTTGGATCCATGGAATTTGCTGATGGAACTTCATTGTTTGAAGAATCTCCACTAGAAGAGTTTGTTCTAAATGCTCACAGAACAAAGCAGGTGTCTGAAGATCCAGTGCTAGTTTCTGACAGAAAAAAATACAATTCTTAATCCAGAAATCTGCTTCTCAGTGTGTATAATGCTTATTACATATTTAAGTATCTAGAGGACCTTGACCAAAGGGAGATACAGATTGAGCAAAGAAGTATGTTGAGCATAAATTGTGATGCCTTCTACCTGAAAGCCATGGTTCATTTGATGAGAACCTTAACTTCAGTGTTCAGTTTGCACTGAAACAGCGAGTAAGGAAACAAGCGAAGGAGTCAGTGAGGATTTTAAAACAAAATGGGAAGTGATAAGGCACAGTTAATAAGATTTTGGAGTTAGGCAAGAGGTGGACAGAGCTTTAAATGTACCAACAGAAATTCAATCTCTCTGTATTGGACAAGAAAACCCACAGTGAAGCAATTCAAATTTCGCAGCTAAAAAAGTGATAATTCATAGCTATGTTTAGATAAGCTGGTGAGGAGTAATCCTAAATGTAGAATTTAGATGAACAGATAGAAAAATGGCACTTGACAATCTATAAGAAGCAAACTCATTTTAGGGGAGAATCAGAGGTACTGAAGAGTTTTTAACTACTTTGCTCAATAGACAAGTAGTGTAGGATGTTTTTATGAGCATTGTGTCTGACCTGCTTAGATGTTAGAATTTCCTTGACAGTGACTTCTCTGGATGTGATTGCAGTACCTGGCAGCATTCAAGGTGTGATACTCAGCTGGGCGATATGGAATTCACACTGTCAGCTCCAGTGACAGGAAAAGTGGCATCTATGAAGCATGCAAAGAAATGTGGATGCAGAGTCAGCATGAAGAAATGCGCTGCCCTTTGCACTTCCTGCTCCAAAGGCCTCCTTTCCAAAGAGTGAGACACAGAAGCAAGTGCAAGGCAAACCCCTCCAGGCACCTCCTTCCACAGGTATGTTGTGTCTAACAGATGAGAACCTAGAACATGTGTAGCTTAGGGATTTTTTAAATTCAAACGTGAACACAATACTTGTAGATCCTAACCTTCTGTTTCTGGAAGATGTAGGTTTGGGGTTTTTTTGGTCACAGCGCATGTATTCACCAGCCTGTACATCTGACAGTGCACAGCAAGAGGTTTAGCCATATGTCAGGGCAGGTTACTCGTCTGTTCATTACAGAGGTTCTCACGGTTTCACAAGGAGGTGCCTTTAGATGCATCCAGATAATGAGACAATTGCTGTTCCTAAAACTGGCACGTGGTTCCACTTCTCGTGGAGATCTAGGAGAAAATTTCTTCAACGTTCATTATGGTTTTTTGTTTTCTTCTGGGCTGCTGTGTTGAGTGAAAGAAAAGGGTAAATGCTTTTATTTAACTGTGCTCTTATTGCATCTTGCTTCTAAATGAAATGTAACCTGTACTTTCACATATCTGCTTGGTGTGGCATTGAAAATACTGAGGCTAGCAATGTTAACAGCTGCATTTACGTGATGGACCAGAAACGTGTCCATGCTGTATCAGCTCCTCTGGGTTACAGAGATGTTTGTCCTCATCCTTTGTGTTGATACTGCACGTGTTCACTCTGCCCTTTAAAGTATTAAGCGCTTCTTACAGTTGAAGATTCTTCTGTTCCAAGTGCTAGGGAATATTGTTGAGAAATGCTCCATCTCTGCAGGCTAATATGTTACTGAGAGTCACTGAACATACCACTTTCCTTTGCTAAGTGTTCAACGAAGCGCATTACGAAGGCTGGTTGTTCACACAGGTTTTATTTTTGTCTTAAGACTGCATGTGGTAACTTCTGATGTTGGTCTTATGGCAAGCTTAAAAAGTGAAAGTAGGTATTTCTTACGTGAGAAGTGCAGAAGTGTGATTTCAGCTCATTTCTGTTAGATATTCCTGAGAGTTAAGCAATTAAAATACTGTTGTTGTTCTATTGGAAGTTCTTGCATTCAGGATAGTTAAAGCAGTGCTTAGAGATATAACAATAAATGGTGGGAGTATCTCTTGGAAGTGTTGAGAACATGGCTGTCTGGGGCCAGCTGCTGCTATGGAAAGCTGAATCTTCGAGCTGTATTGAGTTGTCTCCACAAATGCAAAGCTGCTCCACAGAGCTCTTTTCCAACACATGGGCAATAGAACTTTTTAGGCCGTTATTCAACATGTAGTATTAACTGTGGTGATGCAACTCGCACCTTTCACATAAAGGAAAATGCTTGATGTGGAATGCAACCTTTTGACATAGTAAATTCCTCAGTGTTTGTCCTGAGACCAGTGGCAGAACAAGAAGCCAGTTCTGGTCCTCATCCCTTCCAAACTGTAGTACTGCACTGCGCCGGCCCCTCAAAGACTTGAATACAGAGCTCAGGGGGGATCAGTCTCAGTTTTCTGTTTAGTCTTGTTGTTCTAGTTAAAACCTATTTTATCACGCTGAAGATGCAGACTAGAGATAGATAGGAGGCTGGCTTTAAAAAAGTAATTGCTAATCGTGAGAAATCCTGACTGAAGAGAAGTCAATCCTCTACTGCAGAAACATACCTGCTTTGGTTTGGATACTTTCTTTCAGAGAGCCAGTGCACGACAGTCATCGCAGTTAAGAAGCCCAAAACACCAGCAAATACGTATGAACTGACAGCAGCTGAGGTTCTTCCTGAGAGGAGGTAAGTGTGCAGTTATCTGTATATGTTCTTGGTTTAGAGCAGTGCTACCTCAATCAGTGAACAGCCTAGGAAGCATTGTTCACAACAGCAAGCTGTATTTCCTTTCTCTTGGTTAAAATTCTCCTAAAACCTCTTGTATTCCCTGGGAAACACTGAAAGCAGAAAATAAAAATTAAAACTAGAAGTCACTCATCTTCAGAATGCATTCCTGTTTTCCATAACATAAATCCCATCTTGTTCCATTTTCCCTGTGCTGCAGTTTTAAAAAGCATCTCTGAGCTTCAAGCTCAACTGACATGTAAGCAGAAACTCTCATAATACACGACACTTCCTTTTGTTTTCTTCTTTATCTGATCATATTCTAATAGTGCATATGAAATAACTACAGTCTGATTGCTGAGGAAAAGTGCCGCCACACTAACAGCTGCTGTTATTCCCAGTTGACCTCCTCCTCTCCAGAGGCTCCCAGTACCAACACTGCGATTCTCTCTGCAGAGGCTAGCCTCACTTCCAGTGCCCTGTCCTCTCCACCTCCCCCTGTGCAAGTCATGCTGTTTACAGCAGCAGTCTCCATCTGCAGCTCACTCTCTCACACCAAGTTCTGCTCGCAGGGAACGGTGTGGGGGGTTGCTCTCACCCCAGCACAGATGAACTCACTTTCTCTTTAACCCTTTTTCCTTTGTCGTACCCTCAGTTACACTTCCACATACCCTCCATTCTACTTCTGTATACCAGTAACAATTGCCTTTCTTATGCCATCAAAACAGTTTGTCCCATTCCTTTCACAATCCACAAATCAAACCGTACAGTTCTTCAGCTTCCACAAACACCCAGCACTTGGTCTCTCATGATTAGGGTACTCCATTATAAAACTGGTCCCGTTATTCCATTTATGTTCCTAGTTCCTTATTTGATATTCCCCCCGGCCCTCCTGCAGCATCCTTCCAATGTGCCAACATACACCTGAGAGGTGTTTGTTTGTTTGTTCTGTTGGTATTTCTTTCCCTTGCGATCCTCCCATAGCGCTATTTTGTTGTTTTATTAGTTTATTAACGTTTCCACTAATTACTCCTTTTACCCTGAAGTTTCCCCAAAACAATCCCCAAAACTTGTTCCACCACTGTTGTCCACACTCCAGACACGAGTAACACCAATCCCCTTGCTGTATCTCTTTACAAGCTGAGCAGAGTATAACATAATCTGGATAAAATAATATGTGAAATATACACCTTTATTCCGGTCGGTCACTGTAATTTATGACATATAGGTTCCCATATTCATCCCACTCCAAAAAGTTCATTTGCATTTACACTAAAACCATTCAGATTCCCTTTTTCCCAATTTATCAAAAAGAAGAATTTTACTTCTTTATTGGTGAGCGAGAGGGATGGGAATGTAACAAATGAGCCTTGACATAAGGCACTTGATTAAGAATTGATTTTTTTAATGACAGATTCAATTTCGTTTTGAAAACCAAAACAAAACATTTGGCAATCAAAGAAAAGCTCTATAAATACTGGTTAATAAGCTTTAATATCATACCAAAATACTTTTTCACGTCAGTTAACGTAGTTAATAAGGTATTTGTGGGTTTTGTTTATATACATACAATATATGGCTTTATTTCACAAAAACAACAACAACGAACACCAAAGCATTGCTAACAGCAACAATTAGTCACCAAGATTCCCTTTTGAGCCCTTTTCACATTAACCAGAGCAGGGGTTGGCGTTAGACTTGGGTACATCAAGGATTTCGGTTCAGGATAGGGTTCTGAGAAAGAAACAGTCCTGCAAGAGGACTCGAGGTCGGGAACGGACTCCATCAGGCATGCAGACCCCCGGCCGCGTGCCACTGCCAGACCCTCGCCCCGAGTCCAACAGGAGCACCCCAACAAACAGCCCCGTGCCACCCTCAGCTCCGCGAGACCCCCACCTCCCCCAGCCCCCAGCCACAAGCGGCCCCCAAAACGCGCCCAGGCCTTCAGGGCTCCAGAGGGACGCCCCAAATGCCCGCGGGACCCCGCAAGTCCCCACGATCCACAGCCCAGCCCCGCAAGGAGCCCCATTCCGCATCCCGAGCCCCGGAGCCGCTCCCGGCCCCAAACCGCAGCCCCCCCCCCCCCCCGCTCACGTGACGCGCAGCCCGTGCTCCGCGCGTCGCCTAACGATGACGTCACGCCGCCGCACGGCCGTAGCCCGGGCATGCCCTCACTCGGCATGGCGGGCCGGGCACCGCCGGACGAAACGCGCACGCGCACGGCGTGGAGAGGAAGCCCGCCCTGGAGTCGAGCGACGGCCGCGGCGGCCAATCGGCTCTGCGGAGACGGGGGGGCGGGCACGCGCGTGCAGCCAATAGCGGCCGCAGACGTCACGCATCTCCCGGCCCCGTTCCCTGCGGTGGCGTGCCGTGTGTCGGAGGCGCAGCGCTGCCGTCAGAGCCGCCGGCCCGGCCGGGCTGCCGTGCCGTGTGCCGCCCTCCCGCAGTGAAGGTGCTCGGGGGGGCCTCAGCGAGGCGTCCGGCTGCAGGCTGCAGCTGCAGGAGAGCCCTGCTCCCTCGTGTTCCCTCTCCTCGGAGGCCATATCCTCCAAGCCCTTCCCCAGCCTTGCTGCCCTGCTTTGGAGCTGCTCCAGCACCTCCGTGTCCTTTCTGTGCTGAGGTGCCCAAATCTGAGCACCGAACTCCAGGTGAGGCCTCAGCAGTGCCGAGTACAGGGCAGGATGAGTTCCCTAGTCCTGCTCACCACTCCGTGCCTGATCCAAGCCTGGGTGCCGTTGGCCTTCTTGGCCACCTGGACACACTGCGGGCTCGTATTCAGCCGGCTGTCCGTCAGCACAAGGTCCCTTTCTGCCAGGCAGCTTTCCAGCCACTCCTCCCTAAGCCTTCAGGGTTGCCTGGGGTTGTTGTGACCGAAATGCAGGACCAGACACTTGGCCCTACTGAGACTCCAGCAGTCAGCCTTGTCCCACGGATCCAGTCTATCCAGGTCCCTCTGCAGTGCCTTTCTCCCCTCAGGCAGATCAACACTCCTCCCAGCTTGGTGTCCTCTGCTAACCTACTGAGGGCACGCTCAGTCCCCTCATCAATGTCGGTAGTAGAGATGTTCAATAGAAGCGGCCCCAGTGCTGAGCCCTGGTATATTGTATTATATTGTGTTACAGTGTGTTATCTTGCATTCTGATCTCTTGTTTAGTAAATTAGTTTGTTTCTCCTCAGAACGTTGCCGCTGTTTTGTTTTGGGGCCCATCTCTCTATCCTTTATCCCTGATCCCTTTCCGGGGTCCCTCCACCCTGCCAGTCACGGAACCGGGCCAAACCAGCCCATAAACTGTTGACAAAACCCCATTCCTGGAGACATTCGAGGTCGGGCTGGACGGGGCTCTGAGCGACCGGATCAAGAACCTCCTCAGACACTGTACACCTCCCCTACAGCCAGCCCAGGGCCTCACAGAAACCCACAGTCCCCATCAGCACCCCTTATCCCTTCCCTGGGCTCCCCCAGAACTCCCGTTTCCTCCTTCTGACTTCCCTTACCCCTCGGGTCACCCTTGGGATCTCACAGTCCTGACAGGACCCCCCTCACCATCCCAGGACCCCCATATCCCACCTGGGGCTCTGCTGCTCAACCCGGCGTCCTCAGTGAGCCGTGCCGCAGTGCTGCACCCTGAGCCCTTCTGCAGCGCTGCAGGACGGGACACACGCAGATCCCAGGGCAGTGGGCACAGCTCTGCGTGTCACCACCCGGCCCAGGAACGCCACCCTGCGCTGCCTGTGAAAGTCTTGCCTTGGCTCCTGGCACATCTTCCATCTCCAGAGCACACGAGCAGTGTCCCTCAGGCTGCGGCTCCGGGTTGACCCCGCAGCGTCCAAACGAGGCACCCTGCAGCAACCTACATCTCAGGATGGGCTGCAGCTGCGCCCCAGTGCCTTCATTACAGAGAGGAGAATGAAGGAGCGCAGCGGGGCATATTTGCTCCTGACATTTCCCCCGTCTGCATTGGCTGTGCCATGGGAGCGGCATTTGTCACAGAGCTGTGAGTGCAGGTGTGTGTGCATGCAGGGTGTGCAGAGATCATAGAATCACAGAACGGCCTGGGTTGAAAAGGAGCACAGTGCTAATCCAGTCCCAACCCCCTGCTGTGTGCAGGTCGCCAACCAGCAGCCAGGCTGCCCAGAGCCACATCCAGCCTGGCCTTGAATGCCTGCAGGGATGGGGCATCCACAGCCTCCTTGGGCAACCTGTTCCAGTGCCTCACCACCCTCTGGGGGAAAAACCTCTTCCTAATATCCAACCTAAACCTCCCCTGTCTCAGTTTAAAGCCTCTTGTCCCATCACCACCCACCCTCACACACAGCCCTTCCCCTCCTGTTTATATGCTCCCTTCAAAGACTGGAAGGCCACAATGAGGTCTCCCCAGGGCCTTGTCTTCTCCAAGCTAAACAAGCCCAGTTCCCTCAACCTTTCCTCACGGCAGAGCTGCTCCAGGCCTCCGATCATCTTAGAGGCGGTGTTGAACATCAGTGTGCATTGCACGTGGGTGTGAGCAGGGTGTTTCCACGTGAATGTTAGTTTTGCACGTGCGTGTGTGTGCACACGGCTGTGTGCAGGGCTGGAGCTGCACTCGTGTCTTCATGCACGTTGGTGTGCGGAGGGGTGGGTTTGCACTCGGGTGTGTGTGCGTGAACACGGGTGTGTGCATCAAGGTCTTTGCACAAGGCTGTGTGGTTTTGCACACGTTTGCGTGCACGTGGATGGAGCGTGCACACAGGGCTGTGCAAGGATGTGCTTGCATGTGCGTGTGGTTGCACAGGTGTGTGTGCAGGGAAGTCCTTGCACGTGGACGTGCGGTTCTGCACAGGGCTGTGCACACAGATCTGCGTGCAAGGGAGCGGCGGAGGTTCCTGGGAACAGGAGATTCCTGGGAGAGGCAGAACTCACACGAGAGTGCTGGAGAGCACAGGGCCGGGAAGCACAGCTCCGCAGCACTGCGCTGTGCACAGCAGCCTGCAGGATGGCACCGATGGAACCAGGACACGGCGTCACACCAGGCGCTGCAAAGGAAAAGCTCCATCCCAGCCCACACAGGGACAGGCAGGCAGGCGTTGTGGAGGGCTGCACGACAGAGGGGCGCCTTCTGAGTGCCACGACCTGGAGTGCTGTCTGTGGGCAGAGCAGCGCCGGGATGGTGGTCCTAAGCTGCAGAGATGCATGTTGATAAATCCTTGTTATCCTGCTTTACAGGAGTAGGGTGTGACAAGAAACCAATGACTACCAGTTTACAGGAGGTAATGAATTTAAAGTTTCCCTTCTTCCCTTGGCACTTAGCTTACAGAGTTCTGCAGTGCCGGGTGCTGGTGTCATACCTCTAAGCCACAATATTGATGGGCTCAGCTGCCACCAACTGGTAGCTACTCAGCCACCTTGTGTGTGAAACGAGGAAAAAACGCCATTCTGAACCCACAGCACCTCAAAGCCCCTTCAAGAGCCCCCAGTACTGCCCTGAGCCCTCCAGTTTTCCCCGCTGCCCCTTCAAAGCCTCAGGAGTGCCAGCAGCACCTCGTGCCTTAGGATGCCCGGTGGATTTCACAAGGATGCTCCCATCTCCTGCATTGTGATCAGTGGCAAAAGTATCCAACGGCGCTGACCGGAGCTGGGGGCTCAGCGGTGACATACAGGGAAACCTGCTGTGCTGCAGCGTGAGCCTCCGGTCCCGCTGCTGGGCACCGCCGGGTGCAGCCCGGCTCCGTCCTCTGCGCAGCTCCCTGTACGGACCGATGGCCGCGCCCGGGATCGCCCCGAGCCTCCTCTTCTGCAGGCTGAGCCGCCCCAGCTCTCCCGGAATCCCACCCCAGCCATTTCCCACGCGGTGCCGAGGAGGGAGGGGACGCGGGGGGAGCGACGGGGCCGGCGCTCGCAGTGCTACGACACGGCCGTTTGCGCCGCCCCGTCCTTACCCGGCGGTGGGTACGGGGACGGGGCGGCTTATTGGAGCTGCAGAAACGACCGCGGGCAGAAGCGCCGAGAAACGAACGGGAAACGTTTAATCCACGAACGCACACAGCGACAAACAGAGAAACGACCGCGTTGCCAACCGGCTCCCGTACAAACGGCGACTCTGGAGGACGGCTCGGTGCCGGCGGGGGATGGACAGGCCCCGCGCCGCCTTCCTCCGACCGCCCGGCGTCCCCGAGGCACGGGGCGGGCGGCGGCGCAGCGCCGCTTTCCCCGCACGGAGCCCCGCGGCTCCGCCGCCACTGCAGAAGGGGCCGGGCGCTGCGCGCGGGGTCCTTTCCGCCCGCTGTCGCGCCGTCATTGCGTCATCACCGCGCGTCCCGCAGGGCCCCGGCCCGGCTGCCCGCGGCGATGCCTGCGGTTGTTGCGTTGCGGGAACTCAGCGCAGCCTGCAGAGAGCGGTCCGGCGGCACGGGAAGATGGAGGCCGTGCGGTGCGAGTGCCTCAGCGGTGTGTGCAGCCCGCGAGGAGCCGAGCGGGGCCGGGAAGAGGAAGCCGTGAGAGTCCCGGGGAGGGACGCGCGATGGCAGCGTCAGCGGCGGGCTCGGCTGCTGCCTCCTCCGCTCCTGACGCCGCGCGCTGGCGCACTTTGAGAAGCGCCCAGAAGCCGGAGCCCGCTGTCACATCTGTGGGGTTCCACGGAACGCGCAGACGTGGGGTGAGTTGAGGTTGGATATCAGGACCAACTGCTGTACGGAAAGGGTTGGTAAGCACTGCAGTGGGCTGCCCAGGGAGGGGGTTGAGTCACCATCCCCGATGTGTTTAAAAATCGTCCGGGTGCGGTGCTCAGGGCCGTGATTTAGCGGAGGGAGCAGCCTGGAAGGAGCGGTCCTTGAGAGCAGCCCTGCGGAGAAGGACCTGGGGGTCCTGAGGGATGAAAAGCTGGACATGAGGCAGCAGTGCTCCTGCAGCTGGGAAAGCAAGTGGGATCCTGGGCTCCATCAGCAGAGGGGTGACAGCAGGGACAGGGAGGTGATCGTCCCCCTCTGCTCCGCTCTTGTGAGGCCCCATCTGCAGCACTGCGTCCAGGTCTGAGATTGAATAGAGACTGAATATGAGCCAGCAGTGCGCTCTGGCAGCTCGAAAGGCAAATGGGATCCTGGGCTCCATCAGGAGAGGGGTGGCCAGCAGGGACAGGGAGGTGATTGTCCCTCTCTACTCTGCTCTTGTGAGGCCCCATCTGGAGTACTGTGTCCAGGTGTGGAGCCCTCAGTACAAGAAAGACATTGAGATTTTGGAAAGGGTCCAGAGGAGGGCGACTAAGATGATCAGGGGGCTGGAGCACCTCCCCTATGAGGACAGGCTGAGGGAGTTGGGCTTGTTCAGGCTGGAGAAGAGAAGGCTGCGGGGTGACCTCATTGCAGCCTATCAATACGTGAAGGGAACCTACACCCAGGAGGGGAGTAAACTCTTCAAAAGGGCTGACGACAGCAGGACGAGGGGAAATGGTTTTAAGTTGAAGGAGGGAAGATTTAGGTTAGATGTTAGGGGCAAGTTCTTTACTAGGAGAGTGGTTAGGCCCTGGAACGGGCTGCCCAGGGAGGTTGTGGATGCCCCGTCCTTGGACGTGTTTAAGGCCAGGTTGGACGGGGTCCTGGGCAACCTGATCTGAATATGTATGTTTGGTGGCCCTGCTAGGCAGGGGGGTTGGAACTACATGATCCTTGGGGTCCCTTCCAACCCGGGTGATTCTGTGATTCTGTGATTCTGTGACCTGTCTGCAGCCCCCAGTACCAGAAAGACAGGGAGCTGTTGGAGAGGGTCCAGAGGAGAGCCACGAAGCTGATCCGGGGACTGGAGCACCTCCCCTGTGAGGACAGGCTGAGGGAGCTGGGCTTGTTCAGCGTGGGGAGAAGAGAAGGCTGCGGGGTGACCTCAGTGCAGCCTTTCAGTACCTACAGGGAGCCTGCAAACAGGAGGGGAATCAACTCTTTGAAAGGGGAGATACCTGCAGGACAAGGGGAATGGTTTGAAGTTGAGGGAGGGGAGCCTGAGGTTGGATGTCAGGGGGAAGTTCTTTACAGAGAGAGTGGTGAGGTGCTGCAACAGCTGCCCAGAGAGGCTGCGGATGCCCCGTCCATCCCTGGAGGTGTTCAAGGCCAGGCTGGATGGGGCCCTGGGTGGCCTGGTGTGGTATTGAATGTGGAGGTTGGTGGCCCTGCGTGAGGCAGGGGGTTGGAGATTTGTGATCCCTGAGGTCCCTTCCAGCCCTGGCCATTCTGAGATTCTGTGAGGGTTGTTAGAGTTAGGGCAGTATGGTCAGGCTGTGGTTGAACTCGGTGCTCTTGAAGGTCCTTTCCAACGTGAGTGATTCTGTGATTCTGCGGGATGCTGTGTGCTGGATTGCTGTTCGTTGCAGAGCAGCAGCACAGGGCAGGACTGGGGACTGGGAAGATGGGGGTGGTGAGGGCAGTGTGCGGCCGTGGGCTCCTCCGGCGGTCCCAGGAAACATCTCCACGTGTCTGCGGCTGCGTGGAGGTGTGCTTGTCTCCTGCTGTACCAGAGATGGAGGGGATGGCGCTGACTGAGGGCAGGGACTGGAGCAGCACAAAGGCGCCGTGAGGCGGCCGCAGTCAGTCCGGCCGCAGCACAGACAGATGGCGCTGCGTTGGGTTTTCTTTCTGCCGGCTCTTGTGCACTCACAGCACTTCTGCCTCCCTCCTCTGTTGCACTGACCTTGCTTTTGTGCTGCGATCTGCCTGTTTAATAGCCCTGCTTCCTGCTTATCGCCGTGCTGTACAGTCACAATCTCTTCACCAGCAGCTGTTTGCTGGAAAACTAATGCTCTTGCTGGTTTTTATTGCAGCTGCCAGCTGCTGGTGGACCTGAATGAGAAGAGATTGACCCAAAACTCGAATGATGGTGAGTGTGCTTGTTTGCAGTGCCACGCTGTGCCAGGCATTTGCTGCAATCAAGTCAGCGTAGGGAGTGTAGGTAAGCAGGAAGAGCACTGTCTGTCTGTCTTGTTATGAGTGGTAAATGTGTAACTTCTGTTTCTTCCTATAGAGGACAATGCACGTCTGCTTTTCCTGCTTGAGAAAATCCAACTGAATGCCAGCTCACAGAGGAAGTATTTTTCCAGATAAACTCTCTGGGCATGCTGTTCTCTCCTGGTTGAACCCAAAGGTTCCACCCATGCAGAGGTTATTCCTGTGCCCGTCTTCCAAAGCCCAGGCTCCATGAAGGTGAGCACTGTTTTGCTGATGATCTTCGTTGGAACACAACTGCCCTAAAAATTGTTGGAAAGTGGAAATGGAGCTGCCCTTCGTGTCCTGAAATGCAGCTGCTCTGGAGGTGTGGGTCTTTGTGGAGCTTTGTGTGCATAGCTGTAGTCCTGGGGCTGTTGAGAGCTGGCTGTGTAGGGGCCTGGAGGTGGCACAAGAGCAGAGGGCACTTGTGATTCTTGCGCAAGCAGCCTGACCAGCTTCCATTTGTTGCTTGCAGGCACAGATGAAGATGCCATCACTGACGGCTTGACCAAACTCAATGCTTCCCAACGTCAGCGAGTTCTGATCACCTACAAGAGCACTCCTGCAGGTAGGTGCTCTGCAGAGATGTGTGAATGTGGTTGGGTCACTGGGTGAAAAGCGAAAAACGACCCAGCCTCCATAAGAGAAAGGTCAGCAGAGACTTTACCTGGCCAAGGTTGTTTTGTTCCTGTTCAGTTCAGAGCAGTTGTTGATGCAAGGAGGGTTGGAGCCTGAAGAGAAGTGGTGAGCAGCTCAGTTCCTTCTGTCCTCGAAGGCCGCACCTTCTGCCAGCTCCTTTCTCCTCTCTTGGCCTTCTAGGGTTTGATCGATGACTGGAAGTGACTTGAAGCTGAGTGGGAATTCTGAGAGGGTGATGATTGGGATGATGACTGCCAGCACCGTGTGTGACGTGCAGAACTAAGGAGGGCTGTGAAGGTTTGGAAGTCTTCCTTTCGAATGGCTCAAGTTCTGGCCAAGGACTTGCTGCTTTGTTATGTATGCCTTCTTATTTATTAACTCTTAAAGAAACCTGGCTGCACGTCACAAGCAGGTGCTGGTATCTGAAATCTTGCTTGGCGATTCCCTAGGGAGCAGGAACAGGTGAAGGCTGCCTGATTGAAATTCTGGCTTCTCGCACCAGTGAAGAGATTGGTCGCATTGATGAGAACTGCGAGCTTCGTAAGCAGAGCAAAAGGCCAGGCCTTGTCCTGCTGCCTGCCATCAGTGTGTGTGTGTGCAGGCAGGCGTGATAGGAAGGAGTCTGGGGAGCTTTCAGGTGTGACAAACTGGCCAACCTGGGTGTTGCTGTTTGTGCAGAGAGAAGCTAGACTGGAATTTCAGCAGCAGCTGAGCTGGTGTAACTGAAATGGGGAGGAGCATTCTGTCTGTCAGCAGGACGTGTGGCTCTCTTGCCAGTTTCTTGCTGTCTGCGCTTCTTAATTGGAGGCTGCAGCACTGATGATGATGGCTGGAGCGCTGCAGTGATGCTGAGAGCCCTGGGCCCAGCTCTGCACCCAGCAGGTGATGGCTGGCAAATGTTATGGGCAGCACCCAGGCGGTGGCCCTGCTCCTCACGGGTGCTGTGTGTGTTCCTGCTGGAAGCTGGCTGCTCCCTTGAGGATGGCGTCGTATCTGACACATCTGCCGTGTTCCCAAGGGTCCTCGTGTCCCTCGCGGCGCTGAGCCACGCTGAGGGAGAAGGGGCTGAATGTTCAGAGCTGTGGGCACAGCTCTGCACTCGGTGGTGAGGAGCTCCAGGCTGGCTTTTTCTCACCCTGTGCGTCCCATGGCTGCTCCTCAAGCCCAGCTTCTGCAGGGAGGGGGCTCTGACTCTGGGTGTGTGTGAGTGCTGTGGGCTTTTCTTTAAACATGCCAGTAAAGTGGGTTGCTGCTCGTTTCAGAAGGAGCCCAAAGCACACCTGAGCTGCGTTTCGCTGTGTTTGTGAGCTGTGTTCCCTTTGAAGGACTCCATTATCCATCTCCAGCACCCGTTCCTGAATGGGGAGTTCTCAGGAGTTGCTTCCAGTAGATGCTCTGGTGAACCGAGTCTTCTCTCCTTGGGTCCTTGCAGGGAACAGAGGTGAGGGAATGCATGTGGATGATGGCCTTGCTCAGCAGATGCTCAGGTGTGTAGCAATGTGCTTCCCAATCTATTCTTGTGCATGTGATGTGTGGTGAAGAGAAGCCAGCCTGTGAAATGGGAATAATGGTTCTAGTCTCGTTTGCAAGCCTCTAATGAGAGTCTGTAGACTGGCTGGCTGCTTGGCAGGGGCAGTGACATTTTGGCTGTGGGTTGCCGTGCCTGGTTGGTGCTTGCTGGAAAATATCCATGGTCTAGACAAGCACAGGCCAGCAGTGCTCTAGCTGCAGGAATTAAAGATCTCCTGTATGCCCAGCCTTCTCCATCAGCCTTACTTTGTCATCCACAATGTCTGTCAGTGCCTGTACGAAGCGGGGGAGAAGAAATGGGGAACAGAGGAGGTGCAGCTGATGTCCGTCCTCTGTACACAGAACAGGGATCACCTGCTGAGAGGCAGCACCCCTGCACAGTGTGCTGGGTTTTCCTTCCCTTCCTTGTTTGTGCGTGGTGCCCTTGCAGGAGCTCCGTAGCTGTTCAGTGGATGTGAACTCCTCTGAGGCAGCAGGTGTCCTGGAGAGAGCCCCAGTGCATCCATTCCGTTCGGGCTGTTTCATTCCCTCCTGAGACTGAAAGGGGCTTCAGAAACCTCAGTACAACTGGCTGCAGCTCCAGCATGGAAAGCAGAGATCACAAAGTGATCTCCACGTCCTTGTGGAGCTCCAACTTGTCACCTTGCTCTCTGAGCGTGGAGCAGGACCAGCCATGCTGCGCTCTGTGTGTGTGTTGCCTGTGGGGCTGGAGGTGGGGAAGCTGCCCCAGTGACTGCAGAAGGGACTTGGGCTGCACTGTGCCTGCTTACAGGTCAGCCTCATCGTCTTGCTCTGTTTGCCTTGACTGGTGGGAGCGTAAGCCACCAGGTTTGTGTGTGGAGCCTTTGCTCTCAGCCCATTGCTGTCACTGGAATGGTAGCTATTAAAGAAGGACTGTCCGTAAAGCGCGTCTCATCAGCACTGCCTGATGCCTCCTACCGAGCTGCCTTGTCCTGGGGTTGCGTGCCAAAGGTGCCAGCACCTCCTGCTGGGACTCCTGGATCACACTGCCCTTAGAACCCTGCTCGTGGTGCCTTTGTGATGTGCAATTCTCTACCAACCTCTGGGTTACACCTTTCTCCTAAGCCCCACGCTCCTGCCTGCTAAGCTGTGGTTCTTAGCACTACAGAACGTGGCTCTTGTTGGCTTTTGCAGGTGTTTGTAAGTGGTGGTGATGTTGGAAATGCCCAATAATTTTCCAGGACGGTGTCTCTGATAAAGCAGGTTTTATTTGCAATGGCAGTGTTGGGCCTCCTGCAAGCAGGAGCGCGCACAGAAAGCACCTTTTATGCCCTGCTGCCCGACGCTGATCCCTTTCTGCCCTGGCTCCTCACTGCTGAGTGCTGCAGGTTCGCACTCTGTTGCGACACTTCGCTGATCCCACAAATAGCAAGTGCACACAGATCCTTGCCATGCAGACACAAACATCTCCGTTGGTTAATGGCCTTCTGACCATTGCTTTCTTAACAAACATCTGGTCGTCACTTTCGGATGCCTGCTTTACAGCATAAACGTAAACCTGACCTCTTCATTGTTTAATTACCCCCTTGGCATTTGCGCCCTTTACACTGGGTCACCGTTCTGGTCATCCGTCTGTCCTTGGATCGAGATAAGCTTGGAGGGAGGATAGAGGGGAGCATCCTGGATCTGCCTACAGCATCCTGACATTGCCACAGAGCGGGACAGCTGTGCTTTGTGTAAAAGCCCTGGCTCCTTGAAAGCTTGTTAAACGCATTTCACGTTCACTGGCTCACCAGTCTTACAGCATGTTTTCTAGTTCAGAATACTGTACCTACATTGTTTAAAACATTTAAGGTCTATTGCAACTGTGTGAGGAAGAATGTGTCGCACAGCGCAGTAACTGTGTGTCTAAAGTGTGTTCCTGATATGCAGATGATATCTCTCCTTGTCACATCAGCTACTCCTACAGACAAGTTACGGAATGCAAACACGTCGTGTTCTGTTTCTTTAGGTCAGTTGTCCATCTCAACATCCAGCGCAGGAACAACATTTCATTCCCACAGTGCATAATGCTGTGAAGGCATCGCAGGCCGCCCGCTCGTCTCCGCTGTGCTCAGGGGCTTTGCTGAGCTGCAGGCCCAGCGCTGCAGCCCCACAGCGCAGCCTCACGTCTGGTGACGGACTGCAGCTGGAAAACCCTGGCAGCGGAGGACGCTCCTGCCCCACAGAAGGACTCGCAGCTCCAGCGCCCTCAGTGCTGGAAGGAGGCTGCGGTGCCTCCACGCGATGGATGCGGTCCACCCGACAGCTCGTGTGGCTCACCGTGCGAGGCCAGCAGGAAGAAAGGTGGGCACGGGTAAGGCTGCATCAGAAGTGAGTGCAGAGCTGTGGGGCCGGTGGTCCAGGGTGCGGGGGCCCAGGTGGTGCTGCGGGACAGGCGTGACAGGAGGGCACTGGTGGTGCTGCCCGTCCTCGGCTGCAGGACTGGTGCTGGTGGCAGGGGCTCGGGTTCTGTGCCTGCAGCACCGATTTGCGGGTCGGTGTCTGCGTGGGAGGGATGGCACCCATCTCTCTAAGGGAGGCGAGGATGTTTTCGTCAGGAGGACGGCAGCTTCACAAGGGAGGCTTTGAACGAAGAGTGGGGAGGGCTGCTGAGCAACAGGATGGGGTGATGCGAGGGAGAGGGAGCAGAACATCGGCACTGCAGGGTGGCAAGGAAATGCCTGGAGGCACCACGATGGGGAGATCCCCCAGAGCTCCAGAGGAGGTTCTGGTGGGTAACGGGGGGAGGCTGCTGGGAGAGAGGAACGGATGGACAGAGGGATCGACGGAGGAGAGAAGTGTTGGAGGGAGGGAGGGAGGGATGGACAAAGGGACGGAAGGGCCGTGGGATGGATGGAACGCTTGTTGGATGAGAGGATGGATGCAAATACAAGTGGATGGAGGGATGGCCAGGAAAATAGGATTCCTGCCCCAGAGAGCAGTGTGCCTCTATGGGCACCTGTGGGGGTGGCCCTGAGGGTATGGAACCCACCTGCCATTGCCTGGAGCCCATCGGTTCGTTGTAACAGCAGTACACTGACAAAGTGCATGCTGCAATCCTTGAAACCACGGCGTGCTCGTGGATTTTGGCAGCCAACTGACAACGTGGTTTCAACATTGCTGAATAGGCATTTGTTCTCCAGCAAAACAGTTCAGCATCTGCAGAGCGCTGCCAGTAACTGCAGTGGAACAGGGAGGAATTGTGAGAACAGATTTCTGCCTAGAATGCTTTCCAATTTAGTAACTAATGCATTTTATTTTTACTCTTGTAGGATTATCATGAGCTCTAGATATGCAGCTAAAAGAGTCTGAAAACCAGGAGTCCAAACCCTTGTCTGTGGAAGGCCCACCTAGTTACCCAGCTCCTGAGCAAAGAAAAGGAAGAATCAAGTCTTCAGTCAGCACACACACTCCAGTCAGTCAGCTCCGCAATAAAAGCTACCTTTTCCATGCACCTCCACTTACGTGTGGCAGAAAAGTGTTCTGGGCATTCAGCACATTGGATTCACATTCAATTAGCAATCCAAACTCCAAACAGTTATTTATGATTTCTTCTCTCCTTCTGCAGTCTCGTTTCCTCAAAGGGCGCTGCTTTACCCTGACTGGGCTGGCTCCTGCTTTTACCTTCACTGCTATTGGGGCTGCATTTTTGGCTCTGCCAGGCATCCCTGGTAGCCACACTCCTAAGTGCACGTGGTGTAAGATTTCTGTAACTTCTGGGGGGACGACCTTGTTTTTCCCAGGTTGTGTTAAAGCCAGAGGAGGGGGAGATGGTGGGGAGGGAATGGGGTGAGGGGTGGGCGATGGGGAGCTGGAAGGGATGGAGTGGGGGGTGTGGGGGAGGAGAGCAGAATGGAGGACGTGGAAAGAGATGGATGGAGAACAGGGGAGAGGATGGGTGGAGAAGAGGATGGGTGGAAAACGTGGAAGGAGAGATGGACAGAAGCGAAGGGATGGAGAACAAGGGACCAAAGCACCAAACCCCTCTCACCTTTGGGCCCAGCTTCTTCTTCAGTGCAGCTCCTGCGGCAGGCAGGGCCTCAGCTCTTCCCACATTCCTCCCTTCCTGCAAGGTTGCTTTTTTTCACGCCTACTTTGCTGTGCTATGGGTAGCTTTCCTACTTGCTTTCCTGTATATGTTACCATCCATTGCTTTTCACTTTTTATTCTCTTTTTGTTTCATTATTTTCCCTTCAACCCTCCCCACCCCCTCTCTCCTCTCCTCACCCCTACCTCCCATTTTTTCCTTCCCCTCCCCCCCCTACTCTTTCCTCACCTTATGGCAAACTTTCCCAAATAGCTGCAGGCTTCTCCAAGTGCAGATTTGCCTGCCAGGTCTTAATAGACTAAGATGCAACTTTTTAGGAACAAAGTCAATACAAAACAAAAGAACAGAAGAACAGAAGAAACCCAAACACATTTCCACAAATGCCTTTGTTCACACCTACCCATTTCAATCACTGGATGTCAGGGAAACCGAGGAGCTATTCCACTGAGCTGAGGCTTGGCTCTTGGTGAGAGGTGTTTTCTGAATGGCAATTTTTCATTTCGCTTCTGCTTTTTAACTTTCCTACATGTGCACATGTAGCACTGGGAACAGGAGCTGTCAGGCACACAGAATTGAAGGAATCCCATGGAACACCAGTGTGAGGTTGGCATTTCCACTGAGCCGTCAGATGCACACTGCAGGATTGTTCTGGGACCTGCAGCAATGATTCTGCACATCTCCTGAGAAAACTGATAGCACTGCACAGCATCCAGGGCAAGGAGAACTTTCTAAACGGAAAAACAGGTCAAAGAAACGGCAAAGGAATGGAGAACAGGAAGGATTAAAATTTGCAGTAGCAGCTTGAGAGCTGTCTGATAGACTGCAAGAAAAAAAACAGAAGCATTGGTCTTCTGTCCATCAAATAAGTACAAAAATGACAAAGCTAAATGTAACACAAATTACATTAACTGGCTGCTGTTAATAAAGAGACATGCACATCTGAAATGCTCCACAGAATTCCCAGAGATCACACCTTGCCACAGATGCCCCAGGTACCCTGAAAGGCAGTAAGATCTGTGAGCTGCGTTTCTGAGCTCTGTTCCAGAACTCTGAGATGACAGACAGCAGGACTTCAAATGCTGACGTACCAAACTGACACCAGGATTTCCTGCCTCTCTTTAATCACGAGCAGTTTTGAGCACAGCATTACTGCACCGCAACGTTTCAGTTCACTTCTAGAGCCTTCTGCCAGACGTGGGTTTCAGAGAGGGGCAGTAGTCCAGGGGCTCAGGCACTTGCTGTGATCCAGGGCTGCAAATGGTCTTTGTCTACTGAATTTCACCAGACCGTTCCTGTAGCAGGGAGCTGCCCATAGCTTTGCATCAGTCAGCTGGCTCTGAGGGTGCAGGCAAGGCTTTGGCTCAGATAGACCGGTACTCTTCTTTTCTGCCAGTACTTGGCTGACGGAGTTTGTGGCCGTTCTGTGGCATGGAATGC
This sequence comes from Lagopus muta, assembly GCF_023343835.1. Taxonomy (NCBI): domain Eukaryota; kingdom Metazoa; phylum Chordata; class Aves; order Galliformes; family Phasianidae; genus Lagopus; species Lagopus muta. The sequence goes on from NC_064462.1 coordinate 901,826, forward strand.
AATCAGCACGGAAGCATCGTTTGTCGTTGTGGATTTTGAGTAAGATTTCTCACCCTCTGCTCATGATGGGTAAGAGTTCAGGTGTCCAAAGAGAATAGTTGAGCCGAGAAAAAAAAAACAGGGCGGGAAAGACAAAGGAACCGAGGTCGATCGGCGGGGCGGATCCGGGCGATGGGGGCGCCGCCGACCCTCACGTCTCGCCACCGTCCGGCCGAGCCATGGGGTCCGGGCTCCCGGGAGTCGGGTGGTGGGAGGAGGACGGGTGCGAGCTGCGATAAACACCCGGCGCGGTCACAGGCGCACGCACAGCTCCAAGTTCTCCCTTAGAAGCTGGTGAGCTGCTGGCACGGGCTGCCCAGAGACGCTGTGCGCATCCCGCCCCTCCGAGTCCGTTCCGGGCTCCCGCGGCGCCCCGGCTTCGGAAGCGGCCGCTTCAGCCGCGGGGAGCGGCGGCGCGCAGGCCGCGCCGGCTGCCATCGGCCCGGGGCGACAGCGGCGGCCCGTCCCGGCCTCTCATTGGTCAGTGCCGGCGCCGCCCCGCCCCCGGCCTCCCTCTCATTGGTCAGCGCCGAAGCCGCCGGCTCTGTCTCTTCTCGCTCCCCTTCCCTTCAGCTCCCCGTCCCCTTCCGTTACCTTGCAGCGTCTCCCCCCGCTTTCCTTCCCTTCCCCTCCCTTGCGGTGTTTCCCCCCGGTCCCCTTTCGTTCCCTCGTGCTGTCCTCCCCCCTTTCCCTTCTCTTCCATTACACCATCTCCCCCCCGTCCCCTTCCCTTCCCTGGCACGAGAACCTTTCTCGTGTCACACGGGCTGAATTCAGCTCAGCAGAGTCTGGGTGCTGGGCACAAGAGAATTCTGCCACAGCGTTTCTATTTCTGTTGCGGGAAGGGAGCGATGGGGATACGAGGGGATGCATGACTTGTGCACAGGAAACGTGCACGGCCGGCAGAGATGGCTGCCGTCCTGGGCACCCGCTCTTGCAGAGCATGGTCCTGCTGGGCCTTGGCAGCGGCTCTCCTTGCCACCCAAACTGCTCTCTCAAACCACCCAAACGGCTCCAGCTTCCTCACGTCAGTTGATGGCGACAGACACGACATCAGCAGACTGAGTGGAAATAAAGCCAATTCATTTTTATTGGGAATACTGCATCCAAAACTGAGGTCCCCGGTACAAGAAAGACGCAGAGCTCTTGGATGAAGTGCAGAGGAGGGCCCCTAAGGTGATCAGAGGCCTGGAGCACCTCTCCTGTCGAGAAAGGTGGAGGGAACCAGGCTTGTTTAGCTTGGTGAGGAGAAGGCTCCGGGGAGACCTCACTGCGGCCTTCCAGTTCTTGAAGGGAGGCTGTAGAGTAGAGGGGGAACGGCCGTTGATGAGGCCGGATGGTGACAGGACAAGGGGGAATGGTTTTAAACTGTGAAAGGGGGGCAGAATTTGGTTAGATGTCAGCAGGCGTTCTTCACACGGAGGGTGGTGACGTGCTGAACAGCTTGCCGAGAGCTGGGGGACGCCCCATCCCTGCGGGCATCCGAGGGCAGGCTGGATGTGGCTCTGGGCAGCCCGGTGGCGGTGATCTTCGAGACCCTTTTCAACCCAGGCCGTTCTACGAGTCTTTGGTTTTCTACGATCTTCCATTCACAGGTGGAAATCTGGACGGCTTCCCAGCCCCCGTGCCGAGAGCTCCACCGCGGTCACCACCGATGGCTGCACCTTCCCCTCTGGAGCCGTGCGAGCATTCAGCCCTAGGGAGGCGAGAAGAGCACGGAGCGTTAGGGCTGAGCGCAGGCAAGTGGTGCAGGCCGGGCTGCAGCCCGGCTCTCAGGATCTGCTGCCTACGGAGCTCACCGGAGGAGGTGCCGCTTCTGCTCCAGCTTCTGCCGGTTTCTTTCTGCTGTGCCGGCAAAAACCTCTTGCTGATGGAGGTGCGGCTCCAACCTTCGGAGCACCTGAGCCGCTCGCGGGGAAAGGAGGCTGCAACAGGAGGAGAAAGTCATCCCTCGGGCTCCGCTGAGCCGCCCCTGCCTCTGCCCTCACCCGGCCCCGCACCCCCTGCTGCCCCCCACGTGTCCCCAGCCTTGCGCCCCGCCAGCAGTTTTTGGCCCGGGCCGTGCCTGTCCCTGAGCTGCAGTCACAGCTGCCCGAGAGCCTCAGGCAGCCGGCAGAGCCCACACACACTCACTCAGCATGCAGTGTCAGCTTGGTCGTCGTCCCCATTATACTTCCCGGCAGCAGACCCTCGTCCTTCCTCCATCTCCTTCCCACTTGCTGTCTCCTGGGCTGGGCTGGAGGATGTGGAACACGCACTCTCTCCCTGGCCAGCAGCTGCCAAAGAGGAGACGCTGTCAGCAAAGCGGCTGGGAGCACGGGGCTGTTCCCCAGAGGCCCTCTGCCAAGGGCCCTGCAGCAGGCCCCGGCAAGCAGGAGACTCGTCCCTGCCGGACCATGGCTCCCGCCGCCCTTCCCTTCTCCCTGCAGGGCCGTGCCAAGCTCTCCTCCCGGGAGGAGCAGGCCAGCCCCTGCCATGCTGCACGGCGCCCATCCCGCTCCCACCCCCTGCGCCCTGCTGAGCTCGCACCCTGGCTCAGCGGCTGTTGCCAGCAGGGTCGATCCTTGACGGTACCTGGGGCGGATGCTGGTCCTCCCCTGCGCTCCAGCCTTCCCATGCCGCCATTTCTGCCTGTGCTCGCTCTATTTGCTGTTGGTGCATGGGCCACGTGTGGTCTGCTTCTTTCCACAGGGCAGACTCTTTGCGGAGCTCCTGCAGAGACACAGCAGCATACAGGATCAGCCTCTGCCCCTGGGGCCTTCCTTCAGCTCCCCACTCCTGCTCCTCGCCTCTGCCGGCCTGTCGGCACTGCTTTGCCCCTGAAGGACCAGGGGCCCCAAAGGCAGGCCGGGATCTACAACTCCTGGCCAACGTGGCTCAGAGGCCGTATTCCTCTCTCACGGCCCCTGCTCAAAATCAGTGCTGTGGCAGGTGGCAGGCCAGGAGGCGAGAAGAGACGGGGAAAGTGTGCAGCACCCTCCATCTACCAAAGAGGAGCTGAAGGAGCGGACAGAAATGTGAAACGGTGGCACCCGAAGGGCTGTGCTCCAGATCACTGCACACACAGAGGCTTTTGCTTCCCTCCCTGCAGAAGCACTCAAGGCCAGGCTGGTCGGGCTTAGAGCAACCCGGTCTAGAGACAGGTGTCCCTGCCTGCAGCAGGGGATTGGAACCAGGCGGTCTGAATGGCCCCTCCCTACCCAAACTTTCCTAGGATTCTACCGTCCTATCATTGGTGCAGTCTCAAGCAGCACAGTCCCTGCAGCAAGGCAGAGCCGATACCTGCAGTGCTCTCTTAGACTCCTCGGTGGCAGGGAGTGCAGCGCTGGTCTGGGCAGCAGATGTTTCCTTCTGTCCCGCTTTCTTTGTCCCACGGGAGCTGCCTGCACACGGCGGGAGCGCACTGCAAACAGACATAAGAGGAGTCTGCAGGAGCCCGGGGCACCTCAATTTCCCCCGTGCTCCCACAGCCATCAAGATGGGCTCCGGTGCAGAGCAGAGAGACCCCTGAAGGGAGAAGAGCTTCTGCTATCGGAAGGGATCGGCACTCAGCTCCCCCAGGGACCGGGGACCAGAGTAGAACAAAGCTGGTGTGTCTGCCTCAGGCGATCGTGCTGCGCGCTTGCCGCCCTGGAAAGAACGGCCCCCCCAGGACACACGTGTGTCAGGAGCCTTTGTGGGTGCCGAGAGCTGGCAGCTCCAAAGGGGAGGCCGCTCCTACACGAGCGCACGCATCTCCTTCTTTTTGCCCAAGGCCCTCACCTGCCAGAAGGCTCCTTCGCCACATCTTGCTGCCTTGAGCTCGGCTTGCGCTGCAGCAGCATGGAGGGGGGAAGTGTCTTCCGCCTCTGCAGCAGCCTGCCGGCAGAGACCCCTGGAACCAAGAGAGAAAGAAGTTCTTCAGAGCAGCCCCACGGGCACGGCACGTGAACCTGGATCCGGTCACCCGGCACGGGACAGGACCCCCCTCCTTACAGCTGGGACCCGCTCCTCACCTTTACTCATCTTCCGCTGTATGGCAGCTTTTTTTTCTGCGGCGGCCTCTGCTCTGCTCTTTTCCACGGTGAGCTGAAACCTGGAAACAGAGAGTGACAACCCTTGAAGAAGGATGACCTCCTGCCCCACGCAGCTGGTTGGTGGTATTTATCCCTGTGCTCTGCAGAGCGTGGCGCCCTTTTCCTTCCTGGCCATGCCAAACCAGCACACGTAGCCCAAATTCCTCTGCACGTGCAGTCCATTCTCTCTGAGGGGAATCGGGACAGCTTGGGCACCAGAAACACAACCCTGATTCCCCAAAAAGCCAAAAGGCAGCAGTGGAGAACCAGGAGCCAGACTTTCCAGCATTTCTCCCCGACTAGAGGCTGAGCACGGAGACCCAGCAGGGCACGACCCAAAGGAGGAGGTGGAAGGAAGCCTGTCTACTGGCCAGCTAAGTGCTGCAGAGGAAATGCACTCACCTCGGGAACACGTGGATGCCATGGGCAGCGGTCTCTGGCCCGAAGTCAGCAGAATCGTCTGTCCAGAATCTCTGCAAAGGGACACAGACCTGCTGGAGGCTTGCCAAGGACATTTTTTCATGGCTCTTGTTGACAGGAAGCAAGCCTGGCTCCCATGCCAAGAGAAAGCTGCTCTCCACCAAAGCCTCCTCCGTGAACATCAGAGCTTTGTTCTGCTCTGAAGGAGCAGGATGGCAAAGTAGCGAGGCCGTGCAAGAGCACTGCCAGGCTTTCTGCATGGGCAGAGATCCGGGAAATCTCTTTGCCAGTGGAGAAAGCCGTGGGGGCAAGCGTGGGGAAAGGCATTGGACTGGCCTGCCACGTCCAGGCTGGCCAGCGGTGATCCGACGGCGCACCTCACAACCTCCTCAACTTACGGTGTGGATCAGTGCGAGGACGGGGGCATTGCTCTCCAGCGTTTCAACGCAGCTGCAGAAGAACCTCATGAGGAGGAAGCCGTCTTGGCAGGTCATAACGCCGAGGTTCTTGAACACGAATGAGACGGGCTCCCTGCTCCTCAGGAGGTGACAGTACAGGAGCACGCTCTCCCGCACGCAGCGTGGCACCAAGTGCAGCGGGACGCCGGAGGCTCGCGAGAGCTGCCGGTAGTTGAGCGGCTCAATCTTGACGTCGTCTGCAAGGAGAAGGCACATCCTCACTGCCACAGCCAGCCCATGCAGCATTCATAACCAAATCCCACAGAAAAGGTGCTTTGGAGAAACAGCTCTTGGGCTGCGGTTCCTCCTGGAGGAACTCGCGCTGCACCCCGAGCTTTGCAGACACTTCTCTGCTGCTCCCGGCCGTTTCCAAAGAGCAGGGAGAACACAGCCGGCCGGACGTGGGGCGGGAAGGGGAAGGTGGCTGCTGCCTTCTCACCAGGGATGATGTCGTTGGGAGACTGGAGTTCCTGCAGCCACAGCACCCCGATGTCCAGCTGGAAGACAGGCCTTAGAACCGAAAGCGCCTCTTCTTTGCTGTGGAATTGCTCTCGGACCCCAGCAAAGACCCCGAGTCCCGGAATCAGGACTCCCTGCACAAGGAAAAGACAGAAAGGCTGACGAGCGTGTACTTTAGGGGCGGCAAAAGCCACGAACATCAGGAGCGTGGGGTCACTGCTCTCCACCCTCCCCACTCCTGATGGACAGCGGAGTGAGATGGGGCTCTCTGGAAAGCATTGGAAAAGTCTGTGCTCCCTGCAAGACAGTCACCTCCGCACAGTATTTCCCAACATCCCTCGGCTAGAGAAGAGCCCGGGCATGGACAGCACAGGGCTGAAGCCTGGGACCGATCCCAAGGATTATCCTCGGCACAGGGCCAGAAAAACCCCCCACCCATTTCTCCCTTTGCTCTCCCCGTTCTGACCAGGGCAGAGTGAAGCCCCTGCGTGTGCCAAACGTTTGCTCAGAGCAGCTCTGGCCTTGGCTTTCCCTCCCAGTTGGCCAACAAGCCGCTCTGGGCACCCGGCTTGGGCTCAGCGTGCTGCTCAGTGTGGTGCTCAGGGAGGGATTGCTCTGCGGGGCCCACACTCTGGGCAGGACTGAACCCCTCTCCAGGGCGAGGGTCACCAGCACACCAGCCCACCTTGTCCAGCTTCATCTGTTCCAGGATGTAATCAGACACAGCGTCCCAGACTGCCACAATCTCTGCAAAGGAAAGAAAAGACAAGTCAGGCTCCAGGCCAGCCTCTTCACAGCTGCTTGGCAAGCTCCTCACACAGACAGCGATCGGTGCAGGCACACGCACACACCCCAAAAAAGCACCACCATGGCTACCAGAGCTGGGCTTTGCTCCGATTTCAGCCTTATTCGGAGCCCCAGGGGGAAACGGGGACATAGGAAGCCTCTGGGACACAGGATGCCTTTCCTCCCAGAGCTGCAACCTACGGAAACACCGTCTGCCAGGGAAACCTGGCCTCGGACTGCCCTATCACAGGGGACCGAGCATGCCTAAAGGAAGCGGGGGCTCTGGGCAGCTCTGCTCTCGGGACCTGGCTGCCACGTGGTCCCCAGAGCCCAGCGGGACCCTTGGGCAGGGCTCTCGCAACAGCCCCCAGCCACGTCCAGCCAAGCACAGAGAGCAGGAGCTGCGGCTTTGGACAGCCAGCAGCCCCGCGCGATGCCTTGGGAAGGGGGTCCGGACAGCCTTACCTTCAGCAGAGAGTTCCAGCAGCGTTGGGAACGCGTAGGCCAGCTCTGAGCTGACGCTCACAGTCCAGCAGCCTTCCATGCGGCTTGCCGACAGCCTCAGTTCAGAACTAAGGATGCCCTCCGCCAACAAGGCTCCTCAACCAACCAACAATTCTCTGCAAAGCGCCCCTGCTCCTCCACGCGTCAGTGAGGGTCACCCAGAGCAGCCTGGCTGCCCCGGAATCGACTCCTGGTCGCAGAAGGACAGAGCCCCTGAGCAGTGCTGCAGCAGCGCCCAGGCCCTGCAGGGAAGTGCCGGCCCTGCCGCTGCCCCGGGGAAGATCTGCTTGTGATGCAGCGCATGGCATTGTGACATCAGCCCGTGTCACCTGGAGCTCTGTTAGGCATTGTGACATCAGCCTGTGTCACCTGGAGCTCTGTTAGGCATTGTGACATCAGCTCGTGTCACCTGGAGCTCTGTTAGGTCACCGGCACGGAGAGGGCAGCTTCTCTTCCAGGAGCAGTTCCGCTCAGCTTACTGAATTACGGTACGCAGGAAGGCAAGCCTAACTTTAATGGCTCGGTAAGAGCAGCTGTCTGCCTAATAAACAGAAACCTGTGCATTCACAGGCACACGCACACCAGGTGAGGTTGAAATATCGACCATTGCTGTTCTTTACTCGGCAAACGGCACGAGAACCTGCCATGTGTCACACAGGCTGAGGCTGGTGAGCTGCTGGCACAGCTGCCCAGAGACGCTGTGCGCACCCCGTCCTGAGGGGTGTTCAGGTCCAGGCTGGGTGGCACCCTGCGCAACCTGACCTGGAGCCTGATCTCACTGTTGGCCGCAGCAGGGGGTTGGAACTGGGTGATCTGTGAGGCCCCGTGTGCTGAAAGGCAGCCACGTGGTCTCCCCAGAGCCTTCTGCTCTCCAGGCTCAACGAGCCCCAGTCTCTCAGCCTCTCTCCAAAAGAGACGTTCCTGATGCTGGCCTTTCAAGTCCCGTTGCTGATGTCCAAGTTTTGTGCCCATCGCGTGCTGACGCTGTTGTGCCAATCCATGGGCTCAACAGGGAGAACAAAGACACCAATGTCTTTGGGACAGGCTTATTTTATTGCCTATGACAACGTAACACGAGCAATAGTATTTACTGGCAGCCTCTGTAGCCAGGAGAGAAGCTTAACAGACAAGGCAATAAGCAAGGCAGTGGGCCTACTCATGGCCATGTGAGCTCAGCGATGGAGAAAGGTGCATCACCACCTGCCCCAGCACTTTGCCATCAGCCAGACCCGCAGCCACTGGGGAGCCCTGTTTGCAATGAGGATCTGTGGGGACGTGGATTGGGGATGGGAATGGGGTGGGGGATGGGGACGAGGTATGGAGGGAGGGATACGAGATGGGTTTGAGATGGCTATGGGGTGGATGCGATGGATATGGGATGGGATAAAGGTGTGGGATAAGGATATGGGATGGCTATGAGATGAGGCTGTAGTGGTTATGGGGCCATAGGGGCTACTGGTGGGACATCTCCAGATCATCCTAGAGACTCCTCAGAGCTCCTGGGCCCATCCTCGGAGTTTCCAGATCCTTCAAGGGATCCCTGGGAGCATCCTGGAGACCCCCTGGACATCAAGACCCCACTGGGACATCTCCAGACCCTTCAGGATGAACCCATGGATCCCCCTGGACCCACCTGGGAACACCCCCGCATGCCCCAAACCCCTCGAGGACATCTGCAGATTCTTCTGCATGACTCCAGGGGTGGATAGGGGAGGTTGCGGGAGGGAGAAAAGGGGCTAGCGAGGCTTCTAGAGGTGGAAAGAGGGTCTGGAGGTGGAGAAAGGGTGGAAGAGGGAAACTGGGGGATTGTGGTGGGCTAGAAGCCCTGTGATGTGGAAAGGGGACCTGGGGGTGGAGAGGGGATTGTGAGGGGGAAAAGAGGAGAAAGAGGCTTCTGTGAGTGGAAAGGAGGGTCTGGGGGTGGAGGGGTACATTGTGGAGGGGAATATTGTGGAGGGCAACTTGAGGAGTTGAAAGGGGGAAAAGGGGTTTTTGTAGGGCAGAAAGGGCAGGTCTGGGAGTGGATGGAGGATTGTGAGGAGAAAAAAAAAAGGAGTGGGGTCTCTACAGGGAGGAAAGGGGGTCCAGGAGTGGTGAGGAGGTTGTGGGGGGCTTCTATGGGGTGGGAGTCTGGGGTAGACCTCAGGGGAGTATTGGGGGGGAGAAGAGAGGAGTGGGGTGCCTATGGGGTTGAAAAAGAGTTGGAGGGGAATTTAGTGGGTTGTGGAAGGGAAAGGGGTGAACAGAGCCTCTGCAAGGCAGAAAGCGCATCTGGGGCTGGAGGGAGGAAGGGGTGGGAGGAGAGAGCCAGGGGTTGCGGGGGGCTTCTATTGGGCAGAAAAGGAGTCCGGTTGGGGGGGAATGGAGGTCAAAATGGGGGAACTGACTGCAGGGGTCAGGGAGGAGCACACAGGGGGTACAGGGGACTCCAGAGGTCAGAAAAAGGGGTCAGAAGGTGGGGGGAGCAAGGAGGACACGGGACCCTGGGGGCCAAAGAGAAGGTAATGGGGGGTGATGGGAGACTCTAAGGATCAGAATGGGGGAAATGGAGTGGGGGTACCCGGGAGGAGGAGAGGGGATTCTGGGGGTCAGATAGAGGGGACTGGGAAAGTGGGGGGACTCTAGAGCACAGAATGGGGAGACTCGTGACGGGGTGGAGGGACATTAGAGATCAGAACGGGGTACAGGGGAGGGATCGGGAGGGCGGGGGGACAGATAGGTGGACCCTGGGGGTCAGAATGGGGGAGGCGCAGAGGGGAGGGCTGGAAGAGGACTACAGGGATCAGAACGGGGGAAACGGAAGGGGGAAAAAGAGGGAGGGAGGCGCAACCCCGGGGGTCACACAGAGGGACGGGGGGGGTTGTGGGCGATCCGTGGCAGGGGGAGGGGAGGAGGGCAGTGAAACGCACGGGGTGGGGGAGGCGGGGAGACGCAGGGCAGCCGCCCCCGCCGAGCGGAACCCCGAGCACCACAGTGACGGCACGAGGCCAACGCAGAGCGGCACGCGGCCCCTGCAGCACCTGAACCCCGGCCCCCGCCCCGATGCCCCCCGAACAGCCACCTGCAGAAGCCGAGGCGGCTCTCGGAGGCCCGGCTGCTCCGCACGGCCGCCTCCTGCTCGGGTCGCGGGGCTGATGACGTCACTCAGCGGGGACGGCGCCTCGCCGCAACGACGGAGGACGGCTCGGTTCCGCCTACCGAGGACAGCTGGATTCCGACGGGGGACGGACGGGGCCGGCGGCCGTGCCTTCCCCTGACCTCCCGGCGTCCCCGAGGCACGGGGCGGCGGAGCGCCGCTTTCTCCGCGCGGAGCCTCGCGGCTCCGCCATCCCCCCGGCCCCATCGCTCCGCTTCCGGGGCCCCGGCTGCGGCTGCGGGGACGTGGGGGACCTCAGCGAAGCCGAGCCCGCGCCGCCCCGGCCCCGCTCCGCTCCGCTCCGTGCTTCCTGGAGAGCGGCGAGCACGGGCTGGCGGCCGCCGGCAGGTGGGGGAGCGGGGCGTCCGGCGGGCGGCGCGGCCCGGCGATGGCGCTGGGGAACTCGCTGGAGACGAGCGGCTCCGCGGGCGCCTTGATGTCGCGCTCCAGGCGGCGGTCGCGATGCCGGCCCGAGGCCGGCGCTGTGCGGAGCGGGACACTTCTACGTGCGTGCTGGAACTTTCCTGCTGGAAACAGCCCAGAGCAGCGCGGCACGATGGAGAGATGCGTGTGAACTCGCAGCCTGGTGTTACCTGAACAGTTTCCATGTAAGTCCCTGTTCAGTTTGTGCCTGCAGTGGTTGCAGTTGAGTGCTCTTTTTGTGCTTTTTCTTTTTGTCTCCAGGGCGTTAAGATAGAATTTGACTTTCAGTGTCTCCTAGTCTGCTGGTTTCTGCCTACTAATACACTATTTGTACGCACTGCTAGTCCCAAGTGTAAAAGAAAATACTGCTCTTTTCCTGTCACTTCTGTTCCCTTCTTTGTTCCAACAGGTTTGCTGCTTTTTTTTCTTTCTTTTTTTCTTTCTTTCTTTTTCTTTTTTTTTTTTTTATGGTAAAGCTGAGGCAGACATTTTCAGTCTTCACTATCCTATGGGCTGTAGATGAAAACAAAGAAAACGATGGGCATCGGGCTGAATTGTTCCTGAATAGATGAGACTGACAGCTACTTATTTTGAAGACAATTGCAGTGCCCTTATAATAAAAATTCACAGTAACTCTGGAGAACTGGATTTGAAAATGCCTTGGGACTGCTGTCAGCCCATATGCTAAAAGAGTGGCTTAATTACAGGGAGAGTGTAAGTTAGAAATTTGCAAATATCATAAGGGGAAATCTTGCTTCCCAGCCTGAAGCAGCAGGAACAACCCACTGCATCAAACATTGTTGTCCTTGTTTGAGTGTTCTTATGTGACACCATGTTTCTCTAGGTCATGTGCTGCTGAACTGAAGCCACGGCAAGGAAGACTTCTTGAAAGAGATTGTGGAATCTTTTGCAAACAAAAGTGGTTTATTTACATTGTTTGAAAGCCTCGTTGGGAGTGGAGCTTCTAAAGAGAGATTTTTCTCGGCACAGATGATGTGGGAGATGTCAGTCCCCAGGCACCAGAGCAAGGAGAAGTTACTGAACACGATATTGGTGAGAGGTGCTGCTTAAACTCCGCATACACGTGACTCTGTATCAGAGGTTCTTCTCCAAGTGCTTCATTTGCAGCAACAGACCAGTGTCTGTCATAGCTGTTCATCGTTCCCCTAATGAGAGGGTGCTTTGCAAGAAGTTTCACCTTCAGCTGCAGCGGAGAGGCAGCGTCATCATGCCAGGTTCTGAAGAATTTCTCACATACTTCCTGCTTCCACACTGTTGTCTTCTGGTCTGTTCTGATTCATTTCCAGTTGAAGCTGCCTGTTGAGCTTTGTGTGCTTGTACGCTGGTAAGGGCTGACAGGAAGGCCCGTACTTATTTATGTGTCATCTATGAACACAGGTTAGAGGCATGAAAGTGAAATAATTCCAGCATGAGTTGTGAACTAATGAGGTCTTCCCATTTTTTAAGCTTAACCTGATGATGAAGTCTGGCTTTGAATTTGAGCGTAACAAGAGTAGAATGCTGGTGGCCTCCTACTTGGCTGTTAGTGGTCGGAAACATGTAGACTATTCAGGGTGCAAAGCAATGAGGCTTATGGCCCTTTCTCTTTGTATGTGTGTTATATTTGTGCATCTGTTTTATATATAAAATAGAAGTTTCTGCTACTGCGGCCTCTCTGAAGAAGTTTGTTCATCATGTTTTGAAATACATAACGCACCATTTAAAAAACGGTTTGTGCTTCTTGCTCGTAGGCCAAAGATTTTCCTTGTTAGAGAAGTGTGATGTTATCTCCATTCTGTGCTTTGTCAAAACCACTGACAAGTGCCAATGTACTTTGGTTGCGCCCTTCTGTGAAGTAGCTGTTGCTTCTGCAGGAGTTATTTGTGTAATGTGAACAGGTGCAGAAGTTACTTGAAGAAAGCAGCATCTTACTTGGAACTTCTTAGTTGCAGCTTGTTAGACAGAGGCGAGCAGGTGGGAGGAGGTTGGTGGGGAAGTGCTTTGATGGGAGAAACGTTCAGAGCTCGCTCCTCTAGCAGTGAAACCCAGCTCTGATCAGATGCAGGTCTTCCTAACTCGGACGCAGACCCTAGCTTCTCACAACCCTTGTTGTTGCACAGGTGCTGTTCGGATGCACAGCTGTAGTCTCCAGCACCTCGCGTGGCTTGGCTTGCAGTGGAATTCTGTGTCAGTGTTATTCCCACTGCGCAGATCGTTACAACAACTTTTTCACTCGCCCACGAGACATCGAGACTGGAAACAGGTGCTCCTGAGTCTGTTTGCCTGCTGGTCCCTGAAGTAAGCAAGCTTCCCAAGTTCTTAAATGCATTTAAATGCCGGGTTTTTGGTCCCTAATTCCTTCTGTTTGTTTGTTTTTACCAAAGCAGGATTTTTTCCTCGGGATGGTGTTCACTAGCAACTTAGAACTGCAAGAGAAGTTCAGCACTCAGCGTGGCACACATCAACCTCCTTGCTTACCGTTGCTGCTGTGCAAACAGAACTGTACTGAGAAGCAAAGGTCCTGGTGGGATGCTGTGTGTACTCTCATGCAGAAAAAAACAACGTAGGAATTCTTCAGTTTGGAAATATTGGAAGCAACCTTCTAGAGGGCTTCTGAATAGATTGCCATGGGCTGCATAAAACCAGTTCCTTTTGTTTGAACGTTCAAGGCTTTTTGCTGCAGGGGTGTGAGATGGTGAAGAGCTTTGTAAAAACGGGCTTTATGGTTTCTGATACTGCATTTGTAAAGTACTGGCTTAGGACTAAAGCTGCTTGTTGTGTTCATCAAACAAGTGACGTGTGAGCAGATGGAAAAGAGGGAATGCTAACTGAGGAATGTTTCTGTTGACATTCAGGCCGGACTCGGCAGCCACGGTGAAGCTTCTTGTACAGCGTGGATTGAGTACTGTGTGAGCCCTGGAGAGACACGGCCTTCACCTGCCTTAATTATACACTGGGCAAGAAGCCTGCAAGCAACAGTAAGTTAAGATTGTCTGTAAATAAGTACCGTCTGTTTTTCTCTGATGTGCAAAGGTAACAGGCTAAATAAAATCAGATGAGAATGTAGTATTGAGAAGTGCTGCTGATTTTGGTGGCATGACTGGAGCAACCACCTTGCCTGACAAGTACTCTCTACCTCACGACTCTGAACGGCACAGGTAAAAGCAACGTTGTTTTCTCCCCATGTTGCTTTCTGTGACTATAGAGAGACCTTCTGAAATACGTCCCAAGTGTCAGAGAAAAGTTCTTGAAACTTCTCGAGAAAACAACTGCATCAGAGAAGAAAAAGTAAGAATGACATTTTATTGGGATTTTCTGTGACAGTTTGAATTTCTCTTCCTCAACAGGGCGTTAGCCTGAACTCGTGCGACCAGAAGGAATCTATTGGAAGAAGCGTCTGCTACTGGAAGGAAATTCTGCTTAGGTTGAAAACTATCAAAAAGCACAGAAGTATTCCTGAACCTGCTGATCCTCTCTTCAAGCATTTCCATGGTGTGGACATCCAGGTACTGATGGATATTCAAAGAGGAGAGTAAGAGGGGTTGTACGTCGCGGGCTTGCATGCGAATGGTTGTTTGGTTGGTGTTTTGTTTTGGTTGGCTTTGTGTGTTGATGGGTGGTGGTTGTCTTATTTTTTTGTCACTGTACTGCTAATGCTGAGATTTGGTAGTATCTTTCTGTTGAACTCCTCGGAGTTTTAAAACTCTGTGATTGGAGGACACTGAACTGCCTTAGTACCAGCTTTCTGAAAAGCTGCTTTCCTGTCATACAGGGAAACCAGGCATAGTCTTAACCTCCTCCTGTCTGCCTACTTACTGGATGCTTACAGTCTTACACCGACTGTTCCAGGTGTCCACACTGTGTTGTGTGTGACTTGTCTGTGGCTTTGGTTGTAGGTCCTCCAGGTTGCAGCCTGTGAAGAAGAGGCACGTGTGGCTTTTGCAATGCTGGGTGCAGCTGAAGGCAAAACTGATGATGCTTTATTAGCCTTTGAAGCTGTTAACAATGCGGTTTCGTACTGGAACCTATGCACTGTAAGTTTGTGAATTGCATTCCCTCAGAATGCTTTTCTGTCACTTGCGTTCTGACCAATTCTTCCTGATCGATATGCTGTTACTTAGCTGTGTCAAAGAAAGGCAGAGGAGGTTGAGAGTGATGGTGTGCTACCAGAGGAACAAGAAGAACGCAAAGCCTGTCTTGTTGAAAGGCAGCACTGCCTGATGAAGATGATTGAGGAAAGCTCCACTGACCCGTCAGTAGCTGCCCAAGTAAGTAAAGGAATTAATGCTTGTGTGAATGGTCCTCTTAGTTAATGTTAACAGATGTAGGGCTTTCCTGGGGGAAAACAACAACAAAAGCACCCAGAGTTTCTGCAGAAAGCCGTGTGCACTGTTCAGCCGTAGATCAGGACGCAGTCTCTTGCTCTGAGGAAGAACTGCCCTCACGACTTGCGTTTCCAATCAATTTCTAGCTGCCGCTATCTGTTAGAGCTGTGACGGAAATGCTGAACGCAGTGATCCGGGAGCTTGGGGAGAACGGTGAGGAGGGAAGTCTTGCCTCCAGAAACATCTCACGAGCTGCGCACGTGGAAGTGAAAGATGCAGTTCCATCACCCAAGAAGTTCTCTTCTCACCAACTAACACCTACCAGGTATATTAGCCGGTTACTCTTTTGGGGAAGTGTTCCTTTTGTGTAAGAAAATCCAAGTTCAGTAAGCCTTTGCTCAGACTCTCCTTCAGTGGGCAGAAGATCACAAGTCCTTACTTCAAAAGCTGTGTCAGCAAGTGGAAGCTTTAAAGGTAAACAGCTTTTGTCACTATACTGGATGCAGAACAGTTGATCTTTTTGTTCTGGTAAGTACTTTGTGACCCAAGCATTGAACTAAGCTTCACTTGCCAGGCTGCCTCTTAACTCAGTGAAGAGAACTGCTATAAACATCCGCTTAAATTCAGGGCAAGAGTGAAACTTTGTTGCCTACAAACTGTAATTTGGTACTCAGATATAGGAAGTAATCCTGAGGATTGTGTGTGCAGAAAGTTGTGCTTTCTTCAGCTTAGCTGTTGTCATCTTGGCTCTGGGTTTATTTCTAGCTTCAAGGAACAGTCTCGGTTTTGTAAAGCATGGGCAGATCGTGGATTATTGCAGCAGTTAACTCTTCTTTTTTTTTGTCTCAGATCTTGAACGTGCTTTTAAATAGCAAAGGAGCGTAGGGATCATTCCTTGGGTTTTCCCCACATACCTGTGTTTCATACGTTTCCATTCTCTTAATTGAAACCCTGTCTTTAACAGAATGAAACACGGGAAATGAAACGTAACAGTTGCAGTGTAAGCGTGCCATCTCATCGCTGGCCTGCTGAAAGCTGTGGAGCAGATCCTGTGTCAGATGGTTATGGGAGAGCACAACATGTTTGTGAAGCTCCTTGGAAGGGTAAGTTGATGCTGAATTTTTAATTGACCACGTAGCTAAACAGAGTGAGACTTCTTAAAACCTTTCTGCAGTGTTCTGAGATGAATGAGTAAAACTGGTCCCTGGGGAAAGTTCATTCAAGTCAGAAATGAAAACTGGATGTAAACCCTTTTCTTGGTGTTCCTTTTCAGTTGCTACCTCTGGCCCGTCTGTTTGCAGTAGCCAGTCACCTGCTGTGACTCGCAGTGTCTTTGAAGAACTGCTGCAACCAATGTACCACCAACAGAGGTGAGGACAAACGAATCTGCTCAAGCCATTTCTACTGCTTTGTTGAAAACAGCTGGTTGTGATTCTGTGTGCAGCTGGGTATAACTGCGGTTCCCTAGAGAGCATTTACTGCACTTGAGGTCTGCTGGAGACAGGCAGAAAGTTCCATTATCAGCTGATCTTTGGGATGTGGGATTTGGGAGAAACAGCCAGCAAGAGATGTTTTTAACGTGCTGGCACATGTCCTCTGCTCGTTGTCTGCGATGTTCTTTTCCCCACAGTAGTATGGGGACTTGCTGGTTTTGACTTTTTTGATACTGAAGGAAATGAGTCAGTTCACTTACGCTTCTCTCCAGTCTGTGTGTTCAGATACCATCCAAGTTTTGAACGTATGATTTCAGTTTAAACTGGTGAGAGTTGAGATCTAATTTTAAGGTGCACCTTGCTATGAAGAGTGCACGTTGCATGGGCTTCAGCCCCCTGATCCCTTTTTCTCCTTTTGCACGAGGAAGTAACGGTGTGTTTTTCTTTAGGCACCTGTCTGTGGCATGAACGGAGCTGCACCTCAGCACGTAGACGTGCTCAGCAACAAGCGATCCACGCGCCGCCCCTGCACAGCACTTGTGCTGGTGTGTTTCCTCAAGGCACCTGTGGTGCACCTGTGTGTTTTGATGCTCCATCTGCTGGAATCCTTTCTCCTCGTGGAGGTGATGATCGCTACAACTACGGCCTGCCCCAGGCGAGCGCAAATCCACCTCTGCCTGAACCAGGCTGTTTTACAAAACCTGCGTTTGCACCCACAGCTTTAAAACCTGCAGAGTCCTGTGTCGGTGCCGCACAGGACAAATTAGGATCCGCCTTTGTGAAAAAGGAAGGGCAGTGGGACTGTAACATCTCTTCAGTGAGAAATGAACCCACTGCCCCAAAATGTGTTGCCCTGCAGAACGCAAACAAAACTCGTTCAGCAGTATCTCTTCAAGAAGTTTCCTTTAAACTCGATGGGAAAACCCCAGCGTGTACCTCTCAGAATCTGGCAGATGCTGAAGCGAAGCCTGCAGAGGGAAGATGTAACTTCTCAGTGTGGATGCCTCCAGGCGGATTTAAATTTGGCATAGAGGAGTGCAATACAAATTGCGCTAAGAAAGATGATCCACCCAAGGAGCGTACAGCAGACTTGACAAACATGGATGGAAAAGACAAAAATGAACTGCCCTCAGGTGGTGGAGTTACACTCCAATCTCAAGAAACAGCAAACAGGGACAAGAGTGAACACACCTGTGAGAAAGGCACGTGGATAACACCTCATGTTTCTGGTACGAACGCAGCCAAAGCATCTCCTTGTGGTGCGAACTCTGTAGCTGTGCTGGAGGAAGCTACCAGGGAACAAAGTGACCTCAGCCATGGTGGTGATGGTTCTGATGCTGCTGTAGAGGCCTCAGAGGCTTTAAGCACCTCTGAAACGCCAAGAAAAACCATGGTTTCTGCTCCAAAGTTTGTATTTAGGTCTGAATGTGTCAAGAGCGTTTTCAGTAATGAAAAGACATTCCCATCTGGCAATACCTCTGCCATTGGTTCCCTCTTTGGATTCGGCTTTAATCCTCCAGGAAAGAGCGCTGATGGAATTTCAACATCTCAGAAAGCAGAGCAGGAAAAACCGGGAGTGGCTGAAGCACCCAAAAGCTGCAGTGCAGCTCAGAAGAGCCCAGAAGAGATGTGAAATAAGTTCTGTTCAGTCGCTGTGTCATATCTTCTGGAATTTCATATGCTCAGAGCTCATCGGTAGTACAGCTGCTGCAGACAGGGAAATTGTGGCCAGCACACTGGATAGCTTAAAAATCAAACAACTTCCTGTGCAGCGTGGTGCAGGCAGTGTTGCATTGCTAAAATGAATTTCAAACGCTGGAACCTGTTGGGCTCTTCCTAATGAGGTTCAACACGGCAAAGTGCAGGGTTTTGCATTTGGGCCGGAAGAACCCCAGGCACCTGTAGAGGCTGGGAGGAGCAGTCCTTGAAAGCAGCTCGGCAGAGAAGGACCTGGGGGTCCTGATGGACGAGAGACTGAACATGAGCCAGCAGTGCGCTCTGGCAGCTCGAAAGGCAAATGGGATCCTGGGCTCCATCAGGAGAGGGGTGGCCAGCAGGGACAGGGAGGTGATTGTCCCTCTCTACTCGGCTCTTGTGAGGCCCCATCTGGAGTACTGTGTCCAGGTGTGGAGCCCTCAGTACAAGAAAGACATTGAGATTTTGGAAAGGGTCCAGAGGAGGGCGACTAAGATGATCAGGGGGCTGGAGCACCTCCCCTATGAGGACAGGCTGAGGGAGTTGGGCTTGTTCAGGCTGGAGAAGAGAAGGCTGCGGGGTGACCTCATTGCAGCCTATCAATACCTGAAGGGAACCCACACCCAGGAGGGGAGTAAACTCTTCAAAAGGGCTGACAACAGCAGGACTAGGGGAAATGGTTTTAAGTGAAGGAGGGAAGATTTAGGTTGGATGTTAGAGGGAAGTTCTTTACTAGGAGAGTGGTTAGGCCCTGGAACGGGCTGCCCAGGGAAGTTGTGGATGCCCCGTCCTTGGACGTGTTTAAGGCCAGGTTGGACGGGGTCCTGGGCAACCTGATCTGAATGTGTATGTTTGGTGGCCCTGCTAGGCAGGGGGGTTGGAACTACATGATCCTTGGGGTCCCTTCCAACCTGGGTGATTCTGTGATTCTGTGATCTGTGATTCTGTGATTTTGAGAAGGCAGGGCTTTTCATTCACTTCAGTGCATGATGAGTGTCGAGCTGAGGGTACAAAGCCACTGAAGAAAGGAAAACACTGAATAATTCTGCATTATCTGATGTCAGAATTGTAACAGTGCTGTAGGTGACAACAGCTTCTGGGGAAATCACGCATTACTGTGCTGTGTTTTAGGTGGAGGTAAAGTCTGGAGAAGAATGTGAAGGAATTGTCTTCAAAGAGAGGGCAGAACTTTACAGCTGGGCCAGAGATGCTGCTCAGCGGAAGGAGCGCGCTCTTGGAGAGCTGAAGGTCCTCTTCCGGACACAGCAGAAGTATTCCAGGACCCTCATGAGAAGGGACCAAGTTGTTGAGGTGCGTGCAAAGCATGTCATCGCCACAGAAATGAACTCCTTGCCCTCTGAAACATCAAACTGTTTGAATTTGGACAGCTACAGGTGATGCTGGTGAGTCGGTTGGGTGGTTTTTACAGTTCTTTTCGGTCTCTCCTGCAGTTTGTTTGGCTTTGTTTTACCCTGGAGATCCTACAGAACAAAAGCTGCTGATCTCTGGCTGCAGTGAGTAGAGCTAAGGAAATCTCTTCTTGGGTTTGTTTTCAGACGGTGAAGTGGAAGTAGAGCGAGTTGCGGTCAGATGAGAAGTTCAAGAACTGGCTGATTCTTTCGAGAGGAGATTGAAGAATGCCAGCAAAGCTTGTCAGAGCTGCAGAAGGGCCAGCTCTCTCTGGCAGCGGAGCTGTCAAAGGACACCAGCCCTGTTGTTGTGTATTTTGACGTTTCTGCCAGCGATGAACCTTCAGGACACACAGCCACGGAGCTGCTTTCACACATTGTCCCTCGAACGGCTGAAAAGTTCAGGGCCCTGTGCACCGGGGAGAAAGGCTCGTGGATTCAAGAGTACCACGTTTCACAGGATAGTTAGTGACTTCCTATGTCAGGTAAGCTTAATGTGAAGGCTTTTCACGGAGAGAAAAAACCCACCTGGGCTGCAGCAGCGCATGGATCCTGCCTGAAAGTGGGCTTTTCCGGTTTTTGACTGTAGTGAGAGTAGCCAAAATCAGCAGGGCTGCTGTCAGCAGCGATGCCTCAAGCTTTCCCGACACTTCTAGAGACGATCACGTTTTATTCTTGGACAGCTGTGACTTCATGGGAACGCCACAGCCTGCATGTGAGACTTCATTTTGTTCATGCTGTTATCTGCCTGATCGCTCCTCTTTGACAGCTGTTTGATTTGTGGGCTCTTGAGAGCCAGCTTTCAGCCTTTGGCAGCAGCAGGAAGCGGAGCTCCCGACGTGTTGTAGGCAGCGTTTGCTCTGCTCAGGGGCCTTGGCTGCAGCGTGCGTGCAGAGAACAGCGTGTGTGTTTGGCATGGCTGTGCAGCAGAGAATGGAAATGGTAGTTTTCTCATTTTTCAGTGCCTCCCAGGACAGGACTCTGTGGTAGATCAGAAATTGGTGTGCGTGTTGGATTTGCTGTTTAGCAGGTGCATTCTCCTGCTGCATCTCTGTGTATCTCTGTATCCTACTGTACTTTGACTGCAGGAGTTTTCTCGCAGTAGGGTCAAGGCCACCCAAACTCAGTTCTGTTGTGCTTTGAGTATGGAGCCCTTTCAAGGCTTGATTATAGACCTAGCAGAGTAGAAGCCAACGCTGTGTGAACGACAATTCAAGAGTGTCCTTTTCTAGAAGAAGAGCAAGGCAAAAGCGAGGACGTAATTCTAGCGATTCAGCTGCAGGCTTCTTTTAACTTTGTGTAGCAGGGCATTTTACATCCTGTTACTGTGTTTCCTACAGGTGAGTTCATTCTTGGTTGTGTGACTGCTATAAACAACCGCTGGTATCCAGAGTGCTTCTGCTGTGATATCTGCCAACAGGTATTGGCAGGTATTGGATTTGTCAAGAATGCTGGCAGGTGGGTCTTCACCCTTCCTTCTGTCACTGGTAATGATGAAAATGGAATGAAAGTTGGGAGGGATGTGCAGGGTTTGGTTCCTAAAGCTTTCCTGCTGAGATGGAGTAAGCGAAGTGTCTTTTATGAGGAAAAGGTCTTAGAATGCATCACAAAACTGAGAGTGGTATCTTAGAATGTGCACGTGAAATATTAACTACTTATCCACTTCGACACCAGATTTCCTGTCAAGTGTGTGTTTTGTGCTGGTGATGTTTCAGGATCAGTAGGATGATACAGTGCCACAGACCTTTAGAAACAAATCAGATGCAGAAGTTTTGTAATTTTTAAACAGATTTTTATTTTCCTGACGTGGGTTCCCAGTATGAGTCCAGTTTATCACCGTTTTCACTACTAAATGCTCTCATTTCAGTGGGATCCTTCAGGGATTTTTTTTGAATAGACGTGTAGCTGTTGCTTTCATATCTCTAATGTGATACACACAGTTATGTAGAGAATTAGGGCCTGTTTTGCCATCCAGCTTCCGATCTAAATCTCTGAAGAGTCTGAGGGTAAAGCATGGGAGTGGGGCGGGATGGAAGACTGCAGTTTGCAGCACAGGGTGCTTCCTTAGGAAATAGGAAATCTGGGTGCCAACTTGCTTATGGCAGCAAAATGATTGACATTATTTTTCTGATACAGAGGGCAGGAAATTGGTCTTCTTCAGCTGCCTCAGTCGTTGTCTTGCCTACATTCTTTGTTTTCAGTTGAGTTGCCTGAGCATGCTTTTCTTGTCATCTTCCCCTCACCTCGTCTTGCCGGCTTCTGCAGCTGCAGAATACGGAGCTGCGTGTTTCTGCGTCCCCCAGCGATGCATGGATCAGGGGCAGTGCAGGATGTAGCACACGTTGTTAGTTGTTTGGTTCTTAGTACAGGGGAAGCTCTCATTGCAGTGTCATGGCAGAGGCTGGTTTGAAAAACAACCTGTAGTACTGTGTCAGTGCTATTGTCAGCTTACATTTTTCTTTCTCTGATGTTTGACATCATGGGGAAAATGCAGAGGCGTGCATTTTGCTTTGGGTTACGTTTATGTAAATCTAATGAAACCAGTGCTAAGAGAGCCAGGATGTAAGCCAGGCAATGAGTACAGCTTTCTGACCTGTTTGTGACGAGTTCAGTAGCTATTTTCAGAGAGATTTGATGCATCCTACTTAGCAGGCTTTTCTCAGGATCAATCAAGCTTGTTTAAAAAGTAATCATACTGAACTGTCGTGTGTGATGCTGGTGAAGACATTACTGCAGTATAAATCCTGTTACTGAAACAAGTGCTGAAAATTAAATGATCTCTACAGACAAGAAATGATCTCCTGCTTCAGCTCATGCTCTCAATTAATGAATCTTTGAACAAGAAGGAACTCGCTGCTGATGCTCGCGAACCGAAAGTAGAATGATTACATTGTTTACCTGCCGTGACAAAATGGGCGTCCCCACCTGTGGAGCACGTGGAACACCAGTGAAAGGACGTGTGGTGAACGCTGTGGGCAAGCAGTGGCACGTGGAGGTAAGCATCAGCTGACACGTGATCTGTCACACATGTAAGGGCTGACGTGCTTAACTGGAATATCGCCGACCAGCTGCTGTGAAAGGATTAGAAAAGTGTGCAGCAGCGATCAGCAAATCATCTCCTCATCCCTTGTTCAACCTTCATTTGCCTGATCTTCCACTGAGAAAAGACCTCTGCCTGCGGAGCTGAAATCAGCAGTCCAAGGAAGCATTGCAAGGTCCCTGTAGAACAACATGTCACCAAGTGAGAAGCAGGATGTGTGGAAAGGCAGCCATGTTCTGTGACAAACGCAGCACTAGTGGGCATCATAACATTGCTATGGCTTCCAGTTACTTGCCAAATAAACATCTCTAAGGCAGTTGAGGTGACAGTTCCTATTTCAAGTCCGTGTGCAAGATTTACTTCTTCCATTTAAGCTGTGAAGATAAGCATTCTAGTCCTTTTGCTGTGAAATTCTCCTGCAGCAGGTGCTTTCTTCACAAGATGCAGTGGTGGTGCAAATTACTTGACCTCACTGGGTTCTGTCAATAATAACATACCAGAATCACTTCAGTGCTTTTTTTTTTTTTTCTTTTTTGTACCTTTTGAGTTGAAATGTTAAAGACAGTAAAAGGAACGTTATTTTAGTGATCCAAAAGTACAGAGCAATAGTTGTAATTCTTATTTCCAAGATGGCACAGCGAACTCAATAGGCTTTGGTCATGTTCAGCATAGGGATTGTTTGTTTGCTTTCTCGGAAAAAAAAAAACAACACCATTATTTACAAGAAATTGAAAAAGGATCTGTACTTTTCTTCGTAGCATTTTGTTTGTGCAAAATGTGAAAAGCCATTCCTGGGTCGTGGTCATCATGAGAGAAAAGGCTTGGCATATTGTGAAACCCACTGCAGCCATCAGGTAAGGCTGCATGTTTTTGAAAATTGTGATTTTTAAACTCACAAACAGATGTTATTAATGGGAGCAGGAAAATCAGGGAGAGTCTGTTTTCTTAGGATCACCTGTGAGTGTAAAGCCTAATCAGTAGGTGTTCTGCTGCAGTCGGTTTGTGCGGGTTTCTCTGTAGGTAAGTTTTGCATTGCAGAAAGAAAACTGCAGGTAATTCACAAAGGATAGCTGGGCTAATCAGAATCTAATTGCTCTTCAAGCTTAGTGTTGCTTATCTTGAGCTGTTTCAAGCTTTTGCAGATGTCTAAGATGGGAGCAGCTTGTGACACCCAGTTTTCCCCAAGCACATCAGGACGATCTGCCGCTCAGGAGCTGTGGTTTCACACAAAGCCTTTGGGTGGCGTGGACTTCCTTACAGCTGCAGTTCTCAGACGACCGTGCGTTAAGATGCGCTGCATCAAGCAGCTCTTCCATCCGGTTGCTGAAGACCAACAAAGACTGAACTTGTCAGAGGACAGCACCTAGCATTGAAAGAAGAGCTGTACGTAGTTGCACCGTTTCCCTCCAGCCTCCCTTGACTGTGCGGTCCAGGACCGTAATGGATAGAGCTTTCTGCTTTGGAAGATGTGAATGTCGTTGGAGTCCAGCAGGGCATATCTGGAAATATTTGGATACAGCCGAAGAGCCCTCGAGCACACTGAGGAGCTGTGAGAAGGCACTAGGGTGCTCTGAGATGTCTCTTGGTCCCCCTGCAGCACGCATGATTGCTCTAGGGCGTGTCTGGATATCTGCGGAGCAAACTGTGGGGCCCTGAGAAACCTCTGT
The DNA here is from genome assembly GCF_023343835.1 of Lagopus muta. NCBI lineage: Eukaryota > Metazoa > Chordata > Aves > Galliformes > Phasianidae > Lagopus > Lagopus muta. The sequence goes on from NC_064462.1 coordinate 925,675, forward strand.
GGCACATTAGGGGGCACTGGAAGCCAGAGGTCAACAGGGGAGTCCTTGGAGACCCCTTGGTAAGACTGCATGGGCCCTGGAGAGTAGGAGCAGCTTGTACTGCTTGCACCTGCTGGGCTGGGAGCTGATTGCCTGGGAGCTGATTCCCTTGGTTTGATTAATGTAATTACCGGATGATAATTAAATCACGCTATTCAACAGTCATTACAGATCACTTTTTTCCCAAAGTTCTGTCACGCAGCTGTTGCAGCTTTGCTACAATATGCCGAGTTGATTCAAAGTTCCACTGATGCTCCTAAAGCACTCAAAGTGCTTTTGGGGGCAGTGAGGAAACGGCTCTGACAGATTCGTCATTAACGTGCGTTATGCGGCAATCCAGGCCTCCTTGGGCTGCATGAATTCAGTTTCCCCGCCGCGTTCCATCTCCCTTCGGCGCGGCAGTGGAGCCGGAGACCCACTCAACATGGCGCACTGAGGCACCGCACCGCATCCCGTTCCTACCTTCCTCCCGTCATGCACTGCGCGACAACAGCCGTTCCGGTTTCGGCGCTGCGGTGATTGGTCCATCCTCTCCCCCGGCCGGAAGTGAGCGTTCCGACAGCGAAGTTGGAACCCGGCGAGCTGCCGGCCGGGCCGCGCTCTGTGCAGCTGCCGGCTGCCCCGCTCGCATTCGGCCCGTCGTAGCGCGGTTCCGGTCTGCGGCGGAGGCCGGGTCGCCCCGGAAAGGAGGTTGGGGGGCTGGGAGTAGCGCTCCGTGTGTTTGCGCTGAGGCGGCGGCGCTCCTCGGGCGGAGCGGCCTGCAGAAAGGCCGGGCTGCGCTGTGCCGGAGCGGCGCGCGGGGTGGGATCGAAGCTGAGGCGGTGCTGCTAAGGGACAGAGCGCTGCTGGGCCGCTTAGGCCTATGGGGAGAGGCTCCCGCTGCTTCCTAACGAGGTTCAGCAAGGCCGAGTGCCGGGTCCTGCACGTTGGCCACAGTAACCCCCATGCAGCGTTACAGGCTTGGGGCTGAGTGGCTGGGTGACTGTTAAGAGGAAAGGGACCTGGGGGTGCTTGTCTGAACACGAGCCAGCAGCGTGCCTAGGTGGCCAAGAGGGCCAGCGGCCTCCTGGCCTGCATTAGAAATAGTGTGGCTGGCAGGAGCAGGGAGGTGATCGTCCCCCTGTACTCAGCTGTGGTGAGGCCGCACCTCGAGTATTGTGTTTGGTTTTAGGCCCCTCACTGCAAGAAAGACATTGAGGCCTGGAGTGTGTCCCGAGAAGGGCAACGAAACTGGTGAGGGGTCTGGAGCACAAGTCTTATGAACAGCGGCTGAGGGAGCTGCGATTGTTCAGTGTGCAGAAGAGGAGGCTCAGGGGAGGCCTCATTGCACTCTACAACTTCCTGAAGCTCCTTGTGATGAGGAGGGGTTTGGCCTCTTCTCCCAGGCAACAAACAGGACTGGAGGAAATGGCCCCAAGTTGTACCAGAAGAGGTTTAGGTTAGACGTAAGGCAGAACTTTTTCTCTCAGAGAGAGAAAGAGAATTAGGATAGGCTACTGGCTGCCCAGAGAGGTGGCGGGGTCGCTGTCCCTGGCAGCGTCCAAGAGGCGTCTGGATGAGGAGCTGTGAGATCTGGTCGAGTGCTTGTGGGAGCAGTGGTGATGGGAGGGCAGTTGGGACTAGATGATCTTGCAGGTGGTTTTCAACCTTGTGATTCTATGATTCTAAAGCTGTAGTCCAGCCCTGCTGCTGCTCTGTGGCACGAAGCTCTGAGCAGTGCTCTGTACTGTTAGCATAAGGGAAGTCCGAGCCATGCAGTGTGATTCACAGTCAACTTTAAGCCTTTTTGTTTTGAATTTTAGGTGGTTTTGCAGAGGTGAAACTCGGACGGCATCTTTTTACTGGTGAAAAAGTTGGAGCAAAAACCATGGACCAAGTTGCTTTAGGGGTAAGCCAAAAGATATTTAAATATGATGACACCTTCTGTTGCAGTTGTGGAGTTCTCGAGAACACAGGGAGGTGGTATATAGAAATGCAGCCTACTAGTGCCATTGCCTTTTGAAGGATGCTGTAGGAGTGGAAAAAGTTCAGCAGAACACCACAAATCTTGTTCCTCGTTGTTCAGAGGGCAATGCTCTCTGGCTGTAAAATGGAGGAAGTTCAACATTACTACAGCAACTTTAACAAAATGCGAATGAAAATACTGGATATTTTACCTTTCAGCTTTCTCTGATCTGTGTTTTAGAATTCCTATGGGAGTAATGTCAGCCATTGCTGAGTTGATGCTGAATTGTGTACTGTCACATACAAGCTTTGACATCTTATGTTACACAGTAGTCAGATGTGGTACCTGGTGTGCCAAATTAGTTAGCAATTTCATAGCTTGCTTTTATGGTCTCTTAAGGATGACTTGCCTCATGTTAGAACAGAAATTGGTGCCATGAAGAACTGAAGTCAGCAAGATGTTTGCCAATTGTATCATGTAACAGAGACATCAAAGAAAATATTCATGGTCTTGGAGGTAAGAAATAGTGTTTCTGCCACGCTTAAGGCTACTTTTTTTATCTTTAGCAGCAGACAATAATATAGAAATGAAGCTGAAATGAAATGATTCTTAAATATCTCAGTGGTGAATGGGTTCAAGATTCATTGGTTTTAAAATGAAGAATGCAATGTTCTATATTCTGTCTTTCTGTAAAAGGCACTAATCAGCATTCACAGTAAGGGAACTGGTTTTAATTCCTAACTCACACTTCAGTTTTTAAAGTAGCATCTGCAAGGTCTGCAGGACACCAGAGCCCCCACGTTGTTGCCATCTCCTGAGTGATTTATGCCACCCACGACATTGAGTGCAGTGCCTCAGTTACCAGATTGGAGGCAAGGGTCAGATTGTGTAGCTTGTGTGGTGTGCCACAGTGCTGGCCCATGGCATAACTGGAGCACTCTGTACTGCTCTGACTGAGCACGGGGAATGGTGTCCTGTGCTTGCTGTGCTCTCACTGCTGCTTATTTTTCTCGGATGCATTCTAAATACGTTGTCAGATAACTTTACCTTTCTCATTAAAGCATTGTCCTGGAGGGAAGCTGTTTGATTATATTGTTTCTAAGGACCACCTTTCAGAAGAGGAAGCTACGAGTCTTTTTTCGACAGACTGTTTCAGCACTTGCTTATGTTCCCAGTCAGGGTCATGCCCACAGAGACATCAAACCAGTAAGTCTGAACTGTATTCAGTCTTTCATAAATAACAATGAGCGTGTTTTTATTTTTCCATTGGGAGAGAAAGTTGTCCCTTTGTGGTTGTGGTTTATTTAACCTGGCAGGTGCCTGAGCATCACGCAGTGCTTCACTCAATCCACTCCTTTCCAGTGAATTGCAGAAGGTGATGGAAGGGGGAAGAAAACCACACAAAGTAGAACTCATGGGTTGAGATAAAATTGTTTACTGAGGTAGAGGAAGGGAAAAGGATAACAGTTCTGATGAATGCAAAAGCAATTGCTCACCACCTACCAATCAATGTCCAGTTAGGCTCCCAGCAGTAGAAGAGATTTACATGAACTTCTACGCCCTTCAGAACTCCTTCCACACCATGTCATATGGTGTGGGATATCCCTTTGGCCAGTTTAAGTCAGCTGTCCTAATTCTGTTCCCTCTCACTTCCTTGGGCTCTCAGCTGAGAATGACTTTGGCTCTTTGCAACACTGCCTAGCAGTAACTACAGGTGTCAGCGTGCAGTGTGCTCCAGTTTTGTGCCTCAAGGGAGAGTGATCCTTCAAACAAACAGTGGCTATGCAGAGTATGGGATGGGGTGCATGCCTTGGCTCCATCCAGTGGGTTTTCTGTCACTGAAGGCTTTAAGCACGGGTTAGATACTGGAAGGTTTGAGTCTTTCTACACAAGTAGGTTAGAACTTTGCATTTCTTAAGTTGCTGATATTGCCGAGTAAAGCAAATCATTACAGCACAAGCATTTTCCTAGGCATCTTATGAAATCCTCGTATCTAAAGAATCTTTCCCCTCTGAAAAATAAAGCATTGCCTATACTTTTTGCAAGGAACTGGCTTCCAGCTGAAAAGCTGGTGGATTCACAGGCTCAGACAGGCACTTGGAATGGAGGTGACTTCTAGAGATTTGTGCCTGAACCTGCTGCTCCGAGAATCCTGACACCAAGTTTCTCAGAGCTTTTTCGTTTTCATGCTCAACCTCTCCCAAGGATGAGGCTGCATGCTCTCTGTGGGCAATCTGTTCAATGCTTGAGCAGTTTTGTTTCCTTCTGTCCAGTCTGCTGTTTCCATGAATGACTGTTTTCGGTCACTATCCCACCATGACCTGCTGTACGGATTCTCAGGAATCTGTCTTCCTTTCTTCATGCCTCCCTAGTGGGCGTTTAGAAGTTGCCATGAGGTTCCTCTGCACTCTGAACAAACCTCTTTCTCCCCAGTTTCTCTTCTCTGAGTGGGAGCTTCAGCTCCCTGCACTGACTGGAGGCCATCCACAAAGCTTGCTTCAGGTTGTTATCTTTCCCAGCCAAAAACTAACTACAGTATTGTAAATGTGGTCCAATGAGTGTGCAGCAGGGGTGACTTGTCCTGGTCTGGTTGTGCTGCTTTTGAATGCAGCCCATTATCCTGTTGTGCTTTTTTTCCTGTCAACACACACTGCTGGCTTGCATTCATCTTGTGGTCTTTCACCACTTGTCCTCCTAGTCCCCGGGCCCTTTCTAACCCACCTAGGGTATGGGAACTTGTTAGCAGTCAGTGAAAATCTCTGAGAGACAGAGAGACATAGAGAGACAGAGAGAGAGAGAGAGACAGAGAGAGACAGTGACAGAGAGAGAGAGCTAACCACTGACCACATGAAGAAATAACAGAAGAGAAAATATGTTTCCTTGAGCATTCAGGTGAAAATAATTCCTGACTGCTTTTTCATTCACCAGGAAGATCCGCTGATTGATGAGAAACATGTTTCTCATAATTTGAAGCTGACAGACTTTGGACTCTGTACAAAGCCAAAGGTAAGAGTATCTGAAATCAAATATAATGTGCCCCCAAGTAATGCATGTTTTTCTACAGTATGCAACAGGGAGTGCCCAAACACCCTACATTCAAGCTGTCTCTGTGGTTGACATGCAGTTGCATCTTGCTTGGAAGGGCCTTAGCTGTGTGAGAGTGAACAGATTGCTCAGAAGCACACTCAGATTCTTTTCTCTACCCAGACTTCCTATTTTCACAGTCTAACTGTAGATAATCTTGTACGTGTATCACCTGTCTTATGCAAGGGCCTGCCATAGGAGCACTGGGCTGGCATGCCATTATCTCTTCAAAGGAACTGTGTGTAGATTGAGATTATGGATAAAACCAAAGAGTTTTGCAGGTGACAAACAGATCCTGTGGTTGCATATGCTTGAACTGAATTGTTTCTTGATCTTAAAACGGCTTGCTAGGAGCCTTTACTTAACATGCCAGATGGGTGCTGGTGAGAAAGAATTCAATGGGAAGAGTGCCTTCCTGATTCAAAGAGAATTACTTATCCTCAAATCGCTTTTCCTGGCCAAATTTAGAGCCTCTCGCAGGTAATCAAGACCAACAGGCTGTTGTCCCAGTGGTATAATGTCATCTTGCTCTGACCTGTTTAGCACAAAACCCAAGTAGAGTAATAGGATACTCTGAATAAGGAAGTATTCTACCAGTTGTTCTTTGTCAAGTTTGTAAAGTGATTGCATGAAATTGCTCTAAATGACCAGCGAGCCTCAAACACAACAGCTCTTGCATGACTTCTTTCTCAGTTTGGTGTTTGCACAGACAGTTCATCTTAGTAGGTGATCAGCTGAGGAAAATAATGCATCATGCCAAGGATACATCAGATAAGTGAGCAGCTTGGGATCTGTGTATTTGTACAGTGCTCATGGTCTTAGACAATATTTGCTTAGTGAGGTCACCTATTGAATGAAAGCCAAATATGTAGTGAATGAAAGTATGCCCAGGAGAAGAAGCCTCTGAGGCTTCTGAAGTGTCACTGCAGAAAGCATGGACTCTGTTAAAGCAAACTCTTCTGTTTTCTGTGTTATTCCAGGGAGGCCTTGATGACCGCCTGAACACGTGCTGTGGAAGCCCAGCATGTGCAGCACCAGAGCTAATCCAGGGCAAAGCCTATATTGGCTCAGAGGTATGCAGACCAGAGTTTGTTTTGCACCTCTCCCCTCTTTCCCTCCCCAGAGAGCATTTAAAGGCAGTGCAGCTCAGATACACTCACTTGGTTCCCCTCCTGAATTCTGCTGGGTTGCGTTGCTCAGTAGCTCTCAGAAGCTGTCAATGGCCACAGACTGAAAAGTGCAATGGGCCGCAGTTCACACAGCTGGCTGGTTTGTCTCTGGCTGATCCTCATCTGTCTCCACCAATTGTTCCCTACTTTGGGGCTCTGTAAAACAGCAACTTCAGAGATCTCCTACTATTAGTAAGTTTTTGAAACAGCAATTTGCTCTGCTTATTGTCCATCATTGGTCAAACTCTTGTGCGGTCTCAGGATCTTACATGTTTTGTTAGACTTGTCTTTAGCTTCCAAGTTGTGTTGAAGACTTGCTTCCACTGTGATGCTCAATGTACTAAAAATTGAGAGATGAAAACGTGAAGAGTTTTTCCAGCCTTGATTTCATGTCTAGAACTTTGGAACCCACTACTTGCAGTTGTTCAACTGGTCTGGTTTGAAATGCCCTGGTGCTTGTTGAATTGCTCTGCTGTTAAAGATGGAGCAATTCTTTCGGGTACCATTGCACCGCTGTTGATGGCTTCTAATTCTTGCTTTCTTTGTTTTCCACAGACTGCTTTTCAAGCCTCCTTTTTCTTTACAGTCAAAGTGAGAATTGCACTGTGAGGCGTAGAGCCTTGTTGTGCCTGTACATAAAGAGAACAGCAGCAGAGCCTCACAGCTGACTGCTGGCAGCTCTCGTTGTAGCCAGTAGCACATAACTGTGCCAAATCCTTTGTGATGGGTTTGATTTCATTTTTGCCAGTGAAATCCTTGTAGGTATAAGGTACTGCAGAAGGGTGATGAGCTAAGATGGAGATACTGGTTTTCGTGGTGCTTTAAGTTGAGCGGAAGAGCAATTGAATTAGGGTCATATGCTTTGTCTGGAGCCATAAGGTTTTTTTCCTGGGGGAAAGAGCCAGCTTTTCATAGGCTGCATGTGGCCTTTGGCAAGGGCAGACAATGCAGTCTGTCAGTAAGGCATTTTAGGTGCTTCAGGTTTGTAAACTTGTCCTTTTATTTTTCAGGCAGATTTTTGGAGCATGGGTGCACTGCGGTACGCTCTGCTGTGTGGGTTTCTTCCTTTTGACGATGGCAGTGTGATGGCACTCTACAGGAGGATAACAGGAGGTATCGATGGTGCTAGAATACACTGAGAAGGGAAATAGCTGAGCATGACGAGAGGCCTTGCTTCTCTGATGGCAGAACATGCTGAGCTGTGCTGTGTGTGGAAAGGCCTGTCTGCTGAATATTGTCCCCTTTTTTGCTGCTTTGTCTACCAGTATTTTGTGGGTTTGGTTCTGCACTTGGTTGGCCTATGCGGCGCTGTAGCCTGATTATATAACATGGTAGCATGCAGAGTTTGAGGAGAAGTGTTTGCTTGCCAATGGGCTAATTTCTGTATCTGGTTCTTCAACTGGCTGCTCCCTGTACTACCTGTAGTAAAAATAGAAATACATCGTTTGATTTACCAGAAATGAATGTTATGGAATGCCAGCTCTTCTCCTGTCTAGGAAGAGCACAGTTCTGCAGCTGCTATCAGAATTTCCTCTTCCAGAACCAGGAGGAAATGTAGGACCCCACTGATTGCCTTTGAATTCAGCAGTTCGTTCTGTTTCCTTTCAGAGCGCACAACAACCTGAGCGTGTGAATCAAGTGACACAGCTTTTCAGGCTGGTGTGAACTGTGTTGTGCACTGAGCTTTTGTCCCTTTGTAATTAGGACGTTGTCCATGTCTGCAGGACTGCAGAAAATCCTTTGTGCTAATCACTACCCCAATTTGCAGAACGTGGCAAATGGAAAATGATCCAACTGCTTCAGGTGCACATTTCCTTAAAATTGTGGATAGTTTTGGACTGCGAGTCTGTAAGCAGAATGGAGCTCTTAAAGCTGTCCAAGATTGTTTCTGCACCATTTAGTTCTATCTGTCTGATGCACACAGGAGCTGAGGGCTGCAGTGCTTGAACTGGTGGAACTTGTTTAAGTGAACTGGGATGAGCAAGTTTCAGAACTGAGTCAGAATGCAGTAAAAAATGGATACTCTCACAAGTATTAAGATACTGCCTTGCTATTTCTGCACTGAATTTGTTTTGATTTTATGTGGCTGTGATCTGAAAAGTGCTTGGAATGCAGACACCGAGGCATTGTTGTGTCATTGACTGTCACACGTCACAGATCCTGAGATATCCTGGAATCTAAAACTCAGAACTGGTTTAAGTCTACTGCTTGAATCCAATCACAGCATCTGTGTTCAGTGTTCTTTTCCCTGCAATGCTCCACATCACTTCATTTGGGAAATACTTAAGGAAATTGACTATGTGCCATAACTGCTGTTAGAACAAAGTATTTCTGGTGTGCTGTTGGGCATTTTGTAGCTCTTGTGAGCAGTTTCCCTTCCAGCATTGCCCTCAGCCAAGCACGTGTGAATTTTTACCATTACATTTATTCAAGCTGTTCTTAAAGCAGAGTTTGTAATCTCTGTTCCTACGCTTTGAAAGAAAAGAGATGTCAATATCATCCAAATAATTTAATAGTTCCTTTTGAGCTAGTTGTTGAAGGTTCATTCTCAATCCTCTCTTATTTTAGTGAAGAAAATAACTTTTTTATTGCAGAGAGGAAAAGACACTGTTCCAAAATGGCTTTCCCCTAGCAGCACGCTGCTACTTGACCAACTGCTGCAGGTAAAAGGGCTGCTTCTATTCAGATTGATGTACAAAATGCTGTTGCATCAGCTCAAAGCATTGATGGAGTGCTTAGAAAATATGCGGTGTTTAAACAAGTTAAACTGCTCCACGCCTGATGTCCTTGAAGAAAAGGTTAGCATTGCCTTGTGCTGAAAATTCTCCAATAGTCACGTAGTACTAGTTAATGGTTATAGAAATGATTGCAGTTTTAATAACTACACAGTCTTCAAGCAGCTTGCATTTGGATGTTCTTAATTGTGCTGTGTAATTAAAAGTGATCTGTACACAAAAGCTGTTTCTCAAAGGAAGCTGAACGTACTGAGTGTGCCTTTGGGCTGTATCTACGCAGTCTCACATACAAAATGCTCGTGGAACATTTACTGTAACCATAGGTGCTGTAACTGTTCTTCACAGCTCAGGTGTTTGACCTTCCTTCTGGTGAAGGGAATAAATACTGCTGGTCTCTATTTGTGCTTCCAGGCACCTTGAAGTTGTTAGGAAAAGAATAACTGTCTGCAGTTCTTCTCGGTGATGTAAGTAACAGCTTGAATGTTGCTGCCCACTAGGCAGACCCAAAGAAGCAGATGACAGTTAAACTCCTGTGAAATCACCCTTGGCTCATGCAAGGTTATTCTGGTGCTGTTCAGTGGCAAAGTAAATACCCAGTAAGTACACGCACTCGAAGAAGCCTAAGTATGTTCTGGAGTCTTTCCTGGACCACTGGCATCCTCTCAGAAAGGGAGTGATAACACATTTCTTCAGAGGCTGCTGACAAGTGGTGACTCTCCGGGGTCCATTTTGGCACCTTCAACACCTTTGTCAGTGACAGAGAGAATGGAACTAGAGAGCACCTTCAGAAAGCTTGCAGGCAGCCCCGTGCTGAGAGGTGCGGTGGATCAAACAGGAGGTAGGGATGTCTCATCCTGGTGGCATTCAGGGCCGGGTTGGATGAGGCCCCGGACAGTTTGATCTGGTGAGTTGCAGCTCTGCAACTTGGAGCTTGATGGTCTTTAAGGTCCCTTCCAACTCAAGCCGTTCTATGATTCTCTGGAACTGTGCTTGTGCTCCTTATCTCTCAATTGTCTGACCTGTGTGAGAGGTTGGGGTAGCGGGGTTGGGGTGGGAATTGGGGGTGCGAGGGAGATTCTTGCTGCAGATACTGAGAAGTTGCTGTGTATTTGCAGCCAATGGCTGCTGCTGGCCTCTGGGTGCCACTGTTTCTCTGAAGAACAGCTGTGCTGATGGTACACCACTGTGCTGTGCATGCCGTGCAACTGAATAATTAAGAGGGGACAGAGGTGTAACTTGTGCTCTAGTGAAAATCTCATCTGCTGACAGGCTTTTGTACTTGAATGCAGAACCTGTTGCCACAGAGGGACCAGTTGCTGAAGCGTGGTGACTCTTTCTGTTTACTCCTTGCAGTATTTAGCCCTGATGCTAACTATTTAAAATAGAAAATCTGAAATGGTGGCTAACTATTGGCTTGATTGGTGCATATCAGAAGACTATCATGGTGATAGTGGCTCTGTGAGATGACTTGGAAGCTGTTTCTTCAGTACAGGTCTTGTTCTTGCAGCTGGGGCACCTTGATGAAGACTGTGCAACAGAACTTGCTGTGTTTCACAACCAGAGCAGAGAGAGTATATTGGCATTAATATCAGAGGTAATGAATGTATGTAACTCATTGTATTTAAGCTCACTACTGCAGTAAATAACCTTTCTGTATTAACAGACTCTAATGCTTGCTTCTTCTCAAACGTGAAATCTTTCATACCTTTCAGAGCTAAGGTACCCCTGCTGAACTCCATAGTCTATCTGTAGCTAATAACTACATTTCTGAAGTTCACACTATTTGTCTGCTTTAATTTTGTTTCCTAAGCCTTTCTGTTATTTTGTACCAGGTTAAAATCCTGATGAATCTCTGGAAGTCCAGATAGACTCAAAACAGGAACTTATGGATGCACAGCAGGTGTCAGGTGCTGGCTGAACTCACTGCTCTGAAATGTTTCATTAATAAGTGGAAAATATCAACTCCTCGCTCAGACAACGAAACAAGTTTTGGGAATTACAGCTCACAAACTCTTAAAGAAATGAATCCATCCCAGTAGCTTTTGAAAATGAATGAGAAAAGCTAAACTGAGTGCTTGTAGAAATATTGTATCAGTGTTACTAATGACATTCCAAGCTGCAGAAGAGATTTAAAACACGATGTGTACTCTGGCTTTAACCTGAATCTGAAAACTGTTTCTTGAAATTGAATTGTCTTTCTATTAAATAGAAAGTGGTAGAACTTGGAAGGATTGTTAAGATTTCCAGATAACTTTAGTAGGAATAGATATAAAATGTAAGTTTTACCTAGGGGAGACATTTCTACTTTTTTCAGGTGCAGAAAATAATGAGAACAATCTAGCTACAAGGGGAAGAAGTTCTTCCATGTTAGTCTGTGATATTTTCACAGTCCTTTATCAGAGGACTTCTAATGCCTTATAAGTAATTCAAGCTGATTGTGCTACACTGTGAGTCTATCAAGCAATTTACCCATGGTTCTCATAGCAGTCAAAAAGCTGCTGAAAATCAAGTTGAATGTTGATGCTCCTTGGAGCTGGGCTGAAACATGACCCCCAAAAATGGGAGTCCAGCTGAAATACTGTGCAAAGTGCATTAATAGGAGCTTTGCCATTCACTCCAGTAGAGCCATTCTGGCACCAGCTTTACTTTTCACTTTCAGCAATTGTACTGCTCTCAAGCAAAAACAAGAGCAGTCTGCTTCTCTATCTTAAACTTGTTGTGTGAGCAGCTAAGGTCTGAAACTAGCCTGATGTGATCAGACGTGAAGGTTGCACGTCAAGGGGAAAATATTCCAGACATGCAGAAACGTTCAGAACGCTAAGCTTTCTTTGTACTGACAACTTCTCTGAAGAGATCTAAATACTCTTGTTTTCAGGTGGAATCGTGACCAGATGTCACAGCCTATCTCTTGCTTCAATCCAGGAAGGTTCGTGGCAAGCGCATCCACTTAAGGATTCCATCACAAACGACGTGCAGTACAACACAGCCAGCAAGCCAGGGGTAAGCGTTAGAGTTCAGCACAACATTCTGGTAAAAACACTGCTGTGTGCTAAAGCTCGGCCTGGGTAAACAGCCTGGTGGCCTCAACATCTGTGAGAGAGATGTGTGCAGCCAGTCTTGGTCGTCAGATCTTGTTCTATGATAAGGCCCCCCACTTTGTGTATGAAGGCAGAGGATGTAATCCTTCTAGATTTCAGGGAGGCCTTTGATCCTGTCCCTCGTGGAATCCTTCCAGACAAGTCATCCAAATGTGAGATGGACAGGTACAGGCTATACTGAGTGGCTCAGTGGCAGAGCTCAAAGAGTCACAGTGAATGGGGCTCCCATTGACTTGGACGCAGGAGAGGCGTGCATCCTCTGCAGGTTTTCTTAAACAGCTGATGATATTTAACTGGGAAGTGCTGGAGGCACCCTGGAGGGATGGGAGACCTTGCGGAAGAATCTAGATAGATCAGAGCGTTAGGCAATCAGCAGAGGAAAATGCCAGACATTGTACCAGCAATGGAATAGGAACAAACATACAGATGAGGAGACAAGTGTCTGGAGAGCAGTACTAGGACAGGGTCTAGAGGTGGTGGGGACAGCAAGTTTAACATGAGCCAGTGGTGTGCCCTGGCAGCCAGGAGGAGGGGAACAAAGCTGCTAACAGGACTGGAAGGTGTGTGCTCTGGGGAGAGGCTGAGGGCACTTGCATTGCCTAGTCCAGAGAAGAAAAGGCCAGGAGATGACCTCTTTGCTCTCTGCATCTCCCTGAAGAGGGGAGAGCAGAGGAAGGTGCTGTGTTTACCTGGGAACCAATGACAGGACGATCAGGAATGGCCCAGAGCTGCATCAGGGGAAGTTCAGACCAGACAATAGGAAACATTTATTTACTGTTAGTGTGGTCAGCTGCTGATACAGGCTTCTTAGGCTGGTGGTTGATTCCCCACCAAAAAAAATCAAAGCCATACAGAGTTGAAGTTAGGCAAAAAACTCGAGGTGATTGCTCTTGAAGAAGGACCTTGCACAGAGAAATGCCCTTTTGCTGCATGTTCCCCGTCGGCCGTGAAGACCGATAGTACTATTGAGGTTGGAGATCTTCCTGCTCTGGATTGGTTCCTTTCATTGTCTCTTGGTGGATTGTTTTCTCCAATCTTCAGGACTGTGAGATCTGCCAATGCTTGCAGAGTCTCAATTTAGTCTTTCTTACTTCCTTATCTTGCAGTTAGAGTAAGCTCTGTGGCTTTCTTTACTTGCAGCTGGGTGAAAGTCCAGCAGTCTGTTTCCTCAGGCTTCAGCAGATTTAATTGCATCTTCTAAGCAAGTTCTGTGCAAGATTATTCTATTCAAGTAGCACAACAAATTAGAGAACAAGAATAGCCTTATGAATATAGAATCATAGAATGGTATGGATTGGAAGGGACCTTTAAGATTATCTAGTATCTATAGGCAGGGAATACCTCCCCCTAGATCAGGCTGCTCAAAAGTCCTATCCAGCCTGGCTTTGAATGCTTGGAAGGAGGAGGCATTCACAACCTTGCTGGACAACCTGTTGCAGTGTCTCACCATCCCCACTGTAAAAAGTTTCTTCCTAATATGTAGTCTAAATCTACCCTTTTCCAGTTTAAGCCATTTCCCCTTGTCCTGTCACTACCTGGCCTCATAAAAAGTCCCTCCCCAGTTTTCCTGTAGGGCCCTTCTGGTACTGGGAGGCCACTACAAGGTCTCCTTGGAGCCTTCTCTTCTCCACATCGATGAGCTCCAGCTCTCTCAGCCTTTCCCTACAGGTGAGGTGTTTCAGCCCTCTGATCATCTTTGTGGCCCTCCTCTGGACCTGCTTAACAACTCCGTGTCCTTGTGCTGAGGGCTGCAGAACTGGACGCAGTACTGCAGATGGTGTGTCAGTGAGAGCAGAGCAGAGGGGCAGCATCACCTCCCTTGAACTGCTGGTCACAGAATCACAGAATTGCAAGGTTGGAAACGACCTGCAAGATCATCTAGTGCAACCACCCTCCCATTCCTATTAGTGCCACAAGCTACTAAACCATATCTCGTAGCTAATAATAATGTGATTTCTGTGATCACAGTGAGTTAGTCTTTCACACCCAGATCATTAGTCTTTCTGGGTTCAGCAACAGTGAAGTTGCTCTATCTATCTAGCTGGCACTTGTGACATGGGTGCCAGGTAGGTCTGGTTAGTGCTGCTATTGAAAAAATGCATTATGCCCTCACATACGATGATGAAAATCACGTAACACAGCAGCCTACCAGTCCTTCCACAGTAGTCAGAACAAACTTCACCTGCCTGCCTGAAGATAAGGCATCTGAATACATGCTCAACCTGCCAAAATACATGAACAGCAAATGCCTCTAATTAGAACTGGTCTCATGTGAAGACAAGAAAGTGAGAGAATGTAACCTTTCACATAACCTGGCATTGTTCAGCCTGGGGAAGAGATGGCTCAGGAAGATCTTATTGTGAGTGAATACCTGGGCTGAGGATGCAAAGAAGGTGCAGCCAGGCTCTTTTCATTGGTGCCCAGTTGCAGGACATGGGCAGAAACTGGACTGCAAGAGATTCTGTCTAAACATCAGGAAAAAATTCTGTGTGTGGGTGACCAAGCACTGTCACACATTGGCCAGAAATGTTGTGGAGTTTCCCTCCTTGGAGATTTTCAAAAGCTGACAGAAATAGTTTGGGGCAGCCTGCTTTAGGTGACCCTGCTTGGGCAAGAACGTAGGACCAGGTGAGCTGCGAAGTCCCTGCCAACCCAGTGTGTGATTCTGTGAATTTGATGGCACAAGAGTATGCGTAACACCACCTTATTGGAAACAGTTTTATGTGTAAGGAAATTCCAAAAAAATCATTATGGCCTACATTTCTTCTGAAACACAATAGTCACGATATCCTGCTCAGGCATTCATATTGTAATGGAACGTGATTTCAGTTACAGAATAGAGATTGCCCATAGCTAGCAGCCCTCTGGAAAGGGCTTTTTAGTAAGTCATCATAGAGCTTCCCTAGATCTGCTGTTTCTGCTTTCACTAGGAATGAGACACGTGATCGTTGTGACATCTATGAACACAGGTCAGGAGACACTTATCTGTCAGTAGAACGTAGCTTCCAAAAATGCCTCCTTTCTATCTCAGGACTGATAAGGTAGCTGTATGCAGTATTGGCAAAGTGGTATGAAATAAGTCCATGGGAAGGATGTTCCTGAAATCATAATGAGCTGTTAGAAACAAAAGATGTTTTGAGACCACAGTCATGTGTGGTGTGAGATGTGAAGGTTAGCAATCTTGACTGAAATACTGAATTCCATGATTCAGTAAAGAACTTTTGCCTGGGCTTCCTCATAGGCTTCCAAACACTGCTTCAAGCAGTGCTGCAGATTGCACAGTTATATGTTTTGGATATGACTTGTTTACCTTTCTATGAGCCACTTTCAGACCTCACGGCATTCTTTTCTTCAGTTCTTTCCAGGCTGTTGTTTGACTTTTGTTGAAAAGAGCTTGTGGTCCAAGTCTCCAAATGGAAGGCTCTGAGATGCTGCTCTTGTTGACACAGGTTGTAAAAGATGACTGGAGCTTTAAGAATAATTTCCCTTCTGCTCTTGATATGAATGTCAAATCCACAATTACAATATTAAGAGCATGATATAAAATTGGGGCTGTTGGCATGTGGACTTCCATTAGCTGTTAGCCATAGTTAGGAACTTGCAAAGCAATCATATTTAGATTTTACTGGTATTATTTTTTTCTGATGAAATCTTCCTTTTAATCCTGCAGAAGAATCTCAACTGAACACTTCTTTTCAGTCTGAAAAGGCTGTGACATCTGAAGATGTGCCAGGTTGCAGCCATGTGCCACATGCATTTGGATCCATGGAATTTGCTGATGGAACTTCATTGTTTGAAGAATCTCCACTAGAAGAGTTTGTTCTAAATGCTCACAGAACAAAGCAGGTGTCTGAAGATCCAGTGCTAGTTTCTGACAGAAAAAAATACAATTCTTAATCCAGAAATCTGCTTCTCAGTGTGTATAATGCTTATTACATATTTAAGTATTTAGAGGACCTTGACCAAAGGGAGATACAGATTGAGCAAAGAAGTATGTTGAGCATAAATTGTGATGCCTTCTACCTGAAAGCCATGGTTCATTTGATGAGAACCTTAACTTCAGTGTTCGGTTTGCACTGAAACAGCGAGTAAGGAAACAAGCGAAGGAGTCAGTGAGGATTTTAAAACAAAATGGGAAGTGATAAGGCACAGTTAATAAGATTTTGGAGTTAGGCAAGAGGTGGACAGAGCTTTAAATGTACCGACAGAAATTCAATCTCTCTGTATTGGACAAGAAAACCCACAGTGAAGCAATTCAAATTTCGCAGCTAAAAAAGTGATAATTCATAGCTATGTTTAGATAAGCTGGTGAGGAGTAATCCTAAATGTAGAATTTAGATGAACAGATAGAAAAATGGCACTTGACAATCTATAAGAAGCAAACTCATTTTAGGGGAGAATCAGAGGTACTGTGTATAACCAAGATGTTATAATCACAATATAATTGTGTATAATCAATAGATATCAAAATGTTATAATCGCAATATAATCAAGAGAGTAAGGCAAAGCAGACAACGATAACAAAAAGAGAATAAGTGGAAGAGCTTACCCTTGGGCTGAGCTCACCAGAAGACACCAAAAGAGGGGATCTCCACAAGAGATCCTTCCCCTCTGGTAGCCAGCTCTTAAATAGGTCCAGGAGGGGTGCAGCCTGGCTCCACCCCTTCCAGCAGCACAGGTGAATTGCCTTCACCTGTGCTCCTCTGGCTGACTCAAGGCTCACCTCAGGTGATCAATCAGAGGTTCAGGCCATGACTCAGCAGTTCCCATACATACTGAAGAGTTTTTAACTATTTTGCTCAATAGACAAGTAGTGTATGATGTTTTTATGAGCATTGTGTCTGACCTGCTTAGATGTTAGAATTTCCTTGACAGTGACTTCTCTGGATGTGATTGCAGTACCTGGCAGCATTCAAGGTGTGATACTCAGCTGGGCGATATGGAATTCACACTGTCAGCTCCAGTGACAGGAAAAGTGGCATCTATGAAGCATGCAAAGAAATGTGGATGCAGAGTCAGCATGAAGAAATGCGCTGCCCTTTGCACTTCCTGCTCCAAAGGCCTCCTTTCCAAAGAGTGAGACACAGAAGCAAGTGCAAGGCAAACCCCTCCAGGCACCTCCTTCCACAGGTATGTTGTGTCTAACAGATGAGAACCTAGAACGTGTGCAGCTTAGGGATTTTTTAAATTCAAACGTGAACACAATACTTGTAGATCCTAACCTTCTGTTTCTGGAAGATGTAGGTTTGGGGTTTTTTTGGTCACAGCGCATGTATTCACCAGCCTGTACATCTGACTGCACAGCAAGAGGTTTAGCCATATGTCAGGGCAGGTTACTCGTCTGTTCATTACAGAGGTTCTCACGGTTTCACAAGGAGGTGCCTTTAGATGCATCCAGATAATGAGACAATTGCTGTTCCTAAAACTGGCACGTGGTTCCACTTCTCATGGAGATCTAGGAGAAAATTTCTTCAACGTTCATTATGGTTTTTTGTTTTCTTCTGGGCTGCTGTGAAAGAAAAGGGTAAATGCTTTTATTTAACTGTGCTCTTATTGCATCTTGCTTCTAAATGAAATGTAACCTGTACTTTCACATATCTGCTTGGTGTGGCATTGAAAATACTGAGGCTAGCAATGTTAACAGCTGCATTTATGTGATGGACCAGAAACGTGTCCATGCTGTATCAGCTCCTCTGGGTTACAGAGATGTTTGTCCTCATCCTTTGTGTTGATACTGCACGTGTTCACTCTGCCCTTTAAAGTATTAAGCGCTTCTTACAGTTGAAGATTCTTCTGTTCCAAGTGCTAGGGAATATTGTTGAGAAATGCTCCATCTCTGCAGGCTAATATGTTACTAAGAGTCACTGAACATACCACTTTCCTTTGCTAAGTGTTCAACGAAGCGCATTACGAAGGCTGGTTGTTCACACAGGTTTTATTTTTGTCTTAAGACTGCATGTGGTAACTTCTGATGTTGGTCTTATGGCAAGCTTAAAAAGTGAAAGTAGGTATTTCTTACGTGAGAAGTGCAGAAGTGTGATTTCAGCTCATTTCTGTTAGATATTCCTGAGAGTTAAGCAATTAAAATACTGTTGTTGTTCTATTGGAAGTTCTTGCATTCAGGATAGTTAAAGCAGTGCTTAGAGATATAACAATAAATGGTGGGAGTATCTCTTGGAAGTGTTGAGAACATGGCTGTCTGGGGCCAGCTGCTGCTATGGAAAGCTGAATCTTCGAGCTGTATTGAGTTGTCTCCACAAATGCAAAGCTGCTCCACAGAGCTCTTTTCCAACACATGGGCAATAGAACTTTTTAGGCCGTTATTCAACATGTAGTATTAACTGTGGTGATGCAACTCGCACCTTTCACATAAAGGAAAATGCTTGATGTGGAATGCAACCTTTTGACATAGTAAATTCCTCAGTGTTTGTCCTGAGACCAGTGGCAGAACAAGAAGCCAGTTCTGGTCCTCATCCCTTCCAAACTGTAGTACTGCACTGCGCCGGCCCCTCAAAGACTTGAATACAGAGCTCAGGGGGGATCAGTCTCAGTTTTCTGTTTAGTCTTGTTGTTCTAGTTAAAACCTATTTTATCACGCTGAAGATGCAGACTAGAGATAGATAGGAGGCTGGCTTTAAAAAAGTAATTGCTAATCGTGAGAAATCCTGACTGAAGAGAAGTCAATCCTCTACTGCAGAAACATACCTGCTTTGGTTTGGATACTTTCTTTCAGAGAGCCAGTGCACGACAGTCATCGCAGTTAAGAAGCCCAAAACACCAGCAAATACGTATGAACTGACAGCAACTGAGGTTCTTCCTGAGAGGAGGTAAGTGTGCAGTTATCTGTATATGTTCTTGGTTTAGAGCAGTGCTACCTCAATCAGTGAACAGCCTAGGAAGCATTGTTCACAACAGCAAGCTGTATTTCCTTTCTCTTGGTTAAAATTCTCCTAAAACCTCTTGTATTCCCTGGGAAACACTGAAAGCAGAAAATAAAAATTAAAACTAGAAGTCACTCATCTTCAGAATGCATTCCTGTTTTCCATAACATAAATCCCATCTTGTTCCATTTTCCCTGTGCTGCAGTTTTAAAAAGCATCTCTGAGCTTCAAGCTCAACTGACATGTAAGCAGAAACTCTCATAATACACGACACTTCCTTTTGTTTTCTTTATCTGATCATATTCTAATAGTGCATATGAAATAACTACAGTCTGATTGCTGAGGAAAAGTGCCGCCACACTAACAGCTGCTGTTATTCCCAGTTGACCTCCTCCTCTCCAGAGGCTCCCAGTACCAACACTGCGATTCTCTCTGCAGAGGCTAGCCTCACTTCCAGTGCCCTGTCCTCTCCACCTCCCCCTGTGCAAGTCATGCTGTTTACAGCAGCAGTCTCCATCTGCAGCTCACTCTCTCACACCAAGTTCTGCTCGCAGGGAACGGTGTGGGGGGTTGCTCTCACCCCAGCACAGATGAACTCACTTTCTCTTTAACCCTTTTTCCTTTGTCGTACCCTCAGTTACACTTCCACATACCCTCCATTCTACTTCTGTATACCAGTAACTATTGCCTTTCTTATGCCATCAAAACAGTTTGTCCCATTCCTTTCACAATCCACAAATCAAACCGTACAGTTCTTCAGCTTCCACAAACACCCAGCACTTGGTCTCTCATGATTAGGGTACTCCATTATAAAACTGGTCCCGTTATTCCATTTATGTTCCTAGTTCCTTATTTGATATTCCCCCCGGCCCTCCTGCAGCACCCTTCCAATGTGCCAACATACACCTGAGAGGTGTTTGTTTGTTTGTTCTGTTCGTATTTCTTTCCCTTGCGATCCTCCCATAGCGCTATTTTGTTGTTTTATTAGTTTATTAACGTTTCCACTAATTACTCCTTTTACCCTGAAGTTTCCCCAAAACAATCCCCAAAACTTGTTCCACCACTGTTGTCCACACTCCAGACACGAGTAACACCAATCCCCTTGCTGTATCTCTTTACAAGCTGAGCAGAGTATAACATAATCTGGACAAAATAATATGTGAAATATACACCTTTCTTCCGGTCGGTCACTGTAATTTATGACATATAGGTTCCCATATTCATCCCACTCCAAAAAGTTCATTTGCATTTACACTAAAACCATTCAGATTCCCTTTTTCCCAATTTATCAAAAAGAAGAATTTTACTTCTTTATTGGTGAGCGAGAGGGATGGGAATGTAACAAATGAGCCTTGACATAAGGCACTTGATTAAGAATTGATTTTTTTAATGACAGATTCAATTTCGTTTTGAAAACCAAAACAAAACATTTGGCAATCAAAGAAAAGCTCTATAAATACTGGTTAATAAGCTTTAATATCATACCAAAATACTTTTTCACGTCAGTTAACGTAGTTAATAAGGTATTTGTGGGTTTTGTTTATATACATACAATATATGGCTTTATTTCACAAAAACAACAACAACGAACACCAAAGCATTGCTAACAGCAACAATTAGTCACCAAGATTCCCTTTTGAGCCCTTTTCACATTAGCCAGAGCAGGGGTTGGCGTTAGACTTGGGTACATCAAGGATTTCGGTTCAGGATAGGGTTCTGAGAAAGAAACAGTCCTGCAAGAGGACTCGAGGTCGGGAACGGACTCCATCAGGCATGCAGACCCCCGGCCGCGTGCCACTGCCAGACCCTCGCCCCGAGTCCAACAGGAGCACCCCAACAAACAGCCCCGTGCCGCCCTCAGCCCCGCGAGACCCCCGCTTCCCCCAGCCCCCAGCCACAAGCGGCCCCCAAAACGCGCCCAGGCCTTCAGGGCTCCAGAGGGACGCCCCAAATCCCCGCGGGACCCCGCAAGTCCCCACGATCCACAGCCCAGCCCCGCAAGGAGCCCCATTCCGCATCCCGAGCCCCAGAGCCGCTCCCGGCCCCAAACCGCAGCCCCCCCCCCCCCGCTCACGTGACACGCAGCCCGAGCTCCGCGCGTCGCCTAACGATGACGTCACGCCGCCGCACGGCCGTAGCCCGGGCATGCCCTCACTCGGCATGGCGGGCCGGGCACCGCCGGACGAAACGCGCACGCGCACGGCGTGGAGAGGAAGCCCGCCCTGGAGTCGAGTGACGGCCGCGGCGGCCAATCGGCTCTGCGGAGACGGGGGGGGGGGCGGGCACGCGCTGGCAGCCAATAGCGGCCGCAGACGTCACGCATCTCCCGGCCCCGCTCCCTGCGGTGGCGTGCCGTGTGTTGGAGGCGCAGCGCTGCCGTCAGAGCCGCCGGCCCGGCCGGGCTGCCCGTGCCGTGTGCCGCCCTCCCGCAGTGAAGGTGCTCGGGGGGGCCTCAGCGAGGCGCCCGGCTGCAGGCTGCAGCTGCAGGAGAGCCCTGCTCCCTCGTGTTCCCTCTCCTCGGAGGCCATATCCTCCAAGCCCTTCCCCAGCCTTGCTGCCCTGCTTTGGAGCTGCTCCAGCACCTCCGTGTCCTTTCTGTGCTGAGGTGCCCAAATCTGAGCACCGAACTCCAGGTGAGGCCTCAGCAGTGCCGAGTACAGGGCAGGATGAGTTCCCTAGTCCTGCTCACCACTCCGTGCCTGATCCAAGCCTGGGTGCCGTTGGCCTTCTTGGCCACCTGGACACACTGCGGGCTCGTATTCAGCCGGCTGTCCGTCAGCACAACAAGGTCCCTTTCTGCCAGGCAGCTTTCCAGCCACTCCTCCCTAAGCCTTCAGGGTTGCCTGGGGTTGCTGTGACCGAAATGCAGGACCAGACACTTGGCCCTATTGAGACTCCTGCAGTCAGCCTTGTCCCACGGATCCAGTCTATCCAGGTCCCTCTGCAGTGCCTTTCTCCCCTCAGGCAGATCAACGCTCCTCCCAGCTTGGTGTCCTCTGCTAACCTACTGAGGGCACGCTCAGTCCCCTCATCAATATCGGTAGTAGAGATGTTCAATAGAAGCGGCCCCAGTGCTGAGCCCTGGTATATTGTATTATATTGTGTTACAGTGTGTTATCTTGCATTCTGATCTCTTGTTTAGTAAATTAGTTTATTTCTCCTCAGAACGTTGCTGCTGTTTTGTTTTGGGGCCCATCTCTCTATCCTTTATCCCTGATCCCTTTCCGGGGTCCCTCCACCCTGCCAGTCACGGAACCGGGCCAAACCAGCCCATAAACTGTTGACAAAACCCCATTCCTGGAGACATTCGAGGTCGGGCTGGACGGGGCTCTGAGCGACCGGATCAAGAACCTCCTCAGACACTGTACACCTCCCCTACAGCCAGCCCAGGGCCTCACAGAAACCCACAGTCCCCATCAGCACCCCTTATCCCTTCCCTGGGCTCCCCCAGAACTCCCGTTTCCTCCTTCTGACTTCCCTTACCCCTCGGGTCACCCTTGGGATCTCACAGTCCTGACAGGACCCCCCTCACCATCCCAGGACCCCCATATCCCACCTGGGGCTCTGCTGCTCAACCCGGCGTCCTCAGTGAGCCGTGCCGCAGTGCTGCACCCTGAGCCCTTCTGCAGCGCTGCAGGACGGGACACACGCAGATCCCAGGGCAGTGGGCACAGCTCTGCGTGTCACCGCCCGGCACAGGAACGCCACCCTGCGCTGCCTGTGAAAGTCTTGCCTTGGCTCCTGGCACATCTTCCATCTCCAGAGCACACGAGCACTGTCCCTCAGGCTGCGGCTCCGGGTTGACCCCGCAGCGTCCAAACGAGGCACCCTGCAGCAACCCACATCTCAGGATGGGCTGCAGCTGCGCCCCAGTGCCTTCATTACAGAGAGGAGAATGAAGGAGCGCAGCGGGGCATATTTGCTCCTGACATTTCCCCCGTCTGCATTGGCTGTGCCATGGGAGCGGCATTTGTCACAGAGCTGTGAGTGCAGGTGTGTGTGCATGCAGGGTGTGCAGAGATCATAGAATCACAGAACGGCCTGGGTTGAAAAGGAGCACAGTGCTAATCCCTGTGCAGGTCGCCAACCAGCAGCCAGGCTGCCCAGAGCCACATCCAGCCTGGCCTTGAATGCCTGCAGGGATGGGGCATCCACAGCCTCCTTGGGCAACCTGTTCCAGTGCCTCACCACCCTCTGGGGGAAAAACCTCTTCCTAATATCCAACCTAAACCTCCCCTGTCTCAGTTTAAAGCCTCTTGTCCCATCACCACCCACCCTCACACACAGCCGTTCCCCTCCTGTTTATACGCTCCCTTCAAGGACTGGAAGGCCACAATGAGGTCTCCCCAAGGCCTTGTCTTCTCCAAGCTAAACAAGCCCAGTTCCCTCAACCTTTCCTCACAGCAGAGCTGCTCCAGGCCTCCGATCATCTTAGAGGCGGTGTTGAACATCAGTGTGCATTGCACGTGGGTGTGAGCAGGGTGTTTCCACGTGAATGTTAGTTTTGCACGTGCGTGTGTGTGCACACGGCTGTGTGCAGGGCTGGAGCTGCACTCGTGTCTTCATGCACGTTGGTGTGCGGAGGGGTGGGTTTGCACTCGGGTGTGTGTGCGTGAACACGGGTGTGTGCATCAAGGTCTTTGCACAAGGCTGTGTGGTTTTGCACACGTTTGCGTGCACGTGGATGGAGCGTGCACACAGGGCTGTGCAAGGATGTGCTTGCATGTGCGTGTGGTTGCACAGGTGTGTGTGCAGGGAAGTCCTTGCACGTGGGCGTGCGGTTCTGCACAGGGCTGTGCACACAGATCTGCGTGCAAGGGAGCGGCGGAGGTTCCTGGGAACAGGAGATTCCTGGGAGAGGCAGAACTCACATGAGAGTGCTGGAGAGCACAGGGCCGGGAAGCACAGCTCCGCAGCACTGCGCTGTGCACAGCAGCCTGCAGGATGGCACCGATGGAACCAGGACACGGCGTCACACCAGGCGCTGCAAAGGAAAAGCTCCATCCCAGCCCACACAGGGACAGGCAGGCAGGCGCTGTGGAGGGCTGCACGACAGAGGGGCGCCTTCTGAGTGCCACGACCTGCAGCGCTGTCTGTGGGCAGAGCAGCGCCGGGATGGTGGTCCTAAGCTGCAGAGATGCATGTTGATAAATCCTTGTTATCCTGCTTTACAGGAGTAGGGTGTGACAAGAAACCAATGACTACCAGTTTACAGGAGGTAATGAATTTAAAGTTTCCCTTCTTCCCTTGGCACTTAGCTTATAGAGTTCTGCTGTGCCGGGTGCTGGTGTCATACCTCTAAGCCACAATATTGATGGGCTCAGCTGCCACCAACTGGTAGCTACTGAGCCACCTTGTGTGTGAAACGAGGAAAAAACGCCATTCTGAACCCACAGCACCTCAAAGCCCCTTCAAGAGCCCCCAGTACTGCCCTGAGCCCTCCAGTTTTCCCCGCTGCCCCTTCAAAGCCTCAGGAGTGCCAGCAGCACCTCGTGCCTTAGGATGCCCGGTGGATTTCACAAGGATGCTCCCATCTCCTGCATTGTGATCAGTGGCAAAAGTATCCAACGGCACTGACCGGAGCTGGGGGATCAGCGGTGACATACAGGGAAACCTGCTGTGCTGCAGCGTGAGCCTCCGGTCCCGCTGCTGGGCACCGCCGGGCGCAGCCCGGCTCCGTCCTCTGCGCAGCTCCCTGCACGGACCGGTGGCCGCGCCCGGGATCGCCCCGAGCCTCCTCCTCTGCAGGCTGAGCCGCCCCAGCTCTCCCGGAATCCCACCCCAGCCATTTCCCACGCGGTGCCGAGGAGGGAGGGGACGCGGGGGGAGCGACGGGGCCGGCGCTCGCAGTGCTACGACACGGCCGTTTGCGCCGCCCCGTCCTTACCCGGCGGTGGGTACGGGGACGGGGCGGCTTATTGGAGCTGCAGAAACGACCGCGGGCAGAAGCGCCGAGAAACGAACGGGAAACGTTTAATCCACGAACGCACACAGCGACAAACAGAGAAACGACCGCGTTGCCAACCGGCTCCCGTACAAACGGCGACTCTGGAGGACGGCTCGGTGCCGGCGGGGGATGGACAGGCCCCGCGCCGCCTTCCTCCGACCGCCCGGCGTCCCCGAGGCACGGGGCGGGCGGCGGCGCAGCGCCGCTTTCCCCGCACGGAGCCCCGCGGCTCCGCCGCCACTGCAGAAGGGGCCGGGCGCTGCGCGCGGGGTCCTTTCCGCCCGCTGTCGCGCCGTCATTGCGTCATCACCGCGCGTCCCGCAGGGCCCCGGCCCGGCTGCCCGCGGCGATGCCTGCGGTTGTTGCGTTGCGGGAACTCAGCGCAGCCTGCAGAGAGCGGTCCGGCGGCACGGGAAGATGGAGGCCGTGCGGTGCGAGTGCCTCAGCGGTGTGTGCAGCCCGCGAGGAGCCGAGCGGGGCCGGGAAAAGGAAGCCGTGGGAGTCCCGGGGAGGGACGCGCGATGGCAGCGTCAGCGGCGGGCTCGGCTGCTGCCTCCTCCGCTCCTGACGCCGCGCGCTGGCGCACTTTGAGAAGCGCCCAGAAGCCGGAGCCCGCTGTCACATCTGTGGGGTTCCACGGAACGCGCAGACGTGGGGTGAGTTGAGGTTGGATATCAGGACCAACTGCTGTACGGAAAGGGTTGGTAAGCACTGCAGTGGGCTGCCCAGGGAGGGGGTTGAGTCACCATCCCCGATGTGTTTAAAAATCGTCCGGGTGCGGTGCTCAGGGCCGTGATTTAGCGGAGGGAGCAGCCTGGAAGGAGCGGTCCTTGAGAGCAGCCCTGCGGAGAAGGACCTGGGGGTCCTGAGGGATGAAAAGCTGGACATGAGGCAGCAGTGCTCCTGCAGCTGGGAAAGCAAGTGGGATCCTGGGCTCCATCAGCAGAGGGGTGGCAGCAGGGACAGGGAGGTGATCGTCCCCCTCTGCTCCGCTCTTGTGAGGCCCCATCTGCAGCACTGCGTCCAGGTCTGCAGCCCCCAGTACCAGAAAGACAGGGAGCTGTTGGAGAGGGTCCAGAGGAGAGCCACGAAGCTGATCCGGGGACTGGAGCACCTCCCCTGTGAGGACAGGCTGAGGGAGCTGGGCTTGTTCAGCGTGGGGAGAAGGCGGCTGCGGGGTGACCTCATTGCAGCCTTTCAGTACCTACAGGGAGCCTACAAACAGGAGGGGGATCAACTCTTTGAAAGGGGAGATACCTGCAGGACGAGGGGAATGGTTTGAAGTTGAGGGAGGGGAGCCTGAGGTTGGATGTCAGGGGGAAGTTCTTTACAGAGAGAGTGGTGAGGTGCTGCAACAGCTGCCCAGAGAGGCTGCGGATGCCCCGTCCATCCCTGGAGGTGTTCAAGGCCAGGCTGGTTGGGGCCCTGGGTGGCCTGGTGTGGTATTGAATGTGGAGGTTGGTGGCCCTGCGTGAGGCAGGGGGTTGGAGATTCGTGATCCCTGAGGTCCCTTCCAGCCCTGGCCATTCTGAGATTCTGTGAGGGTTGTTAGAGTTAGGCAGTATGGTCAGGCTGCGGTTGAACTCGGTGCTCTTGAAGGTCCTTTCCAACGTGAGTGATTCTGTGATTCTGCGGGATGCTGTGTGCTGGATTGCTGTTCGTTGCAGAGCAGCAGCACAGGACAGGACTGGGGACTGGGAAGATGGGGGTGGTGAGGGCAGTGTGCGGCCGTGGGCTCCTCCGGCGGTCCCAGGAAACATCTCCACGTGTCTGCGGCTGCGTGGAGGTGTGCGTGTCTCCTGCTGTACCAGAGATGGAGGGGATGGCGCTGACTGAGGGCAGGGATTGGAGCAGCACAAAGGCGCCGTGAGGCGGCCGCAGTCAGTCCGGCCGCAGCACAGACAGATGGCGCTGCGTTGGGTTTTCTTTCTGCCGGCTCTTGTGCACTCACAGCACTTCTGCCTCCCTCCTCTGTTGCACTGACCTTGCTTTTGTGCTGCGATCTGCCTGTTTAATAGCCCTGCTTCCTGCTTATCGCCGTGCTGTACAGTCACAATCACTTCACCAGCAGCTGTTTGCTGGAAAACTAATGCTCTCGCTGGTTTTTATTGCAGCTGCCAGCTGCTGGTGGACCTGAATGAGAAGAGATTGACCCAAAACTCGAATGATGGTGAGTGTGCTTGTTTGCTGTGCCACGCTGTGCCAGGCATTTGCTGCAATCAAGTCAGCGTAGGGAGTGTAGGTAAGCAGGAAGAGCACTGTCTGTCTGTCTTGTTATGAGTGGTAAATGTGTAACTTCTGTTTCTTCCTATAGAGGACAATGCACGTCTGCTTTTCCTGCTTGAGAAAATCCAACTGAATGCCAGCTCACAGAGGAAGTATTTTTCCAGATAAACTCTCTGGGCATGCTGTTCTCTCCTGGTTGAACCCAAAGGTTCCACCCATGCAGAGGTTATTCCTGTGCCCGTCTTCCAAAGCCCAGGCTCCATGAAGGTGAGCACTGTTTTGCTGATGATCTTCGTTGGAACACAACTGCCCTAAAAATTGTTGGAAAGTGGAAATGGAGCTGCCCTTCATGTCCTGAAATGCAGCTGCTCTGGAGGTGTGGGTCTTTGTGGAGCTTTGTGTGCATAGCTGTAGTCCTGGGGCTGTTGAGAGCTGGCTGTGTAGGGGCCTGGAGGTGGCACAAGAGCAGAGGGCACTTGTGATTCTTGCGCAAGCAGCCTGACCAGCTTCCATTTGTTGCTTGCAGGCACAGATGAAGATGCCATCACTGACGGCTTGACCAAACTCAATGCTTCCCAACGTCAGCGAGTTCTGATCACCTACAAGAGCACTCCTGCAGGTAGGTGCTCTGCAGAGATGTGTGAATGTGGTTGGGTCACTGGGTGAAAAGCGAAAAACGACCCAGCCTCCATAAGAGAAAGGTCAGCAGAGACTTTACCTGGCCAAGGTTGTTTTGTTCCTGTTCAGTTCAGAGCAGTTGTTGATGCAAGGAGGGTTGGAGCCTGAAGAGAAGTGGTGAGCAGCTCAGTTCCTTCTGTCCTCGAAGGCCGCACCTTCTGCCAGCTCCTTTCTCCTCTCTTGGCCTTCTAGGGTTTGATCGATGACTGGAAGTGACTTGAAGCTGAGTGGGAATTCTGAGAGGGTGATGACTGGGATGATGACTGCCAGCACCGTGTGTGACGTGCAGAACTAAGGAGGGCTGTGAAGGTTTGGAAGTCTTCCTTTCGAATGGCTCAAGTTCTGGCCAAGGACTTGCTGCTTTGTTATGTATGCCTTCTTATTTATTAACTCTTAAAGAAACCTGGCTGCACGTCACAAGCAGGTGCTGGTATCTGAAATCTTGCTTGGCGATTCCCTAGGGAGCAGGAACAGGTGAAGGCTGCCTGATTGAAATTCTGGCTTCTCGCACCAGTGAAGAGATTGGTCGCATTGATGAGAACTGCGAGCTTCGTAAGCAGAGCAAAAGGCCAGGCCTTGTCCTGCTGCCTGCCATCAGTGTGTGTGTGTGCAGGCAGGCGTGATAGGAAGGAGTCTGGGGAGCTTTCAGGTGTGACAAACTGGCCAACCTGGGTGTTGCTGTTTGTGCAGAGAGAAGCTAGACTGGAATTTCAGCAGCAGCTGAGCTGGTGTAACTGAAATGGGGAGGAGCATTCTGTCTGTCAGCAGGACGTGTGGCTCTCTTGCCAGTTTCTTGCTGTCTGCGCTTCTTAATTGGAGGCTGCAGCACTGATGATGATGGCTGGAGCGCTGCAGTGATGCTGAGAGCCCTGGGCCCAGCTCTGCACCCAGCAGGTGATGGCTGGCAAATGTTATGGGCAGCACCCAGGCGGTGGCCCTGCTCCTCACGGGTGCTGTGTGTGTTCCTGCTGGAAGCTGGCTGCTCCCTTGAGGATGGCGTCGTATCTGACACATCTGCCGTGTTCCCAAGGGTCCTCGTGTCCCTCGCGGCGCTGAGCCACGCTGAGGGAGAAGGGGCTGAATGTTCAGAGCTGTGGGCACAGCTCTGCACTCGGTGGTGAGGAGCTCCAGGCTGGCTTTTTCTCACCCTGTGCGTCCCATGGCTGCTCCTCAAGCCCAGCTTCTGCAGGGAGGGGGCTCTGACTCTGGGTGTGTGTGAGTGCTGTGGGCTTTTCTTTAAACATGCCAGTAAAGTGGGTTGCTGCTCGTTTCAGAAGGAGCCCAAAGCACACCTGAGCTGCGTTTCGCTGTCTTTGTGAGCTGTGTTCCCTTTGAAGGACTCCATTATCCATCTCCAGCACCCGTTCCTGAATGGGGAGTTCTCAGGAGTTGCTTCCAGTAGATGCTCTGGTGAACCGAGTCTTCTCTCCTTGGGTCCTTGCAGGGAACAGAGGTGAGGGAATGCATGTGGATGATGGCCTTGCTCAGCAGATGCTCAGGTGTGTAGCAATGTGCTTCCCAATCTATTCTTGTGCGTGTGATGCGTGGTGAAGAGAAGCCAGCCTGTGAAATGGGAATAATGGTTCTAGTCTCGTTTGCAAGCCTCTAATGAGAGTCTGTAGACTGGCTGGCTGCTTGGCAGGGGCAGTGACATTTTGGCTGTGGGTTGCCGTGCCTGGTTGGTGCTTGCTGGAAAATATCCATGGTCTAGACAAGCACAGGCCAGCAGTGCTCTAGCTGCAGGAATTAAAGATCTCCTGTATGCCCAGCCTTCTCCATCAGCCTTACTTTGTCATCCACAATGTCTGTCAGTGCCTGTATGAAGCGGGGGAGAAGAAATGGGGAACAGAGGAGGTGCAGCTGATGTCCGTCCTCTGTACACAGAACAGGGATCACCTGCTGAGAGGCAGCACCCCTGCACAGTGTGCTGGGTTTTCCTTCCCTTCCTTGTTTGTGCGTGGTGCCCTTGCAGGAGCTCCGTAGCTGTTCAGTGGATGTGAACTCCTCTGAGGCAGCAGGTGTCCTGGAGAGAGCCCCAGTGCATCCATTCCGTTCGGGCTGTTTCATTCCCTCCTGAGACTGAAAGGGGCTTCAGAAACCTCAGTACAACTGGCTGCAGCTCCAGCATGGAAAGCAGAGATCACAAAGTGATCTCCACGTCCTTGTGGAGCTCCAACTTGTCACCTTGCTCTCTGAGCGTGGAGCAGGACCAGCCATGCTGCGCTCTGTGTGTGTGTTGCCTGTGGGGCTGGAGGTGGGGAAGCTGCCCCAGTGACTGCAGAAGGGACTTGGGCTGCACTGTGCCTGCTTACAGGTCAGCCTCATCGTCTTGCTCTGTTTGCCTTGACTGGTGGGAGCGTAAGCCACCAGGTTTGTGTGTGGAGCCTTTGCTCTCAGCCCATTGCTGTCACTGGAATGGTAGCTATTAAAGAAGGACTGTCCGTAAAGCGCGTCTCATCAGCACTGCCTGATGCCTCCTACCGAGCTGCCTTGTCCTGGGGTTGCGTGCCAAAGGTGCCAGCACCTCCTGCTGGGACTCCTGGACACACTGCCCTTAGAACCCTGCTCGTGGTGCCTTTGTGATGTGCAATTCTCTACCAACCTCTGGGTTACACCTTTCTCCTAAGCCCCACGCTCCTGCCTGCTAAGCTGTGGTTCTTAGCACTACAGAACGTGGCTCTTGTTGGCTTTTGCAGGTGTTTGTAAGTGGTGGTGATGTTGGAAATGCCCAATAATTTTCCAGGACGGTGTCTCTGATAAAGCAGGTTTTATCTGCAATGGCAGTGTTGGGCCTCCTGCAAGCAGGAGCGCGCACAGAAAGCAGTGCTGCACCTTTTATGCCCTGCTGCCCGACGCTGATCCCTTTCTGCCCTGGCTCCTCACTGCTGAGTGCTGCAGGTTCGCACTCTGTTGCGACACTTCGCTGATCCCACAAATAGCAAGTGCACACAGATCCTTGCCATGCAGACACAAACATCTCCGTTGGTTAATGGCCTTCTGACCGTTGCTTTCTTAACAAACATCTGGTCGTCACTTTCGGATGCCTGCTTTACAGCATAAACGTAAACCTGACCTCTTCATTGTTTAATTACCCCCTTGGCATTTGCGCCCTTTACACTGGGTCACCGTTCTGGTCATCCGTCTGTCCTTGGATCGAGATAAGCTTGGAGGGAGGATAGAGGGGAGCATCCTGGATCTGCCTACAGCATCCTGACATTGCCACAGAGCGGGACAGCTGTGCTTTGTGTAAAAGCCCTGGCTCCTTGAAAGCTTGTTAAACGCATTTCACGTTCGCTGGCTCACCAGTCTTACAGCACGTTTTCTAGTTCAGAATACTGTACCTACATTGTTTAAAACATTTAAGGTCTATTGCAACTGTGTGAGGAAGAATGTGTCGCACAGCGCAGTAACTGTGTGTCTAAAGTGTGTTCCTGATATGCAGATGATATCTCTCCTTGTCACATCAGCTACTCCTACAGACAAGTTACGGAATGCAAACACGTCGTGTTCTGTTTCTTTAGGTCAGTTGTCCATCTCAACATCCAGCGCAGGAACAACATTTCATTCCCACAGTGCATAATGCTGTGAAGGCATCGCAGGCCGCCCGCTCGTCTCCGCTGTGCTCAGGGGCTTTGCTGAGCTGCAGGCCCAGCGCTGCAGCCCCACAGCGCAGCCTCACGTCTGGTGACGGACTGCAGCTGGAAAACCCTGGCAGCGGAGGACGCTCCTGCCCCACAGAAGGACTCGCAGCTCCAGCGCCCTCAGTGCTGGAAGGAGGCTGCGGTGCCTCCACGTGATGGATGCAGTCCACCCGACAGCTCGTGTGGCTCACCGTGCGAGGCCAGCAGGAAGAAAGGTGGGCACGGGTAAGGCTGCATCAGAAGTGAGTGCAGAGCTGTGGGGCCGGTGGTCCAGGGTGCGGGGGCCCAGGTGGTGCTGCGGGACAGGCGTGACAGGAGGGCACTGGTGGTGCTGCCCGTCCTCGGCTGCAGGACTGGTGCTGGTGGCAGGGGCTCGGGTTCTGTGCCTGCAGCACCGATTTGCGGGTCGGTGTCTGCGTGGGAGGGATGGCACCCATCTCTCTAAGGGAGGCGAGGATGTTTTCGTCAGGAGGACGGCAGCTTCACAAGGGAGGCTTTGAACGAAGAGTGGGGAGGGCTGCTGAGCAACAGGATGGGGTGATGCGAGGGAGAGGGAGCAGAACATCGGCACTGCAGGGTGGCAAGGAAATGCCTGGAGGCACCACGATGGGGAGATCCCCCAGAGCTCCAGAGGAGGTTCTGGTGGGTAACGGGGGGAGGCTGCTGGGAGAGAGGAACGGATGGACAGAGGGATCGACGGAGGAGAGAAGTGTTGGAGGGAGGGAGGGAGGGATGGACAAAGGGACGGAAGGGCCGTGGGATGGATGGAACGCTTGTTGGATGAGAGGATGGATGCAAATACAAGTGGATGGAGGGATGGCCAGGAAAATAGGATTCCTGCCCCAGAGAGCAGTGTGCCTCCATGGGCACCTGTGGGGGTGGCCCTGAGGGTATGGAACCCACCTGCCATTGCCTGGAGCCCATTGGTTCGTTGTAACAGCAGTACACTGACAAAGTGCCTGCTGCAATCCTTGAAACCACGGCGTGCTCGTGGATTTTGGCAGCCAACTGACAACGTGGTTTCAACATTGCTGAATATGCATTTGTTCTCCAGCAAAACAGTTCAGCATCTGCAGAGCGCTGCCAGTAACTGCAGTGGAACAGGGAGGAATTGTGAGAACAGATTTCTGCCTAGAATGCTTTCCAATTTAGTAACTAATGCATTTTATTTTTACTCTTGTAGGATTATCATGAGCTCTAGATATGCAGCTAAAAGAGTCTGAAAACCAGGAGTCCAAACCCTTGTCTGTGGAAGGCCCACCTAGTTACCCAGCTCCTGAGCAAAGAAAAGGAAGAATCAAGTCTTCAGTCAGCACACACACTCCAGTCAGTCAGCTCCACAATAAAAGCTACCTTTTCCATGCACCTCCACTTACGTGTGGCAGAAAAGTGTTCTGGGCATTCAGCACATTGGATTCACATTCAATTAGCAATCCAAACTCCAAACAGTTATTTATGATTTCTTCTCTCCTTCTGCAGTCTCGTTTCCTCAAAGGGCGCTGCTTTACCCTGACTGGGCTGGCTCCTGCTTTTACCTTCACTGCTATTGGGGCTGCATTTTTGGCTCTGCCAGGCATCCCTGGTAGCCACACTCCTAAGTGCACGTGGTGTAAGATTTCTGTAACTTCTGGGGGGACGACCTTGTTTTTCCCAGGTTGTGTTAAAGCCAGAGGAGGGGGAGATGGTGGGGAGGGAATGGGGTGAGGGGTGGGCGATGGGGAGCTGGAAGGGATGGAGTGGGGGGTGTGGGGGAGGAGAGCAGAATGGAGGACG
This sequence comes from Lagopus muta, assembly GCF_023343835.1. Lineage (NCBI taxonomy): Eukaryota > Metazoa > Chordata > Aves > Galliformes > Phasianidae > Lagopus > Lagopus muta. The sequence continues at coordinate 958,891 of NC_064462.1, forward strand.
TGGAAAGAGATGGATGGAGAACAGGGGAGAGGATGGGTGGAGAAGAGGATGGGTGGAAAACGTGGAAGGAGAGATGGACAGAAGCGAAGGGATGGAGAACAAGGGACCAAAGCACCAAACCCCTCTCACCTTTGGGCCCAGCTTCTTCTTCAGTGCAGCTCCTGCGGCAGGCAGGGCCTCAGCTCTTCCCACATTCCTCCCTTCCTGCAAGGTTGCTTTTTTTCACGCCTACTTTGCTGTGCTATGGGTAGCTTTCCTACTTGCTTTCCTGTATATGTTACCATCCATTGCTTTTCACTTTTTATTCTCTTTTTGTTTCATTATTTTCCCTTCAACCCTCCCCACCCCCTCTCTCCTCTCCTCACCCCTACCTCCCATTTTTTCCTCCCCTCCCCCCCCTACTCTTTCCTCACCTTATGGCAAACTTTCCCAAATAGCTGCAGGCTTCTCCAAGTGCAGATTTGCCTGCCAGGTCTTAATAGACTAAGATGCAACTTTTTAGGAACAAAGTCAATACAAAACAAAAGAACAGAAGAACAGAAGAAACCCAAACACATTTCCACAAATGCCTTTGTTCACACCTACCCATTTCAATCACTGGATGTCAGGGAAACCGAGGAGCTATTCCACTGAGCTGAGGCTTGGCTCTTGGTGAGAGGTGTTTTCTGAATGGCAATTTTTCATTTCGCTTCTGCTTTTTAACTTTCCTACATGTGCACATGTAGCACTGGGAACAGGAGCTGTCAGGCACACAGAATTGAAGGAATCCCATGGAACACCAGTGTGAGGTTGGCATTTCCACTGAGCCGTCAGATGCACTGCAGATGCACTGCAGGATTGTTCTGGGACCTGCAGCAATGATTCTGCACATCTCCTGAGAAAACTGATAGCACTGCACAGCATCCAGGGCAAGGAGAACTTTCTAAACGGAAAAACAGGTCAAAGAAACGGCAAAGGAATGGAGAACAGGAAGGATTAAAATTTGCAGTAGCAGCTTGAGAGCTGTCTGATAGACTGCAAGAAAAAAAACAGGAGCATTGGTCTTCTGTCCATCAAATAAGTACAAAAATGACGAAGCTAAATGTAACACAAATTACATTAACTGGCTGCTGTTAATAAAGAGACATGCACATCTGAAATGCTCCACAGAATTCCCAGAGATCACACCTTGCCACAGATGCCCCAGGTACCCTGAAAGGCAGTAAGATCTGTGAGCTGCGTTTCTGAGCTCTGTTCCAGAACTCTGAGATGACAGACAGCAGGACTTCAAATGCTGACGTACCAAACTGACACCAGGATTTCCTGCCTCTCTTTAATCACGAGCAGTTTTGAGCACAGCATTACTGCACCGCAACGTTTCAGTTCACTTCTAGAGCCTTCTGCCAGACGTGGGTTTCAGAGAGGGGCAGTAGTCCAGGGGCTCAGGCACTTGCTGTGATCCAGGGCTGCAAATGGTCTTTGTCTACTGAATTTCACCAGACCGTTCCTGTAGCAGGGAGCTGCCCATAGCTTTGCATCAGTCAGCTGGCTCTGAGGGTGCAGGCAAGGCTTTGGCTCAGATAGACCGGTACTCTTCTTTTCTGCCAGTACTTGGCTGACGGAGTTTGTGGCCGTTCTGTGGCACGGAATGCAATCAGCACGGAAGCATCGTTTGTCGTTGTGGATTTTGAGTAAGATTTCTCACCCTCTGCTCATGATGGGTAAGAGTTCAGGTGTCCAAAGAGAATAGTTGAGCCGAGAAAAAAAAAACAGGGCGGGAAAGACAAAGGAACCGAGGCCGATCGGCGGGGCGGATCCGGGCGGTGGGGCGCCGCCGACCCTCACGTCTCGCCACCGTCCGGCCGAGCCATGGGGTCCGGGCTCCCGGGAGTCGGGTGGTGGGAGGAGGACGGGTGCGAGCTGCGATAAACACCCGGCGCGGTCACAGCTCCAAGTTCTCCCTTAGAAGCTGGTGAGCTGCTGACACGGGCTGCCCAGAGACGCTGTGCGCATCCCGCCCCTCCGAGTCCGTTCCGGGCTCCCGCGGCGCCCCGGCTTCGGAACCGGCCGCTTCAGCCGCGGGGAGCGGCGGCGCGCAGGCTGTGCCGGCTGCCATCGGCCCGGGGCGACAGCGGCGGCCCGTCCCGGCCTCTCATTGGTCAGCGCCGGCGCCGCCCCGCCCCCGGCCTCCCTCTCATTGGTCAGTGCCGAAGCCGCCGGCTCTGTCTCTTCTCGCTCCCCTTCCCTTCAGCTCCCCGTCCCCTTCCGTTACCTTGCAGCGTCTCCCCCCGCTTTCCTTCCCTTCCCCTCCCTTGCGGTGTTTCCCCCCGGTCCCCTTTCGTTCCCTCGTGCTGTCCTCCCCCCTTTCCCTTCTCTTCCATTACACCATCTCCCCCCCGTCCCCTTCCCTTCCCTGGCACGAGAACCTTTCTCGTGTCACACGGGCTGAATTCAGCTCAGCAGAGTCTGGGTGCTGGGCACAAGAGAATTCTGCCACAGCGTTTCTGTTTCTGTTGCGGGAAGGGAGCGATGGGGATACGAGGGGATGCATGACTTGTGCACAGGAAACGTGCACGGCCGGCAGAGATGGCTGCCGTCCTGGGCACCCGCTCTTGCAGAGCATGGTCCTGCCGGGCCTTGGCAGCGGCTCTCCTTGCCACCCAAACTGCTCTCTCAAACCACCCAAACGGCTCCAGCTTCCTCACGTCAGTTGATGGCGACAGACACGACATCAGCAGACTGAGTGGAAATAAAGCCAATTCATTTTTATTGGGAATACTGCATCCAAAACTGAGGTCTCCGGTACAAGAAAGACGCAGAGCTCTTGGATGAAGTGCAGAGGAGGGCCCCTAAGGTGATCAGAGGCCTGGAGCACCTCTCCTGTCGAGAAAGGTGGAGGGAACCAGGCTTGTTTAGCTTGGTGAGGAGAAGGCTCCGGGGAGACCTCACTGCGGCCTTCCAGTTCTTGAAGGGAGGCTGTAGAGTAGAGGGGGACCGGCCGTTGACGAGGCCGGATGGTGACAGGACAAGGGGGAAGGGTTTTAAACTGTGAAAGGGGGGCAGAATTTGGTTAGATGTCAGCAGGCGTTCTTCACACGGAGGGTGGTGACGTGCTGGAACAGCTTGCCGAGAGCTGGGGGACGCCCCATCCCTGCGGGCATCCGAGGGCAGGCTGGATGTGGCTCTGGGCAGCCCGGTGGCGGTGATCTTCGAGACCCTTTTCAACCCAGGCCGTTCTACGAGTCTTTGGTTTTCTACGATCTTCCATTCACAGGTGGAAATCTGGACGGCTTCCCAGCCCCCGTGCCGAGAGCTCCACCGCGGTCACCACCGATGGCTGCACCTTCCCCTCTGGAGCCGTGCGAGCATTCAGCCCTAGGGAGGCGAGAAGAGCACGGAGCGTTAGGGCTGAGCGCAGGCAAGTGGTGCAGGCCGGGCTGCAGCCCGGCTCTCAGGATCTGCTGCCTACGGAGCTCACCGGAGGAGGTGCCGCTTCTGCTCCAGCTTCTGCCGGTTTCTTTCCGCTGTGCCGGCAAAAACCTCTTGCTGACGGAGGTGCGGCTCCAACCTTCGGAGCACCTGAGCCGCTCGCGGGGAAAGGAGGCTGCAACAGGAGGAGAAAGTCATCCCTCGGGCTCCGCTGAGCCGCCCCTGCCTCTGCCCTCACCCGGCCCCGCACCCCCTGCTGCCCCCCACGTGTCCCCAGCCTTGCGCCCCGCCAGCAGTTTTTGGCCCGGGCCGTGCCTGTCCCTGAGCTGCAGTCACAGCTGCCCGAGAGCCTCAGGCAGCCGGCAGAGCCCACACACACTCACTCAGCATGCAGTGTCAGCTTGGTCGTCGTCCCCATTATACTTCCCGGCAGCAGACCCTCGTCCTTCCTCCATCTCCTTCCCACTTGCTGTCTCCTGGGCTGGGCTGGAGGATGCGGAACACGCACTCTCTCCCTGGCCAGCAGCTGCCAAAGAGGAGACGCTGTCAGCAAAGCGGCTGGGAGCACGGGGCTGTTCCCCAGAGGCCCTCTGCCAAGGGCCCTGCAGCAGGCCCCGGCAAGCAGGAGACTCGGTCCTGCCGGCCCATGGCTCCCGCCGCCCTTCCCTTCTCCCTGCAGGGCCGTGCCAAGCTCTCCTCCCGGGAGGAGCGGGCCAGCCCCTGCCATGCTGCACGGCGCCCGTCCCACTCCCACCCCCTGCGCCCTGCTGAGCTCGCACCCTGGCTCAGCGGCTGTTGCCAGCAGGGTCGATCCTTGACGGTACCTGGGGCGGATGCTGGTCCTCCCCTGCGCTCCAGCCTTCCCATGCCGCCATTTCTGCCTGTGCTCGCTCTATTTGCTGTTGGTGCATGGGCCACGTGTGGTCTGCTTCTTTCCACAGGGCAGACTCTTTGCGGAGCTCCTGCAGAGACACAGCAGCATACAGGATCAGCCTCTGCCCCTGGGGCCTTCCTTCAGCTCCCCACTCCTGCTCCTCGCCTCTGCCGGCCTGTCGGCACTGCTTTGCCCCTGAAGGACCAGGGGCCCCAAAGGCAGGCCGGGATCTACAACTCATGGCCAACGTGGCTCAGAGGCCGTATTCCTCTCTCACGGCCCCTGCTCAAAATCAGTGCTGTGGCAGGTGGCAGGCCAGGAGGCGAGAAGAGACGGGGAAAGTGTGCAGCACCCTCCATCTACCAAAGAGGAGCTGAAGGAGCGGACAGAAATGTGAAACGGTGGCACCCGAAGGGCTGTGCTCCAGATCACTGCACACACAGAGGCTTTTGCTTCCCTCCCTGCAGAAGCACTCAAGGCCAGGCTGGTCGGGCTTAGAGCAACCCGGTCTAGAGACAGGTGTCCCTGCCTGCAGCAGGGGATTGGAACCAGGCGGTCTGAATGGCCCCTCCCTACCCAAACTTTCCTAGGATTCTACCATCCTATCATTGGTGCAGTCTCAAGCAGCACAGTCCCTGCAGCAAGGCAGAGCCGATACCTGCAGTGCTCTCTTAGACTCCTCGGTGGCAGGGAGTGCAGCGCTGGTCTGGGCAGCAGATGTTTCCTTCTGTCCCGCTTTCTTTGTCCCACGGGAGCTGCCTGCACACGGCGGGAGCGCACTGCAAACAGACATAAGAGGAGTCTGCAGGAGCCCGGGGCACCTCAATTTCCCCCGTGCTCCCACAGCCATCAAGATGGGCTCCGGTGCAGAGCAGAGAGACCCCTGAAGGGAGAAGAGCTTCTGCTATCGGTAGGGATCGGCACTCAGCTCCCCCAGGGACCGGGGACCAGAGTAGAACAAAGCTGGTGTGTCTGCCTCAGGCGATCGTGCTGCGCGCTTGCCGCCCTGGAAAGAACGGCCCCCCCAGGACACACGTGTGTCAGGAGCCTTTGTGGGTGCCGAGAGCTGGCAGCTCCAAAGGGGAGGCCGCTCCTACACGAGCGCACGCATCTCCTTCTTTTTGCCCAAGGCCCTCACCTGCCAGAAGGCTCCTTCGCCACATCTTGCTGCCTTGAGCTCGGCTTGCGCTGCAGCAGCATGGAGGGGGGAAGTGTCTTCCGCCTCTGCAGCAGCCTGCCGGCAGAGACCCCTGGAACCAAGAGAGAAAGAAGTTCTTCAGAGCAGCCCCACGGGCACGGCACGTGAACCTGGATCCGGTCACCCGGCACGGGACAGGACCCCCCTCCTTACAGCTGGGACCCGCTCCTCACCTTTACTCATCTTCCGCTGTATGGCAGCTTTTTTTTCTGCGGCGGCCTCTGCTCTGCTCTTTTCCACGGTGAGCTGAAACCTGGAAACAGAGAGTGACAACCCTTGAAGAAGGATGACCTCCTACCCCACGCAGCTGGTTGGTGGTATTTATCCCTGTGCTCTGCAGAGCGTGGCACCCTTTTCCTTCCTGGCCATGCCAAACCAGCACACGTAGCCCAAATTCCTCTGCACGTGCAGTCTGTTCTCTCTGAGGGGAATCAGGACAGCTTGGGCACCAGAAACACAACCCTGATTCCCCAAAAAGCCAAAAGGCAGCAGTGGAGAACCAGGAGCCAGACTTCCCAGCATTTCTCCCCGACTGGAGGCTGAGCACGGAGACCCAGCAGGGCACGACCCAAAGGAGGAGGTGGAAGGAAGCCTGTCTACTGGCCAGCTAAGTGCTGCAGAGGAAATGCACTCACCTCGGGAACACGTGGATGCCATGGGCAGCGGTCTCTGGCCCGAAGTCAGCAGAATCGTCCGTCCAGAATCTCTGCAAAGGGACACAGACCTGCTGGAGGCTTGCCAAGGACATTTTTTCATGGCTCTTGTTGACAGGAAGCAAGCCTGGCTCCCATGCCAAGAGAAAGCTGCTCTCCACCAAAGCCTCCTCCGTGAACATCAGAGCTTTGTTCTGCTCTGAAGGAGCAGGATGGCAAAATAGCGAGGCCGTGCAAGAGCACTGCCAGGCTTTCTGCATGGGCAGAGATCCGGGAAATCTCTTTGCCAGTGGAGAAAGCCGTGGGGGCAAGCGTGGGGAAAGGCATTGGACTGGCCTGCCACGTCCAGGCTGGCCAGCGGTGATCCGACGGCGCACCTCACAACCTCCTCAACTTACGGTGTGGATCAGTGCGAGGACGGGGGCATCGCTCTCCAGCGTTTCAACGCAGCTGCAGAAGAACCTCATGAGGAGGAAGCCGTCTTGGCAGGTCATAACGCCGAGGTTCTTGAACACGAACGAGACGGGCTCCCTGCTCCTCAGGAGGTGACAGTACAGGAGCACGCTCTCCCGCACGCAGCGTGGCACCAAGTGCAGCGGGACGCCGGAGGCTCGCGAGAGCTGCCGGTAGTTGAGCGGCTCAATCTTGACGTCGTCTGCAAGGAGAAGGCACATCCTCACTGCCACAGCCAGCCCATGCAGCATTCATAACCAAATCCCACAGAAAAGGTGCTTTGGAGAAACAGCTCTTGGGCTGCGGTTCCTCCTGGAGGAACTCGCGCTGCACCCCGAGCTTTGCAGACACTTCTCTGCTGCTCCCGGCCGTTTCCAAAGAGCAGGGAGAACACAGCCGGCCGGACGTGGGGCGGGAAGGGGAAGGTGGCTGCTGCCTTCTCACCAGGGATGATGTCGTTGGGAGACTGGAGTTCCTGCAGCCACAGCACCCCGATGTCCAGCTGGAAGACAGGCCTTAGAACCGAAAGCGCCTCTTCTTTGCTGTGGAATTGCTCTCGGACCACAGCAAAGACCCCAAGTCCCGGAATCAGGACTCCCTGCACAGGGAAAAGACAGAAAGGCTGACGAGCGTGTTACTTCAGGGGCGGCAAAAGCCACGAACATCAGGAGCGTGGGGTCACTGCTCTCCACCCTCCCCACTCCTGATGGACAGCGGAGTGAGATGGGGCTCTCTGGAAAGCATTGGAAAAGTCTGTGCTCCCTGCAAGACAGTCACCTCCGCACAGTATTTCCCAACATCCCTCGGCTAGAGAAGAGCCCGGGCATGGACAGCACAGGGCTGAAGCCTGGGACCGATCCCAAGGATTATCCTCGGCACAGGGCCAGAAAACCCCCCACCCATTTCTCCCTTTGCTCTCCCCGTTCTGACCAGGGCAGAGCGAAGCCCCTGCGTGTGCCAAACGTTTGCTCAGAGCAGCTCTGGCCTTGGCTTTCCCTCCCAGTTGGCCAACAAGCCGCTCTGGGCACCCGGCTTGGGCTCAGCGTGCTGCTCAGTGTGGTGCTCAGGGAGGGATTGCTCTGCGGGGCCCACACTCTGGGCAGGACTGAACCCCTCTCCAGGGCGAGGGTCACCAGCACACCAGCCCACCTTGTCCAGCTTCATCTGTTCCAGGATGTAATCAGACACAGCGTCCCAGACTGCCACAATCTCTGCAAAGGAAAGAAAAGACAAGTCAGGCTCCAGGCCAGCCTCTTCACAGCTGCTTGGCAAGCTCCTCACACAGACAGCGATCGGTGCAGGCACGCGCACACACCCCAAAAAAGCACCACCATGGCTACCAGAGCTGGGCTTTGCTCCGATTTCAGCCTTATTCGGAGCCCCAGGGGGAAACAGGGACATAGGAAGCCTCTGGGACATGGGATGCCTTTCCTCCCAGATCTGCAACCTACGGAAACACCGTCTGCCAGGGAAACCTGGCCTCGGACTGCCCTATCACAGGGGACCGAGCATGCCTAAAGGAAGCGGGGGCTCTGGGCAGCTCTGCTCTCGGGACCTGGCTGCCACGTGGTCCCCAGAGCCCAGAGGGACCCTTGGGCAGGGCTCTCGCAGCAGCCCCCAGCCACATCCAGCCAAGCGCAGAGAGCAGGAGCTGCGGCTTTGGACAGCCAGCAGCCCCGCGCGATGCCTTGGGAAGGGGTCCGGACAGCCTTACCTTCAGCAGAGAGTTCCAGCAGCGTTGGGAACGCGTAGGCCAGCTCTGAGCTGACGCTCACAGTCCAGCAGCCTTCCATGCGGCTTGCCGACAGCCTCAGTTCAGAACTAAGGATGCCCTCCGCCAACAAGGCTCCTCAACCAACCAACAATTCTCTGCAAAGCGCCCCTGCTCCTCCACACGTCAGTGAGGGTCACCCAGAGCAGCCTGGCTGCCCCGGAATCAACTCCTGGTCGCAGAAGGACAGAGCCCCTGAGCAGTGCTGCAGCAGCGCCCAGGCCCTGCAGGGAAGTGCCGGCCCTGCCGCTGCCCCGGGGAAGATCTGCTTGTGATGCAGCGCATGGCATTGTGACATCAGCCCGTGTCACCTGGAGCTCTGTTAGGCATTGTGACATCAGCCTGTGTCACCTGGAGCTCTGTTAGGCATTGTGACATCAGCCCGTGTCACCTGGAGCTCTGTTAGGCATTGTGACATCAGCCCGTGTCACCTGGAGCTCTGTTAGGCATTGTGACATCAGCCCGTGTCACCTGGAGCTCTGTTAGGTCACCGGCACGGAGAGGGCAGCTCCTCTTCCAGGAGCAGTTCCGCTCAGCTTACTGAATTACGGTACGCAGGAACGCAAGCCTAACTTTAATGGCTCGGTAAGAGCAGCTGTCTGCCTAATAAACAGAAACCTGTGTGTTCACAGGCACACGCACACCAGGTGAGGTTGAAATATCGACCATCGCTGTGCTTTACTCGGCAAACGGCACGAGAACCTGCCATGTGTCACACAGGCTGAGGCTGGTGAGCTGCTGGCACAGCTGCCCAGAGACGCTGTGCGCACCCCATCCTGAGGGGTGTTCAGGTCCAGGCTGGATGGCACCCTGCACAACCTGACCTGGAGCCTGATCTCGCTGTTGGCCGCAGCAGGGGGTTGGAACTGGGTGATCTGTGAGGCCCCGTGTGCTGAAAGGCAGCCACGTGGTCTCCCCAGAGCCTTCTGCTCTCCAGGCTCAACGAGCCCCAGTCTCTCAGTCTCTCTCCAAAAGAGACGTTCCTGATGCTGGCCTTTCAAGTCCCGTTGCTGATGTCCAAGTTTTGTGCCCATCGCGTGCTGACACTGTTGTGCCAATCCATGGGCTCAACAGGGAGAACAAAGACACCAATGTCTTTGGGACAGGCTTATTTTATTGCCTATGACAACGTAACACGAGCAATAGTATTTACTGGCAGCCTCTGTAGCCAGGAGAGAAGCTTAACAGACAAGGCAATAAGCGAGGCAGTGGGCCTACTCATGGCCATGTGAGCTCAGCAATGGAGAAAGGTGCATCACCACCTGCCCCAGCACTTTGCCATCAGCCAGACCCGCAGCCACTGGGGAGCCCTGTTTGCAATGAGGATCTGTGGGGACGTGGATTGGGGATGGGAATGGGGTGGGGGATGGGGACGAGGTGTGGAGGGAGGGATACGAGATGGGTTTGAGATGGCTATGGGGTGGATGCGATGGATATGGGATGGGATAAAGGTGTGGGATAAGGATATGGGATGGCTATGAGATGAGGCTGTAGTGGTTATGGGGCCATAGGGGCTACTGGTGGGACATCTCCAGATCATCCTAGAGACTCCTCAGAGCTCCTGGGCCCATCCTCGGAGTTTCCAGATCCTTCAAGGGATCCCTGGGAGCATCCTGGAGACCCCCTGGACATCAAGACCCCACTGGGACATCTCCAGACCCTTCAGGATGAACCCAAGGATCCCCCTGGACCCACCTGGGAACACCCCCACATGCCCCAAACCCCTCGAGGACATCTGCAGATTCTTCTGCATGACTCCAGGGGTGGATAGGGGAGGTTGCGGGAGGGAGAAAAGGGGCTAGCAAGGCTTCTAGAGGTGGAAAGAAAGTCTGGGGGTGGATAGGGGGTTGTGGGGAATCTACGGGGGGAAAGGTGTGAGTGGGGCTTCTGTGAGGTGGAAAGAGGGTCTGGAGGTGGAGAAAGGGTGGAAGAGGGAAACTGGGGGATTGTGGTGGGCTAGAAGCCCTGTGATGTGGAAAGGGGACCTGGGGGTGGAGAGGGGATTGTGAGGGGGAAAAGAGGAGAAAGAGGCTTCTGTGAGTGGAAAGGAGGGTCTGGGGGTGGAGGGGTACATTGTGGAGGGGAATATTGTGGAGGGCAACTTGAGGAGTTGAAAGGGGGAAAAGGGGTTTTTGTAGGGCAGAAAGGGCAGGTCTGGGAGTGGATGGAGGATTGTGAGGAGAAAAAAAAAAGGAGTGGGGTCTCTACAGGGAGGAAAGGGGGTCCAGGAGTGGTGAGGAGGTTGTGGGGGGCTTCTATGGGGTGGGAGTCTGGGGTAGACCTCAGGGGAGTATTGGGGGGGAGAAGAGAGGAGTGGGGTGCCTATGGGGTTGAAAAAGAGTTGGAGGGGAATTTAGTGGGTTGTGGAAGGGAAAGGGGTGAACAGAGCCTCTGCAAGGCAGAAAGCGCATCTGGGGCTGGAGGGAGGAAGGGGTGGGAGGAGAGAGCCAGGGGTTGCGGGGGGCTTCTATTGGGCAGAAAAGGAGTCTGGCTGGGGGGGAATGGAGGTCAAAATGGGGGAACTGACTCCAGGGGTCAGGGAGGAGCACACGGGGGGTACAGGGGACTCCAGAGGTCAGAAAAAGGGGTCAGAAGGTGGGGGGAGCAAGGAGGACACGGGACCCTGGGGGTCAAAGAGAAGGTAATGGGGGGTGATGGGAGACTCTAAGGATCAGAATGGGGGAAATGGAGTGGGGGTACCCGGGAGGAGGAGAGGGGATTCTGGGGGTCAGATAGAGGGGACTGGGAAAGTGGGGGGACTCTAGAGCACAGAATGGGGAGACTCGTGACGGGGTGGAGGGACATTAGAGATCAGAACGGGGGACAGGGGAGGGATCGGGAGGGCGGGGGGACAGATAGGTGGACCCTGGGGGTCAGAATGGGGGAGGCGCAGAGGGGAGGGCTGGAAGAGGACTACAGGGATCAGAACGGGGGAAACGGAAGGGGGAAAAAGGGGGAGGGAGGCGCAACCCCGGGGGTCACACAGAGGGACGGGGGGGGTTGTGGGCGATCCGTGGCAGGGGGAGGGGAGGAGGGCAGTGAAACGCACGGGGTGGGGGAGGCGGGGAGACGCAGGGCAGCCGCCCCCGCCGAGCGGAACCCCGAGCACCACAGTGACGGCACGAGGCCAACGCAGAGCGGCACGCGGCCCCTGCAGCACCTGAACCCCGGCCCCCGCCCCGATGCCCCCCGAACAGCCACCTGCAGAAGCCGAGGCGGCTCTCGGAGGCCCGGCTGCTCCGCACGGCCGCCTCCTGCTCGGGTCGCGGGGCTGATGACGTCACTCAGCGGGGACGGCGCCTCGCCGCAACGACGGAGGACGGCTCGGTTCCGCCTACCGAGGACAGCTGGATTCCGACGGGGGACGGACGGGGCCGGCGGCGGTGCCTTCCCCTGACCGCCCGGCGTCCCCGAGGCACGGGGCGGCGGAGCGCCGCTTTCTCCGCGCGGAGCCTCGCGGCTCCGCCATCCCGCCGGCCCCATCGCTCCGCTTCCGGGGCCCCGGCTGCGGCTGCGGGGACGTGGGGGACCTCAGCGAAGCCGAGCCCGCGCCGCCCCGGCCCCGCTCCGCTCCGCTCCGTGCGGGACTTCCTGGAGAGCGGCGAGCACGGGCTGGCGGCCGCCGGCAGGTGGGGGAGCGGGGCGTCCGGCGGGCGGCGCGGCCCGGCGATGGCGCTGGGGAACTCGCTGGAGACGAGCGGCTCCGCGGGCGCCTTGACGTCGCGCTCCAGGCGGCGGTCGCGATGCCGGCCCGAGGCCGGCGCTGTGCGGAGCGGGACACTTCTACGTGCGTGCTGGAACTTTCCTGCTGGAAACAGCCCAGAGCAGCGCGGCACGATGGAGAGATGCGTGTGAACTCGCAGCCTGGTGTTACCTGAACAGTTTCCATGTAAGTCCCTGTTCAGTTTGTGCCTGCAGTGGTTGCAGTTGAGTGCTCTTTTTGTGCTTTTTCTTTTTGTCTCCAGGGCGTTAAGATAGAATTTGACTTTCAGTGTCTCCTAGTCTGCTGGTTTCTGCCTACTAATACACTATTTGTACGCACTGCTAGTCCCAAGTGTAAAAGAAAATACTGCTCTTTTCCTGTCACTTCTGTTCCCTTCTTTGTTCCAACAGGTTTGCTGCTTTTTTTTCTTTCTTTTTTTCTTTCTTTTTTTTTTTTTTTATGGTAAAGCTGAGGCAGACATTTTCAGTCTTCACTATCCTATGGGCTGTAGATGAAAACAAAGAAAACGATGGGCATCGGGCTGAATTGTTCCTGAATAGATGAGACTGACAGCTACTTATTTTGAAGACAATTGCAGTGCCCTTATAATAAAAATTCACAGTAACTCTGGAGAACTGGATTTGAAAATGCCTTGGGACTGCTGTCAGCCCATATGCTAAAAGAGTGACTTAATTACAGGGAGAGTGTAAGTTAGAAATTTGCAAATATCATAAGGGGAAATCTTGCTTCCCAGCCTGAAGCAGCAGGAACAACCCACTGCATCAAACATTGTTGTCCTTGTTTGAGTGTTCTTATGTGACACCATGTTTTTCTAGGTCATGTGCTGCTGAACTGAAGCCACGGCAAGGAAGACTTCTTGAAAGAGATTGTGGAATCTTTTGCAAACAAAAGTGGTTTATTTACATTGTTTGAAAGCCTTGTTGGGAGTGGAGCTTCTAAAGAGAGATCTTTTCTCGGCACAGATGATGTGGGAGATGTCAGTCCCCAGGCACCAGAGCAAGGAGAAGTTACTGAACACGATATTGGTGAGAGGTGCTGCTTAAACTCCGCATACACGTGACTCTGTATCAGAGGTTCTTCTCCAAGTGCTTCATTTGCAGCAACAGACCAGTGTCTGTCATAGCTGTTCATCGTTCCCCTAATGAGAGGGTGCTTTGCAAGAAGTTTCACCTTCAGCTGCAGCGGAGAGGCAGCGTCATCATGCCAGGTTCTGAAGAATTTCTCACATACTTCCTGCTTCCACACTGTTGTCTTCTGGTCTGTTCTGATTCATTTCCAGTTGAAGCTGCCTGTTGAGCTTTGTGTGCTTGTACGCTGGTAAGCGCTGACAGGAAGGCCCGTACTTATTTATGTGTCATCTATGAACACAGGTTAGAGGCATGAAAGTGAAATAATTCCAGCATGAGTTGTGAACTAATGAGGTCTTCCCATTTTTTAAGCTTAACCTGATGATGAAGTCTGGCTTTGAATTTGAGCGTAACAAGAGTAGAATGCTGGTGGCCTCCTACTTGGCTGTTAGTGGTCGGAAACATGTAGACTATTCAGGGTGCAAAGCAGTGAGGCTTATGGCCCTTTCTCTTTGTATGTGTGTTATATTTGTGCATCTGTTTTATATATAAAATAGAAGTTTCTGCTACTGCGGCCTCTCTGAAGAAGTTTGTTCATCATGTTTTGAAATACATAACGCACCATTTAAAAAACGGTTTGTGCTTCTTGCTCGTAGGCCAAAGATTTTCCTTGTTAGAGAAGTGTGATGTTATCTCCATTCTGTGCTTTGTCAAAACCACTGACAAGTGCCAATGTACTTTGGTTGCGCCCTTCTGTGAAGTAGCTGTTGCTTCTGCAGGAGTTATTTGTGTAATGTGAACAGGTGCAGAAGTTACTTGAAGAAAGCAGCATCTTACTTGGAACTTCTTAGTTGCAGCTTGTTAGACAGAGGCGAGCAGGTGGGAGGAGGTTGGTGGGGAAGTGCTTTGATGGGAGAAACGTTCAGAGCTCGCTCCTCTAGCAGTGAAACCCAGCTCTGATCAGATGCAGGTCTTCCTAACTCGGACGCAGACCCTAGCTTCTCACAACCCTTGTTGTTGCACAGGTGCTGTTCGGATGCACAGCTGTAGTCTCCAGCACCTCGCGTGGCTTGGCTTGCAGTGGAATTCTGTGTCAGTGTTATTCCCACTGCGCAGATCGTTACAACAACTTTTTCACTCGCCCACGAGACATCGAGACTGGAAACAGGTGCTCCTGAATGCGTTTGCCTGTTGGTCCCTGAAGTAAGCAAGCTTCCCAAGTTCTTAAATGCATTTAAATGCCGGGTTTTTGGTCCCTAATTCCTTCTGTTTGTTTGTTTTTACCAAAGCAGGATTTTTTCCTCGGGATGGTGTTCACTAGCAACTTAGAACTGCAAGAGAAGTTCAGCACTCAGCGTGGCACACATCAACCTCCTTGCTTACCGTTGCTGCTGTGCAAACAGAACTGTACTGAGAAGCAAAGGTCCTGGTGGGATGCTGTGTGTACTCTCATGCAGAAAAAAACAACGTAGGAATTCTTCAGTTTGGAAATATGGGAAGCAACCTTCTAGAGGGCTTCTGAATAGATTGCCATGGGCTGCATAAAACCAGTTCCTTTTGTTTGAACGTTCAAGGCTTTTTGCTGCAGGGGTGTGAGATGGTGAAGAGCTTTGTAAAAACGGGCTTTATGGTTTCTGATACTGCATTTGTAAAGAAGTACTGGCTTAGGACTAAAGCTGCTTGTTGTGTTCATCAAACAAATGACGTGTGAGCAGATGGAAAAGAGGGAATGCTAACTGAGGAATATTTCTGTTGACATTCAGGCCAGGCTCGGCAGCCACGGTGAAGCTTCTTGTACAGCGTGGATTGAGTACTGTGTGAGCCCTGGAGAGACACGGCCTTCACCTGCCTTAATTATACACTGGGCAAGAAGCCTGCAAGCAACAGTAAGTTAAGATTGTCTGTAAATAAGTACCGTCTGTTTTTCTCTGATGTGCAAAGGTAACAGGCTAAATAAAATCAGATGAGAATGTAGTATTGAGAAGTGCTGCTGATTTTGGTGGCATGACTGGAGCAACCACCTTGCCTGACAAGTACTCTCTACCTCACGACTCTGAACAGCACAGGTAAAAGCAACGTTGTTTTCTCCCCGTGTTGCTTTCTGTGACTATAGAGAGACCTTCTGAAATACGTCCCAAGTGTCAGAGAAAAGTTCTTGAAACTTCTCGAGAAAACAACTGCATCAGAGAAGAAAAAGTAAGAATGACATTTTATTGGGATTTTCTGTGACAGTTTGAATTTCTCTTCCTCAACAGGGCGTTAGCCTGAACTCGTGCGACCAGAAGGAATCTATTGGAAGAAGCGTCTGCTACTGGAAGGAAATTCTGCTTAGCTTGAAAACTATCAAAAAGCACAGAAGTATTCCTGAACCTGCTGATCCTCTCTTCAAGCATTTCCATGGTGTGGACATCCAGGTACTGATGGATATTCAAAGAGGAGAGTAAGAGGGGTTGTACGTCGCGGGCTTGCATGTGAATGGTTGTTTGGTTGGTGTTTTGTTTTGGTTGGCTTTGTGTGTTGATGGGTGGTGGTTGTCTTATTTTTTTGTCACTGTACTGCTAATGCTGAGATTTGGTAGTATCTTTCTGTTGAACTCCTCGGAGTTTTAAAACTCTGTGATTGGAGGACACTGAACTGCCTTAGTACCAGCTTTCTGAAAAGCTGCTTTCCTGTCATACAGGGAAACCAGGCATAGTCTTAACCTCCTCCTATCTGCCTACTTACTAGATGCTTACAGTCTTACACCGACTGTTCCAGGTGTCCACACTGTGTTGTGTGTGACTTGTCTGTGGCTTTGGTTGTAGGTCCTCCAGGTTGCAGCCTGTGAAGAAGAGGCACGTGTGGCTTTTGCAATGCTGGGTGCAGCTGAAGGCAAAACTGATGATGCTTTATTAGCCTTTGAAGCTGTTAACAATGCGGTTTCGTACTGGAACCTATGCACTGTAAGTTTGTGAATTGCATTCCCTCAGAATGCTTTTCTGTCACTTGCGTTCTGACCAATTCTTCCTGATGGATATGCTGTTACTTAGCTGTGTCAAAGAAAGGCAGAGGAGGTTGAGAGTGATGGTGTGCTACCAGAGGAACAAGAAGAACGCAAAGCCTGTCTTGTTGAAAGGCAGCACTGCCTGATGAAGGTGATTGAGGAAAGCTCCTCTGACCCGTCAGTAGCTGCCCAAGTAAGTAAAGGAATTAATGCTTGTGTGAATGGTCCTCTTAGTTAATGTTAACAGATGGAGGGCTTTCCTGGGGGAAAACAACAACAAAAACACCCAGAGTTTCTGCAGAAAGCCGTGTGCACTGTTCAGCCGTAGATCAGGACGCAGTCTCTTGCTCTGAGGAAGAATTGCCCTCACGACTTGCGTTTCCAATCAATTTCTAGCTGCCGCTATCTGTTAGAGCTGTGACGGAAATGCTGAGCGCAGTGATCCGGGAGCTTGGGGAGAACGGTGAGGAGGGAAGTCTTGCCTCCAGAAACATCTCACAAGCTGCGCACATGGAAGTGAAAGATGCAATTCCATCACCCAAGAAGTTCTCTTCTCACCAACTAACACCTACCAGGTATATTAGCCGGTTACTCTTTTAGGGAAGTGTTCCTTTTGTGTAAGAAAATCCAAGTTCAGTAAGCCTTTGCTCAGACTCTCCTTCAGTGAGCAGAAGATCACAAGTCCTTACTTCAAAAGCTGTGTCAGCAAGTGGAAGCTTTAAATGTAAACAGCTTTTGTCACTATATTGGATGCAGAACAGTTGATCTTTTTGTTCTGGTGAGTACTTTGTGACCCAAGCACTGAACTAAGCTTCACTTGCCAGGCTGCCTCTTAACTCAGTGAAGAGAACTGCTATAAACATCCGCTTAAATTCAGGGCAAGAGTGAAACTTTGTTGCCTACAAACTGTAATTTGGTACTCAGATATAGGAAGTAATCCTGAGGATTGTGTGTGCAGAAAGTTGTGCTTTCTTCAGCTTAGCTGTTGTCATCTTGGCTCTGGGTTTATTTCTAGCTTCAAGGAACAGTCTCGGTTTTGTAAAGCATGGGCAGATCGTGGATTATTGCAGCAGTTAACTCTTCTTTTTTTTTGTCTCAGATCTTGAACGTGCTTTTAAATAGCAAAGGAGCGTAGGGATCATTCCTTGGGTTTTCCCCACATACCTGTGTTTCATACGTTTCCATTCTCTTAATTGAAACCCTGTCTTTAACAGAATGAAACACGGGAAATGAAATGTAACAGTTGCAGTGTAAGCGTGCCATCTCATCGCTGGCCTGCTGAAAGCTGTGGAGCAGATCCTGTGTCAGATGGTTATGGGAGAGCACAGCATGTTTGTGAAGCTCCTTGGAAGGGTAAGTTGATGCTGAATTTTTAATTGACCGCGTAGCTAAACAGAGTGAGACTTCTTAAAACCTTTCTGCAGTGTTCTGAGATGAATGAGTAAAACTGGTCCCTGGGGAAAGTTCATTCAAGTCGGAAATGAGAACTGGATGCAAACTCTCTTCTTGGTGTTCCTTTTCAGTTGCTACCTGTGGCCCGTCTGTTTGCAGTAGCCAGTCACCTGCTGTGACTCGCAGTGTCTTTGAAGAACTGCTGCAACCAATGTACCACCAACAGAGGTGAGGACAAACGAATCTGCTCAAGCCATTTCTACTGCTTTGTTGAAAACAGCTGGTTGTGATTCTGTGTGCAGCTGGGTATAACTGCGGTTCCCTAGAGAGCATTTACTGCACTTGAGGTCTGCTGGAGACAGGCAGAAAGTTCCATTATCAGCTGATCTTTGGGATGTGGGGTTTGGGAGAAACAGCCAGCAAGAGATGTTTTTAACGTGCTGGCACATGTCCTCTGCTCGTTGTCTGCCATGTTCTTTTCCCCACAGTAGTATGGGGACTTGCTGGTTTTGACTTTTTGGATACTAAAGGAAATGAGTCAGTTCACTTACGCTTCTCTCCAGTCTGTGTGTTCAGATACCATCCAAGTTTTGAACGTATGATTTCAGTTTAAACTGGTGAGAGTTGAAATCTAATTTTAAGGTGCACCTTGCTATGAAGAGTGCACGTTGCATGGGCTTCAGCCCCCTGATCCCTTTTTCTCCTTTTGCACGAGGAAGTAACGGTGTGTTTTTCTTTAGGCGCCTGTCTGTGGCATGAACGGAGCTGCACCTCAGCACGTAGACGTGCTCAGCAACAAGCGATCCACGCGCCGCCCCTGCACAGCACTTGTGCTGGTGTGTTTCCTCAAGGCACCTGTGGTGCACCTGTGTGTTTTGATGCTCCGTCTGCTGGAATCCTTTCTCCTCGTGGAGGTGATGATCGCTACAACTACGGCCTGCCCCAGGCGAGCGCAAATCCACCTCTGCCTGAACCAGGCTGTTTTACAAAACCTGCGTTTGCACCCACAGCTTTAAAACCTGCAGAGTCCTGTGTCGGTGCCGCACAGGACAAATTAGGATCCGCCTTTGCGAAAAAGGAAGGGCAGTGGGACTGTAACATCTCTTCAGTGAGAAATGAACCCACTGCCCCAAAATGTGTTGCCCTGCAGAACGCAAACAAAACTCGTTCAGCAGTATCTCTTCAAGAAGTTTCCTTTAAACTCGATGGGAAAACCCCAGCGTGTACCTCTCAGAATCTGGCAGATGCTGAAGCGAAGCCTGCAGAGGGAAGATGTAACTTCTCAGTGTGGATGCCTCCAGGCGGATTTAAATTTGGCATAGAGGAGTGCAATACAAATTGCGCTAAGAAAGATGATCCACCCAAGGAGCGTACAGCAGACTTGACAAACATGGATGGAAAAGACAAAAATGAACTGCCCTCAGGTGGTGGAGTTACACTCCAATCTCAAGAAACAGCAAACAGGGACAAGAGCTCTTGGAGAGCTGAAGGTCCTCTTCCGGACACAGCAGAAGTATTCCAGGACCCTCATGAGAAGGGACCAAGTTGTTGAGGTGCGTGCAAAGCATGTCATCGCCACAGAAATGAACTCCTTGCCCTCTGAAACATCAAACTGTTTGAATTTGGACAGCTACAGGTGATGCTGGTGAGTCGGTTGGGTGGTTTTTACAGTTCTTTTCGGTCTCTCCTGCAGTTTGTTTGGCTTTGTTTTACCCTGGAGATCCTACAGAACAAAAGCTGCTGATCTCTGGCTGCAGTGAGTAGAGCTAAGGAAATCTCTTCTTGGGTTTGTTTTCAGACGGTGAAGTGGAAGTAGAGCGAGTTGCGGTCAGATGAGAAGTTCAAGAACTGGCTGATTCTTTCGAGAGGAGATTGAAGAATGCCAGCAAAGCTTGTCAGAGCTGCAGAAGGGCCAGCTCTCTCTGGCAGCGGAGCTGTCAAAGGACACCAGCCCTGTTGTTGTGTATTTTGACGTTTCTGCCAGCGATGAACCTTCAGGACACACAGCCACGGAGCTGCTTTCACACATTGTCCCTCGAACGGCTGAAAAGTTCAGGGCCCTGTGCACCGGGGAGAAAGGCTCGTGGATTCAAGAGTACCACGTTTCACAGGATAGTTAGTGACTTCCTATGTCAGGTAAGCTTAATGTGAAGGCTTTTCACGGAGAGAAAAAACCCACCTGGGCTGCAGCAGCGCATGGATCCTGCCTGAAAGTGGGCTTTTCCAGTTTTTGACTGTAGTGAGAGTAGCCAAAATCAGCAGGGCTGCTGTCAGCAGCGATGCCTCAAGCTTTCCCGACACTTCTAGAGACGATCACGTTTTATTCTTGGACAGCTGTGACTTCATGGGAACGCCACAGCCTGCATGTGAGACTTCATTTTGTTCATGCTGTTATCTGCCTGATCGCTCCTCTTTGACAGCTGTTTGATTTGTGGGCTCTTGAGAGCCAGCTTTCAGCCTTTGGCAGCAGCAGGAAGCGGAGCTCCCGACGTGTTGTAGGCAGCGTTTGCTCTGCTCAGGGGCCTTGGCTGCAGCGTGCGTGCAGAGAACAGCGTGCGTGTTTGGCATGGCTGTGCAGCAGAGAATAGAAATGGTAGTTTTCTCATTTTTCAGTGCCTCCCAGGACAGGACTCTGTGGTAGATCAGAAATTGGTGTGCGTGTTGGATTTGCTGTTTAGCAGGTGCATTCTCCTGCTGCATCTCTGTGCATCTCCGTATCCTACTGTACTTTGACTGCAGGAGTTTTCTCGCAGTAGGGTCAAGGCCACCCAAACTCAGTTCTGTTGTGCTTTGAGTATGGAGCCCTTTCAAGGCTTGATTATAGACCTAGCAGAGTAGAAGCCAACGCTGTGTGAACGACAATTCAAGAGTGTCCTTTTCTAGAAGAAGAGCAAGGCAAAAGCGAGGACGTAATTCTAGCGATTCAGTTGCAGGCTTCTTTTAACTTTGTGTAGCAGGGCATTTTACATCCTGTTACTGTGTTTCCTACAGGTGAGTTCATTCTTGGTTGTGTGACTGCTATAAACAACCGCTGGTATCCAGAGTGCTTCTGCTGTGATATCTGCCAACAGGTATTGGCAGGTATTGGATTTGTCAAGAATGCTGGCAGGTGGGTCTTCACCCTTCCTTCTGTCACTGGTAATGATGAAAATGGAATGAAAGTTGGGAGGGATGTGCAGGGTTTGGTTCCTAAAGCTTTCCTGCTGAGATGGAGTAAGCGAAGTGTCTTTTATGAGGAAAAGGTCTTAGAATGCATCACAAAACTGAGAGTGGTATCTTAGAATGTGCACGTGAAATATTAACTACTTATCCACTTTGACACCAGATTTCCTGTCAAGTGTGTGTTTTGTGCTGGTGATGTTTCAGGATCAGTAGGATGATACAGTGCCACAGACCCTTAGAAACAAATCAGATGCAGAAGATTTGTCATTTTTAAACAGATTTTTATTTTCCTGACGTGGGTTCCCAGTATGAGTCCAGTTTATCACCGTTTTCACTACTAAATGCTCTCATTTCAGTGGGATCCTTCAGGGATTTTTTTTGAATAGACGTGTAGCTGTTGCTTTCATATCTCTAATGTGATACACACAGTTATGTAGAGAATTAGGGCCTGTTTTGCCATCCAGCTTCCGATCTAAATCTCTGAAGAGTCTGAGGGTAAAGCATGGGAGTGGGGCGGGATGGAAGACTGCAGTTTGCAGCACAGGGTGCTTCCTTAGGAAATAGGAAATCTGGGTGCCAACTTGCTTATGGCAGCAAAATGATTGACATTATTTTTCTGATACAGAGGGCAGAACATTGGTCTTCTTCAGCTGCCTCAGTCGTTGTCTTGCCTACATTCTTTGTTTTCAGTTGAGTTGCCTGAGCATGCTTTTCTTGTCAGCTTCCCCTCACCTCGTCTTGCCGGCTTCTGCAGCTGCAGAATACGGAGCTGCGTGTTTCTGCGTCCCCCAGCGATGCATGGATCAGGGGCAGTGCAGGATGTAGCACACGTTGTTAGTTGTTTGGTTCTTAGTACAGGGGAAGCTCTCATTGCAGTGTCATGGCAGAGGCTGGTTTGAAAAACAACCTGTAGTACTGTGTCAGTGCTATTGTCAGCTTACATTTTTCTTTCTCTGATGTTTGACATCATGGGGAAAATGCAGAGGCGTGCATTTTGCTTTGGGTTACGTTTATGTAAATCTAATGAAACCGGTGCTAAGAGAGCCAGGATGTAAGCCAGGCAATGAGTACAGCTTTCTGACCTGTTTGTGACGAGTTCAGTAGCTATTTTCAGAGAGATTTGATGCATCCTACTTAGCAGGCTTTTCTCGGGATCAATCAAGCTTGTTTAAAATCTGTACTTTTCTTCGTAGCATTTTGTTTGTGCAAAATGTGAAAAGCCATTCCTGGGTCGTGGTCATCAAGAGAGAAAAGGCTTGGCGTATTGTGAAACCCACTGCAGCCATCAGGTAAGGCTGCATGTTTTTGAAAATTGTGATTTTTAAACTCACAAACAGATGTTATTAATGGGAGCAGGAAAATCAGGGAGAGTCTGTTTTCTTAGGATCACCTGTGAGTGTAAAGCCTAATCAGTAGGTGTTCTGCTGCAGTCGGTTTGTGCGGGTTTCTCTGTAGGTAAGTTTTGCATTGCAGAAAGAAAACTGCAGGTAATTCACAAAGGATAGCTGGGCTAATCAGAATCTAATTGCTCTTCAAGCTTAGTGTTGCTTATCTTGAGCTGTTTCAAGCTTTTGCAGATGTCTAAGATGGGAGCAGCTTGTGACACCCAGTTTTCCCCAAGCACATCAGGACGATCTGCCGCTCAGGAGCTGTGGTTTCACACAAAGCCTTTGGGTGGCGTGGACTTCCTTACAGCTGCAGTTCTCAGACGACCGTGCGTTAAGATGCGCTGCATCAAGCAGCTCTTCCATCCGGTTGCTGAAGACCAACAAAGACTGAACTTGGCAGAGGACAGCACCTAGCATTGAAAGAAGAGCTGTACGTAGTTGCACCGTTTCCCTCCAGCCTCCCTTGACTGTGCGGTCCAGGACCATAAGGATAGAGCTTTCTGCTTTGGAAGCCAGGTGCAAGGGTCACGTACGCATCTTTGCTTGGATAAATAAAGGAGGATTACATGTGGGAGTTGTAAGGCATCTGCAAATCACAGGTGGATCCTAATTTTGTCAGCGATGAGGGGCAGGTGATTGAAATATTGCTGGCATCCCTGCAGACAATAAATGCCATGTTTATCAATAGTACTAATACATGATTAGCAATAGTATTGCAGTCGTGATAGAGCAAGAACATGCAGCAGGCAAGAGTTGTGTGTTGATTGGATATACAGATGTTCAGCTGGATGCTTACTAAACATGTGTATGTGACTCTTCATTGCTGGATTTCAAATGCTCAGGATTAGGGAAGCAGCAAAACAAAACTGTATTTGTAGAGTAGATGTAAAGAAATGCTTTCATCTTTAATACTATAAAGACATTTTGTGATTAGATGACGCAAGATTGAATTGGGAACCCAAATCAGATTTGCCATCATTCTCCTTTGTTTAAACTGACAGAAAACAGGAAAGCTATTGAGATACATTTGAGAAATTACTGTCAATAAAATCAATTCAAAGTTAGTTGTTTCTCCTTCCTCTTCAGCTGTGTGGTGATGTATGTTTCCACTGCAGTCGTGTGATTGATGGAGATGGTAAGCAGTTCTCTAGCTGTTTTCTTAGCTCAGTTACGTTTTGATGAAAGTTCTTTCTGAAAGTGGAAGGAAGCTCCTTTGTTGAATCCCTCACTGCTCCCATTAGACCACAAAGAGGCATTCTCTCTATCAGAAATCAGGATAGATGTGATCAGTCAGAGGCCAAATGGGAAGAAGACCTTACAGCAGCTGTTTTGTGATGATGGAAGATCAAACAGGAGCTAAAGAGAACTGTGGTCAGCTGGAAACCTTTTAGCAATAACCAAAGGCCAGGGATGCTGGGATGCAGAGGAGGCTTCCTGCCCCCAGCGGCTTTAAAAAGGGACACGTACAGCTGAGAGGATGAGCACATGGGCATCTCCCCGAATGGACTTAGTGATCACGACTGTCAAAATGTTTAGAAACCGAGCAGTTCAGGTGGGCTTTGTGAGGGATTATTTTTTTCAAGTGCCTCGCTTCCACTGTTTCAGTTTGGGTGCTGGAGATATTCGCCTGTCTGTCACAGGCACCTGTCTGTTATGTGGGAGGGACTCTGAGGCTGTAATCAGACAGCAGATGACGATGCGTGCCTTTCATCTTGAAACGCTCCCTTCTCTCTCTGAGCACACGTGTGCAGATTTGTCGATAACAGACAACTGCTGTCAACTCACCTGAAAGGTTTCTGACCCTGACAACGCACCGATGCAGGCGGGCCATTGCGCACGGTGATCTCTGAGGAATTGCAGACTGAGAAAGTATGCTTGTGAGCACCTGCCAGAGCACTCTTTGCAAAGTGCCCCAACGATATGGGCAGGTAGCGTCATTGTTATTAGTGACAATATCAATATGCAAATTCAGCACGCATACAAAATTTCCCGTGGCCTGGGCAAGAAGCCAAACGTACCTCATTTCCTGGAAAAAATAACACTTAGACTTCAGGTTGGAGAGCCCCATTGAGGAGCCTCGTTAGAGGTGGTTTGACAGGGACCACACTTGTAAATACAGTCACTGTACAAATGGCCTACTTCTGATAGTTTGTTCTTACACGCTGCATCTTTGTAAATCACACAGCATGGAATATCTGTGTGGAGTCGAATTCCCACTGGAAGAAACAAATAGACTCAGATCCAGTTGAATTTTGCTGTATTCCATTCAGAATAACCCATTAACTTCATATAAGCATTTGCATTTTATTTACTGTTTGTGCCTTATTCTGCTGGACTGACCATATGTAAGTGTTCCATTATATATACAATATATGTAGTTTTATTTTTCTTATTTTTGTGCAGAAACTATGTACGAGGTATTTTCAAAAGATAACAAAATTTGTCTTAATTATGCAGGATGCAAGAGGAATTTTGTTTCAAGTGTGAACGCCTGAGCTTGAAGTTTAGCTTCTAGGCTTCCCTGACTTCTGGAACAGCAGTGAAGATGCGTATTCCAGTTAACGGGCAATGTTACTTCTACAGTGTGAGTGTAAATATATGTGGTTTGATCCTACTGGGATCTGTTTCTTCAGCTGTCTTCAAGAACTGCGCTCACAAATGGTCAGAATTCACTGTAGGATGCTTGTGATTGTTTTGTACTATTAAGTTCTGTCCATGAGAGCTTGTTCTCCCTATTCTGTCAAAAATACTGTTAGTTAGGAATTCTTGATGGTACTGTGCTCTCAAGTATGCAAACCTTTTTTTCGTATTAGAGGCACAATTTTTATATCAATGCATCGTAGCAAGCCAGATTTCCTTTCCTCCTTATGGAAAACCAGATGCTTTCAAACATCTTTCCAGTGTCATGAATAAAGGCTCCGTTCTTAAAACCTGTATCCCCTCCGTTATGTGAAGGCTTGAGCAGGGTGGAAAAGCACCCAGGCAGCCTGCCTTCTTTTGTAACACTGTTGGGATTTTGGGCTGTGCCATGGGTTCAGTTGCTCGTAGTCAACAGCGATTCCTTGAAACTGTAATTCAGTTCAAGTGTGTTTGTTTTGTCTTGATTAGTTTTGCTTTTCCACGTGCCGCTGCCCACAGGCCCAGCCTTGCTGCTCAGAGAGCTGGGAACAATCCCTAACTTGAGGCTGCACAGCTCTGCCTCGCGAGGTTCCGTCCACCCCTCGCTGGCAGGGTGCAACCATCAGCCTCCCTGGGCTCTGTGGCAGTCCTGGGCCCTTCACACATCATGTTTCGTGCCGTTTGTTCAAGTTCTTGATAGTGTACGCTGTGCTATGCTGTGCTGTGTCTGATGCTCGGATGTGAACGATCCTGATCACCTATTGCAAATAGATGCAATGGCAGAGGGCTTGCTCAGCTCAAAGCCAGAAAGAACTGGACTTGCTCTACTGAAACAGTGAAGAAGAGAGGCTGGAAAGGTCAAACATCAGAAGGAATGAGGATTGCTGGGCCCAAAGCCGGAAGGAAAGGTCCTTGCTGGGCTGAAATGAATAGAGAAGGGTTTTGCTGCTCCTAAGCCCAGAAGGAAGAGGGCTTGTAAGACCATACCCAGAAGAAAGGAGGAGTGCTGGGCAACAAACCAGAAGGGGGCTTGCTGGACTCAAACCCAGGAGGGGGCTTGCTGGTCCATACCCAGAAAGAAGCGGGTTTGCTGTGCCACAAAGCAAAAAGAAGGTGCTTGCTGGGTCCTGAACTAGAAGAAAGGGGGCTTGCTGGGCCACAAATGAAGAAGAAGGGGTCTTGCTGGACTTGGTTAGGGTTAGAGTTAGTTTTTGGTTTGGGGTAGTGAAAGCTTAGGTTAGGGTTAGTGTTAGAGTTTGGTGTTAGTGTTGAGTTTTAGAGTTATGCTTGGGGTTAGGGTTTGGGCTAGGGTAGGGTTAGGGTTCGGTTAAGTTTGAGGGTAAGGGTTAGGGTTAGGTTCAGTGCTAGGTTTACATTTAGGGTTAGGATACAGCTGGGGTTAGGATTAAGGTTAGGATTAGGGTTAGTGTTTGTTTTGGGTTAGGGACTGGGTCAGGGTTAGGGTTGATGTTCAGGTTGGGTTAATATTAGTGTGAGGGTTAGTATTTGCAAAAAGGTTTAGAGCAAGGTTCCAGGTTTGCATTAGAGTTAGGGTTAGGGTTAGAGTTTGGGGTTAATTTTGGGTAGTGTTAGGGTTAGGGATTGGGTTTGGTTGAGGGTTAAACTTATGGTAAGATTTAGGGTTAAGCTTAGGGTTTGGAATTAGGTTTAGGATTAATGTTATGGCTAGGCTTAGAGTAAGGTTTAGAGTTAGGGTTATGTTTAGGGCAGGGTTTGGGTTAGGGTTTGGGTTAAAGTTAGGGTTGTAGTAGGGTGTAGTATCCTCTCTACAGATTGTATTGTGATACACGATTGAACCATTTGCCATTTCACATTTAATCCCTAGGGGAACCGAGTAAATGGGAGTTTCACGTGTTCTCATGTTCAATACAGAACCAGCAGTGGCAGCAACGATGTCGAGACAATGACTTTCACAGGCATGAGAAGTAATGGAGATGTGCACAGTTCTTCCAGCCGCTGTGCAGAGCGAATCCAAACCAGCGCTCTTCTTTACAAGTCCCTTCGTGCCTGTGAGGATTCTGTCAACGGTGGGTGCGCTTACAATAGAGACATGAGGTAAGCTCTGGGTTTTACTGAATCTTTCTATTATGATTCTACGATTACTTTTGGCCTTTTCGTTTTCCTTCTAGTTTTCTTTCATTGTTATTTTTTCCAGGCGTGTACCTGGACAAAGCCCAGCAGTTCCATGATACCATTGTGTCCGTGATGCTTTCCTAGTGAAGGGAGTTTCACCTGGATGATACCTCCTTGTACAGCCAAATGCACTGAAACAAATAGGAACCTTGCTGTTGTTCATTTCATGTGGCCATTTAAGTGGCCATTTTAATACAATGTATTTTAATCAGAGAGATGGCCAGTGTGATAAAGGAGAACAGAGGTGACAGTAATTGTTTCAATCTGGTGCTACAGCTGTAGCCAAGATCTTTATTGCACATAAGGATACAGCATTTCCTCTTCTGTCAAGTGAAATAAGTGGCACGTTTCAACTGGTTCTAGAGCATCACTGTCCTCTAAAGCTGGTAGACTTTTCAGCTGTCCCTTGAAAGGCTGCTCAGCTGCAGTGCCAAGCATTTCTTTTCTGGTGTAGTTAGCTATAAATGTTCTACTTCTGCCGTTAGAGATCCGTGGACAGGTAGATCACATAGCTGTGTGGTGTTCATGGGTACATCTGAGAAAGCATTGATGCTGCTTCCCTCGAGATGTCAGTCTCAGCAGATGGCCCTGCAATTAAACTTCTGCCACCAGAGAAATTTTTGCCTTTGTACTTTAACTTTCTGAACTCCAGAAAATTGGTGCACAATCGGTGATCAGTGCTATTCCAAGATACTGGGAAAGGTTTCACATCAGGAAATTAAGAAGATTGGATTGTTTCCCTTGATCTGAATTCTTTGCATCGTTCAGTGCACTGCAGAACGAATGGGTGGCTGCATGAAACAGGTGCAGTGAAAGTGAAACGACAGCTTTGGATGGAAAGGAATGGCAGTAGCTGCCGTCCTGAAATCATGGCTCTTATTAGATGAACGAGCCCTTTGCTCCTTCAATAGAGGCTTCCCAGATGTTGAAGCCTACATCCAGTTTCCAACTTCTTTCTTAAGGAAGATACTGGAAACGTTTTGTGTTTTCTTTGGTGTATAAGTTGTAGCTGGCCTTTTTGTCCCCTCCCAATTGTTTTTTAAGGAAGAAAATGAGGCAGATAATGTCTGTAAGGTTAGAAATCATCACTTCAGCCATTTGGCTTTTTTTTTTTAATTAGTATGTATTTAAGTACTTCTGAGGATAAATATTCACATATTTCTGAACTGAACTGTGATTGTGGAAACTGTATTGCTTGTTTTCTACTCTCTTTCAGTGAATTACCTGGAGCAGGCATTTTGTTCCCTTTCCATGGACTTGAGGGCTGACAAAGGGGAGAACTTTCTTCTGGGATATCTACGGTATGCCTTCAGTCACTGATTTGGCTCTTTAGTTGCTGACAGACTGAGCTCAGACTGCAGCTCAGCAGTTGTCACCTACATCAATGCTTTCAGCTTCCTGGGGTCACTGGAGCTGAGAACTGACTGTCCTGACAGTGCAGCCTCCCAGAATACTGCATTGCAGCCACTCTTCCTCTCCTAACCCCAGAGCTGTACAGTCACCACCATCTGTGGCACCAGAACGCATCTTCAGACGCCCCTCAGTCTGCAGCCCTCAGAATGCCTTGCATGCTGACCTCCACCTCTGTGTGCTCCAGCACCCACGAGAAGAGACTCCAGGATTAAACATGCTCACCTCTGTGACACCTCTGTTGTCACATCAGGACAACCCTATCGAGCCAGCTTTTCAGTTAACTCGACCCTTTGCACATCCTTCTGCCTCCAACCACCCCAAGGCTATCCCTGTCTTTGCCCTTGTTGGAAATACCCAAATAATTTATCAGGACGGTATTTCTGATAAAGCAGATTTTATTTGCAATTGCAAGGCCGGGCCTCCTGCAGGCAGGAGAGCGCCCTGAAAACAGCCTTACATCCTTTATGCCCTATTATTCCACGCAGATCTCTTTCTCCCCTGGTTCCTCATTGGCTGAGTGCTTCAGGTTCACAATCTTCCCGACACTCAACTGAACCTACGGATACTGGATGAACATCAGCTGTTGCAGCTGAGCACACATCGCTTATTAGTGACTTCTCACACTTGCTCACTCAACACTCGGTCGTAGTTTCTGGACTTCTGCTCGTCCCTGCGTAGAGATGAGCTTGGAAGGAGGACAAGGGGGATGCCTTGATGCCTGCCTGTTGCATCCCAGCCTACCCACAGAGCCAGGCAAGCCAGCCTTGTGTAGAGGCCCTGGCTCCTTTGATGTTTGTTAAGTCTGTTTCTCTTTTGCTGAGGGTCTCTTATCCAAACAGAACAGCCCTCAGTATGCTTTCTAGCCCATAATACCATACCTATACTATTTGCATCATTTAAAAACTATTGCAGTTTTGCAAGCTTAATTAATCACACAATTCAGCAGCTATATTTCTAAAGCACGTTACTAACAATACATTATTTCTACCTTTTCACAGCAACTATTTCTAAGGACAAGTTACAAAATACAAAAGCATTGTGCTCTGCTTCTTCAGATCAATTCCCCCTTTCTCACATCTAACGCAGAAGCAGCATTCCATCCCTACGCGCCCACGAGCACACAGCTGCCCCAGCTCTGCACCCCGTTCCTGCAGCAGGACAAGTTTTCCCGGCCGGCCAATTCAAAGCCGGGTTTGTGCAGAGCAGCGGCTGCTCCGAGGCTTCGGGAGCTCGGCGTGTGCCCGGTGTGCAGCGACACCGCCCGGCTCCGCGGAGCTGCAGCCCCTCATCCCCGCAGTGCGCCGAGCAACCGGGGGGAACCGGAAGGGAACCCGGGGGGAGCGCGGAGCGGAGCGGCTCTTCGCCCGCCGCTGCCGGGGATGGGAAGCGCTGATGGGCGGCGAAGTGCGGCGCGCAGCGCGGGACGGGCTGAGCCGCTCCGCCGCTCCCGGCCCCGCCGCCGTTACGTAAAGCCCCGAGAGGCGCCCGGCGGAGCCTCCAGATCTCCGCACCGCGGCACCCCGCAACTTCCTCGCGGCTCCGGAGCCGGCCTCCCCTGGCGCCACCGGGGCTCCCGCTCCAACTTCCCCGCCCGCCCGGCCGCGCACCCACCTGCCCGCGCCACGGCAGCCCTCGGGGCGGCCGCAGGGAGCGGACCGGAGCGCCGAGCTCCAGCGGCGTCGGCACCGCCGGAGGCGCGGCGGGAGGTGGGCCCACCGTCCCGGCCCGTGCCGGTCCACATCTGCTGAGAGGGGGAGGGAAAAAGCACAGCAGAGAGGGCCGCACCGGCTTTGGGAAGTCCGCGGGGAGGTGCGCGCGTGGGACTGCCGTGCGTCCGCCGTGCTCGCGGAAAGCGGCTGTCGGGGGCGGGCGTGTGGGGTGAGCATGGCCGCGCGCTGAGAGTCAAATGTCCCCGCACGGACGCCTCCGAGTGCTGGAGGGGCGCCTCCCGAACGCAGCAGAGGGCGGAGGTGGTGGGTGGGGGCAGCGCAAAGGCCCCGCCGTCGCTTCGCGCGGTGCGAGGCCCCGAAGTCAGGGCGGAAAGCGGCGGAGCGCCGCGGGGCTGCGGCGCATTGAGAGCCCGGCGCGGAGGGAGGGCCCGCGCGGCGCGTCCCGCTGGGAGCGGAGCGCTGCGGGGCCGGGAGGGCAGCGGTGCCGGGAGGATCCCCGCCTCCGCGCCGCTTCTGTGGGTGCGTGTCGAGCACCGCTCCTGCGCTTTGAGGGACTTTGCCGTCCCCAGGCTCGCACGTTCCTGCCTGGAACATCTCTCCCCCCCGCCCCCAAATACATCCCCCTAACGGCACTGCTGTCGCTTTTACAAATTGTTCGTGGAGTTCTATTTTTTCCGTATTTTCCCTGAGAGGAAGAATTAGGAAGAGGCCGTAAACGCTTTCCAGGACGAATTAATAAAAACGAAGCGCTAATGGGGCAACGCATTTCAATACACGTCCCTGAGGTCCGCCTAAGGCAGCCAGGTTCTCTATTCCCCAGAGGAGCAGCAGGTGGGGGCAAAGAAGGGATGGGGAAACTTCAGCACTCGCACAGAGGAGTGGCGGGAGGCAGAGCTCCCTGCTGCCCACGCTGTTCTCAGCTCGGGGGCAGGCGGGCACCTCGCTCCCTGCTGCCCACAGAACACCCTTGAGCCCTAACCCGATTAGTGCCCGGCTAATTGCCTCTGTGTCAGACAGCTGTTGGGGGACAAAACACGGCTTTCCCTCCCTCCTGCCCCAGTGTTTTGCTGGTGAGCACTCAGGCAGGATGCTGCCTGTGGAGAGGGAGAGCACTGCCTTGCACAAACAGCCTGCTGTCCAAACCCTGGCTCTACAGGCACCCAGCTCTGTGGGACCAAGGCAGCAGAGGGGAAGTGCTGCACTGGGCTCTGCGTGTGCGAGTACGAAGCATCTCCCAAGGTGTTTTCAGAGTACATTTGGAACAGACGTAGCAGCTGTTAGGCCAGGGCATTGCTCACCACTCCATGCACTGTCAAACAGGCAGAGATGGTCGTGCTGGCAGCCCCAGAGGAGAAGGAGGGCTCCTGCTCAGTGCTGGGCTGTGGGAGGACCCGCAAAGCACAGCAGCAAACGGTTTGGCTGAGAGCATGGGACAGGACTCATGCCTTTCATGGCTGCACCCTGTGTCATCCAGCACCGCAGGCGTGGGCCAGCTGTGGGGACAGCAGCACTCGGTGTCAGCCTCCTGCAGCAGAAGGGCTGCTCAGAGAGCAGCACACATGGGAGCATCGTGCACAGTGAGCAGCTGAAACACCCTGCATGGCTCTATGGAACCACAGAATGGTTTGAGACGGAAGGGACCCTCAAAGGTCATCTGGTCCAACTCCTCTGCAGTGAACAGGGGCGTCTGCAGCTCCACCAGGTGCTCAGAGCCCTGTCCAGCCTGATCTAGAATGTCTCCAGGGATGGGGCATCCAGCACCTCTTGGCGGTCTGTGCCAGTGCCTCACCACCCTTATTGTGAACAACTTCTTCCTCATTTCCAATTTAATCTCTCCTCCTTGGGTTTGAAACCATTTCCCTGTGACCAATCCTGTCACAGCAGAACCTACTAAAGTGTCTGTCCCCTCCTTTCTTATAGCCCCCCTGAGATGCTCTCAGGTGTCCCCAGAGCCTTCTCTTCTCCATTCCCCAGCTCTCTCAGCCTGTCCTAGTAAGAGCAGTGTTCCATCTCTGGGCGTATTTCTGTGGCCCTTTTATGGACGCACTCCAGCAGGTCCGTGTCTGTCTGTACTGAGTGAGAACTCTGCACTCAGCTGCTGATCTCAGAGCTCCGGAGCGGTTCACCGCGAGTGCCGCTTTCGAGCCGTGAGTGCACAGTGCTTTTCCGTAGCTGGGAACGTGAGACATCACCCTCCTGCTTTCCTTCGAGGGAAGGGGCTTTTTTCGCAGCCCGGTTAGGACTTCTTCTGAACGTACAACTCCCTGTTTGGAGTTATGGAGAAGGGAGAGAGAAGGAAAAATGCAGTTGTCGCATTTCAGAATTTATTCACATGTTTTTATTCTATTTTCAACAGTTCCACGTTTACAACAGGAGTTACTTGTGAGTAATTAGCAACTGTTCTTATACTTACATCTACTTCCTTATCTGTTATGCCATTCCAGAGATCTCTGTGACTGAAGGAGATGCTGAGATGAAGCATCTGATCATATTGCAAAGCCACTGGAAACTCAGGTGTGTCTATTTCTTTAGAAATGGAGTTTGTGTTATCACAGAATGATGCCTGAAGGCCGATTCAGAAGAAATGAAATAATTATTGAGAGAAGAAGGGGAGGGAGGAGATGGGGAGGGGAGGGAAAGCAGAGGTGGATTTTTGGGATCTGTGCAGATGGAAAAACAACAGCAAATCACTCTTCTCATGTTTCAGCAGGAAAACATTCAGTGGAGAAACTGAAGTATCGTTGAATCAAAAAATGCTACAAATAGCTCTGAACTGAGAAGGTGTTTGATGCATTTCCCAGCAGTGCTAAATTCTCCTCAGGCTGATGCACAAAGAACTGTAAGGTTTTGTATTACTGAATGTCTGTTATCCTTTAAAAATATTCCTCTTATAGAGATCACGGTATCAGAACATTCGTGCTGGACTAATTTCTGTAGGCCTGATGTGACGTGACAGATTGCATATTGCTCATAGGCTGGAAATTAAGTCATGAACTAACTCAGAACTTCAGAAGTCCACAAAATGAGGTTCAAAGAAAATTGCTCCCACCAAGTAGCAGGGATGGGTAAGGGAGGCTTTGTCGAGAGAAGGGATGCTGGAAAAGATGTCCCCATGGAGTCCCTTCTCCTCATTATAACCTATCCACGTACTGACTTGCAGGCCTTTTTCACGTAGCTCGTAGTTGTCAATGTGAAAACAAGATGATAATTACTTCACTCAGATGCCGAATGAGCAACAAAATACAACTTCTAGAAATGGAAGAGACACTGCAAAGTAGTTAAATTGACAGAGAGAGGTCAAGTGCAAAGAGGTCCTGGTCGTTTCTGTTACACGATTAATACGAGGGAGTGTGTAAGAGATACACAAAAGAAATATCTCATTGGACATTAAGCCACCCAGAGCTGGGGAACAACGATAGGAGCTCTGCAGTGAGGACATGTATGCGTTCTGTGCAAGAAATTACAATTGGATTCTCTGCTATGCTTTAAGCTAGGTGTAAGAAATACCTGCTCACTGGAACTCAGCAGGCTTTCACAGGCATCAAATCGGTGCTGCGGGTGGAAGTGGGCTCTGAGAAACTATTCCTGAAGATACCAAATGCGGCAAAAGCTTTGATACCCGGAAACAAGACTGAGCTCTTGTCTTCCATATTCAATTTTCCTACAGTTATTTACAAAGTCATCTGAACTTCACCTTTCATTCTCACTATTATTTACAGAATTTGCAAGCACCAACCAAGTCTCTGTCAGAGTTAAAAGGGACATTTCTGAAAACACTGCGACACATCACAAGGGAAAGTAAAACCTAAATACAAAACGGGGTCTGAAAGACGGCCTCGGCCTTCGACGAGTTCATGGGATGTTTCCTTCCTCTTCTTAAGGAAGTACCAACCTTTTAAAATGTGGAATACATGAGCATTTCTTGCCCTTAACAAATGAACACGTATGACAGAGAGAAATGGAAACCAGGCCTGGGGGAAAGTTTGATCCCCAGTTGTTGGTAGACACACAGAATGCAGCACCGCTATAATCAGGCTGAGCCTGCTGGAGAAGAGATGTGTGGCACACCAACGACCGACAGCAGAGAAAACTGAAAGGAATTACATTCATGGCAGTATGAAATGTGAAAGTCAAGGAAATAAACTGGGTGTTGTGTGACCTCCAGTGCAATATGTGGAGAACTAACACACTGAACCTAGTTGTAGTCATGTCGTAGCTAGACTGCATTAGGAGCTTATTCATTTCAATTTTCCTTACCCCCACAAGGACTCAACCTAGTAAATCTCCACAGAACTGCTTACCCCATTCTGAGGAACAGGGCACACAAAAAAGCAGAGATACCCCCACATCCTATCCCCATCTTCTACCCCATATCCATCCTAAATCCATATCCCCACATCCATTCCATACATTATCATACAATCAATGAATATACAGATGACACAGTATACCCGAGAGCTCGGCTTATGCAGTTATACTAGAACAGAAAAGAAAGACACTCACCCTACCTTAGGCTCATGTGGTAAACTCCAGTGGAGCGGATCACCAGAACGGATCCTTCTCCCCTGGCAGTCAGCTCTTAAATGGGTCTCGGAGGGGTGCAGCCAGGCTCCACCACTCCCGGCAGCGCAGGTGAATTGCCTTCACCTATGCTCCCATGGCTGACTCAGGGCTGGCCTCAGGTGACCGGTCAGAGGTTCAGGCTGTGGTTCAGCAGTCCCCGTACACTTATCCATCCCATTATCACCCCGGCCCCATATTCTTCCCCAGTCCATCCCACACTCTTCCCCTGTTGATCCCACATCCATCCCAACCTAATCCCATACCCAGGGCCCATCCCATATATATTCCAATTACCGATCTCCCATTCCATAACCATCCCATATCCCACATCCCAATCCTAAATTTCACATCCTAATCCCACATCCCATCCCCATCTCCCACCTGTCAATCCCAATCCCATCTCCCACCCCCTATAGCAATAGGGCGCACCCTGAAGTCCCGCCCCCATCACCGCCCCGCCCCATGCCAGTGCTCCTCCTATCAACGGCCCCGCACCTCCCCGCCCCCGGGCTCTCATTGGTCCGGTGCAGCTCTGTCCTGCCTCCGGGCTCCCATTGGTCAGTGGCAGCGCCGCCGGCTCCCATTGGCTGAGGCGCGGCGCGCGGGAACGGCCGTTAGCAGCCGGGTCGGAGCCGCCCCGCTTTCCCCTCAGGCGCTGCTAGTCCCGCAGCCCGGGTCGCCGCGCGCGGCACCGCTGCTGTCCGCCGGAGCTGTCCGGAAGCACCGAGATGGAACCGCGGCACGAGCGTCGCGGTGCTGAGGACAGAGGCGCCGGAGCTGGGGGAACGGTGAGCGGCACCGGGACAGGGGACACCTGGGCAGCCGTAACCTGGCTTCATGCGGGGTGAGGGGCTGGGAGTGGGACTGGGATGCGGATGCAGACAGGATGGGATGTGGGGAAGTGGGATAAATACGGGACGGGCTGTGACTATGGGGTGGATATGAGGCTATAGGGAGCTATGGGAGAGATATAGGGGGATAATGGGGAAATAGAGGGGGGAGAGGGAGCTGTGGAGAGCTGGGGAGGGATATGGGGGAGTGGGGGCTACAGAAAGCTGTGAGGTATAGGGAGGTGTATGGATATATCGTGGGCTGTGGTGGGGAATTGGGGTATATGGGGGATTTGGGGCAATAGAGGACTGTGAGGATGTTATGGGGAAACAGTGCTATGGGGAGCACGGGGGGGTTTGGGAGGGGCTATGGGGGGCTGAATGGGTGTATAAGGTGGGCTTTGGAGGGATGTGTGGCTAGAGGGTCCAGATACCATCCACTCTTTGCTGGATGAGGCTGGGAATGTGACCACTGAGGATAAGGAAAAGGCAGAGGTTCTGAATGCCTTCTTTACGTCTGTCTTTAAAAGTCAGACCAGTTATCCTCAGGATACTCCTCTCTCTGACCTGGTAATCTTGGCTGGGGACCACACTAATCCCCCTGTGATTCTGAAAGAAACAGTCAGAGACCTACTGCTCCAACTGGCCTGCCACAAGTCGATGGGGCCAGATGAGATCCACCCGAGAGTGCTGAGGGAACTGGCAGAGGTGACAGCCGAGCCGCTTTCCATCATCTGTCAGCACTCCTTGTGCACTGGTGAGGTCCCAGAAGACTGGAGGCTTGCCAATGTGACTCCATTTACAAGAAAGGTCGTAAGGAGGATCCGGGGAACTACAGGCCTGTTAGCCTGACCTCGGTGCCAGGGAAGGTTATGGAGCAGATCACACGGCATGTGCGGGATGAGCGGGGGATCAGGCCTAGCCAGCATGGGTTCGTGAAGGGCAGGTCCTGTTTGACCAACCTGATCTCCTTCTATGATCTAGTGACCCATCTGGTGGATGAGGGAAAGGCTGTGGATGTGGTCTACCTAGACTTCAGCAAAACCTTTGACACTGTCTCCCACAGCATTCTCCTGCAGAAGCTGGCAGCCCGAGGCTTGGATGGGTGCACTCTCGGCTGGGTGAGGAGCTGGCTGGAGGGCCGGGCTCAGAGAGTGGTGGTGAATGGAGTGAAATCCAGCTGGCGACCGGTCGTGAGTGGTGTTCCCCAGGGGTCGGTGCTGGGGCCTGTCCTCTTCAATATCTTGATTGGTGACCTGGATGAGGGCATCGAGTGCACCTGCAGTAAATTTGCAGATGACACCAAATTGGCTGGAAGTGTGGATCTGCCTGGGGGTAGCGAGGCCTTGCAGAGGGATCTGGACAGGCTGGAGAGCTGGGCTGAAGCCAATGGGATGAGTTTCAACAAGGCCAAATGCCGGGTCCTGCACTTCGGCCACAACAACCCCAGGCGACGCTGCAGGCTTGAGGCGGTGTGGCTGGAGGACTGTGTAGAGGAAATGGACCTGGGGGTATTGATGGATGCTCGGCTGAACAGGAGCCAGCAGTGTGCCCAGGAGGCCAAGAAGGCCAATGGCATCCTGGCTTGCATCAGAAACAGTGCAGCCAGCAGGAGCAGAGAGGTGTTTGTGCCCTGTGCTCAGCACTGGTGAGGCCGCACCTCCAGTGCTGTGTCCAGTTTTGGGCCCCTCACTGCAAGAAAGACATCGAGGCCCTGGAACGTGTTCAAAGGAGGGCAACAAAGCTGGTGAGGGGTCTGGAACACAGGGCTGCTGAGGAGAGGCTGAAGGAGCTGGGAATGTTCAGCATGGAGAAGAGGAGCTCAGGGGGGACCTCATTGCTCTCTATGGCTGCCTGAAGGGAGGTTGTAGTGAGCTGGGGGTCGGCCTCTTCTCTCGTGTCATTAGTGATAGGAGCAGAGGGAATGGTTTCAAGCTGCGGCAGGGAAGATTCAGGCTGGACATGAGGAAGTATTAGTGTTCAGAAAGGGTGGTCAGGCACTGGAATGGATGCCCAGGGAGGTGGTGGAGTCACCAAGCCTGGGGGTGTTCAAGGAAAGGCTGGATGTTGTGTTGAGGGACATGGTTTAGTGGGAGCTGTTGGTAAGAGGTGAACGGTTGGACTGGATGATCTTTTATGTCTTTTCCAACCTTGGTGATTCTATGATTCTATTTCCTAAGCTGTAGGGCTATCAGCTCTCATAGAAAACGAGGAAGAGCCCTGGGAGTCCTTGCCCCGAACCTTGCACCCTATTGAAGGGCAGGGGCACTCTTCTCCAAGCAGCCTGATGAGGTGAGTAAGGGACGGCCGGGCGCTGGAGGGCGGTGGAAAAGGACAGGGAGGAGCCCCAGCTGATAAAAGGGCTTTGGTAAGAACAGTGGTGAAAGCAGGAGTGGATATGAAGGCTTGGATTGCTCTCGGAGGAACTTTGGAAGGGTCAAATGTTCTGCAGGTTCAGCACGCGCTGCGCCCTGCCTGCGCCCTGCCTGGTTTTTTGTCCTTTCCTTTTTAGGGTAGGAAAACAAATTTCTGGGGCAGGAGAAGAAGAAATGCAGCAGTCTTCTCTGCACGGCTCATTTTGCGTGAGTTGCCAGGTGCTCCTGTGGTAATGGGTGCTGATGAGCCAGCCTTGGTGGCAGGGCTGTGGCTTCATTTTATGTCAGAATTTGAGGCCTACGATTTTCCCACTGTGAGTGCCTGTTTTAAATGATAAAAAGCGATATGAAAATTAGTTTCCCTCCTTGTATTAGAATCACGTATTGACTTTTGATATTTGTCTTTCTATTCCTTTAGCAAGTGGGATGTTGATGCTGCTGCACGTATCTCCCATTTTGCCCTTCTGCTTTGTGTAAAAGAATAGCAAAACATGCCATCTGTGTGTGCAATTTCCTTGAAGTATTTTACTTCAAGGTTCCCTAAACTTTGAATGTGGGAGGTGACCACTCCTTTGTCTATGATGAAAGCCCAGCGGTGATGCAGGCACTTGCTGAGGTCACAGTGGTTGCCGGGCTGGGAGCGTTTGTGCCCCAGCTGGGAGCAGAGCTGGTGCTGTAGTGAGCGTGGTGCACACTGAGACCGAGCTCTGTGCTTTCATTGAGAGATCTTCCTGTGAGAGCCCACTGGAAGCAGCGCTGCGGCGTGTGTGAGAGCTGGGCCCAGCTGCGGCTGAGCAGTGGCCAGGTGAGCTGGGGTTGGTGCTGGGTGTCTCAGCAGGAAAGCTGGGCTGGGCTGGGCACGCTGCGTCAGCCCTTGTCCAGGCTGGCGGTGAGACAAAAGGAGTTTTCTTCACGACAGCAACACCAGCCGTGTGCTTGAAGGTGCAAAACTATGGAGGAGATGGAGAAGAACACTTGCTGTCAGAACTCATGGCAGCTGTACGGGAGCTGGATGTATTTTGGAGACAGTTCTCATTAGCAGTTGGTTTTGAGTATTGCCCTGCCCGATAGCTTCAACTGCAGAGCAGAAGAAAGCTGGGAAAATGCTTTTTCCTATTTTTCCCCTGCAGGTTCTTTCTTCAGGGTTGGTTTACCAAAGGAGATTTTGGGGACTGAGGCAGTTGAAGAGTGAAGCCAGCTCTTTCCAACAGCAGGGGGTCAGTCCCTGTGGAGAGGAGCCCAGGAACGTGAGCTTCCTCTGAGACATTCCCCAGCATGTCCCAGCAGGGACACAGACGCGGTTGCCATTCCTGCTTTGCGCGTGGAAAGGTATGGCTGGGTTTCTCTAACTTGGGTTTTCTTCCTTTCTCTGGTTCTGGAGGGGCAGGGGTGGAGCAGGGGGAGCCCTGCTGGTCCTTAGTGAGCTCAGTAACCAGTTGGCTTGTGCGGTGCAGCAAAAGGACAGCATTGCCAGGCTCCTTAAGCTGCTGGGGCAGGGTGGGAGCCGAGAGCGGGCGCTGCCCTCCTGCCATCTGTCCCTGGTTCTGGTTTGCCATGTTTGCTCTGGGTTTCTGCTGAGAAGTTTGTTCTAGCTGCCTGCAGCAGTACAGGGTGGGGAAGAAATGATGGTGAAGAGCTAAGGCTGCGCACGGTAATTTTGCATGGGTTGAACTGTGGCAACTGTGTTGAACCCTAACCCTAGACACTGTTTCCCTTGGAATAATGCTGGGGTTTGCAGGTGTGTTGGTGCAACCCCCTGAAGTGATGTCTGAGAGCGCCTGTCTTCTGCACCTGAACGATAAGAAAGCTGGATATGCCCAGAAATTGCAGCTTGTGCAGATGTTGTGAATGCGCTCCCAGTGTTTCCTTTAGTGATAACTCAGCGCTCTCTGGCACGATCTGGAACACTGCATCTCTTTGCAAACGTTGGTGCCTGTATCCATGGGCCCTCCTTTTTTCTCTCCTCAGAAGCAGCGCCGTGCCGTTCCCCATGCTAGGGAGCAGCAGCCAGCAGGCTGCCCCAGTGCCAGCTGGGCCTTGCAGCGCGCAGAGGGACGCGATGGGGATGGAGCATCCTTAGCACCATGCAAAAGTGAGTCTCTTCAGTCCTCTGTCATGAAGGATGGAAGAATGAGTATTACTTCTGAGTTGGTGCAGTGCTGTAGGGATGTCCAGTAACCATTGTGGAAGCATTAGGGAGGCTGACAGTGACAGCTGATGGCAGCTGTGAGACAGAAGTCTGTGTGTCAGTGGTGGCGCTCAGAGCTGAATGAATTCCCTTCAGAGACCAAAAAACCCATGTCTCAACTTGTGCAGCGTTTTGTAGAGCTGTCAGGCAGAGCTGGGTTCCTCTGCTGCCACCTGAGCAGGAATGAGAGCAGTAATGCTCTGTGTAAGCGCCCTGCAGTTTAAACATCAGTTTCTGTTTTGGCTGTAGAACAGTGTCTTTTGGTTTTGGGGGGTGGATGTGGGCTAAGAGGACAGCGCTGCTCCTGGGAAACCAACATTCAATCTGTTGTTGTAGGGATGGAGCCTGCGCGTCCATGGAATGGTGCTGGGCATGGGGGGAAACGGAAAGCCTCCCCAGGTAAGAAGCTCTTGTGAGCTGTGGTGTGGGTACCTGCCTCTAAACAGGGCTGCGTGAAGGGGCGTGTGATGGAGGAGAGGGGAAAGGGCACTGCAGATCTCTGCTGACTGCAGAAATGGCGGACCATTGTAGCAGCAGAAGGGCAAATTGAAAAAACTACGCTTGAGGAGCAGAAGTTTGTGGTTGGCTGTGCTAAAATGTTCCTCCAAAGAGATGCTCTTCATGTCTGTCTTGTTTCCTTTCTGTCAGGAGCTGATGACAACAGGCTTGCAGGGAGGCAGGGGAGGAGCAAGGAGAATGGCACAGCACCCAAGAGAGGTACGACACGCAGCAGGCATCTGGGTTTGGTGCCCTGTCTTTCTAGTTAGGCTTTCTGTCTGCCCTTTCCTGGGCCTGTTGTCATTGCATGTTGCTTGAGGTCTTAATCCCTGGGGATTACAATTACCTTTCCTGTCCCAGTTGACAATGCAAGCCCACAGTTCACCCAAGATCCTAAGGTGCATTGCTGTGAACACTGGAGATGAGATTTCCTAGTATCGTGGCCTATTTTGCAGACTGAATGTAGTGCTGGAGTCCTTAAATGTTGCTGCTTCCCCTTTCTTGTTTCTAACAGGGAGAGGTGCTGAGCCAAATGGCGAAATCTCCATGAAAACTCCTCTCCAGGCTGGAGGGCATCCTGAAGCAGCAGGTCCCAGCAGAGGGGGAACAGCTGCTCCTGCAGTTGCCAACTGCTCCCTCTCCAAGATCATGGTCGCAAGAAAGCGCAAGGCAGTGGAAGAGGAGGAGCAGAAGGCAGAGCTGGGTCCTGCCAACAAACAAGTGAAAGTGGAGCACAATGGGGAGAAGGCTCAGAGCCCTCATCAGAGCAGAGGTGCTGTGCCAGCTCCATCAGCACAGCCTGGGCCTGCCCCAGTGCCGACCGAGCGGTTCCGGACCTCAAAGCGAAGAGGTAAGAAGGTGCTGCAGCTGCCCTGGTGAGGTGCTTCCCTTGTCAAGCACGTGGAGTTTGCTTGGGGTTTGCTTTGCTTTTTCTTCCCTTCTGCAGGGAGGGGAAAAGAGTAGAAGGCTACCAAGTCCAAAGGATGTGCCAGAATGTGTAATCCTATCTTTTCCCATGAAATCCATGCTGGCCTTCTGCTCGTCCCACTGCAAATACCCGTTCCTGAGAGATTTCCCAGTCTGTTTTCGTGGTACCCGTGTTTCCGTGGTTTTGCTATTGACAAACTGAATTTCTCTTCTCTTGCTCTATAGAAAGACGACGACGACAGAAAGAAAGGAGAGCAGAAATGAAGAAGGCTGCTCTCAGAGCTGCTGCTGCACATGCAGAGGTGAGTCCTTGGCGAGCACAGACACGGCTCTTGTTCTCTGTCTGTCAGATGTGAAGGGGGTTGTGGAATACTGGGGGAAGCGGTGTCCTGCTTTGACACTTGCCTTGTTTCTTTCCAGTTCTCCACCATAAACAGCCTTGTGGAGATGATGGAGAAGCTGCAGCTGAAGGACTGAGCGGAGGAGCATCAGCAGGCAGCGGCTTTGTGGCAGCAGCCCAACTTTCACTCTGGTTTCAATCCATCAATAAACAATTGGAGTTTTGCATTCACAAGGAGCGCATGGCCTGATTTGTCCAGCAGCACCCAGTGAGCCACTGCTCCACCTCCTGGTTATCCCACCACCTCCTGGTTATCCCACCACCTCCTCGTTATTCCACTGGCGGCGCTGGGTCAGAACTCCCACAGCTCCATCAGGGAATGCTGCAGGGTACAGAAGCAATGGACGCACCAATCCTGGGCCCTGCCCACACTGTCTGAGCAGTTAGAGAGCAGCTCCATAGAGCCGTCTGACTTTCTCGGGGCAGCACTGAGCAAAGTGAGCGTGTGCCCCTCAGCCTGCAGGCGTCTCTGCTGGGGGAAGAGAGGCTCCGCTGGCTGCCTGATCCCGGAAGGCAGAGGTGTTCTCCTGACTTCTCTGCAGTGCTGCCTTCCTTCATCGTCCCCCCTTCCTTCAGATATTTTGATGCTGCTTTTCACCCTTTTGGGCAGAGCTTGAGTGACTCTCATCATTGCATAGCTTTGTATTGAGCGGTGTGGAATTTTCTGGCTTTGTTTGTAAAAGCCTAGGCTGAAAACCACAGTGTGCGTGCTAAATGGGAGTCCTAGCACTCTGGAAGTGGATAACTGTTGGGATGGAGCTGCTTTTGGTTTTCTAATGAGTGTATAACGAGCAAAGTTTGCCAACAGGATCGTGTTTTCTCAACGAATGACTAGGAGCGATATGCAGAGGAAGATGGCAGTTGGCAGATGGTGCCTGGCAAGAGCTGTTGTTTGTGTCCTGCAGCCGGGAATGCTCCACGCCGAGGGGTGCGGGCTGTGAGAGGAACATGTCTGTGGAAGCATGGCCGTTCCTCCCGTCTGATGGGGCAGAAGGCAGGGACAGGAGAGGAAAGCTGAACAGATCTGCATTTTCGTCACGGCTCTTACTGTGTGGGAAATGAGCTGTGCCACTGTGCTTCTTTGTGCTGGCTAGTTCTGGAGCTGTGCCTTCAACTTGATGCTCAGCTGTTCCTGTGTGCAATGCTCCACACTCGGACCCTGCAGAGCCCAGAGGCCTCCTTGGCTGCTGTCACTCACCTGGAGCTTGCAGGGTGCTGTGCGTGCTGTATGGAGCTGCTTCCAGCTGTCATTTGCAAGACCCTGTAAGTGCACTGGGTTCAAACAGCAGTCAGATAACACAGATGAGAAAGAAGCACAAAAACTTGTATTATTTTTTTTTTTACATCACAGGCTTTGATCTCCAACCAAGCCTGTTGTGCTGTGGAGAGCAGTGGAAGCTGTTGAGTTGCATGACCAAGGGGTGCAGCCTGGTTCCCCCCTCCCTAAGGGGGAGGCTCATTGAAGGGCTGGCTGCCTGCAGGGAAGGAGCTCTGCTTTTTTGTGTGCCCTGTTCCTCAGAATGGGGTAAGCAGTTCTGTGGAGATTTACTAGGTTGAGTCCTTTGTGTTTCTCAGGTAACTTCAAGCTGTGTCTGCTCTTGCCTCTGTTTGCAGTTGCCACGCCTCTGGCCTTGGCCCCCACAGAAGCCCCTCCTGGTTGTCAGTGGCAGCTGTTACCTGTGCAGTGCCAGCAGTCTGTAGAAATGGCAGCACTTGGGAGGATGACACAGTTTGCCTGATGTTATGCTTTATGGATGTGGTCAGGTGAGAAAGCGCTGTGCTTCGTGGCACAAATTCCTTGGCCAAAGGACGCTTTGGAGCAGAGGTTTGCTGTCAGGAGGCCTGAAAGCATCGAAGGAAATGCTGCTGTGCACTGGGCCCAGAGACATCAGCTCCCAGCACGTCAGTGAGTGCGGACGCCTGCAGCCTCTGTGTCTGTCGGGGATTGCTCCAAGGGCTCTGTAGGCAGCTGTCCGTGGCTGTTTTGCTTTGTTAGGGCATGGGCACAGATGACAACACACTGATGGTGTCCTGCTCGGAAATGGATGCGCTGGATGGCAGAGGAGGATTCTGAGCCAAGTATGGGATCATCTTTGTTCCTTCGTGAAGGTGAGTTTTGAAAAGTGAAACACTTGAAGCTGGATTTGCAGGGTGCCTGGAAGGAGGTGACTCTCGCTTGGTATCAGTTGGGTATTTCAGAGCAGCTGAGATTAAGGGGACGTCACAAATAATGTTCTGAGAATGTTCCTGACCGTTCTTAGTTGTTAAATTGTCTAAAAGAATGCAAGCAGTGCACAAAAACAAAAGCAGAACAACCACGGCATGTCCTGCAAAGAATCCAGCTTTAATAGAGACTGACAGTTACTAACGTTCCCTTTTCTTCTTCTGTCAGTGACTGAATTTGCTCTCACCTCTTCTCTCTGCACGTGACTTCCCACTTCTTCTATCTTTAGTTCTTCTTCGGTTGAACTTCTCTCTTGTCTATTTCTCCTCCTTTCTACCTTTGCAATCCCTTCCCTGAAACCCCTTCCCTCCCTTCTCTTTTCTGTCTTTTCTAACTTCTCCTCTCTGCTGCCTTCCTCTCTATTTTTTTTCCTGTACTTTTCTTTCTTTTCTCTGCACCGTTATTTCTCCTCTTCCTCCTTCTGCACTTCCTGCTCCTCTGTTCCCTCCTCTCAGTTCTCCCCTGCCTGTTCCTGCTCTTTTCCTATTCTCCTCCTCACTCCTCTGCCCTGTTTCTGCATTATTTCATCCTCCTGCAGCAGCGGCTCATCTGCTCTGCAGTTCTCTCTTTGTGCTGTCCTCTGCTCTTTGAGTAATTCTTCCCTCTGTCCTTGCTCCTCTTCAGCTGGCTATGAATTCTCCACATCATGGCTCCTATTGGGCTATTTTTTCTTCTCCGTATTCTCACTCTTCCTTCATCTGCACTCCTCTTCTGCCGTTCTTTTTTTCGCTCTATCCTCTCTCCTCTTTCTTCTGCATTCTTCCTCTGCTTCTCCAGTTCTTCATTCCCTGCCTCCTCACTCCTCTTTCCTCTGCATCAA
This sequence comes from Lagopus muta, assembly GCF_023343835.1. Taxonomy (NCBI): domain Eukaryota; kingdom Metazoa; phylum Chordata; class Aves; order Galliformes; family Phasianidae; genus Lagopus; species Lagopus muta. Next base: position 1,003,645 of record NC_064462.1, read on the forward strand.
CACTGCTCTTCTGTTGGACTTTTTTCCTTTTTCCCTACTTCTCGTTCTTCTGTATCTGCACTCCTCTTCAGCTGTTCTTTTTTCATTCTGTCCTCACTCCATTCTTCTGCATCTCCCCACGTCTTCTGATCTTCTTTGCAGTCTCCTCACTTGTTTTTCATCTGCATCTGCACTCTTCTCCCATTCATTTTTCTGTGCTTCCTCCCTGTTCTTTCTTCTGCATCTGAACTCCTCTTCTGCTATTCTTTCTTCCTGCTCATCTTGCTTCCCTGTAGAATCATTCCTTTTTCTTCTGCATCTGTCTCTGCACTCTTCTGTTTTCTTCTCTTTTCTCTCTTTCTCCATTTGCACTCTTCTGCTGCTTTTTTTTCCCCTGCCTTTTCTCTCTGTCATTTGCATCTGCACTACTCTTCTGCTGGATTTTCTTCCCTCTATCCTCACTTGTGCATCTGCACTCTCCTAAGGCTGATCCTTCTGCCTTGTATTCTCACTGCTCTTTCCTCTGCATTCTCACTCTCCTGTTTGTTTTTTTTTCCCTTGCATCCTCCCTCCTCTTCTGCTGTTCTTCCTTCCTTGTTTCCTCACTCCTCTTCTGCATATGCACTCCACATGTGCTGTTCATTCTTCTCTGTATCCTCACTGCTTTGTATTCTGCATCTGCTCTCCTCTTCTGCTGTTCTTTCCTTCCCTGTATCCTCACACATCTTCCTTCTCTGTTTGCTCTCCACTTTGCTGGAGGCTGTTCTTTCCTCCTTTAATCCTCACTCTTTCATTTGCTGCTCTACTCCTCCTGTTCTGTCTTCTATTTATCCTCACTCATTTTATTCTTCTGCATTCACGCTCCCTTTCTGCAGTTCTTCCTTCCCCGAATCCTCAGTCCTCTTTCTTTTGCTGCTTTGTTTTCCAGTTTCTCACTGCTCTTTACTCTGCATCTGCAGTCATCATTTTCTCATACTTCTTCCCTGTCTTCTCTCCTGTCTTCTCCATCTGCACTCTTTTTCTGCTTTCCTTTCTTCCCCCCTTCCTCTTTCTTCTGCATCTGAACCCCATTTCTGCTCTTCCTTCCTTCTCTCTCTCCACTCTCCTCTTTCTTCTGCGTCTGTTCTCTTCTGCTGTCCTTTCTCCCCTGTAACCTCACTTCTCATTTTTCTGCATCACTCTCATCATCTTTCATCCCTGACTTCTCACTTCTCATTCACCTGCAGCTGCAGTCCTCTTCTGCTCTCCTTTCCTCCTTGTATCCTCACTTGCCTTTTTTTCTGCATCTGCACTCCCCTTCGGCTTTGCTTTCTTTATCCTATCCTCTCTCCCGTTTTGTCTGCATCTGCCCACCACTTCTGATCTTTCTTACTGCTTCTCCTCACTGCTCTTTCACCTGCATCTTCACTCCTCTTCTGCTGTTTATTGTTGTGCCCTCGCTCCTCTTTCTTCTCCACCCGCATTTCTCTTCTACTGTTTTTCCCCTGCATCCTCACTCCTTTGTTGTCTACATCAGCTTTACACTCCTGCTTTTCTTTCTCCCCTATATCCTCGCTGCTCTTTTACCTGCATCCCTCCTCTTCTGCTGTTTTTCCCCTGTATCCTCACTCCTCTTTCTGCTTCTGCTGTTCTGTTCATTGCTTCCTCGCTCTTTGCATGTGCACTCCCCATCTGCTGTTTGTTCTTCTGTATCCACAATATTCTTCCTTGTACACTTGCACTCCTACTGTTTTTCTTCCCCATCTCCTTACTGCTCACTGCTGTGTCAGCTTTACTGTTCTGCTCTTTCTTTCCTCTCTCTTCATTTCTTTTGCATATGTACTCCAGTTCTTCTATTCTTTCTTCCCCATGTCCTCTCTGCTCTTTCACTTGTATCTGAACACCTATTCAGCTATTCTTTCTTCTCTGTTTAGTCGTTCCTTTTTCTGCTGCATCTCTTCTGCTGTTCAGTCTTCTATCTATCCTCATTGCTCTTTTGTTTGTATCCACACTCTTCTTCTGTTCTTTCTTCCTTGTGTCCTTTCTTCCTTTTCCCCTGCGTTTTCTCTCCTCTTCTGCTGTTCTTTCTTCCCTGTATCCTCACTCCTCTTCCTTCTGCATAATTAAACTCCTCTCTTGGTCGTCTTTCTTTGTCTCCTCACTGCTTTGTTCTCTATCTGCACTCCTGTTCTGCTCTCATTTCTTCCCTGTCACCTCACTCCTCTTTCTTCTGCACCTGAACTCCTGTTCTGCTGTCCTTTCTTCTCTTTATCCTCACTGTTTTTTTTAACCTGCACTCCTGCTGTTCTTTCTTCCCTTTCTCGTACCTCCTCTTTCTTCTGCATCTGCACTCTTCTGCTGTCTTCTTGCGTGTGAATTCACTTTCCCCTTGCATCTGCGTTCCCCTTCTGCAGCTCTTCCTTCCCTGTCTACTCTCTCCTTTTTCTTCCGTAGCTGCACTCCTCCTTTTCTGTCTTCTACCAGTTCTCACTCCACTTTGTTCTGCATCTGCCCTCCACTGTTGTTGGTTTTCCCCTGTCCTTGTTGCACTTTCTTCCATCTGCACTCCCTTCCTGTAGCTTGTCTTTCCTGTCTACTCACTGCCCTTTCTTCTGAGCTGCACTCCTCTACTGCTGTTCTGTCCTCACTACTCTTGCTTCTGCAGCTGCAGTCCTCCTCTTCTCTTCCTCCTCCTGTGTCCTCGCTCCTATTTCTCCATCTGCACTCCTCTTCTGCTGTATTTTCCCTGCATCCTCACTCGTCTTCATCAGCTTTACTCTTCTGCTGTTCCTTCTTTCCTCTGTCCTCACTTCCTTCTGCGTATGCTCTCCACATCTGCTGTTCTTTCTTCTTTGTATGCGTGCTGCTCTTTCTTGTGCACTTGCACTCCTCTTCTTCTGTCCTTACTTCCTTTGATTTTCACTGTTTTTTCTTCATCTGCTCTCCTCCTCTGTTGTTTTTTCTTCCCTATCTCCTTGCTTCTTCCTTCTATATCTGCTTTCCTCTTCTACTTTTTCTTCCCTCTCTCCTCTTGGTTCTGTCTGCATTCCTTTCTTCCCTGTGTTCACACACGTCTTCTTTCTGTGTCCGCTCTCCACTTTGGCTGCTCTTTCTTCCATTTATCCTCACTCTTTCATTTGCATCTGCAGTTCTGCTGTTTTCCTTGCATCCTCACTCCTCTTTTTTCTGCATTACTGCTCCTCTTCTGCTGTTCTTTATTCCTTTTCTCTTCAAACCTGTGCGACCTGGTGTGGGGAACCTGCTTTGGCAGGGGGTTGGTCTCAATGATCTCTAGAGGTCCCTTCCAACGCCTACAGTTCTGTGATTCATTTCTTTCTTCTGCATCTAAACTCTTCTGCTGTTTTCTTTGCCGTGAATTCGCTTCTTTCATCTGCATCTGCATTCCTGTTACGATGCTGCTTTTTTTGTTTCCTCACTGCTCTTTATTCTGCATCTACACTTCTGCTTTTGTGTCTGTTCTCACTACTCTTCCTTCTCTATCTGCACTCCACTTCTGTTCTTCTTTCTTCTGTCTCCTCACTGCTCCTCATTCCTGCATCTAAACTCCATTTCTGCTCTGCCTTCTTGCCAGTGTCCTCACTGCACTTTAGTCTGAAGGATGGGAGGAGGGCCCCACAGTAGGAAGTGAAAGGTGAGAAAAGGACTTCACAGGGGCTGAGGATAGGGGTAGTTAGAGAGAGCTTACAGAGGCAAGGATGTGGAGGTTGTTAGCAAAGTAAGGGATGGCAGACACTGGGTGTGGGATAGCGAGAGGGATGAAGGCCATGCAGATCAGGGTTTGAGAACAGCCTGAGGACGTGTGGCAGGGAGGTGAGAGATGTGCACAGGGCCTGGGGGCTGCTCCTCCTGCAGGGTCAGAAGTTTGCAGCCAGGAAGACCAGGAGCCTTTGTGATGGAAACCACAAATCTTCCCCCCACGATGCAGGCGCGATGGGGGGAGGGTCTGCATGCTAATGAACTCTCAGGAACGTAATGAATATGGCTGTGAATGCCTGGAAAATGACGGGTCATGAGTTAGTTCAGCCTGTATCTGAGTCCCGCTTCTTGCTGATGGCGTGCAGCTCTGGGGGAGCTGTGCCCGTGGCACCAGGGCGGTTGTGCATGGCTGGTGGAACACACCTGCTCTGTGCTGTTCCAGCCTGCAGGGTTTCACGTCCACGTGTCTGTCTGCACTGAATCTCCTGGTGGCTCAGAAGCAGTAGTCCAGCAGGCTGCCCAGTCAGTGCTGAGCTGGGAGAAACAGCGAGACGGACACGCAGACACAGCCTGGCCTTCTGCCTCGCTTCCTCCTCCTGTCTGCTAGTTCCCAGAATCCTCCCGTTGCCTTTGTTTTTTTCTTCTATGCTTTGCTGTGCTTTGCTGTAGTTTCCTTTGCTATGCCATGGTTTTCTTTCCTATTTGCTTTTTCTTTCCCTGTTGTTTTCTGTGTTTTCTTTCTTTTTTCCTCGTCTTTGCTTTGGTTTGCTTTTTTCTTTATGCTTCTTTGCTTTGCGTTGCTTTTTTTTCTTTTCACTGCTTTGCTTTGCTTGTCTGTTTTTTGTTTTTTTCTCAGCTTTGCTTTTGTCTGCTTTGCTTTGTGATGCTCTCTCACTTCTTCTTTTCTTTCTTTAATTTGTTTTTCTTGTCTTTTATTTGCTTTGAATTCCCTTGATTTGATTTCTGTGTTTTCTTTGCACCGCTTTTAAGAATTACTTTTCCAGCTCTTCCAAGAATTTCCCCCCTTTTCCCACACTTCCCTATTTCTCTTCTTTTCCCTTGCTTTCCCATCATTTCCCATCTTTTTTCTCCACCTCGTCCCATGCTTTCCCAGTTTTTCTGACACTTTGCACGCCAGCATCACTTCCCCCGTCGCGTCACCACCCACCCCATCCCTGCCCCACAGCTGCTCTGCACCATACAGGCTCGTCTCGTCCTCTCCTTGATCCCCTGAGACGAGCACTGAGTCAGCCTCGGGAGCGCAGGTGAAGGCAACTCAGCTGTGTGAGCAGAAGGGACACAGCGATCAGTAACACCAGCCTTACCAAAAGGTGCAGGGCCCTAAAATTCCTTTCTTTCCAGCCAGAGATAACATAGCAATTAACAACCAGCATTAGCACAGTGGAGCGCTTGTGTACGCTCTGTGAACTGAGCTCATCAGTGACACCCAGGTGTGCTGTCAGACAGCTGGGCTCCTCACTGCCCTTCACAGCAGCCCTGCAGAGGCAAAGCGTTGTTTCTGTTGGTGATAGAGGCCTCTGTGGACGAAATAGGGATTCCTGTGCTCTGTCACAGCATCACAGGTTTATTGGCTCCTTCCTGTCCAAGGTATGCACGACATCTAATAGAAATGTTATCAATTCATCATCTTTTTTTTTCTTTTTCTTTTTCTCTGGCTATCCAGAGGTTAGCAACAATTACGTGTGAATTAACCACATGAAGGGAGCTTGTGAAATATATTTCACATTTATGGAAAGCCATTTTAGCATCATTCCACCCATATTAACCATATGGGTGAGTCATAACAAGGAAGATTTGTAGAAGCCACAAAAAGACAAATGGAAGAATGGCAGTTGTTTATCCTGAAGACAAGCAGAAATAAAAGATCGTTGCAAAAAGGAATACATTGTTTTCCAAGACGGTGGTGATGAGGACAAAATGCAGTGGGCATAAACTGTCCCAAAGTACTTAAATGATGTCTCAGATCTTGAGACATGTAAGGCTTCAGTACGATCACACCATCAGATTCGTGCCAGGCCGTTAGATGCCCACCCCCTCTTCCCTTTCCTTCCCCCCATCATAGCTTTTCCCACTTTTAATACCTTCTTTAAGACAGATGGCAGCCGATGTTCATGCTTTCCTTGAAGGGGTCTCATTATACCCAAGGCTCTGCAATTACATCTTCAAGCAGTTTGAACCACTCTTTCCCTTTTTCTGGCACTGGCAAGAAGTTTCCACATGGATCATTGCTTCTCTATAAATACTTTAGTTTCCTGGACAATACAGCATACAATAGCCTGCAGTAGATACAGTGCTGTTTATTTCTTTAAAGGAAGCTACGTTATGATGCTGGCATCCCATAATGCTAATATGCACTGTCGTCATACACGAGTGGTGTGTGAGTAGCAAATTCTGAGCTCGTCTTCTTTGCCTGGTGCAAACTTCCCTTTCCTTTCCAAATCCACATCTGCACATGTTGCTCTGCTATTTTCATTTAGAGAAGTTGAGCAGAAAGCCACAGAGAGGAGAATTGAAATGAATAAGCTCCTAATGCAGTCTAGCTACGACATGACTACAACTAGTCTAGGTAGACCACATCCACAGCCTTTCCCTCATCCACCAGATGGGTCACTAGATCATAGAAGGAGATCAGGTTGGTCAAACAGGACCTGCCCTTCACGAACCCATGCTGGCTAGGCCTGATCCCCCGCTCATCCCGCACATGCCGTGTGATCTGCTCCATAACCTTCCCTGGCACCGAGGTCAGGCTAACAGGCCTGTAGTTCCCCGGATCCTCCTTACGACCTTTCTTGTAAATGGAGTCACATTGGCAAGCCTCCAGTCTTCTGGGACCTCACCAGTGCACAAGGAGTGCTGACAGATGATGGAAAGCGGCTCGGCTGTCACCTCTGCCAGTTCCCTCAGCACTCTCGGGTGGATCTCATCTGGCCCCATCGACTTGTGGCAGGCCAGTTGGAGCAGTAGGTCTCTGACTGTTTCTTTCAGAATCACAGGGGGATTAGTGTGGTCCCCAGCCAAGATTACCAGGTCAGAGAGAGGAGTATCCTGAGGATAACTGGTCTGACTTTTAAAGACAGACGTAAAGAAGGCATTCAGAACCTCTGCCTTTTCCTTATCCTCAGTGGTCACATTCCCAGCCTCATCCAGCAAAGAGTGGATGATATCTGGACCCTCTAGCCACACATCCCTCCAAAGCCCACCTTATACACCCATTCAGCCCCCCATAGCCCCTCCCAAACCCCCCCGTGCTCCCCATAGCACTGTTTCCCCATAACATCCTCACAGTCCTCTATTGCCCCAAATCCCCCATATACCCCAATTCCCCACCACAGCCCACGATATATCCATACACCTCCCTATACCTCACAGCTTTCTGTAGCCCCCACTCCCCCATATCCCTCCCCAGCTCTCCACAGCTCCCTCTCCCCCCTCTATTTCCCCATTATCCCCCTATGTCTCTCCCATAGCTCCCTATAGCCTCATATCCACCCCATAGTCACAGCCCGTCCCGTATTTATCCCACTTCCCCACATCCCATCCTGTCTGCATCCGCATCCCAGTCCCACTCCCAGCCCCTCACCCCGCATGAAGCCAGGTTACGGCTGCCCAGGTGTCCCCTGTCCCGGTGCCGCTCACCGTTCCCCCAGCTCCGGCGCCTCTGTCCTCAGCACTGCGACGCTCGTGCCGCGGTTCCATCTCGGTGCTTCCGGACAGCTCCGGCGCACAGCAGCGGTGCCGCGCGGGGCGACCCGGGCTGCGGGAGTAGCAGCGCCTGAGGGGAAAGCGGGGCGGCTCCGACCCGGCTGCTAACGGCCGTTCCCGCGCGCCGCGCCTCAGCCAATGGGAGCCGGCGGCGCTGCCACTGACCAATGGGAGCCCGGAGGCAGGACAGAGCTGCACCGGACCAATGAGAGCCCGGGGGCGGGGAGGTGCGGGGCCGTTGATAGGAGGAGCACTGGCATGGGGCGGGGCGGTGATGGGGGCGGGACTTCAGGGTGCGCCCTATTGCTATAGGGGGTGGGAGATGGGATTGGGATTGACAGGTGGGAGATGGGGATGGGATGTGGGATTAGGATGTGAAATTTAGGATTGGGATGTGGGATATGGGATGGTTATGGAATGGGAGATCGGTAATTGGAATATATATGGGATGGGCCCTGGGTATGGGATTAGGTTGGGATGGATGTGGGATCAACAGGGGAAGAGTGTGGGATGGACTGGGGAAGAATATGGGGCCGGGGTGATAATGGGATGGATAAGTGTACGGGGACTGCTGAACCACAGCCTGAACCTCTGACCGGTCACCTGAGGCCAGTCCTGAGTCAGCCATGGGAGCACAGGTGAAGGCAATTCACCTGCGCTGCCAGGAGTGGTGGAGCCTGGCTGCACCCCTCCGAGACCCATTTAAGAGCTGACTGCCAGGGGAGAAGGATCCGTTCTGGTGATCCGCTCCACTGGAGTTTACCACATGAGCCTAAGGTAGGGTGAGTGTCTTTCTTTTCTGTTCTAGTATAACTGCATCAGCCGAGCTCTCGGGTATACTGTGTCATCTGTATATTCATTGATTGTATGATAATGTATGGAATGGATGTGGGGATATGGATTTAGGATGGATATGGGGTAGAAGATGGGGATAGGATGTGGGGGTATAGATATGGGATGGAATCAAGATGGTTATGGGGTGGATATGATGGATATGGGATGGGATTGCTATGAGATGGGGTTGTAGTGGTTATAGGGCCATAGGGGCTATGGGGCCAGAATGCTGTAGTGACATCTGTCTGCAAAGTTCCCCCTGCAGTGTGAGATGTGGAAAAGGCATCTCCTCCTCGGGGTGGGACTGCCCCAAAGAAGCCGTTGGGGGGGCTGCAGCCGTACGTCTCAGTTTGGAGAGCTGGGAGCTGGCCAAAGGGGCAAGAAGGACATGAATGCTTCTGTAGGGAAATAACTGTCACAAGGTTTGGTGGGCAGGAAGCTTCTGTTTCTCTAAGCAGACGAGAAGAGAACAAACCAATCCCACTGAGACTGGGGAAGGGACTGGAGCTTGGCTGCTGTGGTGCTGTGGGGCAATGAACCAGGAATGGAGCTGGGATGGACTTGCTGTTGATGGCTGTTGTGGCCCAAGTGCAGAACCCGGCCTTTGGTCCTGTTGAACCTCATCCCGTTGGCTCAGCCCAGCCATCCAGTCTGTCCAGATCCCTCTGCAGGGCCTCGCTGCCCCCGGGCAGATCCACGCTTCCAGGCAACTTGGTGTCACTGGAACTCTTTAAGCGGATTTTGCAGCTGTTCCATTTTCAACGATAACAGCAGCTCAGTGGATTACACCCATTGATCTTTTCCTATAAATCCTGTATTTTATGCTTTGGTTTTCCCCTCTCCTGGCAGGCAGGTTTCAGACAAACTTCCATCCAACATTTGGCGGATTAGACCTCTATCTTTTCCATCCCGTTGAACCTCCAGCATCGGCCACCTGCTTTTCTACCTCTTCCTGCTTATGCCAGTAGTCCTAAGCTAAAACCTCAGGGAACACAGGCTTTGTTTGGACATCACGTTTTTGTAAGCATTGGGCGACTTTGCTCATCATCCTGCCACCCTGCTAGTTTGGCATGGCAGGAAATGGCAAATCTATTTTGCTCAGTTCTGTTTAGCAGCAGTTTAAGAAATAGGTGAAAAATTAAGCAGGGACCTGATGACAGATTTGCAGATGACAAGATTCACACTCGCTCACTGACGGGACATCCCGTATCAAACCATGAGTGCAGATACTCTCACGTGTGAACACACACACAAACACGCAAAACAAGTGTGGACAAGTGAACTATCTCAGCACCTACTGCTGTGAAATGAATGCGTGTTGTTAAAACAGATAAGGAAGGAAGGAGGTGGATGGAAGAAGAGCATGCTGGCTTCTGCTTATAATTTGCCTCCTCCTGTTTACAGCAAATACAACAGGCCGCCATTCCTCCTCAGGTCGTAATCCAGGCTGACTCCAGTGGGCTGACTTTGCCCTGGCCTCCATTGGCGGACAGCCTCGAGGATTTGGCAGTACCTGGGAGGCATCCCTACCCAGAGGAGATGCCCATCACAACCTCCGCCACCTCTCTGGGCAACCCGTCCTGGTGCTCCCCCACCCTTACCATAACAAAGGCTTCCACATGCCTGCATGGCACTTCCCTAGTTCAAGTTCTAGGCCGCTGCTCGCTGTCCCACCGCTGCACACCACCGAGAAGAGCCTGGCTTCATCCATGTTCCTCCCACCTGCCCTCAGGTATTGGTCAATGTTCACACTCGCTAAGAATCTCTAATTGCGGGGTCTGAGATGATGGAGATCTGCCGGGTGCTTTTCCATACTGGCCCCCTTGGATGGCCAAACCTGGTTCTTTACCCCAGCTGCACAAACCTGAGCACTTGCTGAACTCACACATTCCAAACTACCCCCATGGGCCGTGATTTGTGTCCAGATGTACCAGGCTGCCAGGAGATGACTGACTCCAGGATTGGCCCCGGGCAATGGGACACGAGGCAGAAGGCAGGGACAATCAGGGCATCCCCTAACGCCCTTATTCACTGCCGTTTGCTACCCAGACGCAGGCAGGGGCGAAGTACAGAAGGAGAACCTTCACGTACTGGTCCTCCACCTTTTGTCCAAGTGCACCAAGCACTGGGAGGCCTGGCTGAAGGGGAGAACGTGGGGCGTGGGAGTTGCACCGCCACAGCTGATACAGGCACTCCAGCCTTTAGCTAAGGACTGCCCCAGAAACCAGCACTCAGACTCCAAATGAGCCCAACGCTGAGTTTTACCAAGCAGAGAAGGAAGAAGCACGAAGTTTAAGCCTTGCACACGGACAAACTTCTGTGCCAGAAGCTCTCGGTTCTTTTCACAGTGAAGGGGGGCAGCCAGAGGCAGGGAGTGGATGCATGGCACCTTGACTCTGATCAGCAAGGAAAGAAGGAGAAACAGAATGCAAACACGGCCAACTTCTACCAGTTCAAGTCTGCTTCAAGACTCTTGCAAAATCTCAGCTAGAAAAAGTGTCACCTCAACAAAAAAGAAAAAGAACAGTGCTGCTTGTTAGTTTTTAAAACTATTTTTAATATACGATAAAACCACGCAGTCGCACTGTCAGTCATCTCAGATCGTCCCAGGAGGAGCTCATCCACATCCTGCTCACACTTCACTTGAACATCAAGTGGAGCGGGGGGGTCGTCTTGCAGATGGAGTGAGGCAAGAATTGCGACAGGATGTTGCTGAATTATGGACTCTTTGCATCGACTTAATCATCCGTTTCCAGCAGATCACAGAGCTCGGGAGGCATCGTTGTGTCCAGCTCATCATCTGAAACCTCTGTCACCAGACTGGAAGGGACCAGCCCTCTCGTGCCATCCGTCAGCTCTCCCAGAAACCAGCCGTCCTCATCCACATCTCCAAAGACATAAACGTGCTGCCCGGCAGTCAGAGGAAGCTCGCTTTCTGGGTCCTCATTGGGACCCTCAAAAGGATTGTAGCTATGGCGAGCTAAGAACCTTCGAACTATTGGTGATACTCGTCCTGGGGAACGGAGGGTGAAGGGCAAATGCTCTGCCGCTGATCCTCCGCTCTCACTTCCAGGGCCGTCCTCTGACGGGAAGCAGCACTCACCACTGTTCCCACGGACCTCTTTCATGGCTTGGAGTTCACGCTCCAGGTCTTCCAGACGAGTCTGAACACCTCTGGCCTCTGGGATGGCAGAACGGAACGGACTGGAACTATTGCTGAGGTTCTTGTTGGCTTGGGCAAGGATCTCTCTCGTTGCCTCTCCACTCTCCACTTCATCTCCAGCTGGAACTCCCTCCCAGCTGGTGTCAGGATGAGCTCGCTCTGCTGCTCTCTCTCCCCTCTTGCACACACTGAAAATGAGTTTCAGAAAGCACTACTCACTGACAAGAAATAAGGGCAAGCTTGGAAGACCTTGCGAATAAATCGTGATAGCGTACTGCCAGCAGCTGATTCAGCTGCCCAGGATCCCGGCACCACAAGTGCTTCATTGCCACGTGCAGCAATGGAATGGTTGGGGGAAAAAGACAACTCACAGGCATGTGTTCCACGTCCGCGACGCAGCAACGCAGGCCAGCACCAGCGCAGACAGCAGCACAGCTGAGAGCAGCACCATCACTGCCACGTGGCGCTGCCGCACAGATCTGCCAACAGCAGCCTTTGTGCTTTTCCCTGCATTCAGCCCTGGAAGAAACGACAACGTCCCACCTTACCTTCACCTCATTGCCCTCGGGCCGCTTCGTTCCCAAAAGGACAAAGCTCACAGCCCTCTGGGAACTGGGAGCGGTGAGAGGTGAGCAGCATCACACAGGCCTTCTCTGGCACACGGCTGGAACAACTCTGCACACCCCGCTGAGCTCAGCCATTTTCAGAGAGCCGCTCCTGGCCTCTTTTACAACACGTGCTCTGCGCTCACACGCTCGGGTTCGGCTGCTGACCTGATGTGCGAGAGCAGGCAGGAAGCGCCTGCTGGCACCCAGTGACTCTGGTGACACTGGACAGAAATCTCCTGGCATGCCAGTGGTTTGCGCTGCCTGTGTTTGTCCCTTTAGAAAGACATAGGACAGTCGGATGAGATGTGTTCTCACATCGCACATCTGAGCTGACCCAACCCCGAGCTCAGGCCAAGTCTGCTGGCCTCCGCCCCCCAAATCTACCTGCGACCTCCTCTGCTGCCACGGGCATTTGGGCACTCCCACGAATTGCAGGGTGCCTACCCTCTCACGCCTCCTGAGGAATCAACTCTTAAGCAAGGCCCTCACACGCTGTGCTGTGAGCATCACCAACCATCACATTCCACCATCACAGCCAGGCACCTTGCAGGCTGAAATTCAAGCTCCAACAGGAACACCTCCAGAATCGACATCTGCACACGGTTTCCAGCATTAGCAAAGGCAGCCATCCCTGCTTGGGATGCTCATCCTGCCTTGAACTAGCCCAGCTGCAGGCAGGGCTTTGTATTAACAGAATCGCCACACTTGACATTTGCTGCCATCTGGGTCTCCACAAAGCAGCTCTGACAAGTAATGGTCGTGCTGGGGGAGCAGCTGCCCCTGGGTCTCAGCTGGATGCAGAAGTGGCAGCAGACCATCTCTGGTGCTCCCCAGTGCCTGCAAGGCATCGCGTGGAACAGCACTGCAGCACGGCTCTGAGCAATGCCCTCCTGCTGTGCAGGCTGCACACGGACATCAGGCCTCAGCTTCCCGAGTCTCAGTGAACAGACTGAAGTATACCCACCAGGAGCTGCCACTTCCATTTCCTTCAGCAGCTCTCTCGGATGGTAAGACCCCTGGGAGGACTTTCCTCTGTTGGATTCATCCTTTCCCCTTTCCAGACCTGCACGGAACACATGAAGTTAAATGCCATGAGCATGAGGTTTTGAAGACCATTGCTGAGTCAGCGCCATCGGTAAAACAAACCACCACCCCTGGGCATCCACCTGGGCTCCAGCGCAGAAACAAACCAGCGACTGAGCAAAGCCCTCCCTGGGGGCACTTCTGCAAGCCATGAAAGCCATTCAGTCATGCACAACAGCATCACTGAACAGCGGAGCGTACGGGGGAAGCAGTGCCATGAAGTGGCACCGAAGCGGGCAGTGAGAGCTCTCCAAGGAATTACAGAGCCGTGACTTACCCATGCCATCCGCCCGGGTTTCGGTCTTGGAACTCAGAGGGGAAGCTGGATCACCTCCTCCACTCACACCTGCAAACAAACGCAGCACAGAGCAACTCTAACTAATCCTCCCAATCGGAACGACGTGGGATGCAATCAAAGCAGGGGATTCCTTCGTGACACTGCTCTCTCCCTTCCACACAGGAGCACCTCGGAAACAGTTCCCAGGTACGCGCAGGGGCACCGCGATCCTACAGAACTTACACCGCGTGGGGCTGCCCAGAGGAACGCCCTCCTGGAGCTCAGCCCTCAGCTCGACTGCGTGGTGCCCGCTGGCTCTGCACAAGGCACCGGGAGCAGCTCAGGGCTGGAGCGGCCAGCAACGACGGCTTTGCGAGGCAGCGCGCTGCACTCTGCACACAGCCTGACCCGAACCTTCCCTCCTCTTCCACAGAGGAAGCAGGAAGTCACACGGAAAGAAAATTAAAGCCTGAGTGAAAACTAACAGCTCTCAGGGACTCAGCTGTGGGATCACCCCGCATCTCAGGGACCAGATTGAAGCTGGGCTTTGGTCAGCCACTGCCTGGAGACATGGCTGGAATCCAGGACAGCTGAGAGACGTTCCCATGGCATGTGCCCACCTCTCTTCCTTACTGACCTGAGGTGATGGAAGGGGCTCAATTAATGGCATGGGGCAAAAGTTCCAAAGCTGCAGAGAGGCCCGGTGACCTGACGGCTGGTATTCCACAGCTTTCAAAACACTTTCCCCAGGCCACGGGAAACAATTCTCAGAGACCTCACAGCACAGCATTCAGCTCCTTCCAATTGTCTCACTGGGAGACCTCTGAGATACAGAGGCAAAGCCAACACGACGCCGAGAGCACAGAGCACCCAGGAAACAACAACACCCCATGCTTCCTGTGGAGAAGAACCCACTGGCCGGTGAAAAGCAGAACCCTTGCTGAACTATCAGCCACACATGAACAAATATCAAGGAAACGAAGCCTGGTGACTTACCTCCAGCATTCCCCTCAGGCTCATGGACAGGATTCCATTCTGATTCGCCAGCAGGGCCTGCAGGCACAAGTGTGATCAGACACAGGTGAGGAGAGCTTCCACTGCATGTGGGGGCCTCCTTTGTAACCCTGGCAGACCTGTAAGGTCTGGCCGTGGGTCAGGGAATGGCACAGCCCAAATACGAAGCTCTGGGCTCTCTCAGCTGAAGAGGGGCAGCGGTGACCTTCCCACCGAAATGTGGCAGCTCTCCCAGCAAAGAAACACTCAAGGCTCATCTGTGCAAGCCCTTCAAGGCACAGACAGACTTGGAAGACCTTGCACCCAAATAAACTACGAGGGCATGAGTGTTTCTGCCTTCAAGGAAACAGACACAACTTACCTCTGGGTTGTCCCTCAGGCACAGGCGTGAAATCTGGATCCAGGAAGTCATCCAGAAAGAGAGCACCGAGCTCATCATCTAGAATCAAGAACAGACAAGAGAAGGTCCCACTGCACGGCGTGATCTCCTACCCCAGCAGTAACTGGATGTGGGCTGTGGGACGGGCTGGGAGAAGGACTCGGGTCCCAATTTCCAAAGTTGCAGAGCAGCCAGGATGAGCTGCAGGCTGGCACCTGGCAGGGCACACAAGACTCCCTCCAGGCCACGTGCCGCATCCCTCACGGACCGCACGGAAGAATATGCAGCCCCTCGGGGCTTTCTTACTGGGAGGGCTCTGATGCACACAAAGGAAGGCTGCACTGAAGCCCTGGAGGAAAGCACATCTGTCTCCTCCTCTGGGCTGTGGGCCGGGGCTCTGTGTTGGAAACTGGGAGTCATCTATGGGGAGTACCACAAGCCTGGGACAGAAAACGCTCACGCGTCTCCAGCACACATCTTCTGAGCTCTCCCCAGGATGCCTCCCTCCCAGGATGAAGGCTGTGCTCCAGCCAGCAAGCAGCAGAGCCACGGCCCGACCTGGCGGCACGGCTGGAGCCAGGCCTGGGGAGCAGTGCTGCCACGGGCTCCTGCCCGGCTCCTGCAGTGCAGCCCGTCACCCCCTGCCCAAAGCCCCCAGCCCCTGCCCTGGAAGGCAGCCCAGGGAAGAGCGGCACAGGGCCGTGGGGACACAGCCCGACTTCTCGCCCCAGTGCTGCTCAGGTTTGGTCCCGTCTCTGCCCACCCACCTGCTCCCGGTGCTCGCCACGGAGCAGCGCAGGTCTCCATGAAGCACACGGCCATCAGGAGGAAGAGGAAGACAAGGCGGGCAGGGGCCATGGCCCCCCACACTCGCACCATGCTTCCACCACCACCGCCACAGCCACAGTGAGTTGCACAGAGCGAAGCCTGTGGCACAGCGTCACAGCCAGGCATTGTGAGCTCAGCACAGCAGAGGGGCACCGCGACCTCACAGCTCTGGGATGGCAGAGGCTCCCCGCGGGCTGCTCCGCTTGTGATGCACTGTGATTGTGGTGCACCAGGGCCGCTGCTTACATCACAGGAACGCAGAACAGCGGAATGAGTTGGGCTGCAAGGGACAGAACTTAGAAGCTCAACCCCGATGCCCTGGGCAGGAATGCCACCCACTGGGGCATGCTGCCCAGCCTGGCCTTGAACAGCTCCAGGGATGGAGCAACCAGAGCTTCGCTCGGCAAACTTTTACAGTGACACCACGAGGGCGTTATTTCCAGTTCGGTGCCCCCGTGACACCGCGGGCCATTGAGAAAGAGATGCCGTACGGAAATGGGGTCTGGATCAAGGATGCTATTGCACAAGTTGTCCATGCACGTGCAATGGGTAAAGCCTCTCCAGCATGGAGAACGATGGCTGAAATATAAACACAGGGAGGCTGACCTTCCCACAAACCCACCAAGTCAAGCGCCGTGTGCTCTCCTTTTTGTTGGTAGATCTGCAGTTTCATCAGTTTTCCTCCAGTTTTCCAGGACCTTGGCTAAGGACATCCCCTTCCTACACCAGATCTATTTCCCATTTTTAGCGTGCTTCCAAGCCTGAATTTAGGAGTGGAAACTGAAGGCTCGCTGGTTAGCACCTCCCATCCCCACAGTCCCAGTGAACTCACCCACTGCTGGCAGCCGGACGCTTTGGGGCAGGGCTCTGATGGCCAGCACCTGCAGGCTCCCACCCGGGGCTCCAGAAACCGTTGCAGCAGTGGCACTCCTGTCACCTTGTGCTGAAGGAATCGTGCCGCTGCCCCTCCAACATTCTCGGCTCAAGCTGTGACTTCTGCTTTCAGTGGATCAGTCTGTCCTTCACCCTCATTTATTTGCAGTTCTTGAGACTTACAGCTCAAGGTGAGCATCTCTGAAGAAGAACCTTGTTACTCTCAATCCCACAGTTTTTACGAGTTGCCACAACCCCATCCTTACACAGTCCCAACTCAAATTGGCCTTTTTAACCAATCCAGTTTTCTGTGCCTGGTGTCTCTCCCTCTTCATTCCCCCTCTCATCCGGTTATTTCCATGGATTAGATAAAGACATTTTGATCACAAAAGAGTGGCAGCTGGCCATGTCCACTGTGCCGTGGCCATTATTAATTGCCTTCAATCAAGCAGAGCTTTCAAACAATACCTTAGAGAACAAAAGCAGCAACTCGGCATATTAGCGGGAAAGAAATCAAGCTTGACTTCCCCGTATAAAACAAGTCCAGAACACTGCATTAGAAAATACCCAGGCTCCTAAATCAACGGACCTGGGTGATTCAGAAAACAAAGCTTCAAGGTTGGATCTCAAAGCTCCACCTGAGACAAACCCCTTTGAAATCCAACCTATGATACCATAAAAATACAACACCAGGGCAACACACCGCGTTACTGGGCCTGACAAGGTCGCTACACCATTGCATACGGGTTTACAATCCTCCACAGAGGACACAATAAGACAAAAATAAAGATTAAAAGGAAAAACAATAATAAAATACAAAAAATACAAAAAAAAGAACAAACAAAAAAATCCAAAGCAAACACAAAAAAGGAGAAATAGGAAAAAGAAGTAAAGGCAGCAATATACAAGGGCAACAAACATTGGAGAGAAAAGCAAAAGAGCAATAAAGAAAACGAAACCAAGTGAACAAAGGAAAGCAAACCAATGTGACCCAATGAAGAAAGAGACAATAAACAGAAACAAAAAGAACCGAAATCAACCAGCAGAACAGCAAAGAAATAGGATTCAGTTTGATGGCAAAGCAAAGGTGACGAGAGACTGCGGTGCAGCCAAAAGCTCAGCATCCGTGCTGGCAGGAGGAAAGGGCAGCTGCTGGGTGTGCTGCACCTCCAGCAGAGATGCACTTCGTCAGCCGGCGCCCGTGGAGGAGTCTGCAGCCGTAATGAGGACAAACATCTCTCTGGAGGAAGGGAAAGCGCTCGTCGTCGTGCCGAGGAGGAGCTCAGGGCAGCTACTGGGCATGGACGCTGCAGCCAGCAGAGGAAAAGCCTCGAGTCCGTCTCGAGGAAAGAGGCGAGGACACCCAGGAGGCGTGCAGCCGGCTGTGCCGTCGAGGAAGTGTGTGTTTCCTGATAGATGAAAAACTGAATATGAGCCAGCAGTGTGCTCTTGTGGCTCAGAGGGCAAATGGGATCCTGGGCTCCATCAAAAGAGGGGTGGCCAGCAGGGACAGGGAGGTGATCGTCCCCCTCTGCTCTGCTCTTGTGAGGCCCCATCTGTAGCACTGCGTCCAAGTGTGGAGCCCGCAGTTCAAAAAGGACAGGGAGCTGTTGGAGAGGGTCCAGAGGAGGGACACTAGGATGATCAGGGGACTGGAGCAGCTCCCCTATGAGGACAGGCTGAGGGAGCTGGGCTTGTTCAGCCTGGAGAAGAGAAGGCTGCGGGGTGACCTCATTGCAGCCTTTCAGTACCTACAGGGAGCCTACAAACAGGAGGGGAATCAACTCTTTGAAAGGGTTGATAGGTGTAGGACGAGGGGAAATGGTTTTAAGTTGAGGGAGAGGAGATTTAGGTCGGACATCAGGGGGAAATTCTTTACCCAGAGAGTGGTGAGGTGCTGGAACAGAGAGGCTGTGGATGCCCCATCCTTGGAGGTGTTCAAGGCCAGGTTGGATGGGGCCCTGGGCAGCCTGGTTTAGCATTAAATGTGGAGGTACCCCAGGATGCCATTGGCCCTCTTGGCCACAAGGGCACACTGCTGGCTCATGGCAACCTGTCGTCCACCAGGACACTCAGGTTTTGCTTCCAACTTCTTGCTGGCTTGGTCGGCATTGTGCGAATGGCTTTGCATCCTTTCTTCTTCATTATCAGGTCCCATTGGAGGAGCCAGAGGAGGATGGTGTGCCGCTTCCCGGAGACGCAGAAATGCTGTCCAGGCATCCGTGCTCCAGCGCTTGAGAAGATGTGGAGGAAGATGGCGTACCATAAACCAGATAAGCACAGTCCTCAGCCAGCCCACAATGATCCAGCATGTGGGAGGGGCTGTCGGAGCATGGGGTGCCCCAAGTACCATGATCGTTAGCCAGCCCTCCATGATGCAGCAAATGGAAGGAGCTGGAGGAGGATGGGGTGCTGCTACCCCGAGAAACAGACACATTGTGCGGGCAGCCGTGTTAAAGTACAAGGCAGGAGCCATGTTCGAGTACAGAAGACGAGCTGTGTCCAAGTACAAGAGATCAGCTGTAGGAGGATGGGGAGACAATAGTCACACAAATACACATCTTAGCCAGCCCTCCATGATCCAGAACAAGGGAGGAGCTGTGGGAGGATCAGGAGACATTGATCAGATAACCAGCATGCTCAGCCAGCTATCCATAACGCAGCACACGGGAGGAGCATCAGGAGGATTGGGAGACACTAGCCAGATTTCCACACTCGTTAGCCAGTTCTCCATGATGCAGCTCACAGAAGGAGCTGTAGGAGGATCGGGAGACACAACACAAAGAAATACAAAGCATGGCCAGGCACCCATGATGCAGCACACGGAAGGAGCTGTAGAAGGTCGGGGTGCTGCTACCCCGAGAAACAATCAGACAAATACAGATCTTAGCCAGCCAACTATGATCCAGGATAAGGGACGAGCTGTGGGAGGATGGGGTGCTGCTACCCCGAGAAACACACACATTATGCGGCCAGCCATGTTAAAGTACAAGAGAGGAGCTGTCAGCGCTTTACAGGCTGGTTCGGCCCGGTTCCGTGACCAGCAGGGCGGAGGGATCTGCGGATCCACGCCTCCGGGAAAGGGGAAACGGGACCCCCAAATACTTGAAAACAACAGCAATAATCTGAGGTGGAACAAATGATTTACTAAATATAGTATTAGCAAAATACAATGAGAGAGAGAGAGAGAGTCTGTCTGGATGGTAGACAGACCTCACCACAAGCTGAGGTGAGAAGTGCAGATGGTGAAGCGCAGGCGAAGAAGAACTCAGGTGACCTTGGACAGAGTTCTATCTCCTTGCTGAACGCAAAGCCTCCTGGGGAAATGTAGTTCTTCTCCGTCGGACGAACATTCGGCAGAAGTCAAACCCCCCCCAGTGCATTACATGATGTTATGGTGTGGAATATTGATGACCAAAAATCATAACACCATGACAGGAACCGTGTTTGAGAACAAGAGAAGAGCTGTAGGAGGATGGGGAGATGCTACTCCATCACATACAAATCCTAGCCAGCTACCTGTGCTCCAGCACACGGGAGGAGCTGTAGGAGGATGGGGAGATGCTACACCGACAGGGACAAAGCTTAGCCAGCCACCTGTGATGCTGCACATGGGAAGAGCTGTACAAGAATGTGGTGCTGGTACCCCAAGGAAGAGAAATCCTATCCGCCCAGCCGTGTCCCTGTGTAAGGGAGGGGCTGTAGGGGGATCTAAAGCTTCTAACCAGACAGACACAAATTTTAGCCAGCCACCCATGGTTCTGCACAAGGGTGGAGCAGTAGGAGGATTGGGAGATTCTACTCCGACAAACCTTAGCCAGCCGTCTGTGCTCCAGAACATGAAAGGAACTGGAGCCGGATGGGGGGGCACTTCTCCGACAAATATTAACCTTAGCCAGCCATCTGTGATCCAGCACACGGAAGGAGCTGAAAAAGGATTGAGTGATGGCTACCCAGATAGACACAAATCCTAGCCAGCCCCAGCACATGGGAGGTGATGGAGGAGGACGTGTTGTTCGTGCCCAGAGAAACACAAACCTTCTCCAGCCAGCCGTGCTGCAGCGCAAAGGAGGATCTGCAGGAGGACGGGGTGCTCCCGCAGCCGTTGTGCAGCCTCCTGTGCTCACAAAGAGCTCCTCGGGTGGCAGCTGCAATGGAGGAGGACTCTCTGGTGCCTCCGGGGTTGGAGCAGCAGGCAAGAAAGGCGCAGCGTCCTTGCAGAAAGCGAGCTCTGCGTTAAGCGGTGCAAACCCGGCTGATGAGCACAGAGATGGACAGCAGAGACTTGCTAAGTGACGACCCTGTCCCCTGGGAAGCACTCGCAACGAGCTGCTTAAGTGCTTACTGGCTTCCTGTGGATAATGGAGAGGATGCGTTCTGGGGGATGGAAGGTGGGACGTGGGGGGGACCATAGGAAGCACGGGGGTTTTGTTTCTCTTCCAGACCTGTTGTGATTTACTTGCGATAAAACGCTTTGTTGGACAACTGTGTGTCCAGCAGAGCGACTGCTGTGTCTTTCAAGATAGCTGTAGCATTCTTCAGCTGTTCCCTCTGAGCAGCGTCCTATGGAATTCATTGGCACGGCTTTGGCTATTTGAGTTTGACTTTGCTTTTTGCCTTTTGGCTTCTGACTGTGTAATTTCTTCTTTTGCTGTCATGTTGTGTTTCCTAGTGACTGGGTAGCAGAAGACATGGCAACCTGGGAATCTTCTGGACAGTGGATGTTTTCGTGTTACTGTCCTGAGAAGGGCAGTCCCATTTTTAGGAGTGCTGCTACTGTTCAGGCTGCATTTCTATCCTTGTCCACACTGCTGTGCCTCAATGGAAGCACTGCAAGGTGAGGACGTGCCTTGTGATGCAACAGGTAGGGGCACTGGATTACGGTATTTCCTTGGTGTGTTTGCACTCCTGAAGTTGCACCAGGAGTCCTTTCTGTGTCTCCAAGTAGAGCTGACTGGTCCCAGGCAGTGTAGCAAGGGCAGTTTCTTCTGTAACTCTAGAGGGCAATTTTGTATTTGTGTTGTATTCCCTTTGGAGCATGCTGATTGTTTGCCTCCCTGCAGGCTTTCCAGAGATCTCCCCTGAGGAGCTGCACCTGGGGTATGACACCTGCAGTGCCAAGGAGGGCACAGGACTCTACGTAAGTATTTGGAACAACTGAGCTTTCTGTGACGCGTTCAGGGTAGCAGTGGTTCCTGTGCTTCAGGTGGCCGCTCTTGACTCAGCGAATGCCCAACTCGAGGGGAACGTAAGAACGCCCTCATACCTTCACTGTTCTGTGCAGCGAGTAGAAAACAGCAGGAGCTGCTGGCCTGAAGGCTTTGCCATCACTGAGCAACCTGATGTGGCCATAGGTGTCCCTGTTCACTGCAGGGGAGTTGGGTCAGATGGCTTTAAAGGTCCCTCCTGACTCAAACAGGTCTATGATTCTTCCTGCCTCTTCCTGATAACTGTGTGGCACAGGCCTCACCAATGATGCAGGTACAAAACGTATTATCCAAAGCAGGAGTTTCTGCTCATGAAGTGGGGCAAGACCTGAATTGTCCAGTCTGAAATTTCCTTGCAGTAGCTCAGATCACTCTTGTTCCCCCTTTTAAAGAAGGAAAAAAAAGAAAGAAGAAAAAAAAAGACCCAAATAAGAAAAAACCAAAAGCCATGCTTAACAAAAGCATGTTTGTGTTTTCCCACATTTAGATACACGCTGTCCATCAGTATGTGCAACAATGGAGAACCAGGCTGCAGGAGCTGAAGGCTTTAAATGCCTGGAGAACAGCATCGATGGTAAGAGTTAAGGAAAGGTAAAATACTTCTGTTCCTGATGTTGCTTTTCTCTTAAATTTGGAGTGAAGGTTTTTCTTAGGATTCCCATTTTAGGCAGAGCTCAGGGTTCAGACTTCAGCACAGATGATTGTTCCGTGCTCAGAGAGCAGACTGAGCCAAAGCAGCGATGCAGATAGAGTCACGGAACAAACTAGAGCAAGGGAGAGAAGAATGAGAGCTCCAGAGGTTCTGGTGATGGCAATTACTTTTTGCCAACAGATTCCTGCTTCTAGGGTGTTTGCAGACAGCAGCCTGAGAGCATTTTGTTTAAAGCTGCCATTGCTTGTGGCCAGCGTTTGGTTCAGTTTCTCAGTTACGTTCAGTTGGTCGGCACACGTGGGTTTTTGCTTTAAGCGTGGATTGAAAGATGCTTGCCTGTGTTGGAATGTAGTTTTCATGGATGTATTTGGAACTTTTTCAGCTACTTTGGAGAGAGAAAGCGGTCACTCCACCATTACCTTCTCTTGGACTGGGAGGACAGCAAGCACCAAGCCCTGGGTTCCCAAGTAAGTTTCTGCATAAGGAACCAGCGATTAAACAGGCGCTGATAAGCGTTCTTCTGCAGCACTGAAACGCAGCAGTGTTTCAGTATGGCAGGTGCACCCATCCTGAGCCTTCCCATCCATTTCCTCACTGCAGGCTCTCCAGCCAACAGCAGCGGTGCTGCCCGCTTGTCCTTGCAAATCCCAGCGTCTCATCTGGAAGCGCTCCAGCTGTGGGGAGCTCTGCTGCTGCCTCCAGTCCTCCTGCCCTTGGGGTGACGTCCTCCCACAGCTGTCCCCATTCCGTTGGGACTGGGGATTCTGCAGCTCCATCCGCAGCCTCACTTCACGCTCCTGGAACGGCCGCTGGCCGTGGACTTCTGGGCTTCCGGGCCCTGGGAGCCCTGCTGCAGCAAATCCTTCCAGCACCGCTCCGCTTGCTGTCGCTGCTCCCAAGGCAGCTACAGAACCTTCTCACCCGGGTGCAAGCAGTGCTTCGGCCGCACCGACTGCCGGTGCCTCTGCACACAGCGCCGCGTCCGCGCCTCTGCATCCACACGGCATCAGAGCAGGCAGCTCTGCACACCGAGGAGGGAACGAACGGCCGGAGAGCTGGAGCAGTTCAGAGCCAAGTTCACGCTAGGAAAGGTCCCTGAGACCACCACCTGCAGAGCTTTTATATGATAAGGATTTAAGTTAATTCTGAAGTTATATGTCTTAATTCCATAGGATTTAAGTTAATTCTGAAGTTATATGCCTTAATTAAATATAAATAAACGTATTATATTATTTATTTACATATGCCTTAATTAAATATAAATAATTATATTATATTATATTATTTACAGAATATGTAAATAAAAGTTATTCTGTGACTCTTCCAATAAAAAATGTTGTGATGGAGCAGTGAGCTGGAATGCTTTTCTGTGTCTTAAGTTCTCATTTAATCTCTTTAGTCTTCTGTAAATCAATGATGATGCAGGTGTTATAATTAAGAAGCATACAAGAGAGTTTGGCTAAGCAGGTCATTACACCACAAAGAAGAGATGAAGGGCTTACCCTTATCCTGGGCTCACTGGAAAACTCCAAAGGAGGGATCTCCAGAAAGAGATCCTTCCCTGCTGGCAGTCAGCTCTTCAGTAGGATACCTGGGACTAACAGGATTACTGAAACAATGCCTAAGTAATGCTGCACTTCCATGAACAGAGTGCAATCTGCCTCTGCTGACTTAGAACAGAAGAACACTGTTCTACGTCAGTTCTCCCCCATTTTTGAAAGAAATATTTTACCTTTAAAAGGCCTCATACTCCAGTGCTGTACCTGTACTTGGCTCCATGCTCAGCTTTCGGACACAGCTGACCACTCTTCTTTGCACTGCTCTCCCAGATCATACAGTCTGCAGTTTGGGTGCCATGAGTTGTACCTACGGTGGGATTCAGCCATCATTACACATCTCTAAGCTGAAGGCTCTTTCTTGGCCTCTGTCACTGTTCAGTGTCTGAGAGAGCTTCCAGCTGGCAGTTTCACATCTGCCTACACAAAGCTTTGAAAATCACTGCGTTTAGCTGAGTGTCTGACTGATGGAATGAGAGAATATTAAAGTCCAGGCAAGCATCAGACCCAAAGCACAAAAAGGCTCTTTCCAAACCAAGGAGCATCTGGAAGTCAAAACAGCTGATCTCTGAGTAATGCTGTGAACTCTGGGTGCAGCATTTCACAGATAGGACAACAAAATAACAAGACTTGCTACGATTTCTCTTTGTTCTGTACACTTGTCATCTTTGCCTGACTTTGAAAAATTGATGTGGTGAGAGGGATATTATTATTTGAAACTGAAATCAATCAGTGGTTAATAAACCATATCTTTTAGACTGCATCCTTTGGATTTTGCATACTACGGGAAGAAAAAACAAAACAGTTTCTGTGGGCAAAAGTCCACGCAAGAAGGACTTCTTACCATTCGCTTCAGCTCTTCTGCAGCACGTGGTGATTCTGTCCCTTTCACTGTGAAGAATTTTGTTCCCTGCAACCAAAATAAGAATCAATGGTTGCCAGCACCTAACAGAAATTTATTTGTTCTGTGGCACCGATGGATCACAACAAGGACATGTAGTAAGATTCTATGCAGCAATTAAGATGAGCTCTGGGAATGAAGTGTTTGGCAATGCACTTCAGGCTGATTACGAAACTGTAAGTAACAGAACCCAAAACTCCTGAGCAGGGAATTGTACCCTGTTCTCTGCACTACCCCTCCTAGTTTAAATGAGAGCCCTACCAGAAAATTGACTCAAAGCTCCTGCAACAACTAATGACTGCCACACATTCTACCAATTAACGGGGCTTGACACTAAATTCATCACAGAGAAATTGTGCTGAATAGGGGCTGTCACCACAAACTTGCAATTACTAAAATCAATAAAAGATTCCTATCAGAAAGTTATTATTAACATTTTACCACTCCACTTTTAAGTAACTCATCACTCATAAAGTGAATGAACGCTGAACTGCTGCTGACAAATGACGTGCTTTCATATTCTGCATCTCAGTGAAATGTCCTCAGCTTTGATCACGGCTGTTGTTAATCCTGATGTTCAAGACTCTCCTTTGCCAGTCCTGGAAAGCAATTCCTGGAATCATTGCCCCTCAGAGCCAAATGAAGAATAATTCTACTTCTCGATTTTTAAGAAATCAGTACTGAGCTCGTTTTCCTAGACATCTCTTCCAAATTGGTAAAGACAACTTTGTATTCTAAAGGTAACAGAAAATGAAAATAAACCCAGTTGGAACTGTCTGACTTCTATTTAATGCCTATGACTTCCTCCTGGATTGCCACTCTCTTGCCCATCTCTCACTGTCTTCCTCTCCAAAAGCTCTGCAGCCATTTGGAGCATGAAAGAACACGGACTGAGAATGCCTCAGTGATGGTGAGGCAGCAAAACAGGTCACAGGACAGAGCCAGTGAGCGGATGAGTGGTGCTGCACCCCAGCCTGCCATCTAATTAGCAGCTCAGACAATGAAGATTTTGGAGCTTTGTCTTCGTACAAGAAAAGCAGTTGGCTTCCTTTTAGAAAAAAATATTTCCGTCACAATTTTTCTTTCCTTCCTGAAATCCTTACAGAAAAAACAAACTCAAACCGTACAGAAATAAGCTTCTCTGATACCTGATCTTCACTTTACTTACTGCCACTCAGTAGAGTGAGTACCAGAAGAGACCTCCTGACCAATGACTGATGTCCCATCCTTCCTCTACTCGCCATCCTTTCTTTCTTCTTTATTCCAAACCGTCACATTTACTCTGCCTAGCCATGGAGGATTTTGGACAACAGTCTGTTGGAACAACGTGCTTCAGATAGGCAGTTTCATTGTTTGCTTTGCTATAGAGTGGACAAGTTATTACAGTGATTTAGATCAACTCAAAAGAAAACACGCATGGGGAAAAGCCTGATCTCTGCAGACCATGGGGCCTTTCTTTGTGTCTGTTATTATAAGAAGATGATGCTGAGGTCACTCGCTCTAGGGTTTGCTATAGACATGAACAAGGAGTAAATTAAAATTAAACACACTCAATATTCATGATTTAATTAGAATCAAGTCCAATTCATAATTCTAGGGAACACACTGGCATTGCTTTCCTCTACCGTTACGATGCTGCTCTCACAGGTAGGAATCCAGAGCAAATAGGAAGGATTTGACAAGGACAGGGATCATCCTCCCTCTCTCTCAAAGTTCTCCAGAACAGCACGCAGAAAACTGTCCCTATTTCCATCTACAGCAAATTCTTTTTACCCTGTTAGGAAGATAGGAGCAAGGGAGAAATGATAACCAGGCAGGTGCTGCAACTAAAGCTCAGCCTGCCTTTTCATTTCATGCACATTTGATACCAGTTTTTGATCCAGTGACACAGTTGCAACTATCCAGGCAAAATCATCTCTCTGTCCTTGAGAAGTCCTTTAAACTACAGCTGTACTCCAGAGCCTTCTGCTGCACACAGTTTGCGTGGTATCATGAGTGGCTTCTGCAGTGGTCCAACACCACCAGCACACAACCAACCTGACACTGGTTGAGTAGAGCTTCAGACCATTTCCAAGCCACTCTTCACTTCTGTTTGTACGCTTTCCTAACGCTGTTCCCCTGTGTTAATAAATGTCACAATCAGGCTTGCAGTGCCTGAGCCATTGCCCCTAGCAGGAATGTGAAACACAATCAGCTCCACAGCAAGATCCATGCAAGGCTAGAGTATCTACATATCTGAAAACCTTTTGTTGATGCTCTGCACTGACCTCTGACTGCCTGTAAGACCATGCAGGTGAACTTCCAGCTAAAATGCCAGTCTTAAAAGGAATGACATTTTGGGACCAACAGGAGCAACTGTTGCTGGAGAGGCATGCTGTGACACAGCTGGACGCTGACAAAACCAGCCATGATGAGGAACTGAGGGGATGGCTGAAATACAGCAGGCACACTCACTGTGATGAGAGATGGCCCAGATGAGGCTGGGAGATGGACATGGGGGACAGATCACTCAGCGCAGCCTGCTCTGTTGGCTCATCTGGCTCAGCAGGGATGGCCTCCTTTCCCACAACAGCAGCAGCAGGGGTTTCCTCCACCTTGACTTCCCCAGGTGGAGCTTCTTCAGCCTCAGTCTTTTGTTTTACGGATTTCTAAGTAAACAGTGGAAAATTTGTTGAGGAGCTCATGATGGTGGGGAGGGAAGAAGGGAATGGGAGCTCTGCCTGGCATTACAGTGCTGCTTCACTCCTAGCAGACTCAGTGCCAATGGCTTTGCCAGGAAGAGGACAGCCTTACATTACTAATGATCACCTACAGAGCATCTTCATTCTCAGTGTCCTGCACAGAAACTGAGTCAGTCCTACATCCCTCCCTTGCAAGGAAAGAGAGTGCTAGCTTCCTGAGTTATTGAAAGCAGCAGCAGAAGTGGGGGAGAAGTACTCAGTTTGCTCAGAAATGCTCTAGAAAGTGAGGGCAAAGTGAGGAGTGTCCCAAAGTATGATTTCAAACAGGATTTTTGAAATTATCCCCTATCCCCCTAATTACACTGGTTCTCAGACAAAAAGATCCCTTCTCTGCTGAAAGTAAGAAACACGTTGCAGACTCCGTTTTCACATAGGCAAGTACTAACTGCACGAATTCTGACACTGAACATCATAGAATCATAGAATGGCTCAAATTGCAAGGCACCTAAAGACCATTCAGTTCCAATCCCCCTTCTATGGGTCACCATTAGATCAGGATGATCAGGACCAGAGGCATCCAGAGCTTTTCCAGGCAGCCTGTTCCAGTACCTCACCACCTTCTGAGTGAAAAAAGTCATCCCTAGTTTCTTTTAATGCTTATCGCATCCTGAGACCTCAGTCACCTACAAAGCTTCCGTTTATGGGCCACGCTTCTTCTGCAATTCTTACCCTCTACAATTCTGGCCTATGCTTATTCTTTAGGAAGCGTATCTGGTAAACATCACCAGTCCTGCAAGACGTTTGGTCCTGCAGCAAAACAGCAGAAGTGCTATTTCTGCTGGGGACAAAGCCTTGCAAACACACACAGCTAAAGGAGAGAGCTGCAAGCTGTGCTCAGCATATTCCAGCTATAAAGATGGCTGACTCAGCCAGATTAAATAACCCCAGTAGATCAATTTGCCATGAACACATTGCTCAGCATAACATGAACCTCAAATCTACGCAGCTGCTTTGCAGTTGATAAGATGCAGCTGGTCAGAAGGCCTTCTGTAATGAAGAGACATCTCTGAAATTCTTCAAAATACGAAAATCTGCTCCCTGACATTTGTCAGAAAACAACAACAAAACAAAACCAAACAGAAAAACCCACCTCCACACCAAAACACGTCCTTTCAATTCTTTCCTCATCTATTCCTTTAGCAGGCTTGTTTTTAGTGAGGTATAGAGAAATCTGCCTAAGCACCACCTTCAGGATTTGGCAAAGAATAAAGAAACGTTCATTATATTACACCACACTGTGCAGAAGTCTGTCCTGTGGGATAATTGTAATGAGAAACAAAAGGCAGATCTGTCCCAGGTCAGATGGCTAATGAGTTTCCTGGGCCTTAATACTGGAAGGAACTTTCAGGCTTAAAATCAGAGGTAATGTGTTAGAATGCAGATGGCACCGATGTGCTCTGAGTCACTTGTGCACAAGCAGTCTTTAGGCTACCTGCCATCTGAACTAGAAACACAAATACTCAGAATGCTCTCACGGTGCTCAGTGACCAAAGGCACATCAACAGACAGAATCACTCTTCTGCTCTCAGTAACGGCAGCGTTCACCCAGCAATGCTGCCACTCCATATCCTTCATTCAGGCTAACTGGATTCAGCAAGAGGAGCCCAGAAACCACCAAAGCATGATCGCTTTCAACAGTATTCCCCCCCTTAAAAGATGGTACCTACTAAAATGTGGAAGATAGATAAAGCTGCAGTGATATTAGAGGTATGTGTACCAACAGCACATGTGAGCACTTCCTGCTGTGCCCTGGACCAAAGCACTCATTCTTGATTTTCTGAAGTGCAATAAATAAGTAAACTGGCTGTACCTTCATAAACTAAAAGTATCTAGGCATCCTGTTTTTCCTTTTTTGCAGTGCTATCCTAGTGAAAGACTTTCAGAAAGTACAGATTTACAGCTGCAATGGTATACCCACCTATTCTTTCAGGTCAAGATTTAATGATTTAGAGGATGGAAAACACCCATGTTTTTGTACAAAGGAGCAAATATTTTTGTACAAAGCAAAAAACAGTACCCTTTTTTTTACACACCATTTAGAAAAGAAGCCAAATCCACCACTTACAGAGTCTCTGTCACATTCTCATTTGATTGCACTGTAAATGCAGCGGCATCCTGCCTATAGAAAATAAAAACAACACAGCAACAATATTTGGCATGGGATGTATCCAGTAAAGACCTGATTTTTATGGCTTACTCAGGCATAACCACCAATAGCTGAGCTTGGATGGAAAATCGATAATCTAAACAGGCATGAATGTCAATATTAAAGACCTTCCTTTTTCAAAAGTGTTCCACGACTCTAAAATGTTTCAAGTTGTTCAAACAGGTGAAGAATCCTTCACTGAATAGAAGCGAATTGCAAGGACTTTGCTTCAGGCACACTGCACTTCTGAACAGCGAATGCCAGAAGTTGATTTTGCCAGACTGCACTGCACAGGGAGTGCAGAGCTCGGAGCTCCTTACACATCCTCTGGACTCTGGGCTTTTATTTGCACAGCGCACACTGCTCAGGAATTAGAGAGGTGAAGCTTCGCATGCATTAACTAGAGAAAGTGGTGGCAGCTTTGTATTTTAGCCCTTCCTTCTGAATACTTTACTAATGTCAAAGGCCTGGAGCAAAATTAATAAGCACTGAAAGACTCGTTTTCAGCCTTGCAGATGCCCAGCTTTTTTGTGTGCATATGTAAACAGTGGTGTGCAGAGCATGCTGTGGGTAAGCCAGCCTCTGAAAGGTGCTGGAATTTAAGAAGGCCCCAGATTATCTGCATTATCACTTGGGATGGGGGCCCTGGGGTTTGAGACGTAAGCGTGCACTGCACTGCTGCAGCGCCTCGAGCAGATCCTCAGCATTATCACAGCACTAAATAAACAACTCAGATTGAACTCCCAGACTAAAACATACGATAGGTGAAAGCAACATTGCAGAAACAAATAAAGTCATTTCATGTATAAATGCATAAATACACAGAGTCACTGAACAGGTGTGAAAGCTGTGAGGAAGCCATGCTTCACAGGTGTTTGGGAACTGCTGAGTCACAGCCTGAACCTCTGATTGATCACCGGAGACGAGCCACGAGTCAGCCAGAGGAGCACAGTGAAGGCAATCCACCTGTGCTGCCTGGCTCCACCCCTCCTAGACCTATTGAAGAGCTGGCTGCCAGTGGGGAAGGATCTCTTCTGGAGATCCCCTCTTCTGGGGGTTTTGTAAGTGAGCCTAGCATGCGGGTAAGCCTTCCGTTTATTCTCTCTTGTTATCTTAGTCTACTTTGCCTCACTCTCTTGTTCTTTTGTGATTATAACATCTTAATATCCATTGATTGTACAACAATTGTTGTTTTTGTTAGAAAAATCCAAAAAAGAGAGAAAGAAAAATACGAATCCAGTTCTTTCATTTGGAAAATAAGAAGACAGTCCTGCTAAGCTAGTGGGAGTTTTCCAATTAAATTCAGCTAGGCCAAGAGCGCCAAGAATATTAGCAGCCTTCTAGGAACATCCAGGAAGACTTTCTGAGGGCAGACAAGTTCAGGATTCGTGTCAGCAGGACATTACTGTGTAGCTGGTCTGCAGAGCAGAGTTTTCAAAACTGTACAGCCAGTCTTAATCTCCTCCCAACAAAACAGAAGAAAACACTCAAAATTTGCTTGTTTCTAACCTGTGCAAATCCATTAAATGCCGTGCTGGATGCCCAAGTAGAAGTGAAGATCAGAACAAGTCATCATTTGTTTACTAAACAAGAACATGGGTAAAACATTTCTATTTGCAAAATAAAAATAGGCCAGACATAAAACAAACGAAATAACAAAAGGAAGGGCAAGGCAGAAAGATACTTGATGACAGTGCAATTCGATAACAGATTTTACAGGCTTAAAGAGAACACCAAAACCAATAAAAAAAGCGCAGTGACTTCAGTATTTTTATAAAAAGAAAAAAGAAAAGACTGGAAATGCATTTTAAATTATACATATAAAGTACAAAAGCTGTGAGACACCGTGTGCCTTCACAGTGTGAAGCTTCATTCACCTTCCTGAAATGCATTTCTGCCAGCCTGCTTCATTACATGACTGAAGGGCACCACACTATGAACAGCTGCATGACAATTTTCCAAGAAAAAATTGCAAGGACTTAGGAGGGGTAGCAGGAAACACACAGATGGACTGGTTTTAAACGACAAGGTTATGCTTGACCTAAGGAACTCTTTGTCTAGACTAGGCTACACACTGGGGTAGGTACCTCTGCTTTATCAGCCTCCATTTCCTGGTACAACAATCCGTATCTCCGGTTAGCAATTTCATCTTCAGATAAATCTGAGCTGTTAGTCCTGGCAGTGCGCTGCCAGCAGCTGATCTGGCCGTCCAGGATGCTGGCACTACAGATGCTTCATTGCCAAGTGCAGCAATCGGGTGTTTTGGGGAAAAGCCAACTCCCAGGTATTTCTGGCACATCCACATCACAGCACCACAGGCCAGCAGCATGCAGACAGCAGCACAGCTGAGAACATTACCATGGCTGTGACGTGGCACTTCTGCTCAGATTTGTGAACAGCAGCCTCTGTGCTTTCCTGCATTCATGCCTGGAAGAAACGAGACAATGTCCCACAGTCCCTTCACCTGCTACACAACTCTCTGGGAACTGCGAGTGGTGGGAGCTGAGCAGCGTCACAGAGGTCTGCACGTCCCCCCTCTGGCACGCCGCTGGAACAACTCTCCACACCCCACTGAGGTCAGCCATTTTCACAGGGCCATCCCTGGCTTCTTTGACACGTGCTCTGTGCCCACACGCTCAGGTTTGGCTGCTGACCTGGTGTGCAAGGTTGCTGACCTGGTTAGTGATGCTGGATGAAATTACGCGGCACAGAAATTACCTGGCGTGCCAGCTGTTGACGCTGCCTGCGTTCCACTGTCCGAGACCGGCAGGGTGGGATGGCTGCCTTCCTGCAGTGCATCCTGCTCAGTTTCTTGGTCAGTTCCTTTAGAAAGAAAGCAGGACAGTAGGATTGGATGTGACGTGCTCTCATCGGGAACTGAGTTACTCCAATCCTGAGCTCAGGCAAAGTCTGCTGTCCCAGCCACCCACATCCACTGTCACCCCCTCCGTTGCCCAAGGACATTTGGGACCTCCCAGGAACTGGAGGGTGTCGACCCTCTCATGCCTCCTCAGCTCCTATGCAAGCCCCCTACGCCATGTGCTGCGGGCATCACCAACCACCACAGCCAGCTATCTGCAGGCTGAAATTCAAGCTCCAGCACAAGCACCTTCAGAATCAGCATCTCCAGCCCATGGCTTTCACCGCCTGGCACATCTCCAAGGCAGTTTCTCCCTCTGGGGAAGTCAGCAGTGCCCCCAAAGAGTCTGCTGTCTCAGTAAGTCTCTGCCCACTGCTTCTTCAGGAGGAAAGCCCCAAGGAAAAGCTTTGCCACAGAGCCCCATAAAACCCCATAGAGCCCCTCCTCATGGCCGAGCAGCTGGGAGCAATTGCTCCAGGTGCCCTGACTCAGGCTCACCCTCCTTTGTGTTCCAATCCTGCCAGAGCTGATGTGGGGGAGAGGGGCTCCCACCTTCGGCCTCTGCATGTTCTTTTTCGCACGGCCTGCCTAAGTGTGACTGCCGTCATCTCTTGTCTTTGAGGGAGCAGATGAGGATGAAGGTGAAACTCTCCTGGGGTTGGTTGTTTACGATGTGGACGGAGAGATCGCCCACACCTTCCACGCGCAGGTACGGCCAGTGCGTGCGGTAGGCTGCTGGGAGGGAAACCGTCCTCCTGCGGGTGTGGAGGGACGACTGCTGGCGGGAGGGAGGAGTGCAGCTGCCTTCCCCCATCAGCAGCGCCGCTCTGGCGTCCCACGGCAGCCCAGGGAGAGGAGCAGAGCAAGCCGGGGTTCTGCGGCTGGCAAAGGGAGCCGTGCGGATGTGCCACGGCGCTTCCCGCTTTGTATCAGCAGGAGGAGCCCCGCAAAGCCTTCGGCCGTACCAGATTGGAGGCGCGGAGCAACTGGGGAAACGCAGAACGCACCTGCGTGTGCCGAGTGGAAATTTACGGCAATTCGCAAAAGACAGCAGAGATTTTTAGTAGCAATAATGAGAATAAAAGGTCGGTTACTTTCTGCCCGCGCTGAGGGCGGTTACTGGAGCGGCGCGTTGGGGCCGTGTGACGTCATCACCCTGCGCCGCGAGGCCGAGCCGGCCGTGAGGAGGTAGTGCGGGGCCGCGCGATGCTCCAACGCCGCAGGGCAGCTCCGGGCTCCGAGCGCCGCTTCAGCTTCTACAAGTGGGTGTTCGCGGGGGCACCGGGGCGGGGGCCGCTCTGCGTTGGCCCCGTGGGGCCTCGTGGTGTTCGGGGCCTCTGCTCGGTGTGGGGAGGTGCGCTGTGTCCCCGTCCCCCCCCAATCCAGGCTACATCGCTGCCTCGTTCCCCTCCACGGTTCGGCCATAAACTCCCCCAGTCCCTCTTTCTGACCCCCAGGGTCACACTCTCCCCCCACTCCCCCCCAACACTGACCTTTAGAGCCCCCCCAACTCCAGTTCCCCCATTCCTTTTCAACCCCGCCCCCGCCTCCCACCCAGTTCTCCATTTTTACTCCCGGGTCCCTTCCCCACCCTCACCTCATCCCTCCCCTCCTTATTCCCCCATTCTGATCCTCTCCCCCCCCCTCCCAATACTCCCCTCAGTTCCTCTTGCCTCAGATCAGATGTCCACAACATAGACACCTCCCTGTGAGGTACCTCACTACTGCTAATTTGTGAGCCACTAATGCTCACATGTGGAGATTAAGGATAGGAAGGAGCTGTGCAGATGCAAATATCTGAAATGTAGGCTGTTACTCCCAGAGCGTGGCAGGACATTCCCTTGTCCAACAACACCTGCACTGTCAGTAGATATCCACATCTGGGACAACTGAAGCTGTCCCTGCTGTGCATAATGGGGGCAGCCTATAAAGGGATTTAGCCGAACAAGTGGAGTCGTGTGCCACTGGAGCATGACTAAGCTTATTTCTTTCTCTTCCCTTTATCACCTGTATTTTCTAGATCTTCCTTGACTGCAGTGGCTGTTGTGTCATGGACATTCCTGCGTGTCCTCAGCAGTTATCAGCAAGCTTGTCCCAGCTTTTGTGTCTTCTTGCAGGACTTTATTGGATACAGCTAGTGATAGATGGAGATAAAACGAGGGATTCTTTTGCAAACTGTATCCTTAAGTGACCAGATGTGAAAGAGCCTATGACTCACATGCAGTACACCATGAAAAAGATTCTCTCATTTTGGTCACTTGAGCTATTATAGGATAACATCATTAACTGTTGCGTGGTCTTAATCAGGCTGCTTCCCAACTGCTTGATCAAGGAGAGCAGGCAGAAGCCTTTTGTCAGCAATCTGAGGTGTATGCAGATCAATGAGCAGCTGCCTATTTCACACACACACACAGAATCACAAGGTTGGAAATGACCTGCAAGATCATCTAGTCCAACCACCCTCCCATTCCTATTAGTACCACAAGCACCAAACCATCTCTCGTTGCTCCTCATCCAGGCGCTTCTTGAACACTACCAGGGACGGCGACTCCACCACCTCCCTGGGCAGCCATTCCAGTGCCTGACCACCCTTTGAGAGAAAAAGTTTCTCCTAATATCCAACCTAAACCTCCTCTGGTACAACTTCTGGCCGTTTCCTCGGGTCCTACTATTTGCCTGGTAGAAGAGGCCAGACCTTTTTGTACCACAACCTCCCTTCAGGAAGTTGTAGAGTGCAGTGAGGTCTCCCCTGAGCCTCCTCTTCTCCAGACTGAACAATCCCGCTCCCTCAGCCGCTCCTCATAAGACTTGTGCTCCAGACCCCTCACCAGTTTCGTTGCCCTTCTCTGGACACGTTCCAGGGCCTCAATGTCTTTCTTGTAGTGAGGGGCCCAAAACTGAACACAGTACTCGAGGTGCAGCCTCACCAGTGCTGAGTAGAGGGGGATGATCACCTCCCTGCTCCTGCTGGCCACACTATTTCTAATGCAGGCCAGGATGCCGTTGGCCCTCTTGGCCACCTGGGCACACTGTCGGCTCCTGTTCAGCCAAGCATCAACCAACACCCCCAGGTCCCTTTCCTCTTCACAATCATCCAACCACTCATCCCCAAGCCTGTAACGCTGCATGGGGTTGTTGTGGCCAAAGTGCAGAACCCGACACTTGGCCTTGTTAAACCTCACCCCATTCACCTCAGCCCAGCGATCCAGCTTATCTAGATCCCTCTGCAGGGCCTCCCTGCCCTCAGGCAGATCGACACCACCTCCCAACTTGGTGTCATCTGCAAACTTACTCAGGGTACACTCAATCCCTTCATCTAAGTCGTCAATGAAGATATTACACAGGATGGGCCCCAGTACCGACCCTTGGGGGACACCACTTGTAACAGGTCTCCAGCTAGACTTCACTCCATTGACCACCACCCGTTGAGCATGGCCCTCCAGCCAGTTCCTTATCCAACGGAGGGTAAAACTGTCCAAGCCACGGGCAGCCAGTCTCCGCAGAAGGATACTGTGAGAGACCATGTCAAAGGCTTTGCTGAAGTCCAGGTAGACTACATCAACTGCCTTTCCCTCATCTACCAGTCTGGTCACCCAGTCGTAGAAGGAGATGAGGTTGGTCAAACACGACCTGCCTTTCATGAACCCATGCTGGCTAGGCCTGATCCCGTGAATGCCGCGCACGAGCCGTGTGATCTCTCCCAGGAGGATTTGTTCCATGACCTTCCCTGGCACTGATGTCAGGCTGACAGGCCTGTAGTTCCCCGGATCCTCCTTACGGCCCTTCTTGTAGATGGGCGTCACATCAGCAAGCCTCCAATCCTCTGGAACCTCTCCAGTCAACCAGGAGCGCTGGTAGAGCCGAGAGCAGCTTAGCAATCACCCCCGCCAACTCCCTCAGCACCCTAGGATGAAGCCCATCCGGTCCCATGGACTTGTGACTGTCCAGATGGAGGAGGAGCTCTCTAACTGTCTCCACCTCGATCTCCGGGGAGACATTCTGCGTGTCAGCCCAGATATCCAGATCAGGGCACAAAGTGCCCTGAAGATAGCTGGTCTGACAATTAAAGGCAGATGTAAAGAAGGCGTTGAGGACCTCAGCCTTCTCCTTGTCATCTGTGGTCACATTCCCTGCCGCATCAATTAAAGGATAGAGATTATCCTTGGTTTTTCTCTTGCCACTGATATATTTGTAAAAGGATTTCTTATTCTGCTCTACTGCAGTGGCCAATCTAAGTTCAAGATGGGCTTTCGCCTTCCGGACTTCCTCCCTGCATACCTTAGCAACTTCCTTGTAATCTCCCCTAGTAGCCTGTCCCTTCTTCCATAGGACATGGACTCTCTTTTTCTTCCTGAGTCTTGACAGTAATTCCCGGCTCATCCACACCAGTCTTCTCCCCCTACGGCTCGCCTTACAGTATTCAGGGACAGCCTGTTTTTGTGCCTTTAAGATTTCCACCTTGAGGAGTGTCCAGGCTTCCTGGACCCCTTTACCCTTAAGGAGCGACTCCCAAGGGACCCGTGCTACAAGCGTCCTGAGCAGGTCAAAGTCCGCCCTCTTGAGGTTCAAGATAGCAGTTTTGGTAGTCACCCTTCTGACATCTCCAAGAATAGAGAACTCTACAATTTCATGGTCGCTCTGCCCTAGACAGTCTCCAACCTTCACATCACCTACCAGACCTTCTTTGTTAGCAAAGAGCAGGTCAAGCAGGGCACCACCCCTGGTAGGCTCTCGTACCAGCTGTGTAAGGAAGCTATCTTCCACACACTCTAGAAACCTCTTGGACTGGAAGAGTGGACTATCTTGGACTATGGGAGCTGCAATTGCCCTGGCATTCTCTGGCCGAGCAGAACAACAGGCCACTGAGTTCAGCCAACTTCTTCACACAGCTGCTGGGGGGAAACACAGGCGATGCTCAGCTGGGTCTCACACTGGCTGACAGGGAGCTGGTCAGGGCTGTGACAGTCAGGGCAGCTTTGGCTGCTTTCACCTGACATGGACCTGATACTCACAGAGGAGTGTGAAGGCTCCAGCTGATAGAGCTTCCTTACAAGTAAAGGAGTAGACAGGGGTGGTGCGGGCCTACTGTTGTGTTAATAAGCACAGGAGCAGAGAGGGCTGATGTACCTCACGGCTTCTTTGCCTCTGTCTTCACCAGCAACACTTCCCTGGCTTTCATGCCTGAAGGCAGGATTCCAGAGCACAACTGCCAAATGGTGGGAGAACTCCTCGACAGCAGCCCTGCCAAGAAGGTCTTGGGCTTCCCTGGGAGACAAAAAGCTTTACATGTGTCAGCAGTGTGTGCTGGTAGCCCAGAAAGCCAACAGTATTCTGGACTGCAACAAAAGAGCGGTGGGCAGCAGGGCGAGGGAGGCGATCGTCCTCCTCTACTCTGCCTTCATGAGGCTCCATCTAAAGTACTGTGAATCCTCTTGTGGTGTCCTGGCCCATCTCGTGGCTTGGAAGATCATGGTGATCTTACTTCTGTCTCGTCAGCTGATGGCAGGTCACAGGAACGCT
This sequence comes from Lagopus muta, assembly GCF_023343835.1. NCBI lineage: Eukaryota > Metazoa > Chordata > Aves > Galliformes > Phasianidae > Lagopus > Lagopus muta. The sequence continues at coordinate 1,041,685 of NC_064462.1, forward strand.
GGCGGGTTGGGTAGTGGGTGGTTGCTGAGATGATGGATCTCTGCTGAATGAGGCATCTGGAGGTGGGGGCTCTGGGGCCGGGCCGCTCCGCTCCAGGGCCGGGCCAGGTTTTCATTTCTTTATGTACTGCTGTGTTGCTGCAGCTGCCCTTCTGTATTGTTACTGCTTTTTTTGTTCGTGAATATTAAAACGTGTTATCTCCATGTTGGTTGTCATCCTGCTCTCTTTTCTCTGTTTTGCAGGTCAGCTCATGTTGGAAGTTGGTGGTGTCACTGTATGAATGAAGGTCAGTTCAGGAGCAGCTGCTGATGGAAGGAATGAAGTCCACGGTAATGAGCTGAAGCATCTCCTGGTAAGGTGTCAGAGCTGGCAGTAACGATTTCTGTCGTTGTGAAAAGCAGAGGGCTGGCTCATCCAAGTGCTTGCTGACTGATGTGTGAGAGCATCTGCCTTCTCCAACTGAACAATAAGAAAGCTGGATATGCTGAATCATTACAGCTTATGCAGAAGTTGTGAAAATGCTCTCAAATGTTTCCTTTAGTGATAAGCTGTGTCTTGGCACTGTGATGGTCCTGTCTATGATCTGGAGCACTGCATCTCTTGCAAGCCTTGTGTGCCCATTTCCATGAACCTTTCTTTCTTTCACTCTTCAGAAGAAGTGCTGGGTGCTTTTGGGGGAATCATGAAGGAGGCTGTCAGAAAGCCAGCTGTGATTTTCCTCACATGAAAGGATGCAATGGGAATGGACTGTCATTGCCACCAAGCAGAAGTGAGCTTCTTATGTCGTGAAAGATATAATCTAGATTATTGATTATGAGCAGTTGCAGTGCGATAGGGGACGTGAAGTAACTGTTTGTGTGGGAGTTCAGGGAAGAGCCATGAGAAGTGAAATGGCAGTTTGTGTTTTGGCTGTCAAAATGGTGGAGCTTTACTGGAGTGAAAGGTGTGAGCTTTCTGTAGGCAGGCCCCGGATTTATTTCTGTAAGCAGGCCCCCTCTCAGATTGGTTTTTGCTCGCTGCTTGCTGTGCCTGCCTGCCTGCTCCCTGTGCTTGCTGCATCTGATACCAGTGGTGGTGGCCAGGCTCCCCAGGGCTGTGGGCCTGGTCCTGAGCTGCTGCAGCTTAAAGACCATCTGTGTTTGGGTTGTCCTTCCTGGAGCATCAGGTTGGACTTGGTGATCCTTGTGGATCCCTTACAATTTGGGATGTTCTGTGATTCTATGATCTTGGTGGTTTGCCTGGAAAATACCAGGTGATTTTTTTCCCTCATTTTTTCCTGGCATTTGAACTTGTAGTTTCACTTCTAAATGTGAGAGTGGAGTTGGATAAGGGGAGGGTAAGTTGCTTCTTTATTTGCTGTTCTCCCAGGTGGGTCTGTGTATTTAGTGCCCAAGTTGTGGTAGCTCTGTAACTGGGAATGTTCCTAATGGTCATAAAAAGTCTTTGCTGCCAGCACAGAATTTGGCCACAGGACTGCCTGCTGGATTAAGTTCTGTAGATTGATTATCTGCTCCTTGAGATGGTCTGTTCTGTTTATTTTTTCCAAGACGTCAGGTTTTGAGGTCACTGAGATGTACGGATTAATCAATCACTTGCAGCTTGTTTGAGCTTGAAGCAGTTGAATCGTCCCACACAGCACTGTTAAATCAAACCTTATAATGGCTTTGGGATCGTAGCTCTGCGCTGTGCCCCTGGTGTGAATGTCTGTGCTGCAGGTGGCATCCGTCCTGTCGTTCCACTGTGCCCCTCATTGGCAGCAGGTATCACCCTCAGCTTTCTACCTCACACAGCAGAGATTTGGTCACTTTCCAGTTTCTCTGTGGCACCCCCTGTGCTGTTTGTTCTCTTTCTGTGTTGGTGTCCTGTCTAGTCTTCAGCTTGCCCCAGGATGCCAGGCCAGCTGACAAGAATTTTCAACTTATATCCATCCTGATATTTTTATGTACTGTCCTTTGTCTTGATGAGGAACACCCTGCAGTCTTCTGAAGAAATCACCATTTCAGACGTGCGTATCGCTTACCTGTATAGCCAATTACTGCTCTCAAGGCTCTTGTTCTCTAATGCGTTCAGTTCAGGATCAGTCCCTGTCCTTTGTCCTCCCTGCTTTGCTGTCCTGTATGGATTTACCTAAGGTTTTTCTTCAGCCTGCTTTCCTTTCAGTGCTGACAATCACGAGGAGCTCTTAGTTGTATGCTGCTGTGTTTGTTTTCCTCGGTTCGTTTTCCTTCCTGATGTACAGCAGGTGCTGGTGGTAGCAGAGCCCCTGTTCTCTGTGAGTGACTTGTGCTGAGCCAGTGTTTATTGAGCTCTGATCTGCAGGATTAATCATAGCTACTTGTGTGGAATGGTGGCTTGCACTGCTTTGAATTTAGTCCTGCTGGCCAGAGATGGACGAGGCAGGGATGTCCAGATACTGAGAAATGTGTTGGCGTTTGATACTCTCAGTGGACTTTATTTTTTAAGCGAGCATTGGGAACCAGTGCAATTTAGCAGAGGAGCCTCAGTGGTGTGGCTGTATCAGGTGTGCCTGATTTCACGATGGCGGTCGTGGCCGCGGCGATGGTGCCCGGCGCGGCGGCGGAGCCACGGGACTCCGTGCGGGGAAAGCGGCGCTCCGCAGCCCCGCTTCCCCGCCGCCGCCCGCGCCGTGCCTCGGGGACGCCGGGCGCTCAGGGGAAGGCGGCGCGGGGCTCCGTCTGTCCCCGGTCGGCACCGAGCCGTCCTCCGCAGTCGCCGTTCGGACGGGAGCCGGCTGGGAACGCGGTCGTTTTCGTTTGTCGCTCTGTGCGTTCGTCGATTCAACGTTTCCCGTTCGTTTCTCGGCGCTTCTGCCCGCGGTCGTTTCTGCAGCTCCAATAAGCCGCCCCGTCCCCGTGCCCTCCGCCGGGTAAGGACGGGGCGGCGCAAACGGCCGTGTCGTAGCACTGCGAGCGCCGGCCCCGTTCCTCCCCCGCATCCCCTCCCCTCCTCGGCACCGCGTGGGAAATGGCTGGGGTGGGATTCCGGGAGAGCTGGGGCGGCTCCGCCTGCAGAGGAGGAGGCTCGGGGCGATCCCGGGCGCGGCCACCGGTCCGCGCAGGGAGGCGCGGAGAGGACGGAGCCGGGCTGTGCCCGGCGGTGCCCAGCAGCTCCCGTGCTGCAGGGAGCTTCCCCAGGGTTGGGATCCAAAATTGCCCCTGAAGCTCAGCACCCAGCCGTGGTGTGCGCACCTCCTACGTGCCTCCCACCTCGCTGTGCCAGCAGCAGAGCAGCCTGCCCCCAGCAGCCGCCCGCAGAAATGACTTTCCCTTTCTCCTGTGAGCCTCCCTGCAGGCTCCAGTGCTCCCACGCCCTTCTCCAGGGCCACCCCTGTTCCCAGAGAGCCTTGCCCAGGGCAGTGTGTTGGTGCTGGCCTGGCTGGCTGCTCCTGCTTTTCTCCCTGTGCTCCTTGCAGGGCCACGAGTTGGCAGGGCTGCTCTGCAGAGGCGGGGGCTGCGCTGCCCTGGACCCCAGGATGACCTTCCCTGGCTGTGCTGCTCCAGGGAGAAGCAGACTCAGCCGGCTGGGGATCTCTGCTGCTGAGTCCCTCTCTCCATCTGCCCTGATAAATCAGCAGCCAAGGACGGTGCTGGGCAGGACCCAGGGGTGCCTCTAAAGGCTCGACAGGCAACTGAGCAATGCAAGGAGTCACAGAATGACAGAATGATAGAATGCTTTACCTTACAGGTCATCTGGTCCAACCTCCCTGCAGTGAACTGGGACCCTACGCTGGGTCAGGCGCTCAGAGCCTGCTCCAGCCTCTCCCTGAATGCCTCCAAGGATTGAGCTTCCACCACCTCCCTGGGCAACATGTGCCACTGCCTCACCGCTCTTGTCATGAAAGACTTTTTCCTTTAATGCAATCTAAATCTCCCCTCTCTTACTCGGACACTATTTCCCCTTTCGTTACAACAGTTCCACCAGGGAGGCCAGCTCTGGCACAGTGGGGCACCCTGCCACGGCTTTGGGCAGAGTGGTGGAGATGCAGCCCAGGGCGAGGAGGGCGAGGCTGAGGAGGAAGAAGCGCATGCGGTGTGCAGGCGGTGGTCGAGGGCTGCGGCTGTGCTGATGAGGCCATTGCCCAGGCCATTTTGTCCAGATCTCAAGGCAAGGCCTCTTTATCCTCAAGGAGGTCTAAACTCCTCCCAGCTTAGCATCATCCACAAACTGATTGATACAACCAACAGATCTTTAGTGGAACCAACAGTAAAAACAAGATAGAGAAATGGCCTTAAAATGGAGCCCAGCAGAATTCAACAGGTTCATCAGACACACAGGGCAACTGTCAGGACAAAGTCACCGAATCCTCCAGTGCAGCCATGTTTTAGTTGTCAAGGGACATTCTAAGGCATGCATAGCCAAGGCTTTATGATGCCATGAGCCACCTCCCTGACAAAAGCTCTAGATCTGGGAAACCTGGCAACAGAACACCAGCTGTGATGCAAGGCAGCCAGCCAACAAAGGCACGCACTCAGGGGCCAGAACTCCAGCCAGCCAGCCAGCCAGCGAGCCAGCCAAGGAAGGCAGGCAGGGGCCAGGACTCCAGCCAGTCAGCCAAAGCAGGCAGGCAGAGGCCATGACTCCATCCAGCCAGCCAAGACAGGCAAGCAGGAACCAGGACTCCAGCCAGCCAGGTAAGACAGGTAGGCAGGGGCCATGACTACAGCCAGCCAGCCAAGGCAGGCAGGCAGGGGCCACAACTACACCCAGCCAACCAAGGCAGGCAGGCAGGGTCCACAGTTCCAGCCAGCCAGCCAAAACAGGCAGGCAGGAGGCAGGACTCCAGGCAGCCAGCCAAGGCAGGTAGGTAAGAAACATGTCTACAGCCATCCAGCCAAGGCAGGCAGGCAGGCAGGGGCCAGGACTCCAGCCAGCCAGCCAAGGCAGGCAGGCATGGACCATGACCACAGCCAGCCAGCCAAGGCAGGCAAGCAAGGACCACGACTACAGGCAGCCAGACAAGGCAGGCAGGCAGTGGCCAGGACTCCAGCCAGCCAGCCAAGGCAAGGACGGCCACGGTTCCAGCAAGCCAGCCAAGGCAGGCAGGCAGGGGCCACAACCACAGCCAGCCAGCCAAGACAGGCAGGCAGGGTCCACAGTTAGAGCCAGCCATCCAAGGCAGGCAGGTAGGCAGGAGCCAGGACTCGAGCCATCCAGCCAAGGCAGGCAGGCAGGGGCTAGGACTGCAGCCATCCAGCCTAGGCAAGGATGCAGGAGCCATGACTCCAGCCAGCTAGCCAAGGCAGGCAGGCAGGGTCCAAGGTTCCAGCCAGCCAGCCAAGGCAGACAGGAAGGCGAGGTCCATTGTTCCAGCAAGCCAGCCAAGGGAGGCAGGCAGGAGCGAGGACACCATCCAGTCAGCAAAAGCAGGCAGGCAGAGGCCATGACTCCAGTCAGCCAGCCAAGGCAGGCAAGCAGGGGCCAGGACTCCAGCCAGCCAGCCAAGGCAGGCAGGCAGGAGCCAGGACTCCAGCCAGCCAGCCAAGGCAGGCAGGCAGGAGCCAGGACTCCAGTCAGCCAGGTAAGACAGGTAGGCAGGGGCCATGACTACAGCCAGCCAGCCAAGGCAGGCAGGCAGGGGCCACAACTACACCCAGCCAACCAAGGCAGGCAGGCAGGGTCCACAGTTCCAGCCAGCCAGCCAAAACAGGCAGGCAGGAGGCAGGACTCCAGGCAGCCAGCCAAGGCAGGTAGGTAAGAAACATGTCTACAGCCATCCAGCCAAGGCAGGCAGGCAGGCAGGGGCCAGGACTCCAGCCAGCCAGCCAAGGCAGGCAGGCATGGACCATGACCACAGCCAGCCAGCCAAGGCAGGCAAGCAAGGACCACGACTACAGGCAGCCAGACAAGGCAGGCAGGCAGTGGCCAGGACTCCAGCCAGCCAGCCAAGGCAAGGACGGCCACGGTTCCAGCAAGCCAGCCAAGGCAGGCAGGCAGGGGCCACAACCACAGCCAGCCAGCCAAGACAGGCAGGCAGGGTCCACAGTTAGAGCCAGCCATCCAAGGCAGGCAGGTAGGCAGGAGCCAGGACTCGAGCCATCCAGCCAAGGCAGGCAGGCAGGGGCTAGGACTGCAGCCATCCAGCCTAGGCAAGGATGCAGGAGCCATGACTCCAGCCAGCTAGCCAAGGCAGGCAGGCAGGGTCCAAGGTTCCAGCCAGCCAGCCAAGGCAGACAGGAAGGCGAGGTCCATTGTTCCAGCAAGCCAGCCAAGGGAGGCAGGCAGGAGCCAGGACACCATCCAGTCAGCAAAAGCAGGCAGGCAGAGGCCATGACTCCAGTCAGCCAGCCAAGGCAGGCAAGCAGGGGCCAGGACTCCAGCCAGCCAGCCAAGGCAGGCAGGCAGGAGCCAGGACTCCAGCCAGCCAGCCAAGGCAGGCAGGCAGGAGCCAGGACTCCAGTCAGCCAGCCAAGGCAGGCAGGCAGGAGCCAGGACTCCAGCCAGCCAGCCAAGGCAGGCAGGCAGGAGCCAGGACTCCAGTCAGCCAGCCAAGGCAGGCAAACAGGGGCCACGGTTCCAGCAAGCCAGCCAAGGCAGGCAGGCAGTGGCCAGGACTCCAGCCAGCAAGCCAATGCAGGCAGGCAGGCAGGAGCCAGGACTCCAGCTAGCCAGCCATGGCAGGCAGGCAGGCAGGGGCCAGGACTCCAGCCAGCCAGCCAAGGCAGGCAAGCTAGGACCACGACTACAGGCAGCCAGACAAGGCAGGCAGGCAGTGGCCAGGACTCCAGCCAGCCAGACATGGCAGGCAAGGAGGGCCACGGTTCCAGCAAGCCAGCCAAGGCAGGCAGGCAGGGGCCACAAGCACAGCCAGCCAGCCAAAAGAGGCAGGCAGGGTCCACAGTTCCAGCCAGCCAACCAAGGCAGGCAGGCAGGAGCCAGGACTCCAGCCATCCAGCCAAGGCAGGCAGGCAGGGGCCTGGACTGCAGCCTTCCAGCCAAGGCAGTCATGCAGGAGCCATGACTCTAGCCAGCTAGCCAAGGCAGGCAGGCAGGGTCCACGGTTCCAGCCAGCCAGCCAAGGCAGGCAGGCAGGCAGGGGCTAGGACTCTAGCGAGCCAGGCAATGCAGGCAGGCAGGAGCCAGGACTGCAACCATCCAGCCAAGGAAGGTATGCAGAAGCCATGACTCCAGCTAGCTAGCCAAGGTAGGCAGGCAGGGGCCACGGTTCCAGACTGCCAGCATGCCAAGGCAGGCAGGCAGGGGCCAGGACTCCAGCCAGCCAGCCAAGGCAGACAGGCAGGCAAGGTCCATTGTTCCAGCAAGCCAGCCAAGGGAGGCAGGCAGCAACCAGCACTCCATCCAGTCAGCAAAAGCAGGCAGGCAGAGGCCATGACTCCATACAGCCAGCCAAGACAGGCAGGCTGGAGCCAGGACTCCAGTCAGCCAGCCAAGGCAGGAAGGCAGGAGCCAGGACTCCACTCAGCTAGCCAAGGCAGGCAGGCAGGAGCCAGGACTCCAGTCAGCAAGCCAATGTAGGCAGGCAGGAGCCAGGACTCCAGCCAGCCAGCCAAGGCAGGCAGGCAGGAGCCAAGACTCTAGCCACCTAGACAAGGCAGGCAAGCAAGGACCACGACTACAGGCTGCGAGGCAAGGCAGGCAGGCAGTGGCCAGGACTCCCGCCAGCCAGACATGGCAGGCAAGGAGGGCCACGGTTCCAGCAAGCCAGCCAAGGCAGGCAGGCAGGGGCCACAAGCACAGCCAGCCAGCCAAAAGAGGCAGGCAGGGTCCACAGTTCCAGCTAGCCAGCCAAGGCAGGCAGGCAGGAGCCAGGACTCCATTCAGCCAGCCAAGGCAGGCCGGCAGGAGTCAGGACTCCAGTCAGCAAGCCAATGCAGGCAGGCAGGAGCCAGGACTCCAGCCAGCTAGGCAAGGCAGGCAGGCAGGAGTCAGGACTGCAGTCAGCCAGCCAAGGCAGGCAGGCAGGAGCCAGGACTCCATCCAGCCAGCCAAGACAGGCAAGCAGGAACCAGGACTACAGCCAGCCAGGTAAGACAGGCAGGCAGGGGCCATGACTACAGCCAGCCAGCCAAGGCAGGCAGGCAGGGGCCACAACTACACCCAGCCAACCAAGGCAGGCAGGCAGGGTCCACAGTTCCAGCCAGGCAGCCAAAACAGGCAGGCAGGAGGTAGGACTCCAGGCAGCCAGCCAAGGCAGGTAGGTAAGAAACATGTCTACAGCCATCCAGCCAAGGCAGGCAGGCAGGCAGGGGCCAGGACTCCAGCCAGCCAGCCAAGGCAGGCAGGCATGGACCATGACCACAGCCAGCCAGCCAAGGCAGGCAAGCAAGGACCACGACTACAGGCAGCCAGACAAGGCAGGCAGGCAGTGGCCAGGACTCCAGCCAGCCAGCCAAGGCAAGGACGGCCACGGTTCCAGCAAGCCAGCCAAGGCAGGCAGGCAGGGGCCACAACCACAGCCAGCCAGCCAAGACAGGCAGGCAGGGTCCACAGTTCCAGCCAGCCATCCAAGGCAGGCAGGTAGGCAGGAGCCAGGACTCGAGCCATCCAGCCAAGGCAGGCAGGCAGGGGCTTGGACTGCAGCCATCCAGCCTAGGCAAGGATGCAGGAGCCATGACTCCAGCCAGCTAGCCAAGGCAGGCAGGCAGGTTCCAAGGTTCCAGCCAGCCAGCCAAGTCAGACAGGAAGGCAAGGTCCAAGTTCCAGCAAGCCAGCCAAGGGAGGAAGGCAGGAGCCAGGACACCATCCAGTCAGCAAAAGCAGGCAGGCAGAGGCCATGACTCCATACAGCCAGCCAAGACAGGCCGGCAGGAGCCAGGACTCCAGTCAGCCAGCCAAGGCAGGCAGGCAGGAGCCAGGACTCCAGTCAGCCAGCCAAGGCAGGCAAACAGGGGCCACGGTTCCAGCAAGCCAGCCAAGGCAGGCAGGCAGTGGCCAGGACTCCAGCCAGCAAGCCAATGCAGGCAGGCAGGCAGGAGCCAGGACTCCAGTCAGCCAGGTAAGACAGGTAGGCAGGGGCCATGACTACAGCCAGCCAGCCAAGGCAGGCAGGCAGGGGCCACAACTACACCCAGCCAACCAAGGCAGGCAGGCAGGGTCCACAGTTCCAGCCAGCCAGCCAAAACAGGCAGGCAGGAGGCAGGACTCCAGGCAGCCAGCCAAGGCAGGTAGGTAAGAAACATGTCTACAGCCATCCAGCCAAGGCAGGCAGGCAGGCAGGGGCCAGGACTCCAGCCAGCCAGCCAAGGCAGGCAGGCATGGACCATGACCACAGCCAGCCAGCCAAGGCAGGCAAGCAAGGACCACGACTACAGGCAGCCAGACAAGGCAGGCAGGCAGTGGCCAGGACTCCAGCCAGCCAGCCAAGGCAAGGACGGCCACGGTTCCAGCAAGCCAGCCAAGGCAGGCAGGCAGGGGCCACAACCACAGCCAGCCAGCCAAGACAGGCAGGCAGGGTCCACAGTTAGAGCCAGCCATCCAAGGCAGGCAGGTAGGCAGGAGCCAGGACTCGAGCCATCCAGCCAAGGCAGGCAGGCAGGGGCTAGGACTGCAGCCATCCAGCCTAGGCAAGGATGCAGGAGCCATGACTCCAGCCAGCTAGCCAAGGCAGGCAGGCAGGGTCCAAGGTTCCAGCCAGCCAGCCAAGGCAGACAGGAAGGCGAGGTCCATTGTTCCAGCAAGCCAGCCAAGGGAGGCAGGCAGGAGCCAGGACACCATCCAGTCAGCAAAAGCAGGCAGGCAGAGGCCATGACTCCAGTCAGCCAGCCAAGGCAGGCAAGCAGGGGCCAGGACTCCAGCCAGCCAGCCAAGGCAGGCAGGCAGGAGCCAGGACTCCAGCCAGCCAGCCAAGGCAGGCAGGCAGGAGCCAGGACTCCAGTCAGCCAGCCAAGGCAGGCAGGCAGGAGCCAGGACTCCAGCCAGCCAGCCAAGGCAGGCAGGCAGGAGCCAGGACTCCAGTCAGCCAGCCAAGGCAGGCAAACAGGGGCCACGGTTCCAGCAAGCCAGCCAAGGCAGGCAGGCAGTGGCCAGGACTCCAGCCAGCAAGCCAATGCAGGCAGGCAGGCAGGAGCCAGGACTCCAGCTAGCCAGCCATGGCAGGCAGGCAGGCAGGGGCCAGGACTCCAGCCAGCCAGCCAAGGCAGGCAAGCTAGGACCACGACTACAGGCAGCCAGACAAGGCAGGCAGGCAGTGGCCAGGACTCCAGCCAGCCAGACATGGCAGGCAAGGAGGGCCACGGTTCCAGCAAGCCAGCCAAGGCAGGCAGGCAGGGGCCACAAGCACAGCCAGCCAGCCAAAAGAGGCAGGCAGGGTCCACAGTTCCAGCCAGCCAACCAAGGCAGGCAGGCAGGAGCCAGGACTCCAGCCATCCAGCCAAGGCAGGCAGGCAGGGGCCTGGACTGCAGCCTTCCAGCCAAGGCAGTCATGCAGGAGCCATGACTCTAGCCAGCTAGCCAAGGCAGGCAGGCAGGGTCCACGGTTCCAGCCAGCCAGCCAAGGCAGGCAGGCAGGCAGGGGCTAGGACTCTAGCGAGCCAGGCAATGCAGGCAGGCAGGAGCCAGGACTGCAACCATCCAGCCAAGGAAGGTATGCAGAAGCCATGACTCCAGCTAGCTAGCCAAGGTAGGCAGGCAGGGGCCACGGTTCCAGACTGCCAGCATGCCAAGGCAGGCAGGCAGGGGCCAGGACTCCAGCCAGCCAGCCAAGGCAGACAGGCAGGCAAGGTCCATTGTTCCAGCAAGCCAGCCAAGGGAGGCAGGCAGCAACCAGCACTCCATCCAGTCAGCAAAAGCAGGCAGGCAGAGGCCATGACTCCATACAGCCAGCCAAGACAGGCAGGCTGGAGCCAGGACTCCAGTCAGCCAGCCAAGGCAGGAAGGCAGGAGCCAGGACTCCACTCAGCTAGCCAAGGCAGGCAGGCAGGAGCCAGGACTCCAGTCAGCAAGCCAATGTAGGCAGGCAGGAGCCAGGACTCCAGCCAGCCAGCCAAGGCAGGCAGGCAGGAGCCAAGACTCTAGCCACCTAGACAAGGCAGGCAAGCAAGGACCACGACTACAGGCTGCGAGGCAAGGCAGGCAGGCAGTGGCCAGGACTCCCGCCAGCCAGACATGGCAGGCAAGGAGGGCCACGGTTCCAGCAAGCCAGCCAAGGCAGGCAGGCAGGGGCCACAAGCACAGCCAGCCAGCCAAAAGAGGCAGGCAGGGTCCACAGTTCCAGCTAGCCAGCCAAGGCAGGCAGGCAGGAGCCAGGACTCCATTCAGCCAGCCAAGGCAGGCCGGCAGGAGTCAGGACTCCAGTCAGCAAGCCAATGCAGGCAGGCAGGAGCCAGGACTCCAGCCAGCTAGGCAAGGCAGGCAGGCAGGAGTCAGGACTGCAGTCAGCCAGCCAAGGCAGGCAGGCAGGAGCCAGGACTCCATCCAGCCAGCCAAGACAGGCAAGCAGGAACCAGGACTACAGCCAGCCAGGTAAGACAGGCAGGCAGGGGCCATGACTACAGCCAGCCAGCCAAGGCAGGCAGGCAGGGGCCACAACTACACCCAGCCAACCAAGGCAGGCAGGCAGGGTCCACAGTTCCAGCCAGGCAGCCAAAACAGGCAGGCAGGAGGTAGGACTCCAGGCAGCCAGCCAAGGCAGGTAGGTAAGAAACATGTCTACAGCCATCCAGCCAAGGCAGGCAGGCAGGCAGGGGCCAGGACTCCAGCCAGCCAGCCAAGGCAGGCAGGCATGGACCATGACCACAGCCAGCCAGCCAAGGCAGGCAAGCAAGGACCACGACTACAGGCAGCCAGACAAGGCAGGCAGGCAGTGGCCAGGACTCCAGCCAGCCAGCCAAGGCAAGGACGGCCACGGTTCCAGCAAGCCAGCCAAGGCAGGCAGGCAGGGGCCACAACCACAGCCAGCCAGCCAAGACAGGCAGGCAGGGTCCACAGTTCCAGCCAGCCATCCAAGGCAGGCAGGTAGGCAGGAGCCAGGACTCGAGCCATCCAGCCAAGGCAGGCAGGCAGGGGCTTGGACTGCAGCCATCCAGCCTAGGCAAGGATGCAGGAGCCATGACTCCAGCCAGCTAGCCAAGGCAGGCAGGCAGGTTCCAAGGTTCCAGCCAGCCAGCCAAGTCAGACAGGAAGGCAAGGTCCAAGTTCCAGCAAGCCAGCCAAGGGAGGAAGGCAGGAGCCAGGACACCATCCAGTCAGCAAAAGCAGGCAGGCAGAGGCCATGACTCCATACAGCCAGCCAAGACAGGCCGGCAGGAGCCAGGACTCCAGTCAGCCAGCCAAGGCAGGCAGGCAGGAGCCAGGACTCCAGTCAGCCAGCCAAGGCAGGCAAACAGGGGCCACGGTTCCAGCAAGCCAGCCAAGGCAGGCAGGCAGTGGCCAGGACTCCAGCCAGCAAGCCAATGCAGGCAGGCAGGCAGGAGCCAGGACTCCAGCCAGCCAGCCATGACAGGCAGGCAGGCAGGGGCCAGGACTCCAGCCAGCCAGCCAAGGCAGGCAAGCTAGGACCACGACTACAGGCAGCCAGACAAGGCAGGCAGGCAGTGGCCAGGACTCCAGCCAGCCAGACATGGCAGGCAAGGAGGGCCACGGTTCCAGCCAGCCAGCCAAGGCAGGCAGGCAGGGGCCACAAGCACAGCCAGCCAGACAAAAGAGGCAGGCAGGGTCCACAGTTCCAGCTAGCCAGCCAAGGCAGGCAGGCAGGAGCCAGGACTAGATTCAGCCAGCCAAGGCAGGCCGGCAGGAGTCAGGACTCCAGTCAGCAAGCCAATGCAGGCAGGCAGGAGCCAGGACTCCAGCCAGCTAGCCAAGGCAGGCAGGCAGGAGCCAGGACTCCAGCCAGCCAGCCAAGGCTGGCAAGCAAGGACCACGACTACAGGCTGCCAGTCAAGGCAGGCAGGCAGTGGCCAGGACTCCAGCCAGCCAGACATGGCAGGCAAGGAGGGCCACGGTTCCAGCAAGCCAGCCAAGGCAGGCAGGCAGGGGCCACAAGCACAGCCAGCGAGCCAAAAGAGGCAGGCAGGGTCCACAGTTCCAGCCAGCCAGCCAAGACAGGCAGGCAGGAGCCAGGACTCCAGCCATCCAGCCAGGGCAGGCAGGCAGGGGCCTGGACTGCAGCCATCCAGCCAAGTCAGGCAGGTAGGCAGGAGCCAGGACTCCAGTCAGCCAGCCAAGGCAGGCAGGCAGGCAGGGGCCACAACCACAGCCAGCCATCCAGTCAAGGCAGGCAGGTAGGCAGCAGCCAGGACTCTAGCCACCAAGCCAAGGCAGGCAGGCAGGAGCCAGGACTCCAGCCAGCTAGCCAAGGCAGGCAGGCAGGAGCCAGGACTCCAGTCAGCCAGCCATAGCAGGCAGGCCAGGACCATGACTCCACTCAGCCAGCCCAGGCAGGCAGGCAGGAGCCAGGACTCCAGCCAGCTAGCCAAGGCAGGCAGGCAGGAGCCAGGACTCCAGTCAGCCAGCCATAGCAGGCAGGCCAGGACCATGACTCCACTCAGCCAGCCAAGGCAGGCAGGCCAGGAGTCAGGACTCCACTCAGCCAGCCAAAGCAGGCGGGCAGGAGCCAGGACTACAGCCAGCCAGCCAAGGCAGGCAGGCAAGGACCACGACTACAGTCTGCCACACAAGGCAGGCAGGCAGGAGCCAGGACTCCCGTCAGCAAGCCAATGCAGGCAGGCAGCGGCCAGGACTCCAGCCAGCCAGCCAAGGCAGGCAGGCAGCGGCCAGGACTCCAGCCAGCCAGCCAAGGCAGGCAGGCCAGGAGTCAGGACTCCACTCAGCCAGCCAAAGCAGGCAGGCAAGGACTATGACTCCAGTCAGCCAGTCAAGGCAGGCAAGCAAGGACCACGAATACAGGCTGCCACACAAGGCAGGCAGGCAGGAGCCAGGACTCCAGCCATCCAGTCAAGGCAGGCAGGCAGGCAGGAGCCAGGACTCCAGCCATCCAGTCAAGGAAGGCAGGTAGGCAGGATCCAGGACACAAGCCACCCAGCCAAGGCAGACAGGCAAGGAGCACGACTGCAGTCAGCCAGCCAAGGCAGGCAGGCAGGAGCCAGGACGCCAGCCAGCTAGCCAAGGCAGGCAGGCAGGAGCCAGGACTCCAGCCCGCCAGCCATGGCAGGCAGGCAGGTGCCAGGACTCCAGCCAGCCTGCCAAGGCAGGCAGGCAAGGACCATGACTGCAGTCAGCCAGCCAAGGCAGGCAGGTTGGAGGCAGGACACAAGCCAGCCTGCCACGGCAGGTAGGCAGGAGCCAGGACTCCAGCCAGCTAGCCAAGGCAGGCAGGCAGGGGCCAGGACTCCAGCCAGCCAGCCAAGGCAGGCAGGCAAGGACCATGACTCCAGTCAGCCAGCCAATGCAGGCAAGCAGGAGCCAGGACTCCAGCCAGCTAGCAAAGGCAGGCAGGCAGGAGTCAGGACTCCAGTCAGCCAGCCAAGGCAGGCAGGCAGGAGCCAGGACTCCAGTCAGCAAGCCAATGCAGGCAGGCAGGAGCCAGGACTCCAGCCAACTAGAGAAGGCAGGCAGGCAGGAGCCAGGACTCCAGCCAGCCAGCCAAGGCAGACAGGCAAGGACCATGACTCCAGTCAAACAGCCAAGGCAGGCAGGCAGGAGCCAGGACTCCAGCCAGCTAGCCAAGGCAGGCAGGCAGGAGCCAGGACTCCAGTCAGCCAGCCAAGGCAGGCAGGCAGGAGCCAGGACTCCAGCCAGCTAGCCAAGGCAGGCAGGCAGGAGCCAGGACTCCAGCCCGCCAGCCATGGCAGGCAGGCAGGTGCCAGGACTCCAGCCAGCCTGCCAAGGCAGGCAGGCAAGGACCATGACTGCAGTCAGCCAGCCAAGGCAGGCAGGTTGGAGGCAGCACACCAGCCAGCCTGCCACTGCAGGTAGGCAGGAGCCAGGACTCCAGCCAGCTAGCCAAGGCAGGCAGGCAGGAGCCAGGACTCCAGCCAGCTAGCCAAGGCAGGCAGGCAGGGGCCAGGACTCCAGTCAGCCAGCCAATGCAGGCAAGCAGGAGCCAGCACTCCAGCCAGCTAGCCAAGGCAGGCAGGGTCCACAGTTCCAGCTAGCCAGCCAAGGCAGGCAGGCAGGAGCCAGGACTAGATTCAGCCAGCCAAGGCAGGCCGGCAGGACTAAGGACTCCACTCAGCCAGCCAAAGCAGGCAGGTAGGAGCCAGGACTACAGCCAGCAAGATATGGCAGGCAAGCAAGTACCACGACTACAGGCTGCCAGTCAAGCCAGGCAGGCAGTGGCCAGGACTCCAGCCAGCAAGATATGGCAGGCAAGGAGGGCCACGGTTCCAGACTGCCAGCCAGACAAGGCAGGCAGGCAAGGGCCACAACCACAGCCAGCCAGCCAAAAGAGACAGGCAGGGTCCACAGTTCCAGCTAGCCAGCCAAGGCAGGCAGGCAGGGGCCACAACCACAGCCAGCCATCCAGTCAAGGCAGGCAGGCAGGCAGGAGCCAGGACTCCAGCCAGCCAGCCATGGCAGGTTGGCAGGAGCCAGGACTCCAGTCAGCCTGCCATAGCAGGCAGGCCAGGACCATGACTCCACTCAGCCAGCCCAGGCAGGCAGGCAGGAGCCAGGACTCCAGTCAGCCAGCCAAGGCAGGCAGGCAGCGGCCAGGACTCCAGCCAGCCAGCCAAGGCAGGCAGGCCAGGAGTCAGGACTCCACTCAGCCAGCCAATGCAGGCAGGCAGGAACCAGGACTACAGCCAGCCAGCCAAGGCAGGCAAGCAAGGACCACGAATACAGGCTGCCACACAAGGCAGGCAGGCAGGAGCCAGGACTCCAGTCAGGTAGCCAAGGCAGGCAGGCAGAGTCCACAGTTCCAGCCAGCCAGCCAAGTCAGGTAGGCAGGAGCCAGGACTGCAGCCATCCAGCCAAGGCAGGCAGGTAGGCAGGAGCCAGGACTCCAGTCAGCCAGCCAAGGCAGGCAGGCAGGAGCCAGGACTCCAGTCAGCCAGCCATAGCAGGCAGGCCAGGACCATGACTCCACTCAGCCAGCCCAGGCAGGCAGGCAGGAGCCAGGACTCCAGTCAGCCAGCCATAGCAGGCAGGCCAGGACCATGACTCCACTCAGCCAGCCCAGGCAGGCAGGCAGGAGCCAGGACTCCAGTCAGCCAGCCAAGGCAGGCAGGCCAGGAGTCAGGACTCCACTCAGCCAGCCAAAGCAGGCAGGCAGGAGCCAGGACTACAGCCAGCCAGCCAAGGCAGGCAGGCAAGGACCACGACTACAGGCTGCCACACAAGGCAGGCAGGCAGGAGCCAGGACTCCCGTCAGCAAGCCAAGGCAGGCAGGCAGGAGCCAGGACTCCAGTCAGCCAGCCATGGCAGGCAGGCAGCAGCCAGGACTCCAGTCAGCCAGCCATGGCAGGCAGGCAGGAGCCAGGACTCCAGTCAGCAAGCCATGGCAGGTAGGCAGGAGCCAGGACTCCAGTCAGCCAGCCAAGGCAGGCAGGCAGGAGCCAGGACTCCCGCCAACTAGACAAGGCAGGCAGGCAGGAGCCAGGACTCCAGCCAGCCAGCCAAGGCAGACAGGCAAGGACCATGATCCAGTCAAACAGCCAAGTCAGGCAGGCAGGAGCCAGGACTCCAGGCAGCTAGCCAAGGCAGGCAGGCAGGAGCCAGGACTCCAGTCAGCCAGCCAAGGCAGGCAGGCAGGAGCCAGGACTCCAGTCAGCCAGCCAAGGCTGGCAGGCGGGAGCCAGAACTCCAGCCAGCCTGCCAAGGCAGGCAGGCGGGAGCCAGGACTCCAGCCACCCAGCCAAGGCAGGCAGGCAGGAGCCAGGACTCCCGTCAGCCAGCCAAGGCAGGCAGGCAGGAACCAGGACTCCAGTCAGCCAGCCAAGGCAGGCAGGCAGGAACCAGGACTCCAGTCAGCCAGCCATGGCAGGTAGGCAGGAGCCAGGACTCCAGTCAGCAAGCCATGGCAGGTAGGCAGGAGCCAGGACTCCAGTCAGCCAGCCAAGGCAGGCAGGCAGGAGTCAGGACTCCAGTCAGCCAGCCAAGCCTGGCAGGCAGGAGCCAGGACTCCAGTCAGCCAGCCAATGCAGGCAAGCAGGAGCCAGGACTCCAGTCAGCCAGCCAAGGCAGGCAGGCAGGAGCCAGGACTAGAGTCAGCAAGTCATTGCAGGCAGGCAGGAGTCAGGACTCCTGTCAGCCAGCCAAGGCAGGCAGGCAGGAGCCAGGACTGCAGCCAGCCAGCCGAGGCAGGCAAGCAAGGACCACGACTACAGGCTGCCAAACAAGGCAGGCAGGCAGGAGCCAGGACTCCAGTCAGCAAGCCAGTCCAGGCAGGCAAGATCCAGGACTCCCGCCAACTAGCCAAGGCAGGCAGGCAGGTGCCAGGACTCCAGTCAGCAAGCCAATGCAGGCAGGCAAGGACCATGACTCCACTCAGGCAGCCAAGGCAGGCAGGCAGGAGCCAGGACTCCAGTCAGCCAGCCAAGGCTGGCAGGCGGGAGCCAGGACTCCAGCCAGCTAGCCAAGGCAGGCAGGCAGGAGCCAGGACTCCAGTCAGCAAGCCAATGCAGGAAGGCAAGGACCATGACTCCACTCAACCAGCAAAGGCAGGCAGGCAGGGGGCAGGACTCCAGCCAGCCTTCCAAGGCAGGCAGGCAAGGACCATGACTGCAGTCAGCCAGCCAAGGCAGGCAGGCAGGAGCCAGGACTCCAGACAGCCAGACGTGGCAGGCAAGGAGGGCCACGGTTCCAGCCAGGGCAGGCAGGCAGGGGCCACAACCACAACCAGCCAGCCAAAAGAGGCAGGCATGGTCCAGAGTTCCAGCTAGCCAGCCAAGGCAGGCAGGCAGGAGCCAGGACTCCAGTCAGCCAGCCAAGGCAGGCAGGCAGGGGCCCGCACTCCAGCCAGCCTGCCAAGGCAGGCAGGCAAGGACCACAACTACAGGCTGCCAGACAAGGCAGGCAGGCAGGGGCCAGGACTCCAGCCAGCCAGACATGGCAGGTAAGGAGGGCCACGGTTCCAGCAAGCCAGCCAAGGCAGGCAGGCAGGGGCCAGGACTCCAGCCAGCCTGCCAAGGCAGGCAGGCAGGAGTCAGGACTCCAGTCAGCCAGCCAAGGCTGGCAGGCGGGAGCCAGGACTCCAGCCAGCTAGCCAATGCAGGAAGGCAAGGACCATGACTCCACTCAACTAGCCAAGGCCGGCAGGCGGGAGCCAGGACTCCAGCCAGCCTGCCAAGGCAGGCAGGCAGGCGCCAGGACTCCAGCCAGATAGCCAAGGCAGGAAGGAAGGAGCCAGGACTCCAGTCAGCCACCCAAGGCAGGCAGGCAGGAGTCAGGACTCCAGTCAGCCAGCCATGGCAGGCAGGCAGGAGCCAGGACTCCAGCCAGCCAGCCAAGGCAGGCAGGCAGGAGTCAGGACTCCAGTCAGCCAGCCAAGGCAGGCAGGCAGGAGCCAGGACTCCAGCAAGCAAGCCAAGGCAGGCAGGCAGGGGCCCGGGCTCCAGCCAGCCAGCCAAGGCAGGCAGGCAGGTGCCAGGACTCCAGACAGCCTGCCAAAGCAGGCAGGCAAGGACCATCACTCCAGTCAGCCAGCCAATGCAGGCAAGCAGGAGCCAGGACTCCAGCCAGCTAGCCAAGGCAGGCAGGCAGGAGTCAGGACTCCAATGAGCCAGCCAAGGCAGGCAGGCAGGAGCAAGGACTCCAGTCACCCAGCCAAGGCAGGCAGGCAGGAGCCAGGACTCCAGCAAGCCAGCCAAGGCAGGCAGGCAGGGGCCCGGGCTCCAGCCAGCCAGCCAAGGCAGGCAGCCAGGAGCCAGGACTCCAGTCAGCCAGCCAAGGCAGGCAGGCAGGAGCCAGGACTCCAGCCAGCCTGCCAAGGCAGGCAGGCCAGGACCATGACTCCACTCAGCCAGCCAAGGCAGGCAGGCAGGAGCCAGGACTCCAGCCAGCTAGCCAAGGCAGGCAGGTAGGAGCCAGGACTCCAGTCAGCAAGCCAATGTAGGCAGGCAAGGACCATGACTGCAGTCAGCCAGCCAAGGCCGGCAAGCTGGAGCCAGGACTCCAGCCAGCCTGCCAAGGCAGGCAGGCAAGGACCATGACTCCAGTCAGCCAGCCAATGCAGGCAAGCAGGAGCCAGGACTCCAGCCAACTAGCCAAGGCAGGCAGGCAGGAGTCAGGACTCCAGTCAGCCAGCCAAGGCAGGAAGGAAGGAGCCAGGACTCCAGCGAGATAGACATGGCAGGCAGGCAGGAGCCAGGACTCCAGTCAGCCAGCCAAGGGAGGCAGGCAGGAGTCAGGACTCCAGTCAGCCAGCCATGGCAGGCAGGCAGGAGCCAGGACTCCAGCCAACTAGCCAAGGCAGGCAGGCAGGAGCCAGGACTCCAGTCAGCCAGCCAAGGCAGGCAGGCAGGAGTCAGGACTCCAGACAGCCTGCCAAGGCAGGCAGGCCAGGACCATGACTCCACTCAGCCAGCCAAGGCAGGCAGGCAGGAGCCAGGACTCCAGCCAGCTAGCCAAGGCAGGCAGGCAGGAATCAGGACTCCAGTCAGCCAGCCAAGGCAGGCAGGTAGGAGCCAGGACTCCAGTCAGCCAGCCAAGGCAGGCAGGCAGGAGTCAGGACTCCAGTCAGCCAGCCATGGCAGGCAGGCAGGAGCCAGGACTCCAGCAAGCCAGCCAAGGCAGGCAGGCAGGGGCCCGGGCTCCAGCCAGCCAGCCAAGGCAGGCAGGCAGGAGTCAGGACTCCAATCAGCCAGCCAAGGCAGGCAGGCAGGAGGAAGGACTCCAGTCACCCAGCCAAGGCAGGCAGGAAGGAGTCAGGACTCCAGTCAGCCAGCCAAGGCAGGCAGGCAGGAGCCAGGACTCCAGTCAGCAAGCCAAAGCAGGCAGGCAGGAGCCAGGTCTCCAGGCAACTAGACAAGGCAGGCAGGCAGGAGCCAGGACACCAGCCAGCCAGCCAAGGCAGACAGGCAAGGACCATGATCCAGTCAAACAGCCAAGGCAGGCAGGCAGGAGCCAGGACTTTAGCCAGCTAGCCAAGGCAGGCAGGCAGGAGCCAGGACTCCAGACAGCCAGCCAAGGCAGGCAGGCAGGGGCCAGGATTCCAGCCAGCCTGCCAAGGCAGGCAGGCCAGGACCATGACTCCACTCAGCCAGCCAAGGCAGGCAGGCAGGAGCCAGGACTCCAGACAGCTAGCCAAGGCAGGCAGGTAGGAGCCAGGACTCCAGTCAGCAAGCCAATGTACGCAGGCAAGGACCATGACTGCAGTCAGCCAGCCAAGGCCGGCAGGCTGGAGCCAGGACTCCAGCCAGCCTGCCAAGGCAGGCAGGCAAGGACCATGACTCCAGTCAGCAATCCAATGCAGGCAAGCAGGAGCCAGGACTGCAGCCAGCTAGCAAAGGCAGGCAGGCAGGAGTCAGGACTCCAGTCAGCCAGCCAAGGCAGGCAGGCAGGAGCCAGGACTCCAGTCAGCAAGCCAATGCAGGCAGGCAGGAGCCAGGACTCCAGGCAACTAGACAAGGCAGGCAGGCAGGAGCCAGGACACCAGCCAGCCAGCCAAGGCAGACAGGCAAGGACCATGATCCAGTCAAACAGCCAAGGCAGGCAGGCAGGAGCCAGGACTCCAGTCAGCCAGCCAAGGCAGGCAGGCAGGAGTCAGGACTCCAGTCAGCTAGCCAAGGCAGGCAGGCAGGAGTCAGGACTCCAGTCAGCCAGCCAAGGCAGGCAGCTAGGAGCCAGGACTCCAGTCAGCCAGCCAAGGCAGGCAGGCAGGAGTCAGGACTCCAGTCAGCAAGCCAAGGCAGGCAGGCAGGAGCCAGGACTCCAGTCAGCAAGCCAATGCAGGCAGGCAGGAGCCAGGACTCCAGTCAGCAAGCCAATGCAGGCAGGCAGGAGCCAGGACTCCAGCCAGCCAGCCAAGGCAGACAGGCCAGGACCATGACTCCACTCAGCCAGCCAAGGCAGGCAGGCAGGAGCCAGGACTCCAGCCAGCTAGCCAAGGCAGGCAGGTAGGAGCCAGGACTGCAGCCAGCTAGCAAAGGCAGGCAGGCAGGAGTCAGGACTCCAGTCAGCCAGCGAAGGCAGGCAGGCAGGAGCCAGGACTCCAGTCAGCAAGCCAATGCAGGCAGGCAGGAGCCAGGACTCCAGGCAACTAGACAAGGCAGGCAGGCAGGAGCCAGGACACCAGCCAGCCAGCCAAGGCAGACAGGCAAGGACCATGATCCAGTCAAACAGCCAAGGCAGGCAGGCAGGAGCCAGGACTCCAGTCAGCCAGCCAAGGCAGGCAGGCAGGAGCCAGGACTCCAGCCAGCCTGCCAAGGCAGGCAGGCCAGGACCATGACTCCACTCAGCCAGCCAAGGCAGGCAGGCAGGAGCCAGGACTCCAGCCAGCTAGCCAAGGCAGGCAGGCAGGAGTCAGGACTCCAGTCAGCCAGCCAAGGCAGGCAGGCAGGGGCCAGGATTCCAGCCAGCCTGCCAAGGCAGGCAGGCCAGGACCATGACTCCACTCAGCCAGCCAAGGCAGGCAGGCAGGAGCCAGGACTCCAGCCAGCTAGCCAAGGCAGGCAGGCAGGAGTCAGGACTCCAGTCAGCCAGCCAAGGCAGGCAGGTAGGAGCCAGGACTCCAGTCAGCCAGCCAAGGCAGGCAGGCAGGAGTCAGGACTCCAGTCAGCCAGCCAAGGCAGGCAGGCAGGAGCCAGGACTCCAGCCAGCCAGCCAAGGCAGGCAGGCAGGGGCCCGGAATCCAGTCAGCCAGCCAAGGCAGGCAGGCAGGAGTCAGGACTCCACTCAGCCAGCCAAGGCAGGCAGGTAGGAGCCAGGACTCCAGTCAGCAAGCCATGGCAGGCAGGCAGGAGTCAGGACTCCAGTCAGCCAGCCATGGCAGGCAGGCAGGAGCCAGGACTCCAGCAAGCCAGCCAAGGCAGGCAGGCAGGGGCCCGGGCTCCAGCCAGCCAGCCAAGGCAGGCAGGCAGGAGCCAGGACTCCAGTCATCCAGCCAAGGCAGGCAGGTAGGAGCCAGGACTCCAGTCAGCCAGCCAAGGCAGGCAGGCAGGAGTCAGGACTCCAGTCAGCCAGCGAAGGCAGGCAGGCAGGAGCCAGGACTCCAGGCAACTAGACAAGGCAGGCAGGCAGGAGCCAGGACACCAGCCAGCCAGCCAAGGCAGACAGGCAGGAGCCAGGACTCCAGTCAGCCAGCCAAGGCAGGCAGGCAGGAGCCAGGACTCCAGTCAGCCAGCCAAGGCAGGCAGGTAGGAGCCAGGACTCCAGTCAGCAAGCCATGGCAGGCAGGCAGGAGTCAGGACTCCAGTCAGCCAGCCATGGCAGGCAGGCAGGAGCCAGGACTCCAGCAAGCCAGCCAAGGCAGGCAGGCAGGGGCCCGGGCTCCAGCCAGCCAGCCAAGGCAGGCAGGCAGGAGCCAGGTAGCCAAGGCAGGAAGGAAGGAGCCAGGACTCCAACCAGCTAGCAAAGGCAGGCAGGCAGGAGTCAGGACTGCAGTCAGCCAGCCAAGGCAGGCAGGCAGGAGCCAGGACTCCAGTCAGCAAGCCAATGCAGGCAGGCAGGAGCCAGGACTCCAGCCAACTAGCCAAGGCAGACAGGCAAGGACCATGATCCAGTCAAACAGCCAAGGCAGGCAGGCAGGAGCCAGGAGTCCAGCCAGCTAGCCAAGGCAGGCAGGCAGGAGCCAGGACTCCAGTCAGCCAGCCAAGGCAGGCAGGCAGGGGCCAGGATTCCAGCCAGCCTGCCAAGGCAGGCAGGCCAGGACCATGACTCCACTCAGCCAGCCAAGGCAGGCAGGCAGGAGCCAGGACTCCAGCCAGCTAGCCAAGGCAGGCAGGCAGGAGTCAGGGCTCCAGTCAGCCAGCCATGGCAGGCAGGCAGGAGCCAGGATTCCAGCAAGCCAGGCAAGGCAGGCAGGCAGGGGCCCGGGCTCCAGCCAGCCAGCCAAGCAGGCAGGCAGGTGCGAGGACTCCAGACAGCCTGCCAAAGCAGGCAGGCAAAGACCATGACTCCAGTCAGCCAGCCAATGCAGGCAAGCAGGAGCCAGGACTCCAGCCAGCTAGCCAAGGCAGGCAGGCAGGAGTCAGGACTCCAGTCAGCCAGCCAAGGCAGGCAGGCAGGAGCAAGGACTCCAGTCAGCCAGCCAAGGCAGGCAGGCAGGAGCCAGGACACCAGCCAACTAGCCAAGGCAGGCAGGCAGGAGCCAGGACTCCAGTCAGCAAGGCAATGCAGGCAGGCAAGGACCATGACTCCACTCAGCCAGCCAAGGCAGGCAGGCAGGAGTCAGGACTCCAGTCAGCCAGCAAAGTCAGGCAGGTAGGAGCCAGGACTCCAGTCAGCCAGCCAAGGCAGGCAGGCAGGAGCCAGGACTCCAGCAAGCCAGCCAAGGCAGGCAGGCAGGGGCCCGGGCTCCAGACAGCCAGCCAAGGCAGGCAGGCAGGAGCCAGGACTCCAGTCAGCCAGCCAAGGCAGGCAGGCAGTGGCCAGGACTCCAGCGAGCCTGCCAAGGAAGGCAGGTAGGAGCCAGGACTCCAGTCAGCAAGCCAATGCAGGCAGGCAAGGACCATGACTCCAGTCAGCCAGCCAATGCAGGCAAGCAGGAGCCAGGACTCCAGCCAGCTAGCAAAGGCAGGCAGGCAGGAGTCAGGACTCCAGTCAGCCAGCGAAGGCAGGCAGGCAGGAGTCAGGACTCCACTCAGCCAGCCAACGCAGGCAGGTAGGAGCCAGGACTCAAGTCAGCCAGCCAAGGCTGGCAGGCGGGAGCCAGGACTCCAGCCAGCTAGCCAAGGCAGGCAGGCAGGAGCCAGGTAGCCAAGGCAAGAAGGAAGGAGCCAGGACTCCAGCCAGCTAGCAAAGGCAGGCAGGCAGGAGTCAGGACTGCAGTCAGCCAGCCAAGGCAGGCAGGCAGGAGCCCAGGACTCCAGTCAGCAAGCCAATGCAGGCAGGCAGGAGCCAGGACTCCAGCCAACTAGACAAGGCAGGCAGGCAGGAGCCAGGACTCCAGCCAGCTAGCCAAGGCAGACAGGCAAGGACCATGATCCAGTCAAACAGCCAAGGCAGGCAGGCAGGAGCCAGGACTCCAGTCAGCCAGCCAAGGCAGGCAGGCAGGGGCCAGGATTCCAGCCAGCCTGCCAAGGCAGGCAGGCCAGGACCATGACTCCACTCAGCCAGCCAAGGCAGGCAGGCAGGAGCCAGGACTCCAGCCAGCTAGCCAAGGCAGGCAGGCAGGAGTCAGGGCTCCAGTCAGCCAGCCAAGGAAGGCAGGCAGGAGCAAGGACTCCAGTCAGCCAGCCAAGGCAGGCAGGCAGGAGCCAGGACACCAGCCAACTAGCCAAGGCAGGCAGGCAGGAGCCAGGACTCCAGTCAGCCAGCCAAGGCAGGCAGGCAGGAGTCAGGACTGCAGTCAGCCAGCCATGGCAGGCAGGCAGGAGCCAGGACTCCAGCAAGCCAGCCAAGGCAGGCAGGCAGGGGCCCGGGCTCCAGCCAGCCAGCCAAGGCAGGCAGGCAGGAGCCAGGACTCCAGTCAGCCAGCCAACGCAGGCAGGCAGTGGCCAGGACTCCAGCCAGCCTGCCAAGGCAGGCAGGCCAGGACCATGACTCCACTCAGCCAGCCAAGGCAGGAAGGCAGGAGCCAGGACTCCAGCCAGCCTGTCAAGGCAGGCAGGCCAGGACCATGACTCCACTCAGCCAGCCAAGGCAGGCAGGCAGGAGCCAGGACTCCAGCCAGCTAGCCAAGGCAGGCAGGCAGGAGTCAGGACTCCAGTCAGCCAGCCAAGGCTGGCAGGCGGGAGCCAGGACTCCAGCCAGCTAGCCAAGGCAGGCAGGTAGGAGCCAGGACTCCAGTCAGCAAGCCAATGCAGGCAGGCAAGGACCATGACTCCAGTCAGCCAGCCAATGCAGGCAAGCAGGAGCCAGGACTCCAGCCAGCTAGCAAAGGCAGGCAGGCAGGAGTCAGGACTCCAGTCAGCCATGAACGCAGGCAGGCAGGAGTCAGGACTCCACTCAGCCAGCGAAGGCAGGCAGGTAGGAGCCAGGACTCCAGTCAGCAAGTCAAGGCAGGCAGGCAGGAGTCAGGACTCCAGTCAGCCAGCCATGGCAGGCAGGCAGGAGCCAGGACTCCAGCAAGCCAGCCAAGGCAGGCAGGCAGGGGCCCGGGCTCCAGCCAGCCAGCCAAGGCAGGCAGGCAGTGGCCAGGACTCCAGCCAGCCTGCCAAGGCAGGCAGACCAGGACCATGACTCCACTCAGCCCAGCCAAGGCAGGCAGGCAGGAGCCAGGACTCCAGTCAGCCAGCCAAGGCTGGCAGGCAGGGGCCAGGATTCCAGCCAGCCTGCCAAGGCAGGCAGGCCAGGACCATGACTCCACTCAGCCAGCCAAGGCAGGCAGGCAGGAGCCAGGACTCCAGCCAGCTAGCCAAGGCATGCAGGCAGGAGTCAGGGCTCCAGTCAGCCAGCCATGGCAGGCAGGCAGGAGCCAGGACTCCAGCAAGCCAGGCAAGGCAGGCAGGCAGGGGCCCGGGCTCCAGCCAGCCAGCCAAGGCAGGCAGGCAGGTGCGAGGACTCCAGACAGCCTGCCAAAGCAGGCAGGCAAGGGCCATGACTCCAGTCAGCCAGCCAATGCAGGCAAGCAGGAGCCAGGACTCCAGCCAGCTAGCCAAGGCAGGCAGGCAGGAGTCAGGACTCCAGCCAGCTAGCCAAGGCAGGCAGGTAGGAGCCAGGACTCCAGTCAGCAAGCCAATGCAGGCAGGCAAGGACCATGACTCCAGTCAGCCAGCCAATGCAGGCAAGCAGGAGCCAGGACTCCAGCCAGCTAGCAAAGGCAGGCAGGCAGGAGTCAGGACTCCAGTCAGCCATGAAGGCAGGCAGGCAGGAGTCAGGACTCCACTCAGCCAGCCAAGGCAGGCAGGTAGGAGCCAGGACTCCAGTCAGCAAGTCAAGGCAGGCAGGCAGGAGTCAGGACTCCAGTCAGCCAGCCATGGCAGGCAGGCAGGAGCCAGGACTCCAGCAAGCCAGCCAAGGCAGGCAGGCAGGGGCCCGGGCTCCAGCCAGCCAGCCAAGGCAGGCAGGCAGTGGCCAGGACTCCAGCCAGCCTGCCAAGGCAGGCAGACCAGGACCATGACTCCACTCAGCCAGCCAAGGCAGGCAGGCAGGAGCCAGGACTCCAGTCAGCCAGCCAAGGCTGGCAGGCAGGGGCCAGGATTCCAGCCAGCCTGCCAAGGCAGGCAGGCCAGGACCATGACTCCACTCAGCCAGCCAAGGCAGGCAGGCAGGAGCCAGGACTCCAGCCAGCTAGCCAAGGCATGCAGGCAGGAGTCAGGGCTCCAGTCAGCCAGCCATGGCAGGCAGGCAGGAGCCAGGACTCCAGCAAGCCAGGCAAGGCAGGCAGGCAGGGGCCCGGGCTCCAGCCAGCCAGCCAAGGCAGGCAGGCAGGTGCGAGGACTCCAGACAGCCTGCCAAAGCAGGCAGGCAAGGGCCATGACTCCAGTCAGCCAGCCAATGCAGGCAAGCAGGAGCCAGGACTCCAGCCAGCTAGCCAAGGCAGGCAGGCAGGAGTCAGGACTCCAGCCAGCTAGCCAAGGCAGGCAGGTAGGAGCCAGGACTCCAGTCAGCAAGCCAATGCAGGCAGGCAAGGACCATGACTCCAGTCAGCCAGCCAATGCAGGCAAGCAGGAGCCAGGACTCCAGCCAGCTAGCAAAGGCAGGCAGGCAGGAGTCAGGACTCCAGTCAGCCATGAAGGCAGGCAGGCAGGAGCCAGGACTCCAGCCAGCTAGCCAAGGCATGCAGGCAGGAGTCAGGGCTCCAGTCAGCCAGCCATGGCAGGCAGGCAGGAGCCAGGACTCCAGCAAGCCAGGCAAGGCAGGCAGGCAGGGGCCCGGGCTCCAGCCAGCCAGCCAAGGCAGGCAGGCAGGTGCAAGGACTCCAGACAGCCTGCCAAAGCAGGCAAGCAGGAGCCAGGACTCCAGCCAGCTAGCCAAGGCAGGCAGGCAGGAGTCAGGACTCCAGTCAGCCAGCCAAGGCAGGCAGGCAGGAGCAAGGACTCCAGTCAGCCAGCCAAGGCAGGCAGGCAGGAGCCAGGACTCCAGTCAGCAAGGCAATGCAGGCAGGCAAGGACCATGACTCCACTCAGCCAGCCAAGGCAGGCAGGCAGGAGTCAGGACTCCAGTCAGCCAGCAAAGGCAGGCAGGTAGGAGCCAGGACTCCAGTCAGCCAGCCAAGGCAGGCAGGCAGGAGTCAGGACTGCAGTCAGCCAGCCATGGCAGGCAGGCAGGAGCCAGGACTCCAGCAAGCCAGCCAAGGCAGGCAGGCAGGGGCCCGGGCTCCAGCCAGCCAGCCAAGGCAGGCAGGCAGGAGCCAGGACTCCAGTCAGCCAGCCAAGGCAGGCAGGCAGTGGCCAGGACTCCAGCCAGCTAGCCAAGGCAGGCAGGCAGGAGTCAGGACTCCAGTCAGCCAGCCAAGGCTGGCAGGCGGGAGCCAGGACTCCAGCCAACTAGCCAAGGCAGGCAGGTAGGAGCCAGGACTCCAGTCAGCAAGCCAATGCAGGCAGGCAAGGACCATGACTCCAGTCAGCCAGCCAATGCAGGCAAGCAGGAGCCAGGACTCCAGCCAGCTAGCAAAGGCAGGCAGGCAGGAGTCAGGACTCCAGTCAGCCAGCGAAGGCAGGCAGGCAGGAGTCAGGACTCCACTCAGGCAGCCAAGGCAGGCAGGTAGGAGCCAGGACTCCAGTCAGCAAGCCAAGGCAGGCAGGCAGGAGCCAGGACTCCAGTCAGCCAGCCAAGGCTGGCAGGCGGGAGCCAGGACTCCAGTCAGCAAGCCAATGCAGGCAGGCAAGGACCATGACTGCAGTCAGCCAGCCAAGGCCGGCAGGCTGGAGCCAGGACTCCAGCCAGCCTGCCAAGGCAGGCAGGCAAGGACCATGACTCCACTCAGCCAGCCAATGCAGGCAAGCAGGAGCCAGGACTCCAGCCAGCTAGCAAACGCAGGCAGGCAGGAGTCAGGACTCCAGTCAGCCAGCCAAGGCAGGCAGGCAGGAGCCAGGACTCCAGTCAGCAAGCCAATGCAGGCAGGCAGGAGCCAGGACTCCAGGCAACTAGACAAGGCAGGCAGGCAGGAGCCAGGACTTTAGCCAGCTAGCCAAGGCAGGCAGGCAGGAGCCAGGACTCCAGTCAGCCAGCCAAGGCAGGCAGGCAGGGGCCAGGATTCCAGCCAGCCTGCCAAGGCAGGCAGGCCAGGACCATTACTCCACTCAGCCAGCCAAGGCAGGCAGGCAGGAGCCAGGACTCCAGTCAGCCAGCCAAGGCAGGCAGGTATGAGCCAGGACTCCAGTCAGCCAGCCAATGCAGGCAAGCAGGAGCCAGGACTCCAGCCAGCTAGCCAAGGCAGGCAGGCAGGAGTCAGGACTCCAGTCAGCCAGCGAAGGCAGGCAGGCAGGAGTCAGGACTCCACTCAGCCAGCCAAGGCAGGCAGGTAGGAGCCAGGACTCCAGTCAGCAAGCCAAGGCAGGCAGGCAGGAGTCAGGACTCCAGCAAGCAAGCCAAGGCAGGCAGGCAGGGGCCCGGGCTCCAGCCAGCCAGCCAAGGCAGGCAGGCAGGAGCCAGGACTCCAGTCAGCCAGCCAAGGCAGGCAGGCAGTGGCCAGGACTCCAGCCAGCCTGCCAAGGCAGGCAGACCAGGACCATGACTCCACTCAGCCAGCCAATGCAGGCAAGCAGGAGCCAGGACTCCAGCCAGCTAGCAAAGGCAGGCAGGCAGGAGTCAGGACTCCAGTCAGCCAGCCAAGGCAGGCAGGCAGGAGCCAGGACTCCAGTCAGCAAGCCAATGCAGGCAGGCAGGAGCCAGGACTCCAGGCAACTAGACAAGGCAGGCAGGCAGGAGCCAGGACTCCAGCCAGCCAGCCAAGGCAGACAGGCAAGGACCATGATCCAGTCAAAGAGCCAAGGCAGGCAGGCAGGAGCCAGGACTCCAGTCAGCCAGCCAAGGCAGGCAGGCAGGGGCCAGGATTCCAGCCATCCTGCCAAGGCAGGCAGGCCAGGACCATTACTCCACTCAGCCAGCCAAGGCAGGCAGGCAGGAGCCAGGACTCCAGCCAGCTAGCCAAGGCAGGCAGGCAGGAGCCAGGACTCCAGTCAGCCAGCCAAGGCAGGCAGGCAGGAGTCAGGACTCCAGCAAGCCAGGCAAGGCAGGCAGGCAGGCGCCCGGGCTCCAGCCAGCCAGCCAAGGCAGGCAGGCAGGTGCGAGGACTCCAGACAGCCTGCCAAAGCAGGCAGGCAAGGACCATGACTCCAGTCAGCCAGCCAATGCAGGCAAGCAGGAGCCAGGACTCCAGCCAGCTAGCCAAGGCAGGCAGGCAGGAGCAAGGACTCCAGTCAGCCAGCCAAGGCAGGCAGGCAGGAGCCAGGACACCAGCCAACTAGCCAAGGCAGGCAGGCAGGAGCCAGGACTCCAGTCAGCAAGGCAATGCAGGCAGGCAAGGACCATGACTCCACTCAGCCAGCCAAGGCAGGCAGGCAGGGGCCCGGGCTCCAGCCAGCCAGCCAAGGCAGGCAGGCAGGAGCCAGGACTCCAGTCAGCAAGGCAATGCAGGCAGGCAAGGACCATGACTCCACTCAGCCAGCCAAGGCAGGCAGGCAGTGGCCAGGACTCCAGCCAGCCTGCCAAGGCAGGCAGGCCAGGACCATGACTCCACTCAGCCAGCCAAGGCAGGAAGGCAGGAGCCAGGACTCCAGCCAGCTTGCCAAGGCAGGCAGGCAGGAGTCAGGACTCAAGTCAGCCAGCCAAGGCTGGCTGGCGGGAGCCAGGACTCCAGCCAGCTAGCCAAGGCAGGCAGGTAGGAGCCAGGACTCCAGTCAGCCAGCTAATGCAGGCAAGCAGGAGCCAGGACTCCAGCCAGCTAGCAAAGGCAGGCAGGCAGGAGTCAGGACTCCAGTCAGCCAGCGAAGGCAGGCAGGCAGGAGTCAGGACTCCACTCAGCCAGCCAAGGCAGGCAGGTAGGAGCCAGGACTCCAGTCAGCAAGCCAAGGCAGGCAGGCAGGAGTCAGGACTCCAGTCAGCCAGCCATGGCAGGCAGGCAGGAGCCAGGACTCCAGCAAGCCAGCCAAGGCAGGCAGGCAGGGGCCCGGGCTCCAGCCAGCCAGCCAAGGCAGGCAGGCAGGAGCCAGGACTCCAGTCAGCCACCCAAGGCTGGCAGGCGGGAGCCAGGACTCCAGTCAGCAAGCCAATGCAGGCACGCAAGGACCATGACTGCAGTCAGCCAGCCAAGGCCGGCAGGCTGGAGCCAGGACTCCAGCCAGCCTGCCAAGGCAGGCAGGCAAGGACCATGACTCCACTCAGCCAGCCAATGCAGGCAAGCAGGAGCCAGGACTCGTGCCAGCTAGCAAAGGCAGGCAGGCAGGAGTCAGGACTCCAGTCAGCCAGCCAAGGCAGGCAGGCAGGAGCCAGGACTCCAGTCAGCAAGCCAATGCAGGCAGGCAGGAGCCAGGACTCCAGCCAGCTAGCCAAGGCAGGCAGGCAGGAGTCAGGACTCCAGTCAGCCAGCCAAGGTAGGCAGGTATGAGCCAGGACTCCAGTCAGCCAGCCAATGCAGGCAAGCAGGAGCCAGGACTCCAGCCAGCTAGCCAAGGCAGGCAGGCAGGAGTCAGGACTCCAGTAAGCCAGCCAAGGCAGGCAGGCAGGAGCAAGGACTCCAGTCAGCCAGCCAAGGCAGGCAGGTAGGAGCCAGGACTCCAGCCAACTAGCCAAGGCAGGCAGGCAGGAGCCAGGACTCCAGTCAGCAAGCCAATGCAGGCAGGCAAGGACCATGACTCCACTCAGCCAGCCAAGGCAGGCAGGCAGGAGTCAGGACTCCAGTCAGCCAGCCAAGGCAGGCAGGTAGGAGCCAGGACTCCAGTCAGCCAGCCAAGGCAGGCAGGCAGGAGTGAGGACTCCAGTCAGCCAGCCATGGCAGGCAGGCAGGAGCCAGGACTCCAGCAAGCCAGCCAAGGCAGGCAAGCAGGGGCCCGGGCTCCAGCCAGCCAGCCAAGGCAGGCAGGCAGGAGCCAGGACTCCAGTCAGCCAGCCAAGGCAGGCAGGCAGGAGCCAGGACTCCAGCCAGCCTGCCAAGGCAGGCAGGCCAGGACCATGACTCCACTCAGCCAGCCAAGGCAGGCAGGCAGGAGCCAGGACTCCAGCCAGCCTGCCAAGGCAGGCAGGCCAGGACCATGACTCCACTCAGCCAGCCAAGGCAGGCAGGCAGGAGCCAGGACTCCAGGCAACTAGCCAAGGCAGGCAGGCAGGAGTCAGGACTCCAGTCAGCCAGCCAAGGCAGGAAGGAAGGAGCCAGGACTCCAGCCAGATAGACATGGCAGGCAGGCAGCAGCCAGGACTCCAGTCAGCCAGCCATGGCAGGCAGGCAGGAGCCAGGACTCCAGCCAACTAGCCAAGGCAGGCAGGCAGGAGTCAGGACTCCAGTCAGCCAGCCAAGGCAGGAAGGAAGGAGCCAGGACTCCAGTCAGCCAGCCATGGCAGGCAGGCAGGAGCCAGGACTCCAGTCAGCCAGCCAAGGCAGGCAGGCAGGAGTCAGGACTCCAGTCAGCCAGCCATGGCAGGCAGGCAGGAGCCAGGACTCCAGTCAGCCAGCCAAGGCAGGCAGGCAGGAGTCAGGACTCCAGTCAGCCAGCCATGGCAGGCAGGCAGGAGCCAGGACTCCAGCCAGCCAGCCAAGGCAGGCAGGCAGGGGCCAGGACTCCAGCCAGCCTGCCAAGGCAGGCAGGCCAGGACCATGACTCCACTCAGCCAGCCAAGGCAGGCAGGCAGCAGCCAGGACTCCAGCCAGCTAGCCAAGGCAGGCAGGCAGGAGTCAGGACTCCAGTCAGCCAGCCAAGGCAGGCAGGTAGGAGCCAGGACTCCAGTCAGCCAGCCAAGGCAGGCAGGCAGGAGTCAGGACTCCAGTCAGCCAGCCATGGCAGGCAGGCAGGAGCCAGGACTCCAGCAAGCCAGCCAAGGCAGGCAGGCAGGGGCCCGGGCTCCAGCCAGCCAGCCAAGGCAGGCAGGCAGGTGCCAGGACTCCAGACAGCCTGCCAAAGCAGGCAGGCAAGGACCATGACTCCAGTCAGCCAGCCAATGCAGGCAGGCAGGAGCCAGGACTCCAGCCAGCTAGCCAAGGCAGGCAGGCAGGAGTCAGGACTCCAATCAGCCTGCCAAGGCAGGCAGGCAGGAGCAAGGACTCCAGTCACCCAGCCAAGGCAGGCAGGCAGGAGCCAGGACTCCAGCAAGCCAGCCAAGGCAGGCAGGCAAGGACCGTGACTCCAGTCAGCCAGCCAATGCAGGCAAGCAGGAGCCAGGACTCCAGCCAGCTAGCAAAGGCAGGCAGGCAGGAGTCAGGACTCCAGTCAGCCAGCCAAGGCAGGCAGGCAGGAGCCAGGACTCCAGTCAGCCAGCCAAGGCAGGCAGGCAGGAGTCAGGACTCCAGTCAGCCAGCCAAGGCAGGCAGGCAGGGGCCCGGACTCCAGCCAGCCAGCGAAGGCAGGCAGGCAGGGGCCAGGACTCCAGCCAGCCTGCCAAGGCAGGCAGGCCAGGACCATGACTCCACTCAGCCAGCCAAGGCAGGCAGGCAGGAGCCAGGACTCCAGCCAGCTAGCCAAGGCAGGCAGGCAGGAGTCAGGACTCCAGTCAGCCAGCCAAGGCAGGCAGGCAGGAGCCAGGACTCCAGCAAGCCAGCCAAGGCAGGCAGGCAGGGGCCCGGGCTCCAGCCAGCCAGCCAAGGCAGGCAGGCAGGTGCCAGGACTCCAGACAGCCTGCCAAAGCAGGCAGGCAAGGACCATGACTCCAGTCAGCCAGCCATTGCAGGCAAGCAGGAGCCAGGACTCCAGTCAGCCAGCCAAGGCAGGCAGGCAGGAGTCAGGACTCCAGTCAGCCAGCCATGGCAGGCAGGCAGGAGCCAGGACTCCAGCAAGCCAGCCAAGGCAGGCAGGCAGGGGCCCGGGCTCCAGCCAGCCAGCCAAGGCAGGCAGGCAGGAGCCACGACTCCAGTCAGCCAGCCAAGGCAGGCAGGCAGTGGCCAGGACTCCAGCCAGCCTGCCAAGGCAGGCAGGCCAGGACCATGACTCCACTCAGCCAGCCAAGGCAGGCAGGCAGCAGCCAGGACTCCAGCCAGCAAGCCAAGGCAGGCAGGCAGGAGTCAGGACTCCAGTAAGCCAGCCAAGGCAGGCAGGTAGGAGCCAGGACTCCAGTCAGCCAGCCAAGGCAGGCAGGCAGGAGTCAGGACTCCAGTCAGCCAGCCATGGCAGGCAGGCAGGAGCCAGGACTCCAGCAAGCCAGCCAAGGCAGACAGGCAGGGGCGCGGGCTCCAGCCAGCCAGCCAAGGCAGGCAGGCAGGTGCCAGGACTCCAGACAGCCTGCAAAAGCAGGCACGCAAGGACCATGACTCCAGTCAGCCAGCCAATGCAGGCAAGCAGGAGCCAGGACTCCAGCCAGCTAGCCAAGGCAGGCAGGCAGGAGTCAGGACTCCAATCAGCCAGCCAAGGCAGGCAGGCAGGAGCAAGGACTCCC
Organism: Lagopus muta; assembly: GCF_023343835.1. Classification (NCBI taxonomy): domain Eukaryota; kingdom Metazoa; phylum Chordata; class Aves; order Galliformes; family Phasianidae; genus Lagopus; species Lagopus muta. The sequence continues at coordinate 1,075,123 of NC_064462.1, forward strand.
GTCACCCAGCCAAGGCAGGCAGGCAGGAGCCAGGACTCCAGTCAGCCAGCCAAGGCAGGCAGGCAAGGACCATGACTCCAGTCAGCCAGCCAATGCAGGCAAGCAGGAGCCAGGACTCCAGCCAGCTAGCCATGGCAGGCAGGCAGGAGTCAGGACTCCAGTCAGCCAGCCAAGGCAGGCAGGCAGGAGCCAGGACTCCAGTCAGCCAGCCAAGGCAGGCAGGTAGGAGCCAGGACTCCAGTCAGCCAGCCAAGGCAGGCAGGCAGGAGTCAGGACTCCAGTCAGCCAGCCATGGCAGGCAGGCAGGAGCCAGGACTCCAGCCAGATAGACATGGCAGGCAGGCAGGAGCCAGGACTCCAGTCAGCCAGCCAAGGCAGGCAGGCAGGGGCCCGGACTCCAGCCAGCCAGCGAAGGCAGGCAGGCAGGGGCCAGGACTCCAGCCAGCCTGCCAAGGCAGGCAGGCCAGGACCATGACTCCACTCAGCCAGCCAAGGCAGGCAGGCAGTAGCCAGGACTCCAGCCAGCTAGCCAAGGCAGGCAGGCAGGAGTCAGGACTCCAGTCAGCCAGCCAAGGCAGGCAGGTAGGAGCCAGGACTCCAGTCAGCCAGCCAAGGCAGGCAGGCAGGAGTCAGGACTCCAGTCAGCCAGCCAAAGCAGGCAGGCAGGAGCCAGGACTCCAGCAAGCCAGCCAAGGCAGGCAGGCAGGGGCCCGGGCTCCAGCCAGCCAGCCAAGGCAGGCAGGCAGGTGCCAGGACTCCAGACAGCCTGCCAAAGCAGGCAGGCAAGGACCATGACTCCAGTCAGCCAGCCATTGCAGGCAAGCAGGAGCCAGGACTCCAGCCAGATAGCCAAGGCAGGAAGGAAGGAGCCAGGACTCCAGCCAGATAGCCAAGGCAGGCAGGCAGGAGTCAGGACTCCAGTCAGCAAGCCAAGGCAGGCAGGCAGGAGCCAGGACTCCAGTCAGCAAGCCAATGCAGGCAGGCAGGAGCCAGGACTCCAGCCAGCCAGCCAAGGCAGACAGGCAAGGACCATGATCCAGTCAAACAGCCAAGGCAGGCAGGCAGGAGCCAGGACTCCAGCCAGCTAGCCAAGGCAGGCAGGCAGGAGCCAGGACTCCAGTCAGCCAGCCAAGGCAGGCAGACAGGGGCCAGGATTCCAGCCAGCCTGCCAAGGCAGGCAGGCCAGGACCATGACTCCACTCAGCCAGCCAAGGCAGGCAGGCAGGAGCCAGGACTCCAGCAAGCCAGCCAAGGCAGGCAGGCAGGGGCCCGGGCTCCAGCCAGCCAGCCAAGGCAGGCAGGCAGGTGCCAGGACTCCAGACAGCCTGCCAAAGCAGGCAGGCAAGGACCATGACTCCAGTCAGCCAGCCATGGCAGGCAGGCAGGAGCCAGGACTCCAGCAAGCCAGCCAAGGCAGGCAGGCAGGGGCCCGGGCTCCAGCCAGCCAGCCAAGGCAGGCAGGCAGGGGCCAGGACTCCAGACAGCCTGCCAAAGCAGGCAGGCAAGGACCATGACTCCACTCAGCCAGCCAATGCAGGCAAGCAGGAGCCAGGACTCCAGCCAGCTAGCCAAGGCAGGCAGGCAGGAGTCAGGACTCCAGCCAACTAGCCAAGGCAGGCAGGCAGGAGTCAGGACTCCAGTCAGCCAGCCATGGCAGGCAGGCAGGAGCCAGGACTCCAGTCAGCAAGCCAATGCAGGCAGGCAGGAGCCAGGACTCCAGACAGCCAGCCAAGGCAGACAGGCAAGGACCATGATCCAGTCAAACAGCCAAGGCAGGCAGGCAGGAGCCAGGACTCCAGGCAGCTAGCCAAGGCAGGCAGGCAGGAGCCAGGACTCCAGTCAGCCAGCCAAGGCAGGCAGGCAGGGGCCAGGATTCCAGCCAGCCTGCTAAGGCATGCAGGCCAGGACCATGACTCCACTCAGCCAGCCAAGGCAGGCAGGCAGCAGCCAGGACTCCAGCCAGCCAGCCAAGGCAGGCAGGTAGGAGCCAGGACTCCAGTCAGCCAGCCAAGGCAGGCAGGTAGGAGCCAGGACTCCAGTCAGCCAGCCAAGGCAGGCAGGCAGGAGTCAGGACTCCAGTCAGCCAGCCAAGGCAGGCAGGTAGGAGCCAGGACTCCAGTCAGCCAGCCAAGGCAGGCAGGCAGGAGTCAGGACTCCAGTCAGCCAGCCATGGAAGGCAGGCAGGAGCCAGGACTCCAGCAAGCCAGCCAAGGCAGGCAGGCAAGGACCATGATCCAGTCAAACAGCCAAGGCAGGCAGGCAGGAGTCAGGACTCCAGTCAGCCAGCCATGGAAGGCAGGCAGGTGCCAGGACTCCAGACAGCCAGCCAAGGCAGACAGGCAAGGACCATGATCCAGTCAAACAGCCAAGGCAGGCAGGCAGGAGCCAGGACTCCAGGCAGCTAGCCAAGGCAGGCAGGCAGGAGCCAGGACTCCAGTCAGCCAGCCAAGGCAGGCAGGCAGGGGCCAGGATTCCAGCCAGCCTGCTAAGGCAGGCAGGCCAGGACCATGACTCCACTCAGCCAGCCAAGGCAGGCAGGCAGCAGCCAGGACTCCAGCCAGCTAGCCAAGGCAGGCAGGCAGGAGTCAGGACTCCAGTCAGCCAGCCAAGGCAGACAGGCAGGAGTCAGGACTCCAGTCAGCCAGCCATGGCAGGCAGGCAGGAGCCAGGACTCCAGCAAGCCAGCCAAGGCAGGCAGGCAGGTGCCAGGACTCCAGACAGCCTGCCAAAGCAGGCAGGCAAGGACCATGACTCCAGTCAGCCAGCCAATGCAGGCAAGCAGGAGCCAGGACTCCAGCCAGCTAGCCAAGGCAGGCAGGCAGGAGTCAGTACTCCAGTCAGCCAGCCAAGGCAGGCAGGCAGGAGCAAGGACTCCAGTCAGCCAGCCAAGGCAGGCAGGCAGGAGCCAGGACTCCAGCCAACTAGCCAAGGCAGGCAGGCAGGAGCCAGGACTCCAGTCAGCAAGCCAATGCAGGCAGGCAAGGACCATGACTCCACTCAGCCAGCCAAGGCAGGCAGGCAGGAGTCAGGACTCCAGTCAGCCAGCCAAGGGAGACAGGCAAGGACCATGATCCAGTGAAACAGCCATGGCAGGCAGGCAGGAGCCAGGACTCCAGCAAGCCAGCCAAGGCAGGCAGGCAGGGGCCCGGACTCCAGACAGCCTGCCAAAGCAGGCAGGCAAGGACCATGAATCCAGTCAGCCAGCCAATGCAGGCAAGCAGGAGCCAGGACTCCAGCCAGCTAGCCAAGGCAGGCAGGCAGGAGTCAGGACTCCAGTCAGCCAGCCATGGCAGGCAGGCAGGAGCCAGGACTCCAGCCAGCCAGCCAAGGCAGGCAGGCAGGGGCCCGGGCTCCAGCCAGCCAGCCAAGGCAGGCAGGCAGGTGCCAGGACTCCAGACAGCCTGCCAAAGCAGGCAGGCAAGGACCATGAATCCAGTCAGCCAGCCAATGCAGGCAAGCAGGAGCCAGGACTCCAGCCAGCTAGCCAAGGCAGGCAGGCAGGAGTCAGGACTCCAGTCAGCCAGCCATGACAGGCAGGCAGGAGCCAGGACTCCAGCCAGCCAGCCAAGGCAGGCAGGCAGGGGCCCGGACTCCAGCCAGCCAGCCAAGGCAGGCAGGCAGGGGCCAGGACTCCAGCCAGCCTGCCAAAGCAGGCAGGCAAGGACCATGATCCAGTCAAACAGCCAAGGCAGGCAGGCAGGAGCCAGGACTCCAGGCAGCTAGCCAAGGCAGGCAGGCAGGAGCCAGGACTCCAGTCAGCCAGCCAAGGCAGGCAGGCAGGGGCCAGGATTCCAGCCAGCCTGCTAAGGCAGGCAGGCCAGGACCATGACTCCACTCAGCCAGCCAAGGCAGGCAGGCAGGACTCAGGACTCCAGTCAGCCAGCCATGGAAGGCAGGCAGGAGCCAGGACTCCAGCAAGCCAGCCAAGGCAGGCAGGCAGGGGCCCGGGCTCCAGCCAGCCAGCCAAGGCAGACAGGCAAGGACCATGATCCAGTCAAACAGCCAAGGCAGGCAGGCAGGAGCCAGGACTCCAGGCAGCCAGCCAAGGCAGGCAGGCAGGGGCCAGGATTCCAGCCAGCCTGCTAAGGCATGCAGGCCAGGACCATGACTCCACTCAGCCAGCCAAGGCAGGCAGGCAGCAGCCAGGACTCCAGCCAGCTAGCCAAGGCAGGCAGGCAGGAGTCAGGACTCCAGTCAGCCAGCCAAGGCAGGCAGGTAGGAGCCAGGACTCCACTCAGCCAGCCAAGGCAGGCAGGCAGGAGTCAGGACTCCAGTCAGCCAGCCAAGGCAGACAGGCAAGGACCATGATCCAGTGAAACAGCTAAGGCAGGCAGGCAGGAGCCAGGACTCCAGTCAGCCAGCCATAGCAGGCAGGCAGGAGCCAGGACTCCAGCAAGCCAGCCAAGGCAGGCAGGCAGGGGCCCGGGCTCCAGCCAGCCAGCCAAGGCAGGCAGGCAGGGGCCAGGACTCCAGCCAGCCTGCCAAGGCAGGCAGGCAAGGACCATGACTCCACTCAGCCAGCCAATGCAGGCAAGCAGGAGCCAGGACTCCAGCCAACTAGACAAGGCAGGCAGGCAGGAGTCAGGACTCCGGTCAGCCAGCCAAGGCAGGCAGGCAGGAGCCAGGACTCCAGCCAACTAGACAAGGCAGGCAGGCAGGAGTCAGGACTGCAGTCAGCAAGCCAATGCAGGCAGGCAGGAGCCAGGACTCCAGCCAACTAGACAAGGCAGGCAGGCAGGAGCCAGGACTCCAGCCAGCCAGCCAAGGCAGACAGGCAAGGACCATGATCCAGTCAAACAGCCAAGGCAGGCAGGCAGGAGCAAGGACTCCAGTCAGCCAGCCAAGGCAGGCAGGCAGGAGCCAGGACTCCAGCCAGCCAGCCAAGGCAGGCAGGCAGAGGCCAGGACTCCAGCCAGCTAGCCAAGGCAGGCAGGCAGGAGTCAGGACTCCAGCCAACTAGACAAGGCAGGCAGGCAGGAGCCAGGACTCCAGCCAGCCTGCCAAAGCAGGCAGGCAAGGACCATGATCCAGTCAAACAGCCAAGGCAGGCAGGCAGGAGCCAGGACTCCAGGCAGCTAGCCAAGGCAGGCAGGCAGGAGTCAGGACTCCAGTCAGCCAGCCAAGGCAGGCAGGTAGGAGCCAGGACTCCAGTCAGCCAGCCAAGGCAGGCAGGCAGGAGTCAGGACTCCAGTCAGCCAGCCATGGAAGGCAGGCAGGAGCCAGGACTCCAGCAAGCCAGCCAAGGCAGGCAGGCAGGGGCCCGGGCTCCAGCCAGCCAGCCAAGGCAGGCAGGCAGGTGCCAGGACTCCAGACAGCCAGCCAAGGCAGACAGGCAAGGACCATGATCCAGTCAAACAGCCAAGGCAGGCAGGCAGGAGCCAGGACTCCAGGCAGCTAGCCAAGGCAGGCAGGCAGGAGCCAGGACTCCAGTCAGCCAGCCAAGGCAGGCAGGCAGGGGCCAGGATTCCAGCCAGCCTGCTAAGGCAGGCAGGCCAGGACCATGACTCCACTCAGCCAGCCAAGGCAGGCAGGCAGCAGCCAGGACTCCAGCCAGCTAGCCAAGGCAGGCAGGCAGGAGTCAGGACTCCAGTCAGCCAGCCAAGGCAGGCAGGCAGGAGTCAGGACTCCAGTCAGCCAGCCATGGCAGGCAGGCAGGAGCCAGGACTCCAGCAAGCCAGCCAAGGCAGGCAGGCAGGGGCCCGGGCTCCAGCCAGCCAGCCAAGGCAGGCAGGCAGGTGCCAGGACTCCAGTCAGCCAGCCATGGCAGGCAGGCAGGAGCCAGGACTCCAGCCAGCTAGCCAAGGCAGGCAGGCAGGGGCCAGGACTCCAGCCAGCCTGCCAAGGCAGGCAGGCAAGGACCATGACTCCACTCAGCCAGCCAAGGCAGGCAGGCAGGAGTCAGGACTCCAGTCAGCCAGCCAAGGCAGGCAGGCAGGAGCCAGGACTCCAGTCAGCCAGCAAAGGCAGGCAGGCAGGAGTCAGGACTCCAGTCAGCAAGCCAATGCAGGCAGGCAGGAGCCAGGACTCCAGCCAACTAGACAAGGCAGGCAGGCAGGAGCCAGGACTCCAGCCAGCCAGCCAAGGCAGACAGGCAAGGACCATGATCCAGTCAAACAGCCAAGGCAGGCAGGCAGGAGCAAGGACTCCAGTCAGCCAGCCAAGGCAGGCAGGCAGGAGCCAGGACTCCAGCCAGCCAGCCAAGGCAGGCAGGCAGGGGCCAGGACTCCAGCCAGCCAGCCAAGGCAGGCAGGCAGGAGCCAGGACTCCAGCCAGCCAGCCAAGGCAGGCAGGCAGGAGTCAGGACTCCAGTCAGCCAGCCAAGGCAGGCAGGCAGGAGCCAGGAGTCCAGCCAGCCTGCCAAAGCAGGCAGGCAAGGACCATGATCCAGTCAAACAGCCAAGGCAGGCAGGCAGGAGCCAGGACTCCAGGCAGCTAGCCAAGGCAGGCAGGCAGGAGCCAGGACTCCAGTCAGCCAGCCAAGGCAGGCAGGCCAGGACCATGACTCCACTCAGCCAGCCAAGGCAGGCAGGCAGGAGTCAGGACTCCAGTCAGCCAGCCAAGGCAGGCAGGCAGGAGCCAGGACTCCAGTCAGCCAGCAAAGGCAGGCAGGCAGGAGTCAGGACTCCAGTCAGCCAGCCGTGGAAGGCAGGCAGGAGCCAGGACTCCAGCAAGCCAGCCAAGGCAGGCAGGCAGGGGCCCGGGCTCCAGCCAGCCAGCCAAGGCAGGCAGGCAGGTGCCAGGACTCCAGACAGCCTGCCAAAGCAGGCAGGCAAGGACCATGACTCCAGTCAGCCAGCCAATGCAGGCAAGCAGGAGGCAGGACTCCAGCCAGCTAGCCAAGGCAGGCAGGCAGGAGCCAGGACTCCAGTCAGCCAGCCAATGCAGGCAGGCAGGAGCAAGGACTCCAGTCAGCCAGCCAAGGCAGGCAGGCAGGAGCCAGGACTCCAGCCAACTAGCCAAGGCAGGCAGGCAGGAGCCAGGACTCCAGTCAGCAAGCCAATGCAGGCAGGCAAGGACCATGACTCCACTCAGCCAGCCAAGGCAGGCAGGCAGGAGTCAGGACTCCAGTCAGCCAGCCAAGGCAGGCAGGTAGGAGCCAGGACTCCAGTCAGCCAGCCAAGGCAGGCAGGCAGGAGTCAGGACTCCAGTCAGCCAGCCATGGCAGGCAGGCAGGAGCCAGGACTCCAGCAAGCCAGCCAAGGCAGGCAGGCAGGGGCCCGGGCTCCAGCCAGCCAGCCAAGGCAGGCAGGCAGTGGCCAGGACTCCAGCCAGCAAGCCAAGGCAGGCAGGCCAGGACCATGACTCCACTCATCCAGCCAAGGCAGGCAGGCAGGAGCCAGGACTCCAGCCAGCCTGCCAAGGCAGGCAGGCCAGGACCATGACTCCACTCAGCCAGCCAAGGCAGGCAGGCAGGAGCCAGGACTCCAGCCAGCTAGCCAAGGCAGGCAGGCAGGAGCCAGGACTCCAGCCAGCCAGCCAAGGCAGGCAGGTAGGAGCCAGGACTCCAGTCAGCAAGCCAATGCAGGCAGGCAAAGACCATGACTGCTGTCAGCCAGCCAAGGCCGGCAGGCTGGAGCCAGGACTCCAGCCAGCCTGCCAAGGCAGGCAGGCAAGGACCATGACTCCACTCAGCCAGCCAATGCAGGCAAGCAGGAGCCAGGACTCCAGCCAGGTAGCAAAGGCAGGCAGGCAGGAGTCAGGACTCCAGTCAGCCAGCCAAGGCAGGCAGGCAGGAGCCAGGACTCCAGTCAGCCAGCCAATGCAGGCAGGCAGGAGCCAGGACTCCAGCCAACTAGACAAGGCAGGCAGGAAGGAGCCAGGACTCCAGTCAGCCAGCCAAGGCAGACAGGCAAGGACCATGATCCAGTCAAACAGCCAAGGCAGGCAGGCAGGAGCCAGGACTCCAGGCAGCTAGCCAAGGCAGGCAGGCAGGAGTCAGGACTCCAGTCAGCCAGCCAAGGCAGGCAGGCAGGGGCCAGGATTCCAGCCAGCCTGCTAAGGCAGGCAGGCCAGGACCATGACTCCACTCAGCCAGCCAAGGCAGGCAGGCAGGAGCCAGGACTCCAGCCAGCCTGCCAAGGCAGGCAGGCAGGAGCCAGGACTCCAGCCAACTAGCCAAGGCAGGCAGGCAGGAGCCAGGACTCCAGTCAGCAAGCCAATGCAGGCAGGCAAGGACCATGACTCCACTCAGCCAGCCAAGGCAGGCAGGCAGGAGTCAGGACTCCAGTCAGCCAGCCAAGGCAGGCAGGTAGGAGCCAGGACTCCAGTCAGCCAGCCAAGGCAGGCAGGCAGGAGTCAGGACTCCAGTCAGCCAGCCATGGCAGGCAGGCAGGAGCCAGGACTCCAGCAAGCCAGCCAAGGCAGGCAGGCAGGGGCCCTGGCTCCAGCCAGCCAGCCAAGGCAGGCAGGCAGGTGCCAGGACTCCAGACAGCCTGCCAAAGCAGGCAGGCAAGGACCATGACTCCAGTCAGCCAGCCAATGCAGGCAAGCAGGAGGCAGGACTCCAGCCAGCTAGCCAAGGCAGGCAGGCAGGAGTCAGGACTCCAGTCAGCCAGCCAAGGCAGGCAGGCAGGAGCAAGGACTCCAGTCAGCCAGCCAAGGCAGGCAGGCAGGAGCCAGGACTCCAGCCAACTAGCCAAGGCAGGCAGGCAGGAGCCAGGACTCCAGTCAGCAAGCCAAGGCAGGCAGGCAAGAACCATGACTCCACTCAGCCAGCCAAGGCAGGCAGGCAGGAGCCAGGACTCCAGCCAGCTAGCCAAGGCAGGCAGGCAGGAGTCAGGACTCCAGTCAGCCAGCCAAGGCAGGCAGGCAGGAGCCAGGACTCCAGCCAGCTAGCCAAGGCAGGCAGGCAGGAGCCAGGACTCCCGTCAGCAAGCCAATGCAGGTAGGCAGGAGCCAGCACTCCAGCCAGCTAGCCAAGGCAGGCAGGCAGGAGCCAGGACTCCAGTCAGCCAGCCAAGGCTGGCAAGCAAGAACCACGACTACAGGCTGCCAGACAAGGCAGGCAGGCAGTGGCCAGGACTCCAGCCAGCCAGACATGGCAGGCAAGGAGGGCCACGGTTCCAGCCAAGGCAGGCAGGCAGGGGCCACAACCACAGCCAGCCAGCCAAAAGAGGCAGGCATGGTCCACAGTTCCAGCTAGCCAGCCAAGGCAGGCAGGCAGGAGCCAGGACTCCAGTCAGCAAGCCAAGGCAGGCAGGCAGGAGTCATGACTCCAGTAAGCCAGCCAAGGCAGGCAGGCAGGGGCCCGGACTCCAGCCAGCCTGCCAAGACAGGCAGGCAAGGACCATAACTCCAGTCAGCCAGCCAAGGTAGGCAGGCAGGAGCCAGGACTCCAGCCAGCTAGCAAAGGCAGGCAGGCAGGAGCCAGGACTGCAGCCAGCCAGCCAAGGCAGGCAAGCAAGGACCACGACTACAGGCTGCCAGACAAGGCAGGCAGGCAGTGGCAAGGACTCCAGCCAGCCAGACATGGCAGGCAAGGAGGGCCACGGTTCCAGCCAAGGCAGGCAGGCAGGGGCCAGGACTCCAGTCAGCCAGCCAAGGCAGGCAGGCAGGAGTCAGGACTCCAGTCAGCCAGCCAAGGCAGGCAGGCAGGGTCCCGGACTCCAGCCAGCCTGCCAAGGCAGACAGGCAAGGACCATGACTCCAGTCAAACAGCCAAGGCAGGCAGGCAGCAGCCAGGAGTCCAGGCAGATAGCCACGGCAGGCAGGCAGGAGCCAGGACTCCAGTCAGCAAGCCAAAGCAGGCAGGCAAGGACCATGACTCCACTCAGGCAGCCAAGGCAGGGAGGCAGGAGCCAGGACTCCAGCCAACTAGCCAAGGCAGGCAGGCAGGAGTCAGGACTCCAGTCAGCCAGCCAAGGCAGGCAGGCAGGAGCCAGGACTCCCGTCAGCAAGCCAATGAAGGCAGGCAGGGGCCCGGACTCCAGCCAGCCTGCCAAGGCAGGCAGGCAAGGACCATAACTCCAGTCAGCCAGCCAAGGTAGGCAGGCAGGAGCCAGAACTCCAGCCAGCCTGCCAAGGCAGGCAGGCAGGAGGCAGGACTCCAGTCAGCCAGCCAAGGCAGGCAGGCAGGAGCCAGGACTCCAGCCAGCCAGCCAAGGCAGGCAAGCAAGGACCACGACTACAGGCTGCCAGACAAACAGGCAGGCAGTGGCCAGGACTCCAGCCAGCCAGACATGGCAGGGAAGGAGGGCCACGGTTCCAGCAAGCCAGCCAAGGCAGGCAGGCAGAGTCCACAGTTCCAGCCAGCCATCCAAGGCAGGTAGGCAGGAGCCAGGACTCCAGTCAGCCAGCCAAGGCAGGCAGGCAGGAGTCATGACTCCAGTAAGCCAGCCAAGGCAGGCAGGCAGGGGCCCGGACTCCAGCCAGCCTGCCAAGGTAGGCAGGCAGGAGCCAGGACTCCAGCCAGCTAGCAAAGGCAGGCAGGCAGGAGCCAGGACTGCAGCCAGCCAGCCAAGGCAGGCAAGCAAGGACCACGACTACAGGCTGCCAGACAAGGCAGGCAGGCAGTGGCCAGGACTCCAGCTAGCCAGACATGGCAGGCAAAGAGGGCCACGGTTCCAGCAAGCCAGCCAAGGCAGGCAGTCAGGAGCCAGGACTCCAGCCAGCTAGCCAAGGCAGGCAGGCAGGAGTCAGGACTCCAGTCAGCCAGCCAAGGCAGGCAGGCAGGAGCCAGGACTCCAGCCAACTAGCCAAGGCAGGCAGTCAGGAGCCAGGACTCCAGCCAGCTAGCCAAGGCAGGCAGGGAGGAGTCAGGACTCCCGTCAGCCAGCCAAGGCAGGCAGGCAGGAGCCAGGACTCCAGCCATCTAGCCAAGGCAGGCAGGCAGGAGCCAGGACTCCCTTCAGCAAGCCAATGCAGGGAGGCAGGAGCCAGCACTCCAGCGAGCTAGCCAAGGCAGGCAGGCAGGAGCCAGCACTCCAGCCAGCTAGCCAATGCAGGCAGGCAGGAGTCAGGACTGCAGCCAGCCAGCCAAGGCAGGCAAGGAAGGACCACGACTACAGGCTGCCAGACAAGGCAGGCAGGCAGTGGCCAGGACTCCAGCCAGCCAGACATGGCAGGCAAGGAGGGCCACGGTTCCAGCCAAGGCAGGCAGGCAGGGGCCAGGACTCCAGTCAGCCAGCCAAGGCAGGCAGGCAGGAGTCAGGACTCCAGTCAGCCAGCCAAGGCAGGCAGGCAGGGTCCCGGACTCCAGCCAGCCTGCCAAGGCAGACAGGCAAGGACCATGACTCCAGTCAAACAGCCAAGGCAGGCAGGCAGGAGCCAGGACTCCAGTCAGCAAGCCAAAGCAGGCAGGCAAGGACCATGACTCCACTCAGGCAGCCAAGGCAGGGAGGCAGTAGCCAGGACTCCAGCCAACTAGCCAAGGCAGGCAGGCAGGAGTCAGGACTCCAGTCAGCCAGCCAAGGCAGGCAGGCAGGAGCCAGGACTCCCGTCAGCAAGCCAATGCAGGCAGGCAGGAGCCAGGACTCCAGTCAGCCAGCCAAGGCAGGCAGGCAGGAGTCAGGACTCCAGTCAGCCAGCCAATGCAGGCAGGCAGGGGCCCGGACTCCAGCCAGCCTGCCAAGGCAGGCAGGCAAGGACCATAACTCCAGTCAGCCAGCCAATGCAGGCAGGCAGGAGCCAGGACTCCAGTCAGCCAGCCAAGGCAGGCAGGCAGGAGGCAGGACTCCAGTCAGCCAGCCAAGGCAGGCAGGCAGGAGCCAGGACTACAGCCAGCCAACCAAGGCAGGCAAGCAAGGACCACGACTACAGGCTGCCAGACAAACAGGCAGGCAGTGGCCAGGACTCCAGCCAGCCAGACATGGCAGGGAAGGAGGGCCACGGTTCCAGCAAGCCAGCCAAGGCAGGCAGGCAGAGTCCACAGTTCCAGCCAGCCATCCAAGGCAGGTAGTCAGGAGCCAGGACTCCAGCCAGCCAGCCAAGGCAGGCAAGCAAGAACCACGACTACAGGCTGCCAGACAAGGCAGGCAGGCAGTGGCCAGGACTCCAGCCAGCCTGCCAAGGCAGGCAGGCAGGAGCCAGGACTCCAGTCAGCCAGCCAAGGCAGGCAGGCAGGAGCCAGGACTCCAGTCAGCAAGCCAATGCAGGCAGGCAGGAGCCAGGACTCCAGCCAGCCAGCCAAGGCAGGCAAGCAAGAACCACGACTACAGGCTGCCAGTCAAGGCAGGCAGGCAGTGGCCAGGACTCCAGCCAGCCTGCCAAGGCAGGCAGGCAGGAGCTAGGACTCCAGTCAGCCAGCCAAGGCTGGTAGGCAGGAGCCAGGACTCCAGCCAGCCAGCCAAGGCAGGCAAGCAAGAACCACGACTACAGGCTGCCAGACAAGGCAGGCAGGCAGTGGCCAGGACTCCAGCCAGCCTGGCAAGGCAGGCAGGCAGGGGTCAGGACTGCAGTCAGCCAGCCAAGGCAGGCAGGCAGGAGCCAGGACTCCAGCCATCCAGCCAAGGCAGGCAGGTAGGCAGGAGCCAGGACTCCAGCCAGCCAGCCAAGGCAGGCAAGCAAGGACCATGACTACAGGCTGCCAGAGAAGGCAGGTGTCATGGTTCTATGTTTTTTGTTTTTGTTTTTTTGTTTTTGGGTTTCAGTATTCCACATCAAAACTTCATGTAGTGTACGGGGCATTAAAGTGTCACTGCCCAATCCCAGCTACCTATCCCTGTACATTACAGAAGTCACGGGATCTGGCCCTTCCGGGTGGGGGGGGCACTCTCTTACTTCCTGGCAGTGGGTGCTGGAGGGTGCTTTCCTAGCCGTTCCAAGCTTTTCAGGTTTGAATCGGTCCCGGGAACTCTCTCTCCCTCTCTCATCTTGTCTGATTTATTAATCTCAATTCCAATTAAATTGTATCTATTGTGTTATCTTGTATTCCGATATTATAATAAAATAAGTTTTCCTCCATAGATTGTTGCCGCTGTTCTTTTCCTCCCTTCCTTCCTTCCCTTTTTGTGGGACTGGGGTGGGGGGGGGAGGGCAGAGGCCTGTCGCCCCTGTCACGGACATAGATTGATATGGTCAAATCCGTGACAGATTTTTGGCGCCCAACATGGGGCGACTGCTTTTTAGCTTTTTGAACGAATCTCTTTTTCTCTCTGCTCTTAGAGAGCTTCGTTAGGGAGCATTATCAGTAGTTCAGGTTTCTGTGCTGGAAAACCTGACCTTGAAAGATTAGGCGTACTGCCAGTGTTCTGGCATATTTGTAAACTTTGAGCACTACTTAGTCTGGGTAGTGCCTTTTTTTTTTTTTTTTTCTCTCCTCTTGTTAGCTTCAATTCATTAACCCTTTTTTAGCAAGCACCAGCGATGAACCCACTCGTTATCGTGGGGGTGCTGGGTAAAGGATTAAAAGCAATGGTGTTAGTCACAACCTACTGGCCAATAATCCAGCTCATAATTATGTGTTGTGGAATTGCAACCATATATAGGTACCTAATGACACTGATGGAGACACCTATGTTTTACCTATTTGCAATGTGGTATGATTTGAACTTTGACATCTACATCCCAGAAGGAATGGCTAATTTCTCAAACAACTACATCCCAAATGGAATAGCTAATTTTACAAACAACACGATGTTCAGACCAGTCTCCGGGTTTTCTTCTTGGTTTGTCAAACGTTTTTTGAATCCTGAATTAATAGTCATGTTGGTGTGCGTGTCATCAATTCTCCTGAATGTATTCCAATTCATTTGTAATAAGGGAAAGGAGTCTCTTCCGAAACTAGAGAATGATGATTGGCAGGGAATATGGAGAGGTTTAGGAAAGGTTTTAGAAGCATGGGGACCCGCAGTGTCATGGGATTTTACTCTTGAACACCTGTGGGATCCTGAGAAACTAAGCCAGTATTTGAGTCAGGGACTATGCGGCTTACATAAATCTAAGGAGGTACAACTTATTTGGGGTTTGGCTTGTGCTTACCGTGCCCTATATAATACCATTCTGGAGAGAGAGAGTTTCCGAGCTGAGGTCCAAGCCAAAGGGGAAAATCCCCAAGTCAAATCTAATCAATCACAGGAGACACCAGTAACAATACCAGTTGCTCCTGTGGAGGGCAAGAAATGGAAACGAGTGTCTTCGCGTCTTGAACGAAAAAGAGAAGAGGAGGAGGAGGAGGAGGAAGATCCAGGCGAGGGGCCCTCCTCAGAACCACCACCATCGCAAAAGGCAAAAGCGAAAACTAAGAGACATGCAGAAGAGAGTGATGAAGAGGAAGTCTCTATTACTACTCGCCGGCCTCTAAAGATGACTGAAATCCAAGGTTCAAGAAAGGAGTTTACACGGCGCCCGAATGAAAGTCTTGTTTCCTGGTTGGTTCGCTGTTGGGACAGTGGGGCCCATAGCTTGTCTCTGGATGGTAATGAAGCTCGCCAACTAGGTGCCATTGCCAGAGATCCAGCTATTGATAGAGGAATTAGTCGGTGTTCGGATGAGGCTGCCTCCCTCTGGGAACGAGTGTTAATAGCCGTGAAGGAAAAGTATCCCTTCAAAAATGGCTTGAAGATTGCAATGAAAAAATGGGATACAGTTGAAAAGGGTATCCAGTATTTGAGGGAAATAGGCGTGGTGGAAATGTTGTATGACCCTGACTTTGTTCCTAACCAACCACACCAAAACCGCGACCCTGAAAAGGTGAGGACAACGCCTGAGATATGGCAGAAAATCGTGACAACAGCACCAGACAAATATGCTGCTACACTAATGTCAGCGTGTGACAGATACCAGGAACAACAGAGAACACCCTTAATTTATGAATTAATTCTTACGCTCCAAAACTACGAACAATTGCTGTCCCCAATTCATTCTGCCGTTGCTGCAATATCAAGAATGACGGAGCAAGTGTCTCAACTGATTAACCGTGACAAACCTGTAACAGTATCAGAGACGCTGGATGAAGATCAGGATAATCAAATGAGTCTAATGAAGGAGATGAAGGAGGTGAAGGAGACGGTGAAATTTTTGCGAGCCCACCTAACTAAAGACGATGAACCTTCCTTCTTACGTGCACGATCAAAAATCTCAGCTGTTAGAGGCAGACGCTCTCCAGCTCAAGTAAGGAATAATACACCGTGAATTACCTTATGGTATTACCTACGTGACCATGGAGAAGACATGGGGAAGTGGTACGGTCAACCTACTCCTGTACTACGAGCCCGGGTGAAAGAATTACAAGGCAGATCTACCACCAGTGCAGTTGCTCCAGTTACCACAGGTAATGAATAGAGGGGCCCTGCCCTCAGTCAGGGGGGGGAAAGGGATAATAGAGTATATTGGACTGTGTGGATTCAATGGCCTGGCACATCAGAGCCACTGAAATATAAGGCCCTGGTGGACACTGGTGCACAGTGCACTCTGATGCCCTCGAGTCATGAAGGGACAGAATCAATCCATATTTCTGGAGTGACCGGGGGCTCTCAAGAATTGACTGTGTTGGAGGCCGAGATAAGCCTCACTGGTAAGGACTGGCAAAAACATCCTATTGTGACGGGCCCAGGGGCTCCATGTATACTAGGTATTGATTATCTCAGAAGGGGGCATTTCAAGGATCCTAAGGGGTATCGATGGGCCTTTGGAATAGCTGCTGTGGACACAGACAACATTAAGCAGCTGTCTGTTTTGCCTGGCCTGTCAGAAGATCCATCTGTTGTGGGGCTGCTGCGAGTAAAAGAGCAACACGTACCGATTGCTACAAAAATGGTGCACAGGCGTCAGTACCGCACCAACCGGGATTCTTTGCTCCCCATCCATAAGTTAATTCGTCAACTAGAGAGCCAGGGAGTGATCAGCAAAACTCACTCGCCTTTTAACAGCCCCATATGGCCAGTGCGTAAAGCCAGTGGAGAATGGAGGCTGACGGTGGACTACCGTGGCCTGAATGAAGTCACACCCCCACTGAGTGCTGCTGTGCAGGACATGTTAGAACTCCAGTATGAACTGGAGTCAAAAGCGGCCAAATGGTATGCCACCATGACATTGCTAATGCCTTCTTTTCCATCCCTTTGGCCAAAGAATGTAAGCCACAGTTTGCTTTCACATGGAGGGGCATTCAGTATACCTGGAACCGTTTGCCCCAATGGTGGAAACACAGCCCGACCATTTGCCATGGGTTGATTCAATCTGTATTGGAACAGGGCAGTGCTCCTGAGCACCTGCAGTACATTGATGACATCATTGTGTGGGGCGATACAGCAGAAGAAGTCTTCACAAAAGGAGAGAGAATGATCCAAATTCTTCTGAGTGCTGGTTTTGCTATTAAGCGAAGCAAAGTGAAAGGACCTGCCCAGGAGATTCAGTTCCTAAGTATAAAGTGGCAAGATGGCCGTCGTCACATCCCGACAGACGTGATCGACAAAATCACTGCTATGTCTCCACCCACTAGCAAAAGAGAGACACAATCTTTTCTGGGTGCAGTGGGCTTTTGGAGAATGCATGTTCCAAACTACAGCCTCATTGTAAGCCCCCTTTATTATGTGACACGAATGAGAAATGAGTTTACATGGGGCCCTGAGCAGCAGCAGGCTTTTGAACAGATTAAACAGGAGATAGCCCGTGCCGTGGCCCTAGGGCCAGTACGAACGGGACAGGGTATAAAGAACATCCTCTACACTGCTGCTGGAGAGAACGGTCCCACTTGGACTTTGTGGCAAAGAGCCTCAGGAGAGACCCGAGGCCGACCCCTGGGATTCTGGAGTCGGGCATACAGAGGGTCTGAAGAGCACTACACTCCAACTGAGAAGGAGATCTTAGCCGCTTATGAAGGGGTTCGGGCTGCTTCCGAAGTAGTCGGTACTGAAACACAGCTCCTTCTGGCACCTCGACTGCCAGTGCTGAACTGGATGTTTAAAGGAAAGGTTCCCTCCACCCATCATGCTACTGATGCCACTTGGAGTAAGTGGATTGCACTGATTACACAACGAGCACGGATGGGGAACCTCAGCCGTCCAGGAATCCTAGAGGTCATCATGGACTGGCCTGAAGGTAAAAAGTTTGGAACACCACCAGCAGAAGAAGTATCACGTGCTAAAGAAGCCCCACCATACAATGAACTACCAGAGAATGAAAAGAAATATGCCCTGTTCACAGATGGATCGTGTCGTATTGTGGGAAAGCATCGCAGATGGAAATCTGCTGTGTGGAGCCCCACACAACGAGTTGCAGAGGCCACTGAAGGGAAAGGCGAATCAAGCCAATTTGCAGAGGTAAAGGCTGTCCAACTGGCCTTAGATGTCGCTGAACGGGAGAGGTGGCCAATGCTCTATCTTTACACTGACTCATGGATGGTAGCGAATGCCTTATGGGGGTGGTTACAGCAGTAGGAGCAAAATAGCTGGCAAAGAAGGGGTAAACCTATTTGGGCTGCTGAACTGTGGAAAGACATTGCTGCCCGAACAAAGACTATAGTTTTAAAGGTGCGCCATGTAGATGCTCATGTGCCCAAGAGTCGGGCTACTGAAGAACAGCAAAATAACCATCAGGTAGACCGAGCTGCCAGAATTGAGGTGGCTCAAATAGACCTGGACTGGCAGAACAAGGGTGAATTATTTCTGGCTCGGTGGGCCCATGAGACCTCAGGTCATCAAGGGAGAGATGCAACATACAAATGGGCCAGAGACCGAGGGGTGGACTTAACTATGGATGCCATTGCACAGGTTATTCATAACTGTGAAACATGTGCCATCATCAAACAAGCGAAGAGGATGAAACCTCTGTGGGAGGAAGGGCGATGGCAAAAGTACAAATATGGGGAGGCATGGCAGGTTGATTATATCACCTTGCCACGATCTCGCAATGGTAAGCATTATGTGCTTACTATGGTGGAGGCAACCACTGGGTGGCTTGAAACATATGCAGTACCCCATGCTACCGCCCGAAACACCATACTGGGTCTCGAGAAACAAGTCCTGTGGCGACACGGCACCCCAGAAAGGATTGAGTCAGATAATGGGACTCATTTCAAAAATTCTCTTGTAAATACTTGGGCCAAAGGTCATGGCATCGAGTGGATTTACCATATTCCCTATCATGCACCAGCCTCTGGTAAAATTGAACGATACAATGGATTGTTAAAAACGATGCTAAAAGCACTGGGTGGCGGAACATTTAAGCACTGGGAGAAGCATTTGGCAGAAGCCACCTGGTTAGTCAATACCAGAGGATCTATTAATCGTGATGGTCCTAATCAATCTAGTTCCCTACATACCGTAGAGGGAGATAAAGTCCCTGTTGTACATGTAAAGAACATGTTAGGAAAGGCAGTTTGGGTTCTTCCAGTTTCTGGAAAGGGCAAACCTCTTCATGGTACAGTTTTTGCCCAGGGACCAGGATCCACTTGGTGGGTAATGCAGAAGAATGGGGATGTCCAGTGTGTACCACAAGGAAACTTGATGCCGGGGGAGTGCAGTTACTAATTCTATGTATATGTATATAGCCATGTGTGCATTTTAATCATTTTTTGTTTGTTTGTATATATGTATATATATTTTAAGCATGATGTAACAATGTAGAATAAGGGGTGGAATGTCATGGTTCTATGTCTTTTGTTTTTTTTTGTTTTGTTTTGTTTTTGGGTTTCAGTATTCCACATCAAAACATCATGTAGTGTACGGGGCATTAAAGTGTCACTGCCCAATCCCAGCTACCTATCCCTGTACATTACAGAAGTCACGGGATCTGGCCCTTCCGGGTGGGGGGGGCGCTCTCTTGCTGCCTGGCAGTGGGTGCTGGAGGGTGCTTTCCTAGCCGTTCCAAGCTTTTCAGGTTTGAATCGGTCCCGGGAACTCTCTCTCTCTCATCTTGTCTGATTTATTAATCCCAATTGCAATTAAATTGTATATATTGTGTTATCTTGTATTCCGATATTATAGTAAAATAAGTTTTCCTCCATAGATTGTTGCCGCTGTTCTTTTCCTCCCTTCCTTCCTTCCCATTTTGTGGGACTGGGGTGGGGGGGGGAGGGCAGAGGCCTGTCGCCCCTGTCACGGACATAGATTGATCTGGTCAACTCCGTGACAGACACCCAGCACCAACCCCAGCTCACCTGGCCACTGCTCAGCCGCAGCTGGGCCCAGCTCTCACACACGCCGCAGCGCTGCTTCCAGTGGGCTCTCACAGGAAGATCTCTCCATGAAAGCACAGAGCTCGGTCTCAGTGTGCCCCACGCTCACTACAGCACCAGCTCTGCTCCCAGCTGGGGCACAAACGCTCCCAGCCCGGCAACCACTGTGACCTCAGCAAGTGCCTGCATCACCGCTGGGCTTTCATCATAGACAAAGGAGTGGTCACCTCCCACATCCAAAGTGTAGGGAACCTTGAAGTAAAATACTTCAAGGAAATTGCACACACAGATGGCATGTTTTGCTATTCTTTTACACAAAGCAGAAGGGCAAAATGGGAGATACGTGCAGCAGCATCAACACCCCACTTGCTAAAGGAATAGAAAGACAAATATCAAAAGTCAATACGTGATTCTGATACAAGGAGGGAAGCTAATTTTCATATCGCTTTTTATCATTTAAAACAGGCACTCACAGTGGGAAAATCGTAGGCCTCAAATTCTGACATAAAATAAATCACAGAATCACAGAATCACCTGGGTTGGAAGGGACCCCAAGGATCATGTAGTTCCAACCCCCCTGCCTGGCAGGGCCACCAAACATACACATTCAGATCAAGTTGCCCAGGACCCCGTCCAACCTGGCCTTAAACACGTCCAAGGACGGGGCATCCACAACTTCCCTGGGCAGCCCGTTCCAGGGCCTAACCACTCTCCTAGTAAAGAACTTCCCCCTAACATCCAACCTAAATCTTCCCTCCTTCAACTTCAACCGAGCTGCTCTCAAGGACCGCTCCTCCCAGCCTGTACAGGTGCCTGGGGTTCCTCCGGCCCAAATGCAAAACCCTGCACTTTGCCGTGTTGAACCTCATCAGGTTCACCCGAGCCCAGCCCTCCAGCCTGTCGAGGTCCCTCTGAATGGCATCCCTTCCTTCCACCGTATCAACCGCACCACTCAGCTTGGTGTCGTCAGCAAACTTGCTGAGGGTGCACTCAATTCCCTCATCGATGTCATTAATAAAGATGTTAAAGAGCACCGGTCCCAAGACAGACCCTTGGGGGACACCGCTTGTTACCGGCCTCCACCTGGACATAGAGCCATTGACCACCACCCTCTGTCTGCGGCCTTTCAACCAATTGCTCATCCATCGGGTCGTCCACCCATCAAATCCACTTCCCTCCAATTTAGAGATGAGGATGTGGTGGGGGACCATGTCAAAGGCCTTGCTCAGGTCCAGCTAAATGACATCGGTCGCCTTCCCTTCGTCCACCAATGCCGTCACTCCATCATAGAAGGCCACAAGATTAGTTAGGCATGACCTTCCTTTGGTGAAGCCGTGCTGGCTGTCTCGGATCACATGCTCATTCTTTATGTGACCGAGCATGTTGTCCAGGAGGATCTGTTCCATGATCTTCCCAGGCACGGAGGTGAGACTCACCGGCCTGTAGTTCCCCGGGTCCTCCCTGCTCCCCTTCTTGTATATGGGAGTGACGTGACCCTTCCTCCAGACATCCGAGACCTCACCTGACAGCCACGACTTCTCAAATATGATGGAGAGCGGCTCGGCAACCACCTCAGCCAGCTCCTTCAGGACCCTGGGATGCACGCCATCAGGCCCCATAGACTTGTATTCATTCAGTCTGAGGAGGTACTCTCGGACTTGCTCTGCCCTTACAGTGGGGAGGGATTTACCTCCTTGGTCCCCACATAGAGGTTTGGGGATGCAGGGTTCAGGGACGTGAAAAAGACTAGAATCCTGGCCACCAGTGAAGACCGAGGTGAAGAAATCATTCAGCACAGCCACAAAGCAAAGCCACAGCCCTGCCACAAAGGCTGGCTCATCAGCACCCATTACCACAGGAGCACCTGGCAACTCACGCAAAATGAGCCGTGCAGAGAAGACTGCTGCATTTCTTCTTCTCCTGCCCCAGAAATTTGTTTTCCTACCCTAAAAAGGAAAGGATAAAAAACCAGGCAGGGCGCAGGCAGGGCGCAGGCAGGGCGCAGGCAGGGCGCAGGCAGGGCGCAGGCAGGGCGCAGGCAGGGCGCAGGCAGGGCGCAGGCAGGGCGCAGGCAGGGCGCAGGCAGGGCGCAGGCAGGGCGCAGGCAGGGCGCAGGCAGGGCGCAGGCAGGGCGCAGCGCGTGCTGAACCTGCAGAACATTTGACCCTTCCACCGTTCCTCCGAGAGCAATCCAAACCTTCCATATCCACTCCTGCTTTCACCACTGTTCTTACCAAAGCCCTTTTATCAGCTGCGGCTCCTCCCTGTCCTCAGCAATAGCACTCACAGCACATAGATGCATCTCAGCTCCATTTCTTTTCCGCACCCACCCTGTGGGGACCGTGGGTTTCCCATCAGAAGGCTCCACACACACTGCCTTCAGCTCACTGAAAGGAGGCAGAACTGATGCAGTCGGGCTGTCCAACAGAAATCCAGCTTCTCTTCTCATTCCCACAAGCCTTCCAGCAGTTCAGTACACCTGCCCAGCAGAAGTACATTGCCATGCCCTGGATTCTCAGCTGTCTTTTCCACACACTAATCTGTCTACCAACAACGCACACACAGGATCCAAGAAAACAAACAGCTACACTCAGTGATAACCCAGCGCAAGGAAAACTCAGACACAGAACAACCCTAAGTCAAAGCACTACTTCTCCAAAACACTGCCTCAAGCTCCCCCTCAGCTCTTTTCTCAGAAGGCCACTCCTCTGCTTTTTCCTTCTCTTCCTCTGATTGCTTGCACTTCTGTGCAGCCGGAGCTTGGGAGAAAGCTGGGATGTCAACTGCACAGAACTGTCCCAGGAGCCAACAAACAGAAAGCCTGGGCAGAAAGACAGTGCATCAAGTCCAGATGCTTGTTGTGTACCTGTACATGTCCTCGGTGCCTTCTCAAGCTCTGTCTCCTTCCCCAGCCTTTCTGCATGGCCGCACTGCACTGGATGGCTACTGGTGTCAGCTTGTGGCAGGGAGAAAGCAAGAAGCACTTGAAGAGCGACTCTTTGGAGGAAGATTTTGGCACAGTCACACAATTCAATTGCCTGTCCTGCCGCCCGACCCATCCTCTGATTTCCCGTTTCCTGTACAGTGGGACCCTTCTGCTGTCCTTCACAAGGTGTAACAGCACGCTCCTTGGCAGATTTACATCATGCTGTTTTGCCTGTGTGTGCAATCCTCGCTCTTTTCAGATAGTACTACAAGTGTGTAGCATCCCAAATATGTAATTAGCACCTGTCCATGTAATTGAGACTCTTGTCCTGGCAGTTATTTCAGCCTTTTGAGGGGAAGTCCCCTCAGGTAATGGTTGTGCTTCGATTACCTCGTCAGTTGCAGCTATTGCACATCCTGCCTTACTGCTGTCGTTGGCAGACCAGGTGTCTTCTGCATCTTCTGAAGGTTTGTCCTACAGGTCTGACCGGCTGGAAGGTGCAGCTTCAGTTCTTTCATAGCAGTCGTGAAATACTGCTTGTCCAGGAGCTCCGCTAAGGAAGAACACTGGGTTGACAACATCAGTTACAATTATTTCTACATCATCCTGCTCCACCAGGATGTTCTGGGATTGCAGGAACCTTTGGGGTGAGAGCCAATGCCCTCCCTTTACCTCCAGTACAGCAGACACAGCATGGGATATTCAAACTGTCATTCTTTGGGCTAGCATAACTGGAGTGGTTTCCTGAATCCTGAGCACTGGTGCAGCCACCGCCCTCCAGCGCCCGGCCGTCCCTTACTCACCTCATCAGGCTGCTTGGAGAAGAGTGCCCCTGCCCTTCAATAGGGTGCAAGGTTCGGGGCAAGGACTCCCAGGGCTCTTCCTCGTTTTCTATGCGAGCTGATAGCCCTACAGCTTAGGAAATAGAATCATAGAATCACCAAGGTTGGAAAAGACATAAAAGATCACCCAGTCCAACCGTTCACCTCTTACCAACAGCTCCCACTAAACCATGTCCCTCAACACAACATCCAGCCTTTCCTTGAACACCCCCAGGCTCGGTGACTCCACCACCTCCCTGGGCATCCATTCCAGTGCCTGACCACCCTTTCTGAACGCTAATACTTCCTGATATCCAGCCTGAATCTTCCCTGCCGTAGCTTGAAGCCATTCCCTCTGG
The DNA here is from genome assembly GCF_023343835.1 of Lagopus muta. NCBI lineage: Eukaryota > Metazoa > Chordata > Aves > Galliformes > Phasianidae > Lagopus > Lagopus muta. The sequence goes on from NC_064462.1 coordinate 1,098,280, forward strand.
TCCTCACTGCTAAGCTGAACTACGAGTAAAGGAAAAGAACCAGTGGACCTAACCCGCCTGGGGAGTTTCCTGGCTATGTCCCTGACCCAGGAAGGCAGCACACTTCCCAGTGGTTCGGGTCCAGTCTGCAGATGGGGCCCTGTATTCCTCCGAGAAGGGAGTCGCCCACCACGGCCACCCTGCTCTCTTTCCTGGCAGTACCTTTGGCCTGCCTGGCTCGCCAAGTGCATAAACAACCAGATCCCAGATGTCAATCAGTAAGGATACAGAGAGGTCAGGCTGGAAAGATCGTCGCATTAGACAGGGATAATCAGAAATGAACTGAGAGCTTACCTGTGACCTGGGCTCGCGGGAAAAGACTCCAAGAGGGGCAACGTCCAGAGAGAGATCCTTCCCCAGAGGCAGTCGGTCCTTCAGTGGGGCCCAGGAGAGGCGCAGCCAGGCTGCAGCCCTTCTGCTCACACAGCTGAGGTGCCTTCACCTGCGCTCCCGAGGCTGACTCAGTGCTCGTCTCAGGGGATCAAGGAGAGGACGAGACGAGCCTGTATGGTGCAGAGCAGCTGTGGGGCAGGGATGGGGTGGGTGGTGATGCGACGGGGGAAGCGATGCTGGCGTGCAAAGTGTCAGAAAAACTGGGAAAGCATGGGACGAGGTGGAGAAAAAAGATGGGAAATGATGGGAAAGCAAGGGAAAAGAAGAGAAATAGGGAAGTGTGGGAAAAGGGGGGAAATTCTTGGAAGAGCTGGAAAAGTAATTCTTAAAAGCTGTGCAAAGAAAACACAGAAATCAAATCAAGGGAATTCAAAGCAAATAAAAGACAAGAAAAACAAATTAAAGAAAGAAAAGAAGAAGTGAGAGAGCATCACAAAGCAAAGCAGACAAAAGCAAAGCTGAGAAAAAAAACAAAAACAGACAAGCAAAGCAAAGCAATGAAAAGAAAAAAAAGCAACACAAAGCAAAGAAGCATAAAGAAAAAAGCAAACCAAAGCAAAGACGAGGAAAAAAGAAAGAAAACACAGAAAACAACAAGGAAAGAAAAAGCAAATAGGAAAGAAAACCATGGCATAGCAAAGGAAACTACAGCAAAGCACAGCAAAGCATAGAAGAAAAAAACAAAGGCAACGGGAGGATTCTGGGAACTAGCAGACAGGAGGAGGAAGCGAGGCAGAAGGCCAGGCTGTGTCTGCGTGTCCGTCTCGCTGTTTCTCCCAGCTCAGCACTGACTGGGCAGCCTGCTGGACTACTGCTTCTGAGCCACCAGGAGATTCAGTGCAGACAGACACGTGGACGTGAAACCCTGCAGGCTGGAACAGCACAGAGCAGGTGTGTTCCACCAGCCATGCACAACCGCCCTGGTGCCACGGGCACAGCTCCCCCAGAGCTGCACGCCATCAGCAAGAAGCGGGACTCAGATACAGGCTGAACTAACTCATGACCCGTCATTTTCCAGGCATTCACAGCCATATTCATTACGTTCCTGAGAGTTCATTAGCATGCAGACCCTCCCCCCATCGCGCCTGCATCGTGGGGGGAAGATTTGTGGTTTCCATCACAAAGGCTCCTGGTCTTCCTGGCTGCAAACTTCTGACCCTGCAGGAGGAGCAGCCCCCAGGCCCTGTGCACATCTCTCACCTCCCTGCCACACGTCCTCAGGCTGTTCTCAAACCCTGATCTGCATGGCCTTCATCCCTCTCGCTATCCCACACCCAGTGTCTGCCATCCCTTACTTTGCTAACAACCTCCACATCCTTGCCTCTGTAAGCTATCTCTAACTACCCCTATCCTCAGCCCCTGTGAAGTCCTTTTCTCACCTTTCACTTCCTACTGTGGGGCCCTCCTCCCATCCTTCAGACTAAAGTGCAGTGAGGACACTGGCAAGAAGGCAGAGCAGAAATGGAGTTTAGATGCAGGAATGAGGAGCAGTGAGGAGACAGAAGAAAGAAGAACAGAAGTGGAGTGCAGATAGAGAAGGAAGAGTAGTGAGAACAGACACAAAAGCAGAAGTGTAGATGCAGAATAAAGAGCAGTGAGGAAACAAAAAAAGCAGCATCGTAACAGGAATGCAGATGCAGATGAAAGAAGCGAATTCACGGCAAAGAAAACAGCAGAAGAGTTTAGATGCAGAAGAAAGAAACGAATCACAGAACTGTAGGCGTTGGAAGGGACCTCTAGAGATCATTGAGACCAACCCCCTGCCAAAGCAGGTTCCCCACACCAGGTCGCACAGGTTTGAAGAGAAAAGGAATAAAGAACAGCAGAAGAGGGGTAGTAATGCAGAAAAAAGAGGAGTGAGGATGCAAGGAAAACAGCAGAACTGCAGATGCAAATGAAAGAGTGAGGATAAATGGAAGAAAGAGCAGCCAAAGTGGAGAGCGGACACAGAAAGAAGACGTGTGTGAACACAGGGAAGAAAGGAATGCAGACAGAACCAAGAGGAGAGAGGGAAGAAAAAGTAGAAGAGGAAAGCAGATATAGAAGGAAGAAGCAAGGAGATAGGGAAGAAAAAACAACAGAGGAGGAGAGCAGATGAAGAAAAAACAGTGAAAATCAAAGGAAGTAAGAACAGAAGAAGAGGAGTGCAAGTGCACAAGAAAGAGTAGCACACATACAAAGAAGAAAGAACAGCAGATGTGGAGAGCATACGCAGAAGGAAGTGAGGACAGAGGAAAGAAGGAACAGCAGAAGAGTAAAGCTGATGAAGACGAGTGAGGATGCAGGGAAAATACAGCAGAAGAGGAGTGCAGATGGAGAAATAGGAGCGAGGACACAGGAGGAGGAAGAGAAGAGGAGGACTGCAGCTGCAGAAGCAAGAGTAGTGAGGACAGAACAGCAGTAGAGGAGTGCAGCTCAGAAGAAAGGGCAGTGAGTAGACAGGAAAGACAAGCTACAGGAAGGGAGTGCAGATGGAAGAAAGTGCAACAAGGACAGGGGAAAACCAACAACAGTGGAGGGCAGATGCAGAACAAAGTGGAGTGAGAACTGATAGAAGACAGAAAAGGAGGAGTGCAGATACGGAAGAAAAAGGAGAGAGTAGACAGGGAAGGAAGAGCTGCAGAAGGGGAATGCAGATGCAAGTGGAAAGTGAATTCACACGCAAGAAGACAGCAGAAGAGTGCAGATGCAGAAGAAAGAGGAGGTACGAGAAAGGGAAGAAAGAACAGCAGGAGTGCAGGTTAAAAAAAACAGTGAGGATAAAGAGAAGAAAGGACAGCAGAACAGGAGTTCAGGTGCAGAAGAAAGAGGAGTGAGGTGACAGGGAAGAAATGAGAGCAGAACAGGAGTGCAGATACAGAACAAAGCAGTGAGGAGACAAAGAAAGACGACCAAGAGAGGAGTTTAATTATGCAGAAGGAAGAGGAGTGAGGATACAGGGAAGAAAGAACAGCAGAAGAGGAGGGATGCAGGTAAAAGAGCAGCGAGGATATAGGGGAGAAAGAAAAGCAGGAGTGTAAAGCTGATGTAGACAACAAAGGAGTGAGGATGCAGGGGAAAAACAGTAGAAGAGAAATGCAGGTGGAGAAGAAAGAGGATCGAGGGCACAACAATAAACAGCAGAAGAGGAGTGAAGATGCAGGTGAAAGAGCAGTGAGGAGAAGCAGTAAGAAAGATCAGAAGTGGTGGGCAGATGCAGACAAAACGGGAGAGAGGATAGGATAAAGAAAGCAAAGCTGAAGGGGAGTGCAGATGCAGAAAAAAAGGCAAGTGAGGATACAAGGAGGAAAGGAGAGCAGAAGAGGACTGCAGCTGCAGGTGAATGAGAAGTGAGAAGACAGGGATGAAAGATGATGAGAGTGATGCAGAAAAACGAGAAGTGAGGTTACAGGGGAGAAAGGACAGCAGAAGAGAACAGACGCAGAAGAAAGAGGAGAGTGGAGAGAGAGAAGGAAGGAAGAGCAGAAATGGGGTTCAGATGCAGAAGAAAGAGGAAGGGGGGAAGAAAGGAAAGCAGAAAAAGAGTGCAGATGGAGAAGACAGGAGAGAAGACAGGGAAGAAGTATGAGAAAATGATGACTGCAGATGCAGAGTAAAGAGCAGTGAGAAACTGGAAAACAAAGCAGCAAAAGAAAGAGGACTGAGGATTCGGGGAAGGAAGAACTGCAGAAAGGGAGCGTGAATGCAGAAGAACAAAATGAGTGAGGATAAATAGAAGACAGAACAGGAGTAGAGCAGCAAATGAAAGAGTGAGGATACAGGGAAGGAAAGAACAGCAGAAGAGGAGAGCAGATGCAGAATACAAAGCAGTGAGGATACAGAGAAGAATGAACAGCACATGTGGAGTGCATATGCAGAAGAGGAGTGAGGAAACAAGGAAGAAAGAGCAGCAGAAGAGGAGGGAGGATGCAAGGGAAAAAAAAACAAACAGGAGAGTGAGAATGCAGAGGAAAGAGCAGTGAGAATACAAGGCAGAAGGATCAGCCTTAGGAGAGTGCAGATGCACAAGTGAGGATAGAGGGAAGAAAGTACAGCAGAAGAGTAGTGCAGATGCAAATGACAGAGAGAAAAGGCAGGGGAAAAAAAAGCAGCAGAAGAGTGCAAATGGAGAAAGAGAGAAAAGAGAAGAAAACAGGAGAAGAGTGCAGAGACAGATGCAGAAGAAAAAGGAATGATTCTACAGGGAAGCAAGATGAGCAGGAAGAAAGAATAGCAGAAGAGGAGTTCAGATGCAGAAGAAAGAACAGGGAGGAAGCAGAGAAAAATGAATGGGAGAAGAGTGCAGATGCAGATGAAAAACAAGTGAGGAGACTGTAAAGAAGATCAGAAGACGTGGGGAGATGCAGAAGAATGGAGTGAGGACAGAATGAAAAAAGAACAGCTGAAGAGGAGTGCAGATACAGAAGAACGAGAAGTAGGGAAAAAGGAAAAAAGTCCAACAGAAGAGCAGTGTTGATGCAGAGGAAAGAGGAGTGAGGAGGCAGGGAATGAAGAACTGGAGAAGCAGAGGAAGAATGCAGAAGAAAGAGGAGAGAGGATAGAGCGAAAAAAAGAACGGCAGAAGAGGAGTGCAGATGAAGGAAGAGTGAGAATATGGAGAAGAAAAAATAGCCCAATAGGAGCCATGATGTGGAGAATTCATAGCCAGCTGAAGAGGAGCAAGGACAGAGGGAAGAATTACTCAAAGAGCAGAGGACAGCACAAAGAGAGAACTGCAGAGCAGATGAGCCGCTGCTGCAGGAGGATGAAATAATGCAGAAACAGGGCAGAGGAGTGAGGAGGAGAATAGGAAAAGAGCAGGAACAGGCAGGGGAGAACTGAGAGGAGGGAACAGAGGAGCAGGAAGTGCAGAAGGAGGAAGAGGAGAAATAACGGTGCAGAGAAAAGAAAGAAAAGTACAGGAAAAAAAATAGAGAGGAAGGCAGCAGAGAGGAGAAGTTAGAAAAGACAGAAAAGAGAAGGGAGGGAAGGGGTTTCAGGGAAGGGATTGCAAAGGTAGAAAGGAGGAGAAATAGACAAGAGAGAAGTTCAACCGAAGAAGAACTAAAGATAGAAGTGGGAAGTCACGTGCAGAGAGAAGAGGTGAGAGCAAATTCAGTCACTGACAGAAGAAGAAAAAGGAACCTTAGTAACTGTCAGTCTCTATTAAAGCTGGATTCTTTGCAGGACATGCCGTGGTTGTTCGGCTTTTGTTTTTTTGCATTGCTTGCATTCTTTTAGACAATTTAACAACTAAGAACGGTCAGGAACATTCTCAGAACGTTATTTGTGACGTCCCCTTAATCTCAGCTGCTCTGAAATACCCAACTGATACCAAGCGAGAGTCACCTCCTTCCAGGCACCCTGCAAATCCAGCTTCAAGTGTTTCACTTTTCAAAACTCACCTTCACGAAGGAACAAAGATGATCCCATACTTGGCTCAGAATCCTCCTCTGCCATCCAGCGCATCCATTTCCGAGCAGGACACCATCAGTGTGTTGTCATCTGTGCCCATGCCCTAACAAAGCAAAACAGCCACGGACAGCTGCCTACAGAGCCCTTGGAGCAATCCCCGACAGACACAGAGGCTGCAGGCGTCCGCACTCACTGACGTGCTGGGAGCTGATGTCTCTGGGCCCAGTGCACAGCAGCATTTCCTTCGATGCTTTCAGGCCTCCTGACAGCAAACCTCTGCTCCAAAGCATCCTTTGGCCAAGGAATTTGTGCCACGAAGCACAGCGCTTTCTCACCTGACCGCATCCATAAAGCATAACATCAGGCAAACTGTGTCATCCTCCCAAGTGCTGCCATTTCTACAGACTGCTGGCACTGCACAGGTAACAGCTGCCACTGACAACCAGGAGGGGCTTCTGTGGGGGCCAAGGCCAGAGGCGTGGCAACTGCAAACAGAGGCAAGAGCAGACACAGCTTTAAGTTACCTGAGAAACACAAAGGACTCAACCTAGTAAATCCCCACAGAACTGCTTACCCCATTCTGAGGAACAGGGCACACAAAAAAGCAGAGCTCCTTCCCTGCAGGCAGCCAGCCCTTCAATGAGCCTCCCCCTTAGGGAGGGGGGAACCAGGCTGCACCCCTTGGTCATGCAACTCAACAGCTTCCACTGCTCTCCACAGCACAACAGGCTTGGTTGGAGATCAAAGCCTGTGATGTAAAAAAAAAAAATAATACAAGTTTTCGTGCTTCTTTCTCATCTGTGTTATCTGACTGCTGTTTGAACCCAGTGCACTTACAGGGTCTTGCAAATGACAGCTGGAAGCAGCTCCATACAGCACGCACAGCACCCTGCAAGCTCCAGGTGAGTGACAGCAGCCAAGGAGGCCTCTGGGCTCTGCAGGGTCCGAGTGTGGAGCATTGCACACAGGAACAGCTGAGCATCAAGCTGAAGGCACAGCTCCAGAACTAGCCAGCACAAAGAAGCACAGTGGCACAGCTCATTTCCCACACAGTAAGAGCCGTGACGAAAATGCAGATCTGTTCAGCTTTCCTCTCCTGTCCCTGCCTTCTGCCCCATCAGACGGGAGGAACGGCCATGCTTCCACAGACATGTTCCTCTCACAGCCCGCACCCCTCGGCGTGGAGCATTCCCGGCTGCAGGACACAAACAACAGCTCTTGCCAGGCACCATCTGCCAACTGCCATCTTCCTCTGCATATCGCTCCTAGTCATTAGTTGAGAAAACACGATCCTGTTGGCAAACTTTGCTCGTTATACACTCATTAGAAAACCAAAAGCAGCTCCATCCCAAAAGTTATCCACTTCCACAGTGCTAGGACTCCCATTTAGCACGCACGCTGCGGTTTTCAGCCTAGGCTTTTAGAAACAAAGCCAGAAAATTCCACACCGCTCAATACAAGCTATGCAATGATGAGAGTCACTCAAGCTCCGCCCAAAAGGGTGAAAAGCAGCATCAAAATATCTGAAGGAAGGGGGGACGATGAAGGAAGGCAGCACTGCAGAGAAGTCAGGAGAACACCTCTGCTTTCCGGGATCAGGCGGCCAGCGGAGCCTCTCTTCCCCCAGCAGAGACGCCTGCAGGCTGAGGGGCACACGCTCACTTTGCTCAGTGCTGCCCCGAGAAAGTCAGACGGCTCTATGGAGCTGCTCTCTAACTGCTCAGACAGTGTGGGCAGGGCCAGGATTGGTGCGTCCATTGCTTCTGTACCCTGCAGCATTCCCTGATGGAGCTGTGGGAGTTCTGACCCAGCGCCGCCAGTGGAATAACGAGGAGGTGGTGGGATAACGAGGAGGTGGTGCAGTGGCTCACTGGGTGCTGCTGGACAAATCAGGCCATGCGCTCCTTGTGAATGCAAAACTCCAATTGTTTATTGATGGATTGAATCCAGAGTGAGAGTTGGGCTGCTGCCACAAAGCCGCTGCCTGCTGATGCTCCTCCGTTCAGTCCTTCAGCTGCAGCTTCTCCATCATCTCCACAAGGCTGTTTATGGTGGAGAACTGGAAAGAAACAAGGCAAGTGTCAAAGCAGGACACCGCTTCCCCCAGTATTCCACAACCCCCTTCACGTCTGACAGACAGAGAACAAGAGCCGTGTCTGTGCTTGCCAAGGACTCACCTCTGCATGTGCAGCAGCAGCTCTGAGAGCAGCCTTCTTCATTTCTGCTCTCCTCTCTTTCTGTCGTCGTCGTCTTTCTATAGAGCAAGAGAAGAGAAATTCAGTTTGTCAATAGCAAAACCACGGAAACACGGGTACCACGAAAACAGACTGGGAAATCTCTCAGGAACGGGTATTTGCAGTGGGACGAGCAGAAGGCCAGCATGGATTTCATGGGAAAAGATAGGATTACACATTCTGGCACATCCTTTGGACTTGGTAGCCTTCTACTCTTTTCCCCTCCCTGCAGAAGGGAAGAAAAAGCAAAGCAAACCCCAGGCAGACTCCACGTGCTTGACAAGGGAAGCACCTCACCAGGGCAGCTGCAGCACCTTCTTACCTCTTCGCTTTGAGGTCCGGAACCGCTCGGTCGGCACTGGGGCAGGCCCAGGCTGTGCTGATGGAGCTGGCACAGCACCTCTGCTCTGATGAGGGCTCTGAGCCTTCTCCCCATTGTGCTCCACTTTCACTTGTTTGTTGGCAGGACCCAGCTCTGCCTTCTGCTCCTCCTCTTCCACTGCCTTGTGCTTTCTTGCGACCATGATCTTGGAGAGGGAGCAGTTGGCAACTGCAGGAGCAGCTGTTCCCCCTCTGCTGGGACCTGCTGCTTCAGGAAGCCCTCCAGCCTGGAGAGGAGTTTTCATGGAGATTTCGCCATTTGGCTCAGCACCTCTCCCTGTTAGAAACAAGAAAGGGGAAGCAGCAACATTTAAGGAGTCCAGCACTACATTCAGTCTGCAAAATAGGCCACGATACTAGGAAATCTCATCTCCAGTCTCCACAGCAATGCACCTTAGGATCTTGGGTGAACTGTGGGCTTGCATTGTCAACTGGGACAGGAAAGGTAATTGTAATCCCCAGGGATTAAGACCTCAAGCAACATGCAATGACAACAGGCCCAGGAAAGGGCAGACAGAAAGCCTAACTAGAAAGACAGGGCACCAAACCCAGATGCCTGCTGCGTGTCGTACCTCTCTTGGGTGCTGTGCCACTCTCCTTGCTCCTCCCCTGCCTCCCTGCAAGCCTGTTGTCATCAGCTCCTGACAGAAAGGAAACAAGACAGACATGAAGAGCATCTCTTTGCAGGAACATTTTAGCACAGCCAACCACAAACTTCTGCTCCTCAAGCGTAGTTTTTTCAATTTGCCCTTCTGCTGCTACAATGGTCCGCCATTTCTGCAGTCAGCAGAGATCTGCAGTGCCCTTTCCCCTCTCCTCCATCACACGCCCCTTCACGCAGCCCTGTTTAGAGGCAGGTACCCACACCACAGCTCACAAGAGCTTCTTACCTGGGGAGGCTTTCCGTTTCCCCCCATGCCCAGCAGAATTCCATGGACGCGCAGGCTCCATCCCTACAACAACAGATTGAGTGTTGGTTTCCCAGGAGCAGCGCTGTCCTCTTAGCCCACATCCACCCCCCAAAACCAAAAGACACTGTTCTACAGCCAAAACAGAAACTGATGTTTAAACTGCAGGGCGCTTACACAAAGCATTACTGCTCTCATTCCTGCTCAGGTGGCAGCAGAGGAACCCAGCTCTGCCTGACAGCTCTACAAAACGCTGCACAAGTTGAGACATGGGTTTTTTGTCTCTGAAGGGAATTCATTCAGCTCTGAGCGCCACCACTGACACACAGACTTCTGTCTTACTGCTGCCATCAGCTGTCACTGTCAGCCTTCCTAACACTTCCACAATGGTTACTGGACATCCCTACAGCACTGCACCAACTCACAAGTAATACTCATTCTTCCATCCTTCGTGACAGAGGACTGAAGAGACTCACTTTTGCATGGTGCTAAGGATGCTCCATCCCCATCGCGTCCCTCTGCGCGCTGCAAGGCCCAGCTGGCACTGGGGCAGCCTGCTGGCTGCTGCTCCCTAGCATGGGGAACAGCACGGCGCTGCTTCTGAGGAGAGAAAAAAGGAGGGCCCATGGATACAGGCACCAACGTTTGCAAAGAGATGCAGTGTTCCAGATCGTGCCAGAGAGCGCTGAGTTATCACTAAAGGAAACACTGGGAGCGCATTCACAACATCTGCACAAGCTGCAATTTCTGGGCATATCCAGCTTTCTTATCGTTCAGGTGCAGAAGACAGGCGCTCTCAGACATCACTTCAGGGGGTTGCACCAACACACCTGCAAACCCCAGCATTATTCCAAGGGAAACAGTGTCTTCAGGTGCCACAGTTCAACCCGTGCAAAATTACCGTGCGCAGCCTTAGCTCTTCACCATCATTTCTTCCCCACCCTGTACTGCTGCAGGCAGCTAGAACAAACTTCTCAGCAGAAACCCAGAGCAAACATGGCAAACCAGAACCAGGGACAGATGGCAGGAGGGCAGCGCCCGCTCTCGGCTCCCACCCTGCCCCAGCAGCTTAAGGAGCCTGGCAATGCTGTCCTTTTGCTGCACCGCACAAGCCAACTGGTTACTGAGCTCACTAAGGACCAGCAGGGCTCCCCCTGCTCCACCCCTGCCCCTCCAGAACCAGAGAAAGGAAGAAAACCCAAGTTAGAGAAACCCAGCCATACCTTTCCACGCGCAAAGCAGGAATGGCAACTGCGTCTGTGTCCCTGCTGGGACATGCTGGGGAATGTCTCAGAGGAAGCTCACGTTCCTGGGCTCCTCTCCACAGGGACTGACCCCCTGCTGTTGGAAAGAGCTGGCTTCACTCTTCAACTGCCTCAGTCCCCAAAATCTCCTTTGGTAAACCAACCCTGAAGAAAGAACCTGCAGGGGAAAAATAGGAAAAAGCATTTTCCCAGCTTTCTTCTGCTCTGCAGTTTAAGCTATCGGGCAGGGCAATACTCAAAACCAACTGCTAATGACAACTGTCTCCAAAATACATCCAGCTCCCGTACAGCTGCCATGAGTTCTGACAGCAAGCGTTCTTCTCCATCTCCTCCATAGTTTTGCACCTCGAAGCACACGGCTGGTGTTGCTGTCGTGAAGAAAACTCCTTTTGTCTCACCGCCAGCCTGGACAAGGGCTGACGCAGCGTGCCCACCCCAGCCCAGCTTTCCTGCTGAGACACCCAGCACCAACCCCAGCTCACCTGGCCACTGCTCAGCCGCAGCTGGGCCCAGCTCTCACACACGCCGCAGCGCTGCTTCCAGTGGGCTCTCACAGGAAGATCTCTCCATGAAAGCACAGAGCTCGGTCTCAGTGTGCACCACGCTCACTACAGCACCAGCTCTGCTCCCAGCTGGGGCACAAACGCTCCCAGCCTGGCAACCACTGTGACCTCAGCAAGTGCCTGCATCACCGCTGGGCTTTCATCATAGACAAAGGAGTGGTCACCTCCCACATCCAAAGTTTAGGGAACCTTGAAGTAAAATACTTCAAGGAAATTGCACACACAGATGGCATGTTTTGCTATTCTTTTACACAAAGCAGAAGGGCAAAATGGGAGATACATGCAGCAGCATCAACACCCCACTTGCTAAAGGAATAGAAAGACAAATATCAAAAGTCAATACGTGATTCTGATACAAGGAGGGAAACTAATTTTCATATCGCTTTTTATCATTTAAAACAGGCACTCACAGTGGGAAAATCGTAGGCCTCAAATTCTGACATAAAATAAAGCCACAGCCCTGCCACGAAGGCTGGCTCATCAGCACCCATTACCACAGGAGCACCTGGCAACTCACGCAAAATGAGCCGTGCAGAGAAGACTGCTGCATTTCTTCTTCTCCTGCCCCAGAAATTTGTTTTCCTACCCTAAAAAGGAAAGGACAAAAAACCAGGCAGGGCGCAGGCAGGGCACAGCGCGTGCTGAACCTGCAGAACATTTGACCCTTCCACCGTTCCTCCGAGAGCAATCCAAACCTTCCATATCCACTCCTGCTTTCACCACTGTTCTTACCAAAGCCCTTTTATCAGCTGGGGCTCCTCCCTGTCCTCAGCAATAGCACTCACAGCACACAGATGCATCTCAGCTCCATTTCTTTTCCGCACCCACCCTGTGGGGACCGTGGGTTTCCCATCAGAAGGCTCCACACACACTGCCTTCAGCTCAGTGAAAGGAGGCAGAACTGATGCAGTCGGGCTGTCCAACAGAAATCCAGCTTCTCTTCTCATTCCCACAAGCCTTCCAGCAGAAGTACATTGCCATGCCCTGGATTCTCAGCTGTCTTTTCCACACACTAATCTGTCTACCAACAACGCACACACCGGATCCAAGAAAACAAACAGCTACACTCAGTGATAACCCAGCGCAAGGAAAACTCAGACACAGAACAACCCTAAGTCAAAGCACTACTTCTCCAAAACACTGCCTCAAGCTCCCCCTCAGCTCTTTTCTCAGAAGGCCACTCCTCTGCTTTTTCCTTCTCTTCCTCTGATTGCTTGCACTTCTGTGCAGCCGGAGCTTGGGAGAAAGCTGGGATGTCAACTGCACAGAACTGCCCCAGGAGCCAACAAACAGAAAGCCTGGGCAGAAAGACAGTGCATCAAGTCCAGATGCTTGTTGTGTACCTGTACGTGTCCTTGGTGCCTTCTCAAGCTCTGTCTCCTTCCCCAGCCTTTCTGCATGGCCGTGGTGCACTGGATGGCTACTGGTGTCAGCTTGTGGCAGGGAGAAAGCAAGAAGCACTTGAAGAGCAACTCTTTGGAGGAAGATTTTGGCACAGTCACACAATTCAATTGCCTGTCCTGCCGCCCGACCCATCCTCTGATTTCCCGTTTCCTGTACAGTGGGACCCTTCTGCTGTACTTCACAAGGTGTAACAGCACGCTCCTTGGCAGATTTACATCATGCTCTTTTCCCTGTGTGTACAATCCTCGCTCTTTTCAGATAGTACTACAAGTGTGTAGCATCCCAAATATGTAATTAGCATCTGTCCATGTAATTGAGACTCTTGTCCTGGCAGTTATTTCAGCCTTTTGAGGGGAAGTCCCCTCAGGTAATGGTTGTGCTTCGATTACCTCGTCAGTTGCACCTATTGCACATCCTGCCTTACTGCTGTCGTTGGCAGACCAGGTGTCTTCTGCATCTTCTGAAGGTTTGTCCTACAGGTCTGACCGGCTGGAAGGTGCAGCTTCAGTTCTTTCATAGCAGTCGTGAAATACTGCTTGTCCAGGAGCTCCGCTAAGGAAGAACACTGGGTTGACAGCATCAGTTACAATTATTTCTACATCATCCTGCTCCACCAGGATGGCCTGGGATTGCAGGAACCTTTGGGGTGAGAGCCAATGCCCTCCCTTTACCTTCAGTACAGCAGACACAGCATGGGATATTCAAACTGTCATTCTTTGGGCTAGCATAACTGGAGTGGTTTCCTGAATCCTGAGCACTGGTGCAGCCACCGCCCTCCAGCGCCCGGCCGTCCCTTACTCACCTCATCAGGCTGCTTGGAGAAGAGTGCCCCTGCCCTTCAATAGGGTGCAAGGTTCGGGGCAAGGACTCCCAGGGCTCTTCCTCGTTTTCTATGAGAGCTGATAGCCCTACAGCTTAGGAAATAGAATCATAGAATCACCAAGGTTGGAAAAGACATAAAAGATCATCCAGTCCAACCGTTCACCTCTTACCAACAGCTCCCACTAAACCATGTCCCTCAACACAACATCCAGCCTTTCCTTGAACACCCCCAGGCTCGGTGACTCCACCACCTCCCTGGGCATCCATTCCAGTGCCTGACCACCCTTTCTGAACACTAATACTTCCTGATGTCCAGCCTGAATCTCCCCTGCCGCAGCTTGAAACCATTCCCTCTGCTCCTATCACTAATGACATGAGAGAAGAGGCCGACCCTCAGCTCACTACAACCTCCCTTCAGGCAGTCACAGAGAGCAATAAGGTCTCCCCTGAGCTCCTCTTCTCCAGGCTGAACATTCCCAGCTCCTTCAGCCTCTCCTCAGCAGCCCTGTGTTCCAGACCCCTCACCAGCTTTGCTGCCCTCCTTTGAACACGTTCCAGGGCCTCGATGTCTTTCTTGCAGTGAGGGGCCCAAAACTGGACACAGCACTTGAGGTGCGGCCTCACCAGTGCTGAATATAGGGGAACAATCACCTCTCTGCTCCTGCTGGCTGCACTGTTTCTGATGCAAGCCAGGATGCCATTGGCCTTCTTGGCCACCTGGGCACACTGCTGGCTCCTGTTCAGCCGAGCATCCATCAATACCCCCAGGTCCATTTCCTCTACACAGTCCTCCAGCCACACCGCCTCAAGCCTGCAGCGTCGCCTGGGGTTGTTGTAGCCGAAGTGCAGGACCCGGCATTTGGCCTTGTTGAAACTCATCCCATTGGCTTCAGCCCAGCTCTCCAGCCTGTCCAGATCCCTCTGCAAGGCCTCGCTACCCCCAGGCAGATCCACACTTCCAGCCAATTTGGTGTCATCTGCAAATTTACTGCAGGTGCACTCGATGCCCTCATCCAGGTCACCAGTCAAGATATTGAAGAGGACAGGCCCCAGCACCGACCCCTGGGGAACAGCACTCACGACCGGTCGCCAGCTGGATTTCACTCCATTCACCACCACTCTCTGAGCCCGGCCCTCCAGCCAGCTCCTCACCCAGCCGAGAGTGCACCCATCCAAGCCTCGGGCTGCCAGCTTCTGCAGGAGAATGCTGTGGGAGACAGTGCCAAAGGTTTTGCTGAAGTCTAGGTAGACCACATCAACAGCCTTTCCCTCATCCACCAGATGGGTCACTAGATCATAGAAGGAGATCAGGTTGGTCAAACAGGACCTGCCCTTCACGAACCCATGCTGGCTAGGCCTGATCCCCCGCTCATCCCGCACATGCCGTGTGATCTGCTCCATAACCTTCCCTGGCACCGAGGTCAGGCTAAGAGGCCTGTAGTTCCCCGGATCCTCCTTACGACCTTTCTTGTAAATGGAGTCACATTGGCAAGGCTCCAGTCTTCTGGGACCTCACCAGTGCACAAGGAGCGCTGACAGATGATGGAAAGCGGCTCGGCTGTCACCTCCGCCAGTTCCCTCAGCACTCTCGGGTGGATCTCATCTGGCCCCATCGACTTGTGGCAGGCCAGTTGGAGCAGTAGGTCTCTGACTGTTTCTTTCAGAATCACAGGGGGATTAGTGTGGTCCCCAGCCAAGATTACCAGGTCAGAGAGAGGAGTATCCTGAGGATAACTGGTCTGACTTTTAAAGACAGACGTAAAGAAGGCATTCAGAACCTCTGCCTTTTCCTTATCCTCAGTGGTCACATTCCCAGCCTCATCCAGCAAAGAGTGGATGATATCTGGACCCTCTGGCCACACATCCCTCCATAGCCCACCTTATACCCCCATTCAGCCCCCCATAGCCCCTCCCAAACCCCTCCGTGCTCCCCATAGCACTGTTTCCCCATAACATCCTCACAGCCCTCTATTGCCCCAAATCCCCCATATACCCCAATTCCCCACCACAGCCCACGATATATCCATACACCTCCCTATACCTCACAGCTTTCTGTAGCCCCCACTCCCCCATATCCCTCCCCAGCTCTCCACAGCTCCCTCTCCCCCCTCTATTTCCCCATTATCCCCCTATATCTCTCCCATAGCTCCCTATAGCCTCATATCCACCCCATATTCACAGCCCGTCCCGTATTTATCCCACTTCCCCACATCCCATCCTGTCTGCATCCGCATCCCAGTCCCACTCCCAGCCCCTCACCCCGCATGAAGCCAGGTTACGGCTGCCCAGGCGTCCCCTGTCCCGGTGCCGCTCACCGTTCCCCCAGCTCCGGCGCCTCTGTCCTCAGCACCGCGACGCTCGTGCCGCGGTTCCATCTCGGTGCTTCCGGACAGCTCCGGCGCACAGCAGCGGTGCCGCGCGCGGCGACCCGGGCTGCGGGAGTAGCAGCGCCTGAGGGGAAAGCGGGGCGGCTCCGACCCGGCTGCTAACGGCCGTTCCCGCGCGCCGCGCCTCAGCCAATGGGAGCCGGCGGCGCTGCCACTGACCAATGGGAGCCCGGAGGCAGGACAGAGCTGCACCGGACCAATGAGAGCCCGGGGGCGGGGAGGTGCGGGGCCGTTGATAGGAGGAGCACTGGCATGGGGCGGGGCGGTGATGGGGGCGGGACTTCAGGGTGCGCCCTATTGCTATAGGGGGTGGGAGATGGGATTGGGATTGACAGGTGGGAGATGGGGATGGGATGTGGGATTAGGATGTGAAATTTAGGATTGGGATGTGGGATATGGGATGGTTATGGAATGGGAGATCGGTAATTGGAATATATATGGGATGGGCCCTGGGTATGGGATTAGGTTGGGATGGATGTGGGATCAACAGGGGAAGAGTGTGGGATGGACTGGGGAAGAATATGGGGCCGGGGTGATAATGGGATGGATAAGTGTACGGGGACTGCTGAACCACAGCCTGAACCTCTGACCGGTCACCTGAGGCCAGCCCTGAGTCAGCCATGGGAGCACAGGTGAAGGCAATTCACCTGCGCTGCCGGGAGTGGTGGAGCCTGGCTGCACCCCTCCGAGACCCATTTAAGAGCTGACTGCCAGGGGAGAAGGATCCGTTCTGGTGATCCGCTCCACTGGAGTTTACCACATGAGCCTAAGGTAGGGTGAGTGTCTTTCTTTTCTGTTCTAGTATAACTGCATAAGCCGAGCTCTCGGGTATACTGTGTCATCTGTATATTCATTGATTGTATGATAATGTATGGAATGGATGTGGGGATATGGATTTAGGATGGATATGGGGTAGAAGATGGGGATAGGATGTGGGGGTATAGATATGGGATGGAATCAAGATGGTTATGGGGTGGATATGATGGATATGGGATGGGATTGCTATGAGAGGGGGTTGTAGTGGTTATAGGGCCATAGGGGCTATGGGGCCAGAATGCTGTAGTGACATCTGTCTGCAAAGTTCCCCCTGCAGTGTGAGATGTGGAGCTAAAACCTCAGGGAACACAGGCTTTGTTTGGACATCACGTTTTTGTAAGCATTGGGCGACTTTGCTCATCATCCTGCCACCCTGCTAGTTTGGCATGGCAGGAAACGGCAAATCTATTTTGCTCAGTTCTGTTTAGCAGCAGTTTAAGAAATAGGTGAAAAATTAAGCAGGGACCTGATGACAGATTTGCAGATGACAAGATTCACACTCGCTCACTGACGGGACATCCCGTATCAAACCATGAGTGCAGATACTCTCACGCGTGAACACACACGCAAACACGCAAAACAAGTGTGGACAAGTGAACTATCTCAGCACCTACTGCTGTGAAATGAATGCGTGTTGTTAAAACAGATAAGGAAGGAAGGAGGTGGATGGAAGAAGAGCAAGCTGGCTTCTGCTTACAATTTGCCTGCACCTGTTTACAGCAAATACAAGAAGCTGCCATTCCTCCTCAGGTTGTAATCCAGGCTGACTCCAGTGGGCTGACTTTGCCCTGGCCTCCATTGGCAGACAGCCTCGAGCATTTGGCAGTACCTGGGAGGCATCCCTACCAGAGGAGATGCCCATCACAACCTCTGCCACCTCTCTGGGCAACCCATCCCGGTGCTCCCCCACCCTTACCATAACAAAGGCTTCCACATGCCTGCATGGCACTTCCCGAGTTCAAGTTCTAGGCCGCTGCTCGCTGTCCCACCGCTGCACACCACCGAGAAGAGCCTGGCTTCATCCATGTTCCTCCCACCTGCCCTCAGGTATTGGTCAATGTTCACACTCGCTAAGAATCTCTAATTGCGGGGTCTGAGATGATGGAGATCTGCCGGGTGCTTTTCCATACTGGCCCCCTTGGATGGCCAAACCTGGTTCTTTCCCCCAGCTGCACAAACCTGAGCACTTGCTGAACTCACACATTCCAAACTACCCCCATGGGCCGTGATTTGTGTCCAGATGTACCAGGCTGCCAGGAGACGACTGACTCCAGGATTGGCCCCGGGCAATGGGACACGAGGCAGAAGGCAGGGACAATCAGGGCATCCCCTAACGCCCTTATTCACTGCCGTTTGCTACCCAGACGCAAGCAGGGGCGAAGTACAGAAGGAGAACCTTCACGTACTGGTCCTCCACCTTTTGTCCAAGTGCACCAAGCACTGGGAGGCCTGGCTGAAGGGGAGAACGTGGGGCGTGGGATTTGCACCGCCACAGCTGATACAGGCACTCCTGGGGCTAAGGACTGCCCCAGAAACCAGCACTCAGACTCCAAATGAGCCCAACACTGAGTTTTACCAAGCAGAGAAGGAAGAAGCACGAAGTTTAAGCCTTGCACACGGACAAACTTCTGTGCCAGAAGCTCTCGGTTCTTTTCACAGTGGAGGGGGGCAGCCAGAGGCAGGGAGTGGATGCATGGCACCTTGACTCTGATCAGCAAGGAAAGAAGGAGAAACAGAATGCAAACACGGCCAACTTCTACCAGTTCAAGTCTGCTTCAAGACTCTTGCAAAATCTCAGCTAGAAAAAGTGTCACCTCAACAAAAAAGAAAAAGAACAGTGCTGCTTGTTAGTTTTTAAAACTATTTTTAATATACGATAAAACCACGCAGTCGCACTGTCAGTCATCTCAGATCGTCCCAGGAGGAGCTCATCCACATCCTGCTCACACTTCACTTGAACATCAAGTGGAGCGGGGGGTCGTCTTGCAGATGGAGTGAGGCAAGAATTGCGACAGGATGTTGCTGAATTATGGACTCTTTGCATCGACTTAATCATCCGTTTCCAGCAGATCACAGAGCTCGGGAGGCATCGTTGTGTCCAGCTCATCATCTGAAACCTCTGTCACCAGACTGGAAGGGACCAGCCCTCTCGTGCCATCCGTCAGCTCTCCCAGAAACCAGCCGTCCTCATCCACATCTCCAAAGACATAAACGTGCTGCCCGGCAGTCAGAGGAAGCTCGCTTTCTGGGTCCTCATTGGGACCCTCAAAAGGATTGTAGCTATGGCGAGCTAAGAACCTTCGAACTATTGGTGATACTCGTCCTGGGGAACGGAGGGTGAAGGGCAAATGCTCTGCCGCTGATCCTCCGCTCTCACTTCCAGGGCCGTCCTCTGACGGGAAGCAGCACTCACCACTGTTCCCACGGACCTCTTTCATGGCTTGGAGTTCACGCTCCAGGTCTTCCAGACGAGTCTGAACACCTCTGGCCTCTGGGATGGCAGAACGGAACGGACTGGAACTATTGCTGAGGTTCTTGTTGGCTTGGGCAAGGATCTCTCTCGTTGCCTCTCCACTCTCCACTTCATCTCCAGCTGGAACTCCCTCCCAGCTGGTGTCAGGATGAGCTCGCTCTGCTGCTCTCTCTCCCCTCTTGCACACACTGAAAATGAGTTTCAGAAAGCACTACTCACTGACAAGAAATAAGGGCAAGCTTGGAAGACCTTGCGAATAAATCGTGATAGCATACTGCCAGCAGCTGATTCAGCTGCCCAGGATCCCGGCACCACAAGTGCTTCATTGCCACGTGCAGCAATGGAATGGTTGGGGGAAAAAGACAACTCACAGGCATGTGTTCCACGTCCGCGACGCAGCGACGCAGGCCAGCACCAGCACAGAGAGCAGCACAGCTGAGAGCAGCACCATCACTGCCACGTGGCGCTGCCGCACAGATCTGCCAACAGCAGCCTTTGTGCTTTTCCCTGCATTCAGCCCTGGAAGAAACGACAACGTCCCACCTTACCTTCACCTCATTGCCCTCGGGCCGCTTCGTTCCCAAAAGGACAAAGCTCACAGCCCTCTGGGAACTGGGAGCGGTGAGAGGTGAGCAGCATCACACAGGCCTTCTCTGGCACACGGCTGGAACAACTCTGCACACCCCGCTGAGCTCAGCCATTTTCAGAGAGCCGCTCCTGGCCTCTTTTACAACACGTGCTCTGCGCTCACACGCTCGGGTTCGGCTGCTGACCTGATGTGCGAGAGCAGGCAGGAAGCGCCTGCTGGCACCCAGTGACTCTGGTGACACTGGACAGAAATCTCCTGGCATGCCAGTGGTTTGCGCTGCCTGTGTTTGTCCCTTTAGAAAGACATAGGACAGTCGGATGAGATGTGTTCTCACATCGCACATCTGAGCTGACCCAACCCCGAGCTCAGGCCAAGTCTGCTGGCCTCCGCCCCCCAAATCTACCTGCGACCTCCTCTGCTGCCACGGGCATTTGGGCACTCCCACGAATTGCAGGGTGCCTACCCTCTCACGCCTCCTGAGGAATCAACTCTTAAGCAAGGCCCTCACACGCTGTGCTGTGAGCATCACCAACCATCACATTCCACCATCACAGCCAGGCACCTTGCAGGCTGAAATTCAAGCTCCAACAGGAACACCTCCAGAATCGACATCTGCACACGGTTTCCAGCATTAGCAAAGGCAGCCATCCCTGCTTGGGATGCTCATCCTGCCTTGAACTAGCCCAGCTGCAGGCAGGGCTTTGTATTAACAGAATCGCCACACTTGACATTTGCTGCCATCTGGGTCTCCACAAAGCAGCTCTGACAAGTAATGGTCGTGCTGGGGGAGCAGCTGCCCCTGGGTCTCAGCTGGATGCAGAAGTGGCAGCAGACCATCTCTGGTGCTCCCCAGTGCCTGCAAGGCATCGCGTGGAACAGCACTGCAGCACGGCTCTGAGCAATGCCCTCCTGCTGTGCAGGCTGCACACGGACATCAGGCCTCAGCTTCCCGAGTCTCAGTGAACAGACTGAAGTATACCCACCAGGAGCTGCCACTTCCATTTCCTTCAGCAGCTCTCTCGGATGGTAAGACCCCTGGGAGGACTTTCCTCTGTTGGATTCATCCTTTCCCCTTTCCAGACCTGCACGGAACACATGAAGTTAAATGCCATGAGCACGATGTTTTGAAGACCATTGCTGAGTCAGCGCCATCGGTAAAACAAACCACCACCCCTGGGCATCCACCTGGGCTCCAGCGCAGAAACAAACCAGCGACTGAGCAAAGCCCTCCCTGGGGGCACTTCTGCAAGCCATGAAAGCCATTCAGTCATGCACAACAGCATCACTGAACAGCGGAGCGTACGGGGGAAGCAGTGCCATGAAATGGCACCGAAGCGGGCAGTGAGAGCTCTCCAAGGAATTACAGAGCCGTGACTTACCCATGCCATCCGCCCGGGTTTCGGTCTTGGAACTCAGAGGGGAAGCTGGATCACCTCCTCCACTCACACCTGCAAACAAACGCAGCACAGAGCAACTCTAACTAATCCTCCCAATCGGAACGACGTGGGATGCAATCAAAGCAGGGGATTCCTTCGTGACACTGCTCTCTCCCTTCCACACAGGAGCACCTCGGAAACAGTTCCCAGGTACGCGCAGGGGCACCGCGATCCTACAGAACTTACACCGCGTGGGGCTGCCCAGAGGAACGCCCTCCTGGAGCTCAGCCCTCAGCTCGACTGCGTGGTGCCCGCTGGCTCTGCACAAGGCACCGGGAGCAGCTCAGGGCTGGAGCGGCCAGCAACGACGGCTTTGCGAGGCAGCGCGCTGCACTCTGCACACAGCCTGACCCGAACCTTCCCTCCTCTTCCACAGAGGAAGCAGGAAGTCACACGGAAAGAAAATTAAAGCCTGAGTGAAAACTAACAGCTCTCAGGGACTCAGCTGTGGGATCACCCCGCATCTCAGGGACCAGATTGAAGCTGGGCTTTGGTCAGCCACTGCCTGGAGACATGGCTGGAATCCAGGACAGCTGAGAGACGTTCCCATGGCATGTGCCCACCTCTCTTCCTTACTGACCTGAGGTGATGGAAGGGGCTCAATTAATGGCATGGGGCAAAAGTTCCAAAGCTGCAGAGAGGCCCGGTGACCTGACGGCTGGTATTCCACAGCTTTCAAAACACTTTCCCCAGGCCACGGGAAACAATTCTCAGAGACCTCACAGCACAGCATTCAGCTCCTTCCAATTGTCTCACTGGGAGACCTCTGAGATACAGAGGCAAAGCCAACACGACGCCGAGAGCACAGAGCACCCAGGAAACAACAACACCCCATGCTTCCTGTGGAGAAGAACCCACTGGCCGGTGAAAAGCAGAACCCTTGCTGAACTATCAGCTACACATGAACAAATATCAAGGAAACGAAGCCTGGTGACTTACCTCCAGCATTCCCCTCAGGCTCATGGACAGGATTCCATTCTGATTCGCCAGCAGGGCCTGCAGGCACAAGTGTGATCAGACACAGGTGAGGAGAGCTTCCACTGCATGTGGGGGCCTCCTTTGTAACCCTGGCAGACCTGTAAGGTCTGGCCGTGGGTCAGGGAATGGCACAGCCCAAATACGAAGCTCTGGGCTCTCTCAGCTGAAGAGGGGCAGCGGTGACCTTCCCACCGAAATGTGGCAGCTCTCCCAGCAAAGAAACACTCAAGGCTCATCTGTGCAAGCCCTTCAAGGCACAGACAGACTTGGAAGACCTTGCACCCAAATAAACTACGAGGGCATGAGTGTTTCTGCCTTCAAGGAAACAGACACAACTTAACTCTGGGTTGTCCCTTGGGCACAGGCGTGAAATCTGGATCCAGGAAGTCATCCAGAAAGAGAGCACCGAGCTCATCATCTACAATCAAGAACAGACAAGAGAAGGTCCCACTGCACGGCGTGATCTCCTACCCCCGCAGTAACTGGATGTGGGCTGTGGGATGGGCTGGGAGAAGGACTCGGGTCCCAATTTCCAAAGTTGCAGAGCAGCCAGGATGAGCTGCAGGCTGGCACCTGGCAGGGCACACAAGACTCCCTCCAGGCCACGTGCCGCATCCCTCACGGACCGCACGGAAGAAGATGCAGCCCCTCGGGGCTTTCTTACTGGGAGGGCTCTGATGCACACAAAGGAAGGCTGCACTGAAGCCCTGGAGGAAAGCACATCTGTCTCCTCCTCTGGGCTGTGGGCCGGGGCTCTGTGTTGGAAACTGGGAGTCATCTATGGGGAGTACCACAAGCCTGGGACAGAAAACGCTCACGCGTCTCCAGCACACATCTTCTGAGCTCTCCCCAGGATGCCTCCCTCCCAGGATGAAGGCTGTGCTCCAGCCAGCAAGCAGCAGAGCCACGGCCCGACCTGGCGGCACGGCTGGAGCCAGGCCTGGGGAGCAGCGCTGCCACGGGCTCCTGCCCGGCTCCTGCAGTGCAGCCCGTCACCCCCTGCCCAAAGCCCCCAGCCCCTGCCCTGGAAGGCAGCCCAGGGAAGAGCGGCACAGGGCCGTGGGGACACAGCCCGACTTCTCGCCCCAGTGCTGCTCAGGTTTGGTCCCGTCTCTGCCCACCCACCTGCTCCCGGTGCTCGCCACGGAGCAGCGCAGGTCTCCATGAAGCACACGGCCATCAGGAGGAAGAGGAAGACAAGGCGGGCAGGGGCCATGGCCCCCCACACTCGCACCGTGCTTCCACCACCACCGCCACAGCCACAGTGAGTCGCACAGAGCGAAGCCTGCGGCACGGCGTCACAGCCAGGCATTGTGAGCTCAGCACAGCAGAGGGGCACCGCGACCTCACAGCTCTGGGATGGCAGAGGCTCCCCGCTGGCTGCTCCGCTTGTGATGCACTGTGATTGTGGTGCACCAGGGCCGCTGCTTACATCACAGGAACGCAGAACAGCGGAATGAGTTGGGCTGCAAGGGACAGAACTTAGAAGCTCAACCCGGATGCCCTGGGCAGGAATGCCACCCACTGGGGCATGCTGCCCAGCCTGGCCTTGAACAGCTCCAGGGATGGAGCAACCAGAGCTTCGCTCGGCAAACTTTTACAGTGACACCACGAGGGCGTTATTTCCAGTTCGGTGCCCCCGTGACACCGCGGGCCATTGAGAAAGAGATGCCGTACGGAAATGGGGTCTGGATCAAGGATGCTATTGCACAAGTTGTCCATGCACGTGCAATGGGTAAAGCCTCTCCAGCATGGAGAACGATGGCTGAAATATAAACACAGGGAGGCTGACCTTCCCACAAACCCACCAAGTCAAGCGCCGTGTGCTCTCCTTTTTGTTGGTAGATCTGCAGTTTCATCAGTTTTCCTCCAGTTTTCCAGGACCTTGGCTAAGGACATCCCCTTCCTACACCAGATCTATTTCCCATTTTTAGCGTGCTTCCAAGCCTGAATTTAGGAGTGGAAACTGAAGGCTCGCTGGTTAGCACCTCCCATCCCCACAGTCCCAGTGAACTCACCCACTGCTGGCAGCCGGACGCTTTGGGGCAGGGCTCTGATGGCCAGCACCTGCAGGCTCCCACCCGGGGCTCCAGAAACCGTTGCAGCAGTGGCACTCCTGTCACCTTGTGCTGAAGGAATCGTGCCGCTGCCCCTCCAACATTCTCGGCTCAAGCTGTGACTTCTGCTTTCAGTGGATCAGTCTGTCCTTCACCCTCATTTATTTGCAGTTCTTGAGACTTACAGCTCAAGGTGAGCATCTCTGAAGAAGAACCTTGTTACTCTCAATCCCACAGTTTTTACGAGTTGCCACAACCCCATCCTTACACAGTCCCAACTCAAATTGGCCTTTTTAACCAATCCAGTTTTCTGTGCCTGGTGTCTCTCCCTCTTCATTCCCCCTCTCATCCGGTTATTTCCATGGATTAGATAAAGACATTTTGATCACAAAAGAGTGGCAGCTGGCCATGTCCACTGTGCCGTGGCCATTATTAATTGCCTTCAATCAAGCAGAGCTTTCAAACAATACCTTAGAGAACAAAAGCAGCAACTCGGCATATTAGCGGGAAAGAAATCAAGCTTGACTTCCCCGTATAAAACAAGTCCAGAACACTGCATTAGAAAATACCCAGGCTCCTAAATCAACGGACCTGGGTGATTCAGAAAACAAAGCTTCAAGGTTGGATCTCAAAGCTCCACCTGAGACAAACCCCTTTGAAATCCAACCTATGATACCATAAAAATACAACACCAGGGCAACACACCGTGTTACTGGGCCTGACAAGGTCGCTACACCATTGCATACGGGTTTACAATCCTCCACAGAGGACACAATAAGACAAAAATAAAGATTAAAAGGAAAAACAATAATAAAATACAAAAAAAAGAACAAACAAAAAAATCCAAAGCAAACACAAAAAAGGAGAAATAGGAAAAAGAAGTAAAGGCAGCAATATACAAGGGCAACAAACATTGGAGAGAAAAGCAAAAGAGCAATAAAGAAAACGAAACCAAGTGAACAAAGGAAAGCAAACCAATGTGACCCAATGAAGAAAGAGACAATAAACAGAAACAAAAAGAACCGAAATCAACCAGCAGAACAGCAAAGAAATAGGATTCAGTTTGATGGCAAAGCAAAGGTGACGAGAGACTGCGGTGCAGCCAAAAGCTCAGCATCCGTGCTGGCAGGAGGAAAGGGCAGCTGCTGGGTGTGCTGCACCTCCAGCAGAGATGCACTTCGTCAGCCGGCGCCCGTGGAGGAGTCTGCAGCCGTAATGAGGACAAACATCTCTCTGGAGGAAGGGAAAGCGCTCGTCGTCGTGCCGAGGAGGAGCTCAGGGCAGCTACTGGGCATGGACGCTGCAGCCAGCAGAGGAAAAGCCTTGAGTCCGTCTCGAGGAAAGAGGCGAGGACACCCAGGAGGCGTGCAGCCGGCTGTGCCGTCGAGGAAGTGTGTGTTTCCTGATAGATGAAAAACTGAATATGAGCCAGCAGTGTGCTCTTGTGGCTCAGAGGGCAAATGGGATCCTGGGCTCCATCAAAAGAGGGGTGGCCAGCAGGGACAGGGAGGTGATCGTCCCCCTCTGCTCTGCTCTTGTGAGGCCCCATCTGTAGCACTGCGTCCAAGTGTGGAGCCCGCAGTTCAAAAAGGACAGGGAGCTGTTGGAGAGGGTCCAGAGGAGGGACACTAGGATGATCAGGGGACTGGAGCAGCTCCCCTATGAGGACAGGCTGAGGGAGCTGGGCTTGTTCAGCCTGGAGAAGAGAAGGCTGCGGGGTGACCTCATTGCAGCCTTTCAGTACCTACAGGGAGCCTACAAACAGGAGGGGAATCAACTCTTTGAAAGGGTTGATATGTGTAGGACGAGGGGAAATGGTTTTAAGTTGAGGGAGGGGAGATTTAGGTCGGACATCAGGGGGAAATTCTTTACCCAGAGAGTGGTGAGGTGCTGGAACAGAGAGGCTGTGGATGCCCCATCCTTGGAGGTGTTCAAGGCCAGGTTGGATGGGGCCCTGGGCAGCCTGGTTTAGCATTAAATGTGGAGGTACCCCAGGATGCCATTGGCCCTCTTGGCCACAAGGGCACACTGCTGGCTCATGGCAACCTGTCGTCCACCTGGACACCCAGGTTTTGCTTCCAACTTCTTGCTGGCTTGGTCGGCATTGTGCGAATGGCTTTGCATCCTTTCTTCTTCATTATCAGGTCCCATTGGAGGAGCCAGAGGAGGATGGCGTGCCGCTTCCCGGAGACGCAGAAATGCTGTCCAGGCATCCGTGCTCCAGCGCTTGAGAAGATGTGGAGGAAGATGGCGTACCATAAACCAGATAAGCACAGTCAAAATCATAACACCATGACAGGAACCGTGTTTGAGAACAAGAGAAGAGCTGTAGGAGGATGGGGAGATGCTACTCCATCACATACAAATCCTAGCCAGCTACCTGTGCTCCAGCACACGGGAGGAGCTGTAGGAGGATGGGGAGATGCTACACCGACAGATACAAAGCTTAGCCAGCCACCTGTGATGCTGCACATGGGAAGAGCTGTAGAAGAATGTGGTGCTGGTACCCCAAGGAAGAGAAATCCTATCCGCCCAGCCGTGTCCCTGTGTAAGGGACGGGCTGTAGGGGGATCTAAAGCTTCTAACCAGACAGACACAAATTTTAGCCAGCCACCCATGGTTCTGCACAAGGGTGGAGCAGTAGGAGGATTGGGAGATTCTACTCCGACAAACCTTAGCCAGCCGTCTGTGCTCCAGAACATGAAAGGAACTGGAGCCGGATGGGGGGGCACTTCTCCGACAAATATTAACCTTAGCCAGCCATCTGTGATCCAGCACACGGAAGGAGCTGAAAAAGGATTGAGTGATGGCTACCCAGATAGACACAAATCCTAGCCAGCCCCAGCACATGGGAGGTGATGGAGGAGGACGTGTTGTTCGTGCCCAGAGAAACACAAACCTTCTCCAGCCAGCCGTGCTGCAGCGCAAAGGAGGATCTGCAGGAGGACGGGGTGCTCCCGCAGCTGTTGTGCAGCCTCCTGTGCTCACAAAGAGCTCCTCAGGTGGCAGCTGCAATGGAGGAGGACTCTCTGGTGCCTCCGGGGTTGGAGCAGCAGGCAAGAAAGGCGCAGCGTCCTTGCAGAAAGCGAGCTCTGCGTTAAGCGGTGCAAACCCGGCTGATGAGCACAGAGATGGACAGCAGAGACTTGCGTAAGTGACGACCCTGTCCCCTGGGAAGCACTCGCAACGAGCTGCTTAAGTGCTTACTGGCTTCCTGTGGATAATGGAGAGGATGCGTTCCGGGGGATGGAAGGTGGGACGTGGGGGGGACCATAGGAAGCACAGGGGTTTTGTTTCTCTTCCAGACCTGTTGTGATTTACTTGCGATAAAACGCTTTGTTGGACAACTGTGTGTCCAGCAGAGCGACTGCTGTGTCTTTCAAGATAGCTGTAGCATTCTTCAGCTGTTCCCTCTGAGCAGCGTCCTATGGAATTCATTGGCACGGCTTTGGCTATTTGAGTTTGACTTTGCTTTTTGCCCTTTGGCTTCTGACTGTGTAATTTCTTCTTTTGCTGTCATGTTGTGTTTCCTAGTGACTGGGTAGCAGAAGACATGGCAACCTGGGAATCTTCTGGACAGTGGATGTTTTCGTGTTACTGTCCTGAGAAGGGCAAGCCTAATGTTTCAGGTCAGTCCCGTTTTTAGGAGTGCTGCTACTGTTCAGGCTGCATTTCTATCCTTGTCCACACTGCTGTGCCTCAATGGAAGCACTGCAAGGTGAGGACGTGCCTTGTGATGCAACAGGTAGGGGCACTGGATTACGGTATTTCCTTGGTGTGTTTGCACCCCTGAAGTTGCCCCAGGAGTCCTTTCTGTGTCTCCAAGTAGAGCTGACTGGTCCCAGGCAGTGTAGCAAGGGCAGTTTCTTCTGTAACTCTAGAGGGCAATTTTGTATTTGTGTTGTATTCCCTTTGGAGCATGCTGATTGTTTGCCTCCCTGCAGGCTTTCCAGAGATCTCCCCTGAGGAGCTGTGCCTGGGGTATGACACCTGCAGTGCCAAGGAGGGCACAGGACTCTACGTAAGTATTTGGAACAACTGAGCTTTCTGTGACGCGTTCAGGGTAGCAGTGGTTCCTGTGCTTCAGGTGGCCGCTCTTGACTCAGCGAATGCCCAACTCGAGGGGAACGTAAGAACGCCCTCATACCTTCACTGTTCTGTGCAGCGAGTAGAAAACAGCAGGAGCTGCTGGCCTGAAGGCTTTGCCATCACTGAGCAACCTGATGTGGCCATAGGTGTCCCTGTTCACTGCAGGGGAGTTGGGTCAGATGGCTTTAAAGGTCCCTCCTGACTCAAACAGGTCTATGATTCTTCCTGCCTCTTCCTGATAACTGTGTGGCACAGGCCTCACCAATGATGCAGGTACAAAACGTATTATCCAAAGCAGGAGTTTCTGCTCATGAAGTGGGGCAAGACCTGAATTGTCCAGTCTGAAATTTCCTTGCAGTAGCTCAGATCACTCTTGTTCCCCCTTTTAAAGAAGGAAAAAAAAGAAAGAAGAAAAAAAAAGACCCAAATAAGAAAAAACCAAAAGCCATGCTTAACAAAAGCATGTTTGTGTTTTCCCACATTTAGATACACGCTGTCCATCAGTATGTGCAACAATGGAGAACCAGGCTGCAGGAGCTGAAGGCTTTAAATGCCTGGAGAACAGCATCGATGGTAAGAGTTAAGGAAAGGTAAAATACTTCTGTTCCTGATGTTGCTTTTCTCTTAAATTTGGAGTGAAGGTTTTTCTTAGGATTCCCATTTTAGGCAGAGCTCAGGGTTCAGACTTCAGCACAGATGATTGTTCCGTGCTCAGAGAGCAGACTGAGCCAAAGCAGCGATGCAGATAGAGTCACGGAACAAACTAGAGCAAGGGAGAGAAGAATGAGAGCTCCAGAGGTTCTGGTGATGGCAATTACTTTTTGCCAACAGATTCCTGCTTCTAGGGTGTTTGCAGACAGCAGCCTGAGAGCATTTTGTTTAAAGCTGCCATTGCTTGTGGCCAGCGTTTGGTTCAGTTTCTCAGTTACGTTCAGTTGGTCGGCACACGTGGGTTTTTGCTTTAAGCGTGGATTGAAAGATGCTTGCCTGTGTTGGAATGTAGTTTTCATGGATGTATTTGGAACTTTTTCAGCTACTTTGGAGAGAGAAAGCGGTCACTCCACCATTACCTTCTCTTGGACTGGGAGGACAGCAAGCACCAAGCCCTGGGTTCCCAAGTAAGTTTCTGCATAAGGAACCAGCGATTAAACAGGCGCTGATAAGCGTTCTTCTGCAGCACTGAAACGCAGCAGTGTTTCAGTATGGCAGGTGCACCCATCCTGAGCCTTCCCATCCATTTCCTCACTGCAGGCTCTCCAGCCAACAGCAGCGGTGCTGCCCGCTTGTCCTTGCAAATCCCAGCATCTCATCTGGAAGCGCTCCAGCTGTGGGGAGCTCTGCTGCTGCCTCCAGTCCTCCTGCCCTCGGGGTGACGTCCTCCCACAGCTGTCCCCATTCCGTTGGGACTGGGGATTCTGCAGCTCCATCCGCAGCCTCACTTCACGCTCCTGGAACGGCCGCTGGCCGTGGACTTCTGGGCTTCCGGGCCCTGGGAGCCCTGCTGCGGCAAATCCTTCCAGCACCGCTCCGCTTGCTGTCGCTGCTCCCAAGGCAGCTACAGAACCTTCTCACCCGGGTGCAAGCAGTGCTTCGGCCGCACCGACTGCCGGTGCCTCTGCACACAGCGCCGCGTCCGCGCCTCTGCATCCACACGGCATCAGAGCAGGCAGCTCTGCACACCGAGGAGGGAACGAACGGCCGGAGAGCTGGAACAGTTCAGAGCCAAGTTCACGCTAGGAAAGGTCCCTGAGACCACCACCTGCAGAGCTTTTATATGATAAGGATTTAAGTTAATTCTGAAGTTATATGTCTTAATTCCATAGGATTTAAGTTAATTCTGAAGTTATATGCCTTAATTAAATATAAATAAATGTATTATATTATTTATTTACATATGCCTTAATTAAATATAAATAATTATATTATATTATTTACATAATATATAAATAAAAGTTATTCTGTGACTCTTCCAATAAACAATGTTGTGATGGAGCAGTGAGCTGGAATGCTTTTCTGTGTCTTAAGTTCTCATTTAATCTCTTTAGTCTTCTGTAAATCAATGATGATGCAGGTGTTATAATTAAGAAGCATACAAGAGAGTTTGGCTAAGCAGGTCATTACACCACAAAGAAGAGATGAAGGGCTTACCCTTATCCTGGGCTCACTGGAAAACTCCAAAGGAGGGATCTCCAGAAAGAGATCCTTCCCTGCTGGCAGTCAGCTCTTCAGTAGGATACCTGGGACTAACAGGATTACTGAAACAATGCCTAAGTAATGCTGCACTTCCATGAACAGAGTGCAATCTGCCTCTGCTGACTCAGAACAGAAGAACACTGTTCTACGTCAGTTCTCCCCCATTTTTGAAAGAAATATTTTACCTTTAAAAGGCCTCATACTCCAGTGCTGTACCTGTACTTGGCTCCATGCTCAGCTTTCGGACACAGCTGACCACTCTTCTTTGCACTGCTCTCCCAGATCATACAGTCTGCAGTTTGGGTGCCATGAGTTGTACCTACGGTGGGATTCAGCCATCATTACACATCTCTAAGCTGAAGGCTCTTTCTTGGCCTCTGTCACTGTTCAGTGTCTGAGAGAGCTTCCAGCTGGCAGTTTCACATCTGCCTACACAAAGCTTTGAAAATCACTGCGTTTAGCTGAGTGTCTGACTGATGGAATGAGAGAATATTAAAGTCCAGGCAAGCATCAGACCCAAAGCACAAAAAGGCTCTTTCCAAACCAAGGAGCATCTGGAAGTCAAAACAGCTGATCTCTGAGTAATGCTGTGAACTCTGGGTGCAGCATTTCACAGATAGGACAACAAAATAACAAGACTTGCTACGATTTCTCTTTGTTCTGTACACTTGTCATCTTTGCCTGACTTTGAGAAATTGATGTGGTGAGAGGGATATTATTATTTGAAACTGAAATCAATCAGTGGTTAATAAACCATATCTTTTAGACTGCATCCTTTGGATTTTGCATACTACGGGAAGAAAAAACAAAACAGTTTCTGTGGGCAAAAGTCCACGCAAGAAGGACTTCTTACCATTCGCTTCAGCTCTTCTGCAGCACGTGGTGATTCTGTCCCTTTCACTGTGAAGAATTTTGTTCCCTGCAACCAAAATAAGAATCAATGGTTGCCAGCACCTGACAGAAATTTATTTGTTCTGTGGCACCGATGGATCACAACAAGGACATGTAGTAAGATTCTATGCAGCAATTAAGATGAGCTCTGGGAATGAAGTGTTTGGCAATGCACTTCAGGCTGATTACGAAACTGTAAGTAACAGAACCCAAAACTCCTGAGCAGGGAATTGTACCCTGTTCTCTGCACTACCCCTCCTAGTTTAAATGAGAGCCCTACCAGAAAATTGACTCAAAGCTC
This sequence comes from Lagopus muta, assembly GCF_023343835.1. Lineage (NCBI taxonomy): Eukaryota > Metazoa > Chordata > Aves > Galliformes > Phasianidae > Lagopus > Lagopus muta. Next base: position 1,129,893 of record NC_064462.1, read on the forward strand.
CTGCAACAACTAATGACTGCCATACATTCTACCAATTAACGGGGCTTGACACTAAATTCATCACAGAGAAATTGTGCTGAATAGGGGCTGTCACCACAAACTTGCAATTACTAAAATCAATAAAAGATTCCTATCAGAAAGATATTATTAACATTTTACCACTCCACTTTTAAGTAACTCATCACTCATAAAGTGAATGAACGCTGAACTGCTGCTGACAAATGACGTGCTTTCATATTCTGCATCTCAGTGAAATGTCCTCAGCTTTGATCACGGCTGTTGTTAATCCTGATGTTCAAGACTCTCCTTTGCAAGTCCTGGAAAGCAATTCCTGGAATCATTGCCCCTCAGAGCCAAATGAAGAATAATTCTACTTCTCGATTTTTAAGAAATCAGTACTGAGCTCGTTTTCCTAGACATCTCTTCCAAATTGGTAAAGACAACTTTGTATTCTAAAGGTAACAGAAAATGAAAATAAACCCAGTTGGAACTGTCTGACTTCTATTTAATGCCTATGACTTCCTCCTGGATTGCCACTCTCTTGCCCATCTCTCACTGTCTTCCTCTCCAAAAGCTCTGCAGCCATTTGGAGCATGAAAGAACACGGACTGAGAATGCCTCAGTGATGGTGAGGCAGCAAAACAGGTCACAGGACAGAGCCAGTGAGCGGATGAGTGGTGCTGCACCCCAGCCTGCCATCTAATTAGCAGCTCAGACAATGAAGATTTTGGAGCTTTGTCTTCGTACAAGAAAAGCAGTTGGCTTCCTTTTAGAAAAAAATATTTCCGTCACAATTTTTCTTTCCTTCCTGAAATCCTTACAGAAAAAACAAACTCAAACCGTACAGAAATAAGCTTCTCTGATACCTGATCTTCACTTTACTTACTGCCACTCAGTAGAGTGAGTACCAGAAGAGACCTCCTGACCAATGACTGATGTCCCATCCTTCCTCTACTCGCCATCCTTTCTTTCTTCTTTATTCCAAACCGTCACATTTACTCTGCCTAGCCATGGAGGATTTTGGACAACAGTCTGTTGGAACAACGTGCTTCAGATAGGCAGTTTCATTGTTTGCTTTGCTATAGAGTGGACAAGTTATTACAGTGATTTAGATCAACTCAAAAGAAAACACGCATGGGGAAAAGCCTGATCTCTGCAGACCATGGGGCCTTTCTTTGTGTCTGTTATTATAAGAAGATGATGCTGAGGTCACTCGCTCTAGGGTTTGCTATAGACATGAACAAGGAGTAAATTAAAATTAAACACAGTCAATATTCATGATTTAATTAGAATCAAGTCCAATTCATAATTCTAGGGAACACACTGGCATTGCTTTCCTCTACCGTTACGATGCTGCTCTCACAGATAGGAATCCAGAGCAAATAGGAAGGATTTGACAAGGACAGGGATCATCCTCCCTCTCTCTCAAAGTTTTCCAGAACAGCACGCAGAAAACTGTCCCTATTTCCATCTACAGCAAATTCTTTTTACCCTGTTAGGAAGATAGGAGCAAGGGAGAAATGATAACCAGGCAGGTGCTGCAACTAAAGCTCAGCCTGCCTTTTCATTTCATGCACATTTGATACCAGTTTTTGATCCAGTGACACAGTTGCAACTATCCAGGCAAAATCATCTCTCTGTCCTTGAGAAGTCCTTTAAACTACAGCTGTACTCCAGAGCCTTCTGCTGCACACAGTTTGCGTGGTATCATGAGTGGCTTCTGCAGTGGTCCAACACCACCAGCACACAACCAACCTGACACTGGTTGAGTAGAGCTTCAGACCATTTCCAAGCCACTCTTCACTTCTGTTTGTACGCTTTCCTAACGCTGTTCCCCTCTGTTAATAAATGTCACAATCAGGCTTGCAGTGCCTGAGCCATTGCCCCTAGCAGGAATGTGAAACACAATCAGCTCCACAGCAAGATCCATGCAAGGCTAGAGTATCTACATATCTGAAAACCTTTTGTTGATGCTCTGCACTGACCTCTGACTGCCTGTAAGACCATGCAGGTGAACTTCCAGCTAAAATGCCAGTCTTAAAAGGAATGACATTTTGGGACCAACAGGAGCAACTGTTGCTGGAGAGGCATGCTGTGACACAGCTGGACGCTGACAAAACCAGCCATGATGAGGAACGGAGGGGATGGCTGGAATACAGCAGGCACACTCACTGTGATGAGAGATGGCCCAGATGAGGCTGGGAGATGGACATGGGGGACAGATCACTCAGCACAGCCTGCTCTGTTGGCTCATCTGGCTCAGCAGGGATGGCCTCCTTTCCCACAACAGCAGCAGCAGAGGTTTCCTCCACCTTGACTTCCCCAGGTGGAGCTTCTTCAGCCTCAGTCTTTTGTTTTACGGATTTCTAAGTAAACAGTGGAAAATTTGTTGAGGAGCTCATGATGGTGGGGAGGGAAGAAGGGAATGGGAGCTCTGCCTGGCATTACAGTGCTGCTTCACTCCTAGCAGACTCAGTGCCAATGGCTTTGCCAGGAAGAGGACAGCCTTACATTACCAATGATCACCTACAGAGCATCTTCATTCTCAGTGTCCTGCACAGAAACTGAGTCAGCCCTACATCCCTCCCTTGCAAGGAAAGAGAGTGCTAGCTTCCTGAGTTATTGAAAGCAGCAGCAGAAGTGGGGGAGAAGTACTCAGTTTGCTCAGAAATGCTCTAGAAAGTGAGGGCAAAGTGAGGAGTGTCCCAAAGTATGATTTCAAACAGGATTTTTGAAATTATCCCCTATCCCCCTAATTCCACTAGTTCTCAGACAAAAAGATCCCTTCTCTGCTGAAAGTAAGAAACACGTTGCAGACTCCGTTTTCACATAGGCAAGTACTAACTGCACGAATTCTGACATTGAACATCATAGAATCATAGAATGGCTCAAATTGCAAGGCACCTAAAGACCATTCAGTTCCAATCCCCCTTCTATGGGTCACCATTAGATCAGGATGATCAGGACCAGAGGCATCCAGAGCTTTTCCAGGCAGCCTGTTCCAGTACCTCACCACCTTCTGAGTGAAAAAAGTCATCCCTAGTTTCTTTTAATGCTTATTGCATCCTGAGACCTCAGTCACCTACAAAGCTTCCGTTTATGGGCCACGCTTCTTCTGCAATTCTTACCCTCTACAATTCTGGCCTATGCTTATTCTTTAGGAAGCGTATCTGGTAAACATCACCAGTCCTGCAAGATGTTTGGTCCTGCAGCAAAACAGCAGAAGTGCTATTTCTGCTGGGGACAAAGCCTTGCAAACTGTATAACCAAGATGTTATAATTGCAATATAATCAAAAGAGTAAGGCAAAGCAAACAGGGATCACAAAAGAGAATAAGTAGAAGAGCTTACCCTTGGGTTGAGCTCACTAGAAGATATCAAAGAGGAGGATCTCCAGAAGAGATCCTTCCCCTCTGGTAGCCAGCTCTTAAAAGGTCCAGGAGGGGTGGAGCCTGGCTCCACCCCTTCCGGTAGCACAGGTGAATTGCCTTCACCTGTGCTCCTCTGGCTGACTCATGGCTCACCTCAGGTGATCAATCAGAGGTTCAGGCCGTGACTCAGCAGTTGCCATACACTCCACCCCTTCACGGCGTGAACCAATGATCAGGTTAACAAAAGGGTAAGCTTTCCCTAATACAGAGATCCGGTATATCGCGACGCTTATACAATTTTATCGCGACGTATGTTGGTACAGTTCAAGACAAGTGATGATTAGTGGATGTCCATACTCTTCTATGGGCCAGTGCTCGATGATGTGCCTGGAGGCATGAGGTCCTGAGGTGCAAGTCCATTCTATGTTCCATCAGTCCCATGCAGACCATCACCGGGTGTTGTACGTGATCTGACAGCAACACTGGAACGCTTGATGGCATTTTGTTCCTTCCGGTGGTCCTGAAGGCTCACAGACTCACGGGGAGTAATACAGATGTTTTACAGGTACCAGGAGGGGAAGGTCTGCTCTCCAGGGCAAGATACAGGCCGTATTTCTGTCTTGGGTCAACACTTCCGCTTGTACTGGGGCACGTCCTGGCCGCCTGTACCACACCTTTTTGCCGGATATCTGCGGCTGCATAACGATATCAGGCACCAAAGGAGGTGCCCTGATCTGCCACAGGGACATAATGGGGGTCCCTTTAGCAATAAAGATCGGAGTGTTGACCATAATATCAGTAGGCCATGTACCTATTACTGGAGGGACTACTGAGCCTCCCACCTCCAATAGTCTCCCCCAAGGTGCAAGTAGGCCACACCACTTGGGTCCTACCTGCACCTTCCAGGGCCATTTTATTTTATGGGTACCTGGCTCTAAGTTTTCAGGGGCAGGGAGCAGAAGATTATTTTCATTACCAATTTGGGGTCTTACCTGATGATCAGTGCCCGTAATTTGGATCCTAAGCGGGGTGGCCCATGTCGTCTGCAACATTCTCAGGGCACTGGGTCTGCCATCTCGAGGTCTTTCATTCAGGTCCCGCAGGGTTTCATACAGTCTTTTTGTCCACTCCTGCAAGGACTGGGAGTCTGTCTTCAGGGCAGCCTTAAGAATACCATTATAACGTTCGATGAGGCCTGCCCCTGTTGGATTATATGGCAGGTGGAATCGCCATTCGATGTTATTTTCTTCTGCCCAGCGCTGTATCGTTGCACCAGTAAAATGAGTCCCTTGGTCGCTCTCGATGACTTGAGGTGTCCCGTAGGCAGACATCAGTTTAGTGAGTGCCTTGATGGTATATGCCTGGTTTGCTTTCGGTACTGGATAGGCCTGCAGTAGCCCACTTGCAGTGTCGACACAGGTCAGGGCATATCTTGCCCCTTCGGAACGAGGAAGGGGCCCGATGTAATCGACCTGCCATCGCTGGAGAGGATTGTGTCCCCTAGCAAGATGGGCTGTTGTTTCGGGCAACGATCTCGGTCTCATCTTGGAGCAAGCGTCGCAATCCTGGCATGCCTGGACGATATCAGATAGTTGTATGGGCAGTCCCCATGCTTTAGCAGCTGCCCACATTGTCTTTTGTCCAGCATGCCGTAGCTTCTGATGTAGCCAGCGGGCGATGTTCTCAGATGGTGAATTCTCAATCCATCGAACTCGGGCCAATGTGTCGGCTTCATCGTTTCCCGGTGACTGTAGGGGCTGATGACCAGAAACATGGTAGACACGTACAGTCCTGTGTTTGACCGTATTCCATATATCTAACCACATGTCTTTGCCCCAGATCGGTCGGGCGTGGATAGTCCATTCCTGGGTGGCCCACTGTGCAATCCAGAGAGTGAGCCCCCGGTACACAGCCCAACTATCTGTGCAGATGTTCAGGATACCATCACCGGGTTCCTTGGTTATAACCATCCACACGGCTCGCAGTTCTGCCCATTGGCTGCTCTGACCATCCCCCTCATCGAACCAGATTGTCTCGGTGGAAGGATGGTATGCTATTGCTCTCCACTTGCTCGGGTTGCCCTTGCTGGACCCATCTGTGTACCAGGCATCTTCAGGGATAGGATATTTTCCCTCGTGAACGGGACTCTTCTCTGGTGGAGCGACCAGTATTTCTTTTGGTGCATCACTGTGATATGTAACTGGGCCTACGATCTTCTGAAGTTCTTCTTTCAAGGGGGATGAAGACAGACTGCTCCTTTGGCTGAGATAGGCGACCCATCGTGCCACTGTTTGTGCTTGGGCCACCCCTGTCTTAGGAAGGTGGGTCAGATCCTTCACCCACCCCTGAATTGGCAGAGTGGTCTTGACTATAACTGCAGCTGTCTGAGTTATTGGCTCTACTGCCTGTAATGCCGAATAGGCAGCCAATAACTGTTTTTCAATCATACTGTATCTTTCTTCTGCTCCGTGCCAAACCTGAGACCAGAAACCAATGGGGATCCGAACAGAACTCTGGCGCTGCCACAGGCCCCAACCGAAGCCGTCTTGAGTAACATGAACGTCCAACTCGGCTGGGAGGGTAGGATCGAATATACCCAATGCCTGAGCTTGTTTAACTGCCAGTTTTGCTTGTTGGAAAGCATCCTGTTCGGTTTTCCCCCAGTCCCATAGCTGCCCCTTTTTTGTGAGTCTGTATAATGGCCTTAGCAGCTGCGCTAGGTGAGGTATAAAGGAACGCCAATAACCCAATATACCTAGAAACTCTTGCAGCTGCTTTGATGTTGTAGGGACTGGAAATGCCTGAACCTTATCTATAACAGCACTGGGTAGCACTTTGGTCTTTCCTGACCAAACCACCCCCAGGAATTTTACGGACAGGCCTGGACCTTGCACCTTTTGGGGATTTATAGCCCATCCCCTTTGTTGCAAATAGGCAGTTAATGAATCAGCTGCCTGTCCAACTACCTCCAGTGAGTCGGATGTCAACAGGAGATCATCAATATAATGATATAGGTTAACATCATCAGGTTTTCTCCAGTCAGCCAGGTCACGCGCCACTAGATTATGACAATACGTTGGTGAATGCACGTACCCCTGTGGCAGGACCTGAAAGGTCCACTGCCTGCCTCCCCACGTAAACGCAAACTGATCTTGCGATTCCTCAGCAATTGGGATACTGAAGAATGCATTTGCTAGATCTAGGACACAATGATAGGTTTTTATCTCCCTACTCAATGTGTCCATTAGGGAAGCAATATTGGGTACGGCCGCATGAATAGGCGGCGTGACCTTATTTAATTCTCTGTAATCTACTGTCATCCTCCATGTGCCATCCGACTTTCGCACTGGCCATATGGGGGAGTTATACGGGCTGTGTGCAGGTCTTATAATGCCCACTTTTTCTAATTCCTGCACCGTTCTCGATATTTCATCTTGCCCACCCGGGAGTCTATACTGTCTAACATTAGTAATCTGGCGCGGTTTCGGCAGGCAAACAGGCTCATGTTTCGCATGGCCTCTTAATATTGCCTGCACCGCCCGGATACTGATACATCTTTGTCGAAGTCTGAACTCTCCCACAGTTGTTTGGAGAGCCAGACCCCATAGAATGTCTATGCCCAGGATGTATTCTTGGACTGGGGCAATAGACACCTTGTACTCCCGGGGTGGGAGACGCCCAACCCCCAATTTTAACCATGTTTGGGTGACAGGAATAGTCTGTCCCCCAAAACCACCAATCATCACTCTGTCGCCATGAAATTTTCCTGGATCTCCATAGATAATTGATGTTTCTGCTCCAGTATCCACTAATGCCATAACTCTCTGAATATTTTTTCGGGACCAATAAATTGTTAATTCTACATAGGGCCTCCGGTCCCGTCTGGAGGCCCTACGGGGACTAACACCCCTCGTCACTGCATGAATTGTGCTAGGGCCAGTTCTTTTGCTTCTGATGGCTCAGGCATTGTGGCCCGAGACACCTGAGGTGGCTTCTTTTTCCTGTTAGGAATAATAAAATCTTCTAGGTTCCATGTTGTTGTTGGAACCCTCTCTATAGCTCTTACCCTTGATTTCTTAGGGTAGCTCTGGAATTTTTGATTGTCCTTTAGTTGTCTCCAGAGCTGGAGAAGGACGTGGTTGGGCTGGCGGTCGATCTTAGCAAATTGGACCCCAGCCCGAATTAAATCATTAAACATTTGTTTTCGGGATACCCTTATGGGTCCCGATCGAGGAGCTCGAGTAGCCGGCATTCTGGTTTTATTTACCGGCAGGACCTCTGCTTCCTCCAAAAACCGAATATTGCGCCTAGTCCGCAGGCGTTCTGTTTCTCCCAAATCGGCAACTAACTGGGCAGCCTGCTGGACTACGGCTTCTGATGCTACAAGGGGATTTAATATCGAAACTAGGGTGCCGTACAGATGGGAGGGAGCTTGCTGTAGAATTAAATCTCTCATCCCTGCCGAAAATTTAACCATATCAGGGCCATCAAATGTATCTTCATAGATGGCCTCTCTTACACCCAGTTCACGGATATAGTTCTGAAGGTCCTCCATGGAGGACCACATACCTGTATGTAACGGTATGTCTGATTTATTCGGCCATACCATACGGCAGGCCGCCATTAACCATTCTAGTATGGAATGGTTTTCATCACGATATTGATTGCCCACGTATAACCTTTGCCTAAGAGCAGGATGGACAGTCATGGTGGCCAACTTAAATATTTCTGGGCCATTCACCACGACACTTTCTGCCCCAGAATCCCACAGTCTCAATAACCAAGCCGGCACACTTTCTCTGGGCTTCTGCCGAAATCGTTGTACTAAGTCCATTAATTCTGTTGCTGTGTATGGCCGAGCTGTCACATGTAAATGAGTCTGGGCAGGGGGCCATTGATCAGGCGGCACCCCTGCCGGTCTGTCCTGTACTTTTTTTGTTTTTTGGGTTATCACAGGACGGACCTCCAATGGATCAGTTTGAATTGGACATTCAAGGTCTGATTTGGATTTCTTGTTGTCCTGATCAACGAAGTCTGTTGATTCAGGAGCCTGGTCATCATTTATTGAAATATTACGAATTTGGCTTACAGGAAGATGTAGAATTGGCTTCTTCCCCGTTAAAACGCCAAGTTCGTGCTCTAACTTTTCAATGCGATCTTTCAAAAGCTGATTTTCAGTTTCTAAAGTATTATTTCTTGAGTCCGCATGATTTAAAGCGGTTAATAGTGGCCATGCCACCATGGAGGCAGCCAATTGTCTTTCTTTGGTAATGAGAATGTCCTTGCCAAGTCCTTGAAAATAGTCTGCCATGCGATATGGGGAGAGATTGCCCATAACACGTAAGGGACCCCATTTTTCAATGATGGCAGCTAACTCGTAATAGGGCGATCCCTCAAACCCTGGGATCTGCCCTGGAATCATTTTCTCCAGGGGAGTATTGTTCTCCCCCTTGACCCATTTATAGAAATTCCACAGGAAAGACATGTTAATTTTAGTATATTCAGCCTGCCTGGCTCGCCAAGTGTATAACCAAGATGTTATAATTGCAATATAATCAAAAGAGTAAGGCAAAGCAAACAGGGATCACAAAAGAGAATAAGTAGAAGAGCTTACCCTTGGGTTGAGCTCACTAGAAGATATCAAAGAGGAGGATCTCCAGAAGAGATCCTTCCCCTCTGGTAGCCAGCTCTTAAATAGGTCCAGGAGGGGTGCAGCCTGGCTCCACCCCTTCCGGCAGCACAGGTGAATTGCCTTCACCTGTGCTCCTCTGGCTGACTCATGGCTCACCTCAGGTGATTAATCAGAGGTTCAGGCCGTGACTCAGCAGTTGCCATACACAAACACACACAGCTAAAGGAGAGAGCTGCAAGCTGTGCTCAGCATATTCCAGCTATAAAGATGGCTGACTCAGCCAGATTAAATAACCCCAGTAGATCAATTTGCCATGAACACATTGCTCAGCATAACATGAACCTCAAATCTACGCAGCTGCTTTGCAGTTGATAAGATGCAGCTGGTCAGAAGGCCTTCTGTAATGAAGAGACATCTCTGAAATTCTTCAAAATACGAAAATCTGCTCCCTGACATTTGTCAGAAAACAACAACAAAACAAAACCAAACAGAAAAACCCACCTCCACACCAAAACACGTCCTTTCAATTCTTTCCTCATCTATTCCTTTAGCAGGCTTGTTTTTAGTGAGGTATAGAGAAATCTGCCTAAGCACCACCTTCAGGATTTGGCAAAGAATAAAGAAATGTTCATTATATTACACCACACTGTGCAGAAGTCTGTCCTGTGGGATAATTGTAATGAGAAACAAAAGGCAGATCTGTCCCAGGTCAGATGGCTAATGAGTTTCCTGGGCCTTAATACTGGAAGGAACTTTCAGGCTTAAAATCAGAGGTAATGTGTTAGAATGCAGATGGCACCGATGTGCTCTGAGTCACTTGTGCACAAGCAGTCTTTAGGCTACCTGCCATCTGAACTAGAAACACAAATACTCAGAATGCTCTCACGGTGCTCAGTGACCAAAGGCACATCAACAGACAGAATCACTCTTCTGCTCTCAGTAACGGCAGCGTTCACCCAGCAATGCTGCCACTCCATATCCTTCATTCAGGCTAACTGGATTCAGCAAGAGGAGCCCAGAAACCACCAAAGCATGATCGCTTTCAACAGTATTCCCCCCCTTAAAAGATGGTACCTACTAAAATGTGGAAGATAGATAAAGCTGCAGTGATATTAGAGGTATGTGTACCAACAGCACATGTGAGCACTTCCTGCTGTACCCTGGACCAAAGCACTCATTCTTGATTTTCTGAAGTGCAATAAATAAGTAAACTGGCTGTACCTTCATAAACTAAAAGTATCTAGGCATCCTGTTTTTCCTTTTTTGCAGTGCTATCCTAGTGAAAGACTTTCAGAAAGTACAGATTTACAGCTGCAATGGTATACCCACCTATTCTTTCAGGTCAAGATTTAATGATTTAGAGGATGGAAAACACCCATGTTTTTGTACAAAGGAGCAAATATTTTTGTACAAAGCAAAAAACAGTACCCTTTTTTTTACACACCATTTAGAAAAGAAGCCAAATCCACCACTTACAGAGTCTCTGTCACATTCTCATTTGATTGCACTGTAAATGCAGCGGCATCCTACCTATAGAAAATAAAAACAACACAGCAACAATATTTGGCATGGGATGTATCCAGTAAAGACCTGATTTTTATGGCTTACTCAGGCATAACCACCAATAGCTGAGCTTGGATGGAAAATCGATAATCTAAACAGGCATGAATGTCAATATTAAAGACCTTCCTTTTTCAAAAGTGTTCCACGACTCTAAAATGTTTCAAGTTGTTCAAACAGGTGAAGAATCCTTCACTGAATAGAAGCGAATTGCAAGGACTTTGCTTCAGGCACACTGCACTTCTGAACAGCGAATGCCAGAAGTTGATTTTGCCAGACTGCACTGCACAGGGAGTGCAGAGCTCGGAGCTCCTTACACATCCTCTGGACTCTGGGCTTTTATTTGCACAGCGCACACTGCTCAGGAATTAGAGAGGTGAAGCTTCGCATGCATTAACTAGAGAAAGTGGTGGCAGCTTTGTATTTTAGCCCTTCCTTCTGAATACTTTACTAATGTCAAAGGCCTGGAGCAAAATTAATAAGCACTGAAAGACTCGTTTTCAGCCTTGCAGATGCCCAGCTTTTTTGTGTGCATATGTAAACAGTGGTGTGCAGAGCATGCTGTGGGTAAGCCAGCCTCTGAAAGGTGCTGGAATTTAAGAAGGCCCCAGATTATCTGCATTATCACTTGGGATGGGGGCCCTGGGGGTTGAGACGTAAGCGTGCACTGCACTGCTGCAGCGCCTCGAGCAGATCCTCAGCATTATCACAGCACTAAATAAACAACTCAGATTGAACTCCCAGACTAAAACATACGATAGGTGAAAACAACATTGCAGAAACAAATAAAGTCATTTCATGTATAAATGCATAAATACACAGAGTCACTGAACAGGCGTGAAAGCTGTGAGGAAGCCATGCTTCACAGGTGTTTGGGAACTGCTGAGTCACAGCCTGAACCTCTGATTGATCACCGGAGACGAGCCACGAGTCAGCCAGAGGAGCACAGTGAAGGCAATCCACCTGTGCTGCCTGGCTCCACCCCTCCTAGACCTATTGAAGAGCTGGCTGCCAGTGGGGAAGGATCTCTTCTGGAGATCCCCTCTTCTGGGGGTTTTGTAAGTGAGCCTAGCATGCGGGTAAGCCTTCCGTTTATTCTCTCTTGTTATCTTAGTCTACTTTGCCTCACTCTCTTGTTCTTTTGTGATTATAACATCTTAATATCCATTGATTGTACAACAGGATTTTGAGATTGTTAGAAAAATCCAAAAAAGAGAGAAAGAAAAATACGAATCCAGTTCTTTCATTTGGAAAATAAGAAGACAGTCCTGCTAAGCTAGTGGGAGTTTTCCAATTAAATTCAGCTAGGCCAAGAGCGCCAAGAATATTAGCAGCCTTCTAGGAACATCCAGGAAGACTTTCTGAGGGCAGACAAGTTCAGGATTCGTGTCAGCAGGACATTACTGTGTAGCTGGTCTGCAGAGCAGAGTTTTCAAAACTGTACAGCCAGTCTTAATCTCCTCCCAACAAAACAGAAGAAAACACTCAAAATTTGCTTGTTTCTAACCTGTGCAAATCCATTAAATGCCGTGCTGGATGCCCAAGTAGAAGTGAAGATCAGAACAAGTCATCATTTGTTTAGTAAACAAGAACATGGGGAAAACATTTCTATTTGCAAAATAAAAATAGGCCAGACATAAAACAAAAGAAATAACAAAAGGAAGGGCAAGGCAGAAAGATACTTGATGACAGTGCAATTCGATAACAGATTTTACAGGCTTAAAGAGAACACCAAAACCAATAAAAAAAGCGCAGTGACTTCAGTATTTTTATAAAAAGAAAGAAGAAAAGACTGGAAATGCATTTTAAATTATACATGTAAAGTACAAAAGCTGTGAGACACCGTGTGCCTTCACAGTGTGAAGCTTCATTCACCTTCCTGAAATGCATTTCTGCCAGCCTGCTTCATTACATGACTGAAGGGCACCACACTATGAACAGCTGCATGACAACTTTCCAAGAAAAAATTGCAAGGACTTAGGAGGGGTAGCAGGAAACACACAGATGGACTGGTTTTAAACGACAAGGTTATGCTTGACCTAAGGAACTCTTTGTCTAGACTAGGCTACACACTGGGGTAGGTACCTCTGCTTTATCAGCCTCCATTTCCTGGTACAACAATCCGTATCTCCGGTTAGCAATTTCATCTTCAGATAAATCTGAGCTGTTAGTCCTGGCAGTGCGCTGCCAGCAGCTGATCTGGCCGTCCAGGATGCTGGCACTACAGATGCTTCATTGCCAAGTGCAGCAATCGGGTGTTTTGGGGAAAAGCCAACTCCCAGGTATTTCTGGCACATCCACATCACAGCACCACAGGCCAGCAGCATGCAGACAGCAGCACAGCTGAGAACATTACCATGGCTGTGACGTGGCACTTCTGCTCAGATTTGTGAACAGCAGCCTCTGTGCTTTCCTGCATTCATGCCTGGAAGAAACGAGACAATGTCCCACAGTCCCTTCACCTGCTACACAACTCTCTGGGAACTGCGAGTGGTGGGAGCTGAGCAGCGTCACAGAGGTCTGCACGTCCCCCCTCTGGCACGCCGCTGGAACAACTCTCCACACCCCACTGAGGTCAGCCATTTTCACAGGGCCGTCCCTGGCTTCTTTGACACGTGCTCTGTGCCCACACGCTCAGGTTTGGCTGCTGACCTGGTGTGCAAGGTTGCTGACCTGGTTAGTGATGCTGGATGAAATTACGCAGCACAGAAATTACCTGGCGTGCCAGCTGTTGACGCTGCCTGCGTTCCACTGTCCGAGACCGGCAGGGTGGGATGGCTGCCTTCCTGCAGTGCATCCTGCTCAGTTTCTTGGTCAGTTCCTTTAGAAAGAAAGCAGGACAGTAGGATTGGATGTGATGTGCTCTCATCGGGAACTGAGTTACTCCAATCCTGAGCTCAGGCAAAGTCTGCTGTCCCAGCCACCCACATCCACTGTCACCCCCTCCGTTGCCCAAGGACATTTGGGACCTCCCAGGAACTGGAGGGTGTCGACCCTCTCATGCCTCCTCAGCTCCTATGCAAGCCCCCTACGCCATGTGCTGCGGGCATCACCAACCACCACAGCCAGCTATCTGCAGGCTGAAATTCAAGCTCCAGCACAAGCACCTTCAGAATCAGCATCTCCAGCCCATGGCTTTCACCGCCTGGCACATCTCCAAGGCAGTTTCTCCCTCTGGGGAAGTCAGCAGTGCCCCCAAAGAGTTTGCTGTCTCAGTAAGTCTCTGCCCACTGCTTCTTCAGGAGGAAAGCCCCGAGGAAAAGCTTTGCCACAGAGCCCCATAAAACCCCATTGAGCCCCTCTTCATGGCCGAGCAGCTGGGAGCAATTGCTCCAGGTGCCCTGACTCAGGCTCACCCTCCTTTGTGCTCCAATCCTGCCAGAGCTGATGTGGGGGAGAGGGGCTCCCACCTTTGGCCTCTGCATGTTCTTTTTCGCACGGCCTGCCTAAGTGTGACTGCCGTCATCTCTTGTCTTTGAGGGAGCAGATGAGGATGAAGGTGAAACTCTCCTGGGGTTGGTTGTTTACGATGTGGACGGAGAGATCGCCCACACCTTCCACGCGCAGGTACGGCCAGTGCGTGCGGTGGGCTGCTGGGAGGGAAACCGTCCTCCTGCGGGTGTGGAGGGACGACTGCTGGCGGGAGGGAGGAGTGCAGCTGCCTTCCCCCATCAGCAGCGCCGCTCTGGCGTCCCACGGCAGCCCAGGGAGCGGAGCAGAGCAAGCCGGGGTTCTGTGGCTGGCAAAGGGAGCCGTGCGGATGTGCCGCGGCGCTTCCCGCTTTGTATCAGCAGGAGGAGCCCCGCAAAGCCTTCGGCCGTGCCAGATCGGAGGCGCGGAGCAACTGGGGAAACGCAGAACGCACCTGCGTGTGCCGAGTGGAAATTTACGGCAATTCGCAAAAGACAGCAGAGATTTTTAGTAGCAATAATGAGAATAAAAGCTCGGTTACTTTCTGCCCGCGCTGAGGGCGGTTACTGGAGCGGCGCGTTGGGGCCGTGTGACGTCATCACCCTGCGCCGCGAGGCCGAGCCGGCCGTGAGGAGGTAGTGCGGGGCCGCGCGATGCTCCAACGCCGCAGGGCAGCTCCGGGCTCCGAGCGCCGCTTCAGCTTCTACAAGTGGGTGTTCGCGGGGGCACCGGGGCGGGGGCCGCTCTGCGTTGGCCCCGTGGGGCCTCTGTGGTGTTCGGGGCCTCTGCTCGGTGTGGGGAGGTGCGCTGTGTCCCCGTCCCCCCCCAATCCAGGCTACATCGCTGCCTCGTTCCCCTCCACGGTTCGGCCATAAACTCCCCCAGTCCCTCTTTCTGACCCCCAGGGTCACACTGTCCCCCCAATCCCCCCCAACACTGACCTTTAGAGCCCCCCCAACTCCAGTTCCCCCATTCCTTTTCAACCCCCCCCCCCCCCCCGCCTCCCACCCAGTTCTCCATTTTTACTCCCGGGTCCCTTCCCCACCCTCACCTCATCCCTCCCCTCCTTATTCCCCCATTCTGATCCTCTGTCCCCCCTCCCAATACTCCCCTCAGTTCCTCTTGCCTCAGATCAGATGTCCACAACATAGACACCTCCCTGTGAGGTACCTCACTACTGCTAATTTGTGAGCCACTAATGCTCACATGTGGAGATTAAGGATAGGAAGGAGCTGTGCAGATGCAAATATCTGTTGAAATGTAGGCTGTTACTCCCAGAGCGTGGCAGGACATTCCCTTGTCCAACAACACCTGCACTGTCAGTAGATATCCACATCTGGGACAACCGAAGCTGTCCCTGCTGTGCATAATGGGGGCAGCCTATAAAGGGATTTAGCCGAACAAGTGGAGTCGTGTGCCACTGGAGCATGACTAAGCTTATTTCTTTCTCTTCTCCTTTATCACCTGTATTTTCTAGATCTTCCTTGACTGCAGTGGCTGTTGTGTCATGGACATTCCTGCGTGTCCTCAGCAGTTATCAGCAAGCTTGTCCCAGCTTTTGTGTCTTCTTGCAGGACTTTATTGGATACAGCTAGTGATAGATGGAGATAAAACGAGGGATTCTTTTGCAAACTGTATCCTTAAGTGACCAGATGTGAAAGAGCCTATGACTCACGTGCAGTACACCATGAAAAAGATTCTCTCATTTTGGTCAGTTGAGCTATTATAGGATAACATCATTAACTGTTGCGTGGTCTTGATCAGGCTGCTTCCCAACTGCTTGATCAAGGAGAGCAGGCAGAAGCCTTTTGTCAGCAATCTGAGGTGTCTGCAGATCAATGAGCAGCTGCCTATTTCACACACACACACAGAATCACAAGGTTGGAAATGACCTGCAAGATCATCTAGTCCAACCACCCTCCCATTCCTATTAGTACCACAAGCACCAAACCATCTCTCGTTGCTCCTCATCCAGGCACTTCTTGAACACTACCAGGGACGGCAACTCCACCACCTCCCTGGGCAGCCATTCCAGTGCCTGACCACCCTTTGAGAGAAAAAGTTTCTCCTAATATCCAACCTAAACCTCCTCTGGTACAACTTCTGGCCGTTTCCTCGGGTCCTACTATTTGCCTGGTAGAAGAGGCCAGACCTTTTTGTACCACAACCTCCCTTCAGGAAGTTGTAGAGTGCAGTGAGGTCTCCCCTGAGCCTCCTCTTCTCCAGACTGAACAATCCCAGCTCCCTCAGCCGCTCCTCATAAGACTTGTGCTCCAGACCCCTCACCAGTTTCGTTGCCCTTCTCTGGACACGTTCCAGGGCCTCAATGTCTTTCTTGTAGTGAGGGGCCCAAAACTGAACACAGTACTCGAGGTGCAGCCTCACCAGTGCTGAGTAGAGGGGGATGATCACCTCCCTGCTCCTGCTGGCCACACTATTTCTAATGCAGGCCAGGATGCCGTTGGCCCTCTTGGCCACCTGGGCACACTGTCGGCTCCTGTTCAGCCAAGCATCAACCAACACCCCCAGGTCCCTTTCCTCTTCACAATCATCCAACCACTCATCCCCAAGCCTGTAACGCTGCATGGGGTTGTTGTGGCCAAAGTGCAGAACCCGACACTTGGCCTTGTTAAACCTCACCCCATTCACCTCAGCCCAGCGATCCAGCTTATCTAGATCCCTCTGCAGGGCCTCCCTGCCCTCAGGCAGATCGACACCACCTCCCAACTTGGTGTCATCTGCAAACTTACTCAGGGTACACTCAATCCCTTCATCTAAGTCGTCAATGAAGATATTACACAGGATGGGCCCCAGTACCGACCCTTGGGGGACACCACTTGTAACAGGTCTCCAGCTAGACTTCACTCCATTGACCACCACCCGTTGAGCATGGCCCTCCAGCCAGTTCCTTATCCAACGGAGGGTAAAACTGTCCAAGCCACGGGCAGCCAGTCTCCGCAGAAGGATACTGTGAGAGACCGTGTCAAAGGCTTTGCTGAAGTCCAGGTAGACTACATCAACTGCCTTTCCCTCATCTACCAGTCTGGTCACCCAGTCGTAGAAGGAGATGAGGTTGGTCAAACACGACCTGCCTTTCATGAACCCATGCTGGCTAGGCCTGATCCCGTGAACGCCGCGCACGAGCCGTGTGATCTCTCCCAGGAGGATTTGTTCCATGACCTTCCCTGGCACTGATGTCAGGCTGACAGGCCTGTAGTTCCCCGGATCCTCCTTACGGCCCTTCTTGTAGATGGGCGTCACATCAGCAAGCCTCCAATCCTCTGGAACCTCTCCAGTCAACCAGGAGCACTGGTAGAGCCGAGAGCGGCTTAGCAATCACCCCCGCCAACTCCCTCAGCACCCTAGGATGAAGCCCATCCGGTCCCATGGACTTGTGACTGTCCAGATGGAGGAGGAGCTCTCTAACTGTCTCCACCTCGATCTCCGGGGAGACATTCTGCGTGTCAGCCCAGATATCCAGATCAGGGCACAAAGTGCCCTGAAGATAGCTGGTCTGACTATTAAAGGCAGATGTAAAGAAGGCGTTGAGGACCTCAGCCTTCTCCTTGTCATCTGTGGTCACATTCCCCGCCGCATCAATTAAAGGATAGAGATTATCCTTGGTTTTTCTCTTGCCACTGATATATTTGTAAAAGGATTTCTTATTCTGCTTTATTGCAGTGGCCAATGTAAGTTCAAGATGGGCTTTCGCCTTCCGGACTTCCTCCCTGCATACCTTAGCAACTTCCTTGTAATCTCCCCTAGTAGCCTGTCCCTTCTTCCATAGGACATGGACTCTCTTTTTCTTCCTGAGTCTTGACAGTAATTCCCGGCTCATCCACACCGGTCTTCTCCCCCTATGGCTCGCCTTACAGTATTCAGGGACAGCCTGTTTTTGTGCCTTTAAGATTTCCATCTTGAGGAGTGTCCAGGCTTCCTGGACCCCTTTACCCTTAAGGAGCGACTCCCAAGGGACCCGTGCTACAAGCATCCTGAGCAGGTCAAAGTCCGCCCTCTTGAGGTTCAAGATAGCAGTTTTGGTAGTCACCCTTCTGACATCTCCAAGAATAGAGAACTCTACAATTTCATGGTCGCTCTGCCCTAGACAGTCTCCAACCTTCACATCACCTACCAGACCTTCTTTGTTAGCAAAGAGCAGGTCAAGCAGGGCACCACCCCTGGTAGGCTCTCGTACCAGCTGTGTAAGGAAGCTATCTTCCACACACTCTAGAAACCTCTTGGACTGGAAGAGTGGACTATCTTGGACTATGGGAGCTGCAATTGCCCTGGCATTCTCTGGCCGAGCAGAACAACAGGCCACTGAGTTCAGCCAACTTCTTCACACAGCTGCTGGGGGGAAACACAGGCGATGCTCAGCTGGGTCTCACACTGGCCGACAGGGAGCTGGTCAGGGCTGTGACAGTCAGGGCAGCTTTGGCTGCTTTCACCTGACATGGACCTGATACTCACAGAGGAGTGTGAAGGCTCCAGCTGATAGAGTTTCCTTACAAGTAAAGGAGTAGACAGGGGTGGTGCGGGCCTACTGTTGTGTTAATAAGCACAGGAGCAGAGAGGGCTGATGTACCTCACGGCTTCTTTGCCTCTGTCTTCACCAGCAACGCTTCCCTGGCTTTCATGCCTGAAGGCAGGATTCCAGAGCACAACTGCCAAATGGTGGGAGAACTCCTCGACAGCAGCCCTGCCAAGAAGGTCTTGGGCTTCCCTGGGAGACAAAAAGCTTTACCTGTGTCAGCAGTGTGTGCTGGCAGCCCAGAAAGCCAACAGTATTCTGGACTGCAACAAAAGAGCGGTGGGCAGCAGGGCGAGGGAGGCAATCGTCCTTCTCTACTCTGCCTTCATGAGGCTCCATCTAAAGTACTGTGAATCCTCTTGTGGTGTCCTGGCCCATCTCGTGGCTTGGAAGATCATGGTGATCTTACTTCTGTCTCGTCAGCTGATGGCAGGTCACAGGAACGCTGGCGGGTTGGGTAGTGGGTGGTTGCTGAGATGATGGATCTCTGCTGAATGAGGCATCTGGAGGTGGGGGCTCTGGGGCCGGGCCGCTCCGCTCCAGGGCCGGGCCAGGTTTTCATTTCTTTATGTACTGCTGTGTTGCTGCAGCTGCCCTTCTGTATTGTTACTGCTTTTTTTGTTCGTGAATATTAAAACGTGTTATCTCCGTGTTGGTTGTCATCCTGCTCTCTTTTCTCTGTTTTGCAGGTCAGCTCGTGTTGGAAGTTGGTGGTGTCACTGTATGAATGAAGGTCAGTTCAGGAGCAGCTGCTGATGGAAGGAATGAAGTCCACGGTAATGAGCTGAATCATCTCCTGGTAAGGTGTCAGAGCTGGCAGTAACGATTTCTGTCGTTGTGAAAAGCAGAGGGCTGGCTCATCCAAGTGCTTGCTGACTGATGTGTGAGAGCATCTGCCTTCTCCAACTGAACAATAAGAAAGCTGGATATGCTGAATCATTACAGCTTATGCAGAAGTTGTGAAAATGCTCTCAAATGTTTCCTTTAGTGATAAGCTGTGTCTTGGCACTGTGATGGTCCTGTCTATGATCTGGAGCACTGCATCTCTTGCAAGCCTTGTGTGCCCATTTCCATGAACCTTTCTTTCTTTCACTCTTCAGAAGAAGTGCTGGGTGCTTTTGGGGGAATCATGAAGGAGGCTGTCAGAAAGCCAGCTGTGATTTTCCTCACATGAAAGGATGCAATGGGAATGGACTGTCATTGCCACCAAGCAGAAGTGAGCTTCTTATGTTGTGAAAGATATAATCTAGATTATTGATTATGAGCAGTTGCAGTGCGATAGGGGACGTGAAGTAACTGTTTGTGTGGGAGTTCAGGGAAGAGCCATGAGAAGTGAAATGGCAGTTTGTGTTTTGGCTGTCAAAATGGTGGAGCTTTACTGGAGTGAAAGGTGTGAGCTTTCTGTAGGCAGGCCCCGGATTTATTTCTGTAAGCAGGCCCCCTCTCAGATTGGTTTTTGCTTGCTGCTTGCTGTGCCTGCCTGCCTGCTCCCTGTGCTTGCTGCATCTGATACCAGTGGTGGTGGCCAGGCTCCCCAGGGCTGTGGGCCTGGTCCTGAGCTGCTGCAGGTTAAAGACCATCTGCGTTTGGGTTGTCCTTCCTGGAGCATCAGGTTGGACTTGGTGATCCTTGTGGATCCCTTACAATTTGGGATGTTCTGTGATTCTATGATCTTGGTGGTTTGCCTGGAAAATACCAGGTGATTTTTTTCCCTCATTTTTTCCTGGCATTTGAACTTGTAGTTTCACTTCTAAATGTGAGTGGAGTTGGATAAGGGGAGGGTAAGTTGCTTCTTTATTTGCTGTTGTCCCAGGTGGGTCTGTGTATTTAGTGCCCAAGTTGTGGTAGCTCTGTAACTGGGAATGTTCCTAATGGTCATAAAAAGTCTTTGCTGCCAGCACAGAATTTGGCCACAGGACTGCCTGCTGGATTAAGTTGTGTAGATTGATTATCTGCTCCTTGAGATGGTCTGTTCTGTTTATTTTTTCCAAGACGTCAGGTTTTGAGGTCACTGAGATGTACGGATTAATCAATCACTTGCAGCTTGTTTGAGCTTGAAGCAGTTGAATCGTCCCACACAGCACTGTTAAATCAAACCTTATAATGGCTTTGGGATCGTAGCTCTGCGCTGTGCCCCTGGTGTGAATGTCTGTGCTGCAGGTGGCAGGTGGCCGCAAACGGCCGTGTCGTAGCACTGCGAGCGCCGGCCCCGTTCCTCCCCCGCATCCCCTCCCCTCCTCGGCACCGCGTGGGAAATGGCTGGGGTGGGATTCCGGGAGAGCTGGGGCGGCTCCGCCTGCAGAAGAGGAGGCTCGGGGCGATCCCGGGCGCGGCCACCGGTCCGCGCAGGGAGGCGCGGAGAGGACGGAGCCGGGCTGTGCCCGGCGGTGCCCAGCAGCTCCCGTGCTGCAGGGAGCTTCCCCAGGGTTGGGATCCAAAATTGCCCCTGAAGCTCAGCACCCAGCCGTGGTGTGCGCACCTCCTACGTGCCTCCCACCTCGCTGTGCCAGCAACAGAGCAGCCTGCCCCCAGCAGCCGCCCGCAGAAATGACTTTCCCTTTCTCCTGTGAGCCTCCCTGCAGGCTCCAGTGCTCCCACGCCCTTCTCCAGGGCCACCCCTGTTCCCAGAGAGTGTGTTGGTCCAGGGCAGTGTGTTGGTGCTGGCCTGGCTGGCTGCTCCTGCTTTTCTCCCTGTGCTCCTTGCAGGGCCACGAGTTGGCAGGGCTGCTCTGCAGAGGCGGGGGCTGCGCTGCCCTGGACCCCAGGATGACCTTCCCTGGCTGTGCTGCTCCAGGGAGAAGCAGACTCAGCCGGCTGGGGATCTCTGCTGCTGAGTCCCTCTCTCCATCTGCCCTGATAAATCAGCAGCCAAGGACGGTGCTGGGCAGGACCCAGGGGTGCCTCTAAAGGCTCGACAGGCAACTGAGCAATGCAAGGAGTCACAGAATGACAGAATGATAGAATGCTTTACCTTACAGGTCATCTGGTCCAACCTCCCTGCAGTGAACTGGGACCCTACGCTGGGTCAGGCGCTCAGAGCCTGCTCCAGCCTCTCCCTGAATGCCTCCAAGGATTGAGCTTCCACCACCTCCCTGGGCAACATGTGCCAATGCCTCACCGCTCTTGTCATGAAAGACTTTTTCCTTTAATGCAATCTAAATCTCCCCTCTCTTACTCGGACACTATTTCCCCTTTCGTTACAACAGTTCCACCAGGGAGGCCAGCTCTGGCACAGCGGGGCACCCTGCCACGGCTTTGGGCAGAGTGGTGGAGATGCAGCCCAGGGCGAGGAGGGCGAGGCTGAGGAGGAAGAAGCGCATGGGGTGTGCAGGCGGTGGTCGAGGGCTGCGGCTGTGCTGATGAGGCCATTGCCCAGGCCATTTTGTCCAGATCTCAAGGCAAGGCCTCTTTATCCTCAAGGAGGTCTAAACTCCTCCCAGCTTAGCATCATCCACAAACTGATTGATACAACCAACAGATCTTTAGTGGAACCAACAGTAAAAACAAGATAGAGAAATGGCCTTAAAATGGAGCCCAGCAGAATTCAACAGGTTCATCAGACACACAGGGCAACTGTCAGGACAAAGTCACCGAATCCTCCAGTGCAGCCATGTTTTAGTTGTCAAGAGACATTCTAAGCCATGCATAGCCAAGGCTTTATGATGCCATGAGCCACCTCCCTGACAAAAGCTCTAGATCTGGGAAACCTGGCAACAGAACACCAGCTGTGATGCAAGGCAGCCAGCAAACAAAGGCACGCACTCAGGGGCCAGAACTCCAGCCAGCCAGCAAGCCAGCCAGCCAGCCAGCCAGCCAAGGAAGGCAGGGAGGGGCCAGGACTCCATCCAGCAAGCCAAGACAGGCAAGCAGGAACCAGGACTCCAGCCAGCCAGCCAAGGCAGGCAAGCAGGAGGCAGGACTCCAGCCAGCCAGCCAAGGCAGGCAGACATACAAGAGCCACGGTTCCAGCCAGCCAGCCAAGGCAGGTAGGTAAGAAACATTTCTACAGCCATCCAGCCAAGGCAGGCACACAGGCAGGGGCTAGGACGGCAGCCATCCAGCCTAGGCAGGGATGCAGGAGCCATGACTCCAGCCAGCTAGCCAAGGCAGGCAGGCAGGGTCTACGGTACCAGCCAGCCAGCCAAGGCAGGCAGGCAGGCAAGGTCCATTGTTCCAGCAAGCCAGCCAAGGGAGGCAGGCAGCAGCCAGGACTCCATCCAGTCAGCAAAAGCAGGCAGGCAGAGGCCATGACTCAAGTCAGCCAGCCAAGGCAGGCAGGCAGGGGCCCGGACTCCAGCCAGCCAGCCAAGGCAGGCAGGCAGGAGCCAGGACTCCAGCCAGCCAGCCAAGGTAAATAGGCAGGGGCTCGGACTCCAGCCAGCCAGCCAGCCAGTCAAGGCAGGCAGGCAGGAGCCAGGACTCCAGTCAGCTAGCCAAGGCAGGCAGGCAGGAGCCAGGACTCCAGCCAGCCAGCCAAGGCAGGCAAGCAAGGACCACGACTCCAGTCAGCCAGCCAAGGCAGGCAGGAAGGAGCCAGGACTCCAGCCACCCAGCCAAGGCAGGCAGGCAGGAGCCAGGACTCCAGCCAGCCAGCCAAGGCAGGCAGGCAGGAGCCAGGACTCCAGTCAGCCAGCTAAGGCAGGCAGGCAGGAGCCAGGACTCCAGCCATCCAGTCAAGGCAGGCAGGTAGGCAGGAGCCAAGACTCTAGCCAGCCAAGGCAGGGAGTCAGGAGCCAGGACTCCAGCCAGCTAGCCAAGGCAGACAGGCAGGAGCCAGGACTCCAGCCAGCCAGCCAAGGCAGGCAGGCAAGAGTCAGGACTCCAGTCAGCCAGCCAAGGCAGGCAGGCAGTGGCCAGGACTCGAGCCAGCCAACCAAGGCAGGCAGGCAAGGACCATGACTCCAGCCAGCCAGCCAAGGCAGGCAGGCAGGAGCCAGGACTCCAGCCAGCTAGCCAGTGCAGGAAGGAAGGAGCCAGGACTCCAGTCAGCAAGCCAATGCAGGCAGGCAGGAGCCAGGACTCCAGCCAGCCAGCCAAGGCAGGCAAGCAGGAGTCAGGACTCCAGTCAGCCAGCCAAGGCAGACAGGCAAGGACCATGACACCATTCAGCTAGCCAAGGCAGGCAGGCAGGAGCCAGGACTCCAGCCAGCAAGCCAAGGCAGGCAGGCAGGAGCCAGGAGTCCAGCCATCCAGTCAAGGCAGGCAGGTAGGCAGGAGCCAGGACTCTAGCCACCGAGCCAAGGCAGGCAGGCAGGGGCCAGGACTCCAGCCAGCCTGCCAAGGCAGACAGGCAAGGACCATGACACCATTCAGCCAGCCAAGGCAGGCAGGCAGGAGCCAAAACTCCAGCCAGCTAGCCAAGGCAGGCAGGCAGGAGCCAGGACTCCAGTCAGCAAGCCAATGCAGACAGGCAGGTACCAGGACTCCAGCCAGCCAGCCAAGGCAGGCAGGCAGGAGTCAGGACTCCAGTCAGCCATCCAAGGCAGGCAGGCAGGAGCCAGGACTCCAGCCAGGCAGCCAAGGCAGGCAGGCAGGAGCCAGGACTCCAGCCAGCAAGCCAAGGCAGGCAGGCAGGAGCCAGGAGTCCAGCCATCCAGTCAAGGCAGGCAGGCAAGCACCATGACACCATTCAGCCAGCCAAGGCAGGCAGGCAGGAGCCAGGACTCCAGCCAGATAGCCAAGGCAGGCAGGCAGGAGCCAGGACTCCAGTCAGCAAGCCAATGCAGGCAGGCAGGAGCCAGGACTCCAGCCAGCCAGCCAAGGCAGGCAAGCAAGAACCACGACTACAGGCTGCCAGACAAGTCAGGCAGGCAGTGGCCAGGACTCCAGCCAGCCAGACATGGCAGGCAAGGAGGGCCACGGTTCCAGGAAGCCAGCCAATGCAGGCAGGCAAGGGCCACAACCACAGCCAGCCAGCCAACGAAGGCAGGCAAGGACCATGACTCCACTCAGCCAGCCAAGGCAGGCAGGCAGGCAGGAGCCAGGAGCCAGGACTCCAGCCAGCTAGCCAGCCAGTCAAGGCAGGCAGGCAGGAGCCAGGACTCCAGTCAGCTAGCCAAGGCAGGCAGGCAGGAGCCAGGACTCCAGCCAGCCAGCCAAGGCAGGCAAGCAAGGACCACGACTCCAGTCAGCCAGCCAAGGCAGGCAGGAAGGAGCCAGGACTCCAGCCAGCCAGCCAAGGCAGGCAGGCAGGAGCCAGGACTCCAGTCAGCCAGCCAAGGCAGGCAGGAAGGAGCCAGGACTCCAGCCAGCCAGCCAAGGCAGGCAGGCAGGAGCCAGGACTCCAGCCAGCCAGCCAAGGCAGGCAGGCAGGAGCCAGGACTCCAGTCAGCCAGCTAAGGCAGGCAGGCAGGAGCCAGGACTCCAGCCATCCAGTCAAGGCAGGCAGGTAGGCAGGAGCCAAGACTCTAGCCAGCTAGCCAAGGCAGGGAGTCAGGAGCCAGGACACCAGCCAGCTAGCCAAGGCAGACAGGCAGGAGCCAGGACTCCAGCCAGCCAGCCAAGGCAGGCAGGCAAGAGTCAGGACTCCAGTCAGCCAGCCAAGGCAGGCAGGCAGTGGCCAGGACTCGAGCCAGCCAGCCAATGCAGGCAGGCAAGGACCATGACTCCAGCCAGCCAACCAAGGCAGGCAGGCAGGAGCCAGGACTCCAGCCAGCTAGCCAGTGCAGGAAGGAAGGAGCCAGGACTCCAGTCAGCAAGCCAATGCAGGCAGGCAGGAGCCAGGACTCCAGCCAGCCAGCCAAGGCAGGCAAGCAGGAGTCAGGACTCCAGTCAGCCAGCCAAGGCAGACAGGCAAGGACCATGACACCATTCAGCCAGCCAAGGCAGGCAGGCAGGAGCCAGGACTCCAGCCAGCAAGCCAAGGCAGGCAGGCAGGAGAAAGGAGTCCAGCCATCCAGTCAAGGCAGTCAGGTAGGCAGGAGCCAGGACTCTAGCCACCCAGCCAAGGCAGGCAGGCAGGGGCCAGGACTCCAGCCAGCCTGCCAAGGCAGACAGGCAAGGACCATGACACCATTCAGCCAGCCAAGGCAGGCAGGCAGGAGCCAAAACTCCAGCCAGCTAGCCAAGGCAGGCAGGCAGGAGCCAGGACTCCAGTCAGCAAGCCAATGCAGGCAGGCAGGAGCCAGGACTCCAGCCAGCCAGCCAAGGCAGGCAGGCAGGAGTCAGGACTCCAGTCAGCCAGCCAAGGCAGGCAGGCAGGAGCCAGGACTCCAGCCAGCCAGCCAAGGCAGGCAGGCAGGAGTCAGGACTCCAGTCAGCCAGCCTAGGCAGGCAGGCAAGGACCATGACACCATTCAGCCAGCCAAGGCAGGCAGGCAGGAGCCAGGACTCCAGCCAGCTAGCCAAGGCAGGCAGGCAGGAGCCAGGAGTCCAGCCATCCAGTCAAGGCAGGCAGGTAGGCAGGAGCCAGGACTCTAGCCACCCAGCCAAGGCAGGCAGGCAGGGGCCAGGACTCCAGCCAGCCTGCCAAGGCAGACAGGCAAGGAACATGACACCATTCAGCCAGCCAAGGCAGGCAGGCAGGAGCCAGGACTCCAGCCAGCTAGCCAAGGCAGGCAGGCAGGAGCCAGGAGTCCAGTCAGCAAGCCAATGCAGGCAGGCAGGAGCCAGGACTCCAGCCAGCCAGCCAAGGCAGGCAAGCAAGAACCACGACTACAGGCTGCCAGACAAGTCAGGCAAGCAGTGGCCAGGACTCCAGCCAGCCAGACATGGCAGGCAAGGAGGGCCACGGTTCCAGGAAGCCAGCCAATGCAGGCAGGCAAGGGCCACAACCACAGCCAGCCAGCCAACGCAGGCAGGCAAGGACCATGACTCCACTCAGCCAGCCAAGGCAGGCAGGCAGGAAGGAGCCAGGAGCCAGGACTCCAGCCAGCTAGCCAAGGCAGGCAGGCAGGAGCCAGGACTCCAGCCAGCTAGCCAAGGCAGGCAGGCAGGAGCCAGGACTCCAGCCAGCCAGCCAAGGCAGGCAGGCAGGAGCCAGGACTCCAGCCATCCAGTCAAGGCAGGCAAGGAGGCAGGAGCCAGGACTCTAGCCAGCCAGCCAAGGCAGGCAGGCAGGAGCCAGGACTCCAGTCAGCCAGCCAAGGCAGGCAGGCAGGAGCCAGGACTCCAGCCAGCCATCCAAGGCAGGCAGGCAGGAGCCAGCACTCTAGTCAGCCAGCCAAGGCAGACAGGAAGGAGCCAGGACTCCAGCCAGCCAGCCAAGGCAGGCAGTCAGGAGTCAGGACTCCAGTCAGCCAGCCAAGGCAAGCAGGCAGTGGCCAGGACTCCAGCCAGCCAGACATGGCAGGCAAGGAGGGCCACGGTTCCATCAAGCCAGCCAAGGCAGGCAGGCAGGGACCAGAACCACAGCCAGCCAGCCAAAAGAGGCAGGCAGGGTCCACAGCTCCAGCTAGCCAGCCAAGGCAGGCAGGCAGGAGCCAGGACACCAGCCAGCCTGCCAAGGCAGGCAGGCAAGGACCATGACTCCAGTCAGCCAGCCATGGCAGGCAGGCAGGAGCCAGGATTCCAGTCAGCCAGCCAAGGGAGGCAGGCAGTGGCCAGGACTCCAGCCAGCCAGACATGGCAGGCAAGGAAGGCCACGGTTCCATCAAGCCAGCCAAGGCAGGCAGGCAGGGACCACAAACACAGCCAGCCAGCCAAAAGAGGCAGGCAGGGTCCACAGCTCCAGCTAGCCAGCCAAGGCAGGCAGGCAAGGACCATGACTCCAGTCAGCCAGCCAAGGCAGGCAGGCAGGAGCCAGGACTCCAGCCAGCTAGCCAAGGCAGGCAGGCAGGAGCCAGGACTCCAGCCAGCCAGCCAAGGTAAATAGGCAGGGGCTCGGACTCCAGCCAGCCAGCCAGCCAGTCAAGGCAGGCAGGCAGGAGCCAGGACTCCAGTCAGCTAGCCAAGGCAGGCAGGCAGGAGCCAGGACTCCAGCCAGCCAACCAAGGCAGGCAAGCAAGGACCACGACTCCAGTCAGCCAGCCAAGGCAGGCAGGAAGGAGCCAGGACTCCAGCCAGCCAGCCAAGGCAGGCAGGCAGGAGCCAGGACTCCAGCCAGCCAGCCAAGGCAGGCAGGAAGGAGCCAGGAGTCCAGCCATCCAGTCAAGGCAGGCAGGTAGGCAGGAGCCAGGACTCTAGCCACCCAGTCAAGGCAGGCAGGCAGGGGCCAGGACTCCAGCCAGCCTGCCAAGGCAGACAGGCAAGGACCATGACACCATTCAGCCAGCCAAGGCAGGCAGGCAGGAGCCAAAACTCCAGCCAGCTAGCCAAGGCAGGCAGGCAGGAGCCAGGACTCCAGTCAGCAAGCCAATGCAGGCAGGCAGGAGCCAGGACTCCAGCCAGCCAGCCAAGGCAGGCAGGCAGGAGTCAGGACTCCAGTCAGCCAGCCAAGGCAGGCAGGCAGGAGCCAGGACTCCAGCCAGCCAGCCAAGGCAGGCAGGCAAGAGTCAGGACTCCAGTCAGCCAGCCTAGGCAGGCAGGCAAGGACCATGACACCATTTAGCCAGCCAAGGCAGGCAGGCAGGAGCCAGGACTCCAGCCAGCTAGCCAAGGCAGGCAGGCAGGAGCCAGGACTCCAGTCAGCCAGCCAAGGCAGGCAGGCAGGAGTCTGGACTCCAGCCAGGCAGCCAAGGCAGGCAAGCAGGAGTCAGGACTCCAGTCAGCCAGCCAAGGCAGACAGGCAAGGACCATGACACCATTCAGCCAGCCAAGGCAGGCAGGCAGGAGCCAGGACTCCAGCCAGCAAGCCAAGGCAGGCAGGCAGGAGCCAGGAGTCCAGCCATCCAGTCAAGGCAGGCAGGTAGGCAGGAGCCAGGACTCTAGCCACCCAGCCAAGGCAGGCAGGCAGGGGCCAGGACTCCAGCCAGCCTGCCAAGGCAGACAGGCAAGGACCATGACACCATTCAGCCAGCCAAGGCAGGCAGGCAGGAGCCAGGACTCCAGCCAGCTAGCCAAGGCAGGCAGGCAGGAGCCAGGACTCCAGCCAGCCAGCCAATGCAGGCAGGCAGGAGCCAGGACTCCAGCCAGCCAGCCAAGGCAGGCAAGCAAGAACCACGACTACAGGCTGCCAGACAAGTCAGGCAGGCAGTGGCCAGGACTCCAGCCAGCCAGACATGGCAGGCAAGGAGGGCCACGGTTCCAGGAAGGCAGCCAATGCAGGCAGGCAAGGGCCACAACCACAGCCAGCCAGCCAACGCAGGCAGGCAAGGACCATGACTCCACTCAGCCAGCCATGGCAGGCAGGCAGGCAGGAGCCAGGAGCCAGGACTCCAGCCAGCTAGCCAAGGCAGGCAGGCAGGAGCCTGGACTCCAGCCAGCTAGCCAAGGCAGGCAGGCAGGAGCCAGGACTCCAGCCAGCCAGCCAAGGCAGGCAGGCAGGAGCCAGGACTCCAGCCATCCAGTCAAGGCAGGCAAGTAGGCAGGAGCCAGGACTCTAGCCAGCCAGCCAAGGCAGGCAGGCAGGAGCCAGGACTGCAGTCAGCCAGCCAAGGCAGGCAGGCAGGAGCCAGGACCCCAGTCAGCCAGCCATAGCAGGCAGGCAGTAGCCAGGACTCTAGTCAGCCAGCCAAGGCAGACAGGCAGGAGCCAGGACTCCAGCCAGCCAGCCAAGGCAGGCAGGCAGGAGTCAGGACTCCAGTCAGCCAGCCAAGGCAGGCAGGCAGTGGCCAGGACTCCAGCCAGCCAGACATGGCAGGCAAGGAGGGCCACGGTTCCATCAAGCCAGCCAAGGCAGGCAGGCAGGGACCAGAACCACAGCCAGCCAGCCAAAAGAGGCAGGAAGGGTCCACAGCTCCAGCTAGCCAGCCAAGGCAGGCAGGCAGGAGCCAGGACACCAGCCACCCTGCCAAGGCAGGCAGGCAAGGACCATGACTCCAGTCAGCCAGCCATGGCAGGCAGGCAGGGGCCAGGATTCCAGTCAGCCAGCCAAGGGAGGCAGGCAGTGGCCAGGACTCCAGCCAGCCAGACATGGCAGGCAAGGAAGGCCACGGTTCCATCAAGCCAGCCAAGGCAGGCAGGCAGGGACCACAACCACAGCCAGCCAGCTAAAAGCGGCAGGCAGGGTCCACAGCTCCAGCTAGCCAGCCTAGGCAGGCAGGCAAGGACCATGACTCCAGTCAGCCAGCCAAGGCAGGCAGGCAGGAGCCAGGACTCCAGCCAGCTAGCCAAGGCAGGCAGGCAGGAGCCAGGACTCCCGTCAGCAAGCCAAGGCAAATAGGCAGGGGCTCGGACTCCAGCCAGCCAGCCATGGCAGGCAGGCAGGGGCTCGGACTCCAGCCAGCCAGCCAGCCAGTCAAGGCAGGCAGGCGGGAGCCAGGACTCCAGTCAGGCAGCCAAGGCAGGCAGGCAGGAGTCAGGACTCCAGCCAGCCAGCCAAGGCAGGCAGGCAGGAGTCAGGACTCCAGTCAGCCAGCCTAGGCAGGCAGGCAGTGGCCAGGACTCGAGCCAGCCAGCCAAGGCAGGCAAGCAAGAACCATGACTACAGGCTGCCAGACAAGGCAGGCAGGCTGTGGCCAGGACTCCAGCCAGCCAGCCATGGCAGGCAAGGAGGGCCACGGTTCCAGGAAGCCAGCCAATGCAGGCAGGCAAGGGCCACAAACACAACCAGCCAGCCAAGGCACGCAGGCAAGGACCATGACTCCACTCAGCCAGCCAAGACAGGCAGGCAGGAGCCAGGACTACAGCCAGGTAGCCAAGGCAGGCCGGCAGGAGTCAAGACTCCTGACAGCCAGCCAAGGCAGGCAGGCAGGGGCCCGGACTCCAGCCAGCCAGACATGGCAGGCAAGGAGGGCCACGGTTCCAGCAAGCCAGCCAAGGCAGGCAGGCAGGGGCCACAACCACAGCCAGCCACGCAAAAGAGGCAGGCAGGGTCCACAGTTCCAGCCACCCAGCCAAGGAAGGCAGGCAGGAGCCAGGACTCCAGCCAGCAAGCCAAGGCAGGCTGGCAGGAGCCAGGACTCCAGCCAGCTAGCAAAGGCAGGCAGGCAGGAGCCAGGACTCCAGCCAGCCAGCCAAGGCAGGCAGGCAGTGGCCAGGACTCCAGTCAGCCAGCCAAGGCAGGCAGGCAGGAGCCAGGACTCCAGCCATCCAGTCAAGGCAGGCAGGAGCCAGGACTCTAGCCACCCAGCCAAGGCAGGCAGGCAGGAGCCAGGACTCCAGCCAGCCAGCCAAGGCAGGCAGGCAGGAGCCAGGACTCTAGTCAGCCAGCCAAGGTAGGCAGGCAGGAGCCAGGACTCCAGCCAGCTAGCCAAGGCAGACAGGCAGGAGCCAGGACTACAGCCAGCCAGCCAAGGCAGGCAGGCAGGAGTCAGGACTCCAGTCAGCTAGCCAAGGCAGGCAGGCAGTGGCCAGGACTCCAGTCAGCCAGCCAAGGCAGGCAGGCAAGGACCATGACTCCAGCCAGCCAGCCAAGGCAGGGAGTCAGGAGCCAGGACTCCAGCCAGCTAGCCATTGCAGGAAGGAAGGAGGCAGGACTCCAGTCAGCAAGCCAATGCAGGCAGGCAGGAGCCAGGACTCCAGCCAGCCAGCCAAGGCAGGCAAGCAGGAGTCAGGACTCCAGTCAGCCAGCCAAGGCAGACAGGCAAGGACCATGACACCATTCAGCCAGCGAAGGCAGGCAAGCAGGAGCCAGGACTCCAGCCATCCAGTCAAGGCAGGCAGGTAGGCAGGAGCCAGGACTCTAGCCACCCAGCCAAGGCAGGCAGGCAGGGGCCAGGACTCCAGCCAGCCTGCCAAGGCAGACAGGCAAGGACCATGACACCATTCAGCCAGCCAAGGCAGGCAGGCAGGAGCCAGGACTCTAGGCAGCCAGCCAAGGCAGGCAGGCAGGACCAGGACTCCAGCCAGCCAGCCAAGGCAGGCTGGCAGGAGTCAGGACTCCAGTCAGCCAGCCAAGGCAGGCAGGCAGGAGCCAGGACTCCAGTCAGCCAGCCAAGGCAAATAGGCAGGGGCTCGGACTCCAGCCAGCCAGCCAGCCAGTCAAGGCAGGCAGGCAGGAGCCAGGACTCCAGTCAGGCAGCCAAGGCAGGCAGGCAGGAGCCAGGACTCCAGCCAGCCAGCCATGGCAGGCAGGCAGGGACTCGGACTCCAGCCAGCCAGCCAGCCAGTCAAGGCAGGCAGGCAGGAGCCAGGACTCCAGCCAGCCAGCCAAGGCAGGCAGGCAGGAGTCAGAACTCCAGTCAGCCAGCCTAGGCAGGCAGGCAGTGGCCAGGACTCGAGCCAGCCAGCCAAGGCAGGCAAGCAAGAACCATGACTACAGGCTGCCAGACAAGGCAGGCAGGCAGTGGCCTGGACTCCAGCCAGCCAGACATGGCAGGCAAGGAGTGCCACGGTTTCAGGAAGCCAGCCAATGCAGGCAGGCAAGGTCCACAAACACAGCCAGCCAGCCAAGGCACGCAGGCAAGGACCATGACTCCACTCAGCCAGCCAGGGCAGGCAGGCAAGAGCCCGGAGCGAGGACTCCAGTCAGCCAGCCAAGGCAGGCAGGCAGGAGCCAGGACTACAGCCAGGTAGCCAAGGCAGGCCGGCAGGAGTCAGGACTCCTGACAGCCAGCCAAGGCAGGCAGGCAGGGGCCCGGACTCCAGCCAGCCAGACATGGCAGGCAAGGACGGCCACGGTTCCAGCAAGCCAGCCAAGGCAGGCAGGCAGGAGTCAGGACTCCAGTCAGCCAGCCAAGGCAGGCAGGCAGGAGCCAGAACTCCAGTCAGGCAGCCAAGGCTGGAAGGCAGGAGCCAGGACTCCAGTCAGCCAGCCAAGGCAGGCAGGCAGGAGCCAGGACTCCAGTCAGGCACCTAAGGCAGGCAGGCAGGAGCCAGGACTCCAGCCATCCAGTCATGGCAGGCAGGCAGGAGACAGGACTATAGTCAGCCAGCCAAGGCAGGCAGGCAGGAGCCAGGACTCCAGCCAGCCAGCCAAGGCAGGCAGGCAGGAGCCAGGACTCCAGCCAGCCAGCCATGGCAGGCAGGCAGGAGACAGGACTGCAGTCAGCCAGCCAAGGCAGGCAGGCAGGAGCCAGGACTCCAGCCAGCTAGCCAGTGCAGGAAGGAAGGAGCCAGGACTCCAGTCAGCAAGCCAATGCAGGCAGGCAGGAGGCAGGACTCCAGCCAGCCTGCCAAGGCTGGCAAGCAGGAGTCAGGACTCCAGTCAGCCAGCCAAGGCAGACAGGCAAGGACCATGACACCATTCAGCCAGCCAAGGCAGGCAGGCAGGAGCCAGGACTCCAGCCATCCAGTCAAGGCAGGCAGGTAGGCAGGAGCCAGGACTCTAGCCACCCAGCCAAGGCAGGCAGGAGCCAGGACTCCAGCCAGCCAGCCAAGGCAGGCAGGCAGGAGACAGGACTGCAGTCAGCCAGCCAAGGCAGGCAGGCAGGAGCCAGGACTCCAGCCATCCAGTCAAGGCAGGCAGGTAAACAGGAGCCAGGACTCTAGCCACCCAGCCAAGGCAGGCAGGCAGGAGCCAGGACTACAGCCAGGTAGCCAAGGCAGGCCGGCAGGAGTCAAGACTCCTGACAGCCAGCCAAGGCAGGCAGGCAGGGGCCCGGACTCCAGCCAGCCAGACATGGCAGGCAAGGAGGGCCACGGTTCCAGCAAGCCAGCCAAGGCAGGCAGGCAGGGGCCACAACCACAGCCAGCCACGCAAAAGAGGCAGGCAGGGTCCACAGTTCCAGCCACCCAGCCAAGGCAGGCTGGCAGGAGCCAGGACTCCAGCCAGCTAGCAAAGGCAGGCAGGCAGGAGCCAGGACTCCAGCCAGCCAGCCAAGGCAGGCAGGCAGTGGCCAGGACTCCAGTCAGCCAGCCAAGGCAGGCAGGCAGGAGCCAGGACTCCAGCCATCCAGTCAAGGCAGGCAGGAGCCAGGACTCCAGCCACCCAGCCAAGGCAGGCAGGCAGGAGCCAGGACTCCAGCCAGCCAGCCAAGGCAGGCAGGCAGGAGCCAGGACTCCAGTCAGCCAGCCAAGGTAGGCAGGCAGGAGCCAGGACTCCAGCCAGCTAGCCAAGGCAGACAGGCAGGAGCCAGGACTACAGCCAGCCAGCCAAGGCAGGCAGGCAGGAGTCAGGACTCCAGTCAGCTAGCCAAGGCAGGCAGGCAGTGGCCAGGACTCCAGTCAGCCAGCCAAGGCAGGCAGGCAAGGACCATGACTCCAGCCAGCCAGCCAAGGCAGGGAGTCAGGAGCCAGGACTCCAGCCAGCCAGCCAAGGCAGGCAGGCAGGAGCCAGGACTCCAGTCAGCCAGCCAAGGCAGGCAGGCAGGAGCCAGGACTCCAGCCAGCCAGCCAAGGCAGGCAGGCAGGAGCCAGGACTCCAGTCAGGCAGCCAAGGCAGGCAGGCAGGAGCCAGGACTCCAGCCAGCCAGTCATGGCAGGCAGGCAGGAGACAGGACTACAGTCAGCCAGCCAAGGTAGGCAGGCAGGAGCCAGGACTCCAGCCAGCCAGCCAAGGCAGGCAGGCAGGAGCCAGGACTCCAGTCAGCCAGCCAAGGTAGGCAGGCAGGAGCCAGGACTCCAGCCAGCTAGCCAAGGCAGACAGGCAGGAGCCAGGACTACAGCCAGCCAGCCAAGGCAGGCAGGCAGGAGCCAGGACTCCAGTCAGCTAGCCAAGGCAGGCAGGCAGTGGCCAGGACTCCAGTCAGCCAGCCAAGGCAGGCAGGCAAGGACCATGACTCCAGCCAGCCAGCCAAGGCAGGGAGTCAGGAGCCAGGACTCCAGCCAGCTAGCCATTGCAGGAAGGAAGGAGGCAGGACTCCAGTCAGCAAGCCAATGCAGGCAGGCAGGAGCCAGGACTCCAGCCAGCCAGCCAAGGCAGGCAAGCAGGAGTCAGGACTCCAGTCAGCCAGCCAAGGCAGACAGGCAAGGACCATGACACCATTCAGCCAGCGAAGGCAGGCAAGCAGGAGCCAGGACTCCAGCCATCCAGTCAAGGCAGGCAGGTAGGCAGGAGCCAGGACTCTAGCCACCCAGCCAAGGCAGGCAGGCAGGGGCCAGGACTCCAGCCAGCCTGCCAAGGCAGACAGGCAAGGACCATGACACCATTCAGCCAGCCAAGGCAGGCAGGCAGGAGCCAGGACTCTAGGCAGCCAGCCAAGGCAGGCAGGCAGGACCAGGACTCCAGCCAGCCAGCCAAGGCAGGCTGGCAGGAGTCAGGACTCCAGTCAGCCAGCCAAGGCAGGCAGGCAGGAGCCAGGACTCCAGCCAGCCAACCAAGGCAGGCAAGCAAGGACCATAACTCCAGTCAGCCAGCCAAGGCAGGCAGGCAGGAGCCAGGACTCCAGTCAGCCAGCCAAGGCAAATAGGCAGGGGCTCGGACTCCAGCCAGCCAGCCAGCCAGTCAAGGCAGGCAGGCAGGAGCCAGGACTCCAGTCAGCCAGCCAAGGCAGGCAGGCAGGAGCCAGGACTCCAGCCAGCCAGCCATGGCAGGCAGGCAGGGACTCGGACTCCAGCCAGCCAGCCAGCCAGTCAAGGCAGGCAGGCAGGAGCCAGGACTCCAGCCAGCCAGCCAAGGCAGGCAGGCAGGAGTCAGAACTCCAGTCAGCCAGCCTAGGCAGGCAGGCAGTGGCCAGGACTCGAGCCAGCCAGCCAAGGCAGGCAAGCAAGAACCATGACTACAGGCTGCCAGACAAGGCAGGCAGGCAGTGGCCTGGACTCCAGCCAGCCAGACATGGCAGGCAAGGAGTGCCACGGTTTCAGGAAGCCAGCCAATGCAGGCAGGCAAGGTCCACAAACACAGCCAGCCAGCCAAGGCACGCAGGCAAGGACCATGACTCCACTCAGCCAGCCAGGGCAGGCAGGCAAGAGCCCGGAGCGAGGACTCCAGTCAGCCAGCCAAGGCAGGCAGGCAGGAGCCAGGACTACAGCCAGGTAGCCAAGGCAGGCCGGCAGGAGTCAGGACTCCTGACAGCCAGCCAAGGCAGGCAGGCAGGGGCCCGGACTCCAGCCAGCCAGACATGGCAGGCAAGGACGGCCACGGTTCCAGCAAGCCAGCCAAGGCAGGCAGGCAGGAGTCAGGACTCCAGTCAGCCAGCCAAGGCAGGCAGGCAGGAGCCAGAACTCCAGTCAGGCAGCCAAGGCTGGAAGGCAGGAGCCAGGACTCCAGTCAGCCAGCCAAGGCAGGCAGGCAGGAGCCAGGACTCCAGTCAGGCACCTAAGGCAGGCAGGCAGGAGCCAGGACTCCAGCCATCCAGTCATGGCAGGCAGGCAGGAGACAGGACTATAGTCAGCCAGCCAAGGCAGGCAGGCAGGAGCCAGGACTCCAGCCAGCCAGCCAAGGCAGGCAGGCAGGAGCCAGGACTCCAGCCAGCCAGCCATGGCAGGCAGGCAGGAGACAGGACTGCAGTCAGCCAGCCAAGGCAGGCAGGCAGGAGCCAGGACTCCAGCCAGCTAGCCAGTGCAGGAAGGAAGGAGCCAGGACTCCAGTCAGCAAGCCAATGCAGGCAGGCAGGAGGCAGGACTCCAGCCAGCCTGCCAAGGCTGGCAAGCAGGAGTCAGGACTCCAGTCAGCCAGCCAAGGCAGACAGGCAAGGACCATGACACCATTCAGCCAGCCAAGGCAGGCAGGCAGGAGCCAGGACTCCAGCCAGCTAGCCAAGGCAGGCAGGCAGGAGCCAGGACTCCAGCCATCCAGTCAAGGCAGGCAGGTAGGCAGGAGCCAGGACTCTAGCCACCCAGCCAAGGCAGGCAGGCAGGAGCCAGGACTCCAGCCAGCCAGCCAAGGCAGGCAGGCAGGAGACAGGACTGCAGTCAGCCAGCCAAGGCAGGCAGGCAGGAGCCAGGACTCCAGCCATCCAGTCAAGGCAGGCAGGTAAACAGGAGCCAGGACTCTAGCCACCCAGCCAAGGCAGGCAGGCAGGAGCCAGGACTCCAGCCAGCCAGCCAAGGCAGGCAGGCAGCAGCCAGGACTCCCGTCAGCCAGCCAAGGCAGGCAGGCAGGAGCCAGGACTCCAGTCAGCCAGCCAAGGCAGGCAGGCAAGGACCATGACTCCATCCAGCCAGCCAAGGCAGGCAGGCAGGAGCCAGGACTCCAGCCAGCTAGCCAAGGCAGGCAGGCAGGAGCCAGGACTCCAGCCAGCCAGCCAAGGCAGGCAAGCAAGGACCATAACTCCAGTCAGCCAGCCAAGGCAGGCAGGCAGGAGCCAGGACTCCAGCCAGCCAGCCATGGCAGGCAGGCAGGGGCTCGGACTCCAGCCAGCCAGCCAGCCAGTCAAGGCAGGCAGGCAGGAGCCAGGACTCCAGTCAGCTAGCCAAGGCAGGCAGGCAGGAGTCAGGACTCCAGCCAGCCAGCCAAGGCAGGCAAACAGGAGTCAGAACTCCAGTCAGCCAGCCTAGGCAGGCAGGCAGTGGCCAGGACTCGAGCCAGCCAGCCAAGGCAGGCAAGCAAGAACCATGACTACAGGCTGCCAGACAAGGCAGGCAGGCAGTGGCCAGGACTCCAGCCAGCCAGACATGGCAGGCAAGGAGTGCCACGGTTCCAGGAAGCCAGCCAATGCAGGCAGGCAAGGGCCACAAACACAGCCAGCCAGCCAAGGCACGCAGGCAAGGACCATGACTCCACTCAGCCAGCCAAGGCAGGCAGGCAGGAGCCAGGAGCCAGGACTCCAGTCAGCCAGCCAAGGCAGGCAGGCAGGAGCCAGGACTACAGCCAGCTAGCAAAGGCAGGCAGGCAGGAGCCAGGACTCCAGCCAGCCATCCAAGGCAGGCAGGCAGGAGTCAGGACTCCAGTCAGCCAGCCAAGGCAGGCAGGCAGGAGCCAGGACTCCAGCCATCCAGTCAAGGCAGGCAAGTAGGCAGGAGCCAGGACTCTAGCCACCCAGCCAAGGCAGGCAGGCAGGAGCCAGGACTCCAGTCAGCCAGCCAAGGCAGGCAGGCAGGAGCCAGGACTCCAGCCAGCCAGCCATGGCAGGCAGGCAGGGACTCGGACTCCAGCCAGCCAGCCAGCCAGTCAAGGCAGGCAGGCAGGAGCCAGGACTCCAGCCAGCCAGCCAAGGCAGGCAGGCAGGAGTCAGAACTCCAGTCAGCCAGCCTAGGCAGGCAGGCAGTGGCCAGGACTCGAGCCAGCCAGCCAAGGCAGGCAAGCAAGAACCATGACTACAGGCTGCCAGACAAGGCAGGCAGGCAGTGGCCTGGACTCCAGCCAGCCAGACATGGCAGGCAAGGAGTGCCACGGTTTCAGGAAGCCAGCCAATGCAGGCAGGCAAGGTCCACAAACACAGCCAGCCAGCCAAGGCACGCAGGCAAGGACCATGACTCCACTCAGCCAGCCAGGGCAGGCAGGCAAGAGCCCGGAGCGAGGACTCCAGTCAGCCAGCCAAGGCAGGCAGGCAGGAGCCAGGACTACAGCCAGGTAGCCAAGGCAGGCCGGCAGGAGTCAGGACTCCTGACAGCCAGCCAAGGCAGGCAGGCAGGGGCCCGGACTCCAGCCAGCCAGACATGGCAGGCAAGGACGGCCACGGTTCCAGCAAGCCAGCCAAGGCAGGCAGGCAGGAGTCAGGACTCCAGTCAGCCAGCCAAGGCAGGCAGGCAGGAGCCAGAACTCCAGTCAGGCAGCCAAGGCTGGAAGGCAGGAGCCAGGACTCCAGTCAGCCAGCCAAGGCAGGCAGGCAGGAGCCAGGACTCCAGTCAGGCACCTAAGGCAGGCAGGCAGGAGCCAGGACTCCAGCCATCCAGTCATGGCAGGCAGGCAGGAGACAGGACTATAGTCAGCCAGCCAAGGCAGGCAGGCAGGAGCCAGGACTCCAGCCAGCCAGCCAAGGCAGGCAGGCAGGAGCCAGGACTCCAGCCAGCCAGCCATGGCAGGCAGGCAGGAGACAGGACTGCAGTCAGCCAGCCAAGGCAGGCAGGCAGGAGCCAGGACTCCAGCCAGCTAGCCAGTGCAGGAAGGAAGGAGCCAGGACTCCAGTCAGCAAGCCAATGCAGGCAGGCAGGAGGCAGGACTCCAGCCAGCCTGCCAAGGCTGGCAAGCAGGAGTCAGGACTCCAGTCAGCCAGCCAAGGCAGACAGGCAAGGACCATGACACCATTCAGCCAGCCAAGGCAGGCAGGCAGGAGCCAGGACTCCAGCCAGCTAGCCAAGGCAGGCAGGCAGGAGCCAGGACTCCAGCCATCCAGTCAAGGCAGGCAGGTAGGCAGGAGCCAGGACTCTAGCCACCCAGCCAAGGCAGGCAGGCAGGAGCCAGGACTCCAGCCAGCCAGCCAAGGCAGGCAGGCAGGAGACAGGACTGCAGTCAGCCAGCCAAGGCAGGCAGGCAGGAGCCAGGACTCCAGCCATCCAGTCAAGGCAGGCAGGTAAACAGGAGCCAGGACTCTAGCCACCCAGCCAAGGCAGGCAGGCAGGAGCCAGGACTCCAGCCAGCCAGCCAAGGCAGGCAGGCAGCAGCCAGGACTCCCGTCAGCAAGCCAAGGCAGGCAGGCAGGAGCCAGGACTCCAGTCAGCCAGCCAAGGCAGGCAGGCAAGGACCATGACTCCATCCAGCCAGCCAAGGCAGGCAGGCAGGAGCCAGGACTCCAGCCAGCTAGCCAAGGCAGGCAGGCAGGAGCCAGGACTCCAGCCAGCCAGCCAAGGCAGGCAAGCAAGGACCATAACTCCAGTCAGCCAGCCAAGGCAGGCAGGCAGGAGCCAGGACTCCAGCCAGCCAGCCATGGCAGGCAGGCAGGGGCTCGGACTCCAGCCAGCCAGCCAGCCAGTCAAGGCAGGCAGGCAGGAGCCAGGACTCCAGTCAGCTAGCCAAGGCAGGCAGGCAGGAGTCAGGACTCCAGCCAGCCAGCCAAGGCAGGCAAACAGGAGTCAGAACTCCAGTCAGCCAGCCTAGGCAGGCAGGCAGTGGCCAGGACTCGAGCCAGCCAGCCAAGGCAGGCAAGCAAGAACCATGACTACAGGCTGCCAGACAAGGCAGGCAGGCAGTGGCCAGGACTCCAGCCAGCCAGACATGGCAGGCAAGGAGTGCCACGGTTCCAGGAAGCCAGCCAAGGCACGCAGGCAAGGACCATGACTCCACTCAGCCAGCCAAGGCAGGCAGGCAGGAGCCAGGAGCCAGGACTCCAGTCAGCCAGCCAAGGCAGGCAGGCAGGAGCCAGGACTACAGCCAGCTAGCAAAGGCAGGCAGGCAGGAGCCAGGACTCCAGCCAGCCATCCAAGGCAGGCAGGCAGGAGTCAGGACTCCAGTCAGCCAGCCAAGGC
This sequence comes from Lagopus muta, assembly GCF_023343835.1. Lineage (NCBI taxonomy): Eukaryota > Metazoa > Chordata > Aves > Galliformes > Phasianidae > Lagopus > Lagopus muta. The sequence goes on from NC_064462.1 coordinate 1,169,541, forward strand.
AGGCAGGCAGGAGCCAGGACTCCAGCCAGCCAGTCAAGGCAGGCAAGTAGGCAGGAGCCAGGACTCTAGCCACCCAGCCAAGGCAGGCAGGCAGGAGCCAGGACTCCAGTCAGCCAGCCAAGGCAGGCAGGCAGGAGCCAGGACTCCAGCCAGCCAGCCAAGGCAGGCAGGCAGGAGCCAGGACTCCAGTCAGGCAGCCAAGGCAGGCAGGCAGGAGCCAGGACTCCAGCCAGCCAGTCATGGCAGGCAGGCAGGAGACAGGACTACAGTCAGCCAGCCAAGGTAGGCAGGCAGGAGCCAGGACTCCAGACAGCCAGCCAAGGCAGGCAGGCAGGAGCCAGGACTCCAGCCAGCCAGCCATGGCAGGCAGGCAGGAGACAGGACTGCAGTCAGCCAGCCAAGGCAGGCAGGCAGGAGCCAGGACTCCAGCCATCCAGTCAAGGCAGGCAGGTAAACAGGAGCCAGGACTCTAGCCACCCAGCCAAGGTAGGCAGGCAGGAGGCAGGACTCCAGCCAGCCAGCCAAGGCAGGCAGGCAGGAGCCAGGAATCCAGCCAGCTAGCCAGTGCAGGAAGGAAGGAGCCAGGACTCCAGTCAGCAAGCCAATGCAGGCAGGCAGGAGGCAGGACTCCAGCCAGCCTGCCAAGGCAGGCAAGCAGGAGTCAGGACTCCAGTCATCCAGCCAAGGCAGACAGGCAAGGACCATGACACCATTCAGCCAGCCAAGGCAGGCAGGCAGGAGCCAGGACTCCAGCCAGCTACCCAAGGCAGGCAGGCAGGAGCCAGGAGTCCAGCCATCCAGTCAAGGCAGGCAGGTAGGCAGGAGCCAGGACTCTAGCCACCCAGTCAAGGCAGGCAGGCAGGGGCCAGGACTCCAGCAAGCCTGCCAAGGCAGACAGGCAAGGACCATGACACCATTCAGCCAGCCAAGGCAGGCAGGCAGGAGCCAGGTCTCCAGCCAGCCAGCCATGGCAGGCAGGCGGGAGCCAGGACTCCAGTCAGCCAGCCAAGGCAGGCAGGCAAGGACCATGACTCCATCCAGCCAGCCAAGGCAGGCAGGCGGGAGCCAGGACTCCAGCTAGCTAGCCAGTGCAGGAAGGAATGAGCCAGGACTGCAGTCAGCAAGCCAATGCAGTCAGGCAGGAGGCAGGACTCCAGCCAGCCTGCCAAGGCAGGCAAGCAGGAGTCAGGACTCCAGCCAGCTAGCCAAGGCAGGCAGGCAGGAGCCAGGACTCCAGCCATCAAGCCAAGGCAGGCAGCCAGGACCCAGGACTCCAGCCAGCCAGCCAAGGCAGGCAGGCAGGAGCCAGGACTCCAGCCAGCCAGCCATGGCAGGCAGGCAGGAGACAGGACTGCAGTCAGCCAGCCAAGGCAGGCAGGCAGGAGCCAGGACTCCAGCCATCCAGTCAAGGCAGGCAGGTAAACAGGAGCCAGGACTCCAGCCAGCCAGCCAAGGCAGGCAGGCAGGAGCCAGGAGTCCAGTCAGCCAGCCAAGGCAGACAGGCAAGGACCATGACACCATTCAGCCAGCCAAGGCAGGCATGCAGGAGCCAGGACTCCAGTCAGGCAGCCAAGGCAGTCAGGCAGGAGCCAGGAGTCCAGCCAGCCTGCCAAGGCAGACAGGCAAGGACCATGACACCATTCAGCCAGCCAAGGCAGGCAGGCAGGAGCCACGACTCCAGCCAGCTAGCCAAGGCAGGCAGGCAGGAGCCAGGACTCCAGCCAGCCAGCCAAGGCAGGCAGGCAGGAGTCAGGACTCCAGTCAGCCAGCCAAGGCAGGCAGGCAGGAGCCAGGACTCCAGCCAGCCAGCCAAGGCAGGCAAGCAAGGACCATAACTCCAGTCAGCCAGCCAAGGCAGGCAGGCAGGAGCCAGGACTCCAGCCAGCAAGCCAAGGCAGGCAGGCAGTGGCCAGGACTCCAGCCAGCCAGACATGGCAGGCAAGGAGTGCCACGGTTCCAGGAAGCCAGCCAAGGCACGCAGGCAAGGACCATGACTCCACTCAGCCAGCCAAGGCAGGCAGGCAGGAGCCAGGAGCCAGGACTCCAGTCAGGCAGCCAAGGCAGGCAGGCAGGAGCCAGGACTCTAGTCAGCCAGCCAAGGTAGGCAGGCAGGAGCCAGGACTCCAGCCAGCCAGCCAAGGCAGGCAGGCAGGAGCCAGGACTCCAGCCAGCCAGCCAAGGCAGGCAAGCAGGAGTCAGGACTCCAGTCAGCCAGCCAAGGCAGACAGGCAAGGACCATGACACCATTCAGCCAGCCAAGGCAGGCAGGCAGGAGCCAGGACTCCAGCCAGCTAGCCAAGGCAGGAAGGCAGGAGCCAGGAGTCCAGCCATCCAGTCAAGGCAGGCAGGTAGGCAGGAGCCAGGACTCTAGCCACCCAGCCAAGGCAGGCAGGCAGGGGCCAGGACTCCAGCCACCCAGCCAAGGCAGACAGGCAAGGACCATGACACCATTCAGCCAGCCAAGGCAGGCAGGCAGGAGCCAGGACTCCAGCCAGCTAGCCAAGGCAGGCAGGCAGGAGCCAGGACTCCAGCCAGCCAGCCAAGGCAGGCAAGCAAGGACCATAACTCCAGTCAGCCAGCCAAGGCAGGCAGGCAGGAGTCAGAACTCCAGTCAGCCAGCCTAGGCAGGCAGGCAGTGGCCAGGACTCGAGCCAGGCAGCCAAGGCAGGCAAGCAAGAACCATGACTACAGGCTGCCAGACAAGGCAGGCAGGCAGGGGCCCGGACTCCAGCCAGCCAGACATGGCAGGCAAGGAGGGCCACGGTTCCAGCAAGCCAGCCAAGGCAGGCAGGCAGGGGCCACAACCACAGCCAGCCAGCCAAAAGAGGCAGGCAGGGTCCACAGCTCCAGCTAGCCAGCCAAGGCAGGCAGGCAGGGGCCAGGACTCCAGCCATCCAGTCAAGGCAGGCAGGTAAACAGGAGCCAGGACTCTAGCCAACCAGCCAAAGTAGGCAGGCAGGAGCCAGGACTCCAGCCAGACAGCCAAGGCAGGCAGGCAGGAGCCAGGACTCCCGTCAGCAAGCCAAGGCAGGCAGGCAGGAGCCAGGACTCCAGCCAGCCAGCCATGGCAGGCAGGCGGGAGCCAGGACTCCAGCCAGCCAGCCAAGGCAGGCAGGCGGAAGGCAGGACTCCAGCCAGCTAGCCAAGGCAGGCAGGCAGGAGCCAGGACTCCAGCCAGCCAGCCAAGGCAGGCAGGCAGGAGCCAGGACTCCAGCCAGCTAGCCAGTGCAGGAAGGAAGGAGCCAGTATTCCAGTCACCAAGGCAATGCAGGCAGGCAGGAGCCAGGACTCCAGCCAGCCAGCCAAGGCAGGCAAGCAGGAGTCAGGACTCCAGTCAGCCAGCCTAGGCAGACAGGCAAGGACCATGACACGATTCAGCCAGCCAAGGCAGGCAGGCAGGAGCCAGGACTCCAGCCAGCTAGCCAAGGCAGGCAGGCAGGAGCCAGGACTCCAGCCAGCCAGCCAAGGCAGGCAGGCAGGGGCCAGGACTCCAGCCAGCCTGCCAAGGCAGGCAGGCAGGAGCCAGGACTCCAGCCAGCCAGCCAAGGCAGGCAGGCAGGAGTCAGGACTCCAGTCAGCCAGCCAAGGCAGGCAGGCAGGAGCCAGGACCCCAGTCAGCCAGCCATGGCAGGCAGGCAGGAGCCAGGACTCTAGTCAGCCATCCAAGGCAGGCAGGCAGTGGCCAGGACTCCAGCCAGCCAGACATGGCAGGCAGGCAGGCAGGAGCCAGGACTCCAGCCAGCAAGCCAAGGCAGGCAGGCAGGAGCCAGGACTCCAGCCAGCCAGCCAAGGCAGGCAGGCAGGAGTCAGGACTCCAGTCAGCCAGCCAAGGCAGGCAGGCAGGAGCCAGGACTCCAGCCAGCCAGCCAGCCAAGGCAGGCAAGCAAGGACCATAACTCCAGTCAGCCAGCCAAGGTGGGCAGGCAGGAGCCAGGACTCCAGCCAGCCAGCCAAGGCAGGCAGGCAGGAGCCAGGACTCCAGCCAGCCAGCCATGGCAGGCAGGCAGGAGACAGGACTGCAGTCAGCCAGCCAAGGCAGGCAGGCAGGAGCCAGGACTCCAGCCAGCCAGTCAAGGCAGGCAGGTAAACAGGAGCCAGGACTCTAGCCACCCAGCCAAGGTAGGCAGGCAGGAGCCAGGACTCCAGCCAGCCAGCCAAGGCAGGCAAGCAGGAGTCAGGAGTCCAGTCAGGCAGCCAAGGCAGTCAGGCAGGAGCCAGGAGTCCAGCCAGCCTGCCAAGGCAGACAGGCAAGGACCATGACACCATTCAGCCAGCCAAGGCAGGCATGCAGGAGCCAGGACTCCAGTCAGGCAGCCAAGGCAGTCAGGCAGGAGCCAGGAGTCCAGCCAGCCTGCCAAGGCAGACAGGCAAGGACCATGACACCATTCAGCCAGCCAAGGCAGGCAGGCAGGAGCCAGGACTCCAGCCAGCCTGCCAAGGCAGGCAGGCAGGAGCCAGGAGTCCGGCCATCCAGTCAAGGCAGGCAGGCAGGCAGGAGCCAGGACTCTAGCCAGCTAGCCAAGGCAGGCAGGCAGGGGCCAGGACTCCAGCCATGCAGTCAAGGCAGGCAGGTAAACAGGAGCCAGGACTCTAGCCAACCAGCCAAAGTAGGCAGGCAGGAGCCAGGACTCCAGCCAGCCAGCCAAGGCAGGCAGGCAGGAGCCAGGACTCCCGTCAGCAAGCCAAGGCAGGCAGGCAGGAGCCAGGACTCCAGCCAGCCAGCCATGGCAGGCAGGCGGGAGCCAGGACTCCAGCCAGCCAGCCAAGGCAGGAAGGCGGAAGGCAGGACTCCAGCCAGCTAGCCAAGGCAGGCAGGCAGGAGCCAGGACTCCAGCCAGCCAGCCAAGGCAGGCAGGCAAGGACCATGACTCCAGCCAGCCAGCCAAGGCAGGCAGGCAGGAGCCAGGACTCCAGCCAGCTAGCCAGTGCAGGAAGGAAGGAGCCAGTATTCCAGTCAACAAGGCAATGCAGGCAGGCAGGAGCCAGGACTCCAGCCAGCCAGCCAAGGCAGGCAAGCAGGAGCCAGGACTCCAGTCAGCCAGCCTAGGCAGACAGGCAAGGACCATGACACCATTCAGCTAGCCAAGGCAGGCAGGCAGGAGCCAGGAGTCCAGCCATCCAGTCAAGGCAGGCAGGTAGGCAAAAGCCAGGCCTCTAGCCAGCCAGCCAAGGCAGGCAGGCAGGGGCCAGGACTCCAGCCAGCCTGCCAAGGCAGACAGGCAATGACCATGACGCCATTCAGCCAGCCAAGGCAGGCAGGCAGGAGCCAGGACTCCAGCCAGCTAGCCAAGGCAGGCAGGCAGGAGCCAGGACTGCAGGCTGCCAGACAAGGCAGGCAGGCAGTGGCCAGGACTCCAGCCAGCCAGACATGGCAGGCAAGGAGGGCCACGGTTCCATCAAGCTAGCCAAGGCAGGCAGGCAGGGACCACAACCACAGCCAGCCAGCCAAAAGAGGCAGGCAGGATTCAGGACTCCAGTCAGCCAGCCAAGGCAGGCAGGCAGGAGCCAGGACTCCAGCCAGCCTGCCAAGGCAGGCAGGCAGGGGCCCGGACTCCAGCCAGCCAGACATGGCAGGCAAGGAGGGCCACGGTTCCAGGAAGCCAGCCAATGCAGGCAGGCAAGGTCCACAAACACAGCCAGCCACGCAAAAGTGGCAGGCAGGGTCCACAGTTCCAGCCACCCAGCCAAGGCAGGCAGGCAGGATCCAGGACTCCAGCCAGCTAGCCAAGGCAGGCAGGCAGGAGCCAGGACTCCAGCCAGCCAGCCAAGGCAGGCAGGCAGGAGTCAGGACTCCAGTCAGCCAGCCAAGGCAGGCAGGCAGGAGCAAGGACTCCAGCCATCCAGTCAAGGCAGGCAAGTAGGCAGGAGCCAGGACTCTAGCCACCCAGCCAAGGCAGGCAGGCAGGAGCCAGGACTCCAGCCAGCTAGCCAAGGCAGGCAGGCAGGAGCCAGGACTCCAGCCAGCCAGCCAAGGCAGGCAGGCAGGAGTCAGGACTCCAGTCAGCCAGCCAAGGCAGGCAGGCAGGAGCCAGGACCCCAGTCAGCCAGCCATGGCAGGCAGGCAGGAGCCAGGACTCTAATCAGCCATCCAAGGCAGGCAGGTAGTGGCCAGGACTCCAGCCAGCCAGACATGGCAGGCAGGTAAACAGGAGCCAGGACTCTAGCCACCCAGCCAAGGCAGGCAGGCAGGGGCCAGGACTCCAGCCAGCCTGCCAAGGCAGACAGGCAAGGACCATGACACCATTCAGCCAGCCAAGGCAGGCAGGCAGGAGTCAGAACTCCAGTCAGCAAGCCAAGGCAGGCAGGCAGGAGCCAGGACTCCAGCCAGCCAGCCAAGGCAGGCAAGCAAGGACCATAACTCCAGTCAGCCAGCCAAGGCAGGCAGGCAGGAGTCAGAACTCCAGTCAGCAAGCCTAGGCAGGCAGGCAGTGGCCAGGACTCGAGCCAGGCAGCCAAGGCAGGCAAGCAAGAACCATGACTACAGGCTGCCAGACAAGGCAGGCAGGCAGTGGCCAGGACTCCAGCCAGCCAGACATGGCAGGCAAGGAGTGCCACGGTTCCAGGAAGCCAGCCAATGCAGGCAGGCAAGGGCCATGACTCCACTCACACAGCCAAGGCAGGCAGGCAGGAGCCAGGAGCCAGGACTCCACTCAGCCAGCCAAGGCAGGCAGGCAGGCGCCCGGACTCCAGCCAGCCAGACATGGCAGGCAAGGAGGGCCACGGTTCCAGCAAGCCAGCCAAGGCAGGCAGGCAGGAGCCAGGACTCCAGCCAGCTACCAAAGGCAGGCAGGCAGGAGCCAGGACTCCAGCCAGCCAGCCAAGGCAGGCAGGCAGGAGTCAGGACTCCAGCCAGCCAGCCAAGGCAGGCAGGCAGGAGCCAGAACTCCAGTCAGGCAGCCAAGGCAGGAAGGCAGGAGCCAGGACTCCCGTCAGCAAGCCAAGGCAGGCAGGAAGGAGCCAGGACTCCAGCCAGCCAGTCATGGCAGGCAGGCAGGAGACAGGACTACAGTCAGCCAGCCAAGGCAGGCAGGCAGGAGCCAGGACCCCAGTCAGCCAGCCATGGCAGGAAGGCAGGAGCCAGTACTCCAGCCATCCAGTCAAGGCAGGCAGGTAAACAGGAGCCAGGACTCTAGCCACCCAGCCAAGGTAGGCAGGCAGGAGCCAGGACTCCAGCCAGCCAGCCAAGGCAGGCAAGCAGGAGTCAGGACTCCAGTCAGCCAGCCAAGGCAGACAGGCAAGGACCATGACACCATTCAGCCAGCCAAGGCAGGCAGGCAGGAGCCAGGACTCCAGCCAGCCAACCATGGCAGGCAGGCAGGAGACAGGACTGCAGTCAGCCAGCCAAGGCAGGCAGGCAGGAGCCAGGACTCCAGCCATCCAGTCAAGGCAGGCAGGTAAACAGGAGCCAGGACTCTAGCCACCCAGCCAAGGTAGGCAGGCAGGAGCCAGGACTCCAGCCAGCCAGCCAAGGCAGGCAGGCAGGAGCCAGGACTCCAGCCAGCTAGCCAGTGCAGGAAGGAAGGAGCCAGGACTCCAGTCAGCAAGCCAATGCAGGCAGGCAGGAGGCAGGACTCCAGCCAGCCTGCCAAGGCAGGCAAGCAGGAGTCAGGACTCCAGTCATCCAGCCAAGGCAGACAGGCAAGGACCATGACACCATTCAGCCAGCCAAGGCAGGCAGGCAGGAGCCAGGACTCCAGCCAGCTAGCCAAGGCAGGCAGGCAGGAGCCAGGAGTCCAGCCATCCAGTCAAGGCAGGCAGGTAGGCAGGAGCCAGGACTCTAGCCACCCAGTCAAGGCAGGCAGGCAGGGGCCAGGACTCCAGCAAGCCTGCCAAGGCAGACAGGCAAGGACCATGACACCATTCAGCCAGCCAAGGCAGGCAGGCAGGAGCCAGGACTCCAGCCAGCTAGCCAAGGCAGGCAGGCAGGAGCCAGGACTCCAGCCATCCAGTCAAGGCAGGCAGGTAAACAGGAGCCAGGACTCTAGCCACCCAGCCAAGGTAGGCAGGCAGGAGCCAGGACTCCAGCCAGCCAGCCAAGGCAGGCAAGCAGGAGTCAGGAGTCCAGTCAGCCAGCCAAGGCAGACAGGCAAGGACCATGACACCATTCAGCCAGCCAAGGCAGGCAAGCAGGAGCCAGGACTCCAGTCAGCCAGCCTAGGCAGACAGGCAAGGACCATGACACCATTCAGCTAGCCAAGGCAGGCAGGCAGGAGCCAGGAGTCCAGCCATCCAGTCAAGGCAGGCAGGTAGGCAAAAGCCAGGCCTCTAGCCAGCCAGCCAAGGCAGGCAGGCAGGGGCCAGGACTCCAGCCAGCCTGCCAAGGCAGACAGGCAATGACCATGACGCCATTCAGCCAGCCAAGGCAGGCAGGCAGGAGCCAGGACTCCAGCCAGCTAGCCAAGGCAGGCAGGCAGGAGCCAGGACTGCAGGCTGCCAGACAAGGCAGGCAGGCAGTGGCCAGGACTCCAGCCAGCCAGACATGGCAGGCAAGGAGGGCCACGGTTCCATCAAGCTAGCCAAGGCAGGCAGGCAGGGACCACAACCACAGCCAGCCAGCCAAAAGAGGCAGGCAGGATTCAGGACTCCAGTCAGCCAGCCAAGGCAGGCAGGCAGGAGCCAGGACTCCAGCCAGCCTGCCAAGGCAGGCAGGCAGGGGCCCGGACTCCAGCCAGCCAGACATGGCAGGCAAGGAGGGCCACGGTTCCAGGAAGCCAGCCAATGCAGGCAGGCAAGGTCCACAAACACAGCCAGCCACGCAAAAGTGGCAGGCAGGGTCCACAGTTCCAGCCACCCAGCCAAGGCAGGCAGGCAGGATCCAGGACTCCAGCCAGCTAGCCAAGGCAGGCAGGCAGGAGCCAGGACTCCAGCCAGCCAGCCAAGGCAGGCAGGCAGGAGTCAGGACTCCAGTCAGCCAGCCAAGGCAGGCAGGCAGGAGCAAGGACTCCAGCCATCCAGTCAAGGCAGGCAAGTAGGCAGGAGCCAGGACTCTAGCCACCCAGCCAAGGCAGGCAGGCAGGAGCCAGGACTCCAGCCAGCTAGCCAAGGCAGGCAGGCAGGAGCCAGGACTCCAGCCAGCCAGCCAAGGCAGGCAGGCAGGAGTCAGGACTCCAGTCAGCCAGCCAAGGCAGGCAGGCAGGAGCCAGGACCCCAGTCAGCCAGCCATGGCAGGCAGGCAGGAGCCAGGACTCTAATCAGCCATCCAAGGCAGGCAGGTAGTGGCCAGGACTCCAGCCAGCCAGACATGGCAGGCAGGTAAACAGGAGCCAGGACTCTAGCCACCCAGCCAAGGCAGGCAGGCAGGGGCCAGGACTCCAGCCAGCCTGCCAAGGCAGACAGGCAAGGACCATGACACCATTCAGCCAGCCAAGGCAGGCAGGCAGGAGTCAGAACTCCAGTCAGCAAGCCAAGGCAGGCAGGCAGGAGCCAGGACTCCAGCCAGCCAGCCAAGGCAGGCAAGCAAGGACCATAACTCCAGTCAGCCAGCCAAGGCAGGCAGGCAGGAGTCAGAACTCCAGTCAGCAAGCCTAGGCAGGCAGGCAGTGGCCAGGACTCGAGCCAGGCAGCCAAGGCAGGCAAGCAAGAACCATGACTACAGGCTGCCAGACAAGGCAGGCAGGCAGTGGCCAGGACTCCAGCCAGCCAGACATGGCAGGCAAGGAGTGCCACGGTTCCAGGAAGCCAGCCAATGCAGGCAGGCAAGGGCCATGACTCCACTCACACAGCCAAGGCAGGCAGGCAGGAGCCAGGAGCCAGGACTCCACTCAGCCAGCCAAGGCAGGCAGGCAGGCGCCCGGACTCCAGCCAGCCAGACATGGCAGGCAAGGAGGGCCACGGTTCCAGCAAGCCAGCCAAGGCAGGCAGGCAGGAGCCAGGACTCCAGCCAGCTACCAAAGGCAGGCAGGCAGGAGCCAGGACTCCAGCCAGCCAGCCAAGGCAGGCAGGCAGGAGTCAGGACTCCAGCCAGCCAGCCAAGGCAGGCAGGCAGGAGCCAGAACTCCAGTCAGGCAGCCAAGGCAGGAAGGCAGGAGCCAGGACTCCCGTCAGCAAGCCAAGGCAGGCAGGAAGGAGCCAGGACTCCAGCCAGCCAGTCATGGCAGGCAGGCAGGAGACAGGACTACAGTCAGCCAGCCAAGGCAGGCAGGCAGGAGCCAGGACCCCAGTCAGCCAGCCATGGCAGGAAGGCAGGAGCCAGTACTCCAGCCATCCAGTCAAGGCAGGCAGGTAAACAGGAGCCAGGACTCTAGCCACCCAGCCAAGGTAGGCAGGCAGGAGCCAGGACTCCAGCCAGCCAGCCAAGGCAGGCAAGCAGGAGTCAGGACTCCAGTCAGCCAGCCAAGGCAGACAGGCAAGGACCATGACACCATTCAGCCAGCCAAGGCAGGCAGGCAGGAGCCAGGACTCCAGCCATCCAGTCAAGGCAGGCAGGTAAACAGGAGCCAGGACTCTAGCCACCCAGCCAAGGTAGGCAGGCAGGAGCCAGGACTGCAGTCAGCCAGCCAAGGCAGGCAGGCAGGAGCCAGGACTCCAGCCATCCAGTCAAGGCAGGCAGGTAAACAGGAGCCAGGACTCTAGCCACCCAGCCAAGGTAGGCAGGCAGGAGCCAGGACTCCAGCCAGCCAACCATGGCAGGCAGGCAGGAGACAGGACTGCAGTCAGCCAGCCAAGGCAGGCAGGCAGGAGCCAGGACTCCAGCCATCCAGTCAAGGCAGGCAGGTAAACAGGAGCCAGGACTCTAGCCACCCAGCCAAGGTAGGCAGGCAGGAGCCAGGACTCCAGCCAGCCAGCCAAGGCAGGCAGGCAGGAGCCAGGACTCCAGCCAGCTAGCCAGTGCAGGAAGGAAGGAGCCAGGACTCCAGTCAGCAAGCCAATGCAGGCAGGCAGGAGGCAGGACTCCAGCCAGCCTGCCAAGGCAGGCAAGCAGGAGTCAGGACTCCAGTCATCCAGCCAAGGCAGACAGGCAAGGACCATGACACCATTCAGCCAGCCAAGGCAGGCAGGCAGGAGCCAGGACTCCAGCCAGCTAGCCAAGGCAGGCAGGCAGGAGCCAGGAGTCCAGCCATCCAGTCAAGGCAGGCAGGTAGGCAGGAGCCAGGACTCTAGCCACCCAGTCAAGGCAGGCAGGCAGGGGCCAGGACTCCAGCAAGCCTGCCAAGGCAGACAGGCAAGGACCATGACACCATTCAGCCAGCCAAGGCAGGCAGGCAGGAGCCAGGACTCCAGCCAGCTAGCCAAGGCAGGCAGGCAGGAGCCAGGACTCCAGCCATCCAGTCAAGGCAGGCAGGTAAACAGGAGCCAGGACTCTAGCCACCCAGCCAAGGTAGGCAGGCAGGAGCCAGGACTCCAGCCAGCCAGCCAAGGCAGGCAAGCAGGAGTCAGGAGTCCAGTCAGCCAGCCAAGGCAGACAGGCAAGGACCATGACACCATTCAGCCAGCCAAGGCAGGCATGCAGGAGCCAGGACTCCAGTCAGGCAGCCAAGGCTGTCAGGCAGGAGCCAGGAGTCCAGCCAGCCTGCCAAGGCAGACAGGCAAGGACCATGACACCATTCAGCCAGCCAAGGCAGGCAGGCAGGAGCCAGGACTCCAGCCAGCTAGCCAAGGCAGGCAAGCAGGAGCCAGGACTCCAGCCAGCCAGCCAAGGCAGGCAGGCAGGAGCCAGGACTCCAGCCAGCCAGCCAAGGCAGGCAAGCAAGGACCATAACTCCAGTCAGCCAGCCAAGGCAGGCAGGCAGGAGCCAGGACTCCAGCCAGCTAGCCAAGGCAGGCAGGCAGGAGCCAGGAGTCCAGCCATCCAGTCAAGGCAGGCAGGTAGGCAGGAGCCAGGACTCTAGCCACCCAGTCAAGGCAGGCAGGCAGGGGCCAGGACTCCAGCAAGCCTGCCAAGGCAGACAGGCAAGGACCATGACACCATTCAGCCAGCCAAGGCAGGCAGGCAGGAGCCAGGACTCCAGCCAGCTAGCCAAGGCAGGCAGGCAGGAGCCAGGACTCCAGCCATCCAGTCAAGGCAGGCAGGTAAACAGGAGCCAGGACTCTAGCCACCCAGCCAAGGTAGGCAGGCAGGAGCCAGGACTCCAGCCAGCCAGCCAAGGCAGGCAAGCAGGAGTCAGGAGTCCAGTCAGCCAGCCAAGGCAGACAGGCAAGGACCATGACACCATTCAGCCAGCCAAGGCAGGCAAGCAGGAGCCAGGACTCCAGTCAGCCAGCCTAGGCAGACAGGCAAGGACCATGACACCATTCAGCTAGCCAAGGCAGGCAGGCAGGAGCCAGGAGTCCAGCCATCCAGTCAAGGCAGGCAGGTAGGCAAAAGCCAGGCCTCTAGCCAGCCAGCCAAGGCAGGCAGGCAGGGGCCAGGACTCCAGCCAGCCTGCCAAGGCAGACAGGCAATGACCATGACGCCATTCAGCCAGCCAAGGCAGGCAGGCAGGAGCCAGGACTCCAGCCAGCTAGCCAAGGCAGGCAGGCAGGAGCCAGGACTGCAGGCTGCCAGACAAGGCAGGCAGGCAGTGGCCAGGACTCCAGCCAGCCAGACATGGCAGGCAAGGAGGGCCACGGTTCCATCAAGCTAGCCAAGGCAGGCAGGCAGGGACCACAACCACAGCCAGCCAGCCAAAAGAGGCAGGCAGGATTCAGGACTCCAGTCAGCCAGCCAAGGCAGGCAGGCAGGAGCCAGGACTCCAGCCAGCCTGCCAAGGCAGGCAGGCAGGGGCCCGGACTCCAGCCAGCCAGACATGGCAGGCAAGGAGGGCCACGGTTCCAGGAAGCCAGCCAATGCAGGCAGGCAAGGTCCACAAACACAGCCAGCCACGCAAAAGTGGCAGGCAGGGTCCACAGTTCCAGCCACCCAGCCAAGGCAGGCAGGCAGGATCCAGGACTCCAGCCAGCTAGCCAAGGCAGGCAGGCAGGAGCCAGGACTCCAGCCAGCCAGCCAAGGCAGGCAGGCAGGAGTCAGGACTCCAGTCAGCCAGCCAAGGCAGGCAGGCAGGAGCAAGGACTCCAGCCATCCAGTCAAGGCAGGCAAGTAGGCAGGAGCCAGGACTCTAGCCACCCAGCCAAGGCAGGCAGGCAGGAGCCAGGACTCCAGCCAGCTAGCCAAGGCAGGCAGGCAGGAGCCAGGACTCCAGCCAGCCAGCCAAGGCAGGCAGGCAGGAGTCAGGACTCCAGTCAGCCAGCCAAGGCAGGCAGGCAGGAGCCAGGACCCCAGTCAGCCAGCCATGGCAGGCAGGCAGGAGCCAGGACTCTAATCAGCCATCCAAGGCAGGCAGGTAGTGGCCAGGACTCCAGCCAGCCAGACATGGCAGGCAGGTAAACAGGAGCCAGGACTCTAGCCACCCAGCCAAGGCAGGCAGGCAGGGGCCAGGACTCCAGCCAGCCTGCCAAGGCAGACAGGCAAGGACCATGACACCATTCAGCCAGCCAAGGCAGGCAGGCAGGAGTCAGAACTCCAGTCAGCAAGCCAAGGCAGGCAGGCAGGAGCCAGGACTCCAGCCAGCCAGCCAAGGCAGGCAAGCAAGGACCATAACTCCAGTCAGCCAGCCAAGGCAGGCAGGCAGGAGTCAGAACTCCAGTCAGCAAGCCTAGGCAGGCAGGCAGTGGCCAGGACTCGAGCCAGGCAGCCAAGGCAGGCAAGCAAGAACCATGACTACAGGCTGCCAGACAAGGCAGGCAGGCAGTGGCCAGGACTCCAGCCAGCCAGACATGGCAGGCAAGGAGTGCCACGGTTCCAGGAAGCCAGCCAATGCAGGCAGGCAAGGGCCATGACTCCACTCACACAGCCAAGGCAGGCAGGCAGGAGCCAGGAGCCAGGACTCCACTCAGCCAGCCAAGGCAGGCAGGCAGGCGCCCGGACTCCAGCCAGCCAGACATGGCAGGCAAGGAGGGCCACGGTTCCAGCAAGCCAGCCAAGGCAGGCAGGCAGGAGCCAGGACTCCAGCCAGCTACCAAAGGCAGGCAGGCAGGAGCCAGGACTCCAGCCAGCCAGCCAAGGCAGGCAGGCAGGAGTCAGGACTCCAGCCAGCCAGCCAAGGCAGGCAGGCAGGAGCCAGAACTCCAGTCAGGCAGCCAAGGCAGGAAGGCAGGAGCCAGGACTCCCGTCAGCAAGCCAAGGCAGGCAGGAAGGAGCCAGGACTCCAGCCAGCCAGTCATGGCAGGCAGGCAGGAGACAGGACTACAGTCAGCCAGCCAAGGCAGGCAGGCAGGAGCCAGGACCCCAGTCAGCCAGCCATGGCAGGAAGGCAGGAGCCAGTACTCCAGCCATCCAGTCAAGGCAGGCAGGTAAACAGGAGCCAGGACTCTAGCCACCCAGCCAAGGTAGGCAGGCAGGAGCCAGGACTCCAGCCAGCCAGCCAAGGCAGGCAAGCAGGAGTCAGGACTCCAGTCAGCCAGCCAAGGCAGACAGGCAAGGACCATGACACCATTCAGCCAGCCAAGGCAGGCAGGCAGGAGCCAGGACTCCAGCCATCCAGTCAAGGCAGGCAGGTAAACAGGAGCCAGGACTCTAGCCACCCAGCCAAGGTAGGCAGGCAGGAGCCAGGACTGCAGTCAGCCAGCCAAGGCAGGCAGGCAGGAGCCAGGACTCCAGCCATCCAGTCAAGGCAGGCAGGTAAACAGGAGCCAGGACTCTAGCCACCCAGCCAAGGTAGGCAGGCAGGAGCCAGGACTCCAGCCAGCCAACCATGGCAGGCAGGCAGGAGACAGGACTGCAGTCAGCCAGCCAAGGCAGGCAGGCAGGAGCCAGGACTCCAGCCATCCAGTCAAGGCAGGCAGGTAAACAGGAGCCAGGACTCTAGCCACCCAGCCAAGGTAGGCAGGCAGGAGCCAGGACTCCAGCCAGCCAGCCAAGGCAGGCAGGCAGGAGCCAGGACTCCAGCCAGCTAGCCAGTGCAGGAAGGAAGGAGCCAGGACTCCAGTCAGCAAGCCAATGCAGGCAGGCAGGAGGCAGGACTCCAGCCAGCCTGCCAAGGCAGGCAAGCAGGAGTCAGGACTCCAGTCATCCAGCCAAGGCAGACAGGCAAGGACCATGACACCATTCAGCCAGCCAAGGCAGGCAGGCAGGAGCCAGGACTCCAGCCAGCTAGCCAAGGCAGGCAGGCAGGAGCCAGGAGTCCAGCCATCCAGTCAAGGCAGGCAGGTAGGCAGGAGCCAGGACTCTAGCCACCCAGCCAAGGTAGGCAGGCAGGGGCCAGGACTCCAGCAAGCCTGCCAAGGCAGACAGGCAAGGACCATGACACCATTCAGCCAGCCAAGGCAGGCAGGCAGGAGCCAGGACTCCAGCCAGCTAGCCAAGGCAGGCAGGCAGGAGCCAGGACTCCAGCCATCCAGTCAAGGCAGGCAGGTAAACAGGAGCCAGGACTCTAGCCACCCAGCCAAGGTAGGCAGGCAGGAGCCAGGACTCCAGCCAGCCAGCCAAGGCAGGCAAGCAGGAGTCAGGAGTCCAGTCAGCCAGCCAAGGCAGACAGGCAAGGACCATGACACCATTCAGCCAGCCAAGGCAGGCATGCAGGAGCCAGGACTCCAGTCAGGCAGCCAAGGCTGTCAGGCAGGAGCCAGGAGTCCAGCCAGCCTGCCAAGGCAGACAGGCAAGGACCATGACACCATTCAGCCAGCCAAGGCAGGCAGGCAGGAGCCAGGACTCCAGCCAGCTAGCCAAGGCAGGCAAGCAGGAGCCAGGACTCCAGCCAGCCAGCCAAGGCAGGCAGGCAGGAGTCAGGACTCCAGTCAGCCAGCCAAGGCAGGCAGGCAGGAGCCAGGACTCCAGCCAGCCAGCCAAGGCAGGCAAGCAAGGACCATAACTCCAGTCAGCCAGCCAAGGCAGGCAGGCAGGAGCCAGGACTCCAGCCAGCAAGCCAAGGCAGGCAGGCAGTGGCCAGGACTCAAGCCAGCCAGCCAAGGCAGGCAAGCAAGAACCAAGACTACAGGCTACCAGACAAGGCAGGCAGGCAGTGGCCAGGACTCCAGCCAGCCAGACATGGCAGGCAAGGAGTGCCACGGTTCCAGGAAGCCAGACAATGCAGGCAGGCAAGGGCCACAAACACAGCCAGCCAGCGAAGGCACGCAGGCAAGGACCATGACTCCACTCAGCCAACCAAGGCAGGCAGGCAGGAGCCAGGAGCCAGGACTCCAGTCAGCCAGCCAAGGCAGGCAGGCAGGAGCCAGGACTACAGCCAGGTAGCCAAGGCAGGCCGGCAGGAGTCAGGACACCTGACAGCCAGCCAAGGCAGGCAGGCAGGGGCCCGGACTCCAGCCAGCCAGACATGACAGGCAAGGAGGGCCACGGTTCCAGCAAGCCAGCCAAGGCAGGCAGGCAGGGGCCACAACCACAGCCAGCCACGCAAAAGAGGCAGGCAGGGTCCACAGTTCCAGCCACCCAGCCAAGGCAGGCAGGCAGGAGCCAGGACTCCAGCCAGCTAGCCAAGGCAGGCAGGCAGGAGCCAGGACTCCAGCCAGCTAGCAAAGGCAGGCAGGCATGAGCCAGGACTCCAGCCAGCCATCCAAGGCAGGCAGGCAGGAGTCAGGACTCCAGTCAGCCAGCCAAGGCAGGCAGGCAGGAGCCAGGACTCCAGCCATCCAGTCAAGGCAGGCAAGTAGGCAGGAGCCAGGACTCTAGCCACCCAGCCAAGGCAGGCAGGCAGGAGCCAGGACTCCAGTCAGCCAGCCAAGGCAGGCAGGCAGGAGCCAGGACTCCAGTCAGGCAGCCAAGGCAGGCAGGCAGGAGCCAGGACTCCAGCCAGCCAGTCATGGCAGGCAGGCAGGAGACAGGACTACAGTCAGCCAGCCAAGGTAGGCAGGCAGGAGCCAGGACCCCAGTCAGCCAGCCATGGCAGGCACGCAGGAGCCAGTACTCCAGTCAGCCAGCCAAGGTAGGCAGGCAGGAGCCAGGACTCCAGACAGCCAGCCAAGGCAGGCAGGCAGGAGACAGGACTGCAGTCAGCCAGCCAAGGCAGGCAGGCAGGAGCCAGGACTCCAGCCATCCAGTCAAGGCAGGCAGGTAAACAGGAGCCAGGACTCTAGCCACCCAGCCAAGGTAGGCAGGCAGGAGCCAGGACTCCCGTCAGCAAGCCAAGGCAGGCAGGCAGGAGCCAGGTCTCCAGCCAGCCAGCCATGGCAGGCAGGCGGGAGCCAGGACTCCAGCCAGCCAGCCATGGCAGGCAGGCAGGAGCCAGGACTCCAGTCAGCCAGCCAAGGCAGGCAGGCAAGGACCATGACTCCATCCAGCCAGCCAAGGCAGGCAGGCGGGAGCCAGGACTCCAGCCAGCTAGCCAGTGCAGGAAGGAAGGAGCCAGGACTCCAGTCAGCAAGCCAATGCAGTCAGGCAGGAGGCAGGACTCCAGCCAGCCTGCCAAGGCAGGCAAGCAGGAGTCAGGACTCCAGTCAGCCAGCCAAGGTAGACAGGCAAGGACCATGACACCATTCAGCCAGCCAAGGCAGGCAGGCAGGATCCAGGACTCCAGCCAGCTAACCAAGGCAGGCAGGCAGGAGCCAGGAGTCCAGCCATCCAGTCAAGGCAGGCAGATAGGCAGGAGCCAGGACTCTAGCCCCCCAGCCAAGGCAGGCAGGCAGGAGCCAGGACTCCAGCCAGCTAGCCAAGGCAGGCAGGCAGGAGCCCGGACTCCAGCCAGCAAGCCAAGGCAGGCAGGCAGGAGCCAGGACTCCAGCCAGCCAGCCAAGGCAGGCAGGCAGGAGTCAGGACTCCAGTCAGCCAGCCAAGGCAGGCAGGCAGGAGCCAGGACTCCAGCCAGCCAGCCAGCCAAGGCAGGCAAGCAAGGACCATAACTCCAGTCAGCCAGCCAAGGTGGGCAGGCAGGAGCCAGGACTCCAGCCAGCCAGCCAAGGCAGGCAGGCAGGAGCCAGGACTCCAGCCAGCCAGCCATGGCAGGCAGGCAGGAGACAGGACTGCAGTCAGCCAGCCAAGGCAGGCAGGCAGGAGCCAGGACTCCAGCCAGCCAGCCAAGGCAGGCAAGCAGGAGTCAGGAGTCCAGTCAGCCAGCCAAGGCAGACAGGCAAGGACCATGACACCATTCAGCCAGCCAAGGCAGGCATGCAGGAGCCAGGACTCCAGTCAGGCAGCCAAGGCTGTCAGGCAGGAGCCAGGAGTCCAGCCAGCCTGCCAAGGCAGACAGGCAAGGACCATGACACCATTCAGCCAGCCAAGGCAGGCAGGCAGGAGCCACGACTCCAGCCAGCTAGCCAAGGCAGGCAGGCAGGAGCCAGGACTCCAGCCAGCCAGCCAAGGCAGGCAGGCAGGAGTCAGGACTCCAGTCAGCCAGCCAAGGCAGGCAGGCAGGAGCCAGGACTCCAGCCAGCCAGCCAAGGCAGGCAAGCAAGGACCATAACTCCAGTCAGCCAGCCAAGGCAGGCAGGCAGGAGCCAGGACTCCAGCCAGTAAGCAAAGGCAGGCAGGCAGTGGCCAGGACTCCAGCCAGCCAGACATGGCAGGCAAGGAGTGCCACGGTTCCAGGAAGCCAGACAATGCAGGCAGGCAAGGGCCACAAACACAGCCAGCCAGCCAAGGCACGCAGGCAAGGACCATGACTCCACTCAGCCAGCCAAGGCAGGCAGGCAGGAGCCAGGAGCCAGGACTCCAGTCAGGCAGCCAAGGCAGGCAGGCAGGAGCCAGGACTCCAGCCAGCCAGCCATGGCAGGCAGGCAGGAGCCAGGACTGCAGTTAGCCAGTCATGGCAGGCAGGCAGGAGACAGGACTACAGTCAGCCAGCCATGGCAGGCAGGCAGGAGCCAGTACTCTAGACAGCCAGCCAAGGTAGGCAGGCAGGAGCCAGGACTCCAGCCAGCCAGCCAAGGCAAACAGGCAGGAGCCAGGACTCCAGCCAGCCAGCCATGGCAGGCAGGCAGGAGACAGGACTGCAGTCAGCCAGCCAAGGCAGGCAGGCAGGAGCCAGGACTCCAGCCATCCATTCATGGCAGGCAGGTAAACAGGAGCCAGGACTCTAGCCACCCAGCCAAGGCAGGCAGGCAGGAGCCAGGACTCCAGCTAGCTAGCCAGTGCAGGAAGGAAGGAGCCAGTATTCCAGTCACCAAGGCAATGCAGGCCGGCAGGAGCCAGGACTCCAGCCAGCCAGCCAAGGCAGGCAAGCAGGAATCAGGAGTCCAGCCATCCAGTCAAGGCAGGCAGGTAGGCAAAAGCCAGGCCTCTAGCCAGCCAGCCAAGGCAGGCAGGCAGGGGCCAGGACTCCAGCCAGCCTGCCAAGGCAGACAGGCAATGACCATGACGCCATTCAGCCAGCCAAGGCAGGCAGGCAGGAGCCAGGACTCCAGCCAGCTAGCCAAGGCAGGCAGGCAGGAGCCAGGACTGCAGGCTGCCAGACAAGGCAGGCAGGCAGTGGCCAGGACTCCAGCCAGCCAGACATGGCAGGCAAGGAGGGCCACGGTTCCATCAAGCTAGCCAAGGCAGGCAGGCAGGGACCACAACCACAGCCAGCCAGCCAAAAGAGGCAGGCAGGATTCAGGACTCCAGTCAGCCAGCCAAGGCAGGCAGGCAGGAGCCAGGACTACAGCCAGGTAGCCAAGGCAGGCAGGCAGGGGCCCGGACTCCAGCCAGCCAGACATGGCAGGCAAGGAGGGCCACGGTTCCAGGAAGCCAGCCAATGCAGGCAGGCAAGGTCCACAAACACAGCCAGCCACGCAAAAGTGGCAGGCAGGGTCCACAGTTCCAGCCACCCAGCCAAGGCAGGCAGGCAGGATCCAGGACTCCAGCCAGCTAGCCAAGGCAGGCAGGCAGGAGCCAGGACTCTAGCCACCCAGCCAAGGCAGGCAGGCAGGAGCCAGGACTCCAGTCAGCCAGCCAAGGCAGGTAGGCAGGAGCCAGGACTCCAGCCAGCCAGCCAAGACAGGCAGGCAGGAGCCAGGACTCCAGCCAGCTAGCCATGGCAGGTAGGCAGGAGCCAGGACTCCAGCCAGCTAGCCAAGGCAGGCAGGCAGGAGCCAGGACTCCAGCCAGCCAGCCAAGGCAGGCAGGCAGGAGCCAGGACTCCAGTCAGCCAGCCAAGGCAGGCAGGCAGGAGCCAGGACCCCAGTCAGCCAGCCATGGCAGGCAGGCAGGAGCCAGGACTCTAATCAGCCATCCAAGGCAGGCAGGCAGTGGCCAGGACTCCAGCCAGCCAGACATGGCAGGCAGGTAAACAGGAGCCAGGACTCTAGCCATCCAGCCAAGGCAGGCAGGCAGGAGCCAGGACTCCAGCCAGCCAGCCAAGGCAGGCAGGCAAGGACCATGACTCCGGCCAGCCTGCCAAGGCAGGCAGGCAGGAGCCAGGACTCCAGCTAGCTAGCCAGTGCAGGAAGGAAGGAGCCAGTATTCCAGTCACCAAGGCAATGCAGGCCGGCAGGAGCCAGGACTCCAGCCAGCCAGCCAAGGCAGGCAAGCAGGAGTCAGGACTCCACTCAGCCAGCCAAGGCAGACAGGCAAGGACCATGACACCATTCAGCCAGCCAAGGCAGGCAGGCAGGAGCCAGGACTCCAGCCAGCCAGCCAAGGCAGGCAAGCAGGAGTCAGGACTCCACTCAGCCAGCCAAGGCAGACAGGCAAGGACCATGACACCATTCAGCCAGCCATGGCAGGCATGCAGGAGCCAGGACTCCAGCCAGCTAGCCAAGGCAGGCAGGCAGGAGCCAGGACTCCAGCCAGCCAGCCAAGGCAGGCAGGCAGGAGCTAGGACTCCTGCCAGCCAGCCAAGGCAGGCAAGCAAGGACCACGACTGCAGGCTGCCATGCAAGGCAGGCAGGCAGTGGCCAGGACTCCAGCCAGCCAGACATGGCAGTCAAGGAGGGCCACGGTTCCATCAAGCTAGCCAAGGCAGGCAGGCAGGGACCACAACCACAGCCAGCCAGCCAAAAGAGGCAGGCAGGGTCCACAGTTCCAGCTAGCCAGCCAAGGCAGGCAGGCAGGAGCCAGGACTCCAGCCAGCTAGCCAATGCAGGCAAGAAGGAGCCAGGACTCCAGTCAGCAAGCCAATGCAGGCAGGCAGGAGCCAGGACTCCAGCCAGCTAGCCAAGGCAGGCAGGCAGGAGTCAGGACTCCAGTCAGCCAGCCAAGGCAGGCAGGCAGGAGCCAGGACTCCAGTCAGCCAGCCAAGGCAGACAGGCAAGGACCATGACACCATTCAGCCAGCCATGGCAGGCAGGCAGGAGCCAGGACTCCAGCCAGCCAGGCAAGGCAGGCAGGCAGGAGCCAGGACTCCAGACAGCCAGCCAAGGCAGGCAGGCAGGAGTCAGGACTCCAGTCAGCCAGCCAAGGCAGACAGGCAAGGACCATGACACCACTCAGCCAGCCAAGGCAGGCAGGCAGGAGCCAGGACTCCAGCCAGCTAGCCAAGGCAGGCAGGCAGGAGCCAGGACTTTTGCCAGCCAGCCAAGCCAGGCAGGCAGGAGTCAGGACTCCAGCCAGCCAGCCAAGGCAGGCAGGCAGGAGCCAGGACTCCAGCCAGCCAGCCAAGTTAGGCAGGCAGGAGTCAGGACTCCAGTCAGCCAGCCTAGGCAGGCAGGCAGTGGCCAGGACTACAGCCAGCCAGACATGGCAGGCAAGGAGGGCCACGGTTACAGCAAGCCAGCCAAGGCAGTCAGGCAAGGGCCACAACCACAGCCAGACAGCCAAGGCAGGAATGCAAGGACCATGACTCCACACAGCCAGCCAAGGCAGGCAGGCAGGAGCCAGGACTCCAGCCAGCTAGCCAGTGCAGGCAGGAAGGAGCCAGGACTCCAGTCAGCCAGCCAATGCAGGCAGTCAGGAGCCAGGACTCCAGCCAGCTAGCCAAGGCAGGCAAGCAGGAGTCAGGACTCCAGTCAGCCATCCAAGGCAGACAGGCAAGGACCATGACAACATTCAGCCAGCCAAGGCAGGCAGGCAGGAGCCAGGACTCCAGTCAGCTAGCCAAGGCAGGCAGGCAGGAGCCAGGAGTCCATCCATCCAGTCAAGGCAGGCAGGCAGGCAGGAGCCAGGACTCTAGCCACCCAGTCAAGGCAGGCAGGCAGGGGCCAGGACTCCAGGCAGCCTGCCAAGGCAGACAGGCAAGGAACATGACACCATTCAGCCAGCCAAGGCAGGCAGGCAGGAGCCAGGACTCCAGCCAGTTAGCCAAGGCAGGCAGGCAGGAGCTAGAACTCCAGCCAGCTAGCCAAGGCAGGCAGGCAGGAGCCAGGACTCCAGCCAGCCAAGGCAGGCAGGCAGGAGTCAGGACTCCAGTCAGCCAGCCAAGGCAGGCAAGCAAGGATCAGGACTGCAGGCTGCCAGACAAGGCAGGCAGGCAGTGGCCAGGACTCCAGCCAGCCAGCCAAGGCAGGCATGCAGGAGTCAGGACTCCAGTCAGCCAGCGAAGGCAGACAGGCAAGGACCATGACACCATTCAGCCAGACAAGGCAGGCAGTCAGTGGCCAGGACTCCAGCCAGACAGACGTGGCAGGCAAGGAGGGCCACGGTTCCAGCAAGCCAGCCAAGGCAGGCAGGCAAGGGCCACAACCACAGCCAGCCAGCCAAGGCAGGAAGGCAAGGACCATGACTCCACTCAGCAAGCCAAGGCAGGAAGGCAGGAGCCAGGACTGCAGCCATCCAGCCAAGGCAGGCAGGTAGGATTCAGGACTCCAGTCAGCCAGCCAAGGCAGGCAGGCAGGAGCCAGGACTACAGTCAGGTTGCCAAGGCAGGCCGGCAGGAGCCAGGACTACAGCCCGGTAGCAAAGGGAGGCCGGCAGGAGTCAGGACTCCTGACAGCCAGACATGGCAGGCAAGGAGGGCCACGGTTCCATCAAGCTAGCCAAGGCAGGCAGGCAAGGGCCACAACCACTGCCAGCCACGCAAAAGAGGCAGGCAGGGTCCACAGTTCCAGCCACCCAGCCAAGGCAGGCAGGCAGGAGCCAGGACTCCAGCCAGCCAGCCAAGGCAGGCCGGCAGGTACCAGGACTCTAGCCACCCAGCCAAGGCAGGCAGGCAAGGACCATGACTCCAGTCAGCCAGCCAAGGCAGGCAGGCAGGAGCCAGGACTCCAGCCAGCTAGCCAATGCAGGCAGGCAGGAGCCAGGACTCCAGCCAGCTAGCCAAGGCAGGCAGTCAGGAGCCAGGACTCCAGCCAGCCAGCCAAGGCAGGCAGGCATTGGCCAGGACTCCTGCCAGCCAGACATGGCAGGCAAGGAGGGCCACGGTTCCATCAAGCCAGCCAATGCAGGCAGGCTGGGACCACAAGCACAGCCAGCCAGCCAAAAGAGGCAGGCAGGGTCCACAGCTCCAGCTAGCCAGCCAAGGCATGCAGGCAACAGCCAGGACTCCAGCCAGCCAGCCATGGCAGGCAGGCAGGAGCCAGGACTCCAGCCAGCTAGCCAGTGCAGGCAGGAAGGAGCCAGGACTCCAGTCAGCCAGCCAAGGCAGACAGGCAAGGACCATGACACCATTCAGCCAGTGAAGGCAGGCAGGCAGGAGCCAGGACTCCAGCCAGCTAGCCAAGGCAGGCAAGCAGGAGCTAGAACTCCAGCCACCTAGGCAAGGCAGGCAGGCAGGAGCCAGGACTCCAGCCAGCCAAGGCAGGCAGGCAGGAGTCAGGACTCCAGTCAGCCAGCCAAGGCAGGCAGGCAGGAGCCAGGACTCCAGCCAGCTAGCCAAGGCAGGCAAGCAAGGACCACGACTGCAGGCTGCCAGACAAGGCAGGCAGGCAGTGGCCAGGACTCCAGCCAGACAGACATGGCAGGCAAGGAGGGCCACGGTTCCAGGAAGCCAGCCAAGGCAGGCAGGCAAGGGCCACAACCACAGCCAGCCAGCCAAGGCAGGAATGCAAGGACCATGACTCCACGCAGCCAGCCAAGGCAGGCAGGCAGGAGCCAAGACTGCAGCCATCCAGCCAAGGCAGGCAGGCAGGGGCCAGGACTCCAGCCAGCCTGCCAAGTCAGGCAGGCAAGGACCATGACTCCAGTCAGCCAGCCAATGCAGGCAGGCAGGAGCCAGGACTCCAGCCAGCCAGCCAAGGCAGGCAAGCAAGGACCACGAATGCAGGCTGCCAGACAAGGCAGGCAGGCAGTGGCCAGGACTCCAGCCAGCCAGACATGGCAGGCAAGGAGGGCCACGGTTCCATCAAGCTAGTCAAGGCAGGCAGGCAGGGACCACAACCACAGCCAGCCAGCCAAAAGAGGCAGGCAGGGTCCAGAGTTCCAGCTAGCCAGCCAAGGCAGGCAGGCAGGAGCCAGGACTCCAGCCAGCCAGCCAAGGCAGGCAAGCAAGGACCACGACTGCAGGCTGCCAGACAAGGTAGGCAGGAAGTGGCCAGGAGTCCAGCCAGCCAGACATTGCAGGCAAGGAGGGCCACGGTTCCAGGAAGCCAGCCAAGGCAGGCAGGCAATGGCCACAACCACAGCCAGCCAGCCAAGGCAGGAATGCAAGGACCATGACTCCAGTCAGCCAGCCAAGGCAGGCAGGCAGGAGCCAAGACTGCAGCCATCCATCCAAGGCAGGCAGGCAGGGGCCAGGACTCCAGCCAGCCTGCCAAATCAGGCAGGCAAGGACCATGACTCCAGTCTGCCAGCCAAGGCAGGCAGGCAGTGGCCAGGACTCCAGCCAGCCAGACATGGCAGGCAAGGAGGGCCACGGTTCCAGCAAGCCAGCCAAGGCAGGCAGGCAGGGGCCACAACCACAGCCAGCCAGCCAAGGCAGGCAGGCACAGTCCACAGTTCCAGCCAGCCAGCCAAGGCAGGTAGGCAGGAGCCAGGACTCCAGTCAGCCAGCCAAGGCAGGCAGGCAAGGACCATGACTCCCTCAGCCAGCCAAGGCAGGCAGGCAGGAGCCAGGACTGCAGCCAGCTAGCCAGGGCAGGCACGAAGGAGCCAGGACTCCAGTCAGCAAGCCAATGCAGGCAGGCAGGAGCCAAGACTCCAGCCAGCCAGACATGGCAGGCAAGGAGGGCCACGGTTCCAGCAAGCCAGCCAAGGCAGGCAGGTAGGGGCCAGGACTCCAGCCATCCAGTCAAGGCAGGCAGGTAAACTGGAGCCAGGACTCTAGCGACCCAGCCAAGACAGGCAGGCAGGAGACACGACACCAGCCAGCAAGCCAATGCAGGCAGGCAGGAGCCAGGACTCCAGCCAACTAGCCAAGGCAGGCAGGCAGGAGCCAGGACTCCAGCCAGCAAGCCAGGGCAGGCAGGCAGGAGCCAGGACTCCAGCCAACTAGCCAAGGCAGGCAGGCAGGAGCCAGGATTCCAGCCAGCCAGCCAAGGCAGGCAGGCAGGAGCCAGGAGTACAGCCAGCTAGCCAATGCAGGCAGGCAGGAGCCAGAACTCCAGCCAGCCAGCCAAGGCAGGCAGGCAGGAGTCAGGACTCCAGCCAGCCAGCCAAGGCAGGCAGGCAGTGGCCAGGACTCCAGTCAGCCAGCGAAGGCAGGCAAGCAAGGACCACGACTACAGGCTGCCAGACAAGGCAGGCAGGCAGTGGCCAGGACTCCAGCCAGCCAGACATGGCAGGCAAGGAGGGCCACGGTTCCAGCAAGCCAGCCAAGGCAGGCAGGCAGGGGCCACAACCACAGCCAGCCAGCCAAAAGAGGCAGGCAGGGTCCACAATTTTAGCTAGCCAGCCAAGGCACGTAGGCAGGGGCCAGGATTCCAGGCATCCAGTCAAGGCAGGCAGGCAAAAGCCAGGACTCCAGCCAGTTAGCCAAGGCAGGCAGGCAGGAGCCAGGACTCCAGCCAGCCAGCCATGGCAGGCAGGGAGGAGCCAGGACTCCAGTCAGCCAGCCAAGGCCGGCAGACAGGGGCAGGACTCCAGCCAGCCTGCCAAGGCAGGCAGGCAAGGACCATGACTCCAGCCAGCCTGCCAAGGCAGGCAGGCAAGGACCATGACTCCAGTCTGCCAGCCAAGGCAGGCAGGCAGTGGCCACGACTCCAGTCAGCAAGCCAATGCAGGCAGGCAGGAGCCAGGACTCCAGTCAGCAAGCCAATGCAGGCAGGCAGGAGCCAGGACTCCAGCCAGCCAGCCAAGGCAGGCAGGCAGAGTCCACAGTTCCAGCCAGCCAGCCAAGGCAGGCAAGCAAGGACCACGACTACAGGCTGCCAGACAAGGTAGGCAGGCAGTGGCCAGGACTCCAGCCAGCCAGACATGGCAGGCAAGGAGGGCCACGGTTCCAGCAAGCCAGCCAAGGCAGGCAAGCAGGGGCCACAAGCACAGCCAGCCAGCCAAAAGAGGCAGGCAGGGTCCACAGTTCCAGCTAGCCAGCCAAGGCAGGCAGGCAGGAGCCAGGACTCCAGCCAGTTAGCCAAGGCAGGCAGGCAGGAGCTAGAACTCCAGCCAGCTAGCCAAGGCAGGCAGGCAGGAGCCAGGACTCCAGCCAGCCAAGGCAGGCAGGCAGGAGTCAGGACTCCAGTCAGCCAGCCAAGGCAGGCAAGCAAGGATCAGGACTGCAGGCTGCCAGACAAGGCAGGCAGGCAGTGGCCAGGACTCCAGCCAGCCAGCCAAGGCAGGCATGCAGGAGTCAGGACTCCAGTCAGCCAGCGAAGGCAGACAGGCAAGGACCATGACACCATTCAGCCAGACAAGGCAGGCAGGCAGTGGCCAGGACTCCAGCCAGACAGACATGGCAGGCAAGGAGGGCCACGGTTCCAGCAAGCCAGCCAAGGCAGGCAGGCAAGGGCCACAACCACAGCCAGCCAGCCAAGGCAGGAAGGCAAGGACCATGACTCCACTCAGCAAGCCAAGGCAGGAAGGCAGGAGCCAGGACTGCAGCCATCCAGCCAAGGCAGGCAGGTAGGATTCAGGACTCCAGTCAGCCAGCCAAGGCAGGCAGGCAGGAGCCAGGACTACAGTCAGGTTGCCAAGGCAGGCCGGCAGGAGCCAGGACTACAGCCCGGTAGCAAAGGGAGGCCGGCAGGAGTCAGGACTCCTGACAGCCAGACATGGCAGGCAAGGAGGGCCACGGTTCCATCAAGCTAGCCAAGGCAGGCAGGCAAGGGCCACAACCACTGCCAGCCACGCAAAAGAGGCAGGCAGGGTCCACAGTTCCAGCCACCCAGCCAAGGCAGGCAGGCAGGAGCCAGGACTCCAGCCAGCCAGCCAAGGCAGGCCGGCAGGTACCAGGACTCTAGCCACCCAGCCAAGGCAGGCAGGCAAGGACCATGACTCCAGTCTGCCAGCCAAGGCAGGCAGGCAGTGGCCAGGACTCCAGCCAGCCAGACATGGCAGGCAAGGAGGGCCACGGTTCCAGCAAGCCAGCCAAGGCAGGCAGGCAGGGGCCACAACCACAGCCAGCCAGCCAAGGCAGGCAGGCACAGTCCACAGTTCCAGCCAGCCAGCCAAGGCAGGTAGGCAGGAGCCAGGACTCCAGTCAGCCAGCCAAGGCAGGCAGGCAAGGACCATGACTCCCTCAGCCAGCCAAGGCAGGCAGGCAGGAGCCAGGACTGCAGCCAGCTAGCCAGGGCAGGCACGAAGGAGCCAGGACTCCAGTCAGCAAGCCAATGCAGGCAGGCAGGAGCCAAGACTCCAGCCAGCCAGACATGGCAGGCAAGGAGGGCCACGGTTCCAGCAAGCCAGCCAAGGCAGGCAGGTAGGGGCCAGGACTCCAGCCATCCAGTCAAGGCAGGCAGGTAAACTGGAGCCAGGACTCTAGCGACCCAGCCAAGACAGGCAGGCAGGAGACACGACACCAGCCAGCAAGCCAATGCAGGCAGGCAGGAGCCAGGACTCCAGCCAACTAGCCAAGGCAGGCAGGCAGGAGCCAGGACTCCAGCCAGCAAGCCAGGGCAGGCAGGCAGGAGCCAGGACTCCAGCCAACTAGCCAAGGCAGGCAGGCAGGAGCCAGGATTCCAGCCAGCCAGCCAAGGCAGGCAGGCAGGAGCCAGGAGTACAGCCAGCTAGCCAATGCAGGCAGGCAGGAGCCAGAACTCCAGCCAGCCAGCCAAGGCAGGCAGGCAGGAGTCAGGACTCCAGCCAGCCAGCCAAGGCAGGCAGGCAGTGGCCAGGACTCCAGTCAGCCAGCGAAGGCAGGCAAGCAAGGACCACGACTACAGGCTGCCAGACAAGGCAGGCAGGCAGTGGCCAGGACTCCAGCCAGCCAGACATGGCAGGCAAGGAGGGCCACGGTTCCAGCAAGCCAGCCAAGGCAGGCAGGCAGGGGCCACAACCACAGCCAGCCAGCCAAAAGAGGCAGGCAGGGTCCACAATTTTAGCTAGCCAGCCAAGGCACGTAGGCAGGGGCCAGGATTCCAGGCATCCAGTCAAGGCAGGCAGGCAAAAGCCAGGACTCCAGCCAGTTAGCCAAGGCAGGCAGGCAGGAGCCAGGACTCCAGCCAGCCAGCCATGGCAGGCAGGGAGGAGCCAGGACTCCAGTCAGCCAGCCAAGGCCGGCAGACAGGGGCAGGACTCCAGCCAGCCTGCCAAGGCAGGCAGGCAAGGACCATGACTCCAGCCAGCCTGCCAAGGCAGGCAGGCAAGGACCATGACTCCAGTCTGCCAGCCAAGGCAGGCAGGCAGTGGCCACGACTCCAGTCAGCAAGCCAATGCAGGCAGGCAGGAGCCAGGACTCCAGTCAGCAAGCCAATGCAGGCAGGCAGGAGCCAGGACTCCAGCCAGCCAGCCAAGGCAGGCAGGCAGAGTCCACAGTTCCAGCCAGCCAGCCAAGGCAGGCAAGCAAGGACCACGACTACAGGCTGCCAGACAAGGTAGGCAGGCAGTGGCCAGGACTCCAGCCAGCCAGACATGGCAGGCAAGGAGGGCCACGGTTCCAGCAAGCCAGCCAAGGCAGGCAAGCAGGGGCCACAAGCACAGCCAGCCAGCCAAAAGAGGCAGGCAGGGTCCACAGTTCCAGCTAGCCAGCCAAGGCAGGTAGGCAGGGGCCAGGACTCCAGCCATCCAGTCAAGGCAGGCAGGCAGGCAGGGGACCGGATTCCAGCCAGCCTGCCAAGGCAGACAGGCAAGGAGGATGGCTGTAGTCAACCAGCCAAGGCAGGCAGGCAGGAGCCAGGACTCCAGCCAGCGAGCCAAGGCAGGCAGGCAAAAGCCAGGACTCCAGCCAGCTAGGCAAGGCAGGCAGGCAGGAGCCAGGACTCCAGCCAGCCAGCCAAGGCAGGCAGGCAGGAGTCCGGACTCCAGTAAGCCAGCCAAGGCAGGCAGGCAGGGGCCACAACCACAGCCAGCCAGCCAAAAGAGGCAGGCAGGGTCCACAGTTCCAGACAGCCAGCCAAGGCAGGGAGGCAGGAGCCAGGACTCCAGCCAGCCAGCCAAGGCAGGCAGGCAGGGGCCCCAACCACAGACAGCCAGCCAAAAGAGGCAGGCAGGCTCCACAGTTCCAGCTATCAGCCAAGGCAGGCAGGCAGGAGCGAGGACTCCAGCTAGCCAGCCAAGGCAGGCAGGCAGAGTCCACAGTTCCAGCCAGCCAGCCAAGGCAGGCAGGCAGGAGCTAGGACTCCAGTCAGCCAGCCATGGCAAGCAGGCAGGGGCCAGTACTCCAGCCAGCCAGCCATGGCAGGCAAGCAGGAGCCAGGACTCCAGCCCGCCAGCCAAGGGAGGCAGGCAGGGGCCAGGACTCCAGTCAGCCAGCCAAGGCAGGCAGGCAGGAGTCAGGACTCCAGTCAGCCAGCCAAGGCAGGCAGGCAGGAGCCAGGACTCCAGTCAGCCAGCCAAGGCAGGGAGGTAGGGGCTAGGACTGCAGCCATCCAGCCAAGGCAGTCATGCAGGAGCCATGACTCTAGCCAGCTAGCCACGGCAGGCAGGATGTGGTCCGGAAGTGGCTGTGATGCCAGCCAGGATGCAAAATAATGAAATAAACAAACAAACAAAAAAAAGAATTAAACAATCCTTGTTCATTCCTGGTTTCTCAATACTCAATACGATACTCAATACGGCAGATTCTCCCCATAACAACTTTTCAGAGACACAACTAGTTGGGTGTTTTTTGTCTTCTTTTTGTTTGTTTGTTTGTGTGTTTTTGTTTTGTTTTGTTTTGTTTTGGTATATGTTAAGGCACTGTCTAAATCAAGTCACTTTCTTGGAGTGGGTCCAGATGAGGGCCAATAAGATGATGAGAGGGCTGGAGCACCTCTCCTATGCAGAAAGGTTGAAGGAACTGGGCTTGTTTAGCGTGGAGAAGAGAAGGCTCCAGGTCCTTCCAGTCCTTGAGGGGAGCGTATAAAGAGGAGGGGAATGGCTGATTATGAGGGTCGCAGTGCTAGGACAAAGGGGAATGGTCTTGTTGGAAATATCCAAGTCATGTTTGTCAGGACGGTATCTCTGATAAAAGCAGATCTTATTCGCGATTGCAATGGTGGCGTCCCGCAAGCAGCAGCGCCTATGGACACGACATGACAGCCTTTAGACCCTGCTTTCTCCCCCTTGCCTCCCCCCTCCCCTGTTTCCCCACTGGCTGGGTACTCCAGGTTCACAACCTTATCAGAAGGTTGACATTTGCTATTTACTTGTTAATTTATTTGTTACCTGGTGTCAGTCAACAGCCATCCTGTTGTTTCCAAGCTATCTTGGTGCTCTCCTGGTCCTGTTGATATGATATTCCTTAAAGTCTTCGTTGAACAAAGAGCGCTGGGGATGATGCCAGGCCTTCCGATGTCTCTCGAGGCGCTTCCTCGGGCTGCCATCACTGTTCTCTGGTTTGCTCTCGTTCAGGATATTCTTGCAGTGTGTATGACAAAATATACATCTATACACCTCTATACAGTGTGCGTGCCTGGGAAGGTTCGTCCAGAGGATCAGTGATGTAAACTTATCCACCTCTGGAGCCCTCCTTTGGACACTCTCTCCTAGCATCTCATGGAGTGGCAGCCCAAGCTGCCCCCAGCGCTGGAGACGAGGCCGCACAGCACAGAGCAGAGCCGGACAGCCGCTTCCCTGGCCTGGCAGTGCTGGGCCTGACGCAGCCCAGGGTACGGTTGACCCTTGTGACTGCCAGGCGCACTGCCGGCTCAGATTCCATTGGCCACCAAACCAGATCCATTTTTGCCAGGCTGCGCTCCAGAACTTCCCCCCTCATGTCTGCACACAGAGCCAGGGCACCCCGTCCCAGGTGCAGAACCCAGCGCTTGCCCTTCTTCGTGCACATGGGAACCACCCCCATTTTGTCCAGATCTCAAGGCAAGGCCTCTTTATCCTCAAGGAGGTCTAAACTCCTCCCAGCTTAGCATCATCCACAAACTGATTGATACAACCAACAGATCTTTAGTGGAACCAACAGTAAAAACAAGATAGAGAAATGGCCTTAAAATGGAGCCCAGCAGAATTCAACAGGTTCATCAGACACACAGGGCAACTGTCAGGACAAAGTCACCGAATCCTCCAGTGCAGCCATGTTTTAGTTGTCAAGGGACATTCTAAGGCATGCATAGCCAAGGCTTTATGATGCCATGAGCCACCTCCCTGACAAAAGCTCTAGATCTGGGAAACCAGGCAACAGAACACCAGCTGTGATGCAAGGCAGCCAGCCAACAAAGGCACGCACTCAGGGGCCAGAACTCCAGCCAGCCATCCAGCCAGCCAGCCAAGGCAGGCAGGCAGGGGCCAGGACTCCAGTCAGCCAGCCAAGGCAGGAAAGCAGGGGCCATGACTCCAGCCAGCCAGACATGGAAGGCAGGCAGGGGCCAAGACTACAGCCAGCCAACCAAGGCAGGCAGGCAGGAGCCAGGACTCCAGTCAGCCAGCCAAGGCAGGCAGGCAGGGGCCCGGACTCCAGCCAGCCAGCCAAGGCAAGCAAGCAAAGACCACGTCTACAGGAAGCCAGACAAGGAAGGCAGGCAGTGGCCAGGACTCCAGCCAGCCAGACATGGCAGGCAAGGAGGGCCACAGTACCAGCAAGCCAGCCAAGGCAGGCAGCATGAGGCCACAACCACAGCCAGCCAGCCAAGGCAGGCAGGCAGGGTCCACAGTTCCAGCCAGCGAGCCAAGGCAGGCAGGCAGGAGCCAGCACTCCAACAATCCAGCAAAGGCAGGCAGGTATGCAGGAGCCATGACTCCAGCCAGCTAGCGAAGGTAGGCAGGCAGGGGCCACAATTCCAGACTGCCAGCCAGCCAAGGCAGGCAGGCAGGAGCCAGGACTCCAGTCAGCTAGCCAAGGCAGGCAGGCAGGAGCCAGGACTCCAGTCAGCCAGCCAAGGCAGGCAGGCAGGGGCCCAGAATCTAGCAAGCCAGCCAAGGCAGGCAGGCAGGGGCCAGGACTCCAGTCAGCTAGCCAAGGCAGGCAGGCAGGAGCCAGGACTCCAGTCAGCCTGCCAAGGCAGGCAGGCAGGAGCCAGGACTCCAGCCAGACAGCCAAGGCAGGCAGGCAGGGGCCACAATTACAGCTAGCCAGCCAAGGCAGGACGGCAGCAGCCAGGACTCCAGCCAGCCAAGGCAGGCAAGTAGGGGCCATGACTCCAGCCAGCCAGACATGGAAGGCAGGCAGGGTACATGGTTCCAACTAGCCAGCCGTGGCATGCAGGCAGGAGCCAGGAATTTAGCAAGCCAGCCAAGGCAGGGAGGGAGGGGCCAGGACTACAACCACCTAGCCAAACCGGGCAGGCAGTGGCCCGGACTCCAGCCATCGAGCCAAGGCAGGCAGGCAAGGTCCATAGCTCGAGCAATCCAACCATGGCAGGCAAGCAGGGCCACGGTTCCAGCAAGCCAGCCAAGGCATGCATGCTTGGACCATGACTCCAGCCAGCTAGCAAAGGCAGGCAGGCAGGAGCCAGGACTCCAGTCAGCCAGACAAGGCAGGCAGGCAGCGGCCACAACTCCAGCCACCCAGCCACGGCAGCCAGGCAAGGACCACGACTCCAGCCAACCTACCAAGGCAGGCTGGCAGGGGCCAGGACTTCGCCCAGCCAAACAAGGCAGGCACGCAGGGGCCACAACGACAGCTAGCCAGCCAAGGCAGGCAGGCAGGAGCCAGGACTCCAGCCAGCCAGCCAATGCAGGCAGGCAGGACCAGGACTACAAACATCCAGACAGGGCAGGTAAGCAAGAGCCATGACTCCAGCCAGCTAGCCAAGGTAGGAAGGCAGGGGCCACGGTTCCAGACTGCCAGCCAGCCTAGGCAGGCAGGCAGGGGCCAGGACTCCAGCCAGCCAGCCAGACAAGGAAGGCAGGCAGGGGCCATGAATCCAGCCAGCAAGCCAAGGCAGGCAGGCAGGGACCAGGATACAGTTATCCAGCGAAGGCAGGTAGGCAAGGTCCATGGTTCAAGCCATCCAGCCATGGCAGGCAAGCAGGGCCACGGTTCCAGCAAGCCAGCCAAAGCATGCAGGCAGGGACTATGAGCAGGCAGGGGCCAGGACTCCGGCCAGCCAGCCAAGGCAGGCAGGCAGGAGCCAGGACTCCAGTCAGCCAGCCAAGGGAGGCAGGCAGGAGTCACGACTCCAGTCAGCCAGCCAAGGCAGGCAGGCAGGATCCAGGACTCCAGCCAGCCAGCCAATGCAGGCAGGAAGGAGCCAGGACTCCAGTCAGCAAGCCAATGCAGGCAGGCAGCAGCCAGGACTCCAGCCAGCCAGCCAAGGCAGGCAGGCAGGATCCAGGACTCCAGCCAGCCAGCCAATGCAGGCAGGAAGGAGCCAGGACTCCAGTCAGCAAGCCAATGCAGGCAGGCAGCAGCCAGGACTCCAGCCAGCCAGCCAACGCAAGCCGGCAGAGTCCACAGTTCCAGCCAGGCATCCAAGGCAGGCAGGCAGGAGCCAGGACTCCAGCAAGCCAGCCAAGGCAGGCAGGCAGGGGCCAGTACTCCAGCCAGCCTGCCAAGGCAGACAGGCAAGTAGCATGACTGCAGTCAACCAGCCAAGGCAGGCAGGCAGGAGCCAGGACTCCAGCCAGGTAGCCAAGGCAGGCAGGCAGGAGCCAGGACTCCAGCCTGCCAGCCAAGGCAGGCAAGCAAGGACCACGAATATAGGCTGCCAGACAAGGCAGGCAGGCATTGGCCAGGACTGCAGCCAGACAGACATGGCAGGCAAGGAGGGCAAGGGTTCCAGCAAGCCAGCCAAGGCAGGCAGGCAGGGGCCACAACCACAGCCAGCCAGCCAAAAGAGTCATGCAGGGTCCACAGTTCCAGCTAGCCAGCCAAGGCAGGCAGGCAGGAGCCAGGACTCCAGGCAGCCAGCCAAGGCAGGCAGGCAGAGTCCACAGTTCCAGCCAGCCAGCCAAGGCAGGCAGGAAGGAGCTAGGACTCCAGTCAGCCAGCCAAGGCAGGCAGAGAGGGGCCACGACTCCAGCCAGCCTGCCAAGGCTGGCAGGCAATGACCATGACTCCAGTCAGCCAGCCAAGGCAGGCAGGCAGGAGCCAGGACTCCAGCCAGGTAGCCAAGGCAGGCAGGCAGGGGCCGGGACTCCAGCCAGCCAGCCAAGGCAGGCAGGCAGGAGCCAGGACTCCAGCCAGCCAGCCAATGCAGGCAGGCAGGAGCCAGGACGGCAGCCATCCAGCCAAGGCAGTCATGCAGGAGCCAGGACTCTAGCCAGCTAGCCACGGCAGGCAGGATGTGGTCCGGAAGTGGCTGTGATGCCAGCCAGAATGCAAAATAATGAAATAAACAAACAAACAAAAAAAAGAATTAAACAATCCTTGTTCATGCCTGGTTTCTCAATACTCAATACGATTCTCAATACGGCAGATTCTCCCCATAACAACTTTTCAGAGACACAACTAGTTGGGTGTTTTTTTTGTCTTCTTTTTGTTTGTTTGTTTGTGTGTTTTTGTTTTGTTTTGGTATATGTTAAGGCACTGTCTAAATCAAGTCACTTTCTTGGAGTGGGTCCAGATGAGGGCCAATAAGTTGATGAGAGGGCTGGAGCACCTCTCCTATGCAGAAAGGTTGAAGGAACTGGGCTTGTTTAGCCTGGAGAAGAGAAGGCTCCAGGTCCTTCCAGTCCTTGAGGGGAGCGTATAAAGAGGAGGGGAATGGCTGATTATGAGGGTCGCAGTGCTAGGACAAAGGGGAATGGTCTTGTTGGAAATATCCAAGTCATGTTTGTCAGGACGGTATCTCTGATAAAAGCAGATCTTATTCACGATTGCAATGGCGGTGTCCCGCAAGCAGCAGCGCCTATGGACACGACATGACAGCCTTTAGACCCTGCTTTCTCCCCCTTGCCTCCCCCCTCCCCTGTTTCCCCACTGGCTGGGTACTCCAGGTTCACAACCTTATCAGAAGGTTGACATTTGCTATTTACTTGTTAATTTATTTGTTACCTGGTGTCAGTCAACAGCCATCCTGTTGTTTCCAAGCTGTCTTGGTGCTCTCCTGGTCCTGTTGATATGATATTCCTTAAAGTCTTCGTTGAACAAAGAGCGCTGGGGATGATGCCAGGCCTTCCGATGTCTCTCGAGGCGCTTCCTCGGGCTGCCATCACTGTTCTCTGGTTTGCTCTCGTTCAGGATATTCTTGCAGTGTGTATGACAAAATATACATCTATACACCTCTATACAGAGTGTGCGTGCCTGGGAAGGTTCGTCCAGAGGATCAGTGATGTAAACTTATCCACCTCTGGAGCCCTCCTTTGGACACTCTCTCCTAGCATCTCATGGAGTGGCAGCC